>NC_136070.1:339910286-341110286 GCF_964261635.1 Lissotriton helveticus
AGTCACCGGCGCACCCCCCCGGTTGTATTTACTTCATGCCACAATATCGCATTATATACAGCACAGATGGGCACCGCAACGACTCCAACCCCCGCAACATGAGTTGGTCCACTTATTACACTACATGGGGAGGGGGGACACCTGGTACGCTGGTTACACACAGGCATTAGCACACACGCTGCGGTCCCGACCACGTCCTTATGCACACTTGGGTCCAAGACACGGCCAGCATGATGACAGAGAAGGAGTGGGCCACGGTCCTGGAACATCCTAGGCGGGTGTCACGCAACGTCAAGTTCCGGTTTATACGGGTGATGGTACTACACAGAGCATACCTGACCCCCAGGCGGCTCCATAAAATGTTTCCGGACTCCTCCCAAGGCTGCCCATGGTGCGGAGAGGACGAGGCCGGGTTTCTGCACATGGTCTGGTCTTGCCTACGGATCCGCGGGTACTGGTCGGAAGTGTGCCGGACATTAAGGACGGTCACGGGTCTCCCGGTGCCGGAGGAGGCGTTGCCTTGCCTCCTGGGGCTGCGTAGACGACCCAAGTCACTGAAAGCCCGACTGAAGTTAGTGGACCTGGCACTCTTACTGGCAATTAGGGCCATCACGATGAGATGGAAATCCCTCCGATCGCCGAGACCACATATGTGGCAGGCAGAGGTGCTGAAGTGGGGACGGGCAAAGGGTGCAGCACTCCGGAGAGAGGAGGCGCGGGGTCACCGGAAGTACCCCATCTCCCAAGAATGGGAAGCCATGTTATTAGTGTTAGAGGACATTGACCTTGCCCAGACGCCCGTGCCAGGCCTTGACTCGCAGGGATGAATTGGAGGGGGAGGAGGCTATCTTCTGGAAACCTACAGACTCACGAACATCACTGGACCACATCACACCACAACACACACTATAGTATACAAGAACCGTAGTAGACAGACTTCGGGATTGGGGAGTCCTAGACCACCGGGAGACGGGAGAGCAGGGTTGCTCAGGGGTGGGGGGTGAAGGGAGGGGAGAGGGTTGAAGTAAAAGTTTCTTTCTATGTTCTTCGCTTCTTACCGAGAGCAGTTGTCGGCCACTATGGATATGTAACTACAATGCAGCACTGAATGTATATTGGCCCTGAATACCCACTGGGTACATACCGCGGTATGAAACTGTGGGGATGGGGAGATACGTGTTGGGGTGAAAAACCAAAAAAGCCAGCTGATATGTTGTGAATATCACCGGAATGTATTGTATATGGTCATGCAGCTGTGAATAAAGTTTTTAAAAAAAAGCCGCGGTGAAGATTTCTACGCTCTGTCTTAGTCACCAAAATGGAAGTTGAAAAACTCCAGCAGAGCAAAGCAGAGAGCTGCAGCTGAAGACAGATCCACGAGGTTGGATACCCATTTGGCGAAGGATCGCCTAAACGTATTTGCTGCTGCGGGGAAGATCGTAGCGAAAGAAGCTACGAAGTCAATACGACCAGCGATGCACCTCAGGTGGATAGGCGAGGAGTTTGGTCCCGGTCTCTTTTTGGCCAAATTTTGTCTAAGTCCTCAGTTTTGGAAATTGGCCATCTGAGCACCTTTAGCACCACAATCAAGTATCCAGGACTCACTCAGGCTTGGTCAAGATAGTGGGAGCCTTTTATGTCGCTGTGGCTCTGAACAGGAGGCCAGCAAACTAGCCCTTGGAGTCACTTCTGGCAATTCTGGGTGCAGGTGATGATGCAGGGCTCAATAGCAGGGCTGGCCTCTGAGGGTTAAAGACAGGCTCCAGGCAACAAAGCTGTCTTTCCAGGTACAGTAGCAGTCTGGCACCATGCACAGCAGATCACAGCAGCAGGCAATCCGCTGAGAGTCCTTCCGCAGGCCCAGTAGTGAACTGAAGAAAGGGTCTGAACGTATTATTTCTATTCCCTGGTATCCTCCTTCTGAAAAGTGGAAGAAGCTTCTGGAAAGGATCTTTGAAGAGCTTGGAATTTCCTGACATACCTGCACTGGCTTCAATCTGGCTGCAGTGACAATACAGGGTCATACAGAACCTGCTGTACCTGGGGGCACCTGGGAAAAGTTTTGGTCTCCTTCAAGTGCTGCAGAATGCGGCAGCACGTTTGATCCTCAGGCTGCCCAAAAGGGCTCCCTCGAAGGAAGCCTTGCAGAAGTTACACTGGCTCCCTGTGAGGAGCAGAATAGAGTACAAGGCCCTCTGTACCTGCCATCGGATTCTGAATGGCAGGGCACCTCGACCACTGCAGAGTTTGATTGAATCCTATGAACCAGCTCGAGCGCTAAGATCTGCGGGTGGAGGACTGTTGAGAATCCCCAAGGTTAAGAAAGCCCGCATGGGAGGCAGATCGTTCAGGTACTTAGCGACAAATCATTGGAACAAACTTCCGGTGGATCTACGTTTAGAACCGGCAGAAACTAAGTTCTGTGCTAAATTAAAAACGTACCTATATGTCAGATAGACTGCCCCCCCTTCAGCTAAACTCCCAGTTTCTGTCTCTCTCACCTTAGCGCGGGGACACACCGGTGTGCGTAACTCAGCGCTCTACAAATGCCCCTATTATTATTTATTTTTATTATTAGGCCCTTTGAGTGAAGGGAGGGCACAGGATATTCAGGTGTAAGTGGGGCTGTGCTCAGCTCCACCCCATTGTGCCAGGAGATGGCTCATTGAAGCACACCTAATACCTCTACTGTATGACTGTCTGGAAGAAATTCACAAAGTTTCACAGTCAGCTACACCCAGTCATGTGACCCAAGACAGGCTGCAGGCCAAAGGGCTATGGGCAAGAAAATGCCAACTTTCTAAAAGTGCCATTTTCAAAATTGGAATGAAAAATCAGACTTTACCAGTAAAGAGAGGTTATCATTACAAATTCAGAGGTACCAAACATGATATATCTAACTGCTCCCCATTAGGAATTACAGCGTGTTAAATGTAATAAGCAATCCCCAATGTTATCCTATGTGAGGGGTAGGCCTCACATTAGTGAAAAATAAATTTAGGGGGGGTTTCACTACCAGAACATGTAAAATTCAAGATTACATGGCCAACCTTTTCCGTATATAGCACCCTGCCCTTTGGGGTACTTAGGGCCTACCTCAGGGTGACATATATGTAATAAAAGGGAAGTTATCGACTAGCAAAGGGGTTTAAATGCCAAGTGAACATGGCAGTTTAAAACTGCACTCAGGCAGCAATGGCAGGCCATGACATGTTTTAGGGTACTACTTAAGTGAGCGGCACAATAAGTGCTGCAGGCCTACCAATGGCATTTAATTTACAGCCCCTGGTTATATGGTATACAACTTTATAAGGGACGAATAAGTAAATTAAATATGCCAATTAGTTATATGCCAATCAAACCATATTTAAGGTAGTGAGCACAAGCATGTTAGCACTGGTTCGTAGTGGTAAAGTGCACAGACTCGCAAGGCCAACAAAAAAGAATTTCAGCAAAAACTGGAGCCAAGTAGGCAAAACATATGGGGGGAAAACCACCCTAAGGCTGACAGGTTTAGCATCCTTATAGTGTATTTCACTTTGGCTAGACACCTGCAAAGGCGCTAGTCTCAAATCATTGCAATTCTCTACGATTATCCCTTTGAAAACAAGACTCTTTGTAAGTACAGTCTTCTTAAAATATGACTCGTCTTCAAGTAATGCCTTATTGAACCAAACCCCTATATTCTAGCACCAAATGACTACTCTTGTGTAATGATATTCTTTACAAATTGCACATAACACAACTGCTCACCGTTAGCGAAATAGAGAGCACTACCACGGTTCAAATTAACCAACAGCTCTAACTGGACATGATATACTGAATTTCCCCACCCCCCTTAACAGCTGTGTTGCTTGAGGTAACTGTTTAACCAGATTATACCCTGCAGCAAAACATTCTAATGTTAGTTCAGTACCTAATATGGTTAAATGCAAGCACATTTTGCACTTTCAAGTTCTTCCCTTTTTTGACCTTTGTTTCTTTCTATGCCTGCCGGTTACAGTAATACAAAGAAAACAGTAACTTTTCTTTGCACCAATACAAATCATATTTTCCAGTGATGTGCATAAAACTAAATAAGGTTTCTACACCTGCCTGCTAAGCAACACCCATGCTGTTTTACTGAAATCATACTCAATGGTTATTTTTTAATTCACATTTTTATTGTAGTAGTAACTTTTAAATTACATTGTATTACAAGCATACAGCCACAAACTCTAGGCGAAGGCATTTTCATTTTTTAAATTTTGTGGCATGTGCTTGCAAAAATAAAAATGCCATTCTTTTACCTTGCCAATGCCGAACCTATTGGCTTTGAAAATGCTTGTTGGATTAGGAATAAAGGAAACAAGACTGAATCCTTCCCATGTAAAAGCAGCAAAATGACTCCCCTTTAAGTGTTTTTTTTAAGAAGGGTGATGTCCTAGCAATTTATTCAATGATGCTCAGGGCATAGTAACCTGGTTGCCTCGCCTGTACATTTTTTTGCAACTGTATGGTACTTCAACGCGCTCAATGCCTTCTTTTTGTCACAGCAGCACGCCTTGTTAAGGGCTCTATTAATCGGTAAAGCCGGGTAAGACTTGGCCGATTGTCCTAGGGTACCCTTTGAAACTTATTTACTCTTTGGGTGTTCTCTCATTTTCAAGAAAGTTCTTTGTTATGCATATCGTAGTTTGCTAATTATTGCAGGGAGTTATTGTTGTGATTTCAACACCATAGACTCCTTTGAAAGTCTTGTTCTAAGCTTTTTATATGCATGAAGCAGTGTACAAATGTTGCGGTTCAATGCAATATATTACAGAACTTGCAGAATCTTCTTCTCAGTGTTTGCATTGTTTCTCATATTTTCTCTCATTGAGAGGATCTTGAGAATATTGCTTCCTTTGACCTTCAAATGCAAATGTTTCTTTCTACAGCCTTGCAACCTCAAACTGCTTGCATATCTAAGGCATCCTCTAGATTCCTAAAATCCAGTGTGTATTAGTTGCCTTTATTTCAGTTACCTCCCCTTTTACTTCCACGTGGGCCTCTCCTTCTACCATGCTTCCCTATGAGCATAACCTTCTCTAAATCTCATGCATGTTTGCTTTAATCTCTTTTAGAGGATTTCTGCAAACTAACCACATCTCATTTCAAAGCTCACAACCACTCCTTTGGAAAACATACCCTTGCAACCAAGCAATACCTATAGCTCATTTCTTATCACCACCAATCGTTCTTCGTGAACTCGTATAACCCTAAACCCATCCCACAAGTGCTCACTCCTAACTTCTCTTCATTTAATATACCACAAAAAACTGGAGTAAAGATATGGAATGTTTTTCCTGCGCACCCAGAACTAATCCCATAATCCCAGTACCCAATAATACCAACAACACTGGATTGACCACTAACCTTGAGTTCCGGAACAGTGTGATGCCTGGCATAAAGCACTTTAAAGTCTCGCCATGGGTAGTAATTGCTATATAAGTTCAATTACAATCATAGCGCCTGGCAATGTCTTCCCCATCTTCATAATCTGCCTAATCAAAGTTTGAGCCAAAAGGTAATGAAGCCTCTTAGGAAGGTCTTGTGGAAGAGGAAGTGTTTTGTTCGAATCTGAGTGTACAGGAACGGGGTGCCATGGAGTGGAGTCGAGGTGCAATCTTGGTCGGGAATGAAGCACACTCGGCTCTAGTTCAGACACCAGGTTTGGCAGAGGCTTGATCTCTGGTGCAGGTGACGTCAGTGTCGCCGCCTTTGAAGAAGGAACCGGCGGAGATCTTGGAGTCCGAGTGGAACCCAACACCAAAGTCGGCGCAGAAGCAGGTTAGTGGGGCACAGACGGCGCTGAGGGCTGATCCTCTGACAATAGCAGACTGGAGGCCCCTGCGGATACTAGGAGCCTAAAGGCACATCAGTGGAAGCTGGAAGAGTGACAAAAATACACAGCATGGTCTCCCTACTGGCTTCGACCAGCTGTGGCATCGCTAAACGCCCAAGAAATTCAGGCATGGTGGGACAATCTGAGGAACTAGCTCCATGTATTTGGTTTGGGAGCAATACTGGTTGGCGACTTGACACCCCCCCACCTTCTCTTTGGACACAGAGTGGCGTAACTGGCTCAAGTCCAGCTTCAATTTCTCATGCTTCTACTTGGATTTGCACTTTTAGGACGACCTCGACGGTGAAGAGGACCTTTTGCAGAGGCAGCCTCGAGGAGTAAGAACAAGTCTATGATCTTGACTTGAAGCCGGAGTGAGACTTGTGCTCCCATTTCTGAAGAAGGCGGTCCATTAAATAGCTCAATAAAATAAATAACCAGCACACCACAACATGTCAGGAAAATAAAAACTGTGAGTCCGTTCCCATCAATGATGAGAAGCACTATTTCATTCTCCTTTCTAGGTATGGCACCACCTATGGGGCAAAATAATGCTGGACTAGCCATGATGATGCTACAAATTCCCATGTGCACAGAGGACTGCTGCCATTTCGGAGTAGCCACTTATTTTAGCAAGCTACTCCTTATAGGGATATAGCAGAATGGGATCAAATAGAGTCTGACTTGGAATCTTATGGGTCAAGCGGTCACAGAAAATATTGTGGCATATTTCCTGAATCAAGCGTGTCAACAGATAGCTATTTCAAAAACGCCCACGAGGACTCTGTCAAAAATAGTCAAACGTCTTTCCATCCCCGTTATCACTGCGAGTTCATATCATCTGAATACAACTGGCAGCTGACCAAGAGTTAATAATTGGCTAATCATTTCAGTTAGACATATTTAAGAGACCATAAAATGCTCTGATCAATGCAACACCTGGCTGGCAAAGCAGGGACACTCTGAGGTATCATGTCTCTAAGCAGAAAATGTAATAATAATCATGACTATCATAAGCAACGTATGCTCAATTGTTAGTATTCCCAATCAATTATTTCAAGGTACAATGGCTGCTTGCTGGCACGGTGTAATGGACTCGGAAACAGCATGCAAATTAGGTGGTGTTCAAAAGTACGCCTCTTTTGGAAAGAAATGCGTAGAGCCATGACATTTTTAAGGAATAACCCAACCAGGACCATGGACCTATAGCCTCAGGGGTTCAGACGTTCTTAGAACTAGGGAATACGGGAAGTTGCTCTGACATCTCACTATGGCTGTCACACAGGCTACAGCAGATGCATCAACGATGACCCGATGGTGCTGGAGATGGTGGGCCATCCTGGCTATGTCACAGGTGGCTTACAAACAAATTGCAGACAAGAAGTCATGAAGCTCTATTTAGCAGTCGATCTAGAACTATACGGTAGGGGGAGGATGAAGCTGCTTTGATACGCGGTTCCCTCAGAGCCCGTAGTTACTTGGTTAAATATAGAAGATGCTGCAATTTAATACTTTTGCCAAACTTTGTACATGGAAAATCTCTTTTCTGAACAAATACAGAAGACTGATTTATGGGTTCATTGTGACCTGAAGAAAGAGTGATTGGTTGGGGGAACAACCTGCTAGAGGGAGGGTTCTAGTGCGAGTATATGCACGTCCTTTTTTCCAAAGGGAGGCTGGATTGTACCCGTATGGTCTGGTGGCTCAGTGGGCTAATTTTTCCACTCCAGAAGCGTGTTTTTGAACTCATGGATCCAGATTCAAATCCTAATGGGTCCGCTCTGCCTTTGATCCTTCCAAAGTCGATCAAATGAGGACTACTGAGTTTAGTATCAATAAACACCTGTAATTCAGTTCCAAGATACCCCAATGGGTGAACATGTACTTTACAAATAACGTGTTCTTTACAAATACAAGTGCTATGTTATGTCAGACCCTGTTCGGGTGCCAGAGAATAGAAGGGGGTACTGGGTGCCAACCATGGTCGTTGAGGTCTGTGAGAAAGTGGATAATTATAATAATAATAATTATTATTATTATATTAGGTGTTTGTGAGACCTCAATAAGTAGTCATGTCACTATTCTGTATCAGGTCCAGTTAGGTTTCTTTAAATCAAACCTTAGCTCAGTCCTCAGTAGCTCTGGCAAAGAACAGCCAAGCTTAACTCGAAGGAAAACAAGTGTAAAGAAGTTACCAGTACCAAACAGTCAATAAGTAACAAACACGACACAATAAAAGTCCCTCACCAATTTATAAAAATAGTGTGTATTTTTTATGTTGAAATAGACACCAAAAGGAAAAAAACAACTGATTAAGCAAACGAGACTTTTAATTTTTGTAAGGTTTTCATAAATCAATGCTTTCACTCTTAGCAGTAGACTATGAGCCTCCAACATGAGGGCCCCTGGCAAAGTCAAAGTTTCATGCCGACAGCAGTGGAACTCAGGTCAAATGTAGGTGTCGGGTTTGTCCTTGTGCAGATTTTCCTTTCACCCTTACAAACATTTCTGGTTCTTTTTCTCGATGGCAAGCTCATCAGTGGGGTCCTCTTCAGCTTGGGTTGGATGTTGGAGGACAGATGAAGTCCAGCGGTCTGGTGAAAGCCTCGGTTCTCAATGGTGCTCAAGGCTTCCTACAAACCAGTAAGTAGCAGTAGTCTCTTAAAAAATGTAAAAATGTAAATTGATACTTGTATAGCGCACTACTCACCCGCAAGGGTCTCAAGGCGCTTGTACGAATAACGCTGTGGAACCCATCCTGGCTTTCCCTGTGAGGTGTCCACTCCTGGGCACCCCCAAGGTGGAGGCCAGGCATCCTTAGCGTTGTGGGGGCCGTTGTGGAGATTAAGCAAGCTATTGCCCAGAGTTGCAGAGTGGGACTCCATGATTGGAATAGGCACCGAGGCGAGAATTATCAGGTCCGTGGAATTTTTTGAGCCCAAGACCCGCCGAGGCGGGGAATTAAACCCTGGTCCCGGGCTAGACCTTTGCATCAGGGTCTGCTGCTCT
The DNA here is from genome assembly GCF_964261635.1 of Lissotriton helveticus. Classification (NCBI taxonomy): domain Eukaryota; kingdom Metazoa; phylum Chordata; class Amphibia; order Caudata; family Salamandridae; genus Lissotriton; species Lissotriton helveticus. The sequence goes on from NC_136070.1 coordinate 339,919,162, forward strand.
AACCATTGAGCCACACTTCTCCACCTTAGCCTCGGACTCTGTGCCCAAAAACAATTCTTTTTTGCTTTAGGCTCTCAAGTTGGAGTTCTGTGGGGGGAAAGAGTACACTTTGCCCCAGCCAAGATTCTTGACCAGGGAGACACCTCTTGTGGGCTAGGACTTGATCTCATGGCTACACCATCACCCCCACGTCATATATGTGCCTAACAGTTCCATTTGCTTTTCCCTTTGTGCAGGACTGATAGGGATAGGGGAAAAGTCTCAGTTTGTGAGGCAGGCTTCCGCCCACATCTCAGTTTCTCATTAGCAATAAGTTCTGATGCCCCATGAGTACCGGCTTTATGCAGGTAGACTTAAAAAATAATCCACATTAGTCAGTGTTCTGTAGTTTTGCAACAATAATCTTTATTTTAAATTATTGTACAGCAAGTCAACACATGTTTCAAAGGATAGCCCTCTCCTTCTGGGCTGATATTGTCTAATGATAGTTGCATCCATGGTATATTTTTACCAGTCAATTTCTTAAATATAGATCAAAAATTGCCCCATTCAGGTATCAACAATCCCGTCGTATTGGCGCATCTGGGATTCACACATTACTCCCGCTTGAATAAACAAATGAAGATTGACTCTGCAAAAACGACACAACAATGACCAATGTGGATTATTTTTGAATTAAGAGATGCTCAGTGAAAAAATAGCTTCTAAAAGAAATTAGGATCATCTTATACCTCCACACGGCTGAAATTTAACAGATAATACTGCTTCAAGGTTTACAGAGGAGCTTGTCAATTTTTAGCGAGTTAAGTAAGTCTTTACAGGACTTTAATTAGGGAGCGCTCAACATTGCAGATAGGCAACAGTAAGCCTGGATCTATTTATCTCTTTAAATTCTTCTAGACCATATAAGGAGTCTTCTTTATATTTGGCCTCTGACCATGCACCAGTGTACTGTTTTTTTTCCCAAGTCAAAACACTAGACTACAACATCTCCATGGCGTTTCCCAACATTGACCTTTCCTACTATGGACCACAAGACTCCATCCATGTCGACAGGGAAAGCAGATTTCTAGGCTGACTGGAACCTGCGAAAATGCGGTTAGTGCTAGTGAAAAGTAAGGAGCAGGCAGGGTGGCATAAGGCACATTCAAAATACCACCATGGCATGTCACTGACTTTACCCAACCTCTACCAGCCTCTAGCATGCATTATATGTTTAGATATCACCAGATACTTCTGAAGGCCTAATTTGTTGCTGCATGCCAATATATATGTATATATATTTTTTTTAACGAAAAAAGCGCATTCGCACATAATGCCAGTAGCACAATTGTGGATGTTTAAAGTTTTCCAACACAATTATTACAACTCCAAGCCCTGATCTAAACACTTAAACAAAACGGCTTAGAAGCTGTGGGATGAGTAGTCAATTGTCACCTCGACAGCTCTAAATCTTGATCATAATTGTAATATCAATTTATCCTGCATACACTGTAGAGCACCAAGCAACTTGTCAGCCCTTGATTGCTTCAGTCTGATGGAGATAATAACGGTATGTGGGAAGAGAAGCAGCAGTGCAAATCATAGGGGAAGCTGGAAATTAGTATCCGACTTTCAGGAGCAACTGACAATCTTTTAGAGCCTGGAAAAGACGATACTGCAGCAAACATGGCAGTGACAGACAAATTGGTGTGCACTTTCACTTGGCTGCTGGATACTCCTGAGCTGTGCAATTCAAAAACAAATTCCGTGTCTGAGCTACCCCTTTGCTATTATTTTGTATTTTTAACAAGCACTTGTTAGCCAAAGTCTCAGTGGTTTTGCATGAGTCTCCTTTATAGCAGGATCTCCCCCCCTCCCGCCCGAGGGACATTGATACTAAATGTACAATCACAGATGAACCAGTGGAGTTCCTTTAGGTAAAACTTGATTGTGTGACTCATTAAACAATAACCCGGCAGAACAGAAAGTCTTTTGTGGCAACAAGAGACAGCGCACAAGTCATAAGCCTTGTGAGCCTCTCTGTGAGTCCCATTTGCAACTGAAACTGACAATAGTGTATTACAAACTAGCATCTTCCTCTCTGCATGGTCAGTCTTTTTTTCTTCCCACAACTGCCTGCCATTAAATTGGACATTCAAAGAGAAAAAAGAGTGGCCGTGTGTTCTTTTTACACACAACAGACTATAACCTTTTCCAAAGGATACCAAGGCCAAAGCTCGCTCGTGCTCTGATTTTAGCACCCGGCTTCTACTGCTTGTTGCTCCTGTTGATCCAAAAGCTTCTTTGCTCTCTTAGTGAACTGGAAAACATACTGCTGTAGAAGTGCAGATGGAGTCCATCCAGTTGGAGAAGTCCAAACTGAACATTTTTAGTGAGGAACCTCTTCTCATTGGCATTCAATTTCTTCCTCCTTGTCTTCCTCTTGGTGCGTAGTCGAGAAGCAGCAGGATGCTTCCTCTGTAAGTCCACTTTGTCCTCGGTGGAACATAAAATTCTTTCATTGTCTGTTATATAGAAACTTCTGAACAAATGTGTAATTCTCACTCCTTGTGTATTGTATGTGACAAACAGAGTCTCAAAGTGCGAGACAAGGAAGCAAATATTCTACTATAATGCATTGCAATAAAAGAAATCCCAATGTCCTATAGGGCATGCAGGCTCTATGAAAATAACTGCTGGCCAAAGATCATAACAATAAGGGTTCCTGGTATCCAGAGCAGAACCCGCAGTTGCTACACTAAGGAAAATATGTGCTACAAATACAATTAATTTATAGGCAAATAATATAAATAAATTGGTGGAAGCTGCTCAAAGCACAACTTTTCATGTGGCATCGAGGCCTTGGGGTATCGGGGCCATCTGCCTCCAAAAATGTCTCACTACCTAGGTTGTTCTGACCACTTTTTGTTACAGAATCTGTTGCTGTCACCTCGTCATGCTTGAATACCAGAGTAAAGTGAGTCAGTGAAATGGGAATGTTTTATACACAGTGAATTCAATAGACAATATCCACCAACTTATGATTATAATTTTCAATGCACAACCAGCTGTGCTGAAATCAGCAGAATACACCATACAGGTCTATACCTGTAATGGCCGTATTGAGAGTTTGATGTAGCGGAGCATCTGCCAAAAAGTGGCTGGTGTTCGGTCCGCCATATTTAGAGTGACACTTTTAAGTGACAGTTCTTCATCCACCAAACTCTAAATACGTCTATTGATCCGGAGGGTATTTTCAGGGCATTTGCTGTGGCCTCGGGGATTCCCATATCTGCTCTGTTCCTCAGACAAGCACATTTATCCTGAGGATCAGAACAAGCTTTATCACAGAACACATCTCTTTTCCAGCACTGAAGTTGATCAAATTACAATAACTATAAAAAACCTTGGAAGAAAAGACATACATCAATACATTTCAAGATGTATTTTCCGCGAGAATTTGGAATTGCCTTCCAGAAAGCTTATCTGCACTAACACCTCCTCTCTCATTATAAATGGCCAAAGAAATAGATCAGTATTTTTCTGCCCCTTGAGCTACTGAAACCGACACACCTGGTAATTCCATAGTCAGGGCAGATTTGTCCTATTTTGAGTTGGACACTAATGGACCTCTAAGAATATGAGGACCTACAGCAGGAACCTTTATTTCTGGGTTTTTATCACCCAGTAATTGATCATGTGGTCCAGACTTTCACACTGCCGAATGCAGACTAAATCTTGGGTGAATGCAAAGAGATACGCAGTGTTCCCATGGATCTCACAGTCCTGATGGAGTCGGTAATTGATGCAACCAGCCGCAGCGGAATGAAGTGGCCATTTGTAAAAAGGCCGAATGTCTAACAGAACAGCATTAACATCAAATCTAGCCAAAGACACGGAACTTACCGTGATACGTTAGTGTTAGTTTTTTACAGCAATATCACAAATTGGAAAAACTGTTCAGATGTAATCAAGTGTGAGATCAGCCGCTGGGTCTTGTTCTGATCTTAAAAACGTTTCCTTTGCAGTTTTATTTTTCAGTTTTGTTTTCGAATGGACATCTTCTGTAACTTTCATTGTTAAGGAAAAGCAGCACACGACACTGGGCAAGATTAGAAATAGGCCCTAATTTAAGGGTAACATTCCAGTGATGGGCTTCTGGTTTACAAGGATTTCTAGACACTTCACACGACTTTTCGCCACTTGATCCAATGTGTTTTCGAATGTTTGATGTTTGGTACAACAAACCTATATTTGTGACCAACGTTTTTCAGCAAACGTGTTTCCAACAAAATTTTATAATGAAAAAATACCATTTGTCAGATCATACTAAGAGTCGGAGAGCAGACAAAGATGGACAAAGAATGACAAAGAATGACAAAGGTGGAAAGCAGGTAAGAGAAAGAGGCTGCAAGAGTGAGGTAAAGAGACAGAAAGAGCAGCGGAGCTGGATGAACGAGGCACGAAATGGAAACAAGACCGAGCAGCCTTGGAATTTGGCAGTCCCAGCATTCACCACTACCAACAGTGGGCTGCTATAAAGACTGTTTTATTCTTACTTATTCAGAAATCACACGCTGGATCTTGAGCTAGCTCTGACATCAGCATTTTCCCTGCATCAGCATCTTGGTTCCACTCATGACTGTTGCTAGGTGCCAGACAACCGTGGGTTATTTGCCTTGTGGAGCATCCTTTACAAATGCTCAAAAAATGAGGTCTGATTTTTGCGCCATCTGCAAACTGTCATAGCGTACGTTCCAGCTGTCCCTCAGTATTACTTACGATTATTAGTAGGAGAAGCTTATGATGCAAACGATCAGGGAGCATATCCTACATGCCGTCAAACCCGTCAGTCGACAGACTCCAAAAGTATTCTTCTGTTTTTACAAAGGGTGGCTACCAAGTCTAGTTAGAGACTGAAGGAGGGATGCAGGGAAATAAAAAATGTGCCTTGCGGTATGTTTCAATAAACTGAGGGCCGCAGGTAAGAGAAGATTATGTGGTTACTCTTGTGAACTCCTGCCAGCAGGGTCTGAGTATGTCTTCTTGCTGGACTGGCAGGAGAGGCGAGCAAGGCGAGCGCTGCCTCAGCATGGATGTCAATTCATCAAAATGCAAGGGGTTGCGGAAGTGACAAAACATGCCCTATGTCTACCCAGATAGCTCACTGGTGTACCCACAGATAGCCAGGATCACAGACATCATAGTCAAGGAGAAGGCATAATAAGTCAACTTCATCCCTCTTATTCTCAAATGTAACTTCAGATACTCGGACACAGCCTTGAATTCTCAGGCACAGCCATCATTTGGTGTACACAACCATCATCTTCCTAGGCACAGCTAGAATATACTTAGAAAAAGACTTGAATGCTCAAATACAGCCCCAAAAGCCCATGCAGAATGTTTACATGCAAGAGCAAATCCAGTATTTGCTCAGGCATAACCTTATATGCCCAGTGATGTCTCGCAAGAGAATAATCATCAAACAGAGGGCAGCCCTGGTTGAACACATGTGCACCCCCATCACAGCAAGCATATTTAATTTAATTAATTTAATTGTGGGTTTATATAGCGCTAGGAATCGACTCCCGGAGGAGTATCTCCACGCTTCGACCGCTGGGGAACCCGTCCTGGCTCACCCTGAGAGATGGTCCCTGATGGGTATCTCTAAGGTGCGACCAAGCATCCCCGGCGGTCTGGGAGGGCCGTTGTGAAGATGAGGCAAGCTGATGCCCAGAGTTGCCGAGTGTGGTTTCTGACTAGAGTAGGCACCGAGGCGAGAATTATCGAGTCCGCTGACCCTGGTCCACGACCCTGCCGCGTCGGGAATCGAACCCTGGTCCTGGGCCGTTCTCTGCTTACGGGTCTGCCGCCTCTAACCAGTGAGCCACACTTCTCCACAATATACACCGACTCCACAGATTCAGTCCCAGGTAAACACGGCTCACCAAAAATGCACATGCTAATCTCACATACAATTTCCAGTTGTTTGTTCTTCGACTGCCACAACTACCTGGCTGCACATGAAACCTGGATCCCTGTTCTGGGAGGACGTTGTTTAGTTTATTAACAAATTTGTGTGGCCAATATAGGTCCTGGAGTGTTTGATCTCTGACGGATTTTCAGAAAAACAAGTGACTCTCTAAATAGATCACATTTCTATTAATTCCATGTAAATATATTTTATGTGATTTTCAGAAAAATTTGGTATGGATATGGTACAGGTCTAGCATGCATGGATCTTTCATGGACACTGTAGCCTAGTTATGTTAGACACATAGGTGGCACTCAGCCATGTCTCACGTGTTATACACCTGCACACCTAACTCTTTCTCTAGCTTAGTTTGTGCACCTAGACGCCCCTCGCTTGTGTGCACCTTCCTTACTGGTATCTATGTTCACTAAGCCACATTTCCCTTGTGCAAATGTGCTATGCTTATGTGTGTGCCTGTGTGTCATTCTCTACATCTCAACTGTGTGCACCTAACTACCTCTCACTAGGAGTGGAGAAGTGTGGCTCACTGGTTAGAGGAGGCAGACCTGGAAGCAGAGGTCAGCCCGCGACCAGGGTTCAATTCCCGGCTCGGTGGGGTCTTGAGTCCTAAAATGTCCATGGACTCGACAATTCTCGCTCCAGGTGCCTACTCGATTCACGGGTTCACACTCTGCGACTCTGGGCAATAGCTTGCTTAATCTCCACAACGGCCCCTCGTGGTGGGATGCCTGGCTTTCACCTTGCGGATACCCTGCTGGGGTTATCTCACAGGGGAATACCAGGACGGGTTCCCTAAGCAAGCGCTTAGAAACCGCTCGGTGATTTGCGCTATATAAATTCCTGTACATTTACATTTAAATTTACATGTGGGGGTATGAGTAGCTGTGTGCAGCTACTCATACCCCCACATCCATCTAACACCACTCACCTGAGTGCACATACAAATCCCTCATCTATATGCACCTTGCTCTCACCTGTGCATTGTGCTTTTTAAAGCTTTAATAACTAGCATGAGAAAATAATACTACACATGGCAATCCATGTACATGTCTTTTCTCAAATGAATTACAGCCTGAGGCTGAAAGAATTTAATTATTTTACTGAAATATCCTATAAAGGTAGTCCAAATGAGCGACAAGCAGGGCAAAAGGAATTATTTGTGTCACGTAATCTCAATAATGACAGAGAAGAAATATATCCGATGAGAGATAGAAAGAGAAACACTAAATGAAGGGTGGGGTGAGTAAAAAGGAGGGAATTACAGGTAGGAAAAGACAATGATGGAGATTGAAAGGAAAGAGGGAGAGACAAACGGATGAGAAAAAGGTGAAAAATTAGAGAGACTGGAAAGGAGGGGAGAGAGACAAAATGAGAAGACTGGGATTTTAGGGGAAAAGGAAAATCAAGGGGTACAGAGAAACCAAAGAAAGTAGTAGGCAGACTTAGAAGTTTCAAGAGAAAAATGGATGAGGGCACGAAAAAGACAATGGACACGATTTAGAATTTGACAGACGGTGGAGGACAATACCTTTGCCATCCCGGTGAACTAATATCCCTTTAATTTAAAAAATGATCACCACTCATCGGTCGCCTCTGTATATTTTAAGGAACTGCTTTCACAGCTGTTCATTTCAATGTACAAAATGTTTGGTGGATGGCTGCCATCGGTTTTGATGGCCATCTACCAAACATTTAAAATTGTTTGTTTTTCACAAGCAGGGGTTTATTTCTGAAAAACAAAAATCAACTGTCCTTGTGGAGACGGACAAGAAAAAAAACATTGCACCCCAACTAGGGTGGGCAATGTAATGTCCTTCCTCTGACGGCCCCTGCATAATTGGCTCATTGGATAGAAAATTTAAGGTCCACCCGTCTCAGTCTAAATGAAGCGGGCAGGCTAAAGTTTAGGGACAGGGTACTCTGTTGTGTTTGCGATGGGGTCGTCTGTACACCGGACTAAAGCCAGGCCTAAAATGTGGAGCACTGTGGGTGAGGGGAGGAGAAAGAAATATAAAAGAAGAATTTGGGGGATGAATTGGGAGCGAGAAAGGAGAGATGGAAAAGAGCAGAATAAAGAAACAGGAAGGAGAGAAAGGCAGATGCAATAAGAGGGAGACAAGAGCCAGAGTAGGGCGGAAAGAGAGCTAGCAAAACAGGTGCCAAAAGGAGGGAAAGAGAAAAGTGGTTGACGGAGGAAAGACTGAAAGAGAAGATGGTGGCAAGAGATAAGATGGAGTAGGTGAAATGAGGGAGGGAATGAAAGACCGAAAGAGAGAGAGTGAACTGAGGAAGGTGGGAAGTGAAATTTGGAGGGAGAGAAAACAACAAAGGTAGCAAGGGAACAGTGCATGGCAAAGTGAAGGATGTCAAGGAGAAAGGTGTGTCAGAAGGTGTTAGACGTTTTCTGGCCTTTAACTACAAAGCACACAACACTAAAACCTCAAAAGCACAATTTTGTGAATGTATATTTACAAAGTTTTATATAGTGCTGGGAGATGATTGGTCACCTCTGAGGACCACCCCGGTTCTCCTGGGGTCCACCAGTCTGAACCCAGTTTGTAGATGGGTTGTGATGAAGAATGCTCAGGCTCTTGTTGAAGGTGCTGGTGTGAGGGCACTTCGATCAACTGGGCAAAATAATAATTCACATTAGAAATAGTATGGTGGGTAAGGGTTCCATTGGGCGGATTTAATTCTCCTCTTTTTATTGCAACTTCTTCCAGTGGTGGGAGATTTAAAATGATGGTTCAACTCTAAAGCAGCACCTTAGCCTGCCCACAGCCAGAAGCCTATTCACGCTCCTGGCTCTCCTTGGTAAGTGTGTGGTGTTTAGGGTGCTCACAACACAAGGACAGTGATGCACTGCAGGTCTAAGGGGAATGGTGCACATTTCTCCTGGTGTGCATGTTTATTTTGGACAGGATGTGACTGGGCACAGTTCTGGTCCAACATTTGCAACCAATAGGGGGTCCAGGAGAACGCTGAGCTGCCAGGTGCCCAGTGTCTTGGTTTGAAAGTGATAGTGTTAGTAACCTTGTATAAGTAGTTCAAGGGCGCTGCACCTGTTTTAAGGTAGGTTCTATACCTATAAAAGGGGTGATTTCTGATATACCGGATTACTATGTACTGTAAAGCACTGAAAAGTCACACAATTTTACAGAATTCCAAATTACATACAATATTTCATGTCAGACAGGAGGGAAATTTCCTAATTGTGCCAGTTGTACAGAGACAAGGTGTTCTACCTTTAAGTTTATTCTTGTAGGGTGCCATGATTAGCCGAGGTGTTACTTCTTCTTACTCGGATAGCAAAATCCTGTGGAAACGTCATACAAGATTTACTAGAATAGGTCTTGGTGGTTTAGGGCCGAGTAGAGATGTGTTGAACAAGCTCCTTGAAAATCGCTCTGATGTAACAATATAGGATACAAGGGAGGGAAGGAATACATTTGTTCACAAGTAAAACGTAACAAAGGAAGTCCTGACACTTCCAAAGTGATATCGGGAAGGCATTGAGCAGATGGAGTTTTGCAAGATACAATTAACCGCATGCGCGCTAGCGGTTTTCCCGCTGTGCGCGGCGGTTTTTAAAAAGCCGCGTTACATGACGAGCTCAGCTCGTACGAGCGTACGAGCGTCGTAACTCATGACGAGCTGAGCTCGTCATGAGCGCGGAAGGGGTTAAGTGAGAGCTTTCATGATCCCAGTGCCTGACATGAGTTGGGCGTACAGTGCAGAGTTTACCATTAAATTGTTTTACTTGTAGTTGTGTTTCTCCTGTTTCACTGCAGGACTACAAGTAGCAGAAAACTAAGTAAAAATAGGACTGAATGAGGTTCCTACGCCTGACCTGCAATACTCTGTGAGCTGAGGAAATAACATAACAAAGAGTCATCTTTCATTCTCTTCCACCCTCACCTGACGCAAGTTAGTGGTGTTATGGGGTCTGTAGTGATGCATTGTTGATGAGAAGACTCGGGATGAGTCAGCTTCTGTGGTGGTAGAAATAACTGCTCCGGATAACGACCAAGGGTACCAGGATTAAGCATGGTGAGTGGTCAGTCTTGTAGCCCCCTGATCTTGCAGATTTGAAATGCCAGCTGCATGTTTGAAGGCATACACAAGAAAGTGCAGGCACTACTCATTCTGCATAAATCTTGCTGATCCCTGGGTGAGGCTTTGGACAAGGAGGGAGCCCTCACTCTCAATATGGGCTCTGTATCTTGATTGTAACATTTCCCCCAGCAAGTGGCTGTTCTTCCACGCAGATTTTCCACTTCAAGTTGCAGTCTCATAAAATGCATCTTTTTAGCCTCTTGAAAGGAGTCCCCTCCTGGTCCTGAAAGGAAGGCCACACCCTAATAAGTTGTTTCAACATGCGGTTTCAAAACATGAGCCACATAGCAGGCTTTCTATATATGGAGGAAAAACACAATTTCGATGTGTCTCCCCTGTTACTGCTTATGCAAGCCAAGGCAAACTTAGAGGCTAGGGGTAGCAAGCACGGTTCTAGTGGTCGCAATGGGCAAGATGGGGGATGACGTCCATGTGCCTCAGCAGATGAAGCTGGGAAACCGGAGTCAGCTCTGCCAAGTAACACGCATCAGGTCTTAGACTAACGCATTTCAGTGTGGTGGTCTGCATCACGGCAATGGAATTGTAAAGTCACACATTTGTAGTGACTCAGTATCCAGCCAAAGCGCTATTACTGCTCTCTAAGAAACTGAAATCCAGGTTGCATCCTGATGTCCGTGCTGCTTGCGCAGGCTTGAGGAGGCTGGCTCAGCCCGTGACTGGGCTGGCTTAGGCAGGCTAAGGACAGAGGCTACAATGTAACAAGGTTTATTCACTTCCCCTTGACCCTGGCAATCCATTCAGGTTAACTCTGTGTCTCACTGGGAGACTCGTCACGAGAAGGCAGGTCACAGTCAGTGTTAAAAATATGGCCAACAGCTTCTATCAAGAGACTCGCTCTCTTTATACATTGGCGCGCCAGCGCGGAGTGCGCAGGCTATGTGGCAGTCACTGAATAATGTGACAGTCTTTTGACCCACGGCCGGTCCCGTTCCAGTCCGGACCGCCGCGGGATTGGTGGTGTCCTACAGGCCGCACTGAGCTGCAGTCCAGCAGCCACAACTCATGTGGTGGCGCTTTTAGTGAGGAGTTGTCGACTCAACTGCTGGAGGAGCTCTGCACGGCTGCAGCCGACTCCGAAGACAGCAGCACCCAGGAGGGACAGAATGAGCCAACACCAACAGCAGGTAAGGGAATCCACGCCCCACCTTGAAACTTAATCTCGCTCCACGTGGGCTAGAACTAGTCCCCCGGTTTGGTCTTTAATTCCCACAGCGCAGGACTGGAAAACAAGTTAGGGATTATACTCACGCACTCAGCAGGTGATGGGCGCCACAGGGGTGAAGAGGTCTGCACTTGGCACCTAACCCTGCAAATGGCATGCTGCCTCACCAGCGCTTCACAGCAGATAAACAGCAGTGATCTGCAGCGCCACAGGAAGTAAGGACACTTTTGTAGGACACCTGCCTACACCTGAAGTCTTTCCCCCACGCCCTCCAAAAACATGAGAGATACCCCTCCACGCCCCTTCTCCACCCAACGTCCTCACTTCCATGCTTCCCTTCGGCACAGGAATGCCTGGGTACACCCCCTGCACACGAGGGTGCTGAATGTGAGTGGGGCCTACACATAAACAAGCTGGAATCTGAACCCTGGGGAGCAGCCACCAGTGGATGTGGCTTCCCCAGACCCTCTGTTGGCGCCTGCCGAGTGGAGTGTGTCCAGCCCCTAGCATCAACTTGATAGCTGGTCATGGCAATGAGGGCAATGGTAATGGAGTTGGTTCAACTTTCAGCACGGCCAGCAGCTGTGTCACTTACTAGCCTGGTGTTTTTAGTAGCTCTGTGAAAGCTGCAGCCTGCTGGTGTGATCTGGTGGTGCGGGATGAGGCAGGTAGTTGTGCGCCAACCGGGACTGACACCGCTGAGCTGCACTCCTCAGTTATCATTTTTATTAGGGTTGATTAAAGCTTACGGTCTTTGAAATAAACAGCATCCTGGCTGGCTGTAATGTGTGCTCCTCACTCTCCTGAGACTTGCCAATGCCCGTGCTGCTGTCTGTGGTGGCTCGTGAGTTCTGTGTTAGTGCCCTTTCATAGCTGATGCTTTGCAGTAATTTTAAAATCTTCTCTTTGCTGAAATGGGTGTTTTTCTGGTAATTATATGCTTTCCTCATCTTTATTGCTTGATTTTGCTTACGAGAAAGTGTCACTTATAGTTGTTGAAATGTCACTTATAATTACACTGAAAGTATGAGAATGCTACACATAGCAATCTAAAACCTTGGCAGCTCTGCAGAGTTTGAAACCCAAATAACATAGCATGTGAACCATGATTAGCCTATCAATATGGGCGTCAATTATGGATGTGAAGGGGCAGCAACAGACACACCCAGCTTTCACTTTGGTACCCCCCACACAGTCCTTGTTACCCAATATTTCAGACATCATCAAGCCCTGACAGAAACAGAAAGTAATGACTGCTTTAAAAGCAGACCTAGAGGTCAAAGGGTGTAAGATGTAACTACCGCTGGTGCGTCGCAGTCTAGGCAACCCAGAAGCACTGTGTACAGAAACACACAAATCCAAAAATACAGATTTTTAAGGCCTTACGGAGCCCTATAATGTTGAAAAGAGAACAAATGGAAATCAAAAGAGCCCAGCAAAGTGAGTTCGCTTGGGGCCAACCTTATGAACAATGTCCGACTGCGTAACAACTGATTTCCATATCCATTTTTACAGGTGCAGCCGATTTTCTGTGATTTATGCCCCCGATTACCATTATTCCAACGTATCCTCGTCCCTCTCATTATCTTTACATGTGAGGTGGCTCCCATCTCTAGGTACATAAAAAAGGCAGCACCTCTGTAATGCAAGCCCCACCCACTCCCAGCTGGCTACCGCAATTGAGTTGCCATTCGAGCATCCTTCCTTACTTTCCCAAGCACTGCCAATAGCTGTGAGGACAGGGAGGTTAGTTGGACCATAACAACTGAGACAAGGATGAATTGGACTAAGGGTAATGATGATTACAGGAAAGTACTTAGGACATTACTTCTACGAGTCTCATCCTTGTCCAAGTCATTACTTCTGAGGTGTACCAGAGCTTAAACGCCTTTGACACACAATGCATATGAAACATGACAATGTGAACTTTTTAGTGCTTCAAATTTATAAGTAATCCTGTTTACGTTGGTTACCAAATTATCAATGAAGAAAACATAATGTCACTATTTTTGCAGAATAAAGGACCTATGATCCACATTTCTCATCAATATTCTAAACCTTCTATAAATGTTCTGAGGCCTATGCCGTCACTCTGCAGATGTCTTGAATGTTAGTCAGACCAGAAAGATCCTGCCCAGAATATGCCAAAACAATGATTTCTTGAATCTATCTACTGATTGTCATCCTGGATGCCTTCGTACCTCTGCCTGCTTTACCATGGTAACAGATAAATATTCTGTATTCCTGAACGGATTGGATCTGTCAAGATTAATTGACAAAGCTCTTTAACCACCAAGGCAATGCAATCAACATTCTTCCTCAGAAGCTGGTGAATTAAAGAAAGTACACAGAATAAGGCCCGGAGAAGAAAGAAAACAGTAATTATTCTTCGCAATAAATGAAGGATCACGTTTCAAAATGAACCCATTCTTCATAAATCTAAACAAAAAGGGTATTCATAATAGGGTTTCAAGCTCTCCCAAACTAAGGGCTAATGTGATGGCTGCCAGGAAGGTTGGTCACTTGTAAGGAAGACATTCGAAATCTGTTGAAATTAGAAGCTCAAAAGAATGAAATTGCAGAGATTTATGAACTGAAGTAGGAGAATTGGATGGCTCAGTGATGGAAAAACTCTTAAAGAAAATAGAGATTAAGACATCAGCGTCCTGAAAAAAATCATAAAACACATGTAATGCTTTGACTGCGGCCATTGATTAGTAATGTTGATAATGATGGGTTCAATTAGACCCAATCATACAGAAACTGAACGCCCAAAAGGCAAACAACAAGAAACTGGAGACACTGAGCAAACAGTACACAACCTATGAAAAGATGCCTAATGCCTGGAGTATGATTTCCGAGATGAAGCTCCCCTAGAGCCTTGGATAGCCTCTGCTAAGCGAAGAGGAAGACCCTTTTTCTGTAAATTTAACCTCTCAACTTCCAGGTCGACAAAGAGAGTCTGAGCTGAAGAGGAAGACTTAAAGGCTCCAGAGAAAATAGGAAATTTGGAAGAAACCAAAGTAGAAGGATAGCTTAGAGCAAAAGAAACCAAGATCTGCAGGGTCACAAGGGAACTATTGCTCTCATCTCCATTTCCTCCTTCTGAATTTTGGCTGAGTTTTGGGTACGAGGAAATGGAGGGATGGAATTGATTAACTTCGTGGCCCACTTCACCAATAGTTCATACACTCCACTAGCTCACTCATCTGGACTCTGGGCAGGATAGAATTGTTTCTGAAGACAAAAAGATCCAAACGTCCTGCACACTTTGCAAAAGATTACTAGGCATAATAACAAGTTCTGTGACCACGGAAACAGTCTGCTCAGTTGATCTGATTGAACATCGTCTTGCCCTTTGATATGAATGGCTGAAATTGAAAGGAGGTGAGTCTGCCCATAATCCTCGCTGGGCTGCTATCTCATTCAACAGTTTGGAATATGTACTATCCTTTCTCACAGAATTACAGAATCTAATTTGGAATACACCTAGGATACCTAAAATGAGTTGTACTGCAGAATGGAATTGTAAGAAGAGTACGCGCTGGATTCAACATATTAAAAGAATGTCCCTTTACCCACAACTCTAACCTGGAAGTTCATGGTCAGAGCCCATTGTTTCCCCAGCAATTTTATGGCAAGACCAGGGGCTCTTATTACGCTTCTCTAATCTTGATTATTTGAACAGCAGCAATCAAGAATATAGAATGAACTACAAATCTCATGAGGCTTAGCAAATAATAAGCCAACAAGAGTAAAACATTAGAACCAACATTGTCCAATCAGACCCATAGCCAGACCCATAGAACCCATATAAAACCTATCTTGACTTCAAACAGTCCTCTTTTCTTGCTGCTAGCAGTCAGGATAAGTATTATTCTTTGTCTATAATGTACTTACTAATTTTTATAAACTGTGTAGAAGCAAGTTTGCAGTAGCCTAAATGTGCTACAGCTTGTTTATTCAGCTTTTCCCGCTCGCTTCGTCTACTGCGCAACATGCGCACATGCAGTCTCTCGCTCTCTTCCCTCTAATTGTTCAGCCGCTTGTCTTTGAGACACGTGGCAACAGTCAGACAGTTCTTCTTCAGCGTTCCTCACAGCTTTCCACTTGCGTTTATATTAGGAGCATGGTTTTTGGCTCCACGCTCATTCCAGACTATTTCCCTCTGCCTTGCAACTTCAAAGTCTTTCTCCAACGTTGGAGCTCCCGGCAAGCCCTTTTGACGCGGCCTACAGCAATCTCCTCCCTCCTCTTCACAAGACTGCATTTTCCTGGGTGGTAGGGTTTGTTAGGAGAGGGCCGGGAGGGCCCTCCCTTTTTTCACCTCCCATTATTTTAACCCTTTAGTGACTAACTGTTTTCTAGCTTTGTGCATATGTTTTCTTTGGTATTCCTCCTGTCATGGAATTGAACAGTATGCCTGCATTTTTTTTAAGAGGATGATGCTGGGGAATTTTACTTTCTTTCCGAAGGCCGATTTATGACAGAAAACAATGGGGTGAGCTGGATTTTGAGAGGTATTTAACAGATGTAGGCATATCTATCCCAATACGAACAGATTTTGCCACATCGGGTAACAATTCGCTCTCCCAGTCCCTGGAGAGCTACTAACAGACAGATAAATCTGCATATCACCATTATGGAAATAGAATTGAAGAACCAGGGCTCTAAAAAACTCCATGAGAGTGGTCAGAAAAATGTTTTAAAACATTTTGGTGGGAGAAGAGGACAACCATAAACTTTAAATGATCCGATGTTCAAGCTGCGGATCTGAAGACTGAAAAGTAATTTCAAGGATGCCACAGAGATGTCGAACTGGAGGCTATGAAAATACTCTGAAGTTGGATGCTAGCACACCCTTAGCCATTCTTGCTAAGGTGTCATACAGAATGGCTACCAGAGTAGCAGAAGTACTTTTTTTTTAGTGCTGAACCTATAAATGAGGTACATATCCTCTACAAAAATGTATAATCGGTCCATGACTACCTTTCAAAACCATGGTTGTCAAGGGGCGGCTGGTATGAGAAGGAAATTATTCAGGATGCCTGCATCCACCATAGATCCTCTTTATGACTGTCCCTGCCCTCCCTCCAAAGAAAGTCCATTTAATCTCCAGTGAAAGACTGAACAACTGTTCCAAACTGCAGCTCAGTCTTTCATTAATGCACTCTCCTCTGCACAAACTTTCAGAGTTCGCGCCTACGGTGAGCACATTGCACGTTTTAGTGTGATGCACTGCCACAGTTTGCATTGGGTGCAAAAAGTTAATAGTGTGCCATGGTGAAAAAAGTGCGCCTGATGTGTATTTCAGGCCAACGTATCATCTGGATAAATTCATAACAGGTATAAAATGTTGATTGAAGCTAGCATTTAACACAGTTTTAGTAAAAAATATGATACCAGTATTCCTTTGAGAAGTGAGAGTAAAATGCTCATCAGACTTGTCAAATGTGTTTTGACCAACAGTTCACATTTATCCAGTTGTAATTTAGAAAGTAAACGTATCCCCCACTTCTTGATTCAATAATCCTGTGGGCCAGCGAGCCCTTGTTTGGCGAGTCGCCAAAGTCCAAGCAATAAAAAATGATCCCGTTACATTCTGCATTGATCTTGTCACATTTGCTGCTTAGACAAAGGTCAAATGTCAGAGTATGTCTTTTGATAAACTGCTGCTTATATTTTTCACCATGTTTTTTAACGTGGGGATTGGTGTTTGCTAACTCCTCTCACTTTGCAGTCATTGAAAGAAAAGTGAATTAGGTGACAATCATGTATGGGATACAGGGGGTGTGAAAAGAAAGACTATAGGATGTATTTTTGGGAAACACACAACAAAATGTAAATACCTGTAAATGAACTGTACACATTCCACAGTTAGAAAAGCAAAACATGAAACACATTTTTATTGTAATTCCAAAGTATGATGGAAACAAATAATTTAATAAGATCAAAACAAATCAAGACATTTTACATGGTGATGCACAAATTATAACTATTCACTGAAACCCGATTACCACGCAATATTATTTGTGTGTGATATAGCTTAATCAGTAAGACTGTATGTCGATGCAGTTTTAGTGGCCACTATATGGAAAATGTGCTGTATGTAAATGAAGTGCACTACCACAACATTGCGACCCAACATTGTGAATGTTGGTCATTCTAAAAATTGGGCTATGGTTCAATAAAGTTTGGAAAGCACTGCTGTGGATGGCTCTTTCACAATGATGCCGTAAGCTCAACAAAAGGAGGACAAGGAGGAAGAAGTGCAACCAATGGCTAGGGTCACTGCAGCTACCCTCCTACAAGGCATACCGCATATGCCCCCCTCACATACACACATCCTTATCCCCAATTCCTTCCTTGGATTACAATGTAAGCTCAGGTAGAGGCAGCACCTTGTAGTCGGGACAGCTGCTCGTGGGCTTACTTTAAGGGAAGAGTGGTTCTGCCAGTAGGCTTACAACATCATTTACTTCAGGCAAAATATGAACCTTAAGGAAGTAGGGGAAACAGCTTTTCTTGTTAGCGGGCAACATTATCTAGACAACATTTAGAAACATGCCCGGTTCTCACTGAGTGAATTGATAGACATACTTATTGATTAAATGTGCTGGCTGTGGATAAACACAGGTCCACCCCGACCTGTTGCTGTGATCCCTCAGGCATTGCACGGTTGCCATATCACAAATCCGGCACCAATGTCTATTGCCGCAAAAGAAGGAGTCTATCTGGCTCTACCAGAGAATACAATATTCTCAGTCTTGGAAATGTTTAGTCGAGCCAGGTCTTTTGATCTAAGTTTCTGTGTTTTCACTACAATAGTGGATGTTGAGGTCATCTATTTTGAAAAATGTAGAGTGCAGCCTGAAAGGTGCTGGGTCTATATATATATTGTATCGACCTGCTTTAAAAAAGTTGTCAGTTTCTTGATTAACTCTTTCCATTTTGCGCTACTTATATTATAGCTCAGCACTGTGACACAACAGCTAGCAGAGCAGTTGGAAAGGTGGCCGCTGAATTCAGAAGCCTTAAGGGGCTCATTATGAGTCTCATGGAATAGTCCCATGTATCATCACTCCATGGAGGTATGTTATTAGAGGCCCAGGTAAACTCTGAGGGTTGTAAACAGCAGAAATTGCACATTTTTGGGCAATGATATGAAGAAATTGAGGTTTATGACAATTCCTGCACTATTTTCGCCGATGATTCATATAGAAATCTCAGCTGCTTTTAGTAACTGAGATCTCAAGATGAAACAACATAACTTGTAACTTCAACATGGCCTTTAACTCCTGCTACCTGGTAAATCAGTATTACCACAGGCACTCTTAATGAACCCATAAGTCACCTTATTTAGGGCACAGAAATCCAGAAAGCAGTAAATGGGACACAGTGACAGCTTAAAGACCATCTGAGAGGAGAGAATCATCAATAGGATAATTTCATAAGACCAAGTTACTAAATGGCATGACTACGGCCAGGAGGTGAGCAAGAAGTTGAGGTGCACAGGACGAAGTACAACCAGCAGAGCATGGGAGGTTCAGGGTCATAGCAACAGTCCTCGCAGCCCAGGTGGTACAACAGAGTCAGCTCATCAGTGACCACCCCGAAAGAGCATAACCAACACTATTGTTACAATCTACATTTTTGTAAATTAAGTATTGATTACTTCACCATTTTGTAAGACTTTTGAGTCTGATTCCATATTTTAACAAGAAAATGAGGGACACAAACAATCCAACAACAGAAACCACGCTTGGCTAGAATTTTGTGTATATGTTATGTGTACCAGCTTCTCCCATGGTGTCTTCCAAAAACATTATAGAACTTAAGTTAATTACATTTTACGTATAAAAGAACTTGTAATCTCCACTAGTATTGCGAGAAACTAATATATTTGATGAGTTGTGCAATGGAAAGCGCACCATGCTATCTACATCTTGACATGGGGGAACGAGGCTTTAGAATTTTTTGCAATTTAAATTCATGTTCATCGACTATCATTCATTATCTGGTATTTTATGTGTCTAAATACATCTGGAGTACAAAGTGGGTTGTGAAACCTCTTACCACTAAAGCATAATTAATCTGTTTATAAATGTTAGATAAGCTTGCTCAGCCCCCAGCCTGCTGAAATCAGTAAACTAATTAAAAGCGCATTAAGTGTGGTTCATTAATATACAGTTTTGTGCGTATTAGTATTATAGAAGTTAATATGTGGAACAGTTTCCTTTTTTTAGGTGGATCACATATTAATAATCTTATCACTATTGTCTGAACAAATGCTTTACTTTTGTTTAATAAATTAAATATGTTAATAATAATATTATCAAGATGTTGCCATGAATCGTATTTGAAATATAATCTGGTTCACTCATGGAAACAAAAGTAAAAATTATATCAAGGGGCTGATTAGGATGTTGGTCATCCCAGTGGTTTCAAGACCAACCGACCTCGGGTCAGCGGTCCGAAACCACAATTATGATGTGACCGCACCATACTCCCATTTCCCTATAGGAGTTTGTGCGGCAATCGGAAACCGGCAGCAGCACATGCTCCCATTGAGAAATGGGAGTCACTGTAAATCCCTGCACCGTGTGCCAGGCACCTGATGGGGGCACCATAGGTGCCCCCTCAGGCCGCATCCGTAGGCCACGGAGAGAGGGGCCCTGCTAGGGCCCCCTAAGTCACTTCCCAAAAGGGTTTCCATGTCAGAAAGCCCGACATAGAAATAGTGTCAGAAACCAACATCATAATCCCGATGGGGAAACGCCGTCCGCAAGGGATTAGGTTTAGTATCCGACTGGTAGACGGGCTCCATGAGCCTGTCGGGAGCAAGCTGGAATGACCGGCTCGTTTGAATTCTGACAGGCGTTGGGAATTCAGACCGACATCCGAATTAGCCCCCAAATGTATTAGCTTCTTACAGTTCTAACAACTGCAGTTTACTTCATTGCTAGAATGTAGGTCTGTACCGTGCTACCTTAAATTTGAGGCAGTCCCCTGTGCAAGACCATTCAGAAAGTGTGAATCAAGTACTAGTTGAGAAAAGAAATCTATATAATAAAGAAATGCCAATTGATCAAAGATTAATATATCTAAAAAATAAAAAGAAATTAGGGCAGGAACTGCCTAGAATTTCTGGCATTGGTGCTTTAACAACATTGAAAGATTAAGTAGAGATGTTCAACAAGCTGCAATTTATGTCGGAAGCGCAATTTGTAAATTCTTTTAAAATGTTTTCAATGCACCAATTATCCTCTGTTTTAATTGAGCGAAAGTGGAGTCTTAGCGAAATACCTGTTAATACGCAACATAGTAACAAGGCACTCTGGACTCAGAGATGCCCTGATACGTGAACTATTTATTTCATCCCAGGTTTATGATCCACCTGTGGAGCACACTATCCATCCCTCATTGGTAACAGGCCATAGACCAGTTTCAAAACTGGCTTGTTAGTCAGCAGCAAAGATACCCAATGCCCCAATAGCAGTGTTTCATCTGTGCCGGAATGAGGAAGAAAGACAGGAAAACCGTAACAAAGGGAGAAATCCAGAACGAAAATAACTACAAATGTGAGGTAACGAGAGAGGCAATGTAGAGTGGTGAATGACAAGCGTGAGATGAAATGAAGGCAGTCTTGGTACTCATCAACCCCAACATTCGGCATGAGGTGGGCTTTTAGGAAAAAGTTTGGGCCCAGGCACTCATTAATTGGTTTTAAATTAAGCACTAGTTTTGGAGGCTGGTAAAAGTGCAAGTTCTGTGCCAGAATAGCTCTTAGTTGCAGTCCTGGGATGGAGATGAATGCACAGCCTGTAAGAGAGTACATGGTGATAGTTCATGGGCAGGTCAGCCTAGGGTGACTGAACTCCAAGCATCTTGTCTATCAACAGGTTTTGGGAATACCAACCACTTTTTGTCCATCATGTGTACAACAGATATTCACATTTTCATTAAAGAAATGTTTTCAATGATAATAACAAGAACAGTTATTCAGAATAATACAGGTAGGCAAACTGATAATTCCATGCAATAATTTGGGTAACCTTGGACTTTGTTCTGACTTCCAATTGCTAGTTTCTGTATTATGGTGGAAAGGTTGTCACCAGTGTGTTCAAAGGACATGGAAAGAAAAGGCTTGTATGTACTTCGAAGTAGCAACAACCTCACACAAAGGTCACTTACCCATTTCTGGTGGATACATTATCTTCATACAAATTTCTCATGTAATGAATTTCCCTTCCTGGTGTCAAACTACTCTGGAAACTTGCCATTGGCTCTCCAATACAACCTGGTGGTGCCTTGCGGATTCAGCCATGGTATTGCTGTCAGACATGACAACAAAAGATGATATTAGTGCCAACTGGAGCATTGGCATCAGTTCCTGCATTTATTCTGCGATCCATCGAGGCGTGCAGGTATGACCGCATGAGCAGGACTGAAAGCGGCAATAACAGCACATAATGTTTGTATACTTTTAAATGTTTTTTTATCGTAAACAGCACTATCTCACTAGTGGGAGGAATCTGTGGTGACATCTGTAAAGTGGAGGCTGCTTAATTTGTGCCGGTGCTTTCCGGTGCTAAGCACCGGCACCTATTTCTCAGCACCGGGTCTATAGAATTGATGAGCATAGGTATGCTCCAGAGGAGTATGTTGCAGGTGCCGACTTTTTCCGGGTGGGGTAAAGTTTATTTCATTGCTTGAGGCTTGATTGGAGTAAGTCAGCTGCGGAGCAAGGACGAGTGAAGTGGTGAGCAGGACTGTGGTCCGAGGCACCTTAAAGGGTCTGCGGGAACAGGCAGGCCTCGGCGCGAACAGAACAGGCAGGCCTCGGCGTGAAGGGAACGGGCAGATTTTAGCAAAGAAAATCGACCTCCGGGGCACTCTTGGCGGCGTGAGAGCTGGTTGGTTGGTTGGTTGTCCCATCCGAGCCCTCGGCCACAAATGAAAAGGGGGGGGCCCTCGGCCCCCCCGCACGCATGGCGGCGCGGCGACCGTCGCCCCCCCCTTTCCCCGTTGTGGTCATTCGGCGGTGGGGGCGTGCCCTGGGGGTGCGGCCCACCGCCGATTGGCCGGCGGCCTTCCTGACCCGGATCCAATTTAGTGGGTCCGGGTCAGGGGGGGCGGGCGATAGGAGGGGCCGACCGGCCCCTCGGGAATAAGAGGTGGGGAGCGCCCAGGAGACCCCCTTGTCCCTGGACGCTCCCTCGCTGAACGTTGTGCCCCGCGTTCGGGGCTTCTTTGTTTTGTTTAACTTTTTTCCTTTTTTGTTGCAGGCGGATCCAGATATTTGCGGGCTGAGCATCGGGGACGCGAGGCGACTGGTTTTGTTTTTTCTCTCCGCCTGTAGGACTCAGAGGAGCCGCGTCGAGCCCAGCCGCGTCGTGAAGCTGACGGACCAGCCGCCGGGCAGATTACCGCCTTCAGGGGACGCAAACAGGCAGCGGAGGCGGCGGGAGCGGAGGCGCTTTCCCCGGGCGTGGTGGTACTTCAAAAGCGGCGCGCACGGCGACCGCGTAAGGTAGTTGTGTGCCCGGCTGTGATTAGTGGAGCGCGGGTCCGATCTCCCGCCATAAATGCTGCATCCTTCCTCTTTGGAGACCCGGGGCTCCCTTTGTGTGTATTCATCGTGCGTTTGGACTTGAAGGAGGGTGTATTACAAAAACGGGCGAAAAGTGTAGCGTCCGTTAGGGGACAGGCTAGCGGTGTAGCGTCCATTAGGGGACAGGCTAGCGGTGTAGCGTCCATTAGGGGACAGGCTAGCGCACTCGGTAGAGCGGGGGACTCCTAATCTCAGGGTCACAGGTTAGAGCCTCGCGTTGGGCGAAAAGGAGGTATTAAATTGCTCACGCGAGGGTTCTTCGAGTTTTTTAGGTGTGTAGATTCCGAGGCAAGCGAAGCAGGGTCGACCAGGGCAGCTCCTGGATGGGAGACCCTAGGTAAATTGTAATCAATTTTGTTTGTGATAAAAAGTGAACACTTGCATGTTTTCAGAAGAAAGTGAATGATCTTTTAAACCAGGCCGCAGAAGTGTGTACATTTTATGAAAGAAAGTACTCTGATGTTTACTGACCTGTGAATGCTACATGGATCTGTACTATTGAAAATTACTAACGAAGGAATTTAATTGTTTATCTATGAAGGGGGAGCATTAAACAGGGTTAGTAGTGCACATTCCAAACCCGAGGTGGGTTGGGAATTGCAAGCTCCAGTGTTTTAAACGAAGGGTTTTTTCCCAATAAATCTGTCCCCCTTTTGGTATTACTTGGTTGTAATTCATATCTCTATTTCAGCAATTAACCATAATACTGGTGCAATCCACTCAGAGACGGACATAAGAACGGTAAAACGCGCGGATATCGCCAGCAGACGCGCAGGACTGATCGGTAAGAGGGGTACGGGGGGCTAGCATTCATCGCTCCTGGTGGCCGCCGGGTGGGTCTACATTAGGTTTACTCACCCCTTACATAAGCGGACAAGCCGCTAGTGTTGCGGTCGCCGTTGCATGGTGCTGAAAGCCCCCTGGTGACCCTCCATCTGAAAGGTACACAGAGTTGACCGGTTGTGATATTAGGAGAGTAGGCAGCGGGTTTTTATCATGCCAGGGCCACGGGGTGGTAAAGGTGGGTCCAACATGGAGGCTATGATGCGGGCCATGATGCGTGACATGAAAGAAATGAAGCAGCAGTTAGGGAAAGTAGATGAACTGGAAGCACGGTTGAATGAGAGGCATGGTGATGCCCCGGGCCCATCGGGTAGACCTATCCGCAAGAGGGTGGCACCAGTGCCAAGGGGGGATTTTGTCACCCCACCCGGGAAGTCTAGGTCCAAGAGACCCAGGGACGCTGCCCCCATCCCGGGGCCAGTGGAACCGGTACCTGCTGCGCCGCCGGCGGTCGTCCCACCCCCGCATTTACCTATGCCTACACCCCTTGCCCCCGTGGTGCCGGTGCCGGCAGGTCAACCAGTAGACGCTGGGCCTGCTCCCCCACCGGTGCCCACAATCCCGGGCACAGGCTTGCCACACCCGGCACCCGCCTTGCCAGCCGCGCCAGTACCACAGGGCATAACCCCAGTGGTACCGGTGGTCCCAGGAGGTAACTTAGATCCAACGCCACCTGAACTGTTAGCCCAGATAACGGCCTTGATGCCATGGCTCCAAAAAGGGGGGGCCTTTCCGAATTCTGCAGACCATGCGGCAGAGGCGGCGAGGTTTGTGGAAAAAATCAGATCGGCGGCGGTCGCCGACAGTGTTGCATTGCCAATATCTTCTCCCCTTGCAGGTCCAAGTGTTCCCCAGCCGGACGGAGTTAAAGGGCAGCCGCCTCCGGTGCCCGCACCTGGTAAGGAAGTGGCATTGCCACTCTTGGGGGACGGAGTTCTACCTTCTAGGAGCGAGAATTTAGCTCAGCATGTGTCTTTAGCCGTGAAAGAGATGATTTGGGCGGATAAGTACGTGTACATTTATTCTCTGTTGTTAGATAATAGGGAAATGGAGCAGGCAAAAGCACTCAAAGAGTGGATGCTTCCAAGCGAATGGAGGGCGCAGTGTACTAGATTTAGGGTTGAGGAAACTCTCAACAACTGGATGAAAGCATGGGCGGTATTCACTGCAATTAAAGCTGAGCGTCCTCCAGATTTACAGGCAGCATTGGCATGCTACTCAAGCAGGATTGTGGGGTGGAGTGAACAGTATTCTGGGGAGGCATGGAAGGGGTATGATGTCAATTTCAGGAAGGCATTGGAATTCAATAGATCATTGCCATGGGACACGGTAGATTCCATGGCGTGGCACAAACAGTTCTCTGATACCGCACCTCCCCCTCAGTTCAGTACGGTCAAGGTGTTCACTAGGCCACAACAGCCCTTTCGGCCCCCACAAACGAGCGAGGTACCTGGGAAGTTTAGGGCAAGTGGGCCAGAGAAAAAAGGGGTGTGCTGGGATTTTAATAGGCGCACCTGCACGAGGGCCGCGTGTAAGTTTAGACATGCATGTTCCTCCTGTGGGCACCCCTCTCATCCAGAAACTGCCTGTAGGTCCAAGCAGGGAAACACAGGTCAGAGGGGTAGGGGAAAGCCACTATAAGATAGACAGAGTAGGCCCCCCCACTCCAGTGGATGTGGTGGCAATGATTCCATGGTTGAACAGATACCCGGACCACACATCAGCCACCCTACTCCAGGAAGGTTTTTCTAAAGGCTTCAGGATCCCGGCCGCGGGATACACAGGTAGCACGCACTGTAGAAACCAATTGTCAGTCAAGCATAATCCGGCGGTGGTGGCCGCCAAAATTGACAAGGAGCTATCATTAGGCAGGATAGCTGGCCCTTTTTCTGAAGTGCCGGTACCCAATTTTGTGTGTTCCCCACTAGGAGTTGTCCCCAAAAAAGAGAAAGGGCAATTCAGATTGATCCATAACCTGTCAGCACCCAGGGGGACGTCACTGAATGATGCCATTGACGAGGGTATTTGTAGTGTTAGATACGCCTCTTTTGATCAGGCTGTTAACCTATTACAGGCCACGGGACCCGGGGCGCTGATGGCGAAATCAGACATAGAATCAGCCTTTCGCCTCCTTCCAGTCCACCCAGCGGATCAGCATCTGTTAGGTTTCACTTTTGGGGATATGTTCTACATGGACAAATGCATGCCTATGGGTTGTTCTATATCTTGCGCCTACTTTGAGATGTTTAGTTCCTTTCTTGAGTGGGCCATGAGACAAGTGACGGGCCATCAGCGGGTCATGCATTATTTAGATGATTTCCTCTTCCTCGGTACAGCGGGATCTCAGGAGTGTGTGCTGGCATTGCAGGAATTTTGCGTGCTCATGCGGGCTTTTGGGGTCCCGCTTGCGCCCGGGAAGACAGTTGGCCCGACCACCTGCTTAGAATTCCTCGGCATTGAGATTGACTCACTAGAAGGATGTTTTAGACTACCTAGGGACAAAGTGGACAAATTCAAGTCAGCGCTGCATTTATGCCTCCGCAAGGAGAAGGTCACTCTGCAGCAACTACAGGAGGTGGTAGGCCAATTGAATTTCGCACTGAGAATCATCCCCATGGCTCGCCCTTTCTCTCGCTCCATCGCTCACGCGATGAAAGGGCTGAGGGAAAAGCACCACCGCACTCGCCTATCGGCTGAAATTCGCCAGGACATGCTTATTTGGATGGCATTCCTGGAGGATTTTAACGGTATGGTGGTCTGGCCCGGCCCGCTCACAACATCAGCGGAGTTGGGCCTATGGACTGATGCGGCCGGTAGTGTGGGCTTTGGCGCCATCCTAGGGAACAGGTGGGTCGCTCAACAGTGGCCGGAAGAATGGAAGACATGGGGTCTGACCAGCAACATTGGCTTCCTTGAACTCTTCCCAATATGGGTGGCACTGATGGTCTGGCCCGAACACCTATGTAACCAATCAGTGGTGTTTTGGTCAGATAACATGACAGTGGTAGAATGTATCAACCAGCAGGGGGCGCGGTGTCCTTTCATACTTCGTCTGGTCAAAGAAATTGTTCTGCGGTGCCTTAAGCTGAATGCTAATTTTAGGGCCAAACATGTCCCTGGTGTTCTAAACAATGCAGCTGACTCCCTCTCTCGCTTCAAAATGCAGGTTTTCAGGGAGCATCTCCCCACAGCAGACCCCTCGCCAGCACACTTCCCAGCAGTACTTTGGCAGATTGGTGCCCCAGATTACAGGACCTCGTGGTCGCTAGCCTAGCCCCCAGGACCAGGACGGCTTACGAAGGGGCGTTTCTGTCTTATTGTTCTTTTTTGGGGCCACAGTGGGAAGTGCTTTGGGCGGAGGAGGATGGCTTTGCAGCCTATTTAGAATGGATGCATAGGGAGGGGCGCTCGGTGGCAGCTGCGAACAGACATAGGGCAGCGGTGTCATTCTTCGCTCAAGCTAGGGGCTTGCGGGATCCCACTAATACCTTTATGATACGTAAGGCTTTAAGGGGATGGCGCCGTATTCAGGGACACCAGAAGGATAAGAGAAAGCCCATTGGATTGGCCCGGCTGACAGCCTTACTGGGCACGCTGGAGACTGTTTGTAGCTCGGAGTGGGAGGTGCTTCTTTTTAGGGCGGCGTTCTCTTTGGCATTTTATGGGGCACTGAGAATTAGCGAACTTGTGGCGGGCTCCACAAAGGAGGGCTACGCTTCGGCTTGACACAGCTCGGGGGTCCTGCGCTCCCTGACACCTCGCATACTTTAAATGCAAAACTTTCCTTAAGTCAAACTCTGAGCGCTCACCGTGCTCTTGGATAACAGGAGCGAGATCCTGCCTCCTCAAGCCTCCACCCCGGCTCTCTCTGGGCAGGACGTGGCTGTGTCAGTCTCCAGTGCTCTCGGTGTGTGTGTGTGTGGGGGCTGTGCTGGGGTTGGTGTAACAGGGAGTGGGGTGAGAGGGGCGCCGGGGAATCTTACTTTTCCCATTTCTAGGCCATAACTTTGGGAAGGGCAGAGTAATGGGACATGCTAGCACAGCTGAGCGAGGGCATAGACAGTCCTGCCAAGAAGGGAAGAAGAGGTGGCGGGAGAGGAGATGATAATGAAAATTAATGATAATGAAAATTAAGAGAAAAATGGGGATGAGAGAGAAGAGAAAAGAAGTGCAAAGAAAACCTGAGGAAATTGAAGCGCAGAGAGCGAGAGAGTGTGAGGAAAGAACACTGGCTGGAGCAGAAACGTACAGACACCTAGGAAGAGAAGGGGCAGGGGAAGTGAGAGGCAGGCGGCGACAGAGCCGGAGGAAAGGTATGAGTGCGCGCGTATTTATATTTAACTGTAAATGTATCGATTTGATAACGTTTATGTGTAAATATCATCTGTGAATATAAGGTTTGTTTGTGTAAGGACGGGTGTGTTCGATTTTTGTTTTTTTTAAAAATTCCAAATAAGTCATAATCAAGTCATCTGTTTTGTTATTTTATGTTATAATTAATTGTTTTGCATCGGGCTGTTAGGGGTATTGCCTTAAAAACCCCACTGCGAACGGTGTCTTGTCACCTTCTTTTAAAGGATTTCATGGCGGACTGGAATTTTCAATGCTCATGCCAAGTGATTTGTGCAGTCAGTGTGACAATGTTTGATATTTGATAATCATATGTGTTTTCCGTTTCCTGGGTGTGGCCGGAGGTCTATCTGTGTATTAACTTGATGTTGTGGGTGCTGTTTGTGAACTTGGATAGCCAACTGAAAGCTTTCGTGGGCTTTGTTGTGCGGAGTTAAGGAACTCTGTTTACACACATTCTGTTGTATGTTGGTGGGTCCTGATGGTGTGTGCAAGCGATGTTGTGGGCACAGTAAAATACATCTACGTGGTACATCTGTGCAGTGCTGGAAGTGTGTTCCATCTAATATTTTGTATTTTATGATGCTCTGCGCTATTTAGAGCTGTTGTGGGCACACTGACACCCGTGACTCTACGACATATGTATATCTGACCTGGTATTTGTTTGCCCAGAGTTCTGTTTAACTGAGTATAATATTTGGACTAATTAATAACATGGCATTACTGAGCAAGGAATACCAGGTTGAGGACATTCTGCCCAGCCAAGGCAGTAACCAGATGGAATTTAAACTATCCCCACCCCCCTTCCCACTTTTAACCAAACGTTTCAGGGATGGGGATCGCATTGCTGTGGTGGGACAGTGGTTCACACAAGTTTGACATCAAGCTGCTGAAAGCAGCACAGTCCTCATGCGCCAAAGAACATCTTGTAGGCTGCAGTACAGCCAATTTATGCAGCACAGCGTTGATTCAATTATGTGACAAGAAAGGGCAAATGGCACTGCATTGTGCAGCAGTGCACACAATTTTATGTACCACTACCTCACTACCATCTGAAATTTAATTAGAGGCAGTGAGGCACCCTTGGACAATTTTTAGGAAGCTGTTTCATTCACTGATGTGATATGCCATGCTGTGAAGGACCCGCAAGACAGTCAAATGGCAGCACAGAAGGGAGTAGTATCGTAAGAGGGAGTTTGGCTGTTATGTTCCCCTTCCTTATGTTACTCTATCACTGGATCTTATGAAAATATCTAGAATCTGCAATTTTCATCTGCGATGAGCCAGAGAACGGTGGCAGGTTTGGAATTCCTCCATCTGTTCAGAAATAATTTAGATCTGTCTTTTTCTCCACACTGTGTGCACGTGGCTCAGTGAATATTTGCAACAGGCCCCTTACACATGCCTGCACAGGGCAGCTGTAGGGAAGGGTGACCATCGCCACAGCACTGGGTGTTAACTTTGGGGACAGGGGGAGGGGAGTTGGGGGTGCCATTTTCTCAAATATATGATGGAGTTAAAAGCACCTGCTACAGTGTTCCTTGCCACCAGCAATTTTATAAAATAAAATAAAAGTGTCAATATAACTGGTGATTAATGGGGCTGATGAACAGAGAATCGAACTTTGTCTAGTGGAAGTTTACTTTTGACTCATCAAGTAGCGCAGTTTATGCTTCCAAGCACTTGGAACCTCCCACAAAAATTTGAGCACCTGCACTTCATATTTTACAAATTAAGCTGTGTGGAGCTGAGCTGAAAGCCACATGCCAACAACTGGCTGCACTGGATAGCTATTACGAGGAAATGTTTTGTGACCAGCCTGGCACCTGGAAAGGATATTGATAAAGTGAGGAATCTGTGGGAAGATGTATCCATCAGAAGATGCTTTAATTCCACACGTTTATGCTTTACTTTAGAAAACACAAAATGTTTACTTTTCATGAAAATATTCTGCAAACTGTGAACATCTTCGCCAAACAGATTTTTAAACAGAGATTACAGCAAATTGAAACATCAAATGTTTACAAGGTGCCACCAGGCAGGGAACCCCATACGGTTTATTCGTAGGCCCCACCCAGGACTCTTTGCTGGCACACTGCCCAGTACCTTTGCTGCCATAACGTTCCAGAGGCAGGTCGTACGGCACGGGGAACGACATGGCCTTCTCTTGGCTGGAGGAAAACACGTTCACCTTGACATGAAAGGCGTTGGTATCCAGATCCTGAAAAGACATAGAAATACATCAGACCTACATCCCACAGGACACAAATTTAAATCAGAATAACACTCAATCACATAAATCGATAACTTTGATGGAAGCTTTGCATGATGAAGCTTTGCATGATCTCTGGGGAGAGGATGTGGCCTAACGGCTAGGGCAGTGGACCTTGAATCTAGGGAACTGGATTTGAGTCTCGGCAATGACGCTGAACATCCTGTGATTCTGGGCAAATCACTTAATCTCCCCGTGCCTAACAGAAATGAATGTGTCCTCATGTAATGCAGCTGGTGCTATGTAAAGCGCTCTGATACCCGATTCGGGTCAAGTTCACGCTATATAAAACTCTGTAAAAGAAAAAAAACTAAGATTGAATAGGCTGTTTGCCTCTTCTGTGTATTACCCTACCTTATCTACCCGTTTTCCTGCCTTCTGTTTGTTTGATCTCCACCTCTGTCACCTGAGAAAGCATTAAGAGCTGGAAGGCAAGCTGGAGAAGTCTGTCACTGAGAGACACACTAGGTGCAGGACTTGCAGAGGAGTAGGTGTCTCTTCACAACCACAACTTAGGGGCGAAAATCATATCATAGAGGGACTACAGCAATCAGCCTACATGATTTATCAAGCAAGCTTCTAGCAATCTAGCTGTTCTTGTGAATAAGGAGGACATTAGCGCCTATGCTAATGCCATGGACCTGTGCGCAGCTGGCGGCAGAACAGTGGCAATTTCACGCTGTGCCAGTATAGTCCATGAAAAGTCATTTTTCTACATATTGTAGGTCAAAGTATTTCCTAGACTTCATCTAAAGGTCTCACATGTGCCTGACCAATTGTGAAAGGGAACCTTATTTTAATTTTCCTGTTCTAGGGAATAATAATCCTGAATTTTGGGCAGAGAACATTCTACTTTGCCTCCTCTATACTCGACCCTTATAGTAGAATCTAAAGAGGTTCTGGCCCACTCAGGCAAAGATCCAGAAAGCGAATGTTTGGCTAATGAGAGGATTAGGATGAACGCTTTACCATGGGATCATGATGCAGGGCCGGCTCTACGGCGGTGTGATCGGTGCCACCGCACCGGGAGTTGACTTGGGGTGAGGGCGCCCCATTTGCAAATATAATATAGCTTGAAAACCAGCAATTTCCAAACATCAATACAAATGTCAAGGTAGCTCCTGTGATTTAATGTTCTTCCTGGAGAGAGACGAAGTTTTGTCTAGTGGAAGTTTAACTCCTTGTAAGGTAGCTCAGAGGGTTACTGTGCCTGCTGCTAAGAACATGTGCCATGCAGCTCACAGCGTGCATATAATGTTATTAGGCCAATGGGTTACTGCTCAGAGAGATCTTTTTGTTACTTACAGTTTATAAGTTGAAATCCTAATATAAAACAATGAGCTATTAACTGTCATCAAGGAGCTGCATGCAAACTGCAAGGTGTATATTAGACCTACATATTTTTTTGCCAGCTCTTTCTTAAACCTAATCTGGCAAAGAGGGTTAATTTGGGTAGGAATGAATTATTATTATTAAAGGGAACCCCTACTAATTAGTGTTATGTTTTAAATTCTGAATTTGTAGTTTTCCAGACCCATGACTCTTAAACTATACTGCCTACAAGTGTGGATGACATGTGACTCCTATATCTGGTAATCCGCTGTCTTATGTAACATTTCTTATACACTTATTTACACGTGTGATTGTCTCTGTTAAATGTGTGCATGATGTAAAGTGCTCTGACCCCTCACACTGGTATGAGTGGCGCTATAAAACTAAATTAATCTGAGAGACCTGTTATGGAGACTTGAGGGGCACTGTTAAAGGGTGGTAGTGAGGGAATCTGTGGCAGCGTTGGTCATTGGGGGGGCGCCAAGAAACACTGTAGTTGCACAAGGCGCCACCAGTGCTAAAGCCGGCCCTGTCATGGTGCTATAACAAGTGGCTGGAATGAGCAAGCCCTTAGCCAACAAGGCTTCAATGGATTGTGGGTGTTTAGAGTAACGAATATTCCAATCACACTTCCTCCTGTATCTTGGTATCTGTAACTCTGTCTCATTTGGGCACCAAAAGGTCCTGGGGGCACAAACAACTGTGTGTGTGCAAATCAAAGTCACCTCTCCCTGCAGCAAAATCAAAACAGTACTTGTGCAAAAGTGCAGAAAGTCACTTGAACACCAGCTACATGCCAAACTGTAGGTAGCACAGAACACTGCAGTGCAACTGGTCAACAAATTCAGTATGAGCATATTTCTCAAGCAAGAATAATCTTTGCTGGCTCCGAGTACTCAGAAAGGTTCCTTAAAGTGCCTGGTTAATGGATTGACTATGGAAGGCACCAGAGCTGCTCACCGTTTACATTTCCTGGGACACTCAGAGGGCGAGCTGTGATGAGCAAATTAACCTCGTCCAATAAGTTGTGGAACTGGCTATAAAAACATAAGCTAACGGTAAATTGTACAACAGCAGGGTGTGTGTTTAGTAATGTCACAAACAGCCAGCTTTAGTAGCAATAAACACACACATACCAGCTGCAACAGCATGTAAAGGCTGTAATGTGCTCTATCTCCAGTTACACAAGCCATGTGAATTGACCTAGGAGGTAGAGTATTCTACACACCCTAATCCCTGTATACCAGCGCCTGAACAGTGCTGATATCAAGCAAAATGAAGACATCAGTCACTGTACGTGCCCCAGTATTTATATATGAGTATATACTTCCCTTTAGTCTTCCTCTAAATGTCCATGACCTTACAGAGGTGGAAACCAAGACACTGGGAGATAAAGTAATATTTGTGGAATCAGTGGTGGGCTTGACACCGGATGGACTGAGATAGTGCTAGGCTATTCTGGGTTCGGGATAGGACTGGGCACTGCTCCAGGCGGTTAGGG
The DNA here is from genome assembly GCF_964261635.1 of Lissotriton helveticus. Classification (NCBI taxonomy): domain Eukaryota; kingdom Metazoa; phylum Chordata; class Amphibia; order Caudata; family Salamandridae; genus Lissotriton; species Lissotriton helveticus. The sequence goes on from NC_136070.1 coordinate 339,952,350, forward strand.
AGGGCTCCAGGAAGGTTTGGCAATACACTGCATCTATAGGGTGCTAGGCTGTGCTCATCTCAGTTCCAGGCCTTGGGTTGAGATTTACTGGGCGGTGCTCTAGGTTGGGGAGGATATGGGTTGCATCTTCTCAGGTCTAAATTGAGCTATGGACAAGATGATGTGGAGATGTAGCATGATGCTTCGTCATCACAGCCAAACCAAGTTCAATGGATAAAAAAAATCAGTTTATACAAATAAGCTGGCACAGTAGCTCTGTGGGCTGAGCCAACGCAGAGGCTTGCAGGTAGCCAGCCTCCGCCAGACTCATTCTGAACATCTCACGCCACAGCCACATCACAGGCCATCTGAGAGACTTTCACTGGCTACCTATCAACAGAAAAAATTACATTCAAGCTCCTCACACATGCCTACAAAGCCCTCCACAATGCCGGACCTGCATACCTCAACCACCGCCTCTCCTTCTACACTCCCACCAGACATCTCCTCTCCGCCCAAATGACCCTGGCCACCAACCCATTGACCCACAAGACCACTGCTGAAGGAAGATCCTTCTCCTACCTCGCTGCGAAGACCTGGAACTCAATGCCTTCACATCTCAGGCAATCACCGTCAATGCCTCAATTCAGAAAGAACGTCACCCCTGGCTCTTCGACTGAACTGCAGATCTCCCCCCTTCAGTGCCTTCAGACCCTAAGCGTGAGTAGACCTGCTTTACAAGAAACCTAATTAATGAAAAGGTTCTGAAGACAAAGTGCCGGTTCCACGATCTGTTGGTTCTGAAGTCGTGGTGCCAGGTTTCTCCATGCAGTCAAAGGGATGTGTTGTCATCCTTCTGCAGTGGCGCCCATGTGATGGTTCTGTTGGCAATGCGCTGGTTCGGAGTGCAACGCTCGGGTTCTGTTATCGCAACAAAGGTGATGTGTCGATTCTGTTCTCACTGCAGACAATGCGGGCTTGGTGGATTCATGCAGCCACTGTAGGGGCATTTGTTCGACCTCATACTCACAGTTTTTTTTAACACTCTTTATTGGCATTTTGTAGCATATTCCAGGTGTAGTTCATAAATTACATAACTTTTAGTGTATTTCGTCTGTTGCAGGATCAAAATTTTATTGAACTCTATTGCAATAATAACTATATCATTCTTCTACAAACATAACTCCCCCCATCCCACCCACTTTTGTGTCTCGGTGTATTATGTCTGTACTCTTGTCTGGAGTCCGATAACCATCAGCCGAAGTGCAGTACCATGCAACCATCCATCCCAGTTCTTATTCCGGGGTTTGCTGTGAGTCTCCTCCGACTCTACCTCTCCTCTTGGGAATCTCTCAAGTCTGCAATAATTGTGGACCATGTCCCTGCATCATTCCCAAGTCTATCATCTTTCCTTATATGTGTCATCTGGATCAGTTCGGCTGTAGCCCATTCTTTCATAATGCGCATCCATTTCCTGATGAGGGGTGCGATCGGGCTGAGCCACAAGATTGGTATTCTTCTCTTTGCAGTCACAAACCCTAACAGCACAAACTTCCTACTCAATTTTTTCTTTTTTGGGGTGTGGATTAGATTCAGTAGGGCTGAACGTATCGTCCCGAGAATGAACCATTCAGTTGCTTTGTGTATAAGCTCTAACACTCCCTCCCAAAAAGGCCTCAAGCACCTACATTCCCATATCATGTGTACAAGGCGTGTTGCTGCTTCCCCGCACCTAGGGCAGGCATCTGATGGTTCCGGATAAACGTACTTAGCCTTTGTGGTGTTAGATATACTTGGTGCACTATGTTATATTGGATTAACTTAAAGCGTGCGTTGGAGCTCACTTCGCGGACTCCTTCATGCACTCTTGCCCACTCTCATGCTGTTATGGGTACCTCCGATTCCTTCTTCCATCTTGCATGGACCGGAAGAGCCTTGACCGGAAAATCGCCTCGAAGAGCCCTATAGATAAAGGAGATTAAGCGTCACCCACCCGACATTGATATTATACTTGGGAGGACAGCTGTACCAGGGGGGCTCCTCTGGAAAGGAATTCCATATCTCACAAGCCACTGCCGCAATCTTACCATACTGTAGGAATTGTCCTGCACCCAGGTCAAAGATGGCCACTGCCTCCTCTCAGGTCATAAATGCACCATTATTGTACGGATCCTTCATTGTAAGGCACCTACCATCTTTCCATCGCTAGACAGACTTGGACTCTGCAATTTTTTGAACGGTTTTATGACACACAGTGGCACGTCAGGGGAATAGGGTGCCTTCCAGATTACTCTCATAAATTATCTTCCCAGACTCTTGTCACATATCTAATCATGTATGGGTATTCATTCGGAACTGCAACTCCCATCATGAGTAACTCCAACAGAGTACTACTACTGTAGGTGCCCTCCAGCCGGGCCTTCTCCCAATTACAACCTTCATGCAGCCAGTAGACGGCATTTTGCCGCCATATAGTATAGATGCATATGGGGTACCTCCACCCCCATCCACCCACTTCCGTTGTCGAGTGTCTAATTTAACACGTTTCCGTTTATTCCCCCACAGCAACTCTACCAATAGGCTATTGAGTGCCGATAAATATGATTTAGGGATTTTCTAGGAGTGTTGTAGAGTGTAGAGGCAACAGGGTAGTATTATCATTTTTATGATAGCCACTTTTCCCATAGGAGATAGAGGCAAGGACTTCCAGAACCCTACTGAAGCGTGCACACTTTTGTAGTGTAGTTCCTATCTTCCCAATAGGCTCTGCGCATTGGAATAATACCTACAGCAGTAAAGGCCTAGGCCAGACGTTAACTAGGTCTACTACTGTCGATACTAGACTTAAGTTTTGGGTTTGCCAGCGTAGCTCAGAGTTCGCTAGAAACTTTCTCGAATGTTCAGGAAAGAATTAACTCCCCTGATTAGACAAGAAGGGATTTAGTTTCTGACAACCATAGAACATGACAACTTTGCTCTCCCCTAATCAAGAGTCAATCTCGAGAGTCGTGTGAGCACAAGGCAATTATTTTACTCAGTCAGTACGTGCATTCTTAGTCTCATCAGATTGTAGAGAAAAGGAAGAGACGGGCGTGTTCAATAAAAAGGTGTTATTTATTGATCAGTCTCTTTTCTCGTACAAGAGAAATGGATCGATATTATTGCAATACTTATAGTTAAGTAAAGTGCATACATTAAAAGCAATAGTATAAAATAATACTGTAAAAACATTGATATGGTTTCTGAGCCATATGATGTTTAAAATGATTAAAATATATTTACATACACATATACATTTGACTAAACGTACTCAACTGGTGTTTCTAAATACGCCTACCCCGTGTACCTGACCTAAGTCTAATGCGTGGGCGGGAATAGAAAGTTACAGTTTAAGTTAAGTTTGTTTTTGCAAAGTGAATAACTAAAGAATTCTCTGTGAGGGGTTATTCAGTTCTGTACCTGGAAGTTAGGATGAATGAGGAATGGTATCTCTTTCTCTGCTCTCGATATTTCAGGCTGCCTGCGAGGGCTGCCCAGAAGCGCCGGTGCTGGGTCTCTCGGCTTGAGATAGCAGCGCGTCTCTCAGCGCGTCAGGAAGGCGGGGCTGCTGCCAGCGGGGTCTGCTTCTGCTCTCGGCTTCGGCAAGTATGGCTGCTCCGTCTCGTCACCACGCGTGTGTTTGCATAGGGCAAGATCGGCAATATTTATACCTTAAAGGTGCCGAGATTGACGTAAGGATGGACATAGATACGTCAATAAAGATGTCATACGACTTGCTCGTTAGCACATTCTTTACTAAAAGTTCTCTGTGAAATCAAAACAATGGCCGCACGGATTTTCCAGGTTGTCATAGGTTTGATTTGTTATGAGAACGTCGTATGCCTTATCAGGCGCTGGAGGAATGTCACTTGTCTAATTAGATCTCAAGCGTTATGACCTAATCAGATAACACGTTCCTGTGCCGTAGTGTGACTGCGTCAGATAACGGTATCTGCATCATGGGGGCTTTTCTTGCCTCATGGGCTGACTGTTAGTTAACTTGATAGTTAGTTTAACCAGAATAGGGTCAGGAATAGGGGGATCGATTCAGAACCTATAGGAATACATGACACCCACTCCACGCTAACTATGGTCATATTTACTAATCTATGCATAGTATAACATAGTACAACATACTATAGAGTATAGTGTATACCTTACCACCCCAAAATACATAAATGCATTTTGAAATTTTCAAATATACTGAAAAATTTCAGTCATATATTGTATGCACTTAAGCTATGAATTAAACGCTAAAGTAAACACGCATTTGTAGACATTATTGCTTATTTGGTATATGAGAAATACACATGAAATGGCTCTTAATATGGCTATACAGAAAGAAAGTCCGAGACCATTTCATCACATAATAAAATATTTGTGAACATACCAGCGGGCAACTAAAGTTTATAAAGTATCTAAAAATAGAAATCTTAGTTCTCTAGGAATAGTTTCTTACTTTAAGCAGAAGATAAGTGTCCCGAAAATTATGTAAAAATAATTTGGGGCTGCTAAAAAATTGTTGTCCGTGAACTGGTGGGAAAAATTGTTCATGTGACTTTATTTTTAAAGTTGAAGGCCGAATTCAGGGAACGCCGTGTGCGAGCTTGCTCAAAAGTCTCTATTTCTGTTCTGGAGAGACCATCATATCATTAAGGCTTTCGAAAAAACTGTCAACAGCTTCATGGGAAAGTTCCACTAAGTCGGAAATAGGTGTAACCATGCATTCGTGCGCATGATTGCCTCCATTGACATTCTGATTCGCATTGCTGACAGAAGGTCGTACCTGTTCGATGCTGCTTTCATCTTGAACTTCACTACTCTTCAATCGCAGTGGTGAAGACTCCAGGAATGCCGTCATCAGGATTGGCAGCCTTTGAGGGCAGCACAAAGCGTGAACCTTGGTAGGAACCAACAATGTATCTGCATCCACTGGCGCATCCGATTGTAGCATCAGACAGGTGTCTAACACGCATTCTTCTCCGCATAGCAGACATCTCAATACAGGTAAAACACACCTTTGCCACATCGGTCGAAATGATAGAAACCAAGTCATGTTTAGGTCTCTAAGCCGGGAGAGTCCCAGGATTTTTGATATCCGGTCCCGGTATCCAATGGCTAGGATCGTGTCTTCCATTGTCGCGAGAGTTTGATCTGTGACATGGGTTGCCATAACGAAAAATAAGGACTAAGAATAGGATTCCTGCAATTAGTCCCAGGATCAGGGGAAGTCCGCCAAAAATCGAATGGTTTGAAATCTGGAAAAATACCCAGTATGGCTTTGAATGGTGTTAATGCCATCGAAAATACTGTCTTAAATACCTTTGAGACCCCAGTGGTATCAGAAATATTTAAGATTTCGCTCAGGATTTCCGCGAAATGTACGGGGGAATTAGTTGATAATAATGTATGTATCTCTGCAGTCGTCCTTGCGACTTGTAGATCATACGTTTCTTTTGATGACGTGAGCCTTGTAGGCGTCTGAAGAAGCACTGTTTTCATTCTGCTTAAAGTATCTATTCGAATAGAAGTAATTTTCAAACTGGGCCATGCCCTTGCCTCCCTGTCTGGAAAGGAGCTGGGGAACAAAGAACGTCCACAGCACTTGACCTTCGCAGTCGTAGTGACAAGATAAGGAGTCCCGGGCATAAGACTACAACATCTGCGGTCTACAATAAGAATGTAACTCCCATTATAGAGTCTTTGAAAGAATGGTTCTATTTCAGTTGCAGGTGCGCCTTGCTGGTGACATGAAAGGTTGTATGAATTTCCTTCACAGGCTCCATGCAAACTAATTCCGTTACACAGAAGCGTGCCGCTTAGTGACATAGCACAATTGTTGCCACTAAGAAACACTTTCTGTCCTTTATTACTGACACATGCATGTGAATAGGGCAGGTTCCAAGTTGTTTTAAGGTACCCCTTTCCCAATTTCTCGTACATGCCAGCCTGTATATATTTTTGGCAGTATTGAAACCTGAAGGTTGAGATTGGAATATTTATGATTCCGTGGATTATCCATTCACTGACAGGTCGTTCTGACATTGTCATTGGTAATCTTTCTAGTTTTTCAATGCTCAAGATTGTATAATCAGCACCCTTTTGCGCCATACCGATTTGTCTATCAGTAAGGTTAAAGATTTGGAATAGTGACGTTGTGTTGATTAAACGCCAAGGCACATAGCCTGAACGCAGATTTTGTAACGTCCAGCCAAGCTGTACAATAGAACGCAATTGTGACTGACCATGTTGTAATAACAGTAAGTCTTGCGATAATATGTCGATTGCTGAAGACACAATGCTGTCCAAAGAAAAAATTCTGGAGGACAGAGTCATTAACCCATTGTCCACTACAGAAAGTGATTTTTCCAAATTAATACGGTCAATTTCCCGTATTCTCTCTGCTGTCTCAATTTGAGTAACCTTCCAGGCCTCATTGTATGCTGCATATACAGAGGCTGCTATGAAACGCTTTTGACGCTGTTTGCGTGGTCCCATTATGAAATCACGCAAGTCAGCACCATCAGTAAGTAAAGTTAGGTGTTGCTTAATTTCAGGCAGTGTGGAAGTTTGTAGCCATTGAAGGCATAATTTGCCCACACTGTAGGTTGTTATTATCCCTGGGTGATGTCTCTGGGGATATCTAGGGTCTGGCCTGGTCATTTTGAAACCCTGTGTTTTGTTCAGGAATCTATCTTGACAGTTATTTGTATCTGTGGGCCAGATCAACCATTGTTTCCAATCAGGATGTGTTCTGTTTTGGTTTAATATATGGTTTACGTCTATCTCTTCATCTGTATCAGAGTTATTGCTAAACATTGTTGGCTTTGGAATAGACGGTTTATTTAAATCTTTGATTTTGGCTAAGCCAAGACAGGTGGTTTGTTGAACAGTGTCATTTAAAAATATCATTTGTTCTGGGATCATGCAGGCTCTTAACAAAGCTTCTAAACCCTGTACTTGCCAATCTTTTGTACCCCAAACACTTTTCAAATCAACATTTTTGTCCCAATAATCAAATCCAAAAGTATTCATTTTTTCGAAGAATGAATCTGAATATATCAATTTTGTGTTGGTTATCATGGTTTTCATCCCTGTCTTGATTGACAATTTAAAATAAAATGTTTCAGCATTACTTGTGTTAAAACCTGAAAAATATGAATATTTGTCGTAAACGGTTCTTGAGCTCCCTTTTGGAGGTGTAGCACAATGTTCCCATTGATTATAATTTAAAACATTTCTAGGTTGTGCAGATTTATGTAAAAAATGGTTACCATAGTGGTTATAGCAATACATACTGTCATAATTTGTGGAACCTTGCAAATAATCATGTTTTGTAAATTTAGCAGACATTACTAAGTCAGACATCATGTTATTAATGTTTTCGAAGTCCCAATCATCAGCAAATGAGTTTGGTTTTGCAAAGTCACTCAAGGAGATCTTGATTTGGTGTGGATATTTCAGGATCTCGACCGGACCATAAATTTCATAGTCAGTGTTGTCCCAGGCTACCCCACCAGGTATCGGATTGGCTGTGAAGTTGGCTGAAGAAAGTTCTCTTTTCTCGACGTGTGAAGATGTGTGTGGTTTGAGGACCAAGTTGATGTTCTGACTTGCTGTGTCCATTTTAGCATATTTTCCCTCAATGAAGCGTCCCAAAGTAAATACCATGATTAGCCAAAGTATGAGGATAAATGCACCAAAACCCACCCAAAATTCAATCCATGGAGAAATCAGATATGTTTCTTTCAGTTGGTTCAAAAGTTCCTTAGCTTTGTCTTTAAAGGATTTTGATGATGGCTGTGTCTTTGATTCACTGAAGCCTTCAGAGGAATCATCGAAGTTGATGAAGTACCCGGATGCAGTTCTGTCAATTGTTCCAATTGCTTCAGGATTTTTGTTTCTTGCATTGTCACTTGGTACTTCATTGTAGATTGGTGTGTCTCTGCTAAATGTTTTTATTTGGGTTGTCAGAGGTCTGAGTTCTATTGCATTGTTGCATAGTCCTTGTTGTTCTTCTGTAGGCGTTTCGAATGTGATGAGCCTCTTTGTTAGGACCTCTGTACTGGTAGCAAACCTTGGTGTTCTGCTACTTATTGGGAGTCCACTTGGCCTACTGTTTGTTATCGGCCACATGTTGTGGTTTTACCAGGTCGATGGATACAACTCGGTTCTCCTTTTTACCAGCAAGTGGCGGTAGTACAACTGATCTTGTCCCGTTGACAGACAAGACAGGAACTGCTTTTCTGTAAGAAGGCCCAAATTCCTTCTTTACCGCGATCTTCTCCCTGACTAGATCCCCGACTTTTGGAATCCAGACAGGTCTTGCTGGGACAGGTGGTGATTCTTCAGTGGTTGTTGGCTGTTGTTTCAACTGTATGTTGCTCAGGTCTTTTCTTGTTTTGTTTAAGTCCTGCAAAATAGCCAAACGGTCTTTGACATCAAAGCTTTTTTCTTTAACCACTGAAGTCTGACTGTCGAGGTCAGAGATAATCATTCTAGTTCCAAACAATAATTCGTACGGACTGAATCCCTTCAGAGAATTTCTTGGCAAGTTATTTAGACTACGTTGGACACTTATTAGATGTTTGACCCACCCAGCTCCCGAACCTAATATCCTTTCCATTATAGATTGCTTTCTGCCTTGGTTTTTTCTTTACACCATCCCGTACCCTCAGGAAGGAAGTGAGAAGATTCCCGCTGGGCTGTGCTCATTTGGCCATGTTCCCCCCCCCGGCCGGAGGGCTTGAGTGAAAACAATGGTCAAACGGAGCATGCTCTTAGCGTATATGCCATTTAGACTCGCAAATCTTTGTATAACAGTCCGGACGTCAGCCGAGTGCTGGTGATCTACATTATAAGTGGAAACTAGCCTGTATATGTTAATCGCAAGCCCTGCTTTTTACTGGTGATATTATCTGCCTTGATACGACGAGGTATTAAACTGTTTCTCTCCCCACTGCGATCTCTGTTGCAGTTTGGGCAGTTTTTTACAAACATGGTGTAATGCAGGCTCATGCCTGGCCACCAGTACCGTGATTGTAATTCTTCCAGAGAATCTTTCAGTTTGAGGTGTCTGAGACCCTCGCCCATGTGTGCGTCTGCGATTAACAAGCTTCTCCTGTCCATGTTTGGAATCACTCTATCCCCCACTCCAGGGATTCGAGCAAAAGGGACGGAGTTTGCATCGATTATGTATGTATAATTGAGTGGATAGTTGATCGGTAACGCTGAGCAGTCGCCTTTTGATGACGTTTTCACCGCCAGCATTGTTTCACCGTCAATGTATTTTAATGTACGTTTTTTTCGATCTACGGGAGCCGGTTTAGTGGCTGCCGCTGCGGCTGTTTCAGCCAATGAATTCCCTACAACGTGAACGCCATCACGCTGATGACTCAGTGAGTGTGTCACGTGAGTCTTTGGTAGTTCTTTTTGTAAAAGAGCTATTTGTTCCCAGAGCAATTTCTGCTTTATTGGTGCATCTGTGTCATCTTTGTAACCGTTCTGAATCCATGTCTGCAAATCCTTGTTATATGCTTTGACGCAGTAATATGAATCTGACACTATAAGTGTCGGGAATTCGCGATCCGCATTATCCAGCGCCATTTTTAATGCTATTATTTCAGTTTGTAGTTCTGAATTAGTTTCTACTGAGTGTGATTTTGTTAATAGAGGTCTTAGTTTACCTCCGCGCCACACTTCTTTTGTAATCTCACATGTGGGGTTGTATGCATGTTCTCCCCAAACGGAGGGTTGAGCATGTCCATCTGTATAGATTACACAGGCGTAATGTCGTAGAGGCAGAATGTCGATTGGCAGAGGATACGTCTTTTCATATTTTAGATTTTTTAATTCTTCTAGTTCTATTTAGAAAATTGTCAACCAGGCTATACTTGATAATTCATATCCTACGTATAAGACCGTTAAATGGGCAATTCTGGATTTTTTTAAAGTTGAATTTGTAACCCTCTGCAGCGAACCCAAGTATTATGGTGTTCACTCTTTTCAAGTGAGTATCCAAGTCATCATCTGTTAAGTAAATGTCATCGACATAAGATAATGCTTCATCATCATATAGTTGTAGTAATTCTGTTACTCTCGCTGAGAATACCCCCGGGCTGTTCTTGTACCCCTGGGCTAACCGACAGAATTGTTTTTGAGTGCCATTTACTGAGAATGCAGTTAAATATCTGCTCTCTGGTGCTATGTTTTGACAAAAGAATCCATTGGAGATGTCCAAGGTTGTTTTGTATTTTTTGCGCACTATGTTATTCATTAGTGCAGCACTGTGTGAGTTTTGCACTGCAAAGGTTTTGCAACCTGTGTTAAGGTGTCGGTAATCCAAAACTAGACAATATGTATTGTCTGGTTTGGAGACCGGAAACAAAGGATTGTTCATTTGTGAGGTGCAAGTTTCAATCACCCCCTGGTATTCTAGCTGATCTAGTATTTCATTTACCTGTTTTTTAGCTTCTTGCTTAATTGGGTACTGCCTTTGTGCAGTAGGTTGTGATTTTAACTGGATTTTGTGAGGAGGAGAATCCTCATCCCATCCTACATGATTTTTATATAAAGCAGGTGCTAAGGCCACTGCCCACTTTCTAGCAAGTGTGTATTTTTTATGAATCGGGATTTGATTCGAGAAGGCAGGCATAATTACTTCTTCGCCATGAGGGCACTCCCTGACAAACTCTGGTGGCCAGTCTTTTTCAGCTAGAAGGATGTCATAGCCCTTGGAGAGGTTATCCCAAAATAGTCCCCTTATTTTCCTAGTCTTATCTCCCTCTATACGTAATGTTATCTCGTATATCTTGTGGGGTTTGCTAACTCTGGTGTCTGCAGTTTCCACTTGAAGATATTCATTCATGTCCACTGTCTCCAGATGATTCATAAGGACTTTGCGAGCTATGCTCACCTCTGCTGCGCTGTCTAGCATTGTCTGAGCCCACTCTCTGTTTTTCAGTTGTGTCCTCAGTATTCTCGGCATTGTTAACTACCTTGATACTGGCTACCTTCTTTTTTGGAAATTGTAATTTCTTTTTTAGCTGAGCAGGTTCCTTGTCTTTGGACTTGGCGTGCTCTTCTCTTTGTTCTGATCGTCCTCTTCTTTCCGATTTCTGCGAGGAAGTCTGAAAAGATTGAGAGGGACGTGTATCAATGTCTTGATATCTATCAGGTTTTTTAATATTATCCCTATTTCTAAGGTTATATCTATTCCCAGAGGGGTCACTCTGCGGTGACCTCTGTCTTCGGTTTGGAGACTTTTCTCTTCGCCTAGGAGACCTTCCTCGGGACTGGAATTTCTTTTCTTTTGGATTGGATTGTTTGTTTCCATCCCAGTTCTTTTTTGGTGAATTATTATTAAAAAATATTTTTTCTGGACTTTCAGTCAGTTGCGGTTTTACTGGTATTCCACCTAAACTATCTCTACCTAGTTCCTCATAGGATTTTTCTATGATTCTGGCAATTTCAGCTGGTTGGTCTGCTATATCTGTCTCTTTTAACCTCTGGCGGATCGCCACGTTTGCTGCTTCACCTTTTATATTGGCTAGTAATATAGCCGAGACCTGCTTGAAGTCTTTCAGTAATTTCATACCAAGAGTTAAAGCTGGTTCTGGACCGTATTCATCTTGAATTTGTTTTAGCACATCTGGTATTACCGAAATGGATGGAACACCGTGCGTTTTTGTGTAGATTGAAGAAAAGACTGTACCCCAAGTGTCACAGTCCTCTATGTGTGGTGCGATTCCCATTGGGAGACATATAGTCAGAATCCTGTGTTTTTCTAGCGGGGTGGTGTCAGGAAACACCGCCTCTATTTGGGTGATTTTCTGTGCCAACCAGAATGGTATTTGTTCCCGTTTAGCCGGAACTTTACCTAGGCAGGATTGGATGTTCTGTGGTGTGATTTTATTTGTGTTCCCCTGGTGAGGGGTCAGCTGTGGTAGTTCAATCGCTGGTTGAATTGTTGAAGTCCGCATTACATACTGAACTAATTGTCTATGAATTTTTAGTAATTGTTTTAGCTGTATTAACAGCTCTCCTGTAGACATTCCTTCGATGTCTGGGTGTGGTGTGTATCCGGCTAAGACCGGCCACGTTGCTCCTGGTCTACCTAAAGGACCGAGCCTTGTAATGTGATTGTTATGTATTAGGGCGCCATCAAATAAGAGCAAATGCTCTTGGAATTTGAGTGGTACTTCCACCTCCTCGAAAGGAGTGTAAATGTCGGGTGGTACCTCTATTTTGTAATAGTGGAAGTACTTTGTTACAGCATTTGCTGCTGGAAAATGTATCCATGAATAGTATACCTCTGTCTGCCGATATTCGTGTGCCTCAATTACGAATATGACTGTGCCACCTCTAGGTGTCAGTCCATTTTCTAAAAGTTTTAAGGTTATAGATTTCCTTTTGGCGACCGGGATGAGTATTATATCCCCGTCTGCATCTAGTGCTGCAGTATCAGCTGCTACTATTTCAGCTGCTAATCTAACTGCCTCTCTTTCTTCATCACTTTCTGACATTTTACTGTTAGAAAGGTTATTCTTTTTGTTTGCAGATCAGGTTTCTTATTGGAAGAAAGATTAGATGCACAATATTTTGGAACAGTGTATCCTTCAACGTTGACTAAACCAAGAACCTTACATAGGAGTTCCCTCCTGTGCGGTTTTGGAGGATATTACCTTTCATCCACTCCAGACGTCTTTGGAGTATTTGGGAAAAGGGGTCTGAGTGAGAAAGCACGACTGAGTTACTTTAAATGTCTTACGTTAGTTTTATCGCCCTTTCCAAACGCGTTGGGCGCCATGTAGTGTAGTTCCTATCTTCCCAATAGGCTCTGCGCATTGGAATAATACCTACAGCAGTAAAGGCCTAGGCCAGACGTTAACTAGGTCTACTACTGTCGATACTAGACTTAAGCTTTGGGTTTGCCAGCGTAGCTCAGAGTTCGCTAGAAACTTTCTCGAATGTTCAGGAAAGAATTAACTCCCCTGATTAGACAAGAAGGGATTTAGTTTCTGACAACCATAGAACATGACAACGTTGCTCTCCCCTAATCAAGAGTCAATCTCGAGAGTCGTGTGAGCACAAGGCAATTATTTTACTCAGTCAGTACGTGCATTCTTAGTCTCATCAGATTGTAGAGAAAAGGAAGAGACGGGCGTGTTCAATAAAAAGGTGTTATTTATTGATCAGTCTCTTTTCTCGTACAAGAGAAATGGATCGATATTATTGCAATACTTATAGTTAAGTAAAGTGCATACATTAAAAGCAATAGTATAAAATAATACTGTAAAAACATTGATATGGTTTCTGAGCCATATGATGTTTAAAATGATTAAAATATATTTACATACACATATACATTTGACTAAACGTACTCAACTGGTGTTTCTAAATACGCCTACCCCGTGTACCTGACCCAAGTCTAATGCGTGGGCGGGAATAGAAAGTTACAGTTTAAGTTAAGTTTGTTTTTGCCAAGTGAATAACTAAAGAATTCTCTGTGAGGGGTTATTCAGTTCTGTACCTGGAAGTTAGGATGAATGAGGAATGGTATCTCTTTCTCTGCTCTCGATATTCCAGGCTGCCTGCGAGGGCTGCCCAGAAGCGCCGGTGCTGGGTCTCTCGGCTTGAGATAGCAGCGCGTCTCTCAGCGCGTCAGGAAGGCTGGGCTGCTGCCAGCGGGGTCTGCTTCTGCTCTCGGCTTCGGCAAGTATGGCTGCTCCGTCTCGTCACCACGCGTGTGTTTGCATAGGGCAAGATCGGCAATATTTATACCTTAAAGGTGCCGAGATTGACGTAAGGATGGACATAGATACGTCAATAAAGATGTCATACGACTTGCTCGTTAGCACATTCTTTACTAAAAGTTCTCTGTGAAATCAAAACAATGGCCGCACGGATTTTCCAGGTTGTCATAGGTTTGATTTGTTATGAGAACGTCGTATGCCTTATCAGGGGCTGGAGGAATGTCGCTTGTCTAATTAGATCTCAAGCGTTATGACCTAATCAGATAACACGTTCCTGTGCCGTAGTGTGACTGCGTCAGATAACGGTATCTGCATCATGGGGGCTTTTCTTGCCTCATGGGCTGACTGTTAGTTAACTTGATAGTTAGTTTAACCAGAATAGGGTCAGGAATAGGGGGATCGATTCAGAACCTATAGGAATACATGACACTTTTTAATACTTTCCCTATGTTATGCTCTAGTAACAGTAGGGTGTATGCCATAATTGAATTCCCAAGTACCTCATACCCTTTTTTTTACACTTCAGGGCATGTTCTATTTGCCTCCTGTGTCATTTTCCTGATAGGGACTATTAACTATTTTTCAGGGTTAATGCGAAGCACGGATAACTCTTTGAATCTCTGTAATTTATTTAAGAGGGATGACCACCCGCAATTGGCGTCTTAGGTACACCAACATGTCGTCCGCATACTGGGAGACATGTGTGGTATCCCCCACGGGGACTCCATGTCCCTCCATATTTTTTCTGAGAGTGGTAGCTAGGGGCTCCATGCCGCAGCAAATAGCAGCAGTGACAAAGGGCATCCCTGTCTTGTTCCTCTGGACAAGGTGAATTTATCAGATACCACCCCCTTTAGTCCCACCCGGGCCATCGGATTCATATACAGCAACTCAACCCAGCGGCGAAACTCCTGTTGGATCCCCATCTTTTGGAGGACAGCCAAAATATGTACCCACTCCACCATGTCGAAGGCTTGCTCAATATCCAACATAGCCAGGGCACAGTCCTCATGTTGGATTATCCGGGCATGCCATATGTGTGCAAGTCTTCTCAGGTTATGCGTGGTGTTTCTCCTGGGTATAAATCCTGCTTGGACTGGGTGTACTAGGTGCGGCATATTGGGCAACAACCTGGACATAAGGATCCCGCTCAGTATCTTGACATCTAGAGTGAAATCGGCCTAAAGCAGCCGGGCAGCATAGGATACTTATCTGCCTTTAAGATCATAGATACCAGCGCTTCCTGCATAGGGCCATGCATGGATCGTCTTTCCAGTACCTCCTTATAAACCTCTAATATTTTTATCAGCTAGGACCGGTGAAAACCGCAGATAAAATTTGTCAGGGAGACCATCACTGCCCGAACGTGTAGCAGTCTTAACATGTTTGAAAGCGGATAATACCTCCTCTTTGGTTATGGGGGCTGTGAGGGTCTCCGCCTCCTCTGGATCCACCCGGGGAAGCTCAATAAAATTAAGATAGTCTTGTATTATTTCTGGGGGCGAAGCTGATTTGGTTTGGCACGCAGAATTTATGTGGTGAGCTAAACTATCTACAATTGCTCGCTGGGTACAAACCGTCTCCCAGTTTCTGTCCTCCAGTTGCAGTATAGGGAATGGGGCGGATTCAGTTTTAATCAGTCTTGCTAACAGGGCCCTGGCCTTATCACCTTCCACATGGAGGCGTTGTCGATATGCTATATTTTTATGTTTTTCCAATCTGTACCAGGAGGCCATAAGTTCTTCCCGTACTTTCCACCAATCCTCTAAAGCTTGCGGATCCCTATGCAGGGCAGCCTCCAGGCTACCCCGCCTCTGCTCCTGTGCTCGAATGTCCTGCTCCTTTTGTTGTCTAACTCCATATGTAGTCTTAATGGCCACACCTCCGATCACAATCTTCATGGCCTCCCATTCTGTTGTCCTGGTGGACGCGGTCCCGAAGTAATAAGTGAGGGCTTTCTTAAGGGTGGCTTCATACAGGGGATCTAGCAGCGCTTCCGCATGCAGGCACCATAGTGGTATGCCCGGTCACCTCACTCCCGTTTTGAGACTCAGTAGGAGGGGGGAATGATCTCACCGGTATCTGGGTAAGTATGAGATCCCATCCACTTCCAGGGTCAATCCCGAACAGATACAGAAGTAGTCTAAACAACAGAATGTATTTGTTGCAGGGGTGAAACAGAAAATGCTCTTTTCAAAGGGTTACGCGTTCACTATATGTCCATGAGTTGCAGGATAGTTAGGATATCTACTATTACCCTGTTTGTTCGAGGTTTAGTATTCTCTTTGTGCGGGTCCCAGTCTAGCCATACGTCTAGAACACAATTAAAGTCTCCTGATAAGAACACTTACGGTCCCAAGAACAGGGCAGCCACCTCTTATCAGTTTTGTAAAACAAAGTTGGGACTATCTGTATTGGGGGCGTAAACATTAATGAAACATATCTCCTTTCCCTCCAACGTCCTGTATATTATCATGTAGCATCACTCCGGATCTATCACATGCTGTTTGTGTTGGAAGGGTGCCCAGGGAGCCACCCATATAAGTGTCACTCTAGCCAACTAGAGTAGGAAGTTGCATACATCTGGCCTCTTCATCATCTCCGAACACATGGAATCACACCCCCCATACATGCATTTCTTGCAGACAAGCAATCGCCATTCTGTAGCGTTTCAAGTATTCTAGTACCTTTCTCCATTTCTGATAATTTGCCACACCCCGTACATTCCATGTTATCATTTTCAGTTCATGCTCACAGGTTTAAATACCGGAGGGTCCACGCAACCTTTCAACTGTCTGAGGTTGATAAAATGAGTACCATTGAGGTGGGTAACAATAAACATCTGTTATTCAGTGCCAAGATACCCTTATGTTATGCAGAGAATGTGTTGGCTCCACTGAAACAAGCACCTGGGTTCACTTCCAATGAACCAGGCACAGGAGTAGGATGGAAGACTTTGATGTCCCTGAGTCTTCTAAGAACAAGAGGCTAGTCAGCTAGCCCTTGGAGTCACTCTGGGTCAAGTGATGAACGTTCAGTCAGCAAGAGTAGCAGACAGCAGGGCTGCACAGCAAGGCAGCAGTCTTCCAGAACATCAGTCCAGCAAAGTGGCAGTCCTTAGCACAGCAGTTCTTCTTGGCAAACTGGTTTCAGGTCCAGGTGTGTTCCTGTTTGGTAGGGTCAGAGGTTCATCCAGTTGTGCCTTTGAAGTGGGGGTGACTCCAAAGAAGTATATTTGAAGTGCACACAGGTCCTTTCTTCCTGCCCTGTCTCTAGACTCATTACGGGGGTTGGGGGAGATGCAGCACATGGGGTCAGATGTACGATTAGTGTAAATTGCGACTCGCAATTTGCGCCCCGAATGCGATTCGCAAATTGCGACTCGCAATTTACAATGTACAAAAGTGTCAGACACAGATTGCGATTCCCAATGGGGTCGCAAAATGTGAGCCTCATGAATATTAATGAGGCCCTCGCATTTTGCAACCCCACTAGGAATGGCTGGTCCTCCCAGGGATGGTGGCCTGCTGGGCTCAGCAAACCCCATATCTGGGACTGCTTTTCAATAAAGCAGTTTTTTTTTTTTGTGCAGCCCCATTTAAAAAAAGAAAAATGAAACGTTTAATTTTTTAACGGCAGGTAGTGGTCCCTGGGACCCCTTCCCATTTGTGAGTGGTTTACCACACTTCTGTGAAGGGTGGTAAACTGCGGTTCAAAACAGTCATACATGGCATTTGGGGTCGCTATTATGAAGGGAACGTCCTTTCCTAATAGAGAGTCGCAAAACCTATTTAGCGAGTCACAAATAAATTGTGACTTGCTAAATAGGCTTTGTAAATGGCCTGTAGGTTTTTGCATGCACAAACAGGTCGCAAACCCATTTGCGCATAGAAAATCGGGTCGTACATCTGGCCCCTTGTGCATGGACAGAGCACAGATTATTCAGGTGTAAGTATGAGCCTGTGTCCAGCTCCTCCTTCCCTTCCACCCAGGAAGATGGATAAAGTCACTCCCAGCCTTCTTTTGTGTGTGGCAGTCTAAAGGGACTACACAAAATTGAACTGTCAGCCAACCGAGCCAGTGATCAGAGCCAGGCATCAGACACCAAATGGCTAAGAGTAGGAAGATGTCCAGCTTTCTAAAAGGGGCATTTTCAGAATGGTAGCTACAAATCCAACTTTATTGGAATTATAGCTTATTAAATGTAATAAGGAATCTTAAATGTTAACATATGAGAAGGGTAGGCCTTTCAATAGTGAAAAACTAGTTGGGAGCTTTTCATTAGCAGGACATGCAAAACTTAACAGTACCTGTCCTACCTTTTGATAACACAGCACCCTGTCCTATGGTCTATCTAGGGCCTACCTTAACTGCGACTTATATGTAATAAAACGGGAGTTTAAGGCTTGGAAAGATGTTTTAAATGTCAACTCAATATGGCAGTGTAAACTGTACAGACAGGCCCCTCAGCGGCAGGCCTGAGATGTGAAAAAGAGCTACTTGTGTGGGTAGCACAATTAGTGCTGCAGGCCCACTAGTAGCATTTAACAAATTCAAAACTTTATTGTGAAACAGAGAAAGGATTAAATGCTACCTTACCCTTTGCAATTTTGTACTTATCCAATGATATGACTATTGTTTGTACTTTCTATTGTGTGTGCATAGGGTAATTGTTCAAAACTTTATTGTTCTCAGTCAAGATTGGTCATGACAATAAAAAGACAAACTTTACATAAAAATACACAGTATATTTTAAGGTCGCAAAAGCTAAAAACAAAAACGCTCATTAAAAATCCTCAATTTGATGAATTACAAAACTAACCAAGAAAATCAATCCTAGAAATGTTAAGAGGTGTAGAACCAGATAAAAAGACTTGGATTGAGTCTACAGCTTTTAGTATTACTAAAGAGCAATTGATACATTTAAAGGCGTCAAAAAATACCAGGGTTGCTATATTTTGGTAAGCAGGAGAATTACTAGAGCTCATAACCTTGAGGGAGGAATATTTACTGAGGCTGGGTGTATCCCCCAGGTGTAACTCCCTTATTGTTGTTTATGGAGGAATATTTAGACCAAAATTATTATATACGGAGCCTGAGCCTGTTACAGAAATGTAAGTAAACTCTGATATTAAGTTCAAAATGCCATTTTAAGCATAGGCATTGATTTTCGAGCTCAAGTACTACACTTCCAAGCTGCATTAATATAGGCTGACACAGCCGATAACATTTTCCTATCATCCGTTCTCCTAACAAAAGCTAGGGCTTCATTACATGATCTATTTTTGTTTAAGGGAAAGAAGAGGTAAATAAAATCGCCGGTGGTACATGGTACATGGAAGGGGCCCCCGCTCCGAATTCAATCCGGAGCTCTCAGGTCGGAGTACTGTGCTGAGGAGGCCCCCTGCACCGCGAGGGTTGCGGGGGCCTGTGTTACACCCCTGCGTAAGGCACACATGGGGCAATAGGCATCATCTATCCCCCCTCCCGAAACCCACTCAAAAGCAGGCTCGGTTGTGCTTGCAAAGAAAGAGATGAAAGGAACCAGGGCAAAAGTCGGGGGTACACGCAGGTGGACGGCGTCTACCCATTATTTTCACAGGGTGGACTCCGTACACACCGCCAAGAAGTTGGGTCTCACTTAATTCGTCCTGGTGTAATTTTCAAGCACCGGGGCACATTCAGCAGCGCCTGCACGTTGTTTGTTTTCGATAAGCAACAACGTGAAGGTGGGGACGGGGCATTTTTTATTTCGGACTCTTACTGGGCCCATAACAAAGGCCCAGTTTGAGGGGCCATCAGGCCTCTTTTTGTTTGAGACTCCTGGTTGGGAGCAGTCAGGAGCCTCACAGCTAGAAAGAAGCAACTGCAGCAGAGATGAAACAAAAACTCATACCTTGGTAGCACTACACACATACCTCAAAGAGGCAGCTTTTCACTTTGTTCATGCTCTGTTTACCAGCTATGCATGCACTGTAAGAACGTCAGCTGCTTTGGCCTTTTCCAGTATTTACACAAAATAAATGTGATTTATGTAGCGCTTACTACCCCTGAGGAGGTGTTGAAATAATGTAAGTACCAGTATGTTTTCATGTATAGTGCTACTCATCCTAATGCAGGGTGTCAGAGCGCTTTAAATCACACTTCCATATTACATTTACAATACATCATATGCATTTGTAAATCATTGTACAGGATGTGTTACATAAAACAGTGGGGGATTACGAGGTGTAGACGTTGCAAATCATCTTCCATAGCTCACTGTGCTATATTAAAAGGTTTACAATGCAACTGCAAGTAACATGAGGATCTCTGTGTTCGAAGCAGAAACCCACTTACCTAGATACATAAAATAAAATCTGTAATTTGCAAGTTACATGATATGCTTTGCATTAACCCTCTATGCTACTTTGACTGAGGCTAGACAATACACAGATCTGTCCAGCAAGTGCATTAACCTTCATCCAGAGTTATCTTAAAATTATTATCTATTTAGATTTACTGCAACACACAGATCTCTGCAGCAGGTGCCTTAACCCCATAAGATAATTTAAAATACAGTTTTTGCAACCAATTAAACAGAACAGATTTACTGCCAGCTTTCTTCTTGTTGCCACTTTCTTTAAGCAGAGTTTAAATAAAAATAAATGTATAAGTTGAGGCCCAGATTTTGTTTCAGGGTTAAGTCACTTTCCTGGCACAACCCGGACATACAATCTGCTTTGGGATTTACAGTACCACACATTGCCCTGCCTTGCATTGCCTTGTGTCAGTTAGGCATTATATGGATGCTGCTAGGGCATCCATGTGCATCCATCAATGTATTTTGACACAGAATCATATTTACAAAGACTTGAAAATATAGGTTTGCACCAAACTGGTGAGTCAACCTGAGGTTGGCAGAGCAAGAAGAAATATATACATTTCTCCTCGTTATTTCCTCTTTGCATGTATGCTGCATTCTGCGGCACACATCCATAGAGGAAAAAGCCTCCTAGAATAGTTTTTGCGTGGTTTTGGGGAAAAGAAAATATTCAAACTTTTTTTAGAGTCCTATTGCTGAATGCCATGGTTGCAATAACCTTTTTCTTTCACTGCCCTAAAATTGCTTATTCTTGTCGGGGTTTTTTTCAGCCCCTTTTATGCATTCATCATTGTTTCCTTATCTCTCTCCTATCTTCCCTTCCTGTCTTTTTCTCTTGCTTTGAGTCATGGTTTGTTGGTGAAAAATGAGCGCCAATCTCCTAAAATGAGTGCATGTGGGTAAGACTGAGTATGAATACTTTGCATAGGCGAGTGGTCCCACCTCTGGAGAGTGCAGGCAGCTAAAGCAATCGCATCTACATGGGAATGAGCTGCGTATGGAATATTATGGCTGGTGGTGGAGTTAGTTTGTTCAATTCTTGGGTAAAGGAAGCTTTATGCTGACAAAAGGCAACATTGTTTTATGAGTAGCTTACAAAAGTGTGAATCTTCTGCTTAAATCAGGAGGGATTGAATGTATACTCGTAATGTGCTCAAATGTATTCATGATAAACCTGCTAAACATATATGGAAGGGGTTAGGATCTGATGTCACTTCTTGTGATGCCACTTCCTGTAAAGTCGTGGTTGTGATGCCACTTCCTATTATGTCAATTCCTATGATGCCATGTGTGATGTCATGCGCCGTGATGTTGCGCACCGTGATTTCACTTGCATACTGCCTAACTAGGTTAGTCGCCCCACTTCTGTTTAGGACTTGTGCCCTGGAAGAAACTGTAATGTCCATTTTGTGCATGTGCTCGATGGCCTTTTAAACGGGGCCGCTAAAGTTCCCCTTGGTGCACGGCAAAGTAGCCCTAAGCTAAGTATGTGCTAACAGCAAATGAGGGGTACACAAATAGTGCTTGGAGAGGCCTGCTGTGCGCTTGCAAAAAATACTGACAGCATGGCACGAGCATCGTATCCAAGCGCACCCTGCCCCTCAGCCCTTGACGCGGGCCCACATTGAGCATAGGAAATTAAAACAGTACATTGTTGTATGCGTCCCTGAGACAAATGCATTGTTCTTATTTATTTTATTTGTTAAGCTTATAATGCGCGCAGCTACCCAACAAGGGTTTCCCGGCGCCATGACATAGCACAGTGGTAAGGCATGGGACCTGGCAGGAGCTGTTATTGATCAAACAACCAGGTTCGAATCATGTGCGTGCTCTAATCTTCTATCCATCCCAGGTTGATAAATGATAAATTGAGTGTGATGAAACGTAGTATAAGGAACTTGTGTTATTAACAGGGTTTAGAATTGTAGAGGTGTAGAATAGGGTGCTTTATCAAACACACAGTTATTATGTTTTTAGGGCTCGCCTGGCGTTGGAGCGCGAAGCGCTCCCGCCAGGCGAGTTCTATAGTCACTATCCTCCCTGCCAAGGGAGTGTGAGCTGTGAACGAGCAGCTCTAGACCTGTGAACGAGCCGACTCAGGTCCGTGAACGCGCGGGAACGTCAATGTGCACGTTCACGCGCATCACGCTCCTGTCCTCCCGCGTCTCTGCCGAGGCGCGCTCCAGGCCGACTTGCGGTGTGCGTCACAGCGTGTTCCAGCGGCCGGAGGTAGGTAAGTGAGGGCCGGGGGGGGGGGGATTTGTTTGCTTGTTGTGTTAAGTGGTTGGCGCTGCAGGCAAGGCACTGGGCTGGCGGGAAATCGAAGCCTCTTTGAAGTACATCGCGTTTTAACTTCAGTCGCACCTCAACGGGATGTGGCGGTTCTTTGCGCGGGCCAGGGGTTCTCGATAGAAGTCCCGGCAGATCTTCGGGTTTCTCCACTTGGCACAGGTATATAGAATGAAATAAACTTGTAGGAGCATCACATAAAGCGACTTTTTAAAACGTATTTTGCAGTCTTACAGTTACACAGCGCAACTCGGCCCAAGAGCATTGGAGCGCTGTGCATTAGCACCATATTTTTTTCTGGCACGGGTAAATCAAGTGAATTGCCCAGAGTCACTTAATAGGGTGCCGACGCCCGGACTCGCACCTGCCTCCCAAGTTCCAAAGTTTGCAATCTCTCCTCCTTGAGTATTAAGACGGGGGAGCTATATTCTGTCCTCTCGATTGCTTTGGAGTGAGTATTTTCTAGCGATAGAGGGCCGGGGGGGGTGGACTTTACAAAGGGTCGTGAAAGGAATTCTTTTGGCTAGTCAAAGCGAGCTTTATGCTGCGAAATGTACGCTTCATTATTATAATTTAAAACCCCGCTCCCCCTGGCTGCTGCCCGCAATCACTGTCACTGGGGTGCTTTTCTGCACCATAATAGATTTTCACCAGTTGTGTACTGCAGACGCTCAGCAAATTCTCTCCCTTGCTTCGCATTTTCTTTTGAAATCTTCATATTTTGGTATTTTATCCGGAAACGTCAATTGAAAGCACCTTACGAGAGTCCAAAGATAGTTATGATACAAGGTCCACAAAGTTTGGCTTCAGTCTTGACGTCTCCCTTATCGTTTTTGTGCATGTTGGTGTTAGTTAGTCACAGAGAAGGAGATGTGTGGTGTATTTGTGAACTGCACACTCCCCATGTAAACACATTGCGGGGTCACGTATCTGCCTCCAGCCTTCTTTCCTGCAAGAGCAGAAAGTGCTTAAAAGGGGTGACCGGGCAACTGCTTGTGCCTTCGAGTGGAGTCATGGAGTGATGCTTTCCACGTTTTGAGATGTTACAAAGCTTGTTCTACTCTGAGACCCTCTTCGGGATTCTACATATGCTTATCTAAAAAAAGAAATACGGCTTTACACAGAATTGTCAAATCAGCAGTTGGTTCAAACAGGTTTTCCATGTCTACTTTACTGTGAAATGCTGTTGCTCTGGGATGCACAAGACAAACAAAGTGCATCCAAGTTCTCAGGTATCTACTTATGTTCATGGAGGCGCCCTACGGGTGCGTGCGTTTTTGTAAATCAGGTAGGCAGGCAAGCTTAAAATAGATCTGTGGTGTGCACACGTCCAACTTTTTAAGCTTTTTTCAGTGTATGGATGACTACACACTTTGAAGGACTGTGTAAACGCCCAGTTCCTGGGCTAGGTTCAGTTGGGTTTACATACAGTTTCAAAGTGCAATTAATGTAAATGTCCTTAGTTTTGCTTCAAAAACATTTATTTATAATTCTTCCTATGGGAGTGTTTTGCATTTCTAACTTTCTATGTGTGGACTGTAGCTTTGATCTTAACACTTATTTTTTTTGTCTGAGAACGTTTTACTTTGTGTGATTGATTGTTCATGCTGGTTTTTAGGTCTTGGCCTGATGTGAGCAGTGTATGTGCTGCTCTCGTCATACGAGGGCTTCTTGTAATCAATGCGATTCCAGAAGTTGTGTCTCAGCTCCGCCCCTAATTTTTATTGGTGTGCGTCATTTACCATCATAGCTTATGCTAAACTGAGACTTCTAATTGTAAATGAGGCTATTTAGTCCCTCCTGGTTGCCGCCTTATCTCCTTTTGGCCCCACCTACCGGGATTGGATTGTTTACTGGGGGCGTGTTACTATCTCCTTTAATTACAGGGTGAGGACTTTTTTTGTAATTCCTGCTGGAGCGAGGCGCACACTGTCTACTTATTGTTATTCCAGCTTTCTTTTTTTTATGTTTCCGTCGCGCCGGGCCCAAGGTTCACTTACTGTTCCAGTTGCAAAGAGGCTCGCTTACTTTGTTTGTTGTTGTTTAGTATTACTGGCATGTATCATGTTTATTAAAGGAGCTGCTCCTCCTGCAAGCTCTTAAACCCTCCGGCGGCACGCAGGGGCTGCCATAGCAGTCCCTGTGTATGCCAGACGCGAGTGTCCCACTCTACACAGTTTAACCAAACATAGGCTTCCCGAGGCTCTGGTTGCCGAATTGCGCTTCAAAGTTCGTCCTGATAACTACTGGTCCCCAAGCGGCTTTCTAGACGCCTCAGTGACCTCCTCCCAACCCTGCTGTTTCTCCTGTTGTGGACAGCTTCGGCCACGTCACGTCCATTATTATGATGGATCACAATCGCCCCCTCTTGATACAGCCCACCAGCCCGTGACTTGCTGTTGCATCTGCACAGTAAAACTGCCTTGTGTAGCCCTTTCTGTA
Organism: Lissotriton helveticus; assembly: GCF_964261635.1. NCBI lineage: Eukaryota > Metazoa > Chordata > Amphibia > Caudata > Salamandridae > Lissotriton > Lissotriton helveticus. The sequence goes on from NC_136070.1 coordinate 339,977,217, forward strand.
GCCATATTAGAACAAGTGTCGGTAGATGTCCGAAAACCTCTTATGTCATCATCGGATGAGTGGCAATGTGGCGACGGGGAGCAATAATAAAGGCGACACAACTTTATTTGTTGCTATACGCTTAACACTGTGAAATGTTAGCATACTGCCTTGTGAGTGGCCCATAGACGTGTCGATCGAGTGATGTCACATTTATATTTTCCGTGCAGTGTGTGAACGTTGGCATAGGCAGTGCTCCGCTGGAATGCGCCCTCGCTGTCCTCCCTGAGAGAAGTTGTCTGCTCAGTCAGTGCGGAGAACAAGGGGCGGCTCGGGTTTCTGCTGCCCATAGAGAGCCAGGACACCTCGCTGTGCTGATCTGTAGGAAGGCAGTGCGGGTTTCCTCTCACGGGTAATACCTTGCCATGGATGCTGAGAGGGGCGTCACCAGCGCTATAATTTGGCTTGACAAAGTTTTTAAGGTTTGGAACCAGCAGCACTGACCACAGGACCATCTGTGAGACCAGCCTGCTCCAGCCAGCGCTTAGAAGTCTGAAGGGAGAAGCAATGTAATAAACAGTCTGCCGGGAAAAGCAATGAAATAAGCACTGTGTGTGTGTGTGTGTGTGTGTGTGTGTGTGTGTGTGCATTAGAAAAATACATCAAGGTGCTAGGGTAAAAAGAATACACTCGGAAATCACAATGAGCGCTTCTGTGGCCACCGGGGTCTTCGTGCTGTCTCTCACAGCCATACCAGCCACCTACCCGTTCAACATTGTGGCTGCAACCAGCAGGTGAGGTGGAGAGCTGCCTTGCGTGGCTATCAGGGTGCGCGGGATACAGGCACGCGCCACAACACAGCCGGGCAGATCTCAGACTCTGGCTTTTGGGGGTTGAATGATTGTCTAGCTGCCTTTAGGAATGCACCTCCCAGAATCTGCATCATAGAGTATAAAAAACACTCAGGACGAATGACTGTGAGTGGATTTGAAAACTGGAGGGTAATATAGCGACTATTGGGTATCAGAGCGCTTTCATACAAGAAAGAACAAGCATTAAAAATGCAATAGGTTTTGCCTTTCATTAAGTTAAAGCCATTTGCTTTGCTATACAATACCATTAGCAAAGAAAATGGCTTTAACTTAATCAAAGGCGAGACCTATTGCATTTTCAATGCTTGTTTAACATTGTTGACGACATTTTAGTGTTCTTTAGATTTAATAACTCTGAGTAACGGCTGCTTTATATCCAGCTAAAAATATCCGAGTAGGTACTGGCTCTGCCATGTTTACGTGGATTTTCCCGGCTAAGACGGACTGCAGGCCAGGTGCCATTTTTGTTGGGTAACCTTTAATGCGTTTAACTTTTAATCAGGATATTGTGCACCTTTATGTTCCAACTTATTTGAGTCCCATGAAAGGGATTTGCATTATTTAACTTCCCAGGGCAATTAAAACTTACTTCGAGCACGAAGGAATTTCGTCCCCTTGTGGTACTCTTTGTACTTTTGTCCACTTAGAACGAAGCCTGCACCAACGACATAGGCCTTCAGTGATTGGATCATCCCGTTTCTCGTAAGCAGCCACTCAATAAAGGTTTCTTTTGTTTCTAGGAAAGATTGTTCAGTGAAAGCCCAATCTCTGAAGCGTATTTTCTGTGTTATTTTATTTATTTATTTTGAAGGTTTTATATAGCACTCGCTCCACCCGAGGGTATCAGAGCACTTTACATCAGATATGGAAATAAACAAGAAAACAACAATAGCAATGAACGAAACAAATTATACAGGTGGTCAGACAAAATAAAAGGAACAATTTAGGAACGGTGTACCTGGTATTCCTCATGTGGTACCACTTAAACTATCAGCTGTTTAACCTATGATTTCCTCTCACTGGCTACGCCTGAATGATTTCACTGCACACAATTTTTATTTTACATATGTGGTGCCAAATGTCCGTAGACATGTCAGCATTATATGAAAAGTAAATTTTTTTCAGCATAGTGCTAATATCTATTTCCTATTTTGTTTTCTAAAAATTAATAGCCTTTAGAAGTATTTTGTGTTTAATGTAAAAACATAAATAGTGAGGTTTCTTTCGGTCTCCTTGTGACTCCAAATATATGTAAACAAGCAAATGTATAACCGTACACGGTCTCGTGGAGGAGGCGGGGCTTTAGGTCTGGTTGGTGGGGTGGGGCGGGGCGAAGAAACAGACATGAGGGCCCCTGTTGTTATTGAAAGCGGGCGCCCATGTTAAGGATAAAGTGGGCGCCCATGTTGTTAATATAAAAGCACAAAAAATAATATAAAGGCGGCCATGCTGCTTAAATGAACATAAGCGTTTCCAGCTGAAGCAGCGCAACATCCTGCCTACACTAAGAGAAACTCATTAAAGAAAATAGTGCCTACAGACTAAATAACCCGTACCGTGTAACAACCGAAGTAAAAGGGCCAGTAGCCATGGGAGGTGACAAATGAAGACAAGGCGGTACTAAGGAGGGACTAACAAGCCTATTTACAAATCAGAAGCCTGCATTCAAGAAGGACAATGACACAAGACAATGACAGATATGGGTGGAGAGTGGGCAGGGCTACACTTTCATACCCTAGTACAGCAAGCCTCGCAGAGCAGCACATGCACACTGACTCTAGGTTAGACCTAAAAAGAGGCACTGCCTATAACAAGGATATGCATTTATGTACAGGAAATATATTTCCAAGATGAAATAGTAATTGGTCCACTGGTCTTTTCAAATGTTTATGGGTACATATAGGTTATGGTATTCATCATATTTCAACCACAAATTTAAAATAAGCCCTGGAGAATGTTGACAAGGACTGTAAAAAGGTGGAACACAAAGGTGAGCTTGCAGCAACAAGAAAGGTTTTGAGGATGTCCATCCCCCTCCCTTAGAGATTGGGAGAAACACAACATACCCCAAGAAAGTTAAAGAAACCAAAAGTTCCCTTTTTCGGACCATGTCACTGAAGCAACCAAGACCATGTAGCAACTGATTCTAATAGGAATATTCTCTGATGACATGGTTGCATTCCTAACATGGAATGTATATAATTAAAGGCAAAGATACAACATGTTGTTCCTTAGTGAAAATTGTCAAACTATGTATGATGCCAGTGGCTTTGAAATGGGTATGAAATCAAAGAACATGGAACTGTAGGCCTGCTATCGCAGAGCTATGAAAGAATTATGAAATTGATTTGACTGTAGGTATTATTTTACTTAGCAACTGACGGTAATTCTTGGTCTAATATTCACAGAATTGTAAGTGTGTTGTGCCCAAAGGAAATAGTCCTATGTGGAAGGCGTGATGGTAAGCAGAGTAAATTCCAGGTTTAGGACGTCCAATAAAAAGAGAGAGATGTGAATAACGGTTCAGCAAAACGCCACAATATTAGCAAGCGAAAAAGTTACTTTGAGCCCGATGGGGCCCACCAGAACTTATTTTTGAGGGACCAGCACTTATTTTTTCTCATCAGACTTTCTTCGAGAGCAAGAGAGAGAAAAACAAAAAAGGGAGAGAGAAAGATAGAAAAATAGAGGCAAAGTGAGAAAGCAGGCATGAAAAGAAACAGGAAGACTGGTGAAATAAAGGTGCAGAGCGTGTTTGGTGGTGGATGAACGAGGCATGAGGTGGAATCAAGACTACGCAGCCATGGTATTTGGCGCCCTTATTTCCGTAGCGTTGGCAAATGGCTTCTGAGGAAAACTTTGGGCCCGGGAACTTATTATTTTACAATTAAGCAACATGAAAGAAAATTATGATTCTTGGATTTCCTTTAATGAACATGATTTAAGCACAGCAATTGTGAATTAACGGAATTGTGTAATGGAACTTTGAAATGTACCAGTATCGGTGACTGTGTGTCCTTGATCCCAGTTTTGTCTCTGTCACAGCCCTTATTTGTGCTATTTTCTTCAACGATAATATACAACTATTAAGGCACGAAGATTATTTAAATAACAGGTATGCTGGATGAGTCCATTATATATAATTATAATTTTTATTTTCAGTGGCGTTCAAGTATGTAGATACATACATTTCCTCTCACAAATCCCATCAAGGTATTGTATAAAAATGATGTTCTAAACTAGAGGCTTAAATATTTAAAGCTTCAGAAAATATTGTCAACTTTTCCCTAAATTGTTCCACGTCGCTCGACTTAGACTCTATCACATTAAGTTACTTCTTGTATTTGTACCGTTGCATGTCGAAATTCACTGTGACAGCACTTATAAGTAATTTCGTTATATAAAATAACTCGACATTATAACTCGATAATGTCATTTTTTATGGAATTCACCACCTTACATCAAAGAAAACTGGGACCCTTGAAACAAAGCAAACCCCCCGATTAAAGACAGACGAGGCCTACTCTTTCCATTCTAGAGGGCAAGCAGATTAAATAATAATAATAATAATAGGGGCATTTGTAAAGCGCTGAGTTACGCACACCGGCGTGTCCCCGCGCTACCAATGAGGGGGCCTCAACAGAGAAATAGGGCTGCCAACGTGGGCCTGCTTATCAGACAAAGAGATGGGGTTTTAATTTAGCTCTGAACCTGGATTCTACTGGTTCCAAGCGAAGAGCCACTGGAAGTTTATTCCAATGGTAAGGTGCTAGGTGCCTGAAAGATCTGCCACCCATGCGAGCCTTCTTCACCTTGAGGGTCGACAGCAGTCCCCCGCCCGCGGATCTAAGTGCTCTAGCAGGTTCATAGGTTTCAATATCCTGCTGCTCCTGGAGTATGCACAAGTACAGCAGATGCGACTAGCTGGCCCGGAATTACTCCCTTGTAGATTCCACACTTCACTGTGCTCTTGGCTTCAATTTTCACAATTTGTTTAATGTTTATGGGCTTTTGTTCTAATAGTTTGCCACCGAACTCATTCTGACCACTGGGGACTGCCAGCTTTTCTTCTTCAGATGCCAACTTCAGACAACAGCACATGAGGAGCAGAACATTATGTGTAAAAAAACACAGCCATTAGTATCCATAACTTGGATAGAGTTATCATTTTTCATTTCATTATTACATTTTTGTTCCATCACACTTTTGTTATTTTGAAAGCTTCTAAAGATGAAATGCTCGAAGCCGGGTGTGAGATGAATAATGTGGTTGTCTAATGCACATGGGAGAGCCACAGTGTAATTTCCGCAATTGCCCTGGAGAATCTCATACCGTAACAAACATTAGCCTCGTCATCAGCCATTAGTTAAATTGCTAGTAGGCCAAAATAGTAGCCATCATTGAGAAGGTCAGAGCTACAACAATCTCCAGTCAGTAGATAAAGGTCACTGTCGGCCAAGGGTTCAAAAGGAAAAAGATCTAAAAACAGAGACTACATAATTGAGTTTGTGTACATTGTAGGGCCTCCAAACCAGAGTGAGAAGATGGTGGAGCTATTCAGATTGTTGGTTAACAGCCATGTTTTATAAAAACAAAACGTTTTGGCTGCTACTCTGAAGACGCAGACATCTCCGCAGGGACGGTGGAGATCACTGAATATGGCGGGTAATAGTTCGACCCGGGTGGAGGAGGAAAGGTTCTATGTCATTACCACGCTGCCAATTACCATGCATGCCTTTACCACACATTTTTACAATGTATACCTTTACCCATGCATACAACTTTTACCACACATATGCTTTTTCACCACGTAGGTAAGTATAACTAAGGTAAGTGTTTCTCACACACACATTCACAAATATATATGTATGTATATTTATATATAATTTATATTTCTTATTATAACCCTAAAAAATACCCTTACCACCCAATACTCCTACCCATCCCTAAACCCTAAAAACACGCTTACTACCCAATACATCCACCCACCCCTAACCCTAAAAACACCCTTGCCTCCTAATACTCTTACCTACCCCTAAACCTTAAAAAATACCCTTACCACCCAATACCCCTACCCATCTCTAAAATCTAAAAACTTCCTTACCACCAAACACCCCTACTCACCCTAAAAATATCCTTTCCACCAAATACCCTTATCCACCCCTAAAAATACCCTTACCACCATATACCCCTGCCCATCCCTAATCCCACAAATACCTTTACCACCATATAACCCTACCCATCCCTAAACCCCTACCCGACCCAAAAACTCAATGCTTGTGTGTGTTAAAAATGTGGGTGGTAAAAAAAGCTTGGTAAAGGCCCTGCAGTCTAAGCACCACGTTAAAAATTCTGTTTACCAGAGGAAATGATGGACGGCAACCATCCGCCTTACTTTTAATCCGGCCTTTGAATTATTTTTCTCCTGATGCATGCTCTCCTTTTAATGGCATCAGTGTTTCAAGTGAGGCAACCTTTTTGCCCATACCAAATTATTTTCGCTATGCTTGCGCTACTCCTATGAAACAAGTTAAGGATACCAACCTGATTTTTAGCCTCCTATTTCAAATTCCATTATATTTATAGAGCAGGTTCACATTTTCAATTTTACATTTTGCTTTTTTATGTGCATTTACTTTATTAATCTGCCAATATTATTTAGTTATCTAAGCAGTTCCAGACCCCTTGAGTAGGTGTCGTGGATCGCCAGGGGTTCACTGGACCCAAGATTAAGAAAAAAAGCTGCAGTGGAGGACTTCTTGGAACATGCACAGAAAATTAAAAAATCCATTTCCCCTCGTGGCAGGCAACTACCATGCTGAAATGTAACTTTCTACATACCCGAAGTTGACTCAAACCAATGTACAAGTACACTGAAGCCTCACTTGTAACAATGCAACAGAATAAAGACCGAACACGTCCATTAGCCTGGTACCTCATACTCAGTTCAGCTTTGGCACTGTAGAGGTTTCTTCAAAGTCCTCAAGACATTTGTTTTCTGTCCACCCTCCTCACAGGGCGTCTCTTGCCAAATAGTGACTGTTGAGGTTATATGCTGGCAACTTTGAGGAGGGGGCGACTCTAGACTACACCCTTCATGTCTCTGGGCTTTCCTCAAGCACAGAAAGCTACCCCTCCTCTCTCAGAAACAATTCATTAAAGCCTCCCCAGGTTTTCACACTGATCTGCAGGTTTTTACATTTTTTAAATATTGTACCTGGATGGCAGATCTTCCTACACTGGGAAATGAGGGCGTTAACTTATTTGTTACACAATAGAACTGAGGTCTTCAAACTGTGGTCCTCGCCCCCACTGGAGTTCGGTTGCTGTATTCCCAGGGAGGCACAACTGCCTCATCAAATACTTGTAAACAGAATAGGGATGGAAAAAGTGACTTGTTTATTTTGTGTGTTTCCAGGCCGTCTTCATTTACAAGAAGTGCTTAAAACTAGTATGGGAACAGTGATTCTGAGTGGTGTGGTGGCAGGGTCATTTAACGTTGCTAAAAAGAATACAATATTATGCAAGTGCCTTTTTTGTTTTTTTGACCTTCAAGTAAATGCATATTAAGTAACCCACGATATTAAATGAAAAATAATGTAAGTTAAACTAATTTCTGGAAAATGCATTCAAATGTTATGAAACCTCATTTGGTTAATGCAATCACTACATGTGTCTATGTGGGTGATCAGAGTCACAGAATTGATTCATGTCTGGCACAGTGGGGAATAGTGACTTGTGTATTTATAGTTCTGCAAGGTCCCAGCGTATTACAGAAAGCACTGTGAATATCCAAGTTATTATTATTTTTTTTAAAAAAAACTTTATTTTCACTTCACATTAATACAAGCATGGGCCTACAACCATCCCGGCCGGCCGCTAATCAATTCGAAAGGTAGACAGAGCAATACAAAAGGAAACGGCGGTCCATAGGCCGGGGTCAGGTAAGTATCCAGGATACGACTCGTATTTAAGCGTACAGCGTAATAAGCAGGATTTAAGAAGGTTAATTTTACAATGGAAAAAATAAAACAAAAAAAAATGTCAGAAGAAGTGCCAGACGGTCACACACGAACCTACAATAGCAACATGAAACAGAAATCCGCTATGCGAATACACTCATGGACACGGGGGCAAGGCATACGAATCAGGATAAATGTGAACAACACAGGCACGGCATGTCATGTCGAATCAGCACCCCAGCCCTTAAAAACAAAACGGATTGTAGGAAACATGAAGACGACGACACCTAGAAAAAGAAAAAGCAAAGGGCCATATAGACAAAGAAAGGACAAATAAACAACCCTCTACCCCCTAAACCCCACCCTGCACCCCTGCAGAAGGCTACGGCCTACCCCCTCCCCCAGCAGCGTGCCTATCGCCCTAAAAAGAGACCCGAAATATAGAAGAAAGAGGAAGAAGAAGGAAGGGAAAAATATGAAGAAGGGCCATCAATCAGACCACCCGCCCCCCCCCCTCACCTATCGCGCACAATATACATCAGAAGCAAAGGCAGAAGAGCCACAGTAAACCAGAATCACAAAGTCAAGCGGTAACATCCCCGTGGAGCGTCCCTCCAAAACACCGTCAGCCAACAAAGTGTCCCATCATATCCTAAATGACATCATCCCTGGCCTTCTCTATCAATAGTACCCACATACGGCCAGTCTTCAATCGGCTTACAGTACAGTGTGGCGGGTCCAACCGAACAGGGCGGTCCGAGAAGCGCCAATACTCAATGGGACCGTAGCCCCCAAATCCCAGTCAAGTACGCATGGCGGAACTCCGTCTGTGGCAGTACCGATGCCGGAAACATCCCCCAGGCAGAACACAGTCTCACCAGCCAGGAGGAGAAAGGCACACAGTCCGACAATTGTGGAAGCGCCGCCGGGGCAACCCAAACTATGGATCGATGTCGCTTCTTCTGCTGCCGTACAGATAAAGGCCCGGGCAAGTCACTCCCAAACACAACCGAACAATCCAAAGCGATGTCACGGACCGGGCCCATCGGCGTCTCCACAAACGTAGGCGCAGCTGGAACGTTCGTCACTGACGCAAAGGCGGGCACATCGGCGCTTTCTTGTGATTCATCCCTACACATGTGGAGCTGTGGGACAACAATGGCGGCCATCCTCCCTCCCAGATCTCGGGCGTCCCGGATCAGGGTCTTATGCAGAGTTGTTAACGCAGCCAAAACATCTCTGGACGTGGGCTCTCTCTCGTGTCGCCAGACCCCAGGACTCTCTTGCATAGCGGCTTCTCTGCCCGGGTGAGGTGTGCGCACGACGGTGCTCTCCGCCATCTTAACAGCTCCGGCCTCGTCCTTCTCCACCTCACCTCGGGACCGGGTATCACATAAAGGGAGGAACAGGATTCACAACGGGAATCTCACAAGCCAAGGCAGGTTTCTCAGCGGAGAGTCACCAAAAGGCTAAAAACTCCGCCGCACCCTGGGGGCAACACGCTGACTCCGGGCAGAGTCGGTAACGGGCCCGGATACAACACCGGAATGGGGGGCTAAGAATCGTGCACCTCCCTCGACTCAGCTGCATCACACTCCCCACATGGTTCTCCGCCGGTGAAGCTGGGTCGGCACTGTCGCCATCGGCAATCAGGGCTGCAGTTCCCTCCGGCCGAGACCTCACCAACACCAGAGGCCGCTGTTGTTGCATTCGCGGCCGGCCACGCTCCTCACTCGAGACCCCGGTCCCAGCTCCGTGAAGGCCTCAAAACAGTCGGGGACACTCCAATGGGTCAGCAGCAAGCAGAAGCCCCAGGAGCAAGCGGTAAGTGAAAGTGACTCTTCGCCTACATGTAGATGCCGTTGCAGCTCAGGATAAGTGCCAGGATATATGTGCGGGGTGAGGAGGCTCTCAGAGCCGAGCGGTTACGCAGCCATCTCGATCACCATCTTGGCTCCTCCAAGTTATTATTTTTAAATTGCATTACACACAGTACGGTATGGGATAAGCTGCTGCACATGATGTAGTGTTTAGGATTTTTTTTAAAAAAGCGCTTTCAAAGGATAGATTTTTGTATTAGGAAATCCGAATACATAGTACATACATTTCTATATGTTTCAATTAAAAGTACGTGTTCCACCGATGGCCATCCTGGCACTGTGGTTCAGTACTTTCACATCCCACATTCAATCTTTCCTGTGTGCGGGAAAACCCCTGCATTGTTATTCAACAAGTGCTGCCAGCAGCCGTATGATGGCGGCATGGGCGTGGCAGACATACAGCTCTACTATTGGGCATCTCACCTTCTAGTAATAAATGATTGGCTCATGGGAGGCTGGGGTAATCTAGCGTGCAGACTTGAATTAAATTTCATTGGACTGGATACGGTGCTGCATACTCTGTACGGGGTCCACTCCAGCAGGGGCTTCCGGGTCCAACTAAAACGGTGATCCAATCGAGGAGGGCAAGACTGCAAAAGATAGCTGGTAGTGTACAAGAAACCACAGGGCAGACCCCACTCCGCTCTGGACGGGCTGCTGGCTCAGTCAGGTGACCAACCTGGAGGTTTTTCTTGCGTGGGAGCGAATAAGGATCACCTTATTAGGTGATATTTGGTGCGGAGCAACCATGCACTCGTTCAATCCCTGTTTTCCCTTTCCTCTACCTAGTTTCACAAATATCGACAACTGAGACATGCACTGTTCAGTTACTGAGGGGAGATTGATTACCTCCCAGAACATGATCCACTTGAAGCTAAGTTCAATCAGGGCCCACTGAGGAAGTGAGGGATCTCCCAAATATACAGAATACTTGTAATTCACTCCCCCACAACATTTAACACTCTTAAACTGAAATGGGAGACCTTGGTGGGACCACTGGATGAGTCAAACAGGAGGGATGACTGAATGGCCCCTCTGCTCCATAGTCACCCCCGCTCGTCTTAGTATGTTCCAACTTAACTACTTACACACCACCTACGTTACAGCCACAAAGCTTTGGAATGCCAGCAAATGTACCTCGGTTGACTGCCCCAATGCCTCTCACCTAAGGCAGACTTTTTCCATATGGTGTGCTCTTGCCCTGTAATAGCGACATACTGGAATAACGTAGCAGGGACATTGTATAAGGAGCTGGAGAAATCAACGGAACTCACCCCAAAGGTAGCCTTGTATGGCATTTTGGAGGATTTGGGTCTCTCGGTAGGTACGAACATATATTAGTAGGTATCACCACAATACTGATGAAGAGAAACCTTGCTCAATGTTGGACTACCACCGCGGCCCCAAGCATTGCAAAATGGACCTCAGCTATGGACCTGTGCACCAAAATCAAAGTACCCATATGCAGAGCCAGAGGATGTTCGAAGAAACACCACAAGATCTGGGGTCAGTGGTGGAACTGTTCTAGCATTAAAATGACCACTGATTGGGACGGGGGAGGAAGGTAAAATCTTGCAGGGGTGGATGCAGAGGAGGGTGGAGGTGAGGCGAACTAATGAGGTAACTTATAGTACAGGTGTAAGTGCATGATATAGTTCAAAGCTCAATAAACTTGGTTATGGAAAAAAACCATATGTGTTCTAGAACCCTTCCATTACCTCACAAAAAAAGAATACATCTTTGTCTCTATTAAGTTTCAAGTGACTCCATCAATTAAATCCTATCCTGGCCAACAAGCAGCCTTTACGTTTGGTGACTAAGCAATTACACACATTTACATTTCTTACAGGTAACAGGCAACTTGCTGAGAAGACTTGTTTCATTTTTAGCTCTCTGTCCCTTCCTCAGCTTCAAGGCAATCGGGGACAGTTGTTATTAACAAAAGAAACTCAGATTTTGTTCATGGAGGGAAAATACCAAGCTGAGCCCACCTGGCCCTGGTTCCTGCTGGTTCTCTAGGCAGAAAGTTGGCTACATATTTCTAAGTCCCACTTGTTGTAGTTTGGGGACAGGAGAAATGCACTCTCACGTCAGCCAAGGGTCCAGGACCTGGGGGCACCACTTTGAGGCTAGGACTACAACAGAGGCCAGGAGCAGGGTCAAGGGCTGGTCCAGTTAGTACTGCCCAGTTGGGAAGTTGCAGGGGAAGGGCTTCAGGGAGCTTGTTGTGTCCCTGTTGCAGGAGGTCAGCCAACTGACCGTTGGAGTCAATTCTGTGGTCTTGGGATAAAGGAAAGCAGGTCTAATCTTCCTTCAGGTTCTTCAGACAGCAGGGCAGTCCCACTTCCTATTCTACACAGGTCCATCAGTGTTCTGATGAGGTCTATGGGGTCCACTTAAATGCCCAGTGCCACTTTCTGGGTGGAGTGCAATCATTTGTCCACCCCTATACTTGTTCTGGTCAGGTCTCCACCCCCACTGGGTTTGGTGCCATCCTGAATAGTAACAAAAAGGGGAGGAAGGCCTAAGTATGAGGTTCAGCTGCCAGTGGCAAGGCAGGCATCCTTTGACGCTGAGGAGGGGGCTGGGCACAGCCACCCACGGCATTCAATCAAAGGAATGTTCCTTCTCCCCACATGCATGTCCCTTTGGGGAATGTCTGGCAGTAATACACATCTTGTTACTACAGGGGAGCCATCAGGAGTCAGATGACAGCTGGACACACCCAGGAAAGCCTTTTGGTTTTAGGTTTCTAAAACTTTACACTTCTAAAAGTGTCATTTCCAAAATAGTAATACCAAATCAGATTTGGCCATTAGTTGGAGTTTAAATTACTATAAAAAATGAGTCCTTGAACCATTTTAATAGCTACCCCCATACTGAACTTAGCATTTATTAAAGGCAATCGTGTAAACCAGTATTAAACTAATAGAGAACCAGCCTTTCCACAGTGAAAAACGACTTTGCATGTTTTCCACTGCCAGGACATGTAAAACATGAGTTATACATGATCTACTTTTTAAATACCATGCACCCGACACTATGGTCATTTAGTGCCTACATTAAAGATGACTTATAAGCATTAAAAGGTAAGGTTTAGGCATGGCAAAGTGTTTCCAGGTCGAAATGGCAGTCCAAAAGTGGACACCTAGGATGCAGTGGCAGGTCTGAACACATGTTTTTAAAGTCCTACTTCAGTGGGTGGCACGGCGAGTGCTGTAGCCAACTAGTAGCATTTATTTTGCATTTATTTTGCAGGCCTTGGGTACAGGTCCCACCACGTACTAGGGACTTTACAGCAAATGAAATGTGCATATCATGGCTATACCAATTTTACCTTCTTTAACAGGAAGGGCACTAGCACTTTACCTCTAGTCACCAGGGGTAAGTGCAAAGAGTTCTACAGTCAACAAAAATAGGGTTCCATAAACAGGCAAAAAATCCTGGGCAACCCTGCAGGATGGCTGTATGTCAAACAGCCCAGGAGAAAAATGAAAGGAGCAAGATACGTGAAAATCATCAAAAAGATGGCCCTGAGAAGGAGTTGCCATTGGGGGCGGAGGGGGGTGGATAGAGCCAGCTACCTCGGATAGATGTCATGAGGAAGGTGGGGAGATATTGGGACTATTCTTTTTACTATTTGTAAAAAAAGGGCTTCTTTTTACTATTTGTAAAAAGGGCTATCACTGCAGAAGGTGCGTTGGCACTGGAACCAAGGGTGTGAGGGACCACTGCACCTTCTTATGGTTGTTTTACCAGCAAAAATGGAGCTGGGGGACACTTTCCTTGTTAGCACGAGGGCCCAAGTCACCCTTGCTGCACAGGGCCCAAGCAAAAGGGGACAATATTCGGACCTTTTATTTTTGTTTTTTACACAAAGGGCCAGCCAGCTGCTTTGGCCTTCAGGGCCAGGACTGTTGGCCCAAAGGATTGGACACCTGCTTTGCAGGGCTGTAGATACCTCTGGTGCTACAGCTGCCCAGGCACTAGGGCCCTAGGTGAAGATTCGGGCCAACTAAACCCCAATTATTGGAGTTTTATTATTTTATTGTGTTCCCCTTAGAGTTCAGCATACCCTTACTGTGTTGCTTTCAGCCTCAGATAAATTACCCAAGGCACTGGACTTCAGAGAGATGGCAGGGAAAAGGATGAACAAGATGGGGGCCCATGTTTTTCACAAAGGAAAGAGGAGTCTGCCTGCTTCGTAAGGTCATTTCTATCCTTTCTGAAGCAGTTACAGTGACACTAGGGCCCTGGGGAATGAGGGGCCCACTGCATCACAATTATGACTGTCTTACTTTACACAAAAGGCATGGGGGCTGATTTTCCTTGCTAGCATTATGACCATGGCACCCTCGATGCACAGAGGGGACTATACATAGGAGCTCATATTTTTCTGAGAGGCGTCAGACTCTGTTTCAAGGTGAAGTGATGGCCAGGCATGGTGGGAAGGGGTCTGCTATTCAGGGCTACTGCAATCATTAGTGAAGCAGGTGTAGTAGCAATGAGGCCCCAGAGTGTGGGGGACTCGAAACACCCAATTATGAGGAGCAGTGTTTTTGGTCAATTTCTGTCTTGGTTGATATGTTAGCTGTTTTAAAAGTCACACTTTTTGTGTGGATTGGGAGTAAGGTTTCCAGTTTTTCATTTTTAAAGATCTTTTACAGATAAATACAGACAAAAAACAATCTATTTCCTGTCTGTATTTGTTTTTAAAAGTGGAAAAATACAAAATATTGTGCTTCTTGTAAGTGACTCTCTTTGGTGTCCTTCATGAATTCCAGACCAACTATTAAGCAGATAGACAGCGAGGGGAATTAAAAAGAGGTTAAAAGTCCCTTAAATACAGGCATACGTTAACAAATATATGAATGTAATGCTAATATTTACCAGTCGGTGTAGTATTTTGATATAGTTGGCTGCTTAATTTGCTAAAATGCGACAGACATCAAAGTACAAGTGCATGTTTATCAGTTATATAAATGTGGAAATATCCTATTCTACGACTCCATTTATTCTCAAAACATAAAATAAATATGGATAAATACCAATAAAATGGCCAAAAAATAAATATTATAAATACAGATAGGTGTTTTAAAAAAATACCACAAAACCTAGAGCCCTTATTATGACCTACCTGCCTCCTGCACTCTGCGCTACCACACCCACTCCAGAAATTCTTGCCAAAAGGTTTGTTAGTGGCCCAACTTTAAAACATTTTGCTTAGGGGGGCTCAAACAAAAAAAGTTTGATTGCCTCTACATAACATCCTTAGTTACTAAAATAGACCCACAAGTCTTGTAGTGGCTCCAAGCAACTTTCAACTTTAAACAACTGCCAGGCTTTTCAAATCACACACTTCAGTCTCACTTTTTTCAGCCATCCTTACCGTGCCACCATCCCAACCCATCCCATCCCATATCTGTATTGTCAAGTCATGGTGCTACAGCATTCCATCTGAAGGCATCCTTCCTTTTTCAGACGTGAAAACACCTCAATTGAAGTGCTACCTGGATGCTAAAAAGTCTATCAATGCAAGACCCCTGTTATGAAAGGGAAGAGAAAGAACAGTGTTGAGCCTAGTTGTCTTCAGAGTATAAGTCGGCACGCAAAAGTCTGCAGTATTAGAATTCTGCTAGATGTGCAATGACAACATCCTTAGTGTAAAGGCTCCTGAACATATCTGGATCAAGAGAAGGCACCATTGAAATTAGTATCACCCCTAACAAAAAGGCTTTTGAATACCCTTGTGGCAAGTGCCGGACTGGGAACGCAAACCGGTCCTGGCAATTGAGTTGGGCCGGCTGGGGGGCAGAGGGGGCGTGTGGGAAACACTGCAGCTGCGTTTGTTACAGGGGCCGATATTGCAGCTATGCTGCAAAACTGGGACCTAGTAACAGAATCGGCCCCCCAGGGGATTCCAAAACTGTCCGGACCCTGTCAGCCCACCGGGGAAACTCCTGGTGCCTGCTAAGGCCAGACCCGCCCTGTTTGTGGCCCAACAGCAGCTCTGCAACCATAATCTGTAGTCGATGGTCATTAAGATCAGAGGATTCAAAGGAGAAAAGGGAAACATCAGTGGCTGAGTTGCTCACTGAGACCAAATATGAATCGCTGACAATCTCCAGTGAAATAAGGCCCTAAGCCTAAGCTGACAGTAGATCAAACTCCTGACTCAACTGTGATATGCGTTTTCGAAATCTTGAGGAGCAAAAGGGTGTCCACCTCAAAATGGGTGGCCACAAGGCTCAGAGCTTTCAGGAACCGCCACAGAGGGATGTGGCTCCAAGAATATAAGTGAAACTAGTTGTGGTGTAGCACTAGTTCTCTCTGAGGATGGAGGGAAGAATGCTGTGCCTACAGAACATCAATGCATTTGGGGGGAGTGAAAAGATACTTATTGAATGGCACAGTTTAAATAAGGGAATACAACGATGAATAGAATAAAGGTGTCCTTTGCTGTAGCCTTTTATCTCCTGCTCTCCAAAAATGTTCACCACCACTGGCATCACACTGATCAAAATGTGGGGTCAAACACAATCGAAAAGGGAACAAAGAGTACTTGCAATGTAATGATATAAACACCTACTTAGGCAACAAACCACAGAAACGTCACGATAGGAGCATACATTGAAAATAAAAGTAACCATCCCTGACTCCTTTCACAAACACAACCTTCCCTTGTATGAGGGAATAGGGGGGGTGTAAATTTGCCCCGAATCACCAATATAGCAGAATTAAAAGATATCTCAAAACCCGGGTCCAGAGCAGTCAGACGGTAGTGCCCACCAACTGTAACACATAGATTCGTTTCCCACTGGTGCCCTGTGCCAGCAGTAGATTACCCCCTTCTCCCCACCACCCCTTTCAAACTAGTTATCCAAGAAAATCCCTCTAAGCAATTGACTTTTTCAGGACCGGGAAGATCGAGAAGTCCAAGGTTCACTCAAGTAGCAGACGTAGGTTTAGACATAAAAAATTCAGCATCACACTATAATAACTGACTGTGCAGTCATTGATTTCCTTATAAAAGTCCTGTCATATACAGAAGAAACATGTATTTCATATAAACAATGTGGTAATATAAAAATACAGAAAACAATGATAAGAAAATAAAATTTAAGACACCAACTCGTTTTTGGCTAGATATACGACCCCAAACATTGTTGAAGCACAGAAGCAATAAGAAAATAAGATCATGGGCGGTGTTATACACTGCAGGATGCATGCGAATCAGGAATCCACAGCCTGAAATCTCTACATTCAGTGTTCGTTGCAAAAGGGTGAGGGATACAGTCTCAGCAAAACCTTAGCCTGGTAACTTTTTGAGTAGCTACACTTCAAAGAGGCTTCTTTGCTCGCACAGCACTGAGTTTGGTGTCCGTCCCTAGAATGTTAATAGGTCTCAATGCACCTACAACATAATCCTTCCACGGCCAAAGAACTGCAGCGGACATCTTCCCAAAGCAACCATGAACTCACCCAAGCCTGGCACACACATGGCACATTCTAAGGGTAGACGTCCCATGTCCCATCACTGGGCACAGTCTATTTCAGACCAACTAGCAACAGGCAAGTGTCTAGGGGTAACAGTTCATTCCGATGCCGCTCCAAAGGAATACCCACTCAGGTTGGCACAAAATGTTTAAGAGCCTCTAAAATAGATGTGGTCGACAAAATCAAGTGCCAGGATTGCCCGGAAGTCAAGAGGTACCCGCACCGGCTAATGACATCGGGAAGGATACATTTGGAGACAATGTATTTTTTGTGGTATGGACCAAGGGTTCAGGTGTGTATGACTCCGTATCCACTTGGTCTAGAAACACGAAGTGGGAAAGATGCTGGATCAGTGGCCCACCAGCGTGAAGATCCATTCAGCCTGGATGATGGACTTCCAGGTTTGCCAACAGAAAGCAACTTTTCCATCCACTAGAGTGGAATTGTCCCCAACGCATGGGGCAGTGGGCAGGTAACAACTTCTTTTGATAAGCACTTCTGCTGTTTCCTTCCCTATACGGTAGAAAATGTAACTTGCTGGATACCACAATTTATGATACCATGGAACATTTATAGGGTTATTACTTTGCCTTCTGAATGACGAGGAGAAGGAAACCAGTAGTAGGCTTACTGAAAACCAGTGCCAAAGAGTGAAGCCCTAGATGTGCACTTGTTAAATACCCACCTGTATTACAAAGAAGATGCTCCTTGTCATAAAAGAGCAGGCCAAAAGCTTCCTCATGTGCTTCATAAGTAGGACAGGACAAGCAGAACCCTGGGTGAAGATGTGCATCTACTCAATTGTCAGATCCCTGAACGCTGTGTCAATGTGACTTAGTTCCAATCTATCTTTATCGTCATTGATGATAACCTGGAACTCTTCGTTCTTATACTAAAGGAAATAAGCAAGAACGATTTACACAGAGTTCACTATTATGTGGTTACTCCCAGCAGCCGTGTCGATTTAGTAGTACAGGTAAAGAGAGGAATTCTAATGGCCTTTCAGTGTCAACTCTTTATCCAAAGGGCCTGAAGTTGATGAGGAAGGGGTTTTGTTTCTCTTCAGGGCATCAGTGAACACAATTAGCTGAATATTGCTTTAAAGTGCACATAGTTTGATCAGAGAAGGCCTTGGGTTATCCGGTGTTGATTTGTATAGCACACTAATCACCCAGGAGAGTATCCAGGCACTTGGGCAGGAGTGTAGGTGTTTGGGCACCCAGGCGCTTATAGAAAGAGCCAGGCCGTCAGCTTCTTGCCGAACTCAAGAAGTGAGGAGGAGCCCTACCTCCCCCGCTTCCTCTACATATTACTGCACTACCGTCACCCGCTGCCGCCAACCTTCTTCACAACTTGCAGGTCCTAATTACCAGTGTCTTCTGGGCGGGCGTGCACCCAGAGTCTCATTGGAGAAATGTCAGAACTCCTCAATCAAAGCAGGCCTGGGTTGAGGGGACGTAAAGCTGTATTACTGGGCCTCACAATTGGTCAATATAAATGACTGGTTTCGAGCAGACAGAGATGACCCAGCCCAAGGGCGGGAGTTGGAGCTGCTACACCCCCATGGCATACTCTTGCTGTTGTATAGAATATCACCCCCCAATTCACTGCCGCCCGTCACCCAGGCTCCTATCCAGTGCTGGTGTGTGTCCCTTCAACACATGAAATGGTATGGTACCCTCACTAGGCCGATCCCCCTATGGCACAAGACGTGGCTGTCGGAGACAATGGAACTTGCTGGGTTTCCGCTCCTGGTACCTCATAAGCATTCAACATTGGGGGGACGGCTAGGGGAACAGACACATGAGATTGTTCCAGGATCTCACGGCCGAGTTTCAACTGCACTCCTCTCAGTTCTACAAATACCTCCTGTTGTGCTACACTCTAGATAGATATAAGGAGGGACTAAACACTCTCCCGGAATTCAGCCCCCTTGAGTGTAAACTTGTCACTGACCACCTTGGGAAGGAAGGAATTTCATGCCTCTACAAGTCCTTGGTGGTTAATACGTCGGACCCCGAGACCGCTCTTAGGGCCAGATGAGAGGAGAATGTGTGGACTCTTGATGATAAATGGAATGAGGCGAAAATGGCCCCAAGGGTGTTGGCTATATCAATGCGTTTCTGCTTGATCCAGTTCATATATTTTCATCGGATCTATTTCTCCCTGACATGACTTTGGTGGATAGGACATGCCCCGGGGCCGGAGTGTGTCTGTTGCCATAACTACCCTGCTTCCCTCTATCACATGTTGTGGGAATGCCTGATTTTGCTAAGGCATTGGCAGGAGGTTAACAACAGGATTGGGCGGGTGGTTGGTCGTCAGTTGGCATTAGACTCAATTTTGCATTGCTGGGAATTATGGACACAAGCAACACGCGCCCCAATAGCCGCTGCGTACCTGATGGTCAAAAGAGGCTTGGCTAAGCAGTGGAGGGTTGAACGGGCACCGCCACTGCATGAATGGGTTAGAGGGCATGGACCATTGCACTGCGAAGGTAAAGCTGGTATATAAGGCACATGTGGTTTCACATAAATATGAGCGAATAAGGATGCCCTGGAGGAACTGTGGCAAACTCTTCCCCAGAACAAGCGTAGAGAGCCGGAGAAGGGTCTTATACTTCCAGTCACTCTCAGAGATGATGTGTTACTGAAGTGGGGAAACCATTGCTTCATACCAGTCTATTTAGTGAGCGCCCTGCATGTGGACGCATGGTCACTGGGGTCGCAGCCACGATGGCGCTTTTGTTTCTTGTTGTTGCATAAAAACAAGAAAAAAAGAAGTGAGGAGGACGTTCTGATGTGTTGAAGGAGGTCATTCCACATCTTGGGTGCGATGTGGAAAAATGACCAACCTCTAATTTTGCTTTTGCTGATGTAATGTGTATACTTGTAAATCGCACTGTTGCCAGTCGGCGTCCTGGCTCTGTATACCGCTGGGGAACCCGTCCTGGCTTTCCCTGTGGGATGGTCCCTTCTGGGAATCCCCAAGGTGGAGCCAGGCATCCCCGGCATTGATGGGGCCGTTGTGGAGATTAGGCAAGCTAATGCCCAGAGTATCCGACACCTGGTTAGAATAGGCACAGAGGCGAGAATTATCGAGTCCGCTGACCCTGGTCCACGACCCTGCCGCGTCGGGAATCGAACCCTGGTCCAGGGCCGACTTCTGCTTCCGGGTCTGCCGCCTCTAACCAGTGAGCCACACCACTCCACTGATGCAGGGAGTGTGTGCGAGTGAGGCAGAGCGTAAGTGTCTGGTGGGTTGGTGGAAGTGTATGCAGCTGTTCAGATATTCTGGTCCTGTGTTGTGTAGAGCTTTGCATGAGTGCATGAGAAGTTTGAACTGGCTGCGCTTGTGAATGGGGAGCCAGTGAAGCTTCCAGAGGTGCAGTGTGATATGGGTGCACAATGGGAGGTTGAGTAGGAGTATTGCGGCTGTGTTCTGGATGGTCTGGAGTCTGTAGGAGTTTTTGGCATTTCCGGTCTAGAGAGTTGTCGCAGTCCAGCCTACTTGTGATACGAGCTTGCATGACGATCCATCTGGAGCCCTGAAGCAATCATTTGAAGATCTTTTGCAGTATGTGTAGGATGTGGATGTAGGAGGTGCACACTGGGTTTACTTGGGCATCATGTTGAGCTTGCTGCTAGGATGATCCCTAGATTTATTACATGGTCTGGGTGTGTGGGTGTTGGTCCTAGCTCCGACAGCCACCAGGTGAAGACCCATGGAGAGGTCTTGTTGCCAAAGACCAGTACTTCTGTCTTGTCAGAGTTGAGCTTCAGGTAGTTGGTTTGCATCCAGTCTGCTACCATGGTCATGCACGTTATCTATATGCCTGTGCGCTACCATGGAGGCATGTACCTTCAGTTAGCTCTCTACTTTTATTACTTTTACCTGCAAGGGGAGAAAAGACCTATCACAGGTTCTGAAGAAGAGGGCAGAGCAAAGAACAACAGTCTCTGGGAAAAAGGACGTCTTTACTGGAAGAGTCGGAGAATATCCCTCTGAAAGGGTTCCAGAAATCGTGAGTTAGGAACTACAACTGACATTTGCATGGGGATCTGAAGAATCCGATCTTTAACCCCTTCAGCGCGGCGCGAATTTTCGCGCTGTGCTGAAGGTTCTAATGAGCCTATGGGCTCATGACGGAACGGTTCCGTCATGAGCACAGCTCAACCGACGCTCATGACGGAACCGTTCCGTCATGAGCATCGAAGGGGTTAAAACAGTCTTAAATGCTCATTATTTTATCAGTGATACCATAAATGCACGACCTAAGGATTCAGGGACCTTTCCTGAAGTAGTCAGATTCCTTTAGCCTCATATGGTCTGTGCCTCACAGAATAGATTGAGCACCAACCACAACAGGCTTTTTTCAAATTGAGGCAACGAAATCAGGATGCCAGTAACAAGAGGTTTTATGGATGCAACAAGCTTGCCCATTCCCTCTTTGAAATCAGTGGTAGAGATACCAGAGGGCTGTATTTTAAAAGTCGGTTTTTAAACTATTCTAGAGTCAGGTTGAAGATGTCTGGAGAAAAGACTCTCAAAGGCTTGACAAAAAAGGTCACATTCTAATTGGGATCAACAGGGAAGGAAATTACTGCATCCTTGTGAAGTAGTGCTCATTTAGAAGTTGCTGTAATTTTCAACTACCTACATACGTTTGGTTAGTGAAACCAATCTTCAATTTGAAAAATAGCTGACAAAGAACTACAGATTTCAAAATGTTGCAGTTTTCTTGGCACGCTGAAAATGCCTCTATTTCTCCATGGTATCTTGGCTCAAATATTGAAAGATAATTATGTTTCAAATGCACATTCACATTTTTACACGCAGTCCTGCTTTTGTACAGCTCTCTCAATAATACTCTTCAAAATTATGCATAAGAAAGGTCTGAGTTCAGACAAGTCAGCCATTTTCTCCACATGCTATAGCCATTTGTTAAATGTTGGTGTGCTTCCAGAGACAAATGAATTACTCCATTAGTCAGGCTTATCATATCCTCAATGTGGACAAAGGAAACCTTTATCTCATTGAATTGGCCACACTCAACAACATATTTATAACCCAGAGAAACTGCATGCTAATAACTGCTTAAAGAACATTCACTATTAATGATTGGAACTTTTTTTTTTTTTACAGGACATACATTGATGATCCATCTTGTCCATCCACCACTGTGCCTACTGTGTCTCCTTGCCTCTGGCCTGCGTTACTAGCCAAATCTTCCGCCTCAACACTATTTTCATTCTTTTTCTGTATATTAAGCAGCATCAAGAACACTGAAACACAAATGGAGCTCCTTCCTGGCATCTCCACACATCACCGGAACCTCTTCATTAATTTAAAATAGTTTTTATTGGGTTTTTCAATAAATCGCTAACTGTTTTATATTGTTACATTATTTCAAATAAAGCATCACCCTAACCTCTTCATATAGGAAATTCTAAACAACCTGTTTACCGTCCTCTCAAGCATGGACCTGTATGCCTTCCAAGGGCAAGGTAAAACCACTTTGAGGCCAAGTTAGAAGTAGGAGTTTCCTATATAAATGATGAATATGAAAGTCAGTGAAAAACAGTCCAGAAAATGTCACCCTGAAAAAGTGGATTATGCAAAACTCAGAAATATAAATCTTTCAGGGCAATGCCCAGATGGACATCTACAATGTGAATAGAATGATTCCTGTATTAGTTTAAATCTTTATTCGAAAAAGAGTACAACAGCCACTCGGACACCCACTCACACACGGCTACACACAGCCACTCAGATATTATATGTTAGAAGTAGTATCACTCGTTAGTAGTACACCTAGTATACCAATTAAACTTTTGTAGTAGCTTAGTATATATTTTGAACACTCAAACTTTTAGAAAACACTTACATTCACTGGATGATGTCTTTAGTGATGTCACTGACACATGTCATGAGTGATGTAATATATGAGGTCATAAGCAGTACATTGCAGAGGTGTAAGTTATAGCTAGCTCAGGTAACTATAACTGCTGAATTTCTATGTTTTTGTACAAGTGAAATCCGAGTCTAACTATAACGTCCCTGTAACCTTTGTTTTTTTTTGTGAATTTCTAATGTTTTTTTAAATTCTGTTTCCTAACTATAATGTCCCTGTAACCTTTGAATTTTTTACTGAATTTCCATCGTTTTTTAACTACTAGTCGCATTTGCAGAATGGTGGACAAAGGGGGCGAGGCCTCCGACTAGCTCACAGCAAGCCCGCTGAGTGGGACTTACTGGATGTAACAGGAGGGGTTCTAAGCCCCCAATGACCCTCAGATTCTAAGAGCACGTCATCCCCAAACTAGTACTGCGCCAGGAGGTGCCTTTGCAGAGTGATGGAGAAAGGGGATGGGCCTCTGACCAGGTCTCAGCAATCCCGCTGTGTAGGAAATACTGTAGGTAACAGGAAGCGTTCTTGGTCCCCAAGGACCCTAAGCATCAAAGGGGATTTCATCCCCCAACCAGTACTGCCTCAGGAGATGCGTTAGCAGAGTGGTGGAAAATGGTGCGTGCCTCCAATGATCTCTCAGCAATCCTGATGTGTGGGACTTACTGGAGGGGATAGGAGGAGTGGTTGGGCTCCTAGAGCCATCAGGAGCCCAGGAGACTTTATCACCTAACCCGTAGTGTGCCAGGAGCCGTGTTTGTAGAGTGGTGGAGAAAGGGGACCACCTAGGAGCTCTCAGCAATCCCACTGTGTTGGACTTACAGGAGGTAACAGGAGGGGTTGTTGGCCCCCAAGGACCCTCAGCATCAAAGAGGACTTCAACCCCCAAACTGTTGTGCACCAGGAGAAAGGTTTACATAGTGGTGGAAAAAGGGGGAGTGGCCTTGAATCCCCTCTCAGCAATTCCGCTCTGTGTATGACTTACTGGAGGTAACCGGAGGGGTTGTTTGCCCCCAAGAACCCTCAAGAGTCAAGAGGACTTATGATATCAACAGAACCCCCACACACCCACACCCATACAATCTCATGTACATCCACTCCCCCTCCAAAACAACCACTCAAATACCTATTCACAGACCCATACAAGTACTCACACAACCACTCACTCCTCCTTAGAGCCTCTCACACACCCACTCACTCATAGAGCCACTTGCACAACCATTCACTCACCCATACAGCCACTCATACAACCATTCATTCACACAACCATCAACTTACCCACAGACTTATTCACCTATACAGCCATTCACTCACCCGCACAACCTCTCAACACAGCCACTCACCCATACAAGCATTCCCATATCTGCCCACTCATCCATAAATTCATTCACAGACGCTTACTCTCCAATACAACCACACACACACCAACTCACTTATCCAAACACTCACTCAAACAGCCACTCACTCACCCACACAGCCACACCCAACATAGCTATTCACACACCTACTTACTCACTCAGCTACTCAGATACCTACTTATACAGCCACTCACACACCCATACAGTCACTCGTGCATATACTCACTCACCCATACAGCCACTCACACACTGCTACAGTCACACACCCACTCGGATTACACATGTTAGAGATAGTATCACTCAGTAGTACAACTAGTATACTAACCTAACTTTTGCAGTAGGTTAGTATATATGTTTAACAACCATAAACTCTTAAAACACTTACACTCACTTGATGAAGTCATCAGTGATGTCACTGACCATGTCATGAGTGGTGTAATATGTGCGGTCATAAGCAGTGCCTTGCGGGGGTGTAAGTTATAGTTAGCTCAGGTAACAAGAACTGCTGAATTTGAATTTCAGTGGTTGTGCACGAGTGAAATCTGAACCTAGCTATAACGTCCCCGTACCCTTTGCTTTTTTTAGTGAATTTCTAAGGTTTTTTTAATTTATATTTCCTAACTACTGTTATGTATCATTTTAGGACCCTATTGCAAGTTTCCCGATTCATGCCCTTATATAGGAATAAATCACCATATCCTTATATAGGCATAGAAATCATAACCATATTTAGGCTTAGCTCATGCAGTCCAAATACGGCAGGGCTACTTCCACTAGTTCCGAAAATCCACAACGATTTCTTGGAAAACTCAGCTTCAGCAGCCGGGGACTTCCCTTTGCTTGAATATTGATTTGTCCAAGAACTCATGGAGTTTTCAAAGAACTGAGACTCTTTGATGACATTATTATGTCCAACTATACATCAAAGTCGGCACCTTCAAGGTATAAATATGCCCACACTCGCCCAAGCAAACACACGGTGGTTTGGAGCAGTTCGACTATCTACTTGCCCGACGCGCCCTGCTACAGCAAGTGCTGAAGGAAGCCGACCCTCCAGCAGATGCACGGAGAGATACGCTGTCTTTTCTCCTGCCGAGAAATCCAGCTCCAGTGTTTCCAAGCTACCCTTGCGAGTTGTTGGGAAATCGAGTCCTGAGCCTGACCTTCTCAATTCGAAACTAAGGTACGGAGCTGAATAGACCCGTAGAGAAATCTTGAGCAGATTCTTGGCAAAAGAATACTACACCTCACTTACTTCTTCCCTCTTACTAAGCTTAGGTTGAGTACTTTTTAGCCTCTGTTATTTATGTATGTATTTATATATGGTTTAGGAACCATGCAATGCTCTTACAGTATTATTTTATTCTACTATTTATACTGTATGCATTATATTTTACAAACGGTGTTACGACTGTAGCAGTTCATTTCTTATGCTTGTGAAAGAAGACAGTTCAATAAATCCTTTTATTGAAAACGCCCATCTTTCTACTTTCTCTGCACCTCTAGTGAAACGAAGCATGCACGATTGACTGAGTGAAATATCTATCTATTGTTTCCACGACTCTGAATGAATATGCTACTTACCAGTATGCATCTGTTCTTGGCATGTAGGGCTGCTGACATTCATATCTATAGCATAGATCGCCGCCTAGTGTTGGGTCCGGATGATTGCACATTGTTGTCCTGGAAGAGTCTTCGAAGTATCACAAGATAGGTGGCTCCTCCCCTGGACTACAGTGCGCATGGGCATCGACTCCATCCCCAGATTGTTTTTAGCCATTGTGGCGAAGATGGAGTGTAACAGTGTGAGCGATGACCATGCAAAGAATAAGCGTAAATTCTGCAGCCGCTACAGGCGCCGGGGAGGAGGGCGGGCGATATGAATGTCAGCAGCCCTACATGCCAAGAACAGATGCATACTGGTAAGTAGCATATTCAGTTCGAGGCATGTGGGCTGCTGAATTCATATCTATAGCATAGAATAAATAGCAGTCCCTCCATTAACGGCGGCCGCCTGTGCCAGCGGCAGATGTCTGAAAAAGTGTCTTTAGAACAGCCTGCCCTACAGCTGCTTGCTGCTTGGAGTGCACATCTACACAGTAGTGTTTAGTAAATGTGTGTGGGATAGACCATGTGGCTGCTCTACAAATGTCTTCCAAAGGGATATTACCAAGGGAAGCCATGGAGGCCCCCAACTTGCGGGTGGAGTGGGCTCTAGGGGGGACCGTTAAAGTGCGCTTAGCCTTGTGATAGCAAATCTGAATACACTTAACGATCCACCTGGCTATCCCTGCCTTGGAAATGGGGTTGCCTTTGTGCTGGGCTGAAAAGGCAACAAAGAGTTGTTGTGTCTTCCTAAAATCCTTTGTCCTATCAATGTAGTACATCAAAGCTCGTTTAACATCAAGAGTGTGGAGCATTCTTTCTGCCACTGTCTCTGGGTTTTGAAAGAACGCGGGCAGCTCAATGGTCTGATTGACATGGAACTGCGAAACCACTTTAGGAAGAAATTTAGGGTTAGTGCGCAGCACCACCCTGTTGGAGTGAATCTGTATGAATGGCTCTTGTACAGTGAGCGCCTGCAGCTCACTAACACGTCGCAGAGACGTAATGGCAATGAGAAACGCCACTTTCCATGTTAAGAACTGAATATCACAGGAATGCAGAGGCTCAAAAGGTGGGCCCATCAACCTGGTGAGGACCACATTGAGGTTACATACAGGAGCTGGAGGGGTCCTGGGAGGGATGACCCGTTTAAGTCCTTCTAGGAAGGCTTTGATGGCAGGCACTCTGAAAACGGAGAGGTGCTGCTTGTTTTGGAGATAAGCCGCTATGGCGGATAAGTGTATCCGAATGGAAGCATATGCTAGATTGCATTTGTAAAGATGTAACAAATAACAGATGATGTTGGGAATGGATGCATCTAGCGGGTTGATGTCGTGTTCAGTACAGTAAATGACAAACTGCTTCGATTTCGCTGCATAGCAGGCCCTGGTGGTGGGCTTTCTAGCCTCACGTATAATATCCATGCATTCAGGAGGCAAGTCAAGGTAGCCAAACTCTAAGACTTCAGGAGCCAGATCGCCAGATTGAGCTGTTGCGGGTCTGGATGCTGAATGTCGCCATGGCTCTGCGTCAAAAGACTGGGTGTGAGGTGCAGCCTTTGATGCGGTACCACGGAGAGTTCTAGAAACGTGGTGTACCATGGTTGGCGTGCCCACGTTGGAGCAACCAGGATGAGTGTCAGCGAGTGTTGCTTTAGCTTTCATGCCACCAGCGGTATGAGAGGTGCTGGGGGAAAAGCGTACGCAAATCTGCCTGACCAGTTCATCCATATCGCATTGCCCTGCGACTGTGGGTGAGGGAACCTGGCGGCAAAGCTTTGGCATTTTGCGTTTTCCCTTGTGGCAAACAGGTCTATCTCTGGATGACCCCACTGCTGGAAGTACGGGCGAAGTACTGATGGATGTATCTCCCACTCGTGCATCTGGTGGCTGTACCTGCTGAGCAGATCCGCCATCTGATTGTCCTTGCCCGGGAGGTGTTACGCCATGAGGAAGATGTTCCTCTGAATGGCCCACTTCCACATGCTCTGAGCTAGATGAGACAACTGCGGAGAGTGCGTACCTCCCTGCTTTTGAATGTAGTACATGGCCGTCATGTTGTCCGTCCGGATCAACACGACTTTGTTGCACAGATGTACTTTGAATGCCTTCAATGCCATGAAGATTGCCATCAGTTCTAGGTAGTTGATGTGCATCTTCTTCTGCTGCGTCGTCCATAGTCCCTGCACTGTGTAGTGGAGCACATGAGCACCCCATCCCTGGAGAGATGAGTCTGTTGTCAGGATAATCTGTGGCACAGGCTCTTGGAACGGTCGGCCCTTGCAAAGGTTGTGTGGATTCCACCAATGCAGAGAGCTGTATGCCCGACAGGTCACCAACACTAGGTCGTTCAACTGTCCCTGAGCCTGAGTCCACTGATGAGCCAAGCATTCTTGGAGCTGACGCATATGTAGTCTCGGGTGCGGGACTATGAAGATGCAGGAGGCCATCATGCCTATCAACTGCATGAACACTCTTGCTGGAAGCGAGTGTTGCGGTTTGAACTTCTGGATCAGCGACTGAATGCTGTCGATCCTCACAGAAGTTGGCTGAGCCGTGGCTGCCAGAGTATTGATCATCGCACCCAGATATTGCCGCACATGGGCCGGTTGAAAGTGCGACTTGGGATAATTTAGTGAGAATCCCAGATCGTGAAGGAGGTGAATGGTGTGGGACATGTTGGCGGCGCACTGCTGGGCCGACTTCGCTTGGACAAGCCAGTCGTCCAGATAAGGGTAAACGTGAACGTTCTGCCTCCTGAGGTGCGCAGCTACTGTCGCCAGACATTTTGTGAACACCCTGGGTGCTGTGGTCACCCCGAAAGGCAGGACCTTGAACTGATAATGCCGACCCTGAATAGTGAACCGGAGGTATTTTCTGTGTGATGGATGCAGTGGAATGTGGAAATAGGCATCCTTGAGATCCAAGGTTGCGAGGAAGTCTCCCTGATTGAGCAACGGGAGAACTTGCTGCAGTGTGAGCATATGAAAGTGTTCTGATATAATGTACTGATTCAGGGGTCTGAGGTCCAGTATGGGTCTGAGGGATCCGTCCTTTTTTGGGATTAAGAAGTACAGGGAGTACACTCCCGTGCCTTCTTCCTCCACTGGCACGAGCTCGATTGCCCCTTTTTGCAGCATGACGAGTACCTCCTGCTGCAATAAGTGCAAATGCTCTTTGGACATAGGACGGTGTTTTGGTGGCATGTTGGGTGGAGTGGATGTTAACTCCAAACAATAACCGAACTGGATAAGTTTCCTGACCCACCTGTCTGTGGTGATGGATTTCCAGACGGGCAGGAACCGCTGGAGTCTCCCCCCGACAGGTGTAGTATGGTCGGGGGGCAGCGACAGGGCGTCACTGTTTGGTGGTGGCGGAGGGGCGGGAGTTGTTGTTTCCACGACCTCTGCCCTTGGTGCTGTTGCCCCGATAGCCGCCTCTACTCTGCTTGGTGTAAGAGGATTGCGCCCCACCTTTATTGTATTGCGTTTGCTGGGACATCTGGCCTCTGGAAACACCTCTATCGCCTGAGCGACGAAAAGTGCTGCCCCGAAACTGCTGGGACTGGTGAGCCCCCATGGATTTAGCAGTTTCGGTATCCTTTTTTATCTTTTCCAAGGTTTTATCCACCTCAGGACCAAATAACCTATCGGGGTTTACTGGCTGATTGAGGATGGTAGTTTGTATCTCCGGCTTGAAACCGGAGATCCTGAGCCAGGCCTGACGTCTCAACATGACACTGGTGTTAATGGCTCTGGCCGCGGTGTCCGCCACGTCCAGTGCACACTTAATGGAAGCGTTGGAGATAAGCTTCCCTTCCTGAATAAGCATCTCAGCTGCCTCTTTATACTGATCTGGAAGATGTTGCAACAGGGTCTCTAGTGTGTCATAGTGCGCCCTGTCATATCTGGCTAGTAGCGCCTGAGTGTTAGAGATACGCCAGATATTGGCCGCTTGAGCCGCCACCCTCTTCCCTGATGCCTCCAGCACTTTAGACTCCTTGTAGGGGGGAGGAGCATCACCAGTGGTTTATGAGTTCGCCCTCTTCCGGGCATTAGAGACGACCAGAGAATCCAATGGCAACTGGCCTCTGATGTAGGTGGGGTCGCCAGGCGCCGGCCTATATTTTTTTTCAATCCTAGGGTTGACCACCCTGGCCCGTGTGGGTTCCTTAAAAATGTCTGCAGCATGTTTGAGAACCCCCTTCAGCATGGGGAGAGTCTTGACAGTCTTTTCTGCAGTGGAAAAGGTATCAAAAAGGAAGTCCACTTCGATAGGGTCAGTGTGGGGGTCCACGTCGTGGTTTTTAGCCGCCCTCTCAATTAGAGCATTAAATGCAGCTGAATCCTCGGTAGGAGAGGTCTTGACAGCGTACACTTGAGGGTCCTGGGCAGTGTGCTGATCCCCTGGGTCACCTGCAACTGTCCATGAGTCGTTGTGATCCTCAGGATCAGTGTTGGCAGGAAAGCCATACTCCTCGTCATCACCATCCCCACCCTCCACATCCAAATAAGTGGGTGAGGGTGTAGCCACTCGTGGAGTCGGTGTAGCAAGAGGCTCCACCAGAACAGGGGAGTCCGCAGCAGGCTTCTTGCGCTTCAAAGGAATCGTGTAGGACTCCAAAGGCTGGGTTGCCGTGATCTTCCTCTCGTAGAGGGTGAGTTTCCCGGTGTCGGCGTCGATATAGTGTTCCGACTGCTCCTCCACTGAGGAATGTCGAGGTTTCAAGCTTCCATCGGCGTCCTTGGCCGACTTCCCCGGGTCGACAGCCGTCTTCGGCTGCCCCGACGTGTCCGAAGACGAGGAGGCGGCCGGGGTGGCAGACGTCTTCATTTTCGATGGCGTCTCAATTACTTTCGCTTTCGTCGACACCGAAGGTTTCGGTTTCGTTTTGACCAACGTCGGCTCCGCAGAAGTGTCCGTAGCCGGGCCCATAGACAAGGCCGTGGATCTGGGTGGAAGGTCTTGGGTAAGGCCGCGTGGCGATCCCTCGACCTGAGCCGTAGTAATTGTTAGTTCGGGGCCTAGCTCTTCACACGAGCTATCTTGCGTGGCCCCGTAGGCCTCATTGTCGTCTCCTACCTCGTCGACGACTTCTGTTGCCTCTACCACCTCAACGTCTGCGTCGTATCCGTAGTCGATCTCCTCCGTTGGAGGGGAAACTTGCAGATGAACCTCTTGCTCGTCTGCTTCTTCTCTGTCAAAGATATCCACCGGTGCCGGGGCCGACTGCCGGGCCTCCTGGCGCGCCACGCGCCGAAGTCGAATCGTCTTCTTCGATCGAAACCTGGAACAAGCCATACAGTTGGCTTCATCGTGGTCCGGCAACAGGCACTTGTTGCACACAGGGTGGACGTCGATGTGCGGGTACTTAGATCTGCACACGGGACATTTCTTAAACGGACTCCGTTCCATGATGTCGTCGTAAGTCTTGCTGCGTCGACTGGGCCCCGAGTACCGAAGAGCCACGCGACTCCTCTGGACGTCCGACTCGGGAACTAAGCCGGAACAGAGTCGGGACCGAACGCAAACAATACCAAAGGTTAAGATAAGGCCTTCGGGCCGTAAGAAAAGTCTATATCGATTCCGAACTGGAGATGGCGAATATACATCCGAAACCAATGGCGGAAAAAAAACAATCTGGGGATGGAGTCGATGCCCATGCGCACTGTAGTCCAGGGGAGGAGCCACCTATCTCGTGATACTTCGAAGACTCTTCCAGGACAACAATGTGCAATCATCCGGACCCAACACTAGGCGGCGATCTATGCTATAGATATGAATTCAGCAGCCCACATGCCTCGAACGATACGTTTTATCTTGGGGAAACAAAGTTGTCATGTTTATGCGGTTGTCAGAGACTAATCTCTTCTTGTGAATTCGAGAAAGTTTCTAGTGACCTCTGAGCTAGCTGGCACACACAATTAAGTCTAGTATATTAGATAGAGACCTAGTCGACCTCAGTCCTACGTCTAATCTATAGGATATACTATTCCAATGCGCAGAGCCTATTGGGAATATAGGAACTACACTACACTACAATGTCCCTGTAACCTTTCAGTGAATAAATATATATATATATATATATATATATATATATATATATATATATATATATGTATATATATATATATATATATATATATATATATATATATATATATATATGCTCGTAGTCCCTTTCGCCTCCAGGAAAGAAGAACTTAAGCACTCCGGGTGCGGTAACAGGAACATTTATTTCAGGTCTACAACAAAGATGACAAACGCGTTTCCGACAATAGTCCTTCCTCAGTGTCAGCACCATGTTGCTTGCAACTCGTTTAAGTAAACGCCCTCGTAGAGATTGAGGGCGGACATGATTTTAGTACATATACCTTGTATGCACAACACTGGTAAAACGTGGCGGCCATATTTACATATTTACAAATGCGGTCATTCAATTTAACCTTTCTTCATAAAGCAAATGCATTGAGTTCATGGTTACATATTATCCAGCCTACCAGCCACTGCCAGAAATTAAGAAAATACTGCCGTGTATCGGCACTTTACTGGCTAAATTTACCAAAAAGAGTCATTATTTTTCAAGTATCAAATCTATAACTCTTTGCACCATAAATTTAAATGAAATTTGATTAAACCGGAAGTATTGTACAATCTAGCCGTGTATCGGCATAGCTCCGAAAGAACACAAATTCTGTCTTCCGGAGGTGATTTTTCACAGAAAATACATAGAATCAACTTCTGGAATAAATCCTATTTCAGAAAAAATCCTATTTCAGAAAAAAGAGCATGTTCACAGTTGTATCCCGACATGACATAAAATACCAGCTATCATTACTCTATCTGCTATAGACAGTCTTCATACTGTTGCAAACATATCATCCTCAAAAATTGGTCTGTGATATAAGTAAAAGAATTGATAAAGAATTAGAAAATTGTTCAAAGAAATTGAATAGAAAGTTCATCAATGAGCCAAATTAATTACGGGAACCAGAAAAATGCATTGATTAATGTGACATATCAGTTCTAGTAAGCCCCGATTCAAAATGACATTAAGACATTTCATTATGGTAGAAAATCATCGGACATAGATCCTGGGTTATTGCTAACAGAATATTCCTAGTATCTGATTGAAGTCATGATCAGTATATTCAGAGTACATTGAATCATCTCCCCAGATGCACTGTTAATTCTTCTCCTATGTTGAGTCCAGATGGATTCTTAGTCTGCAAGTCTATTATAAATCTTGACTCTAGTCTTCGAAGACTCAACAGTCTGTCTCCCCCTCTCGGATGTAGGGGCACATGGTCAATGCCATAGTATCGTAATAATTCTCTATTACTGCCATGTGCTTTGGCAAAGTGCCGGGCAACCGGATAGGTTGTGTCTTTATTAGTTATTGCCCTTTGGTGTTCCAATATACGGAGCTTTACATTATTGATTGTGCTACCGATATATTGTAATCCGCAGGGGCAGACCAGACAGTACACGACATAGGGAGTCGTGCAGGTTATGAATTTGTTGATCAATCTAGGTTTACTTAGACCAGGAACATTGTAATTCAATGTCCGTCTGCTGTTCTCACATGCACGGCATTTCCCGCAACGAAAGAACCCCCTCATGTCTTTTAGGGTCCCCGTAGATTTAGGGCGAGGTGGCATGAGGTGACTCTGTACAAGATTATCCCTTATTGACTTGCATTTTCTAAATGTCAACAAAGGTTTTTCAGGGACATCAGTGCCTATTATTGGATCCGTGCGGAGAATATGCCAGTTCTTAGTGAGAATTTGTCTTAATTTATATGTTTCATCAGAGTAGGTGGTGATCATTCGAAATTTGGTATTAGACTCTCGGGTATCACTGGTTATCGACGCTTCTGCTAGTAGATGTTTCCTAGGGATTCTCAATACTCTCTTAAAGGTGTCATCCAGTAAGGATTGATCATATCCTCTTGCTAGGAATCTAGCTATACTTTCCTTGGAAGCTGAGATAAAATCCGCTTCCAAAGAGCAGTTGGGTCTTAACCTCAGTAGTTCCCCGTACGGGATACTGCGAATCAGACTGGGTGGATGGCTACTTTCAGCATGTAATATGCTGTTGCCAGCTGTTGGCTTTCTGTATAGAGAAGTCTCTAGCCTGCCTTCATGAACAAATACCCTCAGGTCTAGATAGTGCACCTCCCTCTCATTGATGTCAGACGTAAACCTTAGATTTAATACATTCTGATTGAGATCCCTGATGAATTCCTCAGCCTGTGTGGAGGAGCCCCTCCACACCAGGAAGAGATCGTCGATATATCGACGCCAGACAACGAT
Organism: Lissotriton helveticus; assembly: GCF_964261635.1. NCBI lineage: Eukaryota > Metazoa > Chordata > Amphibia > Caudata > Salamandridae > Lissotriton > Lissotriton helveticus. Next base: position 340,011,592 of record NC_136070.1, read on the forward strand.
GTGCTTTGCCCACCGTTGATTCTTGCCAGCTAGGGCAACCTGCTCCTCCCACCAGCCCACGAAGAGATTCGCGTAGCTGGGGGCGAAGCAGGTTCCCATCGCCGTACCACTGGTTTGTCTAAATAGATCATTTTGGAAAAGGAAAATATTATTCCTCAAACAGAAATTCAAACACTCAATCAGCATATTCCCATGGACCGTATATTTTGCAGGTCTTTTCTCCAAAAAATACTTGATAGCCTCTATACCGTCTTGATGTTGTATACTGGTATAGAGGCTGGCTATGTCCAGGGTGATTAGAATACATGATGGATCCCAAACAATGCGTTCTATATGTCCGATAAAGTCCTTAGTATCCTTAACATAAGATTTTAAATCAGAAACAAAACCTGAGAGAAAAGTGTCAATATATATGGACAAGTTTTCCGTTAGACTTCCTTTTGACGACACAATCGGTCGTCCCGGTGGGTACTGAGGGTCCTTATGCACCTTGGGTAACTGGTAGAAAGTCGGAATCACAGGTTCCGTATTTCTTAGAAAAAGAAATTCATCCACATCTAGCATTGATTTATTGCGCCACTTGGTCAGGAGATCATGATAGGCTTTGATGCTGTCAGTGTATTCTTCTTTCATAATTTTCTGATAGCTATTTGAATCTTGTAGCTGTCTCAGCGATTCCTGACAGTATTGGTCACGGGTTAGAAGAACCACGTTTCCTCCTTTATCTGAAGGTTTTATGATCATCTCCTTGTTGGCATTAAGATCCAAGAGGGCTTTAGTTTGTGCCATCGTCAAGTTTTTCTTTTTCTGTTTTTTCTTGTTACTGGAGAGTCTGTAATTTATGAGATCTTGTGTTACAGATTCAGCGAAAGTATCTATGGCATCGTATGGCATCTGTGGATTGAACTGGGATGGAGCCTTGAAGTTTGTTAAAGGTGATTGTTGCTCAATATTGGCTAAATTCGGTGTTGAAGCAGCTTCATCATTCTCCCCTGATTGTTCATTTCTCAGTTCCTCCATTACTTGTGCTGTACGTAGATCCTTGATGGTTAAAATATCAGTAGATCTTTTATATATAAAATAAAGGATTACGACGCTTGTGGGATTTTAAAAAGTTTCTTTAATCCGCCGCCGCCAAACGCGTTTTGACTGCCACGCAGTCTTGCTCACTGGACAAAAGGAAAAAGCGCGCGGCCATTTTTAAATGAAGAAACTGCACGTAATGAACTACATGTCAAAAGACATATATATATATATATATATATATATATATACACACACACACATATATATATATATATATATATATATATACATACATATATATGTGCGTAAAAACACTAAATACTTAAAAAACGTAATACTTACCTGAACTTACCTTTAAAACTTTAACGAACATGACTTTGCAACGAAATTTGTTGTAATGCCATGCGTAGTAAAGGCATATTCGTTGTAAAGACTTGTGTGGTAATGTCGCATGCATGGTAAAGGCATGCAGGGTTCCATCTCTCTGTCTGTATTTTCAAGCCTTTGTGTCAGTCTATTACAAAAAAAAAGCATTTTCAAAGGAAAGAGGCAGGCAGGCAATGCCTGAACTTTTTTTAGTTCTCATGTTATCCAGGGCGTTTTTATTTTACTAAAATTGTATGCATAAAATCATTAATTATAGGAGTTTTCAGCCAGACTTCCTACATTAGTCTGTTGTGTCATTCACATTTTCCTTCCACCCACTCCAGAAAGGATCAAGGAGTACTGTATTATCCCACTTCAGCCATTGGCTAACGTCATTGTGAGTTAGGGCATGCTGCCCTTTCACAAGGAGCATGTACGTACACAAAGTAGTTCCCTTGAGTGACAGGGTCTTCTGTGGAAATTTGTGCTGTTTTGAGACAAAAAAAAATATATATTTCTGCCTTCAAAGAATAATTTATTTTAGCTTACTAAGGGCCCTGTAGCTTCACCCCAAAAAGAATACTTTGCAAAAACCCTGCAAGAACAGAAGAATTGTCAAAATGCTTGTTGCCAGCACCAGACCAATTGGCTTTGCCAATGCTTGTTCCTTACATTGGTGCATGGAATGAGCATCATGGAGCATGAGATGAAAAATGAAAAATAATGCATAATAAGCAGACTTAGTTAAATGCAAACCTAGATATAACACTCTCATAGTGGCGGCTCCTCTGCTAAGGCAGAGGAGCGTTGCCCTCCTGCTTCAGCTGCAAGCTGAATATAAAAAGTAAAATGACAATGACGTTCATTATTATCATTTTGTTTTTTGTATTTAGCTGAAGCCAGGCGGGCGGGTGGATCTGGGGTCCCCATGCCACAGGGGAAAGAGTTGTGGCAACACCCAAAGTGCACATGAAGCTGTGGTGGGCGACAAAGGGCGGGCCAAAGCATCATGACGGCCCCCGGGGGAAGCAAGGGTCATAGACCAGTCTTCCCCAGGGGGATTTGCGCCTGGCCGGAAGGACATAGGTGGGAGGGGGTCCTAAGGGAGGATACAGGGGCGGATCAAGGGGGTATAAAGGTGTTAGGGAGGGAGGTTCCAGCCTCTTTCCTGACACCTCACCCACGGGATAGGGAAAGTAAAATTAGTGTAGGCAGCAGTTAGGCCCAAGAGAACTGTGTAGTAGAGTAGCGGAGTGGTAGTCAGGGTAATTAGTGCAACAGCAAGTATACTCTTACCAGCGTGGAGGGGAGAATGGCTGGCCCGGACAATGACGCAGTGCGAAAGACACTGCATGTCCTTGAGCTGGCAGGTCGGACGGACCTCCTCCGCCCTGGCATGCTGGAGGAGGCGTGGGTCGGCGTGGTCTGACCAACGGGCACGGCTTTCGCAGTTGTGGCAATTGCGGTAGGGGCGTGTGTGGACGAGCCGCTAACTGCCAGGAAAGTCTCTGGGCCCAGGATGCGGGAACAAGGAAAGACCACGCAGCAGAGGCAGGCTGGATGCTAACAGCGAGGAAGGTGAGGAGACTAGTGGGGTGGAGGAGCAGCTAATAAGCGATCCGGCGCCACTGAGCTCTGGCACCAGGACCGGCTCCAGAAATTTTTATTTGGGTGGGCCACTGCGGGCTCAATTTGTCGCATATATGTCTGGGCAGGCCTGCTTCAGAGCCCGCCTTTATCGCTTCTTAGGGGAAACATCCTTTACAACACAACTTTTACCACGCAGTGCCTTTACGACGCAACTTTTACAACGCAAACCATTACAACGCATTGCGCTGGGGGGCGCTCTAGGATAGGGAATAGGTTTAATTTACTATCCAACACCTTCCCTACTATCCACGAGGACTGGAGTTGGAATAGTAAATTAAACTATTCACTATCCAGCGCCCCAAAGCACTATGCGTTGTAAAGGCATGCGTTGTAAAAACAGCGTTGTAAAGGCATGCATGGTAAAAGCATGCGTTGTAATGTCATACATCCCTTCTTAGTCTTACAAGGCCCAGTAAGACGCACTCTTTTCCAAATCTCTTTCTATATATGATCACTCTCAAAAAGTGTTTTTTCCAAGTAATGTTCCTTTGATGGGAAGAGGAGGTTTCTGAGGTGGGAGTATCAGGCAAGTGACACTTCTCGGGCTCCCTCTGTGCCAGCCTTCACAGAGAATCCCTCTTCATTACTACCTCGACCTGACCCTGCCACACACTCCCTTACAGGTTTGATTATCCACTACTCCTCTCCAGTGCACCTTATCTCACAGCTGACCTTGGGCCCCAACCCCATATCAGGCACCATTGGGCTCCACTTTCATTTTCCCGGGTAAAAACACTAGTAAAATCATCTTCAAACTTAAAATATTGAACGTAGCAGTAAATATAATTAGTACGCACTTTAATGTATGTTCCACAGTAGTCATTATGACCCGACTGCTAAATAAATAAACAACAACAGAAAGGCCATGACAGGGCTGGCTTTAGTGCTAATGCAAAAGTCTTTTTTGGTGCCACACCAATTACCTCTTTCTCCGTAAATACCTTTACAACCACCTTCCAACAGTGCCCCTCATCTCTCCGTAGCCCCCCCATTAACCTCCTTCTCAAACTCCCTCACTGCCACCCTCCAACAAAGCCCCTCATCTCTCCGTAGCCCCTCCCCCTCATGACCTCCTCCTCAGACTCCTTCACTACCACCCTCCTCCAGCACCACTCATCTCTCAGTAGCCCCTCCCTCAAATGCATTTCATTTGTTGTACAGCGCTACTCATATCAGTGTAGGGTGTCACAGTACTTTACATCACGCACACATTATACAGAGACAATCAATCATGCAGGTATGTAAATCAGTCTGCAGGGAATGTCACATAAGCCATTGAGGATCACAAGGTGCAGGAATCACGTCATCCCTACTGGTGGGCAGTATATTTTAAGAGGGTTTGGTCTGGGAAAACACAACGGCGGGATTTAAAGAGTATTCCATGAGGATCAGCTTTACTGATAAAAATGTATATCTTCCCAAAAATTCTCATTTTAGCAACATTAGAATAATGAAAGACTGAGGAAGTTCTAACTATATTACAAAACAAAAAAAGCAAAGTTCTAACTCTACCGTTCATGTTTATATGCAGCTCTTTGGTGACAGTTCATTGGTCACTGTTTTATGTTAGGGTTGTAACTTCTGAACTGCAAGTAACACAAGGAACTCTGTGAAAAAGGCAGTAACCCACTGAGCTGCCACATAAAATACAGTTCATCTGCATTTAAAAACGACTAACAGACAAATGATTGCTCTCCAGCAGAATCATTAATCACCAGGGTTATCTGGGCATTTTCTATTGTCTTATTGTTGCCCTGTGTCAGCCATGATAATGATAAAAACTGTTCAAATTAAGCACACATTGACTTTATTTATTAACTGTACAATGAATTAAAATAATTAAAGTAAAAAACATAAAAGCAAACAGCTAAAAAATAACCACTGTAAAAAATATGAAGGCATCTAATAAAGTGTATTTTCTGTGCCACGAAGTATGTGTCCTGCTAGGCCTGTGCAGAATTAAAAAAGAAAAACAAATAGTAACACATTCTCTTACCTACTCCATAAAAAAAACTTTGTGTCACAGCCTGATCTGATAAGCAGCTGCAGGTGTCAGGAAAGGTGAATAGGATTAAAGAAATGTTTCTCCTGCACCGCATAGAAAATGAAATACCTACACAGTAGAACAGTAGGCAAAGGTGACCGTTGTCGCCTTTCGCCAGTGGAGATGAAGGGGTGAAAATATAAACAAAGCCTTGTTAACATATCAATGGTCTTTTAAAGACCTGTAAAGTACTCGGGTGCGGCTGCGATAATCTCAAGAACTGTCTGTGTGTGTGCGCACCAGGGAAGCTGTCTCAGCCCGGGCGCACACACACAGCCCTTTGAGCCCAATGCCGTTGCGTGCCTGCCTTCAAGCCCTCACTGTGAGGGCCAAGGCTCCTGTTTGGGTGGGCCAGGCTCATGTTTGGGTGGGCCTGGCCCACCCGGCCCACCCTCTAGAACCGGGCCTGTCTGGCACGGGACTGAAGGGAGATGAGCACGGGCCCAAGGGGAAGAGAGCGTCCCCCTGGACCTCTTGTGTAGGCACCCCCCTGGGAATGCCTCAAATGAAGAGTCTGGGAGCCAGGGCCCGGTCGTGAAGAAGGCGGGCCCCAAGCACAAGTTCAGGTGGCAGGCACAGCAAAGAAAGGGAAGGGAGCCAACCGCTGGTTCCACAGGAAGGGACAGGTCCGGGGATATTCCCACCCATCCATGCCCAGATAGAAGGGGCTCTCATTGGAGGGGAAGATAAGGGAATAGAGGCAGCATATCAAAGAGACTGAGGCCAAATGGGCAGCTTTGTGTGTGGCCAGGAAGAGGGCTGGTTTGAGGAACACAGCGTGGGGGGAGGAGCCTTGGGGGGCAGTTTAGGAAGTGGATACTTTTCAGGAGCCTGAACAGGAGAAGGCAAGGGGCAATTGGGTTTGGGTCCCTGTTGGGCGGCAGACAGGTAAGAGGGCAGGGACAGCCAGCACGGCGGTGATGCCTGGTGGTGCTGGGGACTCCCCAGGTTGGAGCAGCCTGGTTGGCGCATACCCGGCAACAGAGGCAGGGAGCGGGAGGGTAGCACTGGCTGGCGCACAACGGTTCTGGAGCACTGGTCCGCTGCGGCGTACCCGCCAACGAGGTAGCGTGCAACGACGGTGGCGGCGAAGTGCGCCGGGAAGAGTGGGGGAGTGGTGAGAGGTAAGAAGAAAGTGGTACAGTGAGAGAGCTGGTGGTGCCTGAGGCCGAATTGGTGTTGGACTATGAGGAAGAAAGTGACAAGTGGGAGGAAGGTGAAGTGCGTGATGAGGAGGAAAGAGTGAAAAGGGTCCCTGGGGTCCCAGAGAGGGCAAACAAGGAAGTTGGTGTTTTTCAGGAGACCATTAAGGGAAAAGACAAGGCGAAAGCTGTGCTGCAGGAAAAGCCCAGCTGCCGGGTCAGCAACAAGGAGACCCAAGGAGGACCCTCAGGTACGGGGGAGTGGTGGACAGCCTGGGGGGAAGGGGCTGCGGGGAAAATCCTGGCAGTCGGTGGGTGTTGGCGTAGGGAAGGTAAGAGACGTGGGGCTAGCGGCCCATTCTTTCATCTGCCCGTCCACCCTTTCATCCGTCCATCCATCCTTTCATCGTCCACCCTTTCATCCGCCGGCTCACCCTTTCATCCGCCCGTCCACACTTTCATTCGCCCGTCCACACTTTCATTCGCCCGTCCACACTTTCATTCGCCCGTCCACATTTTCATTCGTCCTTCTACCCTTTCATGCGCTCATCAACCCTTTCATCCACCCGTCAACCCTTTCATCTGACCGCCCACCCTTTTATCCGTCCATCCACCCGCCCACCCTTTCATCCGTCTGTCCACCCTTTAATCCGTCCATCTGCCCTCCCACCCTTTCTTCTGTCCACCCACCCACCCTTTCGTCCCTCTACCCTTTCATCCATCTGTCCGTCCACCATTCCAACCAACCTTTTATCCGTCCACCCTTTTATCAGTCCGTCCACCCACCCTTTCATCCGTCCGTCCACCCATCCTTTCATCTGTTCTTCCACTCATTCTCCCTTTTGTCCGTCCACACACCTTTCCATCTGTCCACCCACCCACCTTTTCGTCTGTCCACCTACCCGCCTTTTCGTCCATTCACCCACCCGCCTTTTCGTCCATTCAATTTCTGTCCGACCGTCTTCCCTTATGTCTGTCCGTCTGCCCTTTCGTCCATCTGCCCATCCACCCGCCCATTCGTCCAACTGCCTATACACCTGCCCTTTAGTTTGTGCGCCCATCCACCCGCCCTTTAGTGCAGTTTAAAACGGGCATGTCGCCACACACAAGGAGTAGCAGTGATCACCTTCGACCTCTTTGACCAGTCTCCATCTGTTAATGGGGAACCAGTATCTGCTGACCATTTATCTTTCAGGTCATGGAGAGGAGTAGACATTTCCCCTGCAGAGCATTATAAAGGCATGTGATTGCATTTACCCAAGGTCACGCATATAATGTGAGAGCTCGGTTGGTTTTGGGGTTCAGACTGCCTCTTGCCCAGATTCGTCGGATCGCCTTGGGGAGGGATCCTAAAAGCAAAAACTCTCTCGCTGGCAGATCATACGTAAGTTGCAGCTCCTTAAATCTTTGGAATTGTCCCCAGCATAGAGGGCTTCGAGCATCTCAATGCCGGACACTGCCCAATCTGACAAGCACAGCCGTTTGTTTTTTGGTAGCAAGACTGACAGCCGGCTAAGTGGTATCACTGGTGAGTAGGGGTCACAGTATTAGACTTATGGGGCCAACGCATCCAGCCGTGTTTGGACACCAGCTATAGACCCTCAGGATGGATCCTGAGTTTCTTAGGGTTCCAAAAGCAGTTGTGCCAACCACTGGCAGGATGGGGTATCCATCCAGGTGTCTGCTTCACTCCGTACCCTGGCCACCACCCAACATGTCACCCACTGTAGCTGCGCCGCTAGATAATAGGATTCAAACTGGGGCTGCAAGGCCACCATCAAGGCTAGGGTTTTGTAGTTCTGTGAGCGCCACACTATACCGACCATTATTCCATATAAGTTCAATTGGTTCCGGAGAACCTCTAGATCAGCTCCGACAAGCTTTCTGGAACTGCAGACAAATTAGCTGGTTCAAACATTAACCAGAATAGGGGTAAACAAGGCTTAAGGGACTAGTTCAATGCTACATCTAAGGTTGATAACAGTACTTTAAAGCACGGTTCTGATGAGCTGGATACAGATACTGAGTATCGGTGGAATACACTTGTAAGGTCCCATTTACACTGCCGTTCATCAGACAAGGTCTCACCACATGAGGAGAACAGGTTGGAAAGGTCCAGAGATAGCTAGTGTGTTTTTTATTTGCACTTGTCAAAGGTGACTAGCTATTTAAGGTATCATTCTTAAAAGAAGAGAACACTTGCATGAAAAAGTTTATATAAAATAAATAATAACAGGTATATAGTTGCTAGAGAGAAAGGGCACAATACAATGAGGAGAGGAGTAATAAGGTTGCTGCCCATTATTGCTTATAGGAGAAGGTACGCATAGTGAGGAGAATCGAACAAGTGAAGCAAGAAGACTTCATCCATGTCAACGGAAAGAAAGTCCTTGTTGGAGGGTCTTAGCAAATTGAAGGAGCAGAACTTGGATGCTAGAGAGGAAGGACTGGCAGGGCTAAGGATGGCAGAGTCCTATCTAGTGACATCTGCAGAGGACTGCTGCGCAGCCGTGTGCAGGAAGGTGAAAGGCGCTAGGGTGCCTGCCAGGGTCTATGATATCGTTACCAGAGTGCTCAATTTGAGCCAGTGGTTGGAGTTGGTTAGCATCAGCACTTCCTCTTTTAGGGAGATGGAAAAAGTGACAAAGACACAAAGCAGAGGTGACATGAACCTTCAAGAGTGAGATGACTGAAAAGGACGTGCACAGTGGTGATTAAAAGTATAGTGAAGTGAAATCAAAACTTGTCAGCCTTGCTGTTCAGCAACCCCAGCACATTGAGCAGCGTCAACGTCGGGCCCAAGAACGTATTTTAGGCACAAGTCAAATTTCTGTTATTCCTGCATCACTTGGAAAGTTTACACACGCACGTTACGCAAAAATCACGAAGGCAAGCTATTGTGTAATTTTTATTTTAGTGAAGGGGCACAGGAACAATACGAACGACCAGTCCACGACCAGCTGTTGTTCTTGATGATTTCTTTAGTGTGAAATGTGTACTTGCGCCCAAAATGGATGCCTTTTGCATTAAATCAAAGCAATAGATGCCAGTTTCACATTTCAGGTAATTTCACACAATTTCATGATTTTGTTGTGAAATTTCACGTAATTGTGCAAAAGCACATTTCGCACAAAGCTGTTTATTTATTTTGATACCGTAGACACTACCAGTGCCAAGTGTGAGCGGAAGTGGTGCTTGCTTTCCGTAGTCTGCAACAGGATGCCAGTAGTTGTAGAAGTGGATCTCAACAGGAAAGATAGTTTTGAGGCGATCATATGAATCCACCAGTGTCCATTTGCAGTTCATTTGCATAGGTTGTTTGGGGACAGCGTCTTGTAAGCGGATCTTAGATGGGTCTTTTGATTTCACTGTAGTCAGACATTAAAGCTGCAGGACACATAACCTCATTTAAGTCTAACACTCTCAAGTGGACTGTTTTCTTTCGCAGCGCTGAAGAGTGGGATGATCAAACCACACCAACAAATGCACCCGTCTCATTGCACGGAAGATGAGAGAAACCGGACAGAAAAGAAAACACGAGTACCCGATGCAACAACAGGGAGTCTTACAAAGGAACTGCTTTAAAATGCAGCTTGATGTCTGATGAAAGGAGAAAGCATTGTCTTTTATTCTCTCCACAATTCACGTAACACCCAAACACCTGCTCCACCTGTCAGTCAGCTGGACGCATAGCCTGTACCGGCAGCTCACAGATGGCAATTTTTACAAAACATTTCATCTGGCTCCAGCTTGGGACAATGCGAGCTGAACAATGCCTGCATGATAGCGATGGCTTCTAAATTAAAGTTGTGGGTGGATGTATGGGCGAACCAAACAAACTACACTAAAACAGATTTAAACCATCAATAAAAGAGTTTGCAGATGTCATGCGTTCCGTGGGGGAGGTGGAAGGAGTACTGGTAAAGCTGCTTATTACAAGCCCTGATAGGGCTCCTCAGCTATTGTAGTCAAAAATTGCAGTTCTGCCTCGGGGATAGACTTCTGAGCTTCGCTATAGCGGGATTTAGGATTTGGACCAATCAAAAGCCTGACTGATGACGGCCTCTGGCTCTGACGAGTGTTAGGTAACTACTGGGAGAATATTAAGATGGCAGTTTCGCTTTGGTGCAAACAATGCAGCAAGATCTATTTTGCCCCGTTTCACTGCTTGTGTAAGAAGGAATGGAGCAAACCACGTGCCAGTCCACATTACATATCATTTTGCACAAAGGCAAATAGAGGGGAAACTAATATAGAAAGAAAATAATATATACTTCAGGCATTGACAGTGCTACTATTTTTGGACTCTTGCAGACACCTGGATACTTGATTATATGAGACTAGACAAGCTACAGTCCCCTTAATACTGGGAGAGAAGGCCACCTAGGAGGGTGACCAGGGAGATAAAAAAAAACAAAGAGTGGGAGTTCTGCTACACACTTCCTCTCCAATGGTCGGCTCTGGCTAATTCACTTCAAGTTTCTACATCGGGTGTATGGTACCACACTGAAACTCTATGTCAGCGGCCTGCAGCCAAACTCCAGCGGTTCCCGATGTGGCACCACGGAAGCAGACTTTAGTCATTATGCTTGGCTGTGCCCACCACTAGCTGCATATGAATGTATGACGTTACAAAGAATACATTTACAACGCATGCAGCCTCTTTCCCTTCAAGAAGACCCTCTTTGAAAACCCCTGAGTGCCCCACCTTGAATTTGCACCCGCTTGTGGTGTTACTTTGTGCCCCCCTGTGCTTAACCAAACTCCAAAGCGTGGCCCCTGCAACCGATATACTTACCTGCAAACAGTGTGGCTCCAGGCAACCCGTCTCCATTGGAAAGCATTGGGTCAAACTCCTTTTTTGACCAATTATTCAACCCGCCATCCCTGTGCCGCTGATGGTGCAGTTTAGGTACTTATCTGACCCCTGGCTGACGTTTTGGCTCCTAAGACTAAATCTATAAGTTCAACAGAACAATAAGTTTTCCCTCGAATTTACTCGAATGTTCATATTTCATAAAACAAAGAGAAATGTTTTTGTTTCATCGCGTTTTATGCAAGTAGAAAAGTGCGGCTGCTGCATTAAAGTTTACGCAACTTGGCCCCAGATTTTAAAAAAGGTAGCGGCACAGATCGGGAGGATCTGGCACACAGAAAATGCACATTCTGCTGTGATTGACAAGATCCATCCATTCATATGTAAGTCAGAGACACAAAGACCGAGTTAACTTATTAGAAATGGGTAATAATGGATGAACAGGGTACCATTATTTGACAATTCAGCACAGTCCGCCTACTCACCCTGCTCAATTATAATTTTTAATAGCTTACTTGAAATAAATTTGTAATGTCCCACAGCAAAGGCAATAGAAGGAGATGAGATTAACGTATTTGGCACCTGCTGTTAAATCCACTTGTTATGCGTTTTAAACTGACTTTATTAAATATATGGTTAATATTCGATGTAAAGCACCTAAATCTTTGATTTGATGCAAATTAATTATTTAATACTAAATAAATTAATAGGCAAACCGATGCTCCAGCCCCACTTACTAAATGTATTTCTACTATAAGGAGTAGCTTCTTACCTGTAACTCCAGTTCTGTAGTAGGGGTATCTCTGTTATAGACATAATCTAGTGAATATTCCCGCCCATGTGCGGGGACCCCGGAGCAATCAAAAATAATCTCTTAAACTGTCTTCTTTGCAGTCCTCCAAAGACACTTAAGAGAAAATCAAAGACAAATAATGCAGCCTATAATTACAAGGCTACACTGGCCAGTACTTCAACTTAAAGTGAAAAGGATAGCCAAATAAAATCAAATTTTACACATATTGCCAAGTTTCATCCATAGAGAAACTTCCCTTCACCAAAATCCTTGAAATGAGAGAGAGGAAGGGTTGGACAGACAAGCCACCATAGGCTGCCATTATGTTTCTAGAAAAGGGATACCGTGCCTTTAAGGAACTCTCCAGAGACCTTCGGTATCCCAGGATGCACAGCCAAAGTCCTTTTACTTTCAGTTCTTTTTTAAGGTGTATAAAGCAAGGCCTGTAGCATACAGTACATTATCATTTTCTCCACCGGGGAGGAGGGCTGGCGCTTATGACTATAACAGAGATACCCCTACTACAGAACTGGAGTTACAGGTAAGAAACTACTCCTTCTGTAGTAGGGGATCTCTGTGTATAGTCATAATCTAGTGAATAGAATGGCAAGCCCATCCCAACAAACCAATCCGGCGGTGGAGGAAAAAGACAACACTCTTACTGTGAAAACAGATTTCTCAACGAAGCCTGCCCAACCTGAGCATCTGCCTTGGCATCAGAGTCCAGATAGTAGTGCTTAGCAAAGGTATGGACCGACTTCCAAGTGGCAGCCCTGCAGATATCTACAATGGGAACATTACGAAGCAAAGCCGTTGTAGCTGCTTTGCCCCTGGTGGAATGGGCCTTAGGCTTACCCCCTGAGGTCTTGTTAGCTTTCTGATAATATAACTGCATACAGGACACAATCCACCTCGAAATGGACTGTTTTGAGGTGGCAAGACCAGTCCTGACCGACCCATAATTGACAAACAATTGGCCTGACCTACGAATATCCTTGGTCTTATCCAAGTAGAATTTGAACACCCTTCTGACATCCAGGGAATGAAGAGACCTTTCCGCTGGAGTGGAAGGATTTTGGAAAAACGTAGGTAAAGTTATAGTCTGATTGACATGGAAATCCGAAATCACCTTAGGAAGGAACTTAGGGTGAGTACGCATCACAACCTTAGCAGCATGAAATACAGTATAAGGTTCTTGGCAACACAATCCCTGAATTTCACTCACCCTGCGGGCCGAGGTAATGGCCACGAGGAAAGCCGCCTTCCATGATAAGTGCTGTAGTGAAGCCTTATGAATAGGTTCAAAAGGTTCCTTCATCAACCTGGACAGCACCACATTCAGCTCCCATGAAGGCGAAGGACGCCGAGCAGGAGGAAACACTTTCTTCGATCCTTCCAAAAAATCTTCAATCACAGGAATCTAGAAGAAGGATGTCTGTGAAGGGCATTTCCTATACGCAGTTAATGCTGCGAGGTGAACCTTAATAGAATGAAAATTAAGGCCAGATTGAGCCAAATGTAAAAGGTATGGAAGAATGACATCTTCCTTTCAGGTCGTTGGATCATAGTTCTTGGAAGTGCACCAGATGCAGAACCTCTTCCACTTGTAGCCATAGGAAGTCCTAGTGGAAGGTTGCATGGCCTCCTTGAGTATATCCATGCAATCGTCAGGCGAATTCAGGTGTCCATATTGCACTATCTCAGGAGCCATGCCGCCAAACTCAACGATGAGAGGTTGGGGTGCACCATCTGCCCTCCGAACTTCGCGAGAAGGTCCGGCCGACACGGCAGCCGGAGGTGGGGTAGGAGAGACCTGTGAAGCAGGTCCATGAAACACCACTGTCGGGGCCACTCCGGAGCAATGAGGATCATCCGTGCTCTGGACTGAGACAGCTTGATGAGTACCGCCGGAATCAGGGGAATGGGTGAAAAAGCGTACAGAAAGCTGTTCGGCCAGCTGATCCATAGTGGGTTCCCCAGAGTCCCCGGTTGGTAATACCTGGAGGCGAAGTCTTGGCATTTTCTGTTTTCGGCGGTGGCAAACCGATCTACGTCTGGAGTGCCCCACCTGTCGAAGATGTTTCCTAGCACCTCGTCGTTTAGAACCCACTTGTGGTTTTCTTGCACCAGCCTGCTGAGTGCGTCCGCCTGAGCATTCTGCACACCTGGCAGATGGGTAGCCGTTATCGTCAGTCCTCTGGCTAGCAGCCAGTGCCAGATCGCCTGCGCTTCTTGTGACACTGTGCGCGATCTCGAGCCCCCCTGCTTGTTGAGGTAATACATTGTGGTCGTATTGTCCGTCTGTACAAGCAAGGAGTTGTTCTGGAAGGACGGATGATAAGCCTTCAGTGCCAAGTGAACAGCTCTGAGTTCCAGGAAATTCATGTGATACGTGGATTCAGCCGGGGACCACGTTTCCCTGGATCTGTAGATGGTCGGAATGCGCTCACCAGCCGTGGAGAGAAGCATCCGTGACGATAGTCTGAATGGGAATGTCCTTGTGGAATGGAACCCCTTTGAGGAGATTCTCTGCTGAGCACCACCATCTCAGGGACTGTTGAGCGTGAAGGGACAGCCGGATCCTGTCGTCCCAGCTCCCCCGCTTCTGGTCCCACTGATCCTCCAGACATTCCTGCAGCGGCCTCATGTGGAGGCGTGCGTGTGGCGTGAGGAAGATGCAAGAGGCCATTGACCACAGTAGAGAAGACACCGTCCTCACTGTCGTAGATGGAACAGCTATGAGAGCCTGAACCTTCCGAAGGATCGATAAGCGTCACTCCTCCGAAGGAGACAGGCTTGCTGAAAGAGTATCGATGGAGGCTCCCAAGTACTGTAGGCATTGTACAGGAGTCGGAACAGACTTGGACATGTTTATGTGCAACCACAGTTGGTTCAACAGAACGGCCGTCCTGTTGAAGTGCAATTGCGCTTCCTGGAAGGTGGAGGCTTTGATCAACCAGTCGTCCAGGTACGGCTAGACAAACACCTTGTTCTTTCTCAGGTGCGCTGCCACCACTGCCATGCATTTTGAAAAAGTCCCGGTTGCAGACTTCAGTCCAAACGGTAGTACGGTGTACTGATAGTGATTGGTGCCGACTAGAAAGCGCAGGAACTTCCAGTGTTTCGGTGCAATGGGCAAATGGAAGTACGCATCCTGTAGATCTATTGCGCAAAGCCATTCTCCTCTTTGCAGCTGAGGATCAATCTGGTGCAAAGACCGCATGCAAAACTTTTCCCTGCGAATCCATTTGTTTGCTTGTCGCAAATCCAGAATGGGCCTGAACTCGTTCTTGTCCTTCATGCGCACCAGGAAGAACCGTGAGTAAAGACCCTTTCCCCTTTGAGACAAAGGGACGTCTTCTATCGCCCTTTTTCTTAACAGGGTATCGGCCTCCGCTTGGAGCTCGTGCAGCTGGAACTGCGAGCAAACCGGTGGAATTGCTGGAGGAGGGCTGACAAAACAAAGACTGTATCCATTGCAAACAATATTCAGAACCCACTTGTCCTGAGTAATTTTTCTCCACTCTGCCAGGTAATTTTGTATGCTTCCCCCCCACCGGAGTGGGTAATGGACGAGGGGGAAGTAGCACCTCAGGGCTTAGACCCAGCCGGGCCCTTGTTCGCCGAGGAGGACTGCTGGCCGCCTCTGGCCCTCGGACGCTTCTGGATAGGATGCCGCTGGTACAGCTGCTGTTGTTGCTGCTGGCCAGCTTGACAACCTTGTCCTCGTTTCTGGGAACCTTACCTCCTCTGGAACGGACGGAAGGACTTCCGTTGTTCCTTTGGTTTCTCCAAACCAACGGCCTTCAAAGTCTCTACTTCTGCCTTCATGCGGGCCATCTCCTCATCCGCATGCGTCCCAAAGAGCGTCGATCCAGAGAACGGCAAATTTGCGACTCTTTGCTGCGCCTTCGGTTTGAGAGAGTTTAGGCGCAACCAGGAATGGCGTCTTAAATTAATGCCATGGCAATAACCATGAGCCAGGTATGTTTTGTCATGGGAGCATCTGGTTGGTATGCTCATGAAGCCCGCACCCACCAACCTAGTTGGTGGCATGCTTCATCATCGGGCCCACCCAGTGACACCTAGCGTGTCCCGGGTGTGCTTCGACGCCTGATTACAGCGGAGCAGGTATGTCGCTGAGTGTGCGGTGAAGTATGTTGTGAGTGTGACGTTAAAACGGCTTGGCGATGGTCCCAGTACCCGAAGGTGAATTAGACTTTAATACCTGGGCCACCGTCAGCGGTTAAAAAATAAGGCTGTGGGATGTTGGAGGCAAGTTACGACCTCCTACATCCATGGTAAGTCAACATGTTTCAGCCAGTGCCTTATGAATATGCTGGCTTTCTTCAGGACTAATTAAAAATAAGTGTATGTGTTTTAGACTAGTGGGTGTGTAATTCAGACTATGTGTATACACGCCCTAAAGTGTTTATCTATGTGTGAGAGGGGGGGATTCCCTTCTCCAAACACGCTAGTTTAAGCAGTATTATGCTTCAAGGTTGTGAAGAGCAGGGGGTTGACCAGCTTTTCTGGTTAGGATCTGGTGTGCCTGGTTAGGATTCTGGTGTGCCTCCTTCGCATACCGGTGCACCGGTATGCGAAGGAGGCACACAGGTTCAGAGCAGATCCTAACCAGAAAAGATGGTCACAACCTTGAAGCATAATACAGCAGAGATTTCACTCTGTCTGTGATTTTTATACCTACCCACAATACAGAGCGGTGCCTTATTCCCTGAGCGGAGGCCAGTTGAGGTGAGGAGTCCTCCCGCATAAAGACGGGTGAGTCAAACAATCTCTTTGAATAGTTAAGTTCACACTGAGTGATATATTTGATAATATCGCCTATTTTACATAGAAGTTTTCTAAAAATGAGAATTTGGATGACATTTTGGTTTGTGTACTGTGTCTCTAAGTACTTTTCATATTCATGTTATTTTTCGTTAGGAATGATTTCAAGAATCCTGTAAACTTGACCAATTTTTGGATACACAGGTTATGGTAGGATGTATCGCACCAACCATTTTTTCTTGTTTGAGATTTCATTTGCATAGCTTGTATACCCACTTTTTGCAGTAGCGTTCGAATATATTTGGTCCTGATGAAAGCTTGGATTTAGTTCATCCTTAAGCTGAAACATGTAGACCTGCCACGTCATCGCATTTTCACAGTTATTCTTTAAAACTGTTCAAGCACTGTTTTGAAGATTTGACACTAGGATATCGTCTATTAAATTTGTTGTGTGTCCTAGTAGTCAATTAGTAACCTTTTTGCACTTTTACACTATCTGCACTGCAAATCATCAGCACCCTTGTCTGAATCAGTCTTTGGCTTTACTAGTCACTCGGATTTGAACTAAGCTTAGTTCTACTATGACATCCTATGTTCCCCTTTCATGCTGAGAGGGGTACAGTCTTTGGTTGCATTAGTGGTGCAACTCAAAGGTAATCCCAGATGATGAGAATTGCCACTACGGTGGGCTGATGGGATTTTATTCATTCCTTTGTGTTTAGTTACTTTTTGACTTGGATACGTTGGCCTCTATGTCAGTTCTTTTCTCTTTGCTTACAGACCGGTAGATTTTCTGTGTGGTTTTTCATGTTCAGTGTGGGGACAGAATACTGCCTGGTCTTTAAATACTATCCCCAGGACCCTCTGTGTTAAAATATTTGTTTAGTTAGCTCCTTTGCAACCCCTGGCCTCAGAGGTGGCAAAATCAGTGCTAAGAACCTTATTTTCTACCCAGTTTCATTATACTAATAGTGAATATTACTCTATTATTTTATGTTAGTGTAATACAAAATGGAGCACAATTACATGGAACTGGACTTGTGCTGACAACTGAGGCAAGTAAAAAAATGTTTTTAACTGTAAGTTGTGTGTGCTTGAGGATGTTTGAGGGTGAGTGTGTGCTTAGGTGAGATAACGAGCGTGTGTGTGCTTGTACGTGTAGGCATGTTCATGTGAGTAAAAGCGATTGATGAGTGAGTAAGTGAGAAGGAGAGACTGAATGTCAGAGAGTATGAGTGGGTGGAACTAAGAGTGACTGCAAGTGAATGAGTGAGAATCAACAAGAGTGAGTGAGGCAGTGTCAGAGAATGTGAGTGTAACTGAGTGTTAAGAGTGTGTGAGAAAAGGGAATGCAAGCGAGTGAGCAAGCGTGAGTAAGACTAAGGCCCTCATTACGATGTCGGGCGGAATCACTCCGCCCAACACTGCATCAGTCCTGGGACCGACCAACACCCGGTCGGCGGTCCTGACCGCCACATTAGGATGCGACCGAACACTGTTCGGTCGCATTCCTATATTTTACAATGGGAGCATGCATTACGGAAATAAACCGGCTTTAATGCATGCTCCCATTGTAAAATGGGAGGTGCAGTTCATCCCTGCACCTCATGGCAGGGACCTCAATGCACCTATGGCAACCAGAGGTTGTGCACCGCACCCAAGGGTGCCCTGCTGGGAACCCCCACAGAAGCTTTCTGACATGGTTTCCATGTCGGACAGGCAGACATGGATACCATGTCGGAAACTGTCATCTTAATCTCAAGCAGAAGAGACACAATTGTTGGACGGAATGCAGAACAAATCAAACCATTCACCCCCAGTCAAGAGATCTGGGTTAAATCTATCATTGTTTTGCTCATCATGCCACCCCAGTTTAGACCTGGCCATATGCAAATCAGTCTTGACCCTGTGCCTCACGGGAACAGTCCAGCTCGAACTGCCAAGCCTGGTCCGGAAACAAGCATCCTAGGACCGGTTTCGAGGTTTCACCCCTCATCAACCAGGATAGCTTGATTCCAGTGGCACAGTGAGCCCAGGACCCATATCTGGGCATACCTGGCGCACTTAGGGCGAGAAAGCAAAAGATACACAATTGATGGACTGAATGCAGAACAAATCAAAACATTCACCCCCAGTCAAGAGATCTGGGTTAAATTCATCATTCTTTTGCTCACCATGCCACCCCAGTTTAGACCTGGCCATATGCAAATCAGTCTTGACCCTGTGCCTCATGGGAACAGTCCAGCTCGATATGCCAAATCCTGTGCTCTCCATGCCACTGGAGTCAAGCTATCCTAGCTGATCAGGGCTGAAAGACCAATACTGGTCCTAAGATGCTTGTTTCCAGTCCAGGGAGGACCTGGCCCGGCAGTTCGGGCTGGACTGTTCCCATTGGGCGTAGGGTCAAGACTGATTTGCATATGGCTGGGTCCAAACTGGAATGGCGAGCAAAAAAACAATGGATTTAGGCCCAGATCTCTGTACTGTTATGCATTCTGTCCATCAATTGTTATTTTTGCATTTGTCTCCCCGAGTGGGACGGGTATGTCCAGACGTGGGTTCCGTGCTCTCCATGCCACTGGAGTCAAGCTATCCTGGCTGATGAGAGTTGAAAGCCCGAAACCGATCCTAGGATGCTTGTTTACAGTCCAGGGAGGACCTGGCCTGGTTATTCGGGCTGGACTGTTCACATTGGGCGCAGGGTCAAGACTGATTTGCATATGGGTGGGTCCAAACTGGAATGGCATGGTGAACAAAAAAACGATGGATTTAGGTCCAGATCTCTGTACTGTGGTGAATGTATGACATTGTTCTGTATTCTGTCCATCAATTGTTGCTTTTGCATCTTAACCCCAAAGGCGGAACGGCCCACCCTTGAGATTACTTGACACATTCCGACTGGCGGACAGGCTCTATGAGCCTGTCGGAAGCCATCCGGAATGACCGGATAGATTCCTCTCCGACCGCCTCAATCAAAATGAGGTGGTCGAAAAAGAGTCCGATCAGCACACTATGAAGTGGTTCGGAAGGCTCTGACCGAAGGTCAAAGTCTTCCGAATCACATCTTAATCGGGCCCTAAGAGTGAATGTGAGTGAGTGTGAATTAATGAGTCAGAGTGAGGATAAGTGAGAGCGCAAGAATAAGTGAGAGTAAGTGTGAGTGTGAATGAATGAGTGAGTGAGCGAGAATGAATGAAAGTGAGTGTAAGTCAAAATATGATGTTATACTTGAAGTGAGGGAGTAATCATGACAAAATACTACCATAGAGGTACTCATAGCACATTTTGGGAAAAATAAATTAACTCCTGGAGAGAATCAAATTTCTCTATATTGACACATCATGAAAGACTTGGATATCTAATGACTACCCTTATAAGAGCTCATGGCTTTTTAGTACATTTATGTGAAAACTGTGCTTTAACATGCACTATTTGACCCCATTTTTAAAAATATGTCTCGGGGGGACAACCTCTAAAGTTCTATAGGAGACGTCCAGCTCACTTGATTTGCTCGCTATAATTCAGGCCAAGTATTACTGCCTAACACCTTCACAGATCATGTCACCACCCTAATATAGATGTTATTGAAAATGACCATTTGTCTGTGTTGTGCTATTATATTTATCACACAGTTTTCATGGATCTAGAAGAATGTCAATTATTGTGATTTCCACTTCCTGGGAAGATTCAGGGTCAAAGGCCATAAGACCTCACTGCCTGTGATGTCATTAAGGGCAAAGAGTGAATGATCTTACTTCGACTACCCCATGCATTTTGGGGGATTGATGTCCATGTGAAGGGCTGGACTGCAGAACACAGATGCCTCGTTTCATACAGCATTCCAGAGATACTTGATGTCTCCTCGGCCAAGGAAGCTTGCAAGAACAAAAAGAAAACTGGAAGAATTATCTCCTGGTTCAGGTGGAACTCCACGAGAAGTTTGGGAAAGTCTGGGTGTTTGTAATACCATCTTATGCCAAAGTAAGAGGCACAGAGAGTAGGAACCTCACGGATGCACCGAAATGACTGAATGAAACCTTCCACAAAAGAACCTTCATTTTGCAAGAGGTCATTAGGTCCAGCTTTTTTTCAAATTAGATGGGGAAAGGCCATTTTTAAGTCCAGGGTAGGCTGTCAAACAGGGGGGAAACGGTGACATGGCGTATTGAAAGACACTTCCTGATTTGATTTTCCCTAGAAGCAGGGGGAAACTTGAAAAACAAATCCAAATTATTTGCAAAGGACCTCCCTCACATTAAACACAAAGCAAGTGGGCAAGGTGATAGTTCTAGGCAAGAACCAGAAACAAAACTCCCCCTTAGTTACTGCAATCTGGTGGAGGACTTCCTGGCACCCAACAAAACGTCCAGGTCTTCTTGTTGATGCTGTGTGTTTTCTTGTTGTGAATCTCTGCAATGTGGGATAACAGTAGGAGCACGCATGAGGTGGTTCGACAACTACAGTGCAAGTCGGGAGATTTGTGGAGAATGGGTGCCCCCTTTCTTTTCTTACACAGAAGTGGACTGAGATGTTATCTGTGAAGATCACACTGGAACCGACCACTGTACAGAACAGAATTGTGTGAGAAAGAGTGCCTCGACCAGAGAGGTGATCTAAAAGGAAGCACCAGTCAGAGATCACTGCAGAATATCCCTTCTCAAATCAGTGGGTTTCTCTCTGGCAGTCAGCAAAAGCTGATAAACGTTCCATCTCAGCAAGAGTTGTGGGACCAGTTGTTTCCCTTTTCCAATTAGGAATATGGATGTAAGCCACCCAGCACTCAAAATGCTATGGCTGAAAATTACAAACATGGCTGTACGAGTCGTACTTGCCTTGGGACCAATAACGCCTATGCAGTTGAGGATTCAGTGGTTTGAAGGGGAAGATGGCTCCATCTTGGTCTTGGGGATGTTGCTTGGTTGGAAATGTAGAATAGCAACCCTGCTGGTTTCATGCTCTAACCTTCTCTGTTGTTTTGTAGCATCATGCCAGCCTTTTCGTTTCTGATGCCAAATATTCACAGCTTGCTCAGATTGCCGAAAGAGCAGAAGCTAAGCCTGAAACCACCTGGCAGCTCTACTTTAAGCCAATAAAATGAACGCGCCAGTTCGAAAAGCTCTACCTGGGGAGCACACTGGCACTTACTGGCCCACCTGACAGCACCTTGGGGCGGTGCCCCACCAATTTGGTAGCATCTGGTCATAACTCTTCTGCTGATTTCTTTCTGAGCTGTGCTCTCTCCTTTGAGGCTTAGTTAGAGAAAGCTGCCAATTCAATCTCTGCTCAGTGAAGCATTTTACAAAAAATGACTTTTTGAAAAGAAAGAGCGTTCTATGTCCCCAAATGATACTTTTAACCAAACAGTAATGTGCTCTTGTCAGAAATAGTCAAATCATTATGCCTCACTCATTTTCAAAAGGACGAACTCTCGAAAGAGTGAGCGCATGATGAGTGTATCGCTAAGTTTTTAGCGCTATTTCAAGGCAACCCAGGCTATATTGTCATTACTGTAGTCTGAAAGCACAAAATGAATCGGATGCAAAAGATAAACTTTTTTTTCTGATTAGTGATTCAAAAAACAGCCACTAGAATGTATCATAATAAAACATATAAATGTTCCCTGTGACTTTCTGACATTCTTCAAATCGCAGTTATATTATGTGGGTTTTGTTAAGCATACAGCTGCTATCCAATGGCTTCCTAGTACTAGATACATCAATATACACCCAGATCAAGCACTGGAGCAAAGATCAGCCAATAACTAGGAAAGAATGGATCAACAAGCGCTTGAGCAATGGTCCTCCTCTGATCCGATGGATTTCAGGGAAGACCATTAGACAGAACTGTCAACAAGGAAAAGGGTTGACCATCCATGAGCCTCTTAACATTTTGAGGGATTTATCAACCGTGCTGATGAGGAGCATAACGTTGCGTGTTCAGTATGATTAAAGGAGAACCTAGAGCAAAGAGGTCCCGCATAGGCACGGATGGGATTCGTGAGAGATGAGCAAGATCACAATTGATTCTCTAAATGACTTCAGTTTATATCTGCAGTATATCGATTTATTTTCTGTGGCTCTTCCAGAAATCTGGCATAGATCTGGCCCTTCTGTATCGTATCTACCCTTAGACTTCAGATATAGGCCGTAGAGGTGGACTTGAATCAAGTTCTTTGTTGAACCTAGAAAAGATTTTTGTTAACTCTTATTTTTGTGCATTATTAACAATGAATGAAACGTAATTTTACCCTTGTTTATACAAACATATAAATGTGTAATACGATTTAATCTCAAACGAGTTTCCTATCATGTGTAGAAGTGCAGTTCACAAATGTCTGTAAACTAGGTCACATTCTAGAACAAAACACCATCTTGACGAAGATGGAAGTCTTCTCTGTCACTCACTCTGTGCTTCCCATGAACAGCCTAGACATACTCTTCCCACAAGCTGTAATGTATTAGAATATTTCTGCAGTTATTCATGTCCTGTTCACAGTGAATTTTCTCCAGCTTGAACGCAACTTGCAACATGTTGCCATGCCTTCTGTTTCTTCAGTGAGACCTACTCATTCACATCACGCGACACTGTAAATGTATTGTGTTCTATTCAATCAGCTCTCGGGGGGGTATTAGCATAGCGGGTGCTAAATTTAGTGGGTTAGTGCCTAGGTGCTATGGTGATGTGACGTTTATTTTTCATGTGCTCCAATGTGCTTAAGAAATTATACTTTTGCTCACAACAAGATGACTCTACAAAAGTTCTAATTTTCTATGCTAGAATTGTGTGTAAAAACCAACACTTTTGGATGTCAGCAAAGAGACCTTCCTATTTTATCAGGAATGCGGCCCGATTCTTCCCTGTTTTTGTTACCTACTCAGACTTAGAACTATTTCTGATTTTTACATATTCTCTATAACTCTGCATTTGACAGCCTTCATGGCATAGACTCTGTATAGAGGATTTTTACGATTTTGCAATAAAACCTAATACCTTTTAATTGATCTAGAACTCAGTTAATGATTGGGCCCATCCAATCTTCAATTAATTAATGAATTGTATTTTTCTTGATTTTGATGTTCTGGGTGGTGCCTTAACATGGGGACACATTGCCTCATGAAATTGAGGTTTAACACCATTTACAATCTAATAAATGGTGGGAAATCCGATTGAAGTAAATGTTCGGGAATCTCAATTCTGGAGTATCCTTGTGTTTCCAAAGTACAACGACCAATGTACCGTCCGAGGGTAGGTACAACTAGACATATGACCGTGGTGCTCAATAGTTTTTAACTCCATGCAATCATCTGATCAGGAACACGAGCAGATCTAGAAAAATGATGTATCCATTACAAATGTAATATACTTCTGGAGCAAACACAACTTTTGTTTCAATTAGAATTGGACTGGTCTTTGTAATGATGCAGTCTCTGTGGTTAAGAGTTAGTACTGCAGGGTTCTCTCAAAAGTGATTGCACGTACACAACTTAGTGGTTCAGTGTTTGTTTTTTAAACAAATTGTATTTGTGTTTTACAGTAATCAATGTGCATCAAACATTCGCCTCTGGAACAGCCTAATCCCAGTGGGCACGACTTGTTATCTTGCCAGCAATCAGGTGCCAAGAGACAATGAACAATTGTCCGACTTTTGTAACTCCCACCACCCTCCATCCTTCTGAGTTGTGCCCTATTTCAGCATATTTATTCTGTATCCGATAGATATCTCCTCATGTATGTCCAGGATGACCTCCTGTCCAGGAGCATCTACAATAAGGGGGGTAAACAATCAACCACACAGCTTCACTCACACTCTCTCATCTCACCCTGTCCTGGCGATAAAAGGGCAGGGGGACCTCCTGGTGTGTGGTCACCTTACTGTAAAACTGGGTATTTTCAACTGCCAACTAGTGCTTTCCAGGCTAGGGCTCTCTCTATTGTGCCAATGCCTCTCCTAGCTTCTCGCATCAGCACCGCTCCTTCATACCCTGCCAATTTCTCAAGTTCCCTCTTCCATACAATTACGTGGGCCCCCCTGGGGATTTCTAGTTTCTGGTAATTTCCCTTTTAGTTAATATGTATGCCAAGCCTTGGAACCTGCGTGTTACCCTTGCTTTGGAGGTATGAGGCAACCAGCCTAGCAAGCAGTGACCAGGGCAACAGGGAATTTCCTTCTCTACAACCCTCGCAACTGTCGCCATTATCACTTCACTGTAGATTCGTAATATAGGGCAATGCTAAACTTTATGCATGAGGTCTGTGCCAATGGTCCCGCACCTCGGACAAGCAGCAGCTGTTGTGTTTAAGTATCTATTAATACGGTCAGGTTTGAGGTAGACTCTATGGGGTATTTAAACACTGATCAACTTGAACCTAGATTTTCTGGACAACTTGGGTATTCTGTTTTGGATATCTGCGTAAGTGCCCTCAGGAATCGGTATCGCTAGGTCACCCTCGCATTTGGTCCTGAGAGTATCTAGTGGTAGAAGCAAATCCTCCCTTATTGCTTTGTATAAGCCTGCCACTGCTCTGTAAATCCACAAGGCTGTCACCACATACTGGCATGTTTTGTGTGGTTGAGGTTCTTTCAGGGACGTTTTTTAGTGCCTGTGAAATACTGTCATCACTGCCCCATGCAATAAATAGGTAGTGGCCTTGTGGTAGGTCAAGCTGAGGTCTGAATTCCTCTACCAGGAGCAGTTCCCCGTCACAGAAGAGATCTCCCACTTTTGTTATCCCAGTAGTTGCCCACTCAGTCAGTCCTCCCCAGTTTCCCCCATGAGGTAGGGTGGTGAGCATGGTGATGGGGAGGTCAGCCAATAAGGGATTTACGCCTCTTCTTTTGGAGGCCATTACAAAAATGGGGTTTTCCCAGTATGGTCAAGGACCTGAGTTCAACATGATACAAAAAACAGCGGTCCCAGACCTAGATTTCCAAATGATATATCTATTCTAAATCTGTTATTCAAAAACAATTTTCTGAGCATACATCATGTTTTAGCTCACAGTATTAAATCCAGCAATTTTGAACTGAAATAGTGCAAACAACCAAAATTATTTTTTCTTTCACCAAGAATGTATTCAATGTCATAAGGTGAACAGTCTATTAATTACTGTATCAAGTAGGAAGAGTATTGGAAAGGTTGCTCCAAGGGAACGTGCAAAATAGAAACAAGCATTAGAAATGCAATCGGGCTCGGATTTATTTGAGTTTGAGCTAATGGCATTATAAATGCCAATGTATTGTTGCTATGTGTTGTGGAGTGTGTTCATGTGGTGTGTACTGCCAGTGATCTCACCACTCTACTCACTACTCTACTCACTACTCTACTCACTACTCACTACTCTGCACTCACTACTCTGCACTCACTACTCACTACTCTGCACTCACTACTCACTACACTACTCACAACTCCAATCACTACTCTACTCACTACTCTACTCACTACTCTACTCACTACTCTACTCACTACGGCTGTGCACACCCAAAGGTGGACTCCCCACCAGGCACTCGTGCTCACTTATTGCACACTCGCCCCTTTCACGGAACACGCGCGGATTGTACCGAGTGGGCGCCATGAGGGAGCCTGGCTACTTTCTGTTCTTAGTCCTTTTGGGTAAGTCTGCCTTTAATGAACATTTTATTGGTCGTGTTGTGAAACCAGCTGGAAAAGTTCATTTTGTCGTCCTTTTTTACTGGGAATAAATCAATGTTTGTTGTGCAGGCTTGTAGGTGATCTAAGGTGTAATTGTGAGCTCCGGCGTCCCTCCTGGGTGCGTATTTGCGCACTGACTGACAGTCTGGAGGCCACTGAGGAGACCGTCTCTTTAAAAAGACCCTTCCTTCCCTCCGCCACGCATCCTCTCCCGGCGCATCCCGCTGTCCCGCTGTGTGCTCTTCCGCCGTTCCTGCCACCTGCTGATCTGTCTATACATACTTACATGAGGATCTGTGAGGCAGGGCACACTGCTTCCCCTCACCCCAAAATGTACCCCAGGAAGCTTGTAAGTGCCCTCTTGCATCTGTGTGTGGTCTGTACCTCAGCGATGCGTCTGTCTAGGCGCTATATTGACAGGATTTTCTTCAAAATTGTTCTTTTTACGCACGTACTGTCTGGTGTGGTCAGACATCGGCTGGGATGCCAGTCTGTGATTTCAGAGACCGTTGTATTTTAGCTGAAAAGTGGTGGCCTTCGGTGCAAGCCCATATTGCCTCATATTTTAATTCGCCCACTTGAACAAACCGTGTGATCCTGTGCAAACTATTCTCGCTTTCTTTGTACTTGACCTTGCAGACTTCGGAGAGCTCAGTGCTCCAGACATCTACGCTGAATAATTAACTCGGCTGTGTCAACTTGCGTAAAGCGCTCCGAAGTAGTTGAAAGGGGGTGGCTGGCGCATTATTGAAGGTACACGCACTCATTCTCAAATGCAGAAGGCGTGTTAATGTGTCACGCACTGTGCTGTGGAGCAGCTCAACTGTCAGCACACATTTACACAATCACAATGTTGTTGGTTTGCAAACGGCGCTTGTGTCTTCTGTCCTCTGTCGGGTCCTGTTTGCAGAAGAGACGAGGCTTCGTTGCTTTAGCGCTGGGTGTTGATGGGAAGGACCTTGGCTAATTGATCGTGTTTTAATTAGCGGCTGCAGCGTGGAAGCACTGCCAGTAGCAGCATTACCCTTTCGCAGCCCACTAGCCGTACTTTCATCAACCACTGGAAGATGAAAGGCTGCGCTGGACGCAGCGCCAGGTAGATCGCACGCAGAACGCAGCAGCAGGTGCAGCAGCCCGCTGAGCTACAGTGGCTGCGGATCAAAGCGCGGATAGTTCGTGTGACACTTTCACGCACAATGCCCTCGAACACTGCAAGGGGATGTTTGTTTACAGTGGAGATGTCCTCTCCTGGCACCCGGCTCAGGGCACGGTAAACACATGGGGGTGATGTTACCAGACACTAAAGGTGCCGCCGCCTCTTTGAAAGCAGAACCGCTTTAATAAAGATTATATAAATATGAAGCTAAAGCAGCTTCCTCTGCCGCAAGCCTCACAAGGAGGTCAGATTTCGTTTCTCACGACAGAAACAAAAGTCGTGCGTGGACTGTGCTCCCGTGGGCGCTGCTCGTGCCAAGACTGACGTTGTAATGGCCCGTTCTTTCATTTTATTAATTTTGACCCCCTTTAGTGCCTGCGCAAGCCAGACTGCTTCTAAGTCCTTATATGCAAAATGAATCTTAAAAAATAATGCGAGCTGGCTTGCTCAGGGATGCTTTTTTTTGCCGACCTCAGTATGATGAAGAGCTGAGTTGCACCTACTGATTCACATATCAGGAGGCAGAGAGCACAAACGGCTATTTCCTTTTGTCACCTCTTCAGTGGACTCTGACGGAGAGCTGAAACGTGGAGCCCAGAGGCGTATCTTCTATTGGTGCAGCAGGTGCAGTGGCACCGGTCCCAGAGCCTTGGAGCCATTTAGCACTGATAATTGGTGCTATGTTCCTTGCACCAGGCCCAATGATATCCATGAAACGATACTGGCTCCTCCTTTGACCCCTCCCCTCAGTCTCCCCCCCCCCTGCTTCCATCCCCGCGGTGGTCTGCGCCGTCAAGCGCCTTGCTTCTCGGCTTTCCACTTCTAGCTGACAGCCCTGCAGCCTGCAGGGGGCCGAGAAAGAGGCGCTGCTGACAGCAAAGAGTGGGATTTAAAAAGCATCCCGAGTGAGGGCCCCCACCGCCTTCAACCCCACCCGTGGACTGACGGGTCATTGCATGACCTGCTTGTATGTAATCTGTTTTACATCCCTGCACACCCCGGACCTCCTGCGCGCGGGGCCACTTTAAGTAACTTGTATTCAGCTCTGTGCTGTAGGTCGATGCCCGAAGTTGCTGACACTGTACCTGTGTCGCTGTGTGGTGTCGGCGACTCACTCAATGCCATTACCTACATTTTGTAATATATTGACCACGACTGCTAAATTATCTGTGTTGCTGTAACACCATGCTGGCTTTTTGTGTTTCTTTTGATAACATTTCATAAATTAAAATAAATAAATAACTAATAATAACTTGTATTCAGGGAACAGACACAGCAGCTCCTGAACCCCACGCAGCTCTGCTCGGAGTACTGTGTCCTTTTCTGCGTTACGAAGCTTTGTCTGCAGAAGTCAGAAGTGTTCAGCCTTTCTCGGCATGTACAGCTAACAATGGGCCCTGATTGCTGCTGGGGTCCAGTCTCGCAGCCAGACGGTCCTGGGGAAGCTGCTGATGACGGGGGGGGGGGGGGGGGGGGGGGGGAGGAGGCCCGAGTATCTGGATGCGATCTGCATTCGAAACCGTTCCCGGGCCACCTTTACTGAGATGTGCGCTGCGCGGAAACCGGGGGCGCTGCTCGGGCGCGGACTGCAAACACTGCGCAGCTCTGAAGTCACGTGAAATGGATCCAAAACAAAAATATCCAGAAAAAAAAGTGCTTCCGGGACCTAACAAGGAAGCTGCGCGCTGAGCGCTGCAGAATTGTGAACGCGCCCAGCCATCTGCATTCACTAACGGAGGCACCCTGACAGCTCCTAATTA
Organism: Lissotriton helveticus; assembly: GCF_964261635.1. Classification (NCBI taxonomy): domain Eukaryota; kingdom Metazoa; phylum Chordata; class Amphibia; order Caudata; family Salamandridae; genus Lissotriton; species Lissotriton helveticus. Next base: position 340,040,786 of record NC_136070.1, read on the forward strand.
CAATTTATGTACTTCTTTGCGCAAGCACGCACGAAATATGCCTCAAAATGGCGGAACAAAACTACATTTACCCTATCACTTCAAGCCTATTAAAACGAAAACACAAGGAAGACGAATCACTGACCAGATGACAGAAAACGCTAAGGAATGTCTGGAATTTCTCTCTCCAAGGCCCTCTTCTTCTTTTTTTTCTCCTTTAACATTAGTTCTCTAACTCCTCCCCCAGGGGGAGGAGTCCGAGCCCTAAAAAGGGGGTGCTCTGGTGTGTAAGGTGAAAAAAAAAGAACTTCAAAGATAAAGGAGAAATGCTTAAAACATTTAGTTACTAGACTGATTTACAGTTCTCAGCCTCCTGTGACCTGGCCGCGTAGAGAAAGTCAAGATCCTTTTATACACAATTCACAAGTACACAGAATATATCTTAGTGTGGCACGTGAAAATTCGGGGCTCGTGATCCAGGCAAAGTATGTGGGCGTCAGGATCACGAGCCCCGAATTGACTGAGAACTGTAAATCAGTCTAGTAGCTAAATGTTTTTAAGCATTTCTCCTTTATCTTTGAAATTCTTCTTTTTTCACCTTACACCTTAGCACCCCCTTTTTCTATTTTGCACGTTCCCTTGGAGCAACCTTTCCAATACTTTTAAAATCTTAAACTGGCTCGAAAATATCCAGAGTAAGGAAAAGTGTTTCTGACACACGCTCCCGAACACATCCAACTCACAAAAGCGTGTATGATAGATAGCACAAGGGCTTTCGTGCGCACTGCTGTGGCACGTGTGTCACTATTTATGCCCCCGACCAGGTTACACCAGTTTTTCAACCTTCCACTGTAGAAGATATAGTCCCAATGAGCTCGGTGATAACAATAATTATATTAAAATGATAAACAGGACAGCTGTTTACCCGGCACAAAAAACGCATTTACATGTCATGAAATTCACTTCTGCTACAATTCATCCATATATTATCACAAATTTTAGATTGTCTGAGGGAATGTTTATCGTTTTGAGCAATGTCTAACATTTTACCCCTTGAAACTCACTTCAGAGTCGTGGGAATACACTGTGCAGCATACTAGGTGATCTCAGGTCCAGCGTTAACTGCCAATCTAAATAATTGTATTCAGTTTTACCATGCGTTACCTTATTTTCTGATTATATAAGCAAATATTACCTCAACCTGGCACACATCTAACCAGCTACAAAGCTCTGATAGTTAATGAATATTTATTGGCTGGATAACTTCCATGAGTCTGTTTTTAATTTACAAAAAACACACATTATGCAATGCTATACAAAAGATCAAAGTTCAAACATAAATAATAATGCAGGAACAAATTAGCATGGAATTAGTATAAAAAAGTGCAGAGGCTCAAATTTTTCTTAGAGACGTGTTGCTGCCAAATGCCGGGGTTGTCGATTAAGTTATCTTTCTCTTCATCCTTTTCTTCCACCTTTTCTGCCTTTCCTGCTTAGACCAACCAAAGTCTGACGATAAAAAATGCCCTGGTCTACAAAAATGAGCGTCTCTAGCCACCAGCTAAAATTAAGCACAGGGCGTCAGGGTGTTCTACAAGGTGTGTGTTCATTCGGTTCCGAGGGCCAAACTCAAGCAAAGGTTGCATGGCGCGTGCCTACCTGTAACATGCAAATGACGGGAGTGTTCTAGTTTATACCAGTTCCAAATCTGGTCTCGACTGCGGCGTTCTCACACACTTCAGTGTGTTTTTAGCGAATTATAAAAATGAGCTATTGGTGTTACAACGCCGGGGCAGTGGCGGCCTTAGGCATGTGCAAGCTGTGCACCTGCACCTGGCCACCAAACCCCAGGGGCCACCACGCCAGTGTATATCCTTAATATAATAATCCTCTGAGGATGGATACATATTTGCATTGCGGCCCCTGGCAGGGATTTGGCGGCCTCTGGCTCTGTTCCACTTCCAAACACCCTGACCCCCCCCAGACCCCCTCCGCGCCCCGCCCAGACCCCCTCTTCCGGGCCCCCAACCTACGCTCCCTGCCCAGGGCTGCCATGAGCCTAGAGCCGCCCCTGGCCGGGGTCTTTTTTACAGCCCAGCAAAAGGCACGAGGCACCCACTTTAATTTCCTCGCAATATTTGCATAACATAAAAACGTGCGCTTGCCGTTATCTTCCCTTGTGGTAATCCCTTTCCAAAGATGCAGAATATGGCCAGGCAATTAGAGTGGATTCTGTCGAACAGGCATATTGCTCTGAGCAAACCCACCGCTTAGACATCAAAACAAGGGAAGGCACGCTGCCATTTCTAGAAAGCTCCTTGTGCATGCACGTGCCGTCGCTGCTTAGCAACAGGCAGTCCCCTCGACGGAAGACCCGGCCTGTTATGTAAAGCACAAACACAAACCGGTACCAATCGCATTCTTTCTCTGCTATTATGTACAGTGCCTGGCACGAGAGAGACCGAATGTTAGAGGAAATTGGCCCAAATCGACAGAAACTCGAGGTTAAGTTGACAGATGCACTATGCAAACTCAAAAATGAGAGACTGCTTTTCAGCAAAATCTTTGCTTTATGTTATGTGAAAAAGGAAAGATTAACTGCACACGTGATAATCAAAGCCGGAGCTGTTCGTTCTGAGGTAGCAATGTCAATAAAACTCTCTGTATTCCTTGCGAACCAGACCAGATAGAAAGTATACAAATGTAAAACTGTTACTGCACAATTGCTGCCTCTGAAAATGTTTTGCACAAATCTACCCATATTGTACCAGCACTTTGTATGATTGTATAATTAATTCCGTTTCAATTGAATATTTGTATCTGACCTATACTGTGTTGCTAGTGATCTTAATTTAAACTTAACTGCTAAATTACTATGTTGCAAAAAGTTATACTGTGTCATTCGTACTATATGCGTACATAGATCTACGGGTGATTTGTATAACATTATAAGAATGGTGAGGAACCACTTTTTTTTACATACACTTAATAAGCCTGTTTTTTTTTTACATTGGGTTACCCTGTTTTTGCTTGTATGTATAGCACACTTGTAATGAGTATTTCCACGTGTTCTTGTCTATAATGTTCGTTTCCACACTACATTGGCCAGCAAGATTGCTCCTACCACATGTCTCTAGAGGCCGCCTTACTGGGGTGCTCTGTTTGCCTTTAGCGAGGAGTGTGAATCCTCAAACTGGGGTTACCTCTCCTGCAAACGCCGCCTCTACTATCACATCTACACGTTAACTTGTCTTCCATTACCAACCTTTTATTTTAGCATTAAAAAACTATTGACTCGAGCTCCTTGTTTTCATCTGTAACTCATCACTAATGCATAACAAAGATTCTGTTGTATTAGTATTAATTACATTAAGTGGTGTAATCATTCCCCAAACTCAAGGACAACTGTAAATATAGGGCCAAATGTACGACCTGTTTTTTGCATGCGTCAACAGGTTTGCGACCTGTTTGCGCATGCAAAAACCTACAGGGCCATGTACAAACCCTATTTAGCAAGTCACAATTTGTTTGTGACTTGCTAAAAAGGATTTGCGACTCGCAATTAGAAAGGGGTGTTCCAAGGGTGTCCCTTCCTAATTGCGACTCGCTGGTAATGCACTCGCAAATGTGAAGGGGTCCCAAGGGGACCCCTTTCCCATTCCAAATGCAGGGGAAAATATTTTTTAGGGGCAGGCAGTGGTTCCAGGGACCTGCCCTTAAAAAATGAAACAAAAACGTTTCATTTTTTTTTTTTTAAATGCAGCCCGTTTTCCTTTAAGTGCCTCAGGAATATTGATGAAGCATGCTATTTGCGACCCCGTTGAGAATCGCTAGCAGTGTGTCTGACACTGTTGTACATGTAATTTTGCAAGTCGCAAATTGCGACTCGCAAAATGACATGGTCGTACATCTGGCCCGTAAACTATAATAATCTCACTGTATGCAAATATAATTCACATAGAAGGTATGTTGTCCTGTCCATAACTATTACACTAACCTTTAACAATAAAAGGTGCGTACTTAGTTATATATTAAATAACTACATTAAATATATTTCTAATTACAAAGCTCTTCCCATCACCCTAATGCTAACCACATAACAATAGTAAACAGATCATAGATTGAATCCAAGCATATTTTTGTAATACATGCGGAATTCATTCTAATGATAATCATAACACATTTATTATTTAATGGTGTTTTTTTTAAACATGGAAAAACTACCCATTACAATAACCTTAACCAAAATCCTCGCCTTAACCACACCGATAATACGCTGTTGAATGTTTGTGTTTTAAGATTGCATTAATTTAATGCATGTTACATGATTTAAAAAGAGCGCACCATAACCCAACAAAAAACATTGATTATTCCTCTATTGTATACGTTTTAATTATATTTTATTGAATGTTCATATGTTTGATGGTATATAATTATATTAATGAGAACGCCTTTGAGGAGGCACCGGTGCACTGAGCAGTCGAAAACAAAGCAGTGGTTTTATAAACATAATGCTGTTGAGTTAATGGTCAGTACAGTTGGAGAAGTAAATGGGACAATTGAGTGTTTGTTTAGAGGGCACGGGACAAACTTGCTCCTGTCCAGTGCACAGGATTCCTGTTCCAAGACTTGAACGTAGCAACTTTACTGGGAAACTTAATTCAGTGTTGTAAGCCACAGATAGTTCAATAAAAACTTGGAAAGTATATATGATTAGGCAAGGCTACCATGAAATTTTCGAAAATGGGTGTCCTTTGGTTCTTAAGTAGATTATCAATGCGGCAGACTTGGGGTGTGGCCAAGATGGTGACCAAGATGAATGCACCGTGTAAAGCTCTGGCCTGTCTGCCCGTCCTACAGGGACGGCTCCTCCATGTGGGCAGAGGAGTGTCGCCCTACTGCTTTCTCGCAGTTCGAGAAGCAGAAACACAAAATAGTATTATAAATACCATTTTATGTTTCTGGTTCTCGCACTGCGAGAAAGTATAGGGTTTGGTTGATGGCGGGCATGTGGGTGGGTTTGCTCAAGGGCAAGGGAGGAGTGGTTTGCCCAATGCTGCAGGCCCTGACTGTTTGGTCGGCACCTATGGGGCCGACCAAACCAGTCATGGGCACTTTCCCTTTTCTCCATGTAGGCTGTGTGTAGCCTACATGGAGAAAATGGCCTTCCCATAGACGCCTGTGTGGTCGGCGTCCCAACCAATCACAACGCTGCCATTGCAGCGCTTTGATTGGCTTAGGGGAGGGAGGCTGCCTGCTTCCTGTTCCTGCAATGGCAGGGAAGCAGAAGCAGACAGAGCAGTAAAAACATTGAACCCGGGAAAGTTATGTTTAAAAAAAATATATATATTATTTAACCCCCCCCCTCCCTGCGCGACCCCCCATTCCCTCGCAACCACTCACCAGTCCCCCCACACGTGACACTGCATCCGCCCCCCCCTCCCGTGAGCCATGCAGGCTGCTACTGCCGCCCTACACCATCCTGCAATGTAGTGGACCCCTCCCCGACTGAGTGAAGGGCCCTCCAGGAGAACAATTGGAGCTGGTCAAACTGTGTTCGTCGCTGTGGGGCAGTGGAACCCCAATGGCAGCCTGAGATGCAGGTCTGCGGCCTGGAGCGAGCCACATGTGACTGCCATCCCTGATTGCAATGCTGGACTAGAGCCGGCGTTAAGAAGCCGCCACCGCGTGCCTGGGCTGTGCCGTATTTGCGAACCGACCCCAGGGTGCCGATTCCGGGTGAGCCTGGGGACTGCGGTGCCTTGGTGGCTGCCCACAAGGTGAAACTGTGGCCTATGGAGTGCCGTGGCAGTAGGTCCCCTTATGCTACCTCTACAGACTCCCTTCACAGATGCCCCTAATTCCCAGTTCCCATGAGGCACAGGGTCAGACTGATTTGCATATGGCCATGTCTGAACTGGGGTGGCTGAGTGAGCTAAAGAATGATGATGGATTCAACTCAGATCATTTGACTGGGGGTGAGTGCTTGCATTGTTCAACACTCCGTCCATCATCCCCTTTGGTTTTGCTTTGTTCGCCCTAAGTTGGCAGGGTATGCCCAGACGTGGGTCCCTTGCTCACTTTGCCACTGGATTCTAGCTAGCCTGGCTGATGACGGCTGATTAGCCAGAAACCGGACCCAGGATGCTTGTTTCTGGTCCAGGGAAGACATGGCTAGGCAGTTCGGGCAGGACTGTTACCATGAGGCACAGGGTCAGACTGATTTGCATGTCTGAACTGGGGTGGCGGAGTGAGCTAAAGAATGATGATGGATTAAACCCAGATCATTTGACTGGGGGTGAGTGCTTGCATTGTTCAACACTCCGTCCATCATCCCCTTTGGTTTTGCTTTGTTTGCCCTAAGTTGGCAGGGTATGCCCACACGTGGGTCCCTTGCTCACTTTGCCACTGGATTCAAGCTAGCCTGACTGATGACGGCTGATTAGCCAGAAACCGGTCCCAGGATGCTTGTTTCCGGTCCAGGGAAGACATGGCTTGGCAGTTCGGGCTGGACTGTTCCCATGAGACACAGGGTCAGACTGATTTGCATATGGCCATGTCAGAACTGGGGTGGCCGAGTGAACTAAAGAATGATGATGGATTAAACCTAGATCATTTGACTGGGGGTGAGTGCTTGCATTGTTCAACACTCTGTCCATCATAAACTAATTGTATGGCTTCTGAGGGGCCGGGTGGGATGGCCCGGGCACATTCCTCTTTTCCCTCATCCCTGTCTTGTCAGGAGCAGATGGGGGGGGTATAGCTGCAGTGAAGACATGTGGCCACTAATGGCGTACAGGATAACCTCCTACTGAGCCACCATGGAAAATAGCAGCATTCCTTTGTGTCGCTGAAGCTTAACATCCTGCTGCCTGCAGACACAACCACCAGATGATTACTACCTGCAGTAAAGGTATGTGCATACTGCTGTGATAGTAGAGCTTTGCCCGGCCACCCTACCCAAGGAGCAGGGGGCAGTGCAGCACTCAGAACCAGGCTAAAACACCAGGGGCCTGCAGAGGGTGTTGACATCCTCCCCCATTGAGACTCCACCACCCCGTTGGCCTGAAGTTGCAGCATAAGCGATCCTGCAGCCATGCTTAACCCCTTCCACGCTCATGACGAGCTGGGCTCGTCATGCAGTAGCCTCCTGCTACGCTGATGACGAGCCCAGCTCGTCATGAATAATGGTGTTTGTAAAGTTCCAGCACAGGAGAAAAATCCCTATAGCGTTCAAGGTGTTAAGCAATGCGACCCTAAGGAGGGTGTGGATGGAGGGGGTACACCCCCTCGCTGTTGCTCTTATGCTGCAGCAGACATGTAGGGCACCAGTGCTCACGCCGGGGCTGCACAGGCAGACAGATACAATGAACTCCTACGGGTGGTCAAAGATGTAAAAAACAGCTGAAGCCTAAGCTGGATGCATTGACGGGTGAAATGGGCCTGTTGCAGGATGACCAAGCCTAGCTGAAGGATGGATTGGAATCCAATGAATCAGCCTTAGCAGGCATACGACACCAATGGGAGATATGCAGTCCCAACTGAAGGCCCTAAAGTGACTTTGCTACGTGGCAGAGTGGACAAAGTAGAAGGCCAATCACATCGTAACAATATTAGTGGAGTGAGGCTCTCGGAGCGAGTGGAGCGCCCCAAATGAACTTAATTCTTTAAGACTGGTTACTCAACACTGTGATGGGTGGAAAAAGATCTACCTTCTCGGTTGAGTGAGCCCACAGGGTCCCTGGCAGGGCACCTCCCCTGGAGGCTTCACCCAGATCAGTGGTGGCAAATTTCATTAATTATCGAGGCTATGTTCAGTTCTTCCAAGCTGCCTGCACAAAAGGCCCCTTGTAGGTAGATAACAGTCAATTGAACATTTACCCAGACTAGAGGGCAGATGTGCAAATCCAACAGGGGTTGTTCCTGCGGGTCAAACAGAAAATGTGCCAACTAGGTCTACTCATGTTCCCATCCAAACTACGTGTCAGACACTGGACATACATTTTTCTTTATGATGCCAGTCGAGGCCTGAGAAGTGGCTGGAATCGAAGTGTGTCACTCCACTACCATGGTACGCACCCATTGTCCAATGACCGGTATCACTGGAAGCCCAGACGGCGACAACACAGAAAACCCACAGGCAACCCTACGGAGGAAGACGGAGCAAATGACCGTACACAGGCAATAGCTGAATTGGAATCTCTTCATAGTCAGTCCGCAACTTCACTGGACTGCACGGCAGACTCCATGGAAAGGAGCTGGCCCTTGCTCCAGAAGACATTGCAACAGCACTTCGATCATATCCTGCTCTCATTCCCATGAGTGTGGACCAAGTGATCTGAACGGAGGCACTATATCCTTTCTCATATTTTTATAAAGGGGTGAAATGTTTGTACGGGAAGGGAGGACCTACTCACAGCTAGGTCGCAGGCGTGGCATGGTCACATCTAACCACATGTATATCCCACCCCCAAATTCTGCAGGGAACCTTTCCTACTGCTGTACTGTACAGTTTATATTTTGTACAGGGCTTGTAGCTGTCCCCTCCTGGGGATAGGTGGTGGGGTTTATGTTGTTGCCTTATTTTTTGTGTTTATGACCTGACAACAATACAGTGTCAAGAGAAGAGGGGCGGTGTCTGGGACTACCCGTGGACCTGGGGGGGCCTCATTGTTCGGAAAGGAGAGGGGGAAGACAATACACTAACCATGACAACACACTTGACAGATTCTCGCCCTACATATAACATTATGACCTGGAATGTGCGGGTACGCTTACCTCCGACAGATCCACATAGCATACTTACAGGAAATCCACATGAAATCCACAAAGCTTCTTAGGCTTAAAGAGGCCAGATTGTTGGCACCTCCTATTCAGCATATGTGAGGGGAGTGCTTCTGTGGATAGCGCCATCAGTGCCACTGGGGATCACAGGTAAGACTGTGGATTCTGAATGGCACTATGTGGCAGCTGAGGGGAGACTAGATTGTGCATCGATCACACTAGTGGTGCTATATGCCCCTAACATTGGTCTGTCACAATTCCTCAATACATTAGCCCCACAATGATACATGATAGAAAAGCACCGAGTATTGGGGGGAGGGGGAACTAATTGTGTACAAACCTCTACTCTGAATAGGCCCATACCTCCACTGTACAGCACTGAAGCAGCTAGAACTGCATGTACCTTTGTAAATTAGTTAGGGCACAACCGCCTGATGGATGTGTGGTGTTCCACGCATCGCATCACAAGAGAATGCTCCTCCTTCTCCCCATCCAGCAATTGCATACCAGAATCGACCTTCTTCTCTGTAACCTTGACATGGCTCAGTTTGTTATAGCTACTGAATACCTAGGCCGCACACTCTCCGACCACAGCCCTCTCAAGGTGACGATAAACTGGGGCAGACGGCAAACACTCATTCCTACCTGGCAGCTACACACACAGGCCCTAGATGATACTACATTTCCTGAGACCATAGGCACACACCACCCAATTATTTGAGGGAAACGAAGGAACGGCGTCCTACTGAGGGGTAAAGTGGGATATCTTTAAAGTGATCATGTGGGGAATATGCATCAAGTCTGAGTATGGTGAGAGGCTCATACTGCAAGGCTAAATAATGATTAAAGAGCATGCTATACGTGAGGCAGAGGTGTGGGCTGAAAAGGCATGGATAGGCTTGGGAAATTGGACCATATGTAGCCAAACAACATGTAGAGGGAGACAGAGCAGGGTGCATAATGACTTGGCTGTTGCGTTTGGATGCTGACAGGCCCCCAAAAAACACTAACAGAACCTAGACCGGACACATGCTCAATGCACAAGTGGACATTAACACAGTCTTCCATGACTACTGAAGTTCTTGTATGAGGAATGGGGAGATATAGGGGATCCTAACTGCAAGACTATCTGGATAGTCTACCAATACCATGCCTGGACCCCCTGCAACCCCACTCTCTTGATCAACTACTAACAGCAGACAAAATCCGACTTGTGGCAGACCAGATGGTGCACAAAAAATTCCCAGGGATAGATGGGCTCCCCTAGGAGTTTTACTCGACATATAAGACGTTCCCCACCCTGAGGTTACTTCAAATGTTTCAGTATGCCAAAGATAGGAACACTCTACCCACGTCTCTATGGAAGGCGTTGATCGTGGTCGTCCTCAAACCAGACTGTGATCTGGTGGAGGTGTGCTCATACAGGCCCCTTTTACTTCTCAATACAAAATATAAGATTCTTGGTTAGATAATGTCTGCTGTCTTACCAACCTTCATTGGTGCTCCACAAACAAAATGATTTTATCCCAGGCAGAAATACGTTTCTCAACCTGAAGGAAGTCTCATGAAGGAAGACCCTCAAGCAACACCTCCCCTTGTAGCGCTTTCCTTAGACATAGAAAAAGCCTTCGATACACTGGGTGGGCCTATCTACAGGAGTGATACTCAGAATGGTCCTAGGACACGAGATATTGAAATGGATAGGTCTCAAATACGCTAATCCAGCTGCCCGAGTTTGTACGAATAGGGAAATCTCCTCAGCCAATTGTTGGTAGGTAGGAGCACCAGGCAGGGTAGCCCACTCTCACCGATTATATTTGCCCTGGCACTTAAACTTTGAGAGGGCTTGTTACCCTATTGGGGCCCACAACACTAGTGGGCATCATGGAACACCCCCTCTGTGAAAAGGTGCCCTCTTTCTGCATGGTTGCCCCCACTTTTTGCTGAACTGCTGATGTACTTTGACTGAGTGTACCCTGGGCTCCTGCCAAGCAGGTACCCAGGGCCTATGTTCTTACCCTACAACTGTATTGAAGACAAAACCCAACTGGCACTCTTTGGCCACAGGTCAGTCCCTTTTAAATGGTACCACGGGTACCAAGTGCACTGTGGCCAGGGAAGGCCTCTAAGTGATGCAGCACGTATTGTGCCACCTTTAGAGGCCCTGTACCTTTACACACACACACACACACACACACACTGCCTTTGCAGGCTGACAAAGTGAAGAGTCAACATGGCATACACCCCTGTGTGCCATGCCTACAACCCACTGCCCTGTTATAAGTCATCCACCCCTCTAGATGGGTGGACTATATCAATGGTGAGGGTACAGGTCCATGAGCCCTGTACCCCTGATGGAGCAGAGTTCATCTGCAGTCAGGCATTGTTTTATTTTTGTGCTACAGACAGACTGCGTTTAAATTGCCACGCACATTTTGGTGCAAGTTAAAAACATGGCACATGAAAAACATGAAAGTGAGGCCTATTCAGTCTGAAATGCTTTTGCTGAATTAACATGTGTTTTTTCCAATGTAGAGAAAAGTGGCCTTTTTACCTTTGAAGATTAATAGAATGTGTTTCTCTCTTCCCAGCTCATCCCATGTATACTAAATTCACAATTTCTGTCTTAAAGGACTTTGACTTGTTGCATATTTTGATAAATATTTTCAGTTAAATAACACCTCTTTTTATAATGTGTGTGAATTAACAAATGCACCAAACACTACACAGGGGACTAAATGCTTTTTGCATGAAAAGCTATCTAAGACACTAATGCATGTTGCTGTATGCACTATATTAATTGTGTGTGCTTTTAAAATTTACACTAAAGCATGAAGATGCTATTTTGCACATTGCACATTTTTGCATGTTGTACACAAATTAGAAAAAGCAGCTTTATACTAATAGCTTGGCTAGGTAAACATTTATAAGGGGTATTAGTATCAAGGACACTTTGAACTTTGTACATTCTTGTGATTCTGCCAATGTACCAGTGTTAGTTAAAAGTGTCCATCTGACTACGCTGTGGAAGGAAGGAAGGAAGAGAATTAGAATGAAACATTTTTCTTAGTAAATGTTGCAAATGTTTATAAATGTAGTTATTCATGTATGCTTCTTTTGTTAAAACTGGTAAAGTCAGGATTTTAGAATGAGTCAGGGTATTGAGAACTCATGCCATCATGACTGACCAATCACGTACAGGGTTTCCTGAAAGATGCTACATCTTTGTGTAGTCTGCCAATAATTAGAGTATAAAATAATGTCCTCTCTGGATGGGGGCTGGCTTTCTCAGCTCAGCTGGCTTCTATGGGTTAGGTACGAGAAACGTCACGGGAGATTGCTGAAGGGGAGGTGCGTCCGAGGAGATTCAGGGGGAGGTTTCTTGCTTCCACGTCATAACTTGGCACTGCAGGTCACATTCCTTTGAGGTCTGGTGAAGGGCGGGCTGTCTCCCTCCTTTTTGCTCTTTAGACACAGAGATGTACAGAGCAGCAACAGATAGAAAGGCTCTTTAGATTTAGATGCTAAACTTAAAGTTTATGTTTTGACTAATTAATTAGGTCTAAAAAGATGTATTTGTTTTATGCATTTATTTCTCTTAATGGGAGATTTTTGCCAACTATCTAATTATTGATTAGCTTTGCAAGACTATTTTTCTTAGAAACTCTAAGAATTTTGACTGATATTTTGCGCCACATTTTCATAACTACATGTAATGCTTATATGCAGACTGTAATGTGTTCTGTATTATTGATATTTTTCCTGTGTTCCAAATTATGTAACCTGATTGATATTTTACTAATGAATAAAGGGTCAGAGAAAAATTAACTTTTGACTAGAAAATAAAACCCTTTAAAATACTCAACAACTCTCTTTATTGGCTTGAATAATAAATTGCATTTTTGACTGTTCAGGTTTATTTAAGTCTCCTGAAGGTAATACATGGTGTGAAGGGCCCAACACCTTTTGAGCGGTAAATTAGAGGTAGCAGGAGGGTTTTACATTGAGAAATTACCAGAAGAAATTACCGTACCATCAGTTTTTGGTAAGCAGAGGATGGTCATTATTGATTAGTTTGGTGATTAGTGATTATTGATTTCACCATCAACTATTCAACTAATGGATCATTGACCTTAAGAGGGAAGTAAAATAATTGCCCAAGTTAGATAAATGTCCAAGTCCTGATTCCTGACTCCAATGCTCAGAACCTGAAGACTGGCAAAGCAGTACTGGCAGGTGATGCCAGAAGTGGTGTGAGTATCAATAGGGTTGTGAAATGTTGTTAATATGCTAGCATGTATTTTTGAAGTGTTGAAAATATTAAGTTTTTTTTTTTACTGTTGGTGACATTTTGCTAATTTTGAATTGATGGTGTTATTGATTATATTGGTAATTTCATAGGACATACTTTTTTGGTTACTGATTACATGTTTTAACTCTTCATGTTAAGTTAGTGTCTTGTTCTATGTTGTCTGGAACACGCAGGTATGCACACCTGTGGAATCCCGGGAAGGAATAGCGGGTGGTAAATGGAAGCCACACTGCACTGAGGTTACTCGTCTGTTGGAATAACACTGAGAAGCTAGGTAGGGCTGGCAGTGTTAAATTAGGGACTATTTTCTGTGTGAGTGATTAATAGCAAAGAGTTCGCTGGTGAAACTTTGGTCTGATATCACCTAGAAAGGGTCACACTAAAGGAGTAGCAGGTTCTTTTGAGCTTGATTGACAGCAAAAGGGTTCGCTGGTGAAACTTTGGCCTAAGATATATCCTGAAGGATAAGTCCATAGGAGTAGCAGGTTCTTCTGAGCTTGATTGAGAGCAAAAGGGTTCGCTGGTGAAACTTTGGACTAAGATATATCCTGATGGATAAGTCCAAAGGAGTAGCAGGTTCTTCTGAGCTTGAGTGAAAGGTAAACGGAAGGGATTTACCTGTAGTGTATGAAGAGTAAACGGAAAGTCTTACTTTGTGAAGGGTAAGCGGAATGTGTTACTCGCAGTGAATATAAATCTATCCTTTATTTAGCACAATAGACAGAGTAGCGAATGTATTTATGTTGTTACTAACAGAGTTATTGATTAAGAGAAATATTGCAGTAAGATTTTGTGGAGGGTCAGTGGTAGGAGTAAAACTGACTGAAATTGAGATTGACAGCTTTGGAAAAAAGAAATTGCATTGAACTATTGCAAAAATGAAAATGTTTGAAGGTTTAAAGAAGCTGTTAGGAGGTAAAGTGAAAAATTCGTGTTTTATTGGTGATGCTCCTGAAGGAACTCCTGTGCATTTTATGTCTACCAATTTGGGACAAAATACATGTATGTGGGTTCACCAATGGTGCAAGATTACTGAAAAAGAGGGTGCTTTGAGGTTTGCAAAAGATGGTACTTTTGAATTGCAAATTATTGACAAATTAAGGGAAGTGTTATGTGAAATAAAGACACAATCTAAAGCTGCACAATTTGAGGCCTTAAGCCTGTGGGAAAAGACAGCAAGAGAGAAAGCAAGTGAGGATAAAAAGGTAAAGCACCAGATGCAGGAGAAGGGAATTAGTGATGATAAAGAGATTCAAATAAATAATGATTCAGGGGATGAAATAATGGATGCATTGATAACTGAGTGTCCAGTACTTTATGTGGTTCCCATGAAAAATACTGAAACTAGTACACCAGTAAATACTACAGTGGCTACTTCTTCTGTTGAACAGAGAAAAACACAGATTGAGAAAACTGTGCAAACGTTTTATATTGACCAATTACCTGTAGATTCAGTACTGACAGTGATACCTCCAGGTGTTACTGCTTCAAATATGCCTGATTCAGTTCAAGAATTACAAACTGCAGATGCACAGATAATGCCTAGAAAAATTATGACTGTCCCAAATAATATGGTCCCTACTGAAAAAGTTCAAAGAGCTGCAGAATCAGTGATTTTGCCAGGGTTTATTTCACAAACTCAGAATTGACAGATTAGTGAACATAAATTACCCCAAGCACTGAAAGGTGAGGGAAAAATGGTATTTACAACTTCTGCATCCCAGGATAAAATAAATATATTTGAAAATGGGATTTTTCAAACCTGCTTTGAGGAAGCAGCAGTGATTAAAAAGATAGAAAACATGGGAGAAAATATTAACCCAGGCCCTGAAAAAGAGAAACAGCTTAGTGTTTTACATTCAACATTTGAACATGAAGAAATTAACAGTCCCTGCTGTTTAAATAATGAAAATGTGAACCAGTGTCAGGAAAAAGAATTAATTTCCCTGAGTAAGGAAACAGCTTTATGTGCATTAACTACACATAATGGACTGACAGATTTGGCTCAAAAATATGAAACTGATGGTTCAGGAAGTTTTCCATTTCAGAAAAGTTTAAGGGTACACATGGATGCTGAAGCAAATGAGAAAATGTGTTCTTCAGAAATACATTTGCACATTGTAGAAATAAAATATATTTTCAAATGCAATGAGTTTAAGAAATTAGGAGACCAATGGGCAAGAAAACATGAGAAGAAAAAGAAACCACCAGACCTAGCAAGGAAACTGGATAAGGAAAAGAAGCCACCAGATATAATTGAGAAAAATAATAAGCAGAATGAGGGAGAAGCTTTTGCTTACTCATTGAGAGAAAAGGTGGGAGAAATGTATGTGCATATGCCACAGAATAAAAGTTAACTTGCAGCATTTCTGAACACATTCCCACAATTGAAAGACAAAATTATGCTGTGGTACCCACAAGTTGATGGATTTGATGAAATATTGAAAGAGTTGTGCATTAATTTGGAAATGTTCTTTTACATTGCCCTGCAAACAGAATTATGGTTTGAATCTAAAGTTGTTGTGAAAAAGCCAGGTGAGGAGACAGTGAAAAGGGTTTGCATGAATGCACCATCATTTTCTGTTGTAATAGAGAAAAACACAGCAGTGATTATTTTCCTGAAGGGCAGAGTGCGAACAAAAGATGTTGATTGGGTACAGATTAAAAGAACACAGGATGGAAGTAAAGGTGTTTTGGTTTGTGCAAATTCAGGTTTGGATGTTGTACTGCTGGAAAATGTGTCCTTTTGCCATCTTTATAACAGATTTGAGCAGTGGCAGAAGGAAAATGAATTTAAACATGATGCACAAAAACATGGAGAATTGCAGATGCAAAATATGCCAGCTAAGCAAATACAAATGTCAGTTCAGAAACAGGTACCTATGGCAGGAATTTTCCAAGCACAGATGGTCCCACAAAATATGGAAAATGCTAAAATTAATTTAAATAGGTTGTCCAGAGCAAATGGGAATTATTTCCAGAGACAAAATCAGAATCCAGTCCAACAGGTTGCTGTGCTTGCAAATGAGAGTTTTAACACTCACAATTCTGAATTTACCAATTCCATTGTGAAGGCAGTGGAAAGTCCAGATTTAGTTGCAGGAGTTTTAAACAGAGAAATTACAAACCCAGAATTAGAAAAATGTGCACCAAAATTAGGCCCATTTGAGGAACATTGCAAAACTGTTGTCTGTGACTCAGGCCTAGCAGAAAAACAATTGTTTTCCAAATTAAACAGCACAGATTACTGTATATCAGATAATGTGGAGTGGTGTGGCTCACTGGTTAGAGGCGGCAGACCCGGAAGCAGAGAACGGCCCGGGACCAGGGTTCAAATCCCGACGCGGCATGGTCGTGGACCAGGGTCAGCGGACTCAATAATTCTCGCCTCTGTGCCTACTCTAACCAGGGATCACACTCGGCAACTCTGGGCATTAGCTTGCCTCATCTCTACAACGCCCCCCCACATTCGCCGGGGATGCCTGGTTTCACCTTGGAGATACCCAGTAGGGACCATCTCACAGGGATAGCCAGGGCGGGTTTCCCAGCGGTCTACAGCGCCACGACGCCTCAGGGCAGTAGTGCGCTTTACAAGACACATACATACATGTTCATTTTCAGGTTCCTGATGAGGATGTAAATTTTAAAATGGCCCAACAAGAGACAGTTGTAGCATTGTTTTCAGAAAAGACAGTTGAAAAATTACCTTCTACTTTGGAAAAAATAATAAACACAGAAATAAGAGAGTTCACAGAGAAGGATGCCACACATTTCCAGGAATTCCACCACACCGTAGCACAACTGCAATTTATCGTGCTAGAATGTGTCTCTCGCACCGAAGGGATTGACAACCGCAAACTGCTACTACAGAAAGAACTTGAATTGACTTTTCGTTTGCAAACCCTTAAGCCCCATGGATTAAATGATCGCGTAGAATATAGTTGTTATCTATAATCTATAACTGTTTATCATCCGTATTGCTCTTTATTAATTCTAATATTTATCATTTACTATTAATCCTCAGTCTTTACTTTGTCCTTCATCTGTTTCTTCCCTCCCCATTCAAACATGGCCACCATCCCCAGATTCTGAGTCCTTCCTCTATGTCACGTTTAATTTAATCCACCTCCCTCACAACACGGAGTTTTCCAGACCGTCGCGTTATCTATTTTGACCGCCACGGCGCGTACCATGTAGTAAGTACTAGGCCTTATACAGTCCTCTCCAGGGGACGTTATGGATATTCTATATATCACCCACCTTTTTTATTCGGTATCACACACTCGCTAAATTTTTCACCCGCACCTAGGTGCATTTATCACGCGTTTTCATCTGTTGATTCACCCTGTGCTTTATTTTACCCATCTTGTACTCCAGCTTCAAACTTCCTTTGCACATATCTTAATCGGCATATCATCTCACTATATTGATCGGCACCCATTAACTATTTAAACGGCCATCATCGATCCCGGTTTTCAAACCTTCTTTAACCTTCCCAACCCTGACACGGGCTCTGTTTCTTTCTTTTTTAAGCTTCTCCTTGACAAAGGGCGCGTAGCCCGAAATGCATTGGAGTCTTATGGTTTCGCTGTAATGATATGTTGACAATATCAATGAACTTTTTGAATTGAAAAACTTCAAAAACATCAAATAAACCTACTTTGAATTCGACATATTGATTCATTTCTATGAACAACCCGGAGTGCCTCCATGAGGGGATGTAAATGCAAATCGTTTGCTTACACTATCTCATTGATATCTCATGGTGTTTGACGGTTACACCACCCTCGAGTGCACCCTTCCTGAATAACCATTAACTACACCCTCGACCAAACGTGCTGTGCACCTACCTTTTACTCCTATTGAAAAAGATGGCTGTGTTCAAAGGTCTGTGATGTATTGCCCAATGACCTTTGACCCTAACTTCACAGAAATGTCAGCAAATGAATTGGATTGTGATGAAACTGAATATGAGTGGCTAAATATCATGAAAATATGCATAAAGCCAAATTCAGACTTTAAGGATGAATGTCTGAGTCAGCCCAACAATGTCCATTTTGTAGATGGCCCATGTTTGAAAGGTGACACATTAAAAGCAGCACATGCTGTGCTCCTTATACATTATGTTGTCAAAGCTTCATGGCTTTCAGTAGTTACCCCAGCCCAAAATTCGAAATTGATTGCCCTTACCATAACATGCAGTATATCTGCTCAATTGAGAGTCACTGTTGTCATGGGAGAGAGAAAAGCTAATTCAGTTGCACAAAATTGTGTTCTGTTAACATATACATTCAATGGAATCTTCACAGTTGAATTAAAAGAGGCTCAAGAAAATGTTTTTGAAGCAGCACAACAGGGTTGTATCAGAACTGTTTTTGAGAAAAATTACAACTGCAAAGTGACAAATGTGTTATTGCAAAAACTGATGCCCATGTATAGATTGCCAGTTTCTCTGAAATCAGATCATAATGTGGTCTCAAAGATAATGAGTGCAGAACAACAGATTGGACTAGGAATGGATTGTAGCTATCTGCCTGAAGTGTCACGCATAATAAAGCAACACAATGGCAGCACAGAGTTACCTTTTGCAAAAGACTGTGTTTCAGCATCACCAAAGTGGCTTGAAAATACATATGCAAATGCACTTGTGGAAAACACTGATGAGAACACTAGCCATTGCTGTGTAGGTCTGGTTGATGTACAGTGTGCAGTTTCTCACCAGATTGCAGCTGCTACACAAGATCTGCATAATAGATGGTGCAACAGCTTTGGTCTGAGAGATGCTGTGGTGAAACATCTTAATCTGATCAAAGGGAAAATAAGAGTGAAAGGCCTTGGTTGAAAAAGTGCAAAGGATTGATGGTGCTCTGTCAGAGTTTCTCAGCACCTAAGTAGTCTAATTTGCATGGAAAAAGTACAGAATGCCACACTGTATGAGCCATTCTGATGGCAAGCAGATGACAAAGAGCAAAGAAATGCTGAAACTGTCCTGTTGAATTCTTTTTAGGTTTCTCCCTGGGCGTTGCAACTGCGTAGCAGTTGCTCCGCGCACGGCGAAATCTCATGATCCTACATATGAGCTTTGGTTCCGCCTCTGTCTCCCATTGGCTAGCTCCATAAATGGAGGCTAGCCATTGGGAGACAGAGGCTGTCAATCACGCTTTCTCGTGAAAACGCGATTCGGGGGCGTTTCTCGGTCTTTTTTTAAGTCCCGCCCCTTTGTCCTGGCCCGCGCTGTCATTGGCTGCCGGCCCGGGACACCCCCGTGACGTCATTCCCCGGGCCGCCTGCTTTACTGTGTCCCTATTTTACTGCTTTATTTAAATCTCTCCCTCCATTTCCCTATCTAGCTTCCTTAAAGCCGGCATCCTTTGCTCTTCCTAATTCTTTAGGACACCCGCCGCTTTTTCCCCTCGGCAGTTTTTTGCACTCTGAATTCTCATCCCACCGCCGCCCCGGTAGGCTCCGCTCTTCATCATTTCTACCTTCTGCCCCTGTCTCATCAGCAGTCGGATTTCCCTCGCTGCTCCCTTGTTTCTCGTACTATTCCGGTGTTTCCACGGTCGCCATTTTCCTCAGCCGTTCCTGCAACTCTTGCTTTTCCTCTGCCTTTCCTCTGTTTACACTAGTTTGACTCAGCCCTCCCGTGTGCGGGTCTCCTTTCTCCTCGACAGAGCCTTCTTTTTCCTTATCAGCTCCACCCTTCTCTTAGCTCTTCACGCTATCCGTGTACTCTCTCCTCATCCGCCGCTGCCACCGCAGTGATTCTCCTTCACCCCCCTCACTCGTGTGCAAAAAGAGAAGGAACGTCATCGTTTTTCAAGCTAGATGTAATGCTCAAGTTCAAGGTACCAGAATTCCGCGAACAACCACGTTAGAAAATCAGGTGTTATGCCTTCGTTGTGGAAAAATACGACCATTGCCTCTTTGCTAAGCTCTGGCGCCATCTAGAGGCACTATAATTCACCGTCTGAAGTATGCTCCCTGCCCTTTCCTTCTTAGGGAATGTTGCATTAAGGAAAACCGGAGTGTCTAGTTAAGGCCTGGCTTAGCAACCTCGTGGCAATTGTGTACATCAGTGGTTCTTAACCTTTGACTTATGTGGACACCCATTTAATCATCACTGGAACCCGAGGAACCCCTCCCCACTGAGTTATTCCGGGGACCCAGCCCTCTGCATTTTTGAAGATTTGTGCTGCAAAACAAAACACAAAAAATACAGTAATAAGCATTAATTAATTAATTAATTAATTAAAACAAGATTTGAATTGTAACGGGAAGGATGGAGCTTCTCTAAATTCATTTGAGGTCACTCATCTCCCATACAAATCAATCCGAGGATACTAACTTAATTTTTAGCCTGCAATTTCGAAATGCTTCAAATATACAGAACTTTTTTAAATTTTCAATTTTACATTATGCTTCTTCAC
This sequence comes from Lissotriton helveticus, assembly GCF_964261635.1. Lineage (NCBI taxonomy): Eukaryota > Metazoa > Chordata > Amphibia > Caudata > Salamandridae > Lissotriton > Lissotriton helveticus. Next base: position 340,061,291 of record NC_136070.1, read on the forward strand.
TTATATATAATTTATTAAACTGTAAATGTTATTTCATTTTCTGAGCAGTCGCAGACCCCCTTAGTAGGCTTCGCGGAGGCCCAGGGGTCCCCAGACTACAGGTTAAAAAACACTGGTGCACATCATGCAAAAGCTGTTTTTTACACAAGTCTTAACACTAAAAACCATCTTGTTCTTTAGTGATCTCAAATTGTCAGCATCAATGGAAATAGAGGCACATAGCAGCAAGCAAAACCGTTGCATTGTAAATGCTTGTTTATTATTTTAGTTACTTGTTTTAAAGAAGACTAACTCTTCCAAGAAGCTACTTACAGATCTCTGCACTAAAACATTTGAGCTTGGCTATATATGATCTGATTACAGACCAAACTTGTGTTTGCCTTAGAAATAGAAGTAACATTGTTATATGCTCAGCTTTTGCAATTAAAAAAAAATAAAAAAAAAATATTGTCACTTGTGAAATGAAATATTTGTGATGAATTATAAATCATGTTATTATGATTTGAATCATCAGAAGGGTGGATTGATGGATCAGAGTTCATCTGCAGTCAGGCATTGTTTTATTTTTGTGCTACAGACAGACTGCATTTAAATTGCCACACACATTTTGGTGAAAGTTAAAAACATGGCACATGAAAAACATGAAAGTGAGGCCTATTCAGTCTGAAATGCTTTTGCTGAATTAACATGTGTTTTTTCCAATGTAGAGAAAAGTGGCCTTTTTACCTTTGAAGATTAATAGAATGGGTTTCTCTCTTCCTAGCTCATCCCATGTATACTAAATTCACTATTTCTGTCTTAAAGGACTTTGACTTGTTGCATATTTTGATAAATATTTTCAGTTAAATAACACCTCTTTTTATAATGTGTGTGAATTAACAAATGCACCAAACACTACACAGGGGACTAAATGCTTTTTGCATGAAAAGCTATCTAAAACACAAATGCGTGTTGCTGTGTGCACTATATTAATTGTGTGTGCTTTTAAAATTTACACTTAAGCATGAAGATGCTATTTTGCACATTGCACATTTTTGCATGTTGTACACAAATTAGAAAAAACAGCTTTATACTAATAGCTTGGCTAGGTAAACATTTATAAGGGGTATTAGTATGGAGTTGGGAAACATAATGGGCTGATTTACATGAAATTAATATTATCTTTGTGTTTGTTTTATTTTTGGGGCCTACAATTAAATGGCTGCCTATGAATCCAGCAAGGCTATGGCTTGCATTAAAGAGAAGAGAGCATGCGCAGACTGTACCAGCTTTCCTAAAGGAGTCAAGGACACTTTGAACTTTGTACATTCTTGTGATTCTGCCAATGTACCAGTGTTAGTTAAATGTGTCCATCTGACTACGCTGTGGAAGGAAGGAAGGAAGAGAATTAGAATGAAACATTTTTCTTAGTAAATGTTGCAAATGTTTATAAATGTAGTTATTCATGTATGCTTCTTTTGTTAAAACTGGTAAAGTCAGGATTTTAGAATGAGTCAGGGTATTGAGAACTCATGCCATCATGACTGACCAATCACGTACAGGTTTTCCTGAAAGATGCTACATCTTTGTGTAGTCTGCCAATAATTAGAGTATAAAATAATGTCCTCTCTGGATGGGGGCTGGCTTTCTCAGCTCAGCTGGCTTCTATGGGTTAGGTACGAGAAACGTCCCGGGAGATTGCTGAAGGGGAGGTGCGTCCGAGGAGATTCAGGGGGAGGTTTCTTGCTTCCACGTCATATCTTGGCACTGCAGGCCACATTCCTTTGAGGTCTGGTGAAGGGCGGGCTGTCTCCCTCCTTTTTGCTCTTTAGACACAGAGATGTACAGAGCAGCAACTGATAGAAAGGCTCTTTAGATTTAGATGCTAAACTTTAAGTTTATGTTTTGACTAATTAATTAGGTCTAAAAAGATTTATTTGTTTTATGCATTTATTTCTCTTAATGGGAGATTTTTGCCAACTATTTAATTATTGATTAGCTTTGCAAGACTATTTTTCTTGGAAACTCTTTAAGAATTTTGACTGATATTTTGCGCCACATTTTCATAACTACATGTAATGCTTATATGCAGACTGTAATGTGTTCTGTATTATTGATATTTTTCCTGTTTTCCAAATTATGTAACCTGATTGATATTTTACTAATGAATAAAGGGTCAGAGAAAAATTAACTTTTGACTAGAAAATAAAACCCTTTAAAATACTCAACAACTCTCTTTATTGGCTTGAATAATAAATTGCATTTTTGACTGTTCAGGTTTATTTAAGTCTCCTGAAGGTAATACATGGTGTGAAGGGCCCAACACCTTTTGAGCGGTAAATTAGAGGTAGCATGAGGGTTTTACATTGAGAAAATCCCAGAAGAAATTACCGCCCCATCACCCCTACAGTGTCTAAGTCAATTCTTGGACATCGTAAGTGCAGTAATGCCATTAAGAGTATATAGCGCTGGGAGTTTGTCATTACGAACTCCACAGTACCATAATGGCTTTACTGAAAACTGGGAAGTTTGGTATCAAACTTCTCAGCACATTAAACCCACACTGATGTCAGTGTGTGATTTAATGAAAATGCACACAGAGGGCATCTTAGAGATGCCCCCTGAAAAGCGACCCAACACCGGTGTCCAGGCTGAGTGGCCAGACATGTTTCTGGACCCCTGGGTCGAGAGCCTGCTGTTATCGGGGTCTGAAAAAATGCACATCCCGGGACGAGGTACCAAGCCTCCTCCCCCAGGATGGGCAGGGTCCACGAAGGGGAAGCTTGAATGGCTTGCTGCCTTTGTGAGTTTCCCAGGCCCTTTTCTGCTTCCAACAACTGGCCCCACTGGTTCTGACCCCCACTTTGGGTGGGAGAATTGGCGGGAATACCAAGTGAGGAAGGGAGGTGTGCCCACCTTTGCCAACCCCACCCCTCAGGTGGGGGAGGCGAGGTGAAGCACAACTCTCAGTCCCTGCCATCTTGCAGATGGGGGACCCAGCCAACCAGAGCGAGGCACATGCCCCCTCCCACTGCAGGGATTCGTAATAGGGGGTGTACCCACCCCAAGGAAGAGACCCATTGGTCCCAACCTTTACTTACCTGTAACGCCCCATAATCTAGTATTTAGGAACCACCCCAAACCTTGCTTCCTCAGACAAGAAACTTTACAAGAAGAAGGATCGAACAGCCATGCCGAAGCTAAGAAGAGGAGGACGCCCACTGACTTGGCCCCAGCCCGAACCTGCAGAAGCGAAACTCCAGTGTGTCCTGCGGCAACCTCCAGAAGCCCGAGGACCTGCCCTGCCTTCCAAATAAAAGACTTTGTCTCCCGGGAACACCGGATTTGTTCACCCACAGACTCCAGCTCCGGCAAAATACGCGAGTCTGCACCACTCTGCACCCGTCACCCATGGCCTGAGTTCGAGTGGCCCAACACCACGGGGACGTTTCCCTGGCAATCCTGACCCAAGATCCAGTGATCCCTGACCTGCCTCAAGTCTCCAGCCGATGCCTGCAACCTCAATCCGGAGGGTCCCCCCCCAACCGCGACCAGAAGCTGGTAAGAAGATCCGACCCTAAAAGACAAACCTGCACCCGACGCCCAACGGCCTTGGGTGGCCCAACCAAGGGTGTCCAGCCAACCCCCAGCATCCCAACTTACCTCTCCAAGTGGTGGTCGCTCCCAGAAGACCTTCGTCCCCGAGCACGCAGAGTGTTTGCAAACCGGAGAATCTCCATTGAAAGTAATAGGGCACCCAACGCCAAAACAGCACCCTGCACCCGGCTGCCCTAGTGCCGCTGAGGGTGTACCTTTGGTGCTAACTTGAACCCTCATTTGCCCTGAACTAAAGTCCAGGAGCTTTGCTCCCACAACCTTGTAGCATGCTCTTGAGCAGTCACCAACCAGAGGCCCCCTATCCCCCATTGGATAACATTTTGCCTCAGCACTCTGCACTCTGCACTCGGCCGCCCTAGTGTCGCTGAGGGTGCTTTGAGAGTCCATCTCTGGGAGACTCCTGAGTCTAACCTCAGAAAGCCAACTCCCACAACAAAGTACTTACCTGTGAACCAATAACTATCAAAGTCTATATAACTGTGTACAAATAACCAAAACACATTTACTTACCTGTTTACAGGAAGCGTCCCAGTTCAGTATTGAGGTATACTACACTGTGTAAGAAAAGTAATTAGCAAAGCAGTTTACATGACATTCTATTGAAAAGCCATTACAATGTATATGTACAGTATTTCAAGATATTGCACTTCCAGTAATTCTACTGTAACCAAACCAATGTATATATATATACAACTGCAATTCAAACTGTAGTGTTACTCTGCCAGGCTTGCTTGGTTCTATGAAATAAATATAACTAAAGAATATTTTTTATAGAAAGCAAATTGGTACGAGTTCAGTCTTTGAGAGTGTGCAATAATTTGCTGATTGAGTGTGTACAACAAATGCTTAATACTACCCTCTGATAAAGCCTTACTCTTGGCCCACACTACCACAAATGGAGAGTAAGGTACTATCTACTTTTACCTCTGCCTACCTTTGGGGTTCCACTGGACTCTCTGCACACTAAACCTCATTTTGGTATAGTATATACAGAGCCAGCTTCCCACACCCTCCAGTCAGAAACCCTACATTGTTTACTGGCTCTGACAACACGTACATGCAAGAAAAAATATGTTATCAGGTTCGTAGCCCTGGTGTAGCCTGGTAAAATGCTGCATAATGATGGCATGGAAGTATGCGGCAACATCATTTTCCCTGTGGCTTAGAGGTCTTTTCAAAGGGGCGACCACCGAGGCCACAGTCTGGTACTCACTTCCGCTACAGCGGGAAGCAACAACACAATGGGACGCTTGAGACCTATACCTGAACAAACTGGCAGTGAAGACAGATGGGCAAACTGACTTGAGGCCCTGCATATGTGGACATTCATGCTCTTGCGCAGCCGTTATTGACAGTTTGGTGTATCGTGGTATGGCGGGTGGCACAGCATATATGGCTAAGCTCCTAGACATTAGGGCTTTGCTTCCCATCCATCAACACTGTGACTATAGCGCCTCCTATCTTATTCTCTAACTGCTACAGAGATCCTCCAGGGCATGCTCCCAACCCAGACTGACATTGTGACTATTGAAAGATTGTGCTCCCCTAGAAAAAGGCAATAGATATATATCACTCAACCAATACTATGGGTTATGCCCCGTTTGGGCAATGGTAAATGACTACTATTTGTTCCATATTGCTGCAGTAGCTTTTTATGTGAAAAACGCAACGGCGCTCTTATCCCGATAGCTGATGGTCAACCGACTATGTAGGCCCTGGCAATGGAAAAGATGATTAAACACACCGGTGTAAAGGATGCTATCTACTATCATATTGTGTGGACAAACTATGTTCACTATTGTATGTTCGGATATGTTGAAAACTTTATAAAGAACTTCTGTGCACAAAAAAAAGAAAATCAAGGCTGCGGCCTTAAAACAGTGGAATTAGGTCTGGAACAGGAGCTTGGGAGGTGTCTTATCAGAGCCACGTCTGCAAAGATCTTAACTAGTCTATCACTTTAACAAATCCACTTGCAGTTTGTAGAGTTTGGTGCATTTTTTGTTTATGGATTTGGCTCAGAAATGTCCTTTTGGAGAGGATCGCTGTTTCCCTCACAACCATACTGCACTTTCGCTCCCCTATAACCTATACAAGGCATCGCACTGTTCACACTCTAAAAGCAAATAAAACAACTAACATAAACAACTTACAAATGACGAGGGCAAGAAGAGGACGCCAAGCTCATAGGAGCGGATCATCAGCTGGGTGCCGTTTTTTTCCAGCGATCCCCAGGCAGCTTTTGAAAGATTTGCACTGGAAGAAACACAAAATGGAAAGAAAAAGTGAAGAGACTTTAGAAGCGAGAAGAGGACATCCATTACATCAAACTATGTGACAGTGGGAAAATACCACCATTCCCTAACCAGGAGCCTATGGAAACAGGCTGTCACATTACTGGGCAGTTACAAAAGAAATCAAAATATTCAGAGAAGCAGCTGGCTTACCACTGCAGCAAAACAAAACTAGAAACCAGTGTTCTTAAACCTCTACAATGAATCTTTGCTTTGAAAGTCAAACAACATATACCACAAACTCACTTCCATTATACTGCTGTAACAAAGAGAAGTAAGAGGCTACCCCAGTCTAGGAATTACATGTGCACTAAACACTATTGCACAAGCAGGAGCTGTACTATCAGGGTGAAAGCCAAACACATCACCTCTACTGTCACTGGGAATTACTAAAAGTATAATTAAAATTAGCCAGGTAGAAGAGATTGGGAAGGTGCGCCTCCTCAGTGTATAAGCCAAAACCATCCATTTGAAATGCAACCCAAAAAGCCAACTAAAACCTCTTGGTAGAAATAGTACATAGCCAATAGGAAAACCCCACAAATATAGCCTCATTTAGATTGCTTAAGAAGTGGAAAAGTAAGGTAGCCAAGAAAACGGGGAGCAGGAACACCAATGCTTCCTCGCTAGGCACTCCTTGCACAGGGTCATTTACTAAACTATAAGGCGACATCAGTTTGAAATGTGCTTCTAGGAACAATATGGTATTACTGCTCTTTTGAACTTATATGGTGCCTAGAAAGAGCACCAAGTAGAGTTATCGGATGTATAAGAAATATGCTACTGAAAAAGTAGGCATTCTTTCCACATTTGTAGAAGGTGAAAAATCAATGAGAAATTGTAAAACAAGGCCCTTACATTCAGTACTCTATCTAGTTGCAGATTCCTTACTTTAGAATTATCCCCAGGCATCAGACTGGATCCAGAAACTTTTCTTGAGCGGTACCCCTGGGTGGTGGCAGGTGGGGTTGTTCGCCTCTGAGTGGAGTTGTCCGCACTGGAAATGACGTGCGCGGTGCCTATATAAGCGCCACTCCAGAGTGCTGACGTCGTCTTTTTTTGTGAATTTCCACGCCAGGAGCACACTGACCACTGGTGTGCAAAACTAGGACCTGAAAGAAGAACAGCCCTGTCCCTAGAAATAGTGGGGAGGATAATTGTGTTGGTAAGGAATCTGTGGCTAGATAGAACCTCTACCAGATAATGCGTTACCAACTTATTAATCTGATAGAGACTTGTAGCCACAGATTTTGTACCCGAGCAATAACTTCCCAGAGGAGGGTCTGAAAAACTATTTCAGACCAAAAGTGCACATTCTGATGGACCCGACTGTCCAGGCAATAGTGCTTAGTGAGCAGATGCAGGGTGGTCCACGTTGCTGCCGGGCAGATGTCCAGGACCGGGAATCTACATACTAATGCAGTGGTCACAGCCTTTGCTCTGGCGGATAGAGCCTGCAAAACCCTCTGGGGGTTGCTTCGTGCTCAATGTATAGCAGACTTTAATGCAGAGCACAACTAATTTGGAGATGGTACGTTTCTGCACCGCCTTCCCTTTCTTGGCCTAGACATACCCCATAGAGAGTTGATCTTCCACTCTAAACAGTTTTGTCCTGTAAATGTAGAATGACAACACTCTTTCTGGTTCCAGCCAGTGGAGTCTTTCCTCTTCTCTAGAGGGATAAGGCGGATTGTAAAAGGTAGGCAAAGTGGTGTACTGGTCTACGTAGAACAGGGTCACTACCTTCCACAAGAAGGATGTTCAAGTCCGAACAACCAGTTTATTGGAGAAAATGAAATTTAGGGAGGCTGAGAGGACAGTGCATGTAGCTCACTGACCCTCATCGGAGGATGTAATTGCCACCAGAAAGGACGCCTTGAATATGCCTGGGTGCAAGTTTTCCCGCGGAGTTTTGAAAAACTACGCGCAGCAGTTTTTTCCTCGCTCGCCAACGTTAAGTTGGCAAGCGCGAGCGAAGAAGATCTTACTCCAGACCACCTCTCAGTGAGATTTCTCAACGGTGGCGGTCGCAGAAGGCCACTACTGCTCACGTTGACAAACCTTCCATTCACGTTCTGGAAGCTGCCGCTCCGGTAGAACATCTACTCGAGCAGCTGCGGATGGTGCCATTCGTGCTGATTTTCCTGTGAGAAACAAACACCCGCCGCTAAAAATCAGTGCGAATGGCATGAACCGACGCACTCCATCGTTTGCAAAACTACGCGTAGGGCAGCAGAGTTTTTTGGCCACTTCCTGGAGTTCCGCTTAGTGGAACTCCGCAAATTCAGCTCAGGCCTAGTCTTGATAGTGAGGAGCCTAAGAGGACAAAACTGAAGAGACTCAAAGGGAATGCACATTAAGAAAGTAAGAACCAAGTTAAGGTCCTATTGAGGCATAACAAAGGGAGCTGGAGGAAACGTGCTGCAGACCATAGGGGATTTGAAGAGAGAAAGCTGATCTGGCAACTGAAGAAAAGAGAGCTCCACTCCAGATGAAAAGCATCTCCTCATGAGAGATGCCTTAGAAACTCCAGCACGCAAAACTGCTGACATTACACGTTCTTGGCGGCGGCAAACAGATCTAACAAAGACTGTCTCCACTGCTGAAAGAGACCTTGAACCACCTCTGGGTGGAGGCACCATTCATGATCTTCTGGGTATCTTCATCTGAGTTTGTCCGTCCTGGCCTTCAGAGAACCTGTCAGGTGGTGAACCACCAGAGATACGTCCAGATGTTCCAGCCACGTCTAGAGGTGCAAGACCTCTTGACAAAGGGGCCACAACCTCACCCGCCTTGTTTGTTGCAGTAGCACATAGCGGTGGTGATGTTCATGAACACCTGCACCAGCCTTCCTTTGATGGAGGGTAGAAAGACTTTCAATGCCAGCCAGATCACTCAGAGCCCCAACAGGTTAATGTGGAGTCCGGATTCCGCCAGAGACACGAGTACTCTGATCTCCACCTCCCCCAGATGACCGCCCCAACCCAGGAGTGGCTCATCTGTCACTACTGTCAGATCTGGTTCGGGAAGGGAGAGGGATCTGTTGCTGACCCAATTGCAGTTTGTTAACCACCACTGCAGATTTTTTGCAGTGCTCTCCGAATCTGGACTATGTAGGAGAGATTTCCCCGATGTTGTGCCCACTGGAACTTCAGGCCCCACTGCAGAGGCCACATACATGAGAGTGCATATGTCACAAGCAAGGAAGCCAGGAGGCCCAGCAGCCTCAGAGTCAGTCTCACCGAAACCCAGGATAGATGCTGAAACATCGGTATCAGAGCCTGAATATCCTGTACTCGCCTGAACTGCACTGTGCCCAGAACAGCTCAGATGAAAGGGAAAGTCTGAGGAGTCAGGTGTGACTTCGGCATGTTTATATTGAACACATCGCAAGTGCACGAGGTCCGCCATCATCTGGAGGTGGGAGATGACTGCTTGGGATGAGTCAGCCTTCAACAGCCAGTTGCTGAGATAGGGGAAGACTAGCACCAACTGATCTCCTCAGATGATCTGTAACCACCACCATCACCTTGGTGAAAACCTATGGGGCACAGGTAAGGCCAAAGGGGAGCGGAGTGAACTAAAAGTGTTTGTAACCTACTGTGAATTGCAGGTAACGTCTGTGGGCAGGCAGGAGAAAATATGGAAATATTCGTCCAGTAAGTCCAACACTACCATTAAGTCTTCTGGGTCCATGGCAGACCAGACTTGAGCGAGCATGAGCATTTTCAGAATTTATCCTTTTTCAGAAAGAAGTTGAGAAGGCACAAGTTGAGTATGGGGTAAAGGCCTCTGTCCTGCTTGGGCACCTGAAAGTGGCGGGAATAGCAACCACAACCTACATCTACTGCTGGCACCCACTTTATGGCTCCCTTGTCCCAGAAAGCGACTACTTCCTGGCAGAGTAAGGGAAGATGGTCCTCCATCAGGCTGCCGCACGTGGGTGGCATGGGCAGAGTGGTCGCAAAGGGGAGGGAGTAGCCCCTTCAGACAATCTGGAGATTCCAACGGTCGGACGTTATAGACCTCCAGTAGTGCCGGTGATGGCGTATCCTGTCACTGGTTGCCCATGATTGTCGGACGCAAACTAAAGAGGCTTGAAGGCAGCAGCTGCTGGGGAGTGTTGGACTGGCTTCACTTCTGGCTGTCTGATTCAAAAGGATCTATGAGTACCTAGTCCCCAGCAATGCAGGGGATGTAAAGCCTGCATGCCGTGGTTGCTAGTCAGGTAGAGACGTGGCTGGAAGCTACGTCCGTGGACACGCAAGGAGCAAAAGGCGGACTGGGTTTGGCAAGGGGCCATGAAAAGGCCACCTTGTTTCTGAAGACACATGAACCATTAAAGGGCATGCTCATAGGCAAAGCCTCCTAGAAAAGCCAGTCATTCTCAGCCATGCGTGGTGCTGTAAGGCCACCGTGGAATAAACAGATCTGCCTAGCGAGTCGGTGATGTCCAGCTCGGATCGGATTGTGAACTTAGCTGCGACTCTCCCGTCAGCAGTAGCTTGGGAGAGTATGGCTTGGGCCTTCTGCAGGACCACTGGCAGCACCTGCTCAACCAAATCCCAGAGTGAATGGGATTAAAGGCCCAAAAGGCATGTGGTGTTTACTGACCGCTGTGCCAGGCTGGGGAAGAAAACATTTTCTTGCCCAAGGTGTCCAGCCTTTTGGATTCACTATCCAGTGGGGTGGTAGGGAATATGCCAAGATTGAGCTTGGAAGTGGAGGCTTGGACCACCAAGCTCTCCGATATAGGGTGTCAGATAAGGAAGATGAGGCCCCCTAGGCAAGGTGATGGCAGCAGGCAATTGTCCCATTCACATGAGCCCCTGTGTAGAACGTCCATGAGGGCTGCGGCTGAAGCACCTCCGCCAAGATGGTAGTCTTGACAGACACGGAGAGCAGCTGAAGGTCTAGGCACTCCGCTGCCCTACCTCCCATCAAAATAAATTAGGCTCTCTCCTCCTTAGCCACAGTAGCAGAAGAGACCAAGCCAGTACCTGGGGAGGTGTCCAGTCCACTGGAAACCGCCAAATCCTAACACCTGGTGTCCTCATTGGGATCTAGGGGCTGGTATTTTCCCAATCTTCCCCAATTCCTAGCTCATAGAAATAGGGCTCAGGCTCCGGTCTGAAGGGAATGGCTTCAGTCAGCATCGGAGTCAACTTCAGACAATGCCCATCCAGCTCCATATTAGAGTCGGGTAAGAATTAGGACTGTTTTGGCAGCGGGGCCAGGAAAGGTCGAGGTGGCTCAACCGGTGCTGGTCCAGATCCATCTATTGATTCAAGGGGTCTGACTAGTACTGTGGGAAAACCCATCAGGGAAAGAGCAGTAGGGACCCCTTCTGAATCCACGCCGCCCATAGACACTCCAGCGGGGATAGGCCACCCAAATGTGAGGTGCATGGTCTCATAAAATTTCAAAATTGGGCGCCTTCTAGAAACTCATGGCGGCTTGAAGACGGCCCATGCACAAGCTCAACCACGGAGCCAGGCCTTGAGTGTTGAAGCTCCCTCTTTCTTTTGATGCGGCGAAGTTTCTACTTCTTGTTCTTCTTTTTCTTGTGGTACTAACTGGAATAGGACAACTTCAACTGCAACAAACATCGAAGTCTCCGTACCCAATCCCGGGACCTTCCTCTTGACTTGGGATCAAGACCATTGTGGCGTTGCACATCGAGTGACAAGGAACTGGAGGGATTGCGCCGTAAAGGAATTTGGGTGCATGGCGTGATAATTGGCACAGGTCTTGGTGTCGTGGTCACGCTAAATGCACCAGAGACAGACAAGGTGAGGGTCCATAACCGACATTGGTCAGTGACAGGCGCCGCAGGAATTGAACACAGCCTGCCTCGTTGACATCCGTGCCACACCAAGAGACAAGACTCAAAAAGCTTTGACAAAAAGTCAAAAAAAGACAGAAAGAATAATCTGAGGGTAGCTCTCTTCAGATCTGCGCTGACAGGTGCAGAAAGAAAATAACTGATGTCAGTGAGTTGGGGTGGCTCCTATATAGGTATCGGGTACGTCACTTCCCACTCCTACGATGCCACAAGTCTTCGAACGACACCAGCTACCACAGGGGTACTGCACATGAAAAAATCCTGGTTCCAGTCTGAAGCTTGGGGAATATTATAAGGTAAGGAATCTGTAGCTAGAAGTCTCCATCAGAGGAATACATTTTACAGTAGGAGAAACAAATCACGACCAGTGTTTATTCATAGTAATAAGGGACCTGGGTTAGAGTTAGGTTGACGGGTACTCTGCCACAAACATGACAGATATCCTGTTTGCCTTGTTACAAGTGCATTTGGATTCAACACACTTGTAAAAAGGCAGACAGGATATCTGTTAGGTTTGTGACAGGCCACCTACGTGACCAAGGATTTCCCACTGCCCACTGTGTTTGCACTAGAGTCATCGGGCAAAGTAAAGATCAATGACGGTTCTGAACTGTAACCCTCCTCTATTTTGCTTGACTGCCAGAAACCCCATATTAAACAGATGCCAATCATTGTTAAAGGAGTGGGACTATCAGTCTGCTGAGGGAGTTATTTGACTTGGGTTTGTGGGGACGTTTACCTCTTTTGCAGTCATCCTTCAAAGAACTCAGAAAAAGTACCAAAGACTCATTTCTATCAGTTACTCAACATGTAACAGGCGAAATGCACTTTTACCAAGCCAATTTATTCAGTAATATACAGAAATAGCTAGTTTGTTACGTGTAGTTCTACAGCGCACACTCACTAGGGAGGGTATCCTGGTTCTGAGCAGGTGTGTTTGCCTATCTCTTCGTATGGAAGAGTAGATTGGTTAATTGAAAAAACGGGTCTTCACCTTCTTGCAGAACTCAGGAAGAGAGGGTGAGGCCCTCATGTGGAGTGGGAGGCTGTTCCAAGCTTTAGGAGTGGTGTAAGAGAACGCCCGCCCGCCTACTCTTGCTCTGTGTTTGCACTAGATGTGTGCGAGAAGGAGTCCTGCAGATCTGAGGTGTCTGGGTGGTTGATGGAAGGAGATGTGACTGTTTGGTAGGTGGGGCCTAAGTTGTGTAGTGCCTTGAATGTGTGTGTGTGAGGAGTCTGAAATGAGCATGTTTGTGTATCAGAACCAGGGGATCTCCCTAAGCTGTGGTGTGAAGGGAGTTCTATATGGGTGATTAACTATGAATTTGGATGCTTAGTTTTAGATGGTTTGTAGTCTTCTAGTGAGTTTCTTTGTGATCTTGGCGTGTTCTCTAAGTCTAACTTGCTTGTGACAAGAGCATAAGTGACAGCTTTTCTAGTGTTGCTTGTGATCAATTTGAAGATCTTCCTCAGAATCTTCAGGGTGTGGAGGCAGCCATTGACTTGTGCTGTCATGTCCAGTTTGCTGACAATGATCATTTTAAAGTTCCTTGCACGGGTGCTGGATGTGGGTCTGAGTTCAGCCGGCCACCGTTGGTTTCCTATAATGAGATGTTCTTGCCTAAGATCACTACTTCTATCTTGTGGGTATTGAGTTTGAGACAGTCGGCTTTCATCCAGTTAGCAACTTTGGTCATGCATGCGGTGAACTTGATTCTTATGTTGGGGGCCTTGTCCGAGAGGGAAAGTATGAATTGTGTGTCCTTGATGTATGAAAGGATGTTGATGTTGCGTGCAAGGATAACCGCTAAGGCAGAGGAGTGTTGCCCCACTGCTACTTCAGCAGAGCAAAAAATAAAAATAAAATGATACACAGGATGTTATTATCATTTTATTTTTATATGCGGGAGGCGGGGTTGGTCTCTGTGACACCAGAGTACTGGAGGAGTGGTTTGCACTCCTCTAAGGTAACATGACGGGTTGGCCGTCCCTTTAGGGTGGCCAAACCGTCATGCACACTTGGCAGGTTCTCAGTTGGGCTGTGTGGCACAGCCTTGTAGAGTACATGCCCATCCTCCCCAGGCACTACCTAAGCGTTCAAACAGGATGCTTAGACCAATCACAACGCTGCTACTGCAGCATCATGATTGGCTGAGAGAGTCTGGAAGCTTGGGTGCTTCCAGCACAGCAGAAGGAGGAGAGGCGTGTGGCGGCGGGAGAAGCATGCGGCGGCGCAGCAGAGAAAGTAAATTTATTTTATTATTTTAATCCATCCCATTTTGAGGCAGCCACCACTGTACAGATTGCAAGAGAATCACGTTTTGACTCCTCACCCACGCACACAAGGCCCTCCACGACCTGGGCCCCATGTACCTCAACAACCGCTTGACCTTCTACACTCCCACCCGCCAGCTACGATCGACCAGCCACGCCCTCGCTGCCGTTCCACGCATCCGAAGAGCCACCATGGGAGGAAGATCCTTCTCCTACCTGGCAGCCAAGACCTCGAACTCCCTCCCCATCCACCTCCGTCTGACCCAAGACCACCGCTACTTCAGGAAGCAACTCAAGAACTGGCTGTTCGAGCAGTAGCGGATCCCCCTCCCCAAACGTCTTGAGACCCTCCGGGTGAGTAGCGCGCTATACAAATATCTTGATTGATTGATATCCATAAAAAATTAGCAGATCCAGCAGAGTGGATTCTTGGGTGCCAATCTTGTGCAGGCGTCTGATAAGGATGGGAGTGAGACCGTGTCAAATGCTGGCAGAATGAGGGCTGCCATGTCTCCCCTGTCAAGGATCATGCATGTGTCATATGTGGTAGTAAAGAGTGCTGTTGCTGTACTGTGTTTGGGCTTGAAACTAAACTACGTGGTGTTGTGGACCTGGTGGTTGCTGAGGCGCTGGTTGATTTATTTTCCTAAAACCTTCACTGGGTATAGTAGAAGAGAGATGGGTCCATAGTTGGAAATGTGGCTGGGCCAGCGAATTACTTCTTGAGAAAGGGGTATGACAGTAGCTTATTTCAAGGTGGCTGAGTTGGTGGAGGTGTTGAGGATGGGTGTAATGTGTTTACTGAGCAGTAGTTGTCCTTTGGTAAAGGCGTGGTGGAGGCAAGTGTCAGATGGGCATCCTCAAGTGGATGGTCTTCATGGTAGCAGCGATTTTGATGGTGGTGATGGTGGGCTATGAGGTCAGAGTTCAATCTTCAGCCATGATATGATGTTCAGTTGTGATGGAGACGGGTCCAGTTGAGGGCCAACTTTTCTGTACATGGAGGTGAATTTGTTACGGAAGAATTCAGAGAGATTGTAGAAAAGGTCTTGTGAGGGGGCAATGTTGCTTGTGATGGCAGGAGGCTAGTTGAAATCTTTGATGATGGTGAAGATTTCCTTGCTACTGTTAGTGCCGGCGTCAATGAGATCTGCAAGAGCTGTGCTCCTGGTGTTCTGTATCTGCCGGTGTTAGGGTTGATTTGAAGATGCCTTGATTTGTGGTGTCTTGACCTATTCTCCATTTGTTTTCCAGTTGCTTGCAGTAGAAATATAGCAACCTGAGTTCCTCTGTGTACAAATCAGTACCCAGTTGGTACAACCCTTGCCATTGATTTGCGCTTGAGAGGAGCTAGGGGGATTAGCACGTGCGATGATCCAGCTGTTGAGGTTCTTGATGGCTTTCAGCTTGTTGCTGGTATGCTTGGATTGGTGCACAGAGAAGGAGAAGCCCGTTTCTCTTCTGTGATGCTTTTCCAGCTGCAAGTGGTTTCGGTGGTGGCAGGTCTTTGATGCTAAAGGAAAGGTTTGTGGAAACTCACAAGGTGTGGTTTGTTCAGGCCATTGTTTCTGGCTTGTCGACTGTGATGTTGCTGATTGAGTAGAAAATCTGGTCCAGGAGGTGTCCCGCTGTATGTATGGGTAACGAGTTGCGAGAGGCCAAGGTTTCCAAGCTTTTATATAAGGGCCGTAGAGTTTTGGTTAGTGCAGTCTCCCAGGTGAAAGCTCAGGTCTACAAGCAGGATGAAGATGCTGGTGTTGATGATCCGGTCCAGGGAAGACATGGCTTGACAGTTCGGGCTGGACTGTTCCCATGAGGCACAGGGTCAGACTGATTTGCATATAGCCATGTCTGAACTGGGGTGGCTGAGTGGGCAAAAGAATGGTGATGGATTAAACCCAGATCAGTTGACTGGGGGTGAGTGTTTTATTTGCTCAAACGCTCCGTCCATCATCCCATTTTGTATCGCTTTGTTCGCCCTAAGTGTGGCAGGGTATGCTCAGACGTGAGTCCCTTGCTCACTTGGCCACTGGATTCAAGATAGCCTGGCTGATGACGATTATGAATCCGAAACCGGTCCCAGGGTGCTTGTTTCCAGTCCAGGGAAGACATGGCTTGGCAGTTGGGGCTGGACTGTTCCCATGAGGCACAGGGTCAGACTGATTTGCATATAGCCATGTCTGAACTGGGGTGGCCAGATCAGTTGACTGGGGGTGAGTGTTTTATTTGCTCAAACGCTCCGTTCATCATCCCCTTTTGTATCGCGGTGTAGATGATGAGGCATTAGGTCCCTAGAAAAATTGGTTTGAGGTCCTGGTGGTCTATATGTGATGCATAACAGCCATGTCTCCCAGTCCTTTTTGCCTTGTTCACAAAGACCTTTGGTTACGAATGAAAAAAATAAATTCTGCCTTGCAGCGCCTTCTCAGGTAAGAAGAAACACCTCTTTAGGCACTGGAGTGTGTCAAACACTTGGTGGTGGTGAGAGAAATAGCTCACTTAAATTGCTAGAGCACATTATATGTATGTAAACTGCCCTAATAAATTTCAGGCAGCAGATTGGGTGCATGGGTGCAGCTATCAATAAGGCACAGTAACACCAGATCTCAGGGGTCTGATGAACCCAGTGCACCCCACATATGATAGACTTGTGACCAAACCTGGGGGTCAGTGAAGCTCTGCATCCTTGCTTGCTTTATGGCATATGGTCCCATTGCTATGTCACTGTTCATGCGGGAGCAGTTTTGAAAGCCTGACACTTGTGTTTAAACCATTTCCAGGAATGAGAACGATGTAAATAAACATCGAGCATTATATCTAGTTCCACAGGAATGAGACAGGAGGCCCAAATAATGCAGCAAGGTTGACGGAATTATGTGGCAAGAAAATGAAAATTATGCAGTGCAATGTGGCACTTTTTTGTGATTTTTCTACATATTAACACTGTCTGGACAAATGTTTCACTTCACTGGTATAAGTTAAAGACCCAAATATAGCAATAAGCAACAGAAAGGTGACAAGTCAACATTTGCAAAGGGTCTTCCAGTGCATTGTAGTAACTTTTGCTCTGTATGAGCGAGTAACTGTTTTTTGTTAAAATTTGCAGGATGGGCACCAAATGATGAATTATGTTGCAAATGCGGAAAATCCATAATTATAAATAAATAAATCGTAAATCATACGTTCTTATATAGCGCCTTTTCACCGTAAGGTCTCAAGACGCTTGCTTTGGGAACCCGTCCTGGCTTTTCCCTGCGAGATTACCCCTACTGGGCAATCCCCAAGGTAAAGACCAGGCATCCCATTGCGGTGGGGCCGTAGTGGAGATTAAGCAAGCTATTGCCCAGAGTTGCAGAGTGTGAACCCACAATTCGAGTAGGCACCGAGGCGAGAATTATCGAGTCCGTGGACATTTTGAGCTCAAGACCCTGCCGCGTCGGGGATTGAACCCTGGTCCTGGGTCTGACCTCTGCATCAGGGACTGCCTCCTCTAACCGGTGAGCCACACTATGCAGAAAATACCATGGCCACAAAATCTCTTAATTCCAGTGCCTGTGCTTATATCATTAGTAAGCACAAGAAAGCGGACTAGTACTTCTATTTTCACCCACGTTATAGTTACAGACAACCTGGGGCCATATTACAGACTAGAGTGTTTTGTCGCGTTTGAGCCACGATACACCTTTAAACACACCTGCCAGGCGCAAACAGAGACAGTGCGCCCTACCACTATGAATCTACTGCCCACAGAATAGCTGCGAAATCATGCATCCAGTGAAATACAGAGTGGTTGCTTCAAAGCCACCCCGTGTTTCACTGTGCAGGTGGCATGCCGCCTGCACAGTAAAGAAGCGAGAAAGATACCCCTGCAGGCAGATGCAGTAAGTTATGGCACCCGCCTGCAGGAGGATGTCTGGGGATCCACAAGACCTCTTCTTCCCCTCCAGTGGACTGCCTTCAGGCGGTGCTCTGAGAGTGCACCGTCTTTTGTGGTACACTGGGAGTGTGCTTCCTATTTCTGTCTGCACCAGCACTGACAATACAGCACGGGCAGAGAGGCAAAGAGATTCCCTAATTTGAAGTAGAACACTCCCCAATGCAAATGAGGGAACAGCCTCTGATGATAGCGCTGGCGCTACATGTACCTCAGAGCTATGAATATTACAGAGGGGAACACAAAAGTGCTTGCGGCCCCCTCTGTAATATCATTGCGTCCCGTGGCCCACAAAGAAGGTGCAAATACCCTTTTACCCCCCATCCCACCCCCCCTGCGGCATAATGTGTAATACGCCCATTGGCATGCTAGTATGGCCCTTATTGTGAAATGTCTGGATTTAGTTATAGGGATACCAGGGGAAGCAGGCAACAAGACCTTAATCTCCAATTCTAGTTGTTAAACACAGCACCTAAATCTGGCCATACTTAGTTTTTATTCCTGGAATGGGGAATAACTATGCAGACTCGAATACAGCAGGTGAATAGCTGCATGGAGTAAATATTAACGGGGTCTGTGTGGTTTGGGGGGTGCTGTGTGGGGGCAGTGTAGACTCGCTGAGGGTACAATCGCCTTCCCCCCCATGGTGTTGAAGGGGATGCTAAAGAGCTGGACGGTACCCACAGCCCCCATACTCTTTTCACCCCCAGTTTTACTGGTTGCAGATCTGCATGCGGTAAAATCAGGTTTGATGTTTCCAGACATTGTACTTGGGTCAGGAAAGACAAAACAACTCGTAGTATGATGGCACAGTTCCCCTCCCGCCGGGATACCATCATACTAGTCATGAGGCCCTGTATGTGCAAAATATCCGACACCCTGCACCCCACCTTAGAAACATTGACAGGTGACTCTTGCTTTGTGCCATATTGCTTTTGTCATCTCAGCGCGCATTGCACAACTTTCACCCGCCTAAATACATCTGAGCCTTGGAATGAGCCATAAGCAAGGGAGCTGCAAATTCTGTTAAAAGCGCAATTTAACTTTCATTCTCCTAAAATTTTATATTCTTTCTATAGACTTCTAGTTCTACAAATAGACTGCCAGCGGCAGGTAAGACTACATCCTAGCCTTCCTTTATGTCTACTTCAACTCATCTTTCAGAGCTCTCTGTGGGAGTCCATTCACCTAGTCAGCCCTATTGTATCCCAAATCTGCGGGGACCATTCATTCTACATCTACTGGGTTTCCACCAATCAATATTCCTCCACATGGTGATCAAAGGGTCAGTCGCACTGACAGTGCGTAATCATCAACAGGCTATGAATGTCTGCCCTGATCACCGTCGCAATAGTCTCTGATATTTTAGCACGTTTTGATGTTTTAGATTGTTTTAAACAGATTGTTTTATACATTACTTCAAGGCAAGAGGTGTGGTGCAACAGCCAGAGCGGCTGACTCCGGAGCGTGGGTTTCGATCCTGGGGCCAGCTCAGCTGAGCATCATGTGACTTTGAGCAATAGGTCACTATGGGGCAAATGTAAGACCATTCAGTTAGGCGAGCCGCAAATTGCGCAGGATTGCAACTCGCAATTTGCGACTCGCTAAACTGAATGTATAACAGTGTCTCAGACACTGCGATTCCCAATGGGGTTGCAAATTGCATGCCTCATTATTATACATGAGGCAAGCACAATTTGCGACCCCATTGGGATTGGCTAGCACTCAGGGATGGTGACCTGCTGGGGTCAGCAGACCACCATGTCTGTGACTGCATTTTCAATAAAGCAGGTTTTTTTTTTCATACACTGGTGTTAGACTCACTATTAGGAAGGAGCGCCCTTGGCATGCCCCCTTCCTAATACCGAGTCGCAAACCACATTATGTGAGTCGCTAATAGGTTAGCGATTCGGAAATATGGTTTTGTGCATGGGGCAGACCAATTTTGCAGTCGCAACCGGGTCGAAATCCCGTTTGCGATTGCAAAAAACGGCCGTACATCTGCCCCCTGTGCCTTGAAAACCTTAATAATACAACAGCAAAGGGAAAGTTTCAAACTGGGGTACCCCACTATGATGTGTCTAGACTCGGTGTATATTCTAATTGTACAGAAAGCACAGAAATAACAAGCTGGAAAGACTTTCTTGCTTGGACACCATCACTAAGTCAAAACGTGCAATGCGATTTTTCAACAGCAAATACATCGAAGTCTGAGAGCTGGCCAAAATTATCTGGAACTTGGATCGCAGGCATCTTTAAACAACAAATGTGCCCAGAAATCAAGAAGTGAAATTTCACTAGAGAATACTGCCATGACATTTAAGCTGCCATCCATTTATTTATTGGATTATTTTATATTGTGCAAACAAGGCCCGCAAGCACTGTTGCTTAACTTAAACTTGCGAACAAAAACAAACCCCATACTGGAGACACCAAAGTAATGTAACAATATCAAATCGGAATATCCTAGTGAGTAGGCGAAAACTGTTGTTCCTACTATATTAAAGCAAATAAAGGTTATATGAGCCAAGTTGTGTGTACCAGTATGGAAGGGTAAAACACTCATTATCGCCAAAGTGGCTACTGAGGTATAGACTAGAGCGGAAAGTAGAGACCCTAGGAAGAGGGCGGACAAATGCATCGCCCCCGAAGAAAGGACTTAAGTTCTCTTTGGACAATGGAAAGAAAGGATATGGTGCATATGACAGGTGGAAGAGAATTTCCAGAGCCTAAAAGTACAACCCAAGAAGGACTGTGGCATGGTGTTTTTTGTGGAAGAGGGGTTTGAAGGAGAAGGGTGTCAGATCTGTGGCGTATATGTGCCCCCCTGAAATCTTACGCTTGCCCCCAGGTAGTGTGAGCAATCCGAACGAAAGAGTTTGTGCACGAGGCAAAGCAGCTTGTATGAGGCACTGGCATTTAAATGGAGACAAGTTAAGATTGAAGAAACCAAATGTTTAACATTCTGCACCATGAGGGGGTCAGTGTGATTATGCATCAGGAGAGGACCAAGTTATGCACTAGGGTTGACTAAATTATGCAGCAATGAAAGGCAAATTATGCAGTGCAATGCGGTACATTTTGTGATGGTACTAATACTTTATTATTTTGCCATTTTTTACACGCTAGCACTGTCTGGGCAAAAGTTTCACCGTATTACTAACAGTTTAACACCCAAATACAGTAATAAGCAAGAAAAGATGACTGGTCAACCTTTATGAAAGGCCTTTCACTGCGCAGGAACACTAGTCACCATGCTTTGACTTATTTTGATCCGTTAGAGCTAGAAACAATTATTTTTTTGTTGATAGTGGAATATTATGCTGCAGAAAATAGATTATTTGGCAAATCCATAACTAAGCGGAAAAAAACAGCGTCCGCAGAAGCGCAACATTCCAGAGCCTCTTCCCCATGGAGGGTCCGGGTTTTATATGTACAGCAGAGCGGGAATGTTCACAAAATATCAGAACTCAGTATACAGTTCTCTCTGAACAAGAAATATTGGAAGACCTAATTAAAACGGCAAATAAACAGCGAAGGGGGAGGATTAAAGTCAAAGGAACGGGCAGCCTTTGAGTTTGGCAGATCAATGGGCAGTCTGGCAGAGCCATTACCGTCTCAGAGCCTTTTCAAGTCACATTACTGCTGCTTGGCTTCAGGGCACATAAAGGAGAACATAATGTAATCAAAGTGTTCAATTTCTTTAAAAACATACAATAAAATAAAAAGTGCAGGGTCCCAAAGATTCCCTCTGCCTGCTGCCAGGGCAACTGAATGCCGCCATTACCGAAC
Source organism: Lissotriton helveticus (assembly GCF_964261635.1). NCBI lineage: Eukaryota > Metazoa > Chordata > Amphibia > Caudata > Salamandridae > Lissotriton > Lissotriton helveticus. Next base: position 340,083,027 of record NC_136070.1, read on the forward strand.
ACCCGGCTGCCTATTCTTGATTTCAGCTACTGCCTCTTTCTTCCAACCAGAACTTAATTTTTAAAGTAAAAAATAAATAAATAAATGCTGGCCCCAAAGTTTTACTCAGAAGCCAGAGGCCGTGGCAAATGTTGAGGTTACTGTTTCATGAATGCTATGCCTTTTCTCTCTTGGGTATTCCTTTTCTTGAGTTGCATGTGCTAATCAATCAATCAAGAACAGTGTTTCCTAAACTGTGGGTCACTGCCCAGACAATTTGTGGTGGGTCACGAAAGTACAAGCAATAAATAAAGAGGCCTTTAAATTCTGCATTTATCTTGCCACATTTGCTTTGCTTCAAAGACAAAGGTTAAAGGTCAAGCTATGTCTTCTGACAAATTTGCTGCTTATATTTTTAATATGGGGATTGGCATTTAGAAACTCCTCTCACTTTGCAGTCAAAGAACGAAAAATAAAGTGAATTATGTGGCATTCTTGCTGGGATACATGGAGTGTAAAAGGAAAGGATGTCAATTTTTATCACACACAACAAAATGTAAATATCTGTAAATTAACTATACACTTTCAGCAGTTAGGAAAGCAAAAAGGTATCACATTTTTTGTAATTCGGAATAGTGATGAAAAAACAATGTTAATAGGACCACAACAAATAATAAATATTCACTAAAACTCGATTTCCAAATGTTATCAATTGTGTGCAACACAGTTTTACCAGTAAAATGTATATCTCTGCAAAATGTGTGGCCATTTCAAGGGAAAATGTGCTGTCTGTAAATGACAGCGTGCTACCACACGATGCTTTAAATATATTTAAAAAAAATCACAAAACTCATGTCCATTAAAGCTACATGGGTAGATAATTTGAGTCGTGATTCTAAAAGCTTTGGAAGCATTGATCAAGTGCGAACACGTTAGTAATATAATACACATTTAGTTTATATCATGTTCTGCAACGTGATAATCTCGTACTGCTTGAATATAAGTGCAATATTTAATCTAAATGCTGTTTTATGATATTTGTGACTGATTTCAGAAACTTTTTTGGAAAGGTTGATAACTATGTGTCCTGTTTATTGTTGTTTGTTTTAAGAAGCACTATGTACAAACGGGAAAAGGATAAGACGTTCTTCTTTGTGGGGATACGAACAGCACACAGCCACTCCAGTAGTCTGTCCCAGCTCTCGCCAACTGTCCGAGCTGCGACGGACAGCAGGAATAGAGAACGAAGGTTCGGGTTCTAATTTAAAACCATGTCAAACATAACACCATCTTCCCCCTTAAAAAATACAAGGGAAAGTGGAAAACACAAAACAATAATCAAAGAGAAATAAAATGGAAAATGAAACGATAAACAACAGAATAGGATACACCATAAGAATCAAGCAAAAATGTAAGTGGCAAAACTATATCCTAAGGGAACAAAACAGAACAAGATACATTTCAAACTCTTAATACATTTCTAAAACAAGATATAGTCTATAGGAACATCATGTTTACAAAGGTGACCACAGTACGAAACAGAGATGATACAGTTAAAATTCTTAACACAGTTCTATAACAAATTACAGTCTAGACGAACATCAAGCTTACAAAACATCAAGCTTACAAAGGTGACAGGGCCGAACTGGGAACCGAAATTGCAATGGGAAACTGCTTGGCTGGCCCCCTGAGGGTCAGGGGGGCTGCAGCCAAGCTGTTTAGACGGGTGTGTTTTGTCCGATTTTGTCGGCCCCCGGCAACAAAAACGGCCCCCAGGGGCCAAAAATCGGCCCTCACCTTGGGGGCCCACCAAGGAAACACCCGGTGCCCGCTACGGCCAGTCCGGCATTGAAAGGTGACCACTGTAAGAAATAGCAATTCCCATCAATTTAAAATGTAACCTCTTAAATATCTGGAATGAATGATATTCCTCCTCCCTTCCCCGCTTGTGCAGACCGAGGAATCAGCAGTGTTAGAAATAAGGGTCTATAGTGGGCAGGTATGTACTCTGTCCAAATAGGGACCGTTCTTTATAGTCAGGATAAGGGAGTTACAAATCTGAAATAACCTCTGCTAACCCCCTGGGTAGCTTGGCATGAACAGCTCAAAGGCAATGTGTAAAGAATTTGCACATAACACACATTAATACAGTGAAGACACTACTGAAGGGACACCACACCAGTTTTAGAAACAGAGCCAATATTTATCTGTGTAAAACAAGACCCAAACCATAACAAGCATTTACAATGCAATGGTTTCGCCTTTGGAAAAGTTAGAGCTATTGGCATTGTAAATGACTAAATTTGTAGTTATGTGTTGGTTTTAAAAACAGATAAATAAATGGCATTGTCAGTTACATTGCCATTAGCTAAATCTCTCGCAAATGTGAGACCTATTGTGTGTACACACACACACACACACACACACACACACACACACACACACACACACACACACACACACACACACACACACACACACACACACACACACACACACACACACACACACACACACACACACACACACACACACACACACACACACACACACACACACACACACACACACACACACACACACACACACACACACACACACACACACACACACACACACACACACACACACACACACACACACACACACACACACACACACACACACACACACACACACACACACACACACACACACACACACACACACACACACACACACACACACACACACACACACACACACACATATATATATATATATATATATATATATCCCCCCCGGGAGAGAAGGCGGAGACCAGAGGGCAAGGAATAGCAAGAAATAAATAGGGAGAGGGAGAACAGGGGGGGGGGGCAGTCAGGCATCGCGAAGAGTCGGCAATAGAGAAGAGCGGAGATGCAGGTAAAAGTGAGTGCGGTCACAAACATGGGCAGGGCGGTATGGGGAAAGCAAACAGGGACAGGGGGAACAGGCAGAAACTGTGAAGAAGGGGGAGGAACGAGAGGCTACAACCGGTGCCATGCATATAAAGATCAATAAATAGCCAGCACGTGTGTGCAAAGTCTCTTTAACTGAGTAAACTCGTATCTATAGCTCCTAGAGCAATCTGGGTGTGCGCTGCGCTGTACAAAGGTGTACATACACCGCTCTGCAGGGCTGAGACCAGGAACATAACGCATACCCATGCAGCCCACAAGGGAAGGCGGAGGAGGCAACCTTCGGGGGTGCTCCAGTCGGTGGAAAGCATGTAAACATATGTGAGATACGGGGGCTCCTCGTCAATTATACACATCGGATCACAGACTTTGCCCCCTTGATTCACAAAGGTAAAGGTGCACGTTCCTGTAATTGTAATACTTGTAGGCGTTCAGGAACTACATACGGAGTTTTACGACTCCTTATGCTTAGGTGTGCAGAGTTCTCTGCCACAGTTGCGGTGTCTCCGGGTGTGGAGATCGCTACGCGTGAGTGGGAGTCGTGCTGGCTAGCAAGTAGTTGGCAAATAACTAAAAGTAGTAAGCTTGCAGGAAAGTGTCTCAGGTGTCTTAGAAAGCAGCAAAAACTTGTAACTAAAGTAAACGAGAGGGATAAACCGGGATGAAGGTGTTTTTTGGGGGGGGGGTGTAATAAGTAAAGGAACCGCCTGAAGGAAGAATGAAACACAGCTGGGCTCCCGGGGTCTGATGACACAAGTGCTAGTGTACAGTGTCGCTGTTACACCAGAATAAATACCAAAAAACATGCCTGCAAAGGTCAGTCCGAGGACTCCCCCCTACCCCCCTTTTAAACCAGGGATTGTTCTTTTAGTTAATTCCCAAATCCAACCACTCTTCCGTTGCAGACACGGCTCTCTTCAGAGTCTGCCTTTGTTTTATTGTGTTTGTATACGCTTTTCGTCATTCCCTCGTGGCGCTTACTGTACCACAAGGGACGTGCTCAACACAAAGCGTCTTTGCAGCTTAAGGTCAGTGCTGCTATGTCTGTGCGAGTGTGGTGATTTATCAGCGAGAGTATAAGGGGGAAGGGCACCACTGTAAGTGTGGGGAGGCCAGTGGGGCGTGTTTTGAACAGGATTGGTTGGGGGGGGGGGTTACTATCCTGTTCAGGACATAAGGAGAAATGGCAGGATGACAATGTCTTTCATGTTTGGTCCGACTGCAAAAACAATGACTACAGTATTCAAGAAACAAGAGTTCTTAAAATCCCGTGTCCCATTTGCTGCATTGTGTGGTCTTGGGTAATTTTTCTTCGCATAAGTCAGTTCCCATTCTGAAAACGGAGAGTAGGTTCAGAAATGGGCTAAGGGTTGGTAAGAAAAACGATATAAACAACTCAACACTTATAGCGCTTCGAGCATACTGTGCATCCCGACATAGGTTCTCTTGCACTGTTTCCATATCTCAACCGACTCCTGCATCATTTTCCCAGCTAACTAAACCTGCCCCTCCATTCGCATTCACAACTGCAAGAAGTGCCGTGAAGCAACCTAGCGCTTTAAACATATCGCAATGGAACGTAAAGCAGCAGAGCATAGGACTGCTGTTTAAAGCGTGCATGAGACGCTTGCTTATAGACCCGGATTGTCGCGTGGCTGCTCGTGCCCTTTAATGAAGTGCAGCCTCCCAGTGGATTAGTGCAGCTTTTCTCGAGTACAGCTGAAAGCCCAAGAACGCCCGGCATCCCGGGAGGGGCGCCCCCCACTTCCCCCCCACCCTCGCAACTTCAGGGCACTTCTTTATGTACAGAGAGCTGGGTCGTGGGCAGCATTCCTCGCATTAAAGTGTCGTATCTAGAAACGCCCTCCGCTCAGGGAGCACGTCCTGCCATCAGTACGGCTTTCCAGAGCCCTCGCGACGTTGGTCCTCACAGATAATTCTACTTCGATGCAGGCAGGCCTTATGCGATCACTCTCTATCCTTGAACACAAGCAACGAGGGGGGGGGGGTGAGGAGCTCGCAAAGACCGAAACGCCACGGAGACGACAATCGCGCAGCCCACTCCTGCAAAAGACACTCCAAAAATGACCAACCATGACGTGGGCAAAAGCCTAAAATTCTCGGGAACGCCCACGAATCTGCTCCGGCATTGACGAACAGATCTCTGTTCCAATGGCTAGCCTCCATTTATGGAGCTAGCCAATGGAACAGAGGGGCGGGACAACACACACATACTGTAGACATAAGATTTCGCCTGCGCGAAAAGCTGCGCAGTGCGCAGCTTTCGACAGGCGAAACCTAAAAATCCAACATACAGTAATCAAGATATGCATATAGCAAAAATAAACTTAAAATACTGTTCCTTGAAGTCGATAGCTCCATCCATCAAAAAAACATCAACAAACAAATCCAACAGTTCAGGCCGTCCGCGAGGTCGCGGGCCAGCTACGGTGTTGGAAAGACCCGCAAACATGTACCTTGGGAATGCAGTGCGTCGCAGAACCTACGATGAGATACGAAGTGGAGGCGCTGTCGATTCCGAAGGTCGGTGCAGAAGTCATTGGGCCCTTGAAGTCACATGCTTTGCAGATCGAACTCCATGAGGTTGAAGTCAAGAGTGCTGGCTTTGGGCCTGCGTTGTGAAGCAGTACAATGGGATGTGTGGTGCCCACAGGTCATGGTGCAAGCAGCGCTGTCGGTTGACAATGCTGGAGTGTTGTTGTTACTGACGTTGGTGGATCAGGGTTGTGGTGTGGGACGGGGTGATGCTTTGTGTACCTCACGATCGGTGTCCACAGGCCCCGGTGCAGGCAGCGGCATCTACGTCAGCGTGGATCGTTGCTGGCAATGTGATGCGATACGCGGTGCGGTGCCCATGGGTCACAGCGCAGGCAGAGGCTTGATGATGGTGTCAGCTGGTGGCGTCAATGAGCCAGGGTTGCGTTGTGCAACAAGGCAATGCTTCAGGAGGTGGCTTCAGGTCACTGAGCCGGCAGCAGCATCAGTGATGGTGTTGTACTTGTTTTTCTTCTGTTGCAGCACAAAACACAACGCTTCTGGTTCTGTTGGCAGATGAACCTGAAGTCTTTGATGTTCCTGAAACTTCAAACTGGAGGCAAGCTCTACTTCAAGCCCTCAGAGAAACATCAGAAATAAGTTGCAGAAATTTCAGTCCCGTCCTTTCAATACCCAAGACAGAATCAGGAAGTAGCAGGCTAGCACAGCAAAGCACACACCAAAGTGGAGGTCCCTTCTGACAGCTTCTCCAGCTCTTCTTCCTGGCAGGTTCCTTAGTCCAAAAGAGTTTTAAAGTTATGGGGTCAGAGTCCGAATACTTATACCAGTATTAGTCTGTAAAGTTGGCAAACTTCAAAGAAAAGTCTTCCTTGCCTTACTAGAACTGGTTTTGTCCTCCCTGGTCGAGCCACACTACAGAAGATGGAGACAACGTTGTAAAAGGACACAGCCCTATTCTGGTGTGGAAGCCTCCCACCGCTCTAGCACAGAACGACCCACCAGGGTAGTCAGCAGTAGCGGCCCCTCAGCTATGGCGGAGGAGCGTTGCCCCACTGTTTTCAAGCAGTGGGAGAAGTAGAAACATAAAATGATAACTTTCAGTTATCATTTTATGTCTGTGCTACTTTGAGGGCAGGCTGGTGGGTGGGGCAGCTCTGCTCTCGGAGGAGTGGTTTGCCCACTCATAAGTGCGCAAGAATGCACACTTTCTCCGTTCTCCATGCAGGCTGCATTACAGCCTGCATGGAGAACATACCCAGGCCCCTATTCCCTGGTTTAGCATCGAACCAGGACACTCAAAACCAAACACAATGCTGCATTGCAGTGTTGTGATTGGTCAGGGGAGCCTGGGGGCCTACCAATCACAACACTACATTGCAGCATTGTGATTGGTCAGTGGGGCCTGGCTGTGCTTCCTATTCCTCGAGGAAAGCAGGAGCAGAGATGCAAGACCCGGCGGTAAATTAATTTTTCAAAATAAATTTTTATTATGCGCACCCTCCCACAATCATGACCCTACTGCGTGACCCCCCTCTCCGCGTGACTCACCCTCCCTGTATGATCCCCCTCTCCGTGTGATCCCCTTCCCCATGTGATCCCCCTCCCCGTGTGATCCCCCTCCCCGTGTGATCCCCCTCCCCGTGTGATCCCCCTTCCCGTGTGATCCCCCTTCCCGTGTGATCCCCCTTCCCGTGTGATCCCCCTCCCTGCGTGATCCCCCTCCCTGTGTGACCCCCCGTGTGACCCACCTCCCTGTGTGATCCCCCTCCCTGCGTGACCCACCTCCACCTCCCGCGCAACCGACTGCCCGCCCCACCACTTGCGAGCCATGCCGGCCCCCACTGATATGCAGGGCACACCTCAGGCCCCTTTGTGTGAGCGTCTGGAGTAAATGCAGACCCTCTCAGTCTAAAACAGAAGTGGATTACACAGACAGGCAATGAATGGTTAAGCAAGAAAATGCCCAGTTTCTAATAATGGCATTTTCAAACACGCAATTTAAAAAATATCTTTACTGAAAGGTATATTTTTAAATTGTGTGTTTAGACATTTCAAGCTCCCAACTATGTATCATCGTCCAATCTGAATCTGCACTGGAAAAGGTGTTTCCAGCCAGGCCCCCATGTAAACCTATGGAAGAGATAGCTTTTCTATAGTGAGAATCGAAATGCAAAGTATTTCACCACCAGGACATGTAAAACACACTACTACATGTCCTACTTTTTAAATACCCTGCACCCTGCCCATTGGGCTGCCTTGGCCCGCCTTAGAGGTGACTTATATTAAATAAAACAGAAGGGTGAGGCCTTGCCAGGTTGGCATGGCGGTTTAGTTTTATAACTTTGCCCACAGACCCTTCAGTGGCAGGTCTGAGACATTTCTGTGGGTAGCACAATCAGTGCTGCAGGCCTACTAGTAGCATTTGTTTGTGTTGCTGCTGCCATTTGTCTTTATTGTGGTTACAATTCTTATTGTGCGCAGTAGCCTAGGATTTTAATTTTAAAATACATTTTAAAATAGATACATCATTTTCTAGTGTTCTTGAGTGGGTTATTCATTAATGAAATAGGTTTTGGGATTCTACAAACTATCCCTGAAATGTCTCATGGGATTGATTGGTACCTGGAACGCATCTCACACAAATATTGCTCAGTGGATTGCCAGATGGTTGCAGTCCAACTAATTTTCAGTCTCGGTTGGCACACAGACTGAGTCCTTGGTGCCAGGGGTCTAGAAAAACTCCCCCCCCCCCAAAAAAAAAATCAGCTATTCTAGAGCAATCTAGAAAATGTATCAACTGAATACCAAGACTGTCCGGTCTTGATTCGACTTCATGCTTTTTTCATCCTTCCCTGTACACTCCCCATGCATTTATCCAACTCTTTCTGGTTCCTTTTTATCCCTTCAACCCGTTTTCCCATATTTCTCTCCGTCCCTTCTTTCTATCTTATCTGCCTTTCTCTCTCTTCTTCTGGGTTAAAATCTGACAATGAAAAGCCCCGGTCCTCAGAAATGAGTGCTGATGGGCACTACCTGGAAACATCGGCTCAAATTAAGCACTGCTTCCATCACCCTCTTTCTGTCTCTTAATCACACTATTGCACAAGTTACTTACCTTTGGTAACAATATATCTGTAAGAAACATTAGTAGTGATAGATTCCTTACCTTAGAATTACCCTGGATCCAGTCTGACACCTGGGGGTAATTCTAAGGTAAGGAATCTATCACTACGTGTTTCTTTCAGATACTGGTTCTTTTTCACCCCTGTCCCTCTTTACTATTTTCCCATGTTTCTTTTCCTCTCTTCCCCATATTCTGTATGTCCCTCTCTTCAACTGGGTCAAAGTCTAATGATGAAAAATACGTTTTGGTCCCTAAACTATAGACTAAGTGGACTGCTCAAGCCACTTAAGTTATTAGCAACCAGTTCCCCGTTTCCCAGATCTGGACAGTTTTAGGCTGCAGCACCATAATGAAAGCCTGTGGTTTGCAACTTATTGTTATTGACACATGTAAAGTGACGAGCTACATTAACCTGATGGAAGTAAGAGAATTCCAAAATGACAGGACCAATGATCTAAAAGTATTGATGCGTCAACAAATGTTCCACCTCAACTTACACACGACAGCCATTGATGACCAAGGGTGGGGATGATTCTGCAGACAAGCAGTTGAAGGTTTGTTCATTCACCTATTTACGGTAAATTCACATTGTCCATACCTTAAACCAGGGATGTCCAATGAAGAGCCAAATCTGTGTTGGATTTTAAGTATATTCACATACAATTAATCTGAATGGGACCTATTTACATAGTGGTGACCCTGACTTGGGTCAAATCTTCCTGGACCTAAACCAGGCAACCCTTAAAGGAAAACTATTGTGAAAGCTGTGCACCTCAGCTTACACGATTCTTATCTTTCCTCTTGGAGAATCACAGAGTAACCTGGGTATAAACAGTCACCATGCAATTAATTTTTATATATATATGTGGTTTATATGGTGCTAAAAAATAGCTCATTAACTATTAGTGTCAGGCACAGAATTTGACCATAATGAGGAACAGTGATCTCAAGTAGAGTGACCATGTATCCTGGGGCTGGAAGAACTTTGACTTCCTATCTATCAAGAGATTGGATTTAAAACCGTGTTCCTACTGGAGGACGCCACTTCTAAGCTTAACCCAAGGTGCGTCATCACATTTGAATCTCATTGCCCGGTTGTCACCCTGAAACAAACTAATACTACAGCCATTAAAAACCCACTCAGAAATTGAAAAAGCAACAGACTGAAATGATTCAACTAGTGATTTGTAAGCACCACCCATTTCTCGAATCCGCATTCGATTCCATCATGTTTTCACTCTTTTTTTACAAGAGTATGGTACAAGCCATATGCAAATCCACCTTGACCATACTACAGTGAGAACATTTGTGATAACACGTAACCACAGAAGCATTTCACCCCTTACTGAGATCCATCAGTGAAGAGCAGTCTGAGTCCCTAACTAAATTTTTTTGAAGAAACTTGAACAAATAAGTTTTACAGTGACCTTCCAGCATTGTCTGTCTTTGTATTACACTCATGTGTATTCATTTTAGGTGTCAGTCATTTCTATATTTGTTTAGATATATCAACAGAGTTAAGACTGAGGTATGTAGCAAAAAAGAAATTAAATGTAATAAAGTAAAAGTACACTATCGAAGGGGAGGTTGTGCTCTAGTTTTGAAGCTCTGATGCTGCCTTTGTTCCTAGTGTGGCGAGGAGGGGAGGTGGAAGGGATGTAAGTGCCTCTTTAAAGTACCCTGCTGCAGCGAGCACGTTCATCTCAACGAGGCTTTGTCTCTCATAATTTTAATATTCCTCCTCTGCGACAATGCGAAATCTGGCTCCAGCTGCACTAAATCTGCAAACTGTACAAGAGACTCCCACGTGACTCAGGAGGACACCTGGGGAGCTATTCTTCCCCAGAGAACATTTAGCAATGTAATCAGTAGGGAACAGTTGCAGGTAGTCCACAATGTGCAATCTGTACGAAGTTAAAACAAGCCTGCTAACTGCTGTATTTTTTATATATTTAATCAGCACATTAAACTGGTAGTTCTGGTGACGTACGCTCTTGAGTGTAGTGACATAATGAGTTCCTTTACCTACATTGCTCCTATGTAATGTGTCACATTACTAATTTCAAAGGGGCTTTAACGAAGGTCACTCTGCAATAGCATGTGGTCGCATCGTGGAAGTCTACAGAGCAAAGGGGCAGTTTACTCTACTGCTTCGTAGGCTCCCGAGCAGTCTTCAATTTAGTGGACCGGAATTGTTAATGGAAAACCTTGGCAAATCAACACATCCCTAGGAGCCTTCTAATGGGTTGCATTCACACAACTGGGCATAGGTAATTACTGATATAGAGGGCACTTTCACCAAGAAAATCTCAATTAATAATGGGCTGCGACAGGGATGCGTCTTGTCCCCCCAGGTTTTTTTCATTTTTCGGCCTACAGTCAGCATTAGCTGTTGCAGAGGGCGTTAGCTCCAAAATGGATGGTAAACATGTAGCATGTCTCTTATTTGTTGACGATCTTGTTAATATGGATCTGACGGAGATTGGCTTACAAAGGAAACTGAATATGTTCATGGAATACTGTAATAATAAAAAGTTAGTGGTGAACATGGATAAGACTATGGTAATGGGATTTGGCAAAAAATCTATAGACTTTGGGTGGTACTTAGGATCCACAAAATTAGAAACCGTAAATAAATTTAAGTATCTAGGGGTATGGTTCGAGAAGAGCTTAATGTAGATCAACCGTATCGAACCGTTCAAAGCCACAGTCCTAGCATCAGTAAGTGGTCTGAAAAAATGTAAGAGAGATTATGGGGAAATGTCCTTAAGGCCAGTATTAATGGCCTACTCAGCTATGATCTTGCCCACAATTTCATTATGGAGCAGAGCTGTTATGTCTAAATGGTAAAAGAAACTGTAACTATGAGGAGGAGAAATGTCTGAAAAGTCTGTTATCACGGTAGAGGTCTTCATGACTCGGGCAATAAGAATGGAAATAGGCATTACATCATGGAGTCAACTGGCATGTGTTGAGGCAGTTAGATTCTGGATACGTTTTAATTCAGGTGACGGACAAAAGCTATGCATAGGATGTAAAAATTAGATTAGGCACAGGGAATTGAAGGGGGCCAAGGATGTCTGGAAAAACTTGGAGGCAATATGTAGGGTACTGGAACGAAGGTTGGGGCGCCAGAATTTGCAAATAGATACCACAAAGAGCGATTTCCTCGTTTTAACGAAGAATAAACCTAGAGAACATGATATGCAGCATTAATAGGGGAAGCCTTCAGCCCAATTTATGCTTAACTCATGGCAAAATGAGGAATCGTTCCCCTATGTGGATCCACTACCTAATTGTAGGTTCAGATCTGAATTGCTAAGGTTGAGATCTGGTATTAATCTGTGCTACAGTAGTGACAAGATAAAGATGGCAATGATGGATGTATCTAGTAAATGTAACTGTGGTCTGTGTGTAAAGTGTAACAGCTTACATATTCTCTTGGATTGCATTAAAGTTCTGACCCCTAAGAAAAGTTTCTTACGCCCACTGCTTTAAAAATAAGACAAAAGAAACTTTGGGCAGACAGTGTCACTTTTAACAAATATATGTTTTCTGGATGTGACTTGTGCCCTAGGGAGACTTGTGGTTGCTATTAAAAGAGTGCTACTAGATTATTAGAAATGTGCCCTTTTAATTTGGTTTTCATTTTTTTAATAGGAAATGACTGTCTTGTTAGGGGAAGTGTAGGAAGAGATTTTATTGGAATATATATTTATGTTGGTGATTATTTATCCTATTATTGTTATTTATGAATTTTATGAGGTTTTAACTGTACATACATGTTTTTATCAGGATTAAGTTATGTGTTGTGTTATGTTGTTTTAAGACTAGGGCCTAAATAAACATGCTTTCTGACTGACTGACATTTCCCCTATGTTGTGTGTCATGTTCCTAAACTCAAGAGGTCCCAGGTATTCTCCCCCCTCAATGATGATTTCCAGAGTACATGATTTTATTTACAGCAACTGCAGAGTTGTATTGTGCTTAAGAATGCAAAACTTTCCAGATGTTATCACAAGCATCCTGGAGAAGAGATCCTCAAGCCCATTAAAACTATTTTAAATGTTGTCCTATTTTGATCAAGTTCCTCTTCCAAATAAAACTGAACTTGACAGAGTTGGAGTCTCTCTTTAATGTACTGTGTGACTAAAATCCATTTTCCAATTAGGGTGACCAATTGGCATGGGTGCAAAATCAGGACGGTAAGTGTACAAATTCAGGACACAGGATCAAAATTCAGGACAAAAATTCAGGACAGGAGGTCAAAATTCAGGACAAAACTTCGGGACAAAAGGTACGTTTTACAGATACATTAAAGGAGGTCGTGCAATGGTATATAAGTAATCCCATCTATATCCAAACATATTAATCCATTAGCAAACCTATCCATCATGTATCCTTCCATCCATCATTTCACTCATCCATCCCTCCATCCACACTTCCACTCATCCATCCACCCTTTCACCTTATCCATCCGTACACTCATCCAGCCACTCTTCCATCCAGCCACTCATCCATCCAGCCATCCTTTCACTTACTTATCCATCCACCCAGTCACTCATCCTTCCACCCATTCACCTTTTCAGTCAACCATACCTCCCTTTCTCTCTCCATTGACCCTTTCACTTAGCTATCCTTCCTTACATCCACCCATCCTTCTACTCATCCACTCGAGAATCCGTCCATTGACCCTATCACTCATCCATCCATTCACTCGCCAATCATCCACCCTTTCACTCATCCATCCATCCTTTTGCTCAATATCCATCTATTCACCCTTTCATTCATCCATTCAACCTTTCACTAATCCATCCAGCCATCCACCTATCCCCTTCACTTACTCACTATTTCTAAATTCACCGACTTAAGGAGTTGGGTGTGAGAGGAACAGCTCTGGATTGGTTGCTTTCTTTCCTGGAGGATAGATCCTACCAGGTTTTTGGGGGTGAGGCCATCTCAAGTACTAGGCCTCTGTATTGTGGAGTGCCTCAGGGGTCATCCCTAAGTCCCACCCTTTTTAATGTTTATATGGCCCCTCTCACAGAGACTGTTCTACCCTTTTGGGTGCACATAATTACGTATGCTGATGACACCCAATTAGTGGTGGCATTTAATCATAAAAGCGGCTCCCCAACCTGTCTGGGCCCTTGCCTCGAGGAGGTGATGAGATGGATGTGCCATTCCCACCTTAAATTGAACAGTGACAAGACCGAGCTTATGTTGCTCGGTAATCCCTCCCCCCTCGAGATAGCTACCATCTGGCCAGCATGTATGGGTCCTCCGCCAGCCCCAAACATGAAATAGAGAGTCTGGGCTTCTGGCTTGATTCTGAGCTTAGCCTTAAAACCCAAGCTAGGAAGGCGGTTGCTTCCTGCTTCGGCATCCTAAAATTGTTGCGTAAAGTGTTGCCTTTGCTCCCCCCTTCAGCAAGGAAGCTTGTAGTCCAGGCGCTTGTTCTATCACACCTGGACTATGGCAACGCCCTTTATCTTGGTGCCTCCGGTGCGGTTTTTAAGAAAATTCTAACTATGCAAAATTGTGCCGCCCGGATTCTTGAGGGTGTTCCAAGCCATCAATCAGCTAAACCCGCCCTCAGGTCTCTACATTGGCTCCCTATCCAAGAAAGGGTTAATTTTAAAGCCCTGTGCACCACCCAGAAGATGCCTGGGGGTGAGGGACCAGACATAATTTAATCTTTTCTCCAGCCCTATAAAGCCCATAGACAGTTACGCTCAAATGACCTTCATTTGGCGTCTGTTCCCAGAATTAGGAGGTCCAGAAGCGGCGGCCGGCTCTTTTTCTATAATGCCGCTAAACTATGGAATTCCTTGCTGCTGCAGCTGTGTAAAGAGTCGGACCATTCCATCTTCCGTAAGAAGCTTAAGACCTTGCTATTCCCACATTGATTGCCAGAGTTTAATGCGGTTCTGCCCTAGCGTTGGGATGCCTTCGGGTAACCATGCGCTTTATAAATGCTATTTCATTCATTTCATTTACTCAGTCGCCCACATTTTCACATTAATTATGAGCTGAGCCTTTGTCTACAGAGTTGCATACCAAAGAGGCCCATTAAAAATGTCACCCTGGCTGTAGTTCCTAAAGCAAGGGGTGGGGTGGGGGTAGGGTTCATTATGCCCCTGCACATAGACAATCTGAAAAAGTGAAAGTCATGAGTCACATGATGCACAGTGGCATGAGGTGATTGTGACCTGGTGTTGTTTCCAGGGCTTTAAGCGGGATGAAAAAAGGGGGGCTGGGGGTCTCTCCAAAGGGGGTGTTTAATGTAATTAAGGGCGTGGCTTAAAACACCTCAGCTAAAAATCTGTGCTTGGCATAGTGTGCCACAGGACTGGTATTTTGCCTTTTCTGTCATTGCATTCAGATATATAACACAACAAGTAATGTTGCACGTACAACAAGCCAGAACTATTGGCAATGTTTGTTAGTTGCATAAAATAAAATACAGCAACCATGGCTTCATTGAATATAATATTGAAAATGCACTTTTCTAAAATGATGAGACTGAAAGAACTCCAGCCCCTTCTTTCAACTTGTTCACCACCTTCTTTGAGTGAACTGGATTATCAGGTAGCAGCACAGCGTTTTAGCACATTTCTTCCATCTGACAGAATGCCCTGCCCTAGACCATGGCAGGAGGTGGCCACCACATCTTTTAACACTCCAAACTGGCCCATTGTCATTTTGTATGTGGCAATAAGCCATGAGAATTGGCGGGGTGGGTCTGCTCTTGTGCACCCACAGTGAGAGGCGGCCCTATTAGTGTGCTGAGGCTTCATGCAGGGAACAATGCCCAAAATTACGGACAAAAGGCGTCCTTAAAAGGGATCCTCACGGACAACGGACGTATGGTCCAAATTACGGAAGGTCCGTGAAATTTATGGACGATTGGTCACCCTATTTCCTATACACAATCCACGTGAACTCCAGTAAGGTGGACGAGGATTACTACTCCCAGAATGCAATGCCTTGCTAAAGGATAGCTCAGGACTTGAACACTTTGTCCCAGATAGGGTACAAATGTTAACCCGACATATAACCATATACACAGCGTCGGATTGGTAACGCGGGCATTCGGGCAATGCCCGAGCGGCCGGTCTCCGAGTGCTGCTGTGGGCTGCTTTTTTGAGCAGTCTGGGGGGGCCATTTGGGCGCAGTCTCTATTGTTCGAATACAGCCAGCGGCCCAGTAGGTGTCTGAGTGGCCTTTCTGAGGCAGATGGGTGCTCATTACCTCCGTTCAGGCAGAGGTGTCACTCCCTTTGTCACTTGCTTCACTACTGTAAGCTGAAGGGTGCATTTTTTTTACTCCCCGCCCCCCCAATAAAGTTTTCTTATAAGATTAGCCAAGCAGTGATTTGAGCAGCGATTATGCAAATGTAGGCCGATTTTTTTTGTTGGCGTGCCCGGGCCGATTTTCAATCCCAATCCAACCCTGCATATACATCCAGCTTTCATATATCAACTAATGTTACCACTGCCAATCACCACCGTTCTTCTCCCTGCACATTTATAACTCTGCATCACAGAACAGGAGCCCTTGTAGTTCTGCTGCGTAGTAGCAGCTTGATTGTTCTCTAGAGCGGCTATAAGTGCCAACAGCTGGGGAAATGCCAACTGCTCGATGGGCCTGGAGACATTCATGTTATCACTCTATGACGAGGAAAAATAATAAAAAGATTATTTTCTTTTTGAGTCAGACCACAAATAAGTGCAGCAACACCCAATTAAAAGTAACGCAATGGCCTACCGTCACAGAAGACATGTTGGCCAACCAATTAGTGTATATAATTATCGAAAGGGCACGTATAAGACGCATTAACTTAACGCGGAATACAGACTCTTTTTAAATTTCGAGGGTGATCACGGCGTGTTCGCTTTCTTGACATTTGCCCGGTACTGAGGTGCGTTTATGGAGTAATTAGCTGCCTGGGTTGCGCCTGACAGAAATAAGCATACCGGCGCGCGCGGGCGCATCCTCTCTGAAAGGTCACACGTCCGGTCCGCCGCCCAGCGGGAGCGCCGGCCTAGGAGCCGCCGCGCGCTGCGCCTTTCAAAAGACAGGATCAGATGCAATCTCCTCTGCAAATTGAAATACTTGCAACGGCTTCATTAATCAGGGGCAGTTAAAAGGAAAGACGCAGCAATATCACAGTCGCGGCCGCGCTAATGGGATTTTGTAAACGCCCCCTCTTTCTTCCGGGGCGCTCTGAAGTTGCGCCTTATCTTAATAGATCGAGCTTGGCGGGGTAATCACTCGCCTCTTCGCCAGAAGCGATGAGCAGTCACCACAGAAAGAAACGGGTATGCGTGACACGTCACAGACGTACTGTGGCAGCCATGTTTACCAAGGTCACACAGGCGAAGCAAACATATGAAAATTAACCTTTCACCCAGTGACAGGACAACCTGCTTTGTATACACTTGCTTAGGCTTGCTCCATGCCACCAGAACACCACTTTTCCATTTCTGGACTTTTATAGATCAATGCATTTTGGGATTTGTAGTCTTGGTTAGGTTAATTTCAATTGAGTCAGTTGGACACACTTGATGGCAATGATATGTAAAAGCCAGGATTTGTAGTCTTAGTTCATTTTGAATCAGCCTATCCGACCAACACACAGGATAACAATGATATGGGAAATCAAAGTCCAGGATTGGAATGAGGTGTTCTGGAGCCCTTATTTGCGCAATTGATCAAATGCTGAGGACTACTGACAATGGACAATCTGTTGTACTTGTCCTCCTAGATTTATCGGCTGCGTTTGACACGGTGGACCCACCACACTCTTCTGTCCAGAAGTCAGTGGGTGTGGGGGGCCCAATGTTAAACTTGCTAAAATACTATCTGTCTACTGTCTGGTCGCTGTCAGGCCGTACCTCTCCCCCATTTTCTATCCAAATTTAGAAAGACAACAAATGGGGCCCCCCAGGTAGGGTGACCAGTCGTACCGGATTTGCCGGACGGTCCCATTTTTTCACCAGATGTCCCAGCAAATTTCAGGAAACTTCGCTCCTGTCCTGGTTTTTACAGAGGGTCGACTGAAAACGGTGGGAGGTGCTTTTTGAAGTTTTACAAAGTAGGGATAGTTATCAGTTATCTCAAGAAAGCAATTGAATTAACAGGCAAGCTACTGGGTTTAAAATATTGCATTTTATGTATGTTCTAACTGCCTGTTCTGTAATTTTCTGCTGAGGAGCGCTGTCATTTTGTCCGCTCGCTTGAAGTAAAATAGTAGTCCTTCTTCTATTTCCATTAAATATCCCGGTTTTTAGCTTCAAAATTCTGGTCACCCTACCCCCAGGGCACTTCCCTCTGCCCTATTTTATTCAATATTTATATTAAACCTCTCATCTCACTTATAAAAACCTACAATATTAAGTTAATTAACTATGCAGACGACACTCTGAATTCTGTCGCTGAACAATAACCAGGAGGATACCATAGGTAACTTCCAAGAATGCATTCTTGACATCGTTGACTGGATTAATGCAATTTCACTCAAGATGAATGGAAACAGAACTGAACTCCTCTGTTGCACTTCCAATAAAGTTCCGGTATCTCTATCGCCTAACATCTGGCCGTTACCCACGGAAATGCCACTGGGCAAACCAGCGGCGATGCGCAATTTAGGTGTGATCATTGACCAAGGTCTGTCTGTGTAAAACCAAGTGAGCTGACTTACCGCGACCTGTTTTGCACAGATCCGGGCCCTTAGGAAGCTATATCCTCTGCTTGATCTATCAGCTGGATCACTGATTTCCAGAGGTGTAATACTAAGTAGGCTGGACCATTGCAACGTCCTGTTGCTAGGATCCCCTAGCTACTTGTTAAAAAAGCTAGAGTGCATCCAGATAATCACAGCTAAGTTAACACTGAACAGATCTCGATACTCATCTGCCACAGAGGCCTTGAAGGAGCTCCACTGGCTGCCTATCAAGCAGAGAATTATCTTTAAATCTCTCTGTATTGTCGATAAGGCAATACACAATAAAGGACCAAAACCCCCACAAAACAAACTAAAAAATATACTCCTGGCAGAAGCCTCCGCTCAACCACAGGAAACTATGTCCAAGAACTCAGAAGTCAGACAAGGAGGACATACCTTTACCGTCAATGCAGCTCGGATATGGAATAAATTACCAGCTCCCCCACGATCTCATTCTGACCTACTAAAATTCAGGATTCACTGAAAACCTGGCTATTCCCTCACTAGTGACCAGCTCTTCAGTTTCTTCATCAGCTGTTTTCGTACATAGTGGTCATTGCGCCAGGATATCATTTTTGGTCACTGTGCGCTTTATAAATAACCTTTACAATTACAATCTGCTCACCCTATGGGGACACACAGCAACCTACAAGGTAAGAGCAATTTCATTGCCAGCCTATGGTCCAACAGAGTAGTTCTTCATGCCGCCAGCTGGCACTGAAGATTTAGCTGATGGTTGTAACGTGTCCAAGTCACTTACAATGTAGTCCATGGTTTGTCTAAAGGGAAGTATTTCTTATTTTTTTTATGTGACCGTGCAGCTACAACAAGATAGGAGAGATGCGTCTTGAATTTCAAGCTGATCTGAATCTGTGATGGGGCATGACGTGTGTTGCTTGGTCGGTTGTTCCACAGGCAATAGATGTCCACAATCTTCAGTAACCCTTGTTTATGCATCTGGTTTTGGGGGTGGCCAGGAGAAATTCATCTGTTGCATTTAAGTTAAGTGCAGGCGTGTAATGCACAATATCTTCCTAAAGCTATTTGGAGACTACACCTTTGATGTATTTGTAAGGAAGAGAATCTTAAATGTGATTTTGGGTTTGAATGGGAACCAGTGCAAGATTTTGCATGGAGGAATTAGTCTCCCTGCCGCATTTTGCACTCTTGAAAGCCTTCTGATTTGGCACAAGAGTAGTCTGTGGTACAAACAGTCAAGTATTGAGTTCACCATGACTCCACATATCATGGGGTAAATCTAGGTACAGTTGCAAGGGAGAGTCTTTCGTAGAAGCTTGATTTGGTGGAATGATGTTTCAACATCTTCTCCCACTTGCAGGGTAGAGGTAAGCATCCCATATCACTCAGAGGTTATGCTCTTTCTTTGTGATTGGTATCCCTTTTCCTTAAAAGGTCAGGGGGTACGAGCTATTAATGTTCTAGAGGTGATATGATAAGTCAAGTACTACCAGAATTTCAGCCTTCAAGCAGTTCGGTTTTAGGCTATCACTCATTGACACCAATCTAACCTTTTGTGTTGTAGAGGCAACTTCATATTTTTTCAAATTGGTTAACCAAGGTCTGTCTGTGTAAAACTAAGTGTGCACTTATAATAAAGGATGACTAGATTTGAGCTATAGTGTTCCACCAAAATAATGTAGAACATATATCCCAGGGTGGTGGCCAAGATGGTGCTGGAGTAGGTTCATTCCTTGTCCGCCCCGTATTTGGACCCACAGAAAGACTTGCGATAGCCCCGTTCACGGGGCCAGAACCTGCAAACTGAGGGGCATGGAGGTCCCCGCGGTCTCTGGTGGTGCTGGAAAATCCCTGGAGAGACTTCACAGTGGGAGCACAGATATCCCTGACGACGCTCCCAAAGAAGTGCAGATCGACATGGCCCAGAGCGGGCAGCACATCGGCTGCTCAGGGAGTCCTAGCTCCACGGCGTGGGCATTGGCTGGGTGGTGGGGTCCAGCTCGACACCACTGTAGGCTCCACGCAGGTGCGGCCCGTGAGACCCGAGGGGCGAATGCAGGACTGCGCCTGCGAGTGTAGAATCGTCCCGGGTACTCGGCAACGACTATGCCACACACGGAGCTTAGTATAACACGTCTTTGTTCTTCTACGTGTAACAGCGAACTCAACATTCTAAACCTGCATTCACTTCACTACACTGTGATCTGATGCCACAGTTTTATGGAGTCCATCAGGAACAACGGGGTTCCATCATTTCGAACTCTCACAACACTACATGACCCCTTCGATAAAATATATACACAATCATAGATCTCAAATGATTCTTCGTGGCACTTGGAGCACACGCTCCTACAGGGTCTTCAGAAAATGGGGACATGAAGTTGAAATGACCATGACCAGCGTTGGTGATATTGAAACAGCTGCAGTCAGGGGTTTTTCACTTGTCCTTTCAGACCTAGTCTCTACATTGACATCAGTGCCTGATGAGCGATGATGCAAATGTCAGAAATGCAAAGACTCTCACATAAGGGACATCCCAAGACATTGGGCAGTCACCATGTGTCCTTTTCTGGTCACAACATGACACATGTTCAGCATTGAAAGGAGCACCAGACTTTCTTTTTCAATGCGGATGGACCCACATCACTCTCCACCTCAAGAAGCTTATCTGGCTTGCGATCCAGATGAGATGCCAGTTCAAGATGTTGGCTCATGCAAACAAAGCTCTGCACAATTAAGGACCAGCATACATCGACAAATACATGACCTTCCACCAACTGACCAGACACCCACTATCTGCCTCCCTCTTGCTCGCAGATACCCCAGATCTGCTGAGGCAACAATGGAGGACGCTTCTTATCACACCTGGCGGCCAAAGTTGGATCGACCTTTCCCTGCACCTCAGACTGCCTCATCACTCTGGCAATTCAGGTAAGAACTCAAGACCTGGCTGTTCGAATGAACAGATCACCACAAAGCAGCTAGCAATTCTAGAGGCTTGATACCCTCATAGGTGATTTGTCACACTTTATACTTGATTGAGTGTTTGATTAATTCTGACAAACAAGCACTCAATCTCCTCTGGTGAATATAAAATCTTTTGCTTGTCAATGGAATGTAAGACAGATTTAAGGTTGAGCTTTTCTAGTACAGCAAGCTGGACAGTTTTCTTTAGAGTACTCATGAAACATTCGACAAGGCCATTGGCCTGTGGCCAAAGAGGTGTGCCCTTCTGATGCTTCATGTTAAGAAGACAGAAAAAGTCTCTGAATTCTCCAATGTTACAAGGTGGGCTGTTGCCAGACTTTAAGATCACAGTAACATCCCAAGTCGCAAAGATGCTGTCTAATATCTCAATGATAAGTTATTGAATGACAGAAGAGAGATCGTCTATCAATGTAAAATGGGAGTATTCATCAATGATTGACATCAGGTGTTTTCTGTTGTCAAGAGGACCAAAGAAGTCAACAGCAATTGTTTCCCATGCATACTTTGGCAACTCTACAGGTTTACAAGGTGAGAGATTTTCGATGACAGGCAGTTGCATAGATGACAGGACTTTACTTCTATTTCAACTCTCTCGTCGAGATGTGCTTCATGCTTCAATGTCCTTCATGGGCCACTTCTATTATCTGTTATCGCAGACTCTCCGGAATTACTTTTCTCGAACCTCTTAGAATTATACTTTCCTGAGTAATGGACAGTTCACCTTTGACATTTGTAAACTTCTGATATTTACTGGAACTGGTAAGAGCTCAAGGGTGCTGGTACCAAGATTGATGTGTAATAATGTCTTTCAGTTTCAGCATGTCACTATCTTGACTTGTGGCAGTGACAATTTGTTTCAATGAAAGGACAGCTGGGGTGCTTGATTTCACTATGAAATTTAGGTAACCTTCACCTGTCTTAGAATCGGTGCCAGGGCATTGTAGAGGCACGCATGAGTAGTAGTCGTCAGGGTGCTGATCTTTCCCTGGACAATGCACAATGGTGTAGTTGTATTCTTGCAATCGCAGACCCCAACATTAAATCTGAAGAGGCATTTTTGCTTTTGTATTGCTAAAGATAATCAACAATGCTTGATGACTTGTCACAAGTGTGAAGGGCTTCCCATACAAGAATATGTGGAAATGTTCACAAGCCCACACCACTGCTAAGCTTTCTTTCTCACATTGTGGATAAGCTTGTTCAGTTTGGGACAAACTTTGGCTTCCATATGCCACAATATGTCTTCAAGCATTTGGGTGTCGACTGTGCTGTGCAAGGATGGCTTCTAACCTGACAGAACTAGCATCCACAACAACCTCAGTCTGAAGCTTTGGATCAAAGTATGCCATTTCAATAGTGTTCTCAATAGTTTGATGTTCTGGAAGCTTTGCTCGCATTCATGTGACCAAATAAAAGAAACATTCTTTTTTGTCAAGTCTCTTAATGGCGCACTGACAGTGGCAAAGTCTTGAATGTATCTAGAGCAATAGCTGTCTATGCCAAGGAATAAACGTAACATGGAAACATCTTGTAAGGTACTGGTAGTTGACAGCACTGCACTTTAGTTGGATCAGGTGTCATGGCCCCATCATAAAAGATATCGCCAAAGAATTTTGACTTTGTCTTATGGAACTCACATTTCTTGGCATTCAAAGTTATACCGGCATCAGTGAGCAACTGACACACTTATGTGAGAGCTTTGTTGTGCTCATTTTGTTCAGCTCCAAAAACTAATATATCATCGCTATAATTGAAAGCATTCATAACAAGCTGCATGATATGTCAAATGACATCTTGGAATAGCTCCACAGCAAAACATAGCCTTTTGTAACAGAACAGACCAACACATGTAGAAAGGTTTATAATGAACCTGCAATTCTCCTTTATTCAGATCCAGGCAAGAGAATACCTTTGTACCATTCAAATGTGTTATCATGTTGACAATGTGTCGACCTGGAAGTCGTTCTCTTCCAATTGCCTTGTTCGCTTGATGCATATCCACGCAGATGAGCACAGGTCCTTCACTGTCCTTTTTGGGTACTTCCACTATGAGAGAAAACCAGTGATACGCACAATGATATCGTGATTGAGAAAGGAGTCAGGTTCCTTTCTAACAGCTTCCTGTAAGTGGAAGGCAATTCGTCTCTGTATTTGAGCAATATGATGGATGTCCTCAATAATGTGTAATTGGACTTTCATAGTCTTGGGTTTTCCCAACAGATGAAACAACTAAGGGAATTGACTTACTATTATGTGATGAGCATTCATGTTATAGTTCAGGGATATCAGTCCCATATCGGCAGCTGTGCTGAACTAAGTGAACAGGTGCTTGACGCCGTACCTTGAAGTACATAAATGGGTGCCTGTACTTTTGTTTTCTTATGCTTCATCATTGCTACACATAAACCTTGACTTTTTAGTGGTGTCAATGTAGCCCACGTATACTCTTTAATTTTTGATGGCATAGGTTGGGGCAATGGAGACAAATCATTATAATTCCCCTCCGGCATAATATTTATTGATGCACCACCATCGATAATGAAAGGTATTGAACAATCATTGCAGATTTCTGATCTAATTGAGTGGTTGGGAGGTGTTACCACTCGCCCCATTGCCTACACTGTTCACCTTGCTAATATATACCAATCAGCGGCTACCCAGGTGTGCGCCACATTACTCTGTAGCACTAAAAGACCTCTTAGTTGTTGAAATGATTTTAGGACAGTGTTTGAATGACTTTCATGATTTGTCATGTTGACTTCTCTTAGACCGGTATTTTTTCTCACATGCGGCCAGCCCAACATATGCATTCTTCTCTGAGCAATATATCGACATGGCACAACCATCTTCTTCACTTTCACTTGAAATTGATATGGAAGAACCTGTTTGACGAAGATTTAGATGTTGATTGACTTTATTTGGTGTCGATTTGCCTCAGCTGATGTGGTTGATTAGAAACTCACACAACACTACAGCAAGGAACATGAAGTGATGCCCCCATCTCTGGTGATGAGTGACGCATCCCTGGGTGGGTGGTCATAGCAGCAACCCAGTGAGGCCTATCCCTAAAGCGAGAGCACTGGCAGGACACTGGTTGCATACCCAACACCAGCCTGAGCATTTGGCATGTGCAGCCTGTAAAGCACAGAAGGGGGCGCACTGCAGGACAGCTGCCACCACCCTTGAAGCATAGTGCTGGGGGAGCTGAGGCACGGCTTCCTTGGGACCTGCGAGTGCAGCGGAAAGAGGGAGTCGCTGGGTGCTCTACCTGCTTCACAACTGGGAGAAGATGGGCAGGCTCTGACTCGGAGAATGGACGTAACCACAGATGTGAGGTGTTTGGACTCCCCGGGTCTTAGCTGCCATGCCTACATTGACAATTCACTCCGGCTGCCAAAACTCTAATAATAGAGGCACACCGCCATACCACAGGGGCATCCGGAGGACAGGGGCATAGCTTCATGGGGGTGTTTGGGTTGTTAAAACCTCCTAATGAATGTATTATTTATTAGGTAGTTGGGTACAGGAGATTTCAGTCAGGCATGATAAGGTGTCAGTTGGATTTCATCTGGGATTTCTAAATACTCACACAGACAAACACACACACTCTCGTCGCTGTTTGGAAGGTCTTAAAACATGGTTATTTTCCCAAATACTGTGTTTAAGTACCCGCCACAATTGACACTCCATCCCTTCCCACTGTTCCTTAAGCCTCCCCATGCGCTGCTTCTCATATAATGACTAGCATAATATGCCAGAGTGATTGTCGGAAAATCTGAAGCTCGCACCTCCCCAATCTTATTGACCACCCTGCATCCCTGCCGGAGGCATATCAAATTGTACTTAACAGGCACCTGTGGCATCACTGTGCCAAGGGTCAAAGCAATGGAGGCACCATAGTTAGCGATGGCAGAAGCCCGGATCCCAGACCAATTGACGCAGCGCAAGTAGAGGGGTAATGGGAGCACACACTGCTGTGCCCCCACTATGGCCTCCAATCAGCAAAAGAAATACTCCTCTGTTAAAGGCCTTCTTACAAAAGCCTCATCCAGCAAACAGAATACACATATACAAAGGGACACCAACCTGGAGGCTTCCCTCACAGCATGACTCACAATAAGGTGTATCCGAAACATCACTCAGTTGTGCCTTTATGGAAGACCACTTAGGGAACCTACTTAAGGACATCACCTCCCTCCCAGAAGATGTCAATAAAGATCTCAAAGAGATGCAACACGACCTGGGAGATCTAGGTCAAGTCGCCACCTTGAAGACACAGGAGACACCAGGGAGAAGGAACAGGAATCTTTCAGAATATAAACCAAGAACTGTGAGACAAGAACAGAGACCGACAGGGCCACCAAGAGGAACCTGAGGACGAATCCAGCAGATCCAACATCCGCCTCAGAGAAATCCCATGGGAGATCGAGCAGGCAGCCCTGGAACCTTACATCAAGACGTTGTTTCACAGCATTCTCCGAGGGCTTGCAGAAGAGGATATACAATTGGAAAGAATCCCCGGGGTGGCCGCTCGGAGGGCCAAGGAGACAAACCATTGGATGTCCTCACTTGTGTTCGCGATTACCAACAGAAGGAGGCCATCATGGAAACAGGATGAAAGATGGGTGCAATAATTTTTGAGGGGATCATAGTATGGCTCTATCAAGATCTGTTCCTGCTCACTCTACAGAGATGACAAATTCATCTAATGACCTCATGATTAAAGGGAAAGTGGGATGAAATTAGCCGCATATTGACTATGGACCTCTCAACTGGTGGGGGAGGGAGGCCATTAGTTCTTGTTGGTTGTTCTTTATGTTATGGGGACAACTCTAGTGCAACACTACAACAGACTACATCCCTTCCTTTCTCAAAAATGCAAATTCTCACTCTATTTCCCTCTGATCCGGAATGGGGAGCAGCAGGGTGATCCAACGCAAGGTGCTTATTATTAAGCTTCAACACTGGAGGTCTCAACGTCCTTGCCAAACATATCTCTCTACTGCACATGTTGAAGGAGTCTGGCTGCAACATATGTCTCCTACAGGAGACCAAAATTCTAAAATACTACTAGGGGCACCTGAGATCCCAATGGTTCATAAGACAGTATTTCTCATCAGGACCCCTTCAAAAAAAGGGGAAGGGTAACAATCCTACTTGCCAGTAAGTTTAGGGGAAAAGCCATGGCCGCCCACAACGAGATCTCAGGCTGCTGTCTCAAAGAATCACAATGGCATCACACACAATTACACTCTGCTCCCTCTATGCTCCAAATGAGCAACACATGCGGTTCCTAAAAGATGCCCTCATAACGTCATGATGACCCAGACACCAAGATCTTGGTGGGGGTGAGTTTAATGTGCTAATGAACTTTGTACTGGACTGCTCAGTTCAATGGGAAGGTCAGGCAGGGGCTATTTCAGAGTTAGGTCTACGATTGCTGGAGAATCCCGGCCTCTTGCACATATGGAGAGCTAGACACTCCACCTCTAGAGACCTAAATTATTTCTCCCCATTGCACTATGCCAGACTTGACTACTTCCTGGGAACCCAATATGTACTAGCAAGCATGCTCCAGTTAAGTATTGGAGTAACTGCCCTATATGATCACTCACCTATCATGTTATTCCAGGGAGACCGATGGGCGGGCACCCCCTCCCAAATAAGGCCCATCAACGATAATCTCTTGAAGTCTGACCCTGTAGGAAAAGCTATTGAGGATAGAATCTCCACATTGCTTAAGAAATGACAAAGGGACTGTACCTGACACAGGAATATTAAGGGATGCCCCGAAGTCGGCCATAAAGGGAGAATTCATCTCTCTAGCGGCACAACAAAATGATGACATATGTGGGAAGCAGATCGACCTGGAGACACAGGTTCTTGATTTAGAGGTCCACCACAAACAAATTAAAAAGGACGTGCTGCAACTTCGACCACGCAGAAGACAACAGCTCAAAGCCCTAGATAGGGACAGAGTGGAATGCATACTACTAAGTCTCCGCTACTACAAAGGGGAATCCCACTGCAAGGGCCAGAGCTAATGGGATGCTGTATAACCCTCTCGCGGAGGTACCCGCCGTCTTCTCTGCTCTTTCCCCTTTACATGAACCATTAGCAGAACAAATACAAAACTACCCACACATCATGGGAATACGGTTTTGAGGCACAGATCAGAAACATGCCCGCTACACAGACGTTATCATGGTCTTGCTAGCCAATACACGCATCTCCCTGTCCCCTCTGTTTCAGTAACTGGAGACTTTTTGAAGGATCTTTGGATTCAAGGTAAATGTCTCCGAGTCCCAAGCTCCCAGTCTCAACACACCACAAATGATGAGGGAGGAACTGCAAAAAGCATTCTCCCTGACTTGGACCTAGCGGTCGTTCCAATAATTGGGAAAATAACACTTTCCACAGTTAATTTAACAGCCACCCAAAATTACAACAAACTATTAAAAAATGCTCATTATTGCCTACAGAGCGGACAGATGGGGGGATGGCACTCATTGCTGTCGTCATAATGACACTTCTACCTGGGATCCTCTACACGATGCATACCCTTCTGGAATCCCTGAGACTGAAGTAAGTACCTACATGTAAGGCACTGAGTCATGCATCCCTTAATCAAGAGTAAAGCTAACTGAACGTTAACTCCCTTTGAGAAGTGTGTTTTTACCAAAGTTGATGATAAACAACTCATATACCTATACCGCTATCAATATATCCTCTACCTCCACTCTCTCATTCATCTCAAACCCCATATCACTACTATGATCCCCAAAATAATCCTTTCTAGACTCTTCCCTACTCTAGCCCCTCCTTGCATCATCTTATACCTCTTTTACTATTCAGATCTCCCAAACAAGCCTTTCTAAACTCTTCCCTCTGACTCTTCCCCCTCCACCTCCTTTTTACTCATCCCAAGCCTCCCCCTACTGCTATGAGCGCCTACAAAATTCTAAATCCTTCCCTTTCCTATCCCTCCACTAGCCTTTTCAATCCAAATAACAGACAAAAAATGTCCACCGCTCAAATTAATTTGATATTTCACTATACTAATTCGCCACTAATCCTTTATGGGTTCTGGAGTAGCATGATACCTGCCGAAAAACCACTTCAAGACCCCACCAGGGACAGGCAGCGCTATATAAGTCTTTGGTTCAATCTATGCACATTCCAACATGCCCCACCAGCCAGTGGTTGTAGGTGGGGGTATGTGAAGCAGTCAGAAATACAATCGAATAAAGTTAAATCTAAAATATTTCGTTCAGACCCAAATGTCTTCCAAGACACATGTTTCAAATATAACTTTGATTATGTTATGAAATATGGTATTAAAGAAAAAACATTATGGTGGAAACCCAGTGATCCTATTCATTCACAATGTGTAATGCCAAAAGAGTAGCAATGTGCATATTTGAAGGCCTGCAAGTTACTGGGCAGGTTTGAAGTACTGAGCAATACTGAATTTTGATGGGCTGCAGTTTTATTGGCCACTTGTGACAACTGTAAGATTGCACACTGTAGCTTTATCATTATTAGATGTCCAGGACAGCAGTTTTGAACATAAAGTTCTGTACTGCTGAACCCTGGGTACCTTGGCACAAGTTACGACTGTGACGCCTAAAAACTGGTAAAATTGACAATCTCCTAATTGGCACAATTAACTTCCTAGTAATACCATACTATACAGTGCGGGAAATACACCAATATTATAGTACATTTTAATTTTACCAGTGAACTGCAGCACATTTTGCCATCCACTAGGCTGACAAAGGAAACATGACTTCAGGCCTACCTGTGTAGCCAGATTCCTCATGCTTCCAAACCAGCAGAAGAACCTGTCAAAATAATCCTTAGCGAAAATAAATGACCCTACTTTCAAATATTATATATGTCACCCCTAAGTAGGCCTTATAGCCCACAAGATGTGGTGCCTAATATGTACAAGTGGTACATGTAAGAATGTAATCTTTTTATGCACCTTCATTGACTAGCCCGAAAAGCTACTTCCACCAGATTTCAGAATAAAATCTAACTTTGGTTTGGGGAAGGGTACTGGAATAATTCAACCACATTTTATTTATTAAAAAGCAAATGAAGTGGTGCAGTCAGATTTTTTGCAAATATTTATTAACAATTACTTTAAAAAGTTAAACGCTGCCCGTCTGAACCACCAGTAGGCTAATTAGCATTAGGCTGCCAGCATCTGGCCTGCCTGTGCTTACACTTAATGAGCTATGAAAACTGCTCCCAGAGCAGAAACAATAGCTTAGGCCTTTTGGCAAGAAGGCCTGGGTTTCCAGTATGGGACACATATCCGATAAGAATGGGATCTGGGGAGGGTTTGGGAACTCCATTAACATGAAAGGGACCAGCGTGATTCCTGCCCATCCATAGTTAAGTGTAAAGGGGAGACCTGTGGAAGAGAAACATTTGGTTTCCTGCGCTTTATGTAGCCAGTTTAGCACCAGTCCAGTGGGAGGGGAAGCTGGTCACAGAACCAGTTTGGTTCAGATGAGGAGGGGAAGACACTTCAGGCTGGCACACAAGTCAACTCCAAGGGCAGAAACACCTGGGATTTACTTAAAATAGTGCAGTTTGCAGTAAGGCAAGTAGAATGTGCTACAAAAGTGGGAAGGTTGGCCATTGGGAACTTTTTCCTCATTGGTTAGGTAGTGTTCAGGAGTCATCCCAACTCACTGGCTAGTAAATCCTACAAAAGTTCCACCTCACTGTAAAGTATCCAGGACATGGTGAGTAGAGGAAACGTACTTAATTTCCAGGAAATACACCACCCACAAACAGAACAACCTTTCGAAAGAAAATCGGGCAGCAACTGTCATGGGCAGGCTAGCATTCCAAACAGGAATGTAGAATGCACGCATGACAGCTGTCAAGAGAAAAAGAATACAGAACCCCCAACACTACACACCTTCCCCCCAAAATACAAAAAAAAACAAATTCATGAAATATAATCAGCTATCCAAGAAGGTTACTTAATGATTCTTTTCACAAAGCAGATGGTACATTATGTGAAACCTACATAACCCCCAACACTACACTCATCCACAGGTTCATCGGAAAACTTTCTGCACCTGTGGAAGATGAAAAGTGAACTGGCCCTGCTGTTTGAAAACTGTGTAGAGGCCTGAAAGACTGGATCAACCGCCACTTGACTTGTACCAACGACTGAGAAGTGGATTCCAAGGGTAAGTTAGCTAACCTACTAAGTGGCTACAGGGGTAAAGAGCTGCCAGAAACCTTTTTCTCGAAGTACCCAGCTGCCCATTCCACTGGGCATGCTGGTGGCCTCTGGAGTGTGTCCTGACTCCTGAATGCTGTCCCAGAGATCCTGCAAGTCTTAAAAGTGATCAAGAGGAGCAGCTCCAGGAACTCTGAAAAGTTGAGAACATTTTCATAACTTTGGCAGCTTCAAAATTTTAATTTTGTCTGCTCTGAGCTTATTCCCACCAAAATCAACAGCCATGGTGGGACCTTGTCCAATTTCTATCTGGTTTCAAGATGACTTTGGAGGATTCTAACTTCCATTTCAGAGACTAAATCAGAAGATAAAATCTTAGACCGTGATTAACCTGTTTGGCGAATCCAACCCATGCTTCTTTGGGGTCAGCCTGAAATCATGCCTAAGTCCCAATCAACTGAGAACTGTGATCACTGATTGCCACTCTATTTTTCTTGGGCATTTTTTTACTTGAACCTTTGAAAATTCATACTTCCGGCTCCCCGTGCTGGATTTTTCTTGTTTTGGTATAATTTTTTTTTCAAAACCGTATTTATTAAAAGTTCAAGCAAATCAAGTGTACAGCCCTCCAAGAGCAGGAGAACACGTCAGTATGCAAATGACAGTATAATATACGCATAGCTCAAACTTTTGACTAGCCCCAACCCACCCCATTATCCCCCCCACAACAGCAACAGTCCCAACTACCCACCCCTTATCCCGCCCTAACCCGAAGCACGTGATCACAATCAGCTGCAGTATACAAAAGGAAAACACCAAGTGTCTTGGAGCCATCTAAGCCCCGAGGTCTCAATCATCGGACAGATCAACGTCCGTTTCAGCAGGAGGTTCCAATGTCAGGTCTCTATAGTCCGCCCACCGCTTCCAGATCTTGTAATGTTTCCGAGGGCAGCCCCTGGCTTCAAACACTGGCAATTCCAGCCCCATGAGGAAGTCTAAGCCCGCCTTCCAGGCGCTAAGCGGGGGGGCGCGGTCACTCTTCCAGGCCCTCGCCAGATCCCTCTTGGCCACAACAAGGCCTAGCAGAAGGAGATGGCGCTTATAAATGTTACCACCCACCTGATCCAGGACATGGAGAAGACCCAACCTAGGTGTACGGGGTAGCTCCCATCCCAGCACCTCCGACAGGCAGTCCCACACCCCACCCCAGAACCGGGCCAGGCCCACACAAGACCACACAGTATGCACCAAGGTGCCTCTCTCAGCCCCACAGCGCAGGCAATCTGGGGAAGCAATAAGGCCCGCCCTCCACAGTCTCTCTCTGGTGTAATAGGCCCGATGCAAGTATTTATATTGTATGAATCGCAACCGCACTGCTATAGCCGTGCCCCGGGGGGACTCCAGCGCCTCCCTCCAGTCATCCTCATCCAACGGACCAACATCCACCTCCCAAGAGGCCTTCAACGACACCAGGGAAGAGGAGCAGTGAGTGACCAGTGTTTGGTAGATTTTTGAGACTTTTTTATCCCCCAGGTCTCCCATGAAAAGCTTAGCCTCCACGGGGCTAAAGTCCGGAAGCTGGTCCAGCTCCACCAGACTCGGCGCCAGAGCGTGACGAAGCTGTAGATACTTAAAAAACTGGGTCTTGGGCATCGCAAACTCAGCGCTAAGCGCTTCAAAGGATTTAAGGGTAGTCCCGGTAAGAATATGACCAAGCGACGAGATCCCTATGGAATCCCAGCCACCAAACCCTTGCAAGGAGGCCAGTGCAGGGAGCCGCCCGTTGTTCCACAGCGGAGTTTCGTCCGTCAGTCGTCCCCACCAGCCCATTCGTCGCAGTGCCTGCCTCCAGATCAGGAAGACCACTTGGGTCACATGCGGCAGCGACTTCCGCCGCCCTGCCGAATACAAGAGTGTATGGAGCGAGGCATCTCCCATCAGAAAGTGTTCCAGGGCATACGCCGGATCGTCACGACCACCGTACCACCACTCGTTTAAGACCAGCAAATGAGAGGCTTGATAGTACGACAATATGTCGGACGTCGCGAGACCTCCACAGTACGTGGACAAAAAGCAGGTCCGCAGTGCCACCCTAGAAGCACCCCCAGCCCACAGAAACCGGCCCAACAAGGAGTTCACCCGCCGGAACCACTGCGGGTCTACCCAGTACGGATGATTTTGCAGCTGGTATAGTAGCCTAGGGAGGGCCACCATCTTAAAAATAGCAGATCTGCCATAGATATTAAGAGGCATGCGCGACCACGCTTTGACGTCGGACTGAACCCTGTCCCACACCGGTTGTACGTTGCGCTCCCACGCAATAGCGGCAGACTCCGACAGGAAGACGCCCAAATATTTCAGGCCACCAACCGCTACCTGCAGGTCCGCTGCCCAAGGAGACACCTCGCGCCGGCCCCCCAGCATCCAGAGAGTCGATTTGCGTGGGTTAAGGTAGAGTCCCGAGACGTCCCCGAAAATGCGCATTATCTCCAAAATACGCGGGCCCGAACGATCGAGGTCCGTCAAAAAGAAAAGAACGTCATCCGCATATAATGCGATTCTGTCCGTGAGGCTCGCACTCCATACAAAGCCGCGAAGCTGCGCGTCAATGCGCACCCAGGCCGCCAGCGGCTCCATGACGAGCGCAAAGAGATACGGGGACAGGGGGCACCCTTGCCGGGTTCCCCTAGCAATCGGGAATTTCCCCGAAATGGCTCCCGAGACACGTACCGAGGCTGTGATGTTGGTGTACAACAGTTTGACATACGAGACAAAAACTGGACCCAAGTTGAGGCGCGGTAACAGAGCAAAGAGGTATGTCCAGCTGACAGAGTCAAACGCTCTGTCGATGTCTGCCATTAGGAGCGCCGCCCGCTCCCCAGTCGCCCCCATCGCACCCACCGCCACCTGTGCCCGTCTGATGTTGTGCCTTGTCGCTCTGCCCGGCATAAACCCCGCCTGATCCGGGTGGACCAGATCTGCGACATACGGGAGAAGACGATTCGCCAACGCCTTAGCCAACAATTTAGCCTCAAAATTAATGAGAGATATCGGGCGATATGACTCGTGTCTGTCAGGGGGCCTGCCCGGTTTCAGGAACACCACTATTTCAGCCTGACGCCAGTCTACCGGCAAGCAACCACCCTCCCGAGCCGCTTCCAAAGCCCGTCGATAGTGTGGTCCCAACTGCAAATGAAATTGTTTGTAGAATTCACTGGGGAAGCCACTCGGTCCAGGCGCCTTACCCGTGTTAAGTTGTCCTAGCGCGTCGCCCAGTTCCTCCGCCGACAGGGGAAGGTCCAGAGCTGTCCTGGCCTCATCCGATATCACCCGGGGGGGGAGGTCAGCTATAAATTTGTCAATTGCCTCCGGTGGGAGACAATCCCGCGAAGCGTATTGTACCTCATAATAGTCGGCAAAACTCGCCGCAAGCGCAGCCGGGTCCGTCATGGCAATCCCCTCCCCATCTGTAAGGCCCGGCAGAGAGATCGGCTGTAGAGTTTGCTGACATAATCGGTGGAGCATAGAGCATGATTTGTCGCCCCACTGGTATACCCTACTCCGCGTGGCCAGCCAGGCCTGTCGAGCCTCGTCCAGTAGGATCGAAGCATAGGAACGCTGAGCCTGGAGAAGCAGCCTGAGCGCCACATCGCCCGCATCGCCACCACACTGCCCCTCCAGAGCCCGCACCGTAGCCGCAGCCGCCACAATGGCCTCTTGACGCTTCCGACGGGCGGCAGCACACCAGGCGATGTCCACGCCCCGCAGCGTAGGTTTCATGGCCTCCCAGACCGTCACGCTGTCCATGCCTTCGGTCAAATTCTCCCGCCAATACTGGGCTATCGCTACGCGCATGTGAGTCGTATATTCTGCCCGCTGGAGATGCCACGAAGACATCCGCCAACGGAACGGCTGATGGGGTTTACAGAGCGCAATCCGCACTGCGACCGGGGAATGGTCCGACAAACCTCGAGGCTGAATCACGGCCTGCTTCACCCTATCGAGGAAGGCCCCGGGTACAAACACACAGTCTAACCGGGAGAAGGAGCCATGCACTGCTGACACATATGTGTTTTCACGCGTCCTGGCATGCAGATGTCGCCATGCATCCACCCAACCTAGCCCATCGCTTAACGCTTTCAGACGTGTAGGGGTAGGCGCCCCGGCGGCCACCTGCATTCTCTGCCTGTCCAGACTCACATCCACCACATCATTCCAGTCACCCCCTATCACAGCCAGGCAGTCTGGGATATCGGCCCACAAATCAAACAGGCGCTCCGCCAGAGACCACTGCAGGGGAGGGGGAGCATACACACTGCCGAACACCACAGGTTCCACCCCAATCATGCCCTTGACAAACACAAACCTACCCTGGGGATCAAGCCAATGGCGCTCATGAGTATAAGAAAGTCGTCGATGAATGAGGACAGCCACCCCTCTCGACCCCCTGGCAAAGCCTGCATGGAACACCTGGGTAAAACCAAAGCGTTGTAAGCTCAGTACTTTCGTCCCCAACATATGCGTTTCCTGCAACAACATGACATCCGCCGAGTCTCTCTTACCCCAGCGCAGTACTGCTCCCCTTTTAATTTTGTCCAGCATTCCCCTAACATTCCAACTAAGTATCCTCATGGAGCCACCAACAGGCGCCGTCACCGGGGAATCACCCATAGTCTCGGTGGGAGAGCATCAGGAAACCCCCGGACCTAGCCCAAGCACCACTCAGCATAAAAATCATAGCAGCAAAAATCACGTGCATCCCTACCCAACTACCCTGTACCCCCCCCACCCCATTCACCAACACAACATCCCCGACTACTGAACCCCCGCCTATTCCCCCACCCCCACCCCTATACCTCAAGAAACAGTGAAGTACCTGTCGCGGCATAAAGAGCCTCGGGCCCAAAACAGAGCGCCCAAAGCCCCCCAAGCCAATGGATCCCCTTACCCCCCCCAACTATCAGCACCTCCCCTTAGGGCCCCCCTCGAACAGGAGAGGAAAAGGCCGCCCATGGGTCAGCACCCCGAACCCCATTAATCACAAGTGGCCCACCGCCTAAGCGCGGCGGGACAGATCTACAACAGACATCACGCCCCCCCTTGTGTCCAGCCATGGCCTAGACCACACCATACCATGCGCTAGCCCAACAATTAGTAGTGTACCCCCAGGGCCACCAGCCAAGGCCAAAGACGAATGTCGCTCAGGAGACAAGAGGGGGACTCTACGACCCTCAGGTCCCAGTCCCAGACTGAGCAGTGTCTGACTGTGCACCATCCAGCAGGCCACCCCCGGATTGGGACCGTCGCCGCGACCTGGACTTCCTGTGTCTCCTGCTCCTGTTGGAGGATTCGCCCCTCTCCGGCGACGACCCCCGCGACGCTCCAGAGTTCAGGCCCGGCTGGGCATTCGGTCGGATCCTGACAGTTTCATCCGTCCAGCTAAACACCGCCTCCGGGGTGTCAAAGAAGTGGGTCTTGGAATGAAACACTACGCGCAGACGGGCAGGGTACAGCAGTGAATACTGAATTTTCAGTCCACGTAACTTGGCTTTCGCATCCTGGAAGGACCGGCGCTGCTGCTGCACCAGCCTGGTATAGTCTGGGAAAATCATAATCCTGTGACCCTCGAACGACAAGTCCTCCTTCGCTCTCGCTTCTCTAAGAATAACATCCCGGTCATGAAAGTTGAGGATTTTGGCGATGACTGGACGTGGTCGCTCTCCCGCCGGCGGTTTCTGCGCCAGGGCCCTATGGGCGCGCTCCACTACAAAGCAGCGCGACAAGGCGTCCGGGGGAATCCAACTCTCCAACCAGCGCGCCAAGAATACATCCATGGATCCCTTCTCACAATCCTCCGGAAAGCCCACAAAGCGCAGATTATTTCTTCGCGCCCTCCCCTCCGCATCCTCGACACGGAGCGCTAGCCCTTTTTGGATCCTGGCCATGTCCTCCACTTTCTTTTTCAGGGTCACCACATCCTCCTCCACCCCTGTAATCCGAGTTTCAGTTTCTGTGATGCGGGCCACAGCATTGCGGAGATCTTGACGCAGCAGCATGACATCGGCGCCGACCGCCCCAATTTTGGCATCAAGCATGTCCCTGGACTGCGTAATGGCGGCCATCAGGGCCGCATTGTCAGGGCCTGAGGTCTGGCCACCTCCGGAGGCCCCAGACCCTCCGCCGGGCCCGGTGAACTTATCAATCGGCCCCTGCTTGGTGGACCCGGTGCCGCCCCCACCTCTCGTCATGGTCAGTGGCAGGGAAGAGGGCCTCCCTTCCCTCGCTGTGGGCCCCTTGTCTACGGCAATTCAACAGCAGCGTCCAACCGGGGGAGCCAAGGAGACTCCGTCGGGGCTTGCACGCCGTTCCCAGTGGGCAGTCGCTGCACCAGGTCAGGGCCTCCAGGAACCCCGGTTCGGGCTTCGCCCAGGAATGTCTCAAGAGCCCAGGATGTCCAGCCCCGTCGTCCACCAGGCCACCCCACAGCTCACTCGCACCTCACAGCAGCTGATGAAGCAGGGCAGGCACCCGGGTCTTCACACCGACCAGCCCAGATCACTTCCCAGGGCACAAGTCTCGTCACAGCGCCCCAGCGTAGGTCCACCAGAGGGAAGGAGGAGGGGGGGGGGCACTCACTGTGTGTCTCGGGCTATCCGCAGGAGGCCTCCAGGCACTATCCGGGCAGCAGGCTCGTCCCTCAAGGCAACTCCAGGTCCAGCCCTCGCAGTCCGAAGTGGCATGCAATTCTCCAGCTCCCCGGCTGCACCGAGCCCACCTCTCCGACCAAGAGCCAGGGAACCCCGGCAGGCAGGCTGCAATGTCACTCCAAAGCCCCAGGGTGCGAGGCAGGATCCAGCGGGGACCTCCTCCGTCGTGACACCGGCCCCAAGCAGGCCCGGGAACTGGCCAAGGGAGGCGCGCCCCAGAGCGCACGGTATGGGGAACACACGGGGCCACCGGGCAGTCGGCTCGAGCCGCTTCAGGGCCCCCCCAGACGTGGGCAGCGGACGCCGCGCACAGCATGTGCCACACCGGCACTAGGAGCAAGCCCCAGCGACCCTCGGTCCCCCTGGCTCGGACCGGTCCGGGGTCACGAAAATCGAGGCCCCGGTCTCCCGGGGTCCGCACAGGCCGCGGCGCCCCAACTCCGCCTCAGGAACACCCCGGTGCAGCCTCCAACGTCCTAGGCACCCCCAGCTGGTCCCGTGGGCTCCGGCGCCGATGCGTCTCGGCGGGGGAATCTCCTCCGGCCGGCCCGACCACTGGCCGTCGGCCTCGGGTTGTGAGAATTGAGGCCCCGGCTCCACTCGTGGACTGCAGGCCGCACCGCGCTGCCAACAATCTCGGATCACCGGAGCCGCCGATGACGCAGGGCGGCACACCGGACAGGTCTCGGTGCCACCCGGAACACTCCTAGCACAGGTAGGGCGGTTTGCGGGGCTCGGGGGCCAGGATAACAGACGGACAGTGTTTGGGCCGGCGGGAGCTCCTCTAAGCTGCGACCGCCATCTTCGCCCTTCAAGCCACGCCCCCCGTTTTGGTATAATTTTGATGATTACATTTTTTCTATTTTAAGAATTTCTCTTTGCCTGCAGAACCCAAAACCCAGGTATAAAGACCCATTTTTGGGTCCTTCCTCTTATGGAGAACTACCACTTTTAAGGGTTACAAGTACAAGCACATGTCCATGGCATGATGTCTATTCTTTTACGGCAGTGGAGCAGACCATCCACAATAGTCATGAGCACAAGCAAATTGGAGCAGGGAAAAAGCCTTAACAAAGACTGCACTTCTCATAATTTCAGAGTACAATGTTTCTCACTCTAACTGTTCTACTGCCTAGATAATCTCAGTGCAAGGTGCCCATTCAGCGTACCTAATCTGCCCAACAACCGGTAAATCCTCAGAAGCACTGTGGGTAAACTCAGCCAAGAAGGCTACAAAGTAAATTTAACACAGTGGCCATCAACCACAATCCTTTTCAACATTCTGCTTCTGCACCACCTCCATGCATCCCAGATAACCTCTGTGTTGTTCAACTCCATGACAGGATAGAGAAAAATCTCTCTCTGAGTGTTCTAGTTACAGTTAGCTTCAGATTCTCTAGACTTGTTACTAACTGCATAAACTCAACTTCAAAGTCTCATTACGAAGTTGTCTCCCAGAAAGCACTGCATGTTTACACAACTGTAACCCTCTATGTCGTTTTAGAATCCTTACAACTGAAGCAAAGAAATCTACAAGATTTTCGTTTGCAGGTATGATAGGATCGTTTCATCAGACCGCACCGCCTCCACCCACCCCAACAAACCACAACACCAAACCTCTCACAGTGTTTAAATGTCCATATTAGTGCTAATTATAATGTCCATATGTGGAGTCCAAAGAGATGGAGAAATGTTGGGCTGCATAAGGGGTTTGGGTGGGGTGGCACAGCCACTAGAAACGAAAATATATAAATTAAATATTTGGTGAGACTGGTACAGGGCTTGGTTTTTTGTTACAGAGGATTTGTGGCCTTATAAGGGTGGAGGCTGGTTAGAAAAAGGACAAATGAGTGGCACAGAAAGAGGGCAAGGTCTGCACCAACAATCTTTCAGAAAGAGGTTACATTACTTACATCTGAATAGCCTACAGTATAAGAAAGATAAATAAGAGTAACTAAAAACACAAATATCTAAACACCAGAGGGGCACAGCAGTGGGAAAGAGCATATGTCACAAAAGGTGTGATTCTAAACCCAGGGGCATACATTGATGCCCAGGGGGAATATCAATGGGTTACATAGGGAACTTGTTAACAGACAAGGGACGAAAAACATGCACCAACTTCAGGCACAAGAGATGAGACAAAATCAGTAACAGATTACAAATATTCATTTGTAGAAAAAAAATAGGATAAACTGTATAGCAAGAGCGCTTTTCGGTAAGCGCCGGTTTAGCTCACTGTGTTCACCACACGTTAAGTTGATCAGCCTTTTCACTATTTTTGCATTCCCTTCCATTAGCTTAACTCTTTCACTTATCGTGAAATTGACCCGTCGGCACAGATACATTGAGCTATACGCTCAGTTCAGTAAGTCTTTTCCACATTCATTGCCCACGAGTAGGTTTATTGGTGTCTTCCTACCAGTCTCTCACGCCTTTTTCACTTTTTCACTTTAGAGCATGCCCATCCCGCGAGCACCAGACTAGATACAGACATTTTTCATAGCAGTGCTTCCATGCTATGCTAGGTGGCTTAGTGCTGCTCTGCATTGGCTCCATACTGCCCTGGAAATGACAAAGCAGAGCTGTATATAAACACCATCCCGGTGTGCTGACTTCAGTTTCTTGTATTTTCCTTTTCTGCACACTTAAATGTGGAGTGTAAACAAATGTTGGTTGCAGTGTGCTGAGTACTAACTTGGGAACTCTTTAGATATAAAACAGAGACTACTCCACAGAACAGGGAGTTGGGAGAGAAGCGAGAAACCAGAGATCAGGTAGAGTATCCACCAGAGAGAGAATTGCCAAAGGTAAGTAACTTGTTCTTCTGATGGATACTTCTAACAGCAGATTCCTCATCTTAGAATAGATACAAAAGAGATACCTGCCCAAAGTTGGGGGGTGGGGGGGAGGGGCGCGGGGAAGAGGGGTTAACCACGAATACCAGTCTGGCAGATATCAAGAATAGTCACTCCTTACACAAAAGCACTATTAGCAGACTCAGCTCTGATGGAATGGGCTCTCATACCTTCCGGGAGCTGCTTCATGGCCAGTGTGGAGCCGGCCTTAATGCAAAGGACTATCCGTCTCTACAAGGTCCTTTTCTGCACTGCCTTGCCTTTCTTAAGTCCAGAGAACCCCATAAAAAGCGGATTGTTCTCACTGTGATCCTTGGTACCATCTATGTAAAAGCTTAAAGACCTTTGGCGGTCTAACTGATGGGGCCTCTCATCCTCTTTCAAAGGATGAGGGGGAACAAAGAGCACTGATAGAATGATAAATTGTCAAACATGGAAGGGAGTCACAACTTTAGATAAGAAGGCCACCATATTCCTGAGCAACATTTTATCCAGGGCAAACGTGGTGTCGAGTGTTAGCAATTGAAGTACTTGAAGCTCACTCATAAGGCAAGCGACATATTCGCTATGGGGGAAAGACATTTTTCAAGGAGATGCAGCAAGCAGCTGTGCATCTGCTTAAAGGGAGCACACTTGAGGAATGTAATGTCCATGCTAAGGTCCCACTTCGGCATCACAAATGGCTTAGGAGGAATCATGTTTCAAATTCCCTGCTGTGTTGGTAGTTATTAAAGGGTTGCCTTTGATAACACCCATCACAACAGGAAATTTGAACAAAGACGGTAGGTCCAATAAACCTAGAAAGGCCTAAACAGCTGACAAATAACCTTTTATAGTGCCCACTGCAAGGCCACGCTGGGCTAAAGGCATAACAAGTAAAATAGCCTCTGTATTCTAGGCACAGCACCAGGATACACATTTGCCCCAGCTCCTGCTATGAATGGATTTAATGGAGAGGGTGTCATTCAACATCTCAATTGGAAATCAAATATCACAGCTCAGTCTCCACGCCTGGAGATCGCATAGGTTAAGATGGAGGACCTTGCCCTGTTGCTGAGCTAGGGTCCTCATGAAGTTGTAACCTGATCGGGGTACAGATGTTCTTGCTCAGAAGTTCTGGTACTATAACTCTCCTGGCCTCATCTGGGGCATTCAGGATACTTCTTGAAAACTGATCTTCATTAGAACTTGGGTCAGGAGTGGAAGTCACAGGAAGTTGAGGAGGAGTACAGGAGTCCCTTGTTACATTCCAGTCAGAATGTGTATCTCAAGTGTACTTGTCGAAATTCCAATACACAAAATTGTTAACACTGCACATTCTCAACAGTGAAGAAAAGAAGGGAAGCAATCGATCTGGGCCAATGGGAGCATCTTGAATATATCTTTCCATAGGAAGGGGTTGAGGGAGGTCCAAGATGGGCCTGTGGCCCTCCTCCTTTTTTTGTGATGATAAAATAGAGAGAGTAATTACCGTTGCCTTTCTCAATGTATGGCCTTCTCTCTATGGCATCGTTAGAGTGCAACAGGTGCACCTGAGAGCGAACTAAAAAAAATTACTTACCTTTGGTAACACCATATCTGGTAGTAAATTTATACATCCTCAGGCATCAGGTTGGATCGTACATTTTCGAGCAGTACCCCTGCGCTCCAGTAAGTGGTATTTTTGCTCCGTGTTGGCAGTGGCGTGCATGCCAGAAACAACATGAGCGGTGCCTATACAGGTGTCACACCAGCATGCTGACATCAAGTACTTTTTGCGACTTCCATGCCAGAAGCATGGTGTCACGAGGAACACTAATAAACCAGTGTGCATTTCTAAGGCCCTCAGAATGGTGACCCTCACAATGTAATCAGTTCACAGAGCAGCGAGTATGGGAGAGTCGGAAGGGAATCTGCGACTAGACAGAGTCTCGACCAGATAAGGCCTTACTGGAGGTAAGTAACTTGTTCATCTGATAGAGACTTCCTTATGCAGATGCCTTACTTTAAAATACATTCCTAAGAAATGCCTTCCTGGAAGTGGGTTTGCAAACCAGATTTAGACTAAAAAAGTCTTGCAGGACCAAACGAGCAAAGTGCCCATCACGACATACCTGACTGTCCAAGCTGTACGGTTTGTTAACCATATGCAGAGATGCCCACGTAGCGGTCTGACAGATGTCTAGAACTCTGCAAGCTAACACAGTGGCCGCAGCCTTGGCTCTGGTCAAATGAGAACACAAGCCCTCATGTAGTTGCAATACGTAGCAGATCTTTATGCAGAGTACTATCAATCGTGAGATGGTCTATTTCGGCGCAGCCTTCCCCATCATTGCTCCAGCATACCCTATGCAGAGTTGATAGTCCACCGGACGTCTTTGGTAGAATGAATATGCTCTTTTTGGGTCCAGGCATTGCAGTCTCTCCTCTTCTTTAGAAGGTTGAGGCAGAGCTAAGAAAGCAGGAGCGAGGAGGAGGAGGTACATGCTCCAAGAACCAGCTTGTGTGAATGAAAAGTGGTATAAGGAAGGTG
Organism: Lissotriton helveticus; assembly: GCF_964261635.1. Classification (NCBI taxonomy): domain Eukaryota; kingdom Metazoa; phylum Chordata; class Amphibia; order Caudata; family Salamandridae; genus Lissotriton; species Lissotriton helveticus. The sequence goes on from NC_136070.1 coordinate 340,125,568, forward strand.
CGCACACAGTGCCTGCAGTTCACTGACTCTTCTGGTTGATGTTATGGCCACTAGGAAAGCAGTTTTGATGGTTAGCAACCTGAATGGGCAGTTGTGCAGTGGCTCATATTATGTGCACATCAGTAAAATCAGAATTCGATTTAAGTCCCACTGGGGCATTATGAATGGCATGGGAGGAAACATGTGGCAGAGACCTCTGACGAACCAAGTCACAGGTAACTTGAACAAAGAACTGTGCCCAGAGCAGAGCCCTACTGGAGCAAAGATAGAACACATAGTAAAACCTGAGAAAGGAGTGCAGAGAGAGTGATGTTTCTAGATGCCCACCATGCCACAAATCTGTCCCATCAATACGTGTATACTGTCTTGGTGGAGGGACGCCTGGCTGAGAGTGCATTGGTTCGGGTGCAGAACCCTCCCCTGTTGCTATGACAAAAGATACTTCCGAAGAGGCAGTCTGACGAGAGCCACCAATGCTCATGCTCAATAGCTCGGGATACCAGACTCTCCGTGCCCAATCCAAGCCACAAGGATGACTTGGGCTCAATCGTTCCTGATCTTTTTGAACACTCTGGGCAGGAGTGGTACTGGAGGGAAGGCATACAGGAGTCCATAGCTCAACTCGAGATGAAAAATGTCACCAAGCGAAAGATGCCTTGGAAACTCCAGCATGCAGAAGTGTAGACATTGTGCGTTCTCTGCGGTAGTGAACAGATCTAACCAAGGTTCTCCTCACTCTTGAAAGAGACCTGCACCACCTCTGGATGGGGACACCATTTGTAATCCACTAGGCATCGACAGCAAAGTACGTCCACCCTGGCGTTCAGAGAGCCCTCCATGTTTTGAGATTTCAGGGAAATGCCCTGATGTTCCAACCTTGTCCGGAGACGCAGTGCCTCTTGACAAAGGATCAACAACACCACCGCGTTGTACTAATAAATCCCAGTGATGTTGTCCGTGAACACCTGCACCAGCCTTCCCCTGATCACAGTAAGAAACGCTTTCAATGCCAGTTGGATCGCCCCAAGCTCCAATAAGTTGATGTGGTGCCCAGACTTCGTTGCAGATCAGAGTCCTCTGATCTCCACATCTCGCATATGACTAGCCCAGCCCAGGAGTGACGCATCTGCCACTACAGTCAACTGTGGCTGTGGAAGGGAGAGGTGTCTGCCGCTGACCCAATCTTGGTTCTTCAGGCACCACTGCAGGTCTTTTGCAGTTCCCTCCGAGATCTAGACCATGTTGGAGAGATTTCTCTCATGCTTTGCTCACAGAGACTTCAGGTCCCACAGCAGAGCAAGCATACGCCAACGGACATTTGTAACTAAAAGGATGCAGGAGGCCATGAGGCCCAACAGCCTGAAAGCCAGTCTCACTGAAACATCTGTATCATAGCTCGAACATCCTGACTTGTCATTTGGGGGATATGCCCAAAACTGCACTGTGTCCAGAACAGCCCTGATAAAAGGGAGCATCTGAGAGGGAAACAGGTGTGACTTTGTCACGTTTTTAGTGAACCCCAACAAATGCATGAGGCACACCATAGCCTGGAGGTGGGAAATGACTGCCTGGGTCCAGCCCACCTTCAACAGCTGATTGTCAAGGTAGGAGAACACTGGAACCCTTAACCTTTGCAGATATGCTGCAACCACTGCCATCAGTTTCGTGAACACACACAGTGCGCTGGTGAGGCTAAGAGGGAGCACAGCAAACTGGAAGTGCTCTCGGCCGACCGTGAACCCCAGGTAGTGTCTGTGGGCAGGCAGGACAGGAATAAGGAAGTATGGGTCCTGCAAGTAGAACGCTTCCATCCAATCTACAGCTTCCTCGGCAGATAGGGCTTGAGCTAATGTGAGCATTTTGAAATTCTCCTTTTTCAGATAGAAGTTGAAAAGGCACGAGTCTAAGATAGGACAAAGGCCTCTGTCCTTCTTAGGCACCAGAAAGTAGTGAGAATAGCAACCATGACCTACTTCTGATGCCAGCACCCTCTCAATGGCTTCCTTGGCCAAGAGAACCAACACTTCCTGACAGAGCAAGGAGAGATTGGCCTTCATCAGCCAGTCGTAAGGGGGTGTCATGGGTGAAGGGGTGTCCTGAAACAGGATGAAGTGGCTCCTTAGGAGTAACAATAAAACCCACTTGTTGGATGTTATCAACTGCCAGCGATTGCATATCCTGCCACCCTCTGGATGCCCATGCTGGTATGAGAATAACAATGGATTAGGATGCAGCCCGAGTAATTTCCAGTGGCTGAGATTTAAGCATTCCATCCATCACTTTTTTTTAATACTTTGGTTTATCACCCTAACTGGGAGGGGTATGACCAGATGTGGGTCCCGTGCACAATGTGTCACTGGAACTAAGCTGTACCCAGGTGGTGAGCTAGGGCGAAACCAGTCCAGCTGTAGTGTAGTTCCTATTATCCCAATAGGCTCTGCGCATTGGAATAATACCTTCAATAGTATAGGCCTAGACCAGACGTTAACTAGGTCTACTACTGTCGATATTAGACTTAAAGTTTTGGGTTTGCCAGCTAGCTCAGAGTTCACTAGAAACTTTCTCGAATAGGCAAGGAGGAATTGAACCTCCCTGGATAGACAAGAAGGGATTTAGTTTCTGACAACCATAGAACATGACAACTTTGCTCTCCCCTAATCAAGAGTGTATCTCGAGAGTCGTGTGAACAAAAGGCAATTTATTTTACTCAGTCAGTACGTGCATTCTTAGTCTCATCAGATTGTAGAGAAAAGGAAGAGACGGGCGTGTTCAATAAAAGATGTTATTTATTGATCAGTCTCTTTTCTCGTACAAGAGAAATGGATCGATATTATTGCAATACTTATAGTTAAGTAAAGTGCATACATTAGAAGCAGAAGTATAAAATAATACTGTAAAAACATTGATATGGTTTCTAAGCCATATGAAGGTTTAAAATGAATAAAATATATTACATACACATATACATTTGACTAAACTTACTCAACTGGTGTTTCTAAATACGCCTACCCCGTGTACCTGACCTAAGCCTAATACGTGGGCGGGAATAGAAAGTTACAGTTTAAGTTAAGTTTGTTTTTGCCAAGTGACTGACTAAAGAATTCTCTGCGAGGGGTTATTCAGTTCTGTACCTGGAAGTTAGGATGAATGAGGGATGGTATCTCTCGTCTCTGGTCTCGATATTCCAGGCTGCCTGCGAGGGCTACCCGGAAACGCCGGAGCTGGATTTCTCGGCAGGAGAAATGGGCAGCTGCTTGTTCTCAGCGCGTCAAGAAGGCGGGGCTGCGCCAGCGGGGTCTGCTCTGCTCTGGGCTTCGGCAAGTCTGGCTGCTCCGTCCTCGTCACCACCGCGTGTGTTTGCATAGGGCAATATCGGTAATATTTATACCTTTAAGGTGCCGAGATTGACGTAAGGATGGACATAGATACGTCAATAAGGATGTCATACGACCAGGTCGTTAGCACATTCTTTTGCTGAAGTTCTCGGTGAAATCAAAACAATGGCCGCAGGGTTTTTCCCAGGTCTGTCATAGGTTTGATTTGTTTTGAGAACTCCGTATGCCTTATCAGGGGCTGGAGGAATATCGCTTGTCTAATTAGATGGCAAGCGTTATGACCTAATCAGATAACACGTTCCTGTGCCGTAGTGTGGCTTTATCAGATAACGGTTCCTGCATCATGGGGGTTTTCTGCCTCATGGGATGGCTGCTAGTTAACTTGTTAACCAGAATAGGGTCAGGAATAGGGGGATTGATACAGAACCTATAGGAATACATCACACCCACTCCACGCTAACTATGGACATATTTACTAATCTATGCATAGTAAAACATACTATAGAGTATTGTGTATACCTTACCACCCCAAAATACATAAATGCATTTTGAAATTATCAAATATACGGAAAAAAAGCAGTCATATGTATAGTATGCACTCAAGCTGTAGAACAATGCTAAAGTAATCACTCATTTATATACATTATTGCTATTTTGTATATGAAAATTTACACATGAAATGGCTCTTAATACAGAAAAAAGGTTCGAGACCATTTCATCACAGAATAAAATATTTATGAACATACCAGCGGGCAGCTAATGTCTATAAGCTATCTAAAATTTGAAATTTTAGTTCTCTAAGAATAGTTCTTACTTTAAGCAGAAGATAGTGTCCCGAAAAATATGCAAAAATATTCTGGGGCTGCTGAAAAATTTGCTGTCCGTGAACTGGAGGGAAAATTGTTCATGTGACTTTATTATTAAAGTTGAAGGCCAAATTCAGGGAACGCCGTGTACGAGCTTGCTCAAAAGTCTCTATTTCTGCTCTGGTGAGAACATCATATCATTTAGGCTTTCGAAAAAGTTGTCAACAGCTTCCTGGGAGAGTTCCACTAACTCGGAAATAGGTGTAACCATGCATTCATGCGCATGATTGTCTCCATTGACATTCTGATTTGGATTGCTGACAGAAGGTCGTACCTGATCGATGCTGCTTTCATCTTGAACTTCACTACCCCTTAATTGTAGTGGTGAAGCTTCCACGAATGCCGTCATCAGGATTGGTAGCCTTTGAGGGCAGCACAAAGCATGAGCCTTTGTTGGACTCAACAATGTTTCTGCATCCATTGGCGCATCCGATTGTAGCGTCAGACAGGTGTCTAACACGCATTCTTCTCCGCATAGCAGGCACCTTAATACAGGTAAAACACATCGTTGCCACATTGGTCGAAATGATAGAAACCAAGTCATGTTCAGGTCTCTAAGCCGGGATAGTCCCAGGATTTTTGATATCCGGTCCCGGTATCCAATGGCTAGGATTGTTTCTTCCCTTGTCGCAGGTGTTCTGTCTGTGACATGGTTTGCCATAACGAAATATAAGGACTAGGAATAGGATTCCTGCAATCAGTCCTAAAATGAGGGGAAGTCCGCCAAAAATCGAATGGACGAAATCTGGAAAAATACCCAGTATGGCTTTGAATGGTGTTAATGCCATCGAAAATACTGTCTTAAATACCTTTGAGACTCCATTGGTATCAGAAATATTTAAGATTTCATTCAGGATTTCTGCGAAATGTATGGGGGAATTAGTTGATAACAATGAATGTATCTCTGCAGTCGTCCTTGCGACTTGGAGATCATACGTTTCTTTTGATGACGTGAGCCTTGTCGGCGTCTGAAGAAGCACTGTTTTCATTCTGCTTAAAGTATCTATTCCAATAGAAGTAATTTTCAAGTTGGCCCATGCCCTTGCCTCCCTGTCTGGAAAGGAGCTGGGGAACAATGAGTGTCCACAGCACTTGACCTTCGCAGTCGTAGTTACGAGATAAGGAGTCCCGGGCATAAGACTACAACATCTGCGATCTACAATTAGAATGTAACTCCCATTATAGAGTCTTTGAAAGAATGGTTCTATCTCTGTTGCAGGTGCGCCTTGCTGGTGACATGAAAGGTTATTTGAGTTCCCTTCACAGGCTCCATGCAAACTAATTCCGTTACACAGAAGTGTACCGCTTAGTGACATTGCACAATTATTGCCACTAAGAAACACTTTCTGTCCTTTATTACTGACACATGCATGCGAATAGGGCAGGTTCCATGTTTTTATGTACCCTTTTCCTAATTTTTCGTACATGCCAGCCTGCATATATTTTTGGCAGTTTTGAAACCTGAAGGTTGATATTGGAATATTTATTATCCCATGTATTATCCATTCACTGACAGGTCGTTCTGACATTGTCACTGGTAATCTCTCAAGTTTCTCAATGCTCAGGATTGTATAATCAGCCCCCTTCTGTGCCATACTGATTTGTCTATCAGTAATGTTAAAGATATAGAATAGTGACGTTGTGTTGATTAAACGCCAAGGCACATAGCCTGAACGCAGATTTTGTAACGTCCAGCCAAGCTGTACAATAGAACGCAATTGGGACTGACCGTGTTGTAATAACAGTAAGTCTTGCGATAATATGTCGATTGCTGAAGATACAATGCTGTCCAAAGAAAAAATTCTGGAGGACAGAGTCATTAACCCATTGTCCACTACAGAAAGTGATTTTTCCAAATTAATACGGTCAATTTCCCGTATCCTTTCTGCTGTCTCAATTTGAGTAACCTTCCAGGCCTCATTGTATGCTGCATATACAGAGGCTTCTATGAAACGCTTTTGACGCTGTTTGCGTGGTCCCATAGTGAAATCACGCAAGTCAGCACCATCAGTAAGTAAAGTTAGGTGTTGCTTAATTTCTGCCAGTGTGGAAGTTTGTAGCCACTGAAGGCATAATTTGCCCACACTGTAGGTGGTTATTATCCCTGGGTGATGTCTTTGAGGATATCTAGGGTCTGGCCTGGTCATTTTGAACCCCTGTGTTTTATTCAGGAATCTGTCTTGACAGTTATTAGTATCTGTGGGCCAGATCAACCACGGTTTCCAATCTGGATGTGTTCTGTTTTGGTTTAATACATAATTTACGTCTATCTCTTCATCTGTAGAGCTATTGCTGTTCATTGTTGGTTTTGGAATAGACGGTTTATTTAAGTCTTTGATTTTGGCTAAGCCTAGACAGGTAGTTTGTTGAACAGTGTCATTTAAAAATATAATTTGTTCTGGGATCATGCAGGCTCTAAACAAAGATTCTATACCCTGTACTTGCCATTCTTTTGTGCCCCAAACACTTTTCAATTCAACATTTTTGTCCCAATAATCAAAACCAAAAGTATTCATTTGTTCAAAGAATGAGTCTGAATATATCAATTTTGTGTTGGTTATCATGGTCTTTGTCCCTGTCTTATTTGACAATTTGAAATAAAATGTTTCAGCATTACTTATGTTAAAACCTGAAAAATATGAATATTTGTCGTAAACGGTTCTTGAGCTTCCTTTTGGAGGGGTTGCACAATGTTCCCATTGATTATAATTTAAAACATTTCTAGGTTGTGCAGATCTATGTAAAAAATGGTTACCATAGTGGTTGTAGCAATACATACTATCATAATTTGTAGAACCCTGCAAATAATCATGTTTGGTAAATTTAGCAGACATTACTAAGTCAGACATCATATTATTAATGCTTTCGAAGTCCCAATCATCAGCAAATGAGCTTGGTTTTACAAAGTCACTCAATGAGATCTTAATTTGGTGTGGATATTTCAGGATTTCAACCGGACCATAGATTTCGTAGTCAGTGTTGTCCCATGCTACCCCACCCGGTATAGGATTGGCTGTGAAGTTGACTGAAGAAAGTTCTCTTTTCTCGACGTGTGAAGATGTGTGTGGTTTGAGGATCAAGTTGATTTTCTGACTTGCTGTGTCCATTTTAGCATATTTTCCCTCAATGAAGCGTCCCAATGTTAGTACCATGATGAGCCAAAGTATGAGGATAAATGCACCAAAACCCACCCAAAATTCGATCCATGGAGAAATCAGATATGTTTCTTTCAGTTGTTTCAAAAGTACTTTAACTTTATCTTTAAAGGTTTTTGTTGATGGCTGTGTCTTTGATTCAGTGAAACCTTCAGAGGAATCATCGAAGTTGATGAAGTAGCCGGATGCAGTTCTGTCAATAGTTCCAATTGCTTCAGGATTAATGTTTCTTGCATTATCATTTGGTACTTCATTGTAGATTGGTGTGTCTCTGCTAAATGTTTTTATTTGGGTTTTCAGGGGTCTAAGTTCCATTGCATTGTTGCATAGTCCTTGTTGTTCTTCTGTAGGCGTCTCGAATGTGATTAGCCTCTTTGTTAGGACCTTTGTACTGGTAGCAAACCTTGGTGTTCTGCTACTTATTGGGAGTCCACTTGGCCTACTATTTGTTATCGGCCACATGATTGTGGTTTTACCAGGTCGATGGATACAACTCGGTTCTCCTTTTTACCAGCAAGCGGCGGTAGTACAACTGATCTTGTCCTGTTGACAGACAAGACAGGAACTGCTTTTCTGTAAGAAGGCCCAAATTCCTTCTTTACCGCGATCTTTTCTCTGACTAGATCCCCGACTTTTGGAATCCAGACAGGTCTTGCTGGGACAGGTGGTGGTTCTTCAGTGGTTGTTGGCTGCTGTTTCAACTTTATGTTGCTCAGGTCTTTTCTTGTTTCATTTAAGTCCTGCAAAATAGCCAAACGGTCTTTGATATCAAAGCTTTTTTCCTTCACCACTGAAGTTTGACTGTCAAGGTCAGAGATTAACATCCTAGTTCCAAATAATAATTCGTACGGACTGAATCCCTTCAGAGAATTTCTTGGCAAGTTATTTAGACTACGTTGGACATTTATTAGATGTTTGACCCACCCAGCTCCCGAACCTAATATCCTTTCCGTTATAGATTGCTTTATGCCTTGGTTTTTTCTTTACACCATCCCGTATCCCTCAGGAAGGAAGTGAGAAGATTCCCGCTTTGCTATGCTCATTTGGTCATGTTTCCCCTCAGGCTGGAGGGCTAGAGTGAAAACAATGGTCAAACGTAGCATGCTCTTAGCGTATATGCCATTTAGACTCGCAAATCTTTGTATAACAGTCCAGACGTCAGCCGAGTGCTGGTGATCTACATTATAAGTGGAAACTAGCCTGTATATGTTAATCGCAAGCCTTGCTTTTTACTGTTGATTTTTTCTGGAGTGAAACGACACGGTATTACACCGTTTCTCTCACCACTGCGATTTCTGTTGCAGTTTGGGCAGTTTTTTACAAACATGGTGTGATGCAGGCTCATGCCTGGCCACCAGTACCTTGATTGTAATTCTTCCAGAGAATCTTTTAGTTTGAGGTGTCTGAGACCCTCGCCCATATGTGCGTCTGCGATTAACAAGTTTCTCCTGTCCATGTTTGGAATCACTCTATCCCCCACTCCAGGGATTCGAGCAAAAGGGACGGAGTTTGCATCGATTATGTATGTATAATTGAGTGGATAGTTGATCGGTAGCGCTGAGCAGTCGCCTTTTAATGACGTTTTCACCGCCAGCACTGTTTCACCGTCAATGTATTTTAATGTACGCTTTTTTCGAACTACGGGAGCCGATTTAGTTGCTACCGCTGTGGCTGTCTCAGCCAATGAATTCCCTGCAACGTGAACGCCATCACGCTGATGACTCAGTGAGTGTGTCACGTGAGTCTTTGGTAGTTCTTTTTGTAAAAGAGCTATTTGTTCCCAGAGCAGTTTCTGCTTTATTGTTGCATCTGTGTCATCTTTGTAACCGTTTTGAATCCATGTCTGCAAATCGTTGTTATATGATTTGACGCAGAAATATGAATCGGACACTATAAGTGTCGGGAATTCGCGATCCGCATTATCTAGCGCCATTTTCAATGCTATTATTTCAGTCTGTTGTTCTGAATTAGTTTCTACTGAGTGTGTTTTTGTTAATAGAGGTTTTAGTTTACTTCCGCGCCACACTTCTTTTGTAATCTCACATGTGGGGTTGTATGCTTGTTCTCCCCAAACGGAGGGTTGAGCATGTCCGTCTGTATAGATTACACAAGCGTAGTGTCGTAAGGGCAGAATGTCGATTGGCAGAGGGAATGTTCTTTCATATTCTAGATTTTTTAATTCTTCTAGTTCTGGATCAAAGCAGTAGTATACTTTGTCCGTTGTAATTGAGTTCACCCATTGTATCCATTCCGGATTCAATGTTGTTGTCGGTAAATTACATGGTGATGTTAATGCCTCAAAGGCTGGTTCTGCTGTTCTGACTGTGATATGTCTACCGTCAGCTTGATCTTTTTCTCTAGCTATTGCGGTTTGAACTGCATGAACAATTTTTTCTTTAATGCTGAATTTCTGTTCAGCTTCTGTGTACAAGTGTGATTTGAATGCAATTGGTACCTTGTCTCCCTCATTAGAGGTCAGGTATGTGAATCCGCATCTCCCTGGGATGACTCGAATCACAAGATTGCGTGTGTTATCACGTGTTTCTAATTTTGTTTTAATTAACATGTCTGTTTGTAAGGATCTCAAAATTTCTGTGTGTATTTGAGTCCAATTGGCTCTTTTAAAATCTGGTTTTATTAGATCATAAAGGGGTTTGACCCTTTCTGCGTAATTTGCAATGTATGTTCTTCCGAAATTTAGGAAGCCTAGAATTGACTGTAGGTTTTTTAGTGTTCTAGGTGCTTGGAGTACGGCACATTTTTCTAGAAAATTGTCAGCCAGGCTTTTGCCTTCACTTGATAATTCATATCCTAAGTACAGGACTGTCAGATGGGCAATTCTGGATTTTTTAAAGTTGAATTTGTACCCCTCTGCTGCGAACCCAAGTATTATGGTGTTCACTCTCTTCAAGTGAGTCTCCAAGTCATCATCTGTTAAGTATATGTCGTCGACATACGATAATGCTTCGTCGTCATATGTTTGTAGTAATTCTGTTACTCTCGCTGAGAATACTCCCGGGCTGTTCTTGTACCCCTGGGCTAACCAACAGAATTGTTTTTGAGTGCCATTTATTGAGAATGCAGACAAATATCTGCTCTCTGGTGCTATGTTTTGACAAAAGAATCCATTAGAAATGTCTAATGTTGTTTTGTATTTTTTGCGCACTATGTTATTCATTAGTGCAGCACTATGCGAATTTTGCACTGCAAAAGTTTTGCAATATGAGTTAAGGTGTCGGTAATCCAAACCTAGACGATATGAATTGTCTGGTTTGGAGACCGGAAACAAAGGGTTGTTCATTTGTGAGGTGCAAGTTTCAATCACCCCTGGTATTCTAGCTGATCTAGGATTTCTTTTACCTGTTTTTTAGCTTCTTGCTTAATTGGGTACTGTCTCTGTGCAGTAGGTTGTGATTTTAACTGGATTTTGTGAGGAGGAGAGTCCTCATCCCATCCTACGTGATTTTTATATAAAGCAGGAGCTAGAGCTACTGCCCACTTTCTGGAAAGTGTGTATTTTTTATGAATTGGGATGTGATTTGAGAAGGCAGGCATAATTATTTCTTCGCCATGAGGGCACTCCCTGACAAACTCTGGTGGCCAGTCTTTTTCAGCTAGAAGGATGTCATAGCCCTTGGAGAGATTATCCCAAAATAGTCCCCTTATTTTTCTAGTCTTATCCCCCTCTATACGTAAAGTTATTTCATATATTTTGTGAGGTTTGCTAATTCTGGTGTCTGCAGTTTCCACTTGAAGATATTCATTCGTGTCCACTGTCTCCAGATGATTCATAAGGACTTTGCGAGCTATGCTCACTTCTGCTGCGCTGTCTAGCATTGTCTGAGCCCATTCTCCGTTTTTCAGTTGTGTCCTCAGTATTCTCGGCATTGTTAACTACCTTGATACTGGCTACCTTCTTTTTTGGAAATTGTAATTTCTTTTTTAGCTGAGCAGGTTCCTTGTCTTTGGACTTGGCGTGCTCTTCTCTTTGTTCTGATCGTCCTCTTCTTTCCGATTTCTGCGAGGAAGTCTGAAAAGATTGAGAGGGACGTGTATCAATGTCTTGATATCTATCAGGCTTTTTTATATTATCCCTATTTCTAAGGTTATATCTTTTCCCAGAGGGGTCACTCTGGGGTGACCTGTGTCTTTGGTTCGGAGATTTTTCTCTTTGCCTAGGAGACCTCCCTCTGGACTGGAATTTCTTTTCCTTAGGATTGGATTGTTTGTTTCCATCCCAGCTCTTTTTCTGTGATGTTGAATTATTATTAAAAAATATTTTGTCAGGACTTTCAATTAGTTGTGGTTTTACTGGTATTCCACCTAAACTATCTCTACCTAGTTCCTCATAGGATTTTTCTATGATTCTGGCAATTTCAGCTGGTTGGTCTGCTATATCTGTCTCCTTTAACCTCTGGCGGATCGCCACGTTTGCTGCTTCTCCCTTTATGTTGGCTAATAATATAGCCGAGACCTGCTTGAAGTCTTTTAGTAATTTCATACCAAGAGTTAAAGCGGGTTCTGGACCGTATTCGTCTTGAATTTGTTTTAGCACATCTGGTATTACCGAAATGGATGGAACACCGTGCGTTTTTGTGTAGATGGAAGCAAAGACTGTACCCCAAGTGTCACAGTCCTCAATGTGTGGTGCGATTCCCATTGGAAGACAGATAGTCAGAATCCTGTGTTTTTCTAACGGGGTGGTGTCAGGAAACACCGCCTCTATTTGGGTGATTTTCTGTGCTAGCCAGAATGGTATTTGTTCCCGTTTAGCCGGTACTTTACCTAGGCAGGACTGTATGTTCTGTGGTGTAATTTTATTTGTGTTCCCCTGGTGAGGGGTCAGCTGTGGAATTTTAATCGCTGGCTGAATTGTTGAAGTCCGCATCACATATTGGACTAATTGTCTATGTATTTTTACTAATTGTTTTAGCTGTGTTAACAGCTCTGCTGCAGACATCCCATTGATGTCTGGATGTGGTGTGTATCCGGCTAGGACCAGCCACGTTGCTCCTGGTCTACCTAAAGGACCGAGCCTGGTGATGTGATTATTGTGTTTTGTGGCGCCATTAAATAAGAGCAAATGCTCTTGAAATTTAAGTGGTACTTCCACCTCCTCGAAAGGAGTGTACTCTCCAGGAGGTTCCTCTATTTTGTAATAGTGGAAGTACTTTGTTACAGCATTTGCTGCTGGAAAATTTATCCATGAATAGTATACCTCTGTCTGCCGATATTCGTGTGCCTCAATTACGAATATGACTGTGCCACCTCTAGGTGTCAGTCCATTTTCTATAAGTTTTAAGGTTATAGATTTCCTTTTGATGACCGGGATGAGTATTATATCCTGGTCAGCTTGTTGTAGTGCAGTATCAGCTTCTGCTATTTCAGCTGCTAATCTAACTGCCTCTCTTTCTCTTTCACTGTCTGACATTGTACTGTCCAGAAGGTTATTTTATATGTTTGCAGATCAGGTTTCCTATGGAAACAAAAGATTAGATGCACAATATTTTGGAACTGTTTATCCTTCAACGTTAACTAAACCAAATACCATACATAGGAGTTTCCTCCTGCGAGGTTTTGGAGGATATTACCTTTCACCCACTCCAGACGTCTTTGGAGTATTATGGGGAAAAGGGGTCTGAGTGAGAAAGCACGACTGAGTTACTCTAAATGTCTTGCGTTAGTTTTATCGCCCTTCCAAACGAGTTGGGCGCCATGTAGTGTAGTTCCTATTATCCCAATAGGCTCTGCGCATTGGAATAATACCTTCAATAGTATAGGCCTAGACCAGACGTTAACTAGGTCTACTACTGTCGATATTAGACTTAAAGTTTTGGGTTTGCCAGCTAGCTCAGAGTTCACTAGAAACTTTCTCGAATAGGCAAGGAGGAATTGAACCTCCCTGGATAGACAAGAAGGGATTTAGTTTCTGACAATCATAGAACATGACAACTTTGCTCTCCCCTAATCAAGAGTGTATCTCGAGAGTCGTGTGAACAAAAGGCAATTTATTTTACTCAGTCAGTACGTGCATTCTTAGTCTCATCAGATTGTAGAGAAAAGGAAGAGACGGGCGTGTTCAATAAAAGATGTTATTTATTGATCAGTCTCTTTTCTCGTACAAGAGAAATGGATCGATATTATTGCAATACTTATAGTTAAGTAAAGTGCATACATTAGAAGCAGAAGTATAAAATAATACTGTAAAAACATTGATATGGTTTCTAAGTCATATGAAGGTTTAAAATGAATAAAATATATTACATACACATATACATTTGACTAAACGTACTCAACTGGTGTTTCTAAATACGCCTACCCGTGGACCTGACCTAAGCCTAATACGTGGGCGGGAATAGAAAGTTACAGTTTAAGTTAAGTTTGTTTTTGCCAAGTGACTGACTAAAGAATTCTCTGCGAGGGGTTATTCAGTTCTGTACCTGGAAGTTAGGATGAATGAGGGATGGTATCTCTCGTCTCTGGCCTCGATATTCCAGGCTGCCTGCGAGGGCTACCCGGAAACGCCGGAGCTGGATTTCTCGGCAGGAGAAATGGGCAGCTGCTTGTTCTCAGCGCGTCAAGAAGGCGGGGCTGCGCCAGCGGGGTCTGCTCTGCTCTGGGCTTCGGCAAGTCTGGCTGCTCCGTCCTCGTCACCACCGCGTGTGTTTGCATAGGGCAATATCGGTAATATTTATACCTTTAAGGTGCCGAGATTGACGTAAGGATGGACATAGATACGTCAATAAGGATGTCATACGACCAGGTCGTTAGCACATTCTTTTGCTGAAGTTCTCGGTGAAATCAAAACAATGGCCGCAGGGTTTTTCCCAGGTCTGTCATAGGTTTGATTTGTTTTGAGAACTCCGTATGCCATATCAGGGGCTGGAGGAATATCGCTTGTCTAATTAGATGGCAAGCGTTATGACCTAATCAGATAACACGTTCCTGTGCCGTAGTGTGGCTTTATCAGATAACGGTTCCTGCATCATGGGGGTTTTCTGCCTCATGGGATGGCTGCTAGTTAACTTGTTAGTTTGTTAACCAGAATAGGGTCAGGAATAGGGGGATCGATACAGAACCTATAGGAATACATCACACAGCATTGCTTGTGTTCTGGTTCAGGAAGGACCTGGCTTGGCAGTTCATGTTGGACTGTTCTGATTGGAGCAGGGTCAAAATTGATTTGCATATCGCTGGATCCAAACTGAGGTGATATGGTCTGCAGAATAACAATGGCTCAAGTAATTTCCAATGACATAGATAAATTCAAGCATTCCATCCATCACTTTTTGTATACTTTAGCATGTTGGTAATTGTATGAGGGCACACTAAAGGCGTTTGGAGCCTGCTGGGTGGGTGGTTGACTGAGCCAACATCTGGTGAAGGGCCCCAAGTGGCCTGTGTGAACTGCATACTTGGAAATGAAAAGGCTGGGAAGCCTATTGGTTGTGGTGACAAGGTGGGAATGAACGCTGCTGTGAGCCCTTTCCATAGCCACAAAAAGGGCAGAAATGGACTGAGGTTGACTAGGGGACATGGATAGGTCCAAGGACCTTGCCATAGCTCTGCTTTCCCTAAAGCACTTGAGCACGAAGTATGCTTTCTTACCAACAAGGCAAGAGCCATCAAAGGGCATGTCCATTAGCAAAGCTTAGACATCCCCCGAAAAGCCAGTGGTTCTCATCCAGGCATAGTGCCACTGATGATGACATTGCTCTGCCCATCGAGTCAGTCGTATCCAGTCTACATCTGATGGTAAGGTTGACTGAGTCTCTGACACCTGCAAGTGCATGTGACAGTATGGCTAGGGTGTCCTCCAAGACCATGAGCAGCACTTCCGCAACCGAGTCCCAGAGCCTATTCATGTATCGACCTAAGAGGCATGTGGTGTTCACCAACCGCATTGCTGGCTGGCAGAAGAGAAAATCCTCTTACTGAAGGTATCCAGCCTCTTGGATTCCCTATCCAGTTAAGTGATAGGGAATGTGGCAGGGTTGACTCAGGAAGTAGAGGCTTGGACCATCAAGTTCTCTGGGGTGGTGTGCTGGGTTAGGAAACTAGGGTTCCTAGGAGCAGGATGATGGCCTCCTACAATTGTCCTGTGTGCAGGACATGTGCCAGACCCAAGGAGGACATCAGTAAGGGCTTCATTAAATGGGAGCAAGGGTTTGGAGGGAGTCACTCTCAGTTGAAGCACCTCTGTGAAGAAATTAATCTTGAATGCCACTGAGGGCAATTGAAGGTTCAAGACCTCAGCCGCCTTTCCCACTACCATTGCCAATGAGGTGCCCTCCCTCATAACCACGGTAGGGGCAGAGACAAAGCCAGTGTCTGGTGAAGTGTCTAACCCACTGCATCTGCAATTTCCTCATATCAGTTATCCTCTGTGTCATCTGGGGTATCCTGGTATCCCCCCTCCCACACGTCTCCCTTTCCAGGCCCATACAATGAAAAGGACACTGGCTCCAACTCAGAGGGCATGCGCATGGTCGGAGACGAACTACGGCTATCAGGCTCCATGTCTGAGTTGGAAATGACAATTCGGATAGCAACGCCATGAGGTGTTGCTGGTGCTGGGAGCGTCTGTACTGGTATGGGTGGCTAGGAAGATCGGGGGGTCTTGTGGCAGCCCCACTCCGGATCCAGTGCTGAGAGAGAACCAGATGGTGGGAATCCCTCCCCAACTCATGGGCCCAAGGCGCTTGAGATGGGTCAGGTGGCCCAAATATCAGGTGTGCATGGCCTCATAGACCTTTTAGTTGGATGGGGAACACTCTGGCTCTGGGAAAGTCATTGAGGTGGGGAGTGGACCCTGGCAGAGGCTCTGCAGATGAGCGAGGCCTGGAATGCCTAGGCTACCGGCCTCATACGAGGATTTGGATGGGCACGGTAAAGTTGAAGACCTCTTTGACTTCTTCTTTCTGTGGGATTTATTTGACAACTTAGAATGAGACAAAGACCATCGGGTTCACTTCCCTAAGCGTTCCCAGGACCTTCTGCACAACCGTGAATGTCACGGGGTCATCCGACGTCAGGCAGTGAAGAGCTTGACGGAACTCTCCCCTCAGTGCCTTCAGGTGCATGACATGGCAGTCCTTGCTGGTCTCGAAGTCATAGTCCCTATGCCAAGCACCAAAGATAAACCAAGTCTGTGACAAACATCTGCAAATGACAGGCACAACAGGACATGGCTTGAAACCCATAGATTTCTTAAGGGGTTGGAATCCTCAAAAAAGTGTTAACAAAAAGTCGAGAGAAAGTCAGTCAAAAATTGACTGAGGCGTAGATCGTCACAGATCAGTGCTGACCGGCATTGAGAGCAATGACCTAACATCTACACGGTGGGATGGCGTAGAGCCAAACAACTCCACCTACCAGCACGCAGGGGTATTGTTAGAAAATTCCCAGGTCCAGACTGATGCCTGGGAAATATTCTAAGGTAACAAATCTGCGGCTAGAAGTCTATCAGATGCAGTTGTTTAGTCGGTGTAGCAGGGGAGGGGGAGTTGGAAGACTGGTGCCACTGTAGGCCTGCATGTTGCCTGCTGGATCTACGTCCGCGGCCCGAAAGGACTGGGCTGTCTGTTTCATCACTGGTTGTGAAGACTGCCTCTGTCTACAAGCCAAACCTCTGGAGTAGCCCTTAAATTTCCTCAACTGGTGCAGGAATTGTTTAGGAGTTGTCTGAAAAATCTAGATTGGTGCTCCTCATCTGCATCAGACAACATGGAAAGAAAGCAGTGCCGTCAATATGCAGGGGTAGCCTTTACATGTAGATCATCTATATCAATTCCAGGATGGTATGAAGCCAACGTAGAGCTACACGGTGTCACCTAGTAGTATGCAGGAGCATTGCTATGAAAAATCTCTGGATTCAGTCTTGTGCCTGGGAAATATTCTAAGGCGAGGAATCCGAAGGTTAGAAGTATCTATCAGAACGTTTTTCTCCTTCATTGTAAATGAGGAACAGCTAGGGGATATTTGAATGTCACAGGGTGCAAATTTAAATACACCTTTCGATGCACCAATGAGTGTGCATGTATTCTAAAAACAACCCATATTCACTCATTGGAGAGTATTCTTAGGTGATCTCACATGTTAACTTTATATACAGCTAAACTGAGAAAACAAACATTTACTCTTGTAAGTGTAAAGTTTCTTTAGGGACACAGCTGCTTCCCAGCGAAGCAAGAGCTGCAGCAAACAAACAACACTGCTCAAATATATTTAGTAAGGTGCTGATAAACTCCTGCTCCTCCAGCTGTCATGGTTATTCTTATCAGCTCTGTGTTCAGGCCAGGCCTGTCTGCCAGAGGGGGTGGCCAAAGCCTGGGGATTAGGGCTGGTGTTAATTTTCCATTCAGATTGCTAGCGCACACTGTATGTTGCCAGAATAATTATTTTAACGAGTTTGATGCTTCTTGCATCATCTCATTTTCTGCATTATCACTCTCTTTCAAAAACGGGCCTTGCCTAGACAGGAAACATAATATCTGTTGTGTTCACCCCCTTACAAAAATTGCAATGCATAGTTATTGACATTCGGGGCCAATAGAATTATGCGGCAGGGGAGGACCAAATTATATGGTGGCGTTGATTAACATGCTGAAAAAAGACAAATTATGCAGTACAATTTGTGGCAGCATTACTTTATTATTGGGCCCTTTGTACACATGTTAACACAATCTGTGCAAAAGTTACACCTTTAGAATCAATTCAGCACCTCAAAGATGACCATTTCACCTATGCCAAGCATCTTTCATTGAACAGCAACATAAGTGGCTGCGGTTTTAACTTTTGAACCATTTATGCAAGAAACAATTTTGGGGGTTGAAATCTGCAAATTATGCAGCAGGCGATGGATTATGTGGCAAATGCTGGCAATCCACAATTATGCAGTGAGATAGTTGATTATTTCGCTGTAGAAGTCCAAAATGGCAGTGATCGCTTTTGGTTCAATGGTGCAAATGGCAGTAAGTGGATCTCTCAAACTATGCATTAGCAGGTGTACATTCAAATTGCCACAGACTAAAAGTATATATTTGACTATATTGACAGTAGATTTAAATCCAAATAGCACTTCCTCCGAGGTTTCCAGACTGTCGAGGTCGGGCTGGGTGCAAAGCAGACATTCACAATTACCATAATTTGGTTGAGATTTTTCTTGTGTGTCAATGTTATATGGAAGATGGATTCTGAGGCGGGCAGTTTTTAGTTCGTTGCAATCCAACTGTACGAATAGCCATGTTGCTAGACCTCCCATTGGCCATCTCCTGGCGAGTTTTGTTAGGTCTACCTTAAATTCAAAGTAGTTGTCCAGGACGAGCTCAACAACTTTCTTTTCTATCACCCACGTCTCCTGGACGCAGCAAATGTCATGCAGTTTAACAAACGCTAGCCAGTCAGCATCCTCATATATAGGTTGAAGGCCAGCTATATTCCATGACAGGCAGGAAGTTTGTTGGGTCAAATTTTCTCTTGGTTTTATGTTGTTCGTATGGTATGTCGACATAGGAGACTGGGTGTCTAGAGCGTTAAAACAGTGGTTTCCAGACGGGTTGTTCTTCAGCGCCAGCAGTAATCTTTAGAGCTTCCAGAAATCAAGCCCAATTGTTATGCAACTTACATTCCCAAAGCCAGTGTGGTGTTGGCCCCACCCATCAGGTGTACATCCATTATTCTGGCGTCTTTCTCTTTTATGACAGTCATATGCTTAGCCTCGTTCTTTATGTAACCAGACATCCTAAACACCTCATCTGGTCTGAAGATGAAAAACTGATAAACTCCACCATCTCCAGCTGTCATGGCTATTCTGATCTGGTCTGTTTTCAGTCTAGGCCTGTGTGTAGGGGTGGGCGGAATTTGCGTAGTCGTGCTACGCAAAGCTCTGCAAAACCGTTAAAAATCTCCACGAGTAGGCAAAAGTTCAGCGAAAACGAGGAATTGCTTGTTCTGCCCGTTCGGGATGCTTTTTTCCTGTTCGCGAACGCTGTTTGCGTGCTCAGGGGAAATATCTTGCGAACACGCTTTTTGAAAGCGCAATCAAAAAATCGCGAAGCCGCGGAACGCAAAATTACCCAAATTTCACAAAATCCACGAGCGGAATGGAATTTACTGCCCAGGCCTACTTGTGTGCCGCTAGGGGGGGAGGGGGGGATAGGGGAGGGCAAAGCTTGGGGGTTAAGGCTGGTGTTCATTTTCTATTCAGGTGGATAGCACACACTGTATGTTGCCAGAATAATTATTTTTAGCGAGCTTGATTCGTTTTGCATCATCATTATTTCTAGGTGTGATTATGGTGTCAGTCATATTTTCACATAGGTTTTGTCGCTGAGTATATTATTTTCAGTCATTAGTTTCAGGAATCATAGCCATAGCCATAATGTGAAGCTGGTCCAGATCCTGAGTTTCCAAATGGCAGTGAAGTAGAATTCCCCCTCAGTTGTAATCTAATTCTCCACCCTGGAGTGTATATTTGGATTGACGTGTTTGATGTCTTGTTAGGTCATTAGAATTAGCGATGGCATAGTGTATAAAAGATCAAGAAGTCGGGTCTTAAGTGGGAGCCCCTTGCGAGATCAGGGTATAGATCTATTCAGTAGAATGTTACCATATCTGTTGATAATGGGCAATACTGAGAGGACTAGGGGGGCTAAAGTAACTGAGCAGACCCCTAGTAGAGCTTGGTCTACTTCACTATTGCTTGTATGGGGGAGAGATGGGAAGGCGTTGCATTCTTGGCAGCTTTAAGGTCTGGCATGAAAACAGCTCCCTCGCATACACCCATTGTTTTACCCAATTTGGGGGTGGAAGAAAAATAGCTTCTAGGTTGATTTTATCATTATTATTTGTGTTAACATCTATAATTGCATTGGTAAAATAAACTGGATAGAAATCAGTAATCAGCTCCGAACAGAGTTCTGTGTTTGCTTTAACCTTTGAAGTATTCACTCCACGGAGAGTGTTGGGTGTTTTTGATACTATTATTGCTCTGCAACGACCACCCTTTCAGTCTCTTGCTCGTACTCATTGCAACAGAGATCCTATCTATAGGCACATAAATATATATATATATTTATATATATTTTTTTCACAGGAAAGTTATAGTTAGTTGGACATTTCACTCGTACAAAACCAGAGAAATTCTGCCGTTATAGTTAGTTTAGCTAACTATAACTTGCACCCCCGCAACGCACTGCTGATGACGTCACATATTACATCATTCATGACATGGTCAGTGACATCACTGATGACATCTCAAATGACATTACTGATGACATCATCCACGTGATAATGTGATGCACCTCCTCACACCCAAATATAACCTTTGATACACCCACTCTAAAATACATACCATTTTCGAAACCATAGACACACCAACACCAGTTACTACCCACTCACTGATTCCTAGGTATACACACTCGTCCACTCATTCACCCATACAGTCACTTATCAATACAGCACTATCATTTGCACTCATACATAGAGTTAATCAAACACCTAGTCAGTAATGCAAAGAATCATTCACACTCCCATTTACTCACCTATACACACACACACCACCTCACTTATTCATACAGATACTAACACTTACTCTCTTATACAATCACTGATACAATTACATACTCATCCATACAGCAACTCTCACAATCACTTACTCTCACGTATTGTCATTTATATACTCTAACTCTCACATACACTGCTTTTTACATATGTAGTTACTTTGACATGTACCTCTGAGACATCCATTCACTCACAAAGACACCCATACACAGACTCAACCACCCATACAGCTGTTTCCACATGCACTCTTGAACCCATACACTCAGTGAATTAATCACTCACATATCTATGCACAGAGTCACACACCTCTCATCCATCCACATGGACACTCAGGCACACATACAGATACTCAGATAACCAATCAATAACCCATATACATACTCATGTAGCTACTGAGAGGTCATCCTACTTGCTCATGGATTTATCGCAAATAAAAGGAATAAATACCTATTTTGCTGCGTGGATTTGAAGCAATGGTCTTAAATCATGTTTCAGTGGAAAATTTACATTGGTGGGACCTATACGCACCTATAGACACACTAACTTCCGGTTGAACTTCAGAGGACAGAGGACATATAGGCGGGACATAATGTCCCTTGCAGCCTCTTTGTGGGACAGCATAAGCATGCATATCAGATCATATTAAACACTTATTCTTCTGTAGGGACAGAGTGGCATTCCCCGCTCCCCCTCAATAAAGAGCAGTGGCAAAGCAAATCCGAGCGCATTTAGTTTTCCAGACCACTCCCTGCAACTCTACACGACAGGGGTCCTTGTGTATCAAAGTGTTCCCCATAGACACAGAATGGGTAGAAACATTTGATACATAACGTCCAGTGTTTGGTATTATTAGGGCTGTTGCTCCGGAACAATATCGCGGAGAGAAAATGAGAGACAGGCAGCAAAGACGAGACATCTTTTTGCGTGCCTGAAAAATAAACCTATTCCAAGCACAAGTACTGAGATGACGTTATTTTCTCCATAGTTACACGGACTGAAACAATATGCAAAAGGGTTGGAGAATGCACCTTAGGCAATGGAAGAATCGGTCTCCTGGGACCCGGTGTTACAAATGGAGCTGCAAACGTTTGTGCACGCCCATCTTTAATATACATTGTGCTGGTGTAAAGTTCATGTGCATTGGTGCAGGACTCCATCAAAATGATTGAACATCTTGTCCCATGCACCGAAGCCATATAACAGATGTATAGGTAAAGAGGCACTCGAAGGACGCAATGTGTACTATCAATGTGGCGCATACAACTGAGCGCCAGAGTCTGCATGGCCCTTTGCGAAGGAGCACAAAAAGGCCCTAGGAATATCTAGCCTCAAACAAGCATTGGCATAGCCAATAGGTCTCGCCTTTGGGACCTTATAAGGGTTTAGCCATGCAACAGTTTATGTTGTTGCACCAAGGATATTGTGCTGGATGACTGTGAGCTATTGTACCTTCAGACTCTTGATGTTTAGGTTTTAATTCACAATATGTCGTAAGACCTTGTGGTTTTCATGGTACTGCTTAGGTGGGAGGTTTTATGAATCCTACTGTGTTGCATTGTTTTTGTTAATTTGGGACATCTGTGTAGTGTTCTGGAGCAACGGAACTCTGTGTATTGTCACAAAAGGAAAGGCATAAGTCACACCACTGATAACAGCTTTAAGGTAGGATTTAAACCATTTATTGATGGCTCTAAAATAAGTTAAATAATTAACTGTGGTGCTAGGACTGGTGTGTCAGAAGTCCTGTGCAGTTTTAAGGGTTTGGTTTAAGGGAGAGGCAGACATCACATTGCAGTAGTACCGATTAAAGAAGAGTTTATAATTACGTCATTGGCGCTGTGGAACAGTCAGACAGGCAAGTCACAGTGCTATAGCCACGGCCACAGGGCAGCAGGGGAGGACCAAATTATGCCAGGGGTGACGAAATAATGCAGCAAGAGAAGGCAAATTATACGGCATAATGTGGAAAAATTTTTAATACCATTATTCTGAGTTAATTTGATTTTTAAATGAATATGGTACTTTGTAAAAATGTGGATTTAGTTATTCCTATAATTAAATGTAAAGAGTTAAGTAGCTTTTCAATCTTTATGAAGTAGATTTGTAATTTGTGCTGTGGTTGACGCTGGATCGTATACGTTTATTTTGTTTTCATCATTTTGTGCCCCTCCCCCATTTTTGAGGTACAGCAAAAACACTGAAAAGAGATGGCTCCATTCTTCTGCAACAAATTTGTTTCAATTGCTAGGGTTTATTGCAGGATAGACCAAACGTGTTTTATGCTTCCTGTTTGAATGTTTTTATATAAAACACAACCACAATTTAATAAACCATGCCACTCCTCCCCTTAGTTCTAGTGATGGGGAATCATACTCCATCACCGATCAGTAAGCCGGCAGATGCATACGGGGATGGGAAGAAGCTTCGAGCTGATAGTCAGAGCGTATAACGCACTAGGCACGCTGAGAACTTGTGAAAAAAATCACTGTGCAGGATATGCCAGCAAGTGAGCTGGCAAGATGTATTGTTCAGTTGGTGAATGGAAAAGCAGCGCTGGGCGGCAGAGGGGTACGTGAGACAGGAACTGCAAACAGTGGTGTGGGAAAAGCACTGTGAAGACCGCAAATTTAGGAAAAAGCACTGAAGTTAATGAGTGAGTAAGCATCACTTACTAGAGGTGGTAGACAAGGGGCAAATACTGCTGATTCCAAGTTTACGAGAAGCAGTGTGTAAACGGCGAGTTGGTAGACAGACGTGTGGGTGAGGAGAGAGGCGTGCACGCTTGGAAGAGCAGTCTGCTCATTTTCAAGCACTGCACTCGTGCTCATGGCACGCCCCTGCTCGCTCCCGCAAGGTGGATGCCGCCACAAGCACAAGTGTGTGCTTGAAAATGAGCAGAGCGACGGCTAAAGGTCCTCCTAGCAGCGCATGCGCGCTGCGTAGGCGAGACCTAAAAATGTGTTAACTCAACACATTCCGACAGCTTATCCTCAGCAGAATAATCAAAAATATTACACTCTTTACCACAATGTCAGCTTCCAGGACGCGGTTGTTCACCATTGTGTTAACCATGGCTGGACTTGCTGTAGCAGGCATCGGGCGTCTTTCCGGGAGGCAGTTTTTTTTACAGCGGTGGGGCCGATTTTGTTACTGTGGGCCGATTTTGCAGTGGTGCTTCAATATCGTTCCTCAGTAACAAAAGCAGCAGTGCTTCAAACTTATAGCCTCCCCTAGGGGGCAGGTCCGACAAAATTGCCATGTCTGCTTTGCGTTCCCAGTCCGTCCTTGGTCTTATCCACTTCAGCTGGATCCCCTGGGTATCCGTCCTCCTATGTATAGCAATCGGCTACCTCAAGTGACCTGTTTTGCATTACATAAAACCAAAATAAATAATCAAGTGAGGGACTTCTCTTACTTGAGGGCTTACTGGCGGAGCAGTGAACATCTCAGAGTCAAGCTGTGTCACTGATTGCCGAAGGACATTATTTTTGATTCAGTCGCACTAATGACTCTGCTGTCCTTTTGGCAGTAGTGCTTGACTGGAAAAGCTGTGTTTGGGGAACAAATTGAATTTGACATTAGAGGATTGCATCATCTACATACAGTAGCAGAGGTACCTTGAGGTCACTGATATATTTCTCTGCTTCTCCAACTTTAAAGCACACGTCTTTATCTGAAGGCAAAACCAGACTAGGGCCATTAGTTTTGTTTTACTAGTCTTGTTGTTTAAAATTACTTCTTTAATTTTCCATGAGGTTCTTTGTGGACCTATATTTTTGTGGAGTTCTTCCAAGATTTTAAGCAGATTACTGTTCTTCTGAATCCTGTCAGCTGGTCCAAAGTATTTCTTGCTTCACCAAGTCGAAAGGCCATGCCTGTGCTAAAGCCTCAATGAAAGGGTCTTAAAACGGAACCGCCGGTAGTACACATATTAACAGTCTAAAGAATGATTAGTGAGCATAACCGGCAATCTATATTAAATATGGATCGTCACAATGTGACCATCTTAGGTATCCCTTCCTGTAGCACAGGACCATCATGCCTGTCCATCAAAAGAGAGTAGAAGCAAAGCCGAAGATCAGATTCATCAAATAGGCCACCATGCTAAATAGAAGATTTTTGGAGGTAGCATCTTGGGTCTGGGCCAATCACATTTGAGAGTAGCCGTTCCTCCTCTGATATACTTTTAGTGAAGAACAACTTCGCTTTGGAGGAGGTACTTATTGGCTCAGTTCTTACCTTGGCGATATCAGCCCTGACACAACACCTAGTTCTCAGGTTGTGATCATGGTTGGACAGCCATCGACTATCTTTACAAACATTTCCACAAAGACCATCTCTCAGATCTTTGCCTTGATGTTAGCCTTACTTCATCTTAGGTTGTGGGGAAAACATATCAAACATTTTTCTACGTTTATCTCATCGGCTGCTATTTCCTGGCATTCCTTCTCAATCATGGACTAAGATGGATGTATAGCTAAAAGTTAGCACCTACGAGGACAACAATTCTAATGTTTGCTTAGGAATTTCTTTAGGAGTAATGCTGATACATTACTTATTATTCTAAACAGTATTCATGACAGCACCTATTTTATTTACTGATTAGGAGTTGCATTTCCCCAAGGCTGTCAAAGTTTGTGTAATTTGTGCATGTGTATGTATATTTGTTTGCTGTTGTGGAGAATGTTCCATAGCTGGATTATCTGTGATGTCTGAATTGGTATGCTGGAGCTGAAGTGAAGGAGACGGCGAGCCAATTAAAACTCTAGGGAGAGTAGATAAGAGTCAGAGGTTGACTAGAGAGGGGTTGACGGTCAGAAGCTGCAGTATGGTGCAGTTACCGAGATGCAAGCCTTTTACACGTGGGCCTTGGTGTATTTTGAAAGGGGCCTGGGTTCTTTCCTGCGCTTATCAGGAGATGTTGCAGCTACCTGAGATCACAAATAGGTTTTAGTGAACCAAACCGTTCAAAATGCTGCTGGGTGAGAAGTGTACTCACAATGAACTAGTGGCCATTCCCCAGCAGCACTTAGCAAACAAGGCATTTCCTTTGTTTGTTAAGTGGGACCATAACGACAAGAAGGATGAATATGACTAAAAATGCCTTTTACAGGAGAGTCCCTATTAGAAACAGAAGCTAGGCCGAGCAAACAGCCTATGGCACCTACTGACACATTTACAGGAAGTAGACATTGCAGTTCTAGGGGAACTATTGACGTAGAGTAATGTGGTTTGTTTTCGGCAAAACAATGATGAGACTATGGCATATTTCTACAACACACTATAGATATGTTCTCAGCTCTTATTCCTCACAGGCTTAACCTGTATGAGTCTCAGAAGTAGAGACGAAAAGAAAAATAAATGTTTATAATTTGGGTCTATCCCAGTCTGGGATTGGCAATCACAGTTGCCTGATTGTTACTGTAGAGTGCTAATAACTTAAATGGAAACTGTTCATATCCATTCAGGCAGCACCAAAATAGCACTGCAGGAAAGTGCCTGTGGGAACGGGCCGCAATTATCCCTCCTTTTACTGCTATATGGATGTCATTCTATCTGCTCAGACATCATCTTCAGAAATCTTTTAAAAGTCATCAATTTGCCAGATGCAGCAGTAGCCCTTCCAAAGTTCCTGCAAAGGTGCAGTTGTCGGGGGACTTCTCCATCATGTGAGGCATGCCCTGGGTTTTGCATTGCTGGCTCTAGCATACTAGTGTCAATTGGGTTCTAGACTCCATCACACTTTTCCCATATGGGAGACCTATCACAAGATGTCAAGTGTAAGGTTTCCAGTGTTTACTGTCCACACTACGGGACACTCCCAGGAGCATCTGTGCGCTCTATAAATCTGTCTTCAACATCATCATCATCATCACACAGCTGCCAGACCATTATGGTCACTCTCAACCCTCCTTGAGATGACAACATTCTAAAGAGTGCAACTCCACAATCTTTATAAATTTATAGTCTATCACTATGTGGGTCGCTCTTCTATTAAATTTGGAAACATCTAAACTCTGAAGAGCATTCAAGTGAGAGCCTAAATTGTGGTATTACTACCTGTCTCTTCTAAAGGTTGGCTGCAGGCTGAGGTCCTCCCGAGGTCACCTTGTGGTGATTTCTATGTTCCATCCCTCTAGAATGGGTGTTCATGCCTTTTCTCAGTGAAGGTGGCGGAGCTTTGGAACTCCTTGCTGCCTCCTTTGTGAATGCTCCAGCAGCAGCAGCTATTACCTTTTAATAGAGCGAGCATGTTAAGAGTGGTTTGACGCTGCAGCAGTGCATCGGTGGGTGGAAGAGGTCGGCGTAGCGTAGCTGCCAAAGCGGCTAGGGCACCATGCTCTCGCTGCCTCTTTAGCTTTTCACCCTCCCAGCACTTCATTCCTCTGTACCCTTGCCATGTCCCTCCTTTGATGCTAGCGCTAGCACCAGGCTATTGGAGCCCCGTGATTGCTACAGGAGCAGCACGGCACGGCAGCCACTGCTGCGTCATGCTGACCGCCGTTGGATATCATCCTACAAGAAGGCCCAGGGCTATGCGGGCAGCCTTAATTTGCCCTCTACAGTGCAGCCATCCTACTTTTGTAAGCCATTTGGTGATTTATTTTACCTCTGCCTCCTGTTTCTGGGGTGTTTGTGCTGCTCAGCACTACAACCAAAAACGGGTATGGCTCTGATCAGTAAGGCTGAGCCCAATACACAAGTAACAAGACAAAATGCCAGTACTGATTGTCACTCAAAAATATTTAACCTAAATGCATAAACCATACACATTTAGAAGCTCATTAGTAGCTTGTTTATTTAAAAAAATGCACTATCTCACAAATTTCTTTTTTTTACAAATTTTACACAATAAGAAAGAAAAGGGGAAATAAATTACGGACAAGGGGGCTCATAACAATTCACACAAACTTTCATTCACTCAAACACATATACTTTTACACAACATACCTCTTTCATACAATACAAAAAGTGCACACACAACAGGGAAAAATCAATAGACCCAATGGGGAGCACCTGGTCTGCCAAACCAACCAGTTATAGACAATGTTTCTTCTTATGAACAACTAGTGTTAATCAATTCAACTTCAATCATTTAAACTCAAGTACATCATATTAATTCAATGTGACACTGTCACAACACATTGGTGGAAAGACAATTTGGCAGAACCGATGGTCTACGCGCTTCGAGTCCCAACAATCTCACTAGATGCCGAGGCTTGCTTTCAGAATACCGGAGCAGCCACATTTTTGGATAAGCGGTCGATTCACTCTTACCCGCCCGAAAAAAGAAATACACCGCAGCACTACATAAATGCGAGTGATCTCCATGCCGGCTGGCCGTAGGAGGTGCTGCCGTCCCGAGTGTGACATTTTATTAAATATCAAATACAGAAAATGGACTTAGGGGGATTCTACTAGATCTTCTTAGACACATAAGCCCTAGCGCTATCTGCATTATTGATTGGTGTGGTCCTGAGGAGAATCCCAAGACTGTTGGAACTCGAAACGCGTAGACCATCGGTTCTGCCAAATTGTCTTTCTATCAATGTGTTGTGACAGTGTCACATTTAATTAATATGATGTACTTGAGTTTAAATTATTGAAGTTGAATTGATTAACACTAGTTGTTCATAAGAAGAAACATTGTCTATAATTGGTTGGTTTGGCAGACTAGGTGCTCCCCATTGGGTCTATTGATTTTTCCCTGTTGTGTGTGCACTTTTTGTATTGTATGAAAGAGGTATGTTGTGTAAAAGTATATGTGTTTGAGTGAATGAAAGTTTGTGTGAATTGTTATGAGCCCCCTTGTCCGTAATGTATTTCCCCTTTTCTTTTTTATTGTGTAAAATGTGTGCATTTTTTAAAATAAACAAGCTACTAATGAGCTTCTAAATGTGTATGGTTTATGCATTTAGGTTAAATATTTTTGAGTGACAATCAGTACTGGCATTTTTTCTTGTTATTTGTGCTCATCACTACAAAGCAGGTATGGCTATCGCAATGGTTGTTGCGGGCTGACTTTTCAGTGGTTGTAATTGTGATTACAACACGCTCACCTGGTGAGCTTGTGAGGCCTAGCAGTGCTTTCTTCTCCTGCTATTAGAAGGGTGCCAGGGGGACATCAGGCTGGCTTATTCTGCCATATTCCTACATGGGCTCAGTTAATACAGAGCCTGAATCAAGGTTTGAGTAGTACTGAGCAGCACAGGGGGTGGGGTCATCTTACGCTCAGTTGAGCTTAGCAAAAGTCCAGCGAGCATGGCAGCCTAGCGAGTTAAAGTAGGCTCAGCAAAGAAAGCCTATTGAACTAGGCTAGGGCAAAATTAGCTCAAAAAGCACACCAAGAAGGGATTGACCTCTGCCACATAATCCGGTACTAACACTTAAACCAGAGACGATCACCAGTCTTTCAACCAGACTTCATTACCCTATCACCCCTTAGTGCCTCCAGACTGTCGGTGTTACAGGGTGCCATAGGGCACCACAGGTTGTCGTACAACTGCTGAGTATGCCCAGAAAACTACAGGAGCCCTGCAAAGGTGGATGCATGGTGTCATCGGGCATATCCTCCCCACAGGCCCCTAGCCTTAACCAGATAAAGTTACTGAAATATTGGTCCATCTGTTTGTCAGAGGCCTAGGGTGGAGGAGCCAGCATTTGCATCCCCAACTGCTAAACAAGGAGCCAGGTGATCCTAGGGCAATTATAGTGGAGGCAGAGATCCATCGTAAATCTGCAATTCATACAGATCAAGAGTTAGAGAAAATAGAAGTAGCGGCGGCCTGCAGGTTTCATGTAGAACAGACATATATTTCAATTAAAGCCGGGGAAGATCGCCATGAGGACCTACCAGTCGTTGACATCCAACTACTAGACAACTAGATCTCGAGAGTAATAAATATCTACGCACAACAGGAGAATGCAGTAGGTTTTAATGGACTCCTACAGGGCATCAAGAAAGCATTTAATTTCCCTCCGGTCTGAAAGTTGTACCCGTAATCTTCGGTGAACAAAAGTGCAAGCTGGGAGGATGGAGAAATGATGACGAGCCAACAGCTGAATTGAAAACAGCATGTAGCATTCCATCGGTCAGCCATGATTTCCCTAACATAAATGACAAAGGGAAATGTTTGGCCCGCTTCTGCTCAGCTAAAGGCCTCATCTCAGCTTGCAACTCCTATGAAAGGGATGATTCTACAATTCCTAACTACAACGCTTGCAAAACCTAATCTGTAATAGATTATATTTTGATCAAGATTACAGACTGGCCTAAATTTGAAAACATGATGGTAAAATGGAAATTGTAAAATGACCATAACCCTCTGTCAATAGAGATTATTAACCATGTTGGGTTCGATCCATGAGAAACAGAGAATTTAAACCATAATTGGGAGTTTGGGGAACAGGTCAGAATAATATGGAACACTAACTTTGAACCTAAAACAGAGGATTTGAAACAGGATCCTTTGACAGTGAACCTCCAGACTCTGACAGTGAATGGAGCAAGTGAGGTGACTACATTATCTCTTCATAATCTTCTGAGGAAATCCTTAACTCCAATTGTTTCACAATCATTTACTTTTTTTTAAAAAAACTCCCACATTAACAACAAAAAAACCTGGAAAAACAGGATGTTTTGATGAAGAACGTTAAGATAATGAAATTAGAATTACAAAGTGTGTTGTAGTGAATCCCCTAAACAGGTCATAAGGGCGGCCAGACTCCCCTATAAGTCACTAATAAGGGAAAGAAGGCTGAGTTTGTAAATAGTCAGTGGCTGAAGTTGGAAACATCTGCTGTGGAAAAAGACACTCCGGCCTTCTGGAGAATGATTTGGGAAGGCGTTGGTGTAAGGAAAAAGAATTCTGGAAGCAAATATCCCTGAGGCAGCATGGCTAAAGCATTTCAAGACAATTTTCAACGCCACAACTAACCCGGGATATGAGTCACTGTCTCTCAGCGAAGTCGCTGGAGCCAGCAGCAGAGCTCCAAGCGAGCTAGACACGTTTACAACACAAAACACAGGCACTGGCAATGCCCAAAGTTCTCACCATAGAGACTTACTGGTGATGCCACTGTTTTTTCTTGGTGCTGTATAACAAAGAAAATATTTTTTTTAAAGGAATAAAAAAAAAAAATATGACAACACACTTGCAGGGCTTTCTCATTTTGTAGGATTGTGAAAGCTTTAAATATACATGCACGCCTACAAAACTGATTAAGCTCTTCGGCCATGTAATTACGTTTAAAAAAAGAATTGGTTATAGGGTGCAGTAGGGTGCGTGGGAGGGCACCAACATGGTCAGGGGAGCGGAGGGGAAGAGCAGCAACAAGGAGAGCAGAGGACAAACACCAGGAACATGGGGAGTGGGAGGGGCACAGAGGCACATGCGCGAGTGGTGAAAATTAGCACAGGTTGTGGTCACTGGGGGCACTAAACCTCACAGGTGGGAGTTGGGGGGGGCACAATGAAGAGAGATCGACACTGAGGGGAAAGAGATGCACATTAGGGAGACAGCTTGCAAACAAATGCAGTCTTCAACAAAAAGGGAAAGTAGCCCAGAAAGAGCAAGCAGTGGGAAGGACACAAGTACTTGGGCTTTGCTCCAGGGGAGGGCCAAACACAGGAAGAGGAAGTGAAGCTGGCATGTGCTGACCAAGGAGGCTCAAGCAAATGAGAGCAATCAAGGGGAAGCAATGGGTGGGCTCTAAGCCCACTGTAAGCTAGCAAAAGGTCTTACGAGTGGCAGTGCATGAGCTATCTCAGGCAAAACCTAAAAAGTATGAGACCTGCCATATGACTTCTCACAGTGAAGAAACAAAAAAAGTGCTTCTGTCAGTAGTAAAGTTGCACAAAAGCTTTTTTAATACACACTAGCAAACCATATTTTTACACGACAATCCAATTACTGACCTTGGCGCCAGTCATTAACACTACAGTCACACAATGGCACTCTAGAAAGGTTTTTTTTTTTGATTCGAGATAAGTGTCAGTATTCTGTCATTGACTAATGTGTGATGAAGCACTGTTTGACAGGATTCAATTGATCTGTAAAAATCACATGATCGTAATGAATTGTTATTTATTCATGGAAATTAAATATTTTTAAATAAATAAAAATGTAAATATTTATTGATGTACTGTGTTACAGCAGGCTCTGAATACATAGGGAA
Source organism: Lissotriton helveticus (assembly GCF_964261635.1). Lineage (NCBI taxonomy): Eukaryota > Metazoa > Chordata > Amphibia > Caudata > Salamandridae > Lissotriton > Lissotriton helveticus. Next base: position 340,157,665 of record NC_136070.1, read on the forward strand.
GAAACCTACATACAACAAATTAAACTTACACTGCACAAAATGTTTCTCTGGTCCAGCCCAGGTCTTCAATAACTCTCATAAAAGAGAGACAAACACTGTTCGGAATGATTATTTTATATGTAATTGATGAGAGTGGATAGTCTAAAAGATGCTTAGAACTTAATCAAGACCTTGATAGACAAAGTAAAACATCTAGTATATACACGTCTTCCACATTCTTGTCAAGTTGCGTTTTGCAATGTGTATTCATTAACTTAAAATGAAAAGCATCTAAACTAAAAAACATAAAAGCCTTGCTGAGCATCTCTCACTTGACTTGTCCTTCGGCCATATTACCAACTCTGCATAAAATCTATAATAAAATAATTTTAAAATGCACAATGTGTGGTGAGCATAAAATGTTGAAGACTTTAATGCCTAGATTAAAAATGAATTCTTGACTTATGAGGGAAATAGCTGCGGACATGCCCTATTGTCATGAGTGTGATGTTCTGCCAGTCGTGAACAACACTAAGTATGTTGGGACTTGTGGTTACAGTTGCTCCATCACGGAGCATAGTTTGAGTTTCTGACAAATCAGGACTGTTTGAAAGACACACATGACATTGAGGTCCATTGACTGCAGATGTGTATGCTTGAATAAGGTAACAAAACCGAGGATTGTGGAATCTAATTAATAATATTAGAGAAATCACATGTATTGCCAATAGTAAAGCTGTTTTGTGTTTCTTGAGCACAGGCCGTTGTAATAGCGTGCAAAGGTTACCAAACTATTCTTCGTATTTACTCTAAGATACTTTCATCAATGTAGATTTATTTAATACGGAGCTGATTACAATGGCGGTGAACCACCACCGACAGGCTGTCGGTGGCGCATTTACCGCCATAGGAATTCCATTTGACGCCCACCATATTATTAAGCAAAACACACAAGATGATGGATGGAATGTTGCACAATGGCAAAACATTCACCCCCAGTCACAGATCTGGGTTTGATCCATCGTTATTTTGCTCACCAAGCCACCCCAGTTCAGACATGGCCATATGCAAATCAGTCTTGACCATGTGCCTCATGGGAACAGTCCAGCCCAAACTGCCAAGCCATGTCTTTCCTGGACCGGAATCAAGCATCCTAGGACCGGTTTCTGGCTATCAGCCGTCTTCAGCCAGAATAGCTTGACTCCAGTGGCTTAGTGAGCAAGGGACACACGTCTGGGCATACCCTTCCCACATAGGATGAACAGCAAAACACACAAGATGATGGACGGAATGTTGCACAATGGCAAAATATTCATCCGTCCATCACCACCCCCTTTTGTACCGCTTTATTCGCCATAAGTTGGCAGGGTGTGCTCAGACGTGAGTCCCTTGCTCACTTTGCCACTGGATTCAAGCAAGCCTGGCTGAAGACGGCTGAAATGCCTGAAACCGGTCCTAGAAAGCTTGTTTTCGGTCCAGGGAAGGCATGGCTTGACAGTTCGGGCTGGACTGTTCCAATGAGGCACAGGGTCAGACTGATTTGCATATGGCCATGTCTGAACTGGGGTGGCAGAGTGGGCTAAAGAACGGTGATGGATTAAACCCAGATCTGTTGACTGGTTGTGAGTGTTCGATTGGTTCAGATGCTCTGTCCATCACCACACCCTTTTGTACTGCTTTGTTCGCCATAAGTTGGCAGGGTATGCTCAGACGTGAGTCCCTTGCTCACTTTGCTACTGGATTCAAGTAAGCCTGGCTGAAGACGGCTGAAATGGCAGAAACCGGTCCTAGGAAGCTTGGTTCCGGTCCAGGGAAGGCATGGCTTGGCAGTTCGGGCTAGACTGTTCCCATGAGGCACAGGGTCAGACTGATTTGCATATGGCCATGTCTGAACTGGGGTGGCAGATTGGGCTAAAGAACGGTGATGGATTAAACCCAGATCTGTTGACTGGGTGTGAGTGTTTGATTGGTTCAGATGCTCTGTCCATCACCACCCCCTTTTGTACCACCATATTATTAAGGCGGCAGGGCGGACTGGGAACCACAACCGGCCCTGGCAAAGTGCTCAGCGGGCCCCCCCCCTCCCCACTCAGGGGGGTTGGAGGTGCCGCTGAGCTCTTTGCCGGGGCCGGTTTTCAGGCGATTTTGGTACCGGGCCGATTTCAAAATGGCCCTGTAACAAAAACGGCCCCCAGGGGTCCAAAACTGGCCCCCACCCGTGCGGCGCACTGGGGGATTGCCCGGTGCCCGCTATGGCCAGTTCGGCCCTGTAAGGCGGACGGTACCGTGGCAGTCGTAACCTCTGACCGCCACACATCCGACGGGCTCCTTGAGCCCGCCGGTGAGGCGGTGAAATGGGGTAGGGATTACGATGGTCCATCCCCGCCAGCCTTTTCTTAGCGGTTCACCCGCCATGGAAAGGGTGTCCGGGATGGACTTTGGGGCACGTGCAGGCCCCCTTTTCCCCCAGGCAGTTTGGATTTGGGGGGCACATGTGGTGCCCCCCACATTACCCTGCCCCATGTTGCATGATGCCTGCCACGTAGTGCAGAGACATGTAAAATATGAGGAGTGTGACACTGTGGAGGGGGTCACATTGAAATTAGCCTTGTGGGACCGCCTGCCTTGTGGGCAGGCGGTCCCACTTCCCGATATGATGGCTGACGGACTGAAGTCCGTCTGCCATCGTAATCCCCCCATGCGCTTAACTTATGGTGATTCTAATTTGAATCTTACTAGTTCTAACAACACTGCCACCCCGCTGCACATGTCACAATAACTAACCGGAAGCACAACCTTAAATGGCCAAGTGCTGAGGCGGTGCTGTCCTGGTTCTGTGCTGCACCGAAGCTGAGGTGATGCTGCGTTTGTGCTGAGGTGGTGCTGCAACTATGCTGAGGCGGTGGTGCTGCACGGATGCTGAGGTGGTGGTGCTGCACTGGTGCTGATGGGGAACTGAAGTGCAGCTGCACTGGTGTTGCGGTAATGTGCTGGTAAAGAGGTGGTGCTAAATGATGCTGAGGTGGTACTTCAATGGTGCTGATTGATGCTGAAGCGGTACTCCGGTGGTGCTCAGGTGATGCTGTGCTGGTGCTCAGGTGGTGCTGTGTTGATGCCGAGGAGGTGCTGCACTGATGATGTGGTGTTACTGGGTGGTGCTGTGGTAGTGCTGAGTGATGCAGGGCTGCTGCTGAGGTAGTGCTGTGCTGATGCTACGGTGGTGGTACTGCGCTGATGCAATACTGCTATGATGTTGAGGTGGTGCTGTACTGCTGCTGTGCCGGTGCTAAGGGTGCTGCTCTGATGCGGAGGTGGTGCTGCGCTGGTAGTGAGGTGATTCTGCACTGGTGCAAAGGTGGTACTGCGCTGGAGCTGAGGTGGTGCCCAGATGGTGCTGCACTGATGCTGAGGTGGTGCTGAGTGATGTTGAGGTGGTGCTGTTGAGCGATGCTCATGTAGTGCTGAGTCATGATTGGGGCTGAAGTGGTGCTGCACTGATGCTGAGGTGGTGCTGCGATGGTGCGGAGTTGGTGCTGCGCTGATTCACTGGAGATTAAGTGGTGCTCTGCTGCGGTGGTGCTCAGGTGGAGCTAAAGTGGTGCTGTGCTGGTGCTGAGTGAGCTGAGGTGGTGCTGAGGTGGTCCTTTGGTGGTCCTGCGCTGGTGCAGAGTAATGCTGAGGTTGTGCTCCCAACCCTTGAACATGCGTACAGGTCATCGATGAAATCCTTTGTAAAGAGCTCATAAACCCTTCCCTTTTGACGAGGATGTGTCTTTGAGTCTGAGTGAGGCACCTCAGCTCGGACGGCCATCATGCACAGACTTCGGGGACAGAACAATAAATGACGCCTCACCTGAGACGAGCACTGTAGTGGGCGCCAGATGTGGGGAATGATGTCAACGTTCTGAATACACTCAAAGAATCACAATGTGCAGCCTACAAATATTAGCTGGGTACCCGAGGGCCATTCTATCCAGCTCAACAAATGCAGCACTAGGCATCCAAAATCTTGCTGGAGTTAAATTTAGGCGCTGGACTTCACAGCTTGTGTTTTCTCAGCAGACAGCAGATACTGCGTAAGGACAGACACATTCATAAACAGGCTGGTGGTTGTGAAAAAAAGAACTCTGAACATGAGCCAGCTTCGGAGGACAGGAGGAGCAACACAAAGTGTAATTAAATAACCAACAGCCTGGTGAAAATGAGGCTGCACATCCCACCATGCCAGATACAGGAGGATGGTAGGGTGGGGGAGGGAACACAGGCAAGTGACAACAAGCATTTGCAATGCATTCGGTCTCGCCTTTGGGACCTTATATGTATTTAGCTATGCAGCACATTAGCCTGGGTGCTGAAACATCTACTGTTTTTTAACATGGAGGGAAAGTAAGCACCAAACTGCGTGGCATGCCAGGTATGGGAACACATGAAGAGAAATATTGCCTTTCAGCAGGAAATGTCAGTCAAAAGATCTGTTTTTAATATAAAATCAGGGACTTCGGTGGTATTATCACTGAAAATACAAGATTGGAAAAAAATAGTGTTGTCTTCGGGTGCTCGTGGAAGACAATTTCTATGGACTGGAATCTAGGGAATGCTAAAGTGATTCTGGTATTTTACTAACCTCTGCTGGTCATTTTCTATCAAGAAAGTTAAACAGAGGCAGTTGACAGAAAAAGAAAAAAAAAGGTCCCTCAGCAGAAAGCAATTCTGGTATTGCACTGACCTCTGCTAGTTGTTATCTATCAAGACAGTTAAATAGAGGCAGTTGAACAGAAAAAAAGTCCCTAAGCGGAAGCAGACAAGTCCTAGGACTGATCTCCAGAGCCCACAAAGTACATAAACATATAGGTATATTCTAAAGTATATACAAGAGGTCTCAACTGCTCGACATAAAAAAGGAAACCAGAAAAAAACACTATTGATTGAGGAGCAGGCAGGGTGAGTGGGGTGGGGCACTTGGGAGCAATAGTATGCCAATCACTTCATGAGCAGCAGATGGGCACAGATTAAGTCAGGCTTCTCCAACCAGTTGCTCGTCAGCTACTGGTAGCACTCCAGCTACCTGTGTGTAGCTCTCCTGTATGCAGCCCAGCCACCTAAATTAGAAGCTTTGGCTTGGTTCGATTAAAATATGTATATCAAAATAGAAAAGTGTGGAGAGCGCGCGACGCGGCAGACAAAATGGCCGCCCCCTCTTGAGCTCCGCGATGTTTGGCGGCGCTTGAAGAAGAAGGATTCTTCCCTTGGCAGCGTTTCGTTCCAAATTCGGCGGATTCTGCTATCGGAAATGCTACTCCCAGGCATGGTATGCTTTTTGGGGCTCATACTGCATTTTTTCACCTAAAAAACAGCGAAAATGCTCCTCATTCCACAGTGGCCGCCATTTTGTTTTTTTCTCTCACTCGTTTTTTTTTTTCAAAATGATTTTTTCTTACTCCAGACCTTCCAGCTCCTTTATTGTTCATCTAATGCTGCATTTATCTGCTAATTCACCCAAATGACTGCTTTCATGTTGTTTATTGGATTTAATATCGCCTCAGCACTACTCATTTGAATGTGCGTCACTGGCATCTGTGATATTTCCTTCAGTCTATGCACAAGTGATATCATTTTTTTTGCAATTTGCAGTCTTTTTTGGAGCTTGCTTTCCTTTGTATGCATTTCACCTGACTGTTGTCGTACTCTGGGTCAACTTATCATCTACGTGCCCTGGTGGTCCATTTTCTCTCTACACTTATTCAGAGTCAGACACAATGGAGCTCGCTCACAATTCCAAAGCCTCTAATACTGCTTCTTCCACACGCAAGGACCCTGGCAAACGTCTCAAAAAGGATCCTCCCTCACCTTCTAAGTCTCCACATCCTATCACCTTAGAAGGTATTATGGAGGAACTTTGCCTCATACGCCCTTTCATTGCTGATACCACCACTACCCTACAGAGACTGGACGAAAAGTGGTCCACCCTGGATAAGAGGGTATCTGATGTTGAACAGCAGATCAGCGACGCCCAGGATGTTGTTGCTAAGGTGGCTAGCCTTACAAAAGAAGTTGATATGCTCAAGAAAACCTCTGAGGATTTGGAAAATCGCAATCGGTGCAATAATCTGCGTATTTATGGTGTTCCGGAGTATTCGGAGGGGTCTGACATCATCCAATTTTTAAAGACTCAAGTCTTGCCTATTACTGGTCTCCCTAAACATCTGGATGAGAATATTCAAAGCACGCATCATCTTGGTCCAAAAAGCTCTTCTATATCTTCTAAACCTAGAGGCATCATTGCTTATTTTCTTCTCTACTCTGACCTTATGACTATTCTTCACTCCGCCAAGCAGCACAAGCAGTTACTATGGTCTGGTCATAAAATCTTTCTCACTCAGGATGTTTCTAAACTGACCGCTGCTCGACGCAAGGAGTTCCTGGACTTACGACCTACTCTACGTTCTATGAATGCCAGATACGGCTTCATTCACCCTTGCTTTTTCAAAGTGACATATAAAGAAAGAACTTTCAGCTTCGACGATCCAGCTGACCTACGGAACTTCATCAACACTCATAAAGAGGATTTCATGGAACACAGCAGCTCTTAATGTTTCTGTGCTTTTGCTTGTCGCCTTATAACATATTTGTTCTTTTTTCTTCTACCTTTTTTTCCTCATGGTAATGTGTTCTTGTTCTTCTCACATTGTTTTTTTAGGTTCCCTCTCCAATGTCTTGGTTCTATTTTCCCTTTGTTGTGCTGTTCCGTTGGAACACAGCAGTTCTTAACGTTTCCGTGTATTTGCTTGTTTTATAGCTTCTTGTTATTTTGTTCCCCATGGTAACATGTTATTGTTTTTCTCACCTTGTTTTTTAGGTATCTTCTCCAATGTTTTGGTTTTATCTTCCCCTCATTGTGCTGTTCCGTTGTCTATTTTTGCATCCTAGTACGCTGCCTTCCTTCCCCAATTGTTTGGTAAGTCTCCTTCATTTGTTCTATATTGTCTTGTTTGGTCTCCTTACCCAATTGTACTTTTTTTTCTTCCCTTCCTGTATCTAATGTTTTCGAGGCCATACATTTGACGTTCTCTTTTGTTGTGCGGCTGTTTGTCCTTTGCTGCTCCCGCTCTCACTTTATTGTTCTTTGTGCTTTTGACCTGCATGGCTAAAGCCCTCTGGCTTTTTGCCATTCTTTTTACTTCACTTTATCTCAGGGGAGGTTTGGTCTCCCGTTCCTTTCTTTTCCTTTCTATTTCTTCTCTCACTCTACTTTTTCCCTCATGGCATTCTTCATTTAAATCTGCTCTCCTTTTTCTACTCCCTTTTGTTATTCCTTCCCAGATTCTCTTCAATCCTTTCAATTTTTTTCATTATTCACTTATTTCTCTTTTTGTGGTAATGATGTATCCTACTTTCTGGCTTAATTCTTTTCTTTTAACAGTTTCTCCTTCCTCTTCTAAACTGTATATCTTTTGCTTATTTCTATCTCAGCTCTCTCATTTTTTCTACCTTTAAGCATATCTTTCCATGTTCTTCTTAAATGAATGGTCTTCGTGTAATATCTTGGAATGTTAAAGGTCTTCGTAACCCGGTTAAAAAACAACGGGTTTTATCTAATTTAGCAATATTGAAATGCCAAGTTGCTTTGTTACAAGAAACTCACCTTTCTCAAAAAGACCTTTCCTCTTTACGTAAACAATGGGTGGGCGATGTATTCTGTCCGCCCGCAGTTAATAATAAGAATGGTGTTATTATTTTATTTCACAAATCTCTATCACTCCAGTTAAAATATGAGATTTCTGGTTCGAATGGTAGATGGTTGTATTTAGATGTTACTGTCAATAACTCGAATTTATCTTTTTGCAATGTTTATTGGCCCAATGGTATTGATCTCTCTTTTTGGAATGACTTCTCCAAGTTTCTTTCCTCCCATACCAGTGTTGATTTAATTGTTGGAGGTGATGGTAATCAGTTAATGGACCCTTTTTTGGACCGTAAATCTCAAACCAGATATATTCCTAATAAAATGCAAAAGTCCTTTTATAAAGCAATCTCTTCTAGAGGTTTAATTGACTCCTGGAGACTGTCCCACCCAGATACCCTAGAATTTTCCTTTTTTTCTCCTGTCCATGCCTCACATTCCCGAGTTGATTATATTTTTCTCACTCAACACATTTTTCAATATATGACTAACATTGAAATTGATTCAGAAAAGGGGGTGGTGATGAACAGAGTGTCTGAATTAAGCAGACCACTCTTACCCAGTCCAAAGATCAGGGCTTGATCCATCACCGTTATTTATCTCACTGCCCCATCCCAGCTCAGAACCTGGCTATATGCAAATTAGTCTGTCCCTGGCCCAGTGCATCATGGGAACAGGGCAGACCAAACTACCAAGCCAATTCTTCACCAGAAAGGAGACAAGCTACCGGGGACCGGTTTCTGGCATTTCAGCCTCTTCGGCCCGGCTTGCTTGAATCCTGATGGAGCAGTGAGAAAGGGACTCATGTCTGAGTATACCCTGCCACACCTATAGTGGCCAAAAACGATTCAGAAAAGGAGGTGGTGATGAACAGAGTGTCTGAATTAAGCAGACCACTCTTACCCAGTCCAAAGATCAGGGCTTGATCCATCACCGTTATTTATCTCACTGCCCCATCCCAGCTCAGAACCTGGCTATATGCAAATTAGTCTGTCCCTGGCCCAGTGCATCATGGGAACAGGGCAGACCAAACTACCAAGCCAATTCTTCACCAGAAAGGAGACAAGCTACCGGGGACCGGTTTCTGCCATTTCAGGCGTCTTCGGCCCGGCTTGCTTGAATCCTGATGGAGCAGTGAGCAAGGGAAGGGTATACTCAGATGTGAGTCCCTTGCTCATTGCACCATCAGGATTCAAGCAAGCCGGGCCGACGACGCCTGAAATGGCAGAAACCGGTCCCCGGAAGCTTGTTTCCTTCCCAGTATAAGAATTGGCTTGGTAGTTTGGTTTGTCCTGTTCCCATCATGCACTGGGACAGGAACAGACTAATTTGCATATAGCCAAGTTCTGTGCTGGGATGGTGCAGTGAGCTAAAAAAAGGTGATGGATCAAGCCCTGATCTTTGGACTGGGTAAGAGTGGTCTGCTTAATTCAGGCACTCTGTTCATCACCACCCCCTTTTCTGAATCATTTTGTCCACCATAAGCGTGGAAGGGTATACTCAGATGTGAGTCCCTTGCTCATTGCACCATCAGGATTCAAGCAAGCCGGGCCGACGACGCCTGAAATGGCAGAAACCGGTCCCCGGAAGCTTGTTTCCTTCCCAGTATAAGAATTGGCTTGGTAGTTTGGTTTGCCCTGTTCCCATCATGCACTGGGACAGGAACAGACTAATTTGCATATAGCCAAGTTCTGAGCTGGGATGGTGCAGTGAGCTAAAAAACGGTGATGGATCAAGCCCTGATCTTTGGACTGGGTAAGAGTGGTCTGCTTAATTCAGGCACTCTGTTCATCACCACCCCCTTTTCTGAATCATTTTGTCCACCATAAGCGTGGAAGGGTATACTCAGATGTGAGTCCCTTGCTCATTGCACCATCAGGATTCAAGCAAGCCGGGCCGAAGACGCCTGAAATGGCAGAAACCGGTCCCCGGAAGCTTGTTTCCTTCCCAGTGTAAGAATTGGCTTTTGTAGTCTGGTCTGCCCTGTTCCCATGATGCACTGGGCCAGGGACAGACTAATTTGCATACAGCCAGGTTCTGAAACTGGGATGGTGCAATGAGCTAAAAAACGGTGTTGGATCTAGCCCTGATCTCTTGACTGGGTGAGAGTACTCTGCTTAATTCAGAGACTCTGTCCATCACCACCCCTTGTTGTAAATAATTTTGTCCACCCTAAGCGTGGAAGGGTATACTCAGATGTGAGTCCCTTGCTCATTGCACCATCAGGATTCAAGCAAGCCGGGCCGAAGACGCCTGAAATGGCAGAAACCGGTCCCCGGAAGCTTGTTTCCTTCCCAGTGTAAGAATTGGCTTTTGTAGTCTGGTCTGCCCTGTTCCCATGATGCACTGGGCCAGGGACAGACTAATTTGCATACAGCCAGGTTCTGAAACTGGGATGGTGCAATGAGCTAAAAAACGGTGTTGGATCTAGCCCTGATCTCTTGACTGGGTGAGAGTACTCTGCTTAATTCAGAGACTCTGTGCATCACCACCCCTTGTTGTAAATAACATTGAAATTGGTTCTATTCTTATTTCAGACCATGCCCCTGTTATTTTAGACATTGATCTATTTTCACCTACTCCCAGTTCCCGATGCTGGCGTTTCAATAACTCTCTCCTTCTGGACCCTCAATTTGTCGATCAATTTACTCTTTTTATGGAAGAATTCTTTCACAATAATCTTAACTCCACCTCCCAATTCCATTTTGTCTGGGATGCTTTTAAAGCTTCAGATAGAGGCTTTATCATTGACTTTGTTTCTCGTAAAAAGAAGCATGCCCTTTCCACATCCTCCCGTATCCTTAAACAGATCAAAGATCTAGAGCATATTTTTTATACATCTAACTCTCCTGATGCTCTTTCTTCTCTTATTAAAGCTAAACTTCAATTTAATAAATATTCTTATGATGCTGCTTGTAATCACCTTTTAAAATTTAATTCTAAAATGTATGGAGGGCGCAATAGAGCTGGAAGATCTCTTGCAAATTACCTCAAAATTAAGAAACAAAAATCCAACACAGCTGTTTTTACTGATGCTCATGGGAATCGTCACAGCACGGATGCTAAGATTCTTGACGGTTTTGTTCAGTACTACTCCTCTTTATATACACCTGAATCGACTCCATCCCCTTCTCAAATTGACTCTTTCTTTCTAAACATACCTAAAACCTCATCCATTGATATTGACTTCTACTCTCTTGATGCCCCCATATCTGAGAAGGAGATTTTGCAAGCTATCACCCTTTTACCCAAAGATAAGTCTCCCGGCCCCGACGGTTTTACTGTCCGCTTTTACTTTCATTTTAAGAATTATCTAATACCACATTTATCCTCATTGTTAGCTTCCTTTCTCTCCATGGGCGAATCCAAAGGTTCTTTTACTCAAGCTATGCTGTGTTTACTCCCCAAAAAAGATAAAGATCGGTGCTGTACATCCTATTCTGTTTTTTTTTTACAAAAAGCTAGATATCAAATTCACAGGATATGCTGATGATATTTTACTATATATCTCTAAACCTCTTACTTCTTTACCTGCTCTTTTTTCCTTACTTAATGAATATTCCTTGGTTTCTGGATATAAGTTGAATATTGATAAGTCTGAGGTATTACCTCTTAATAAACATTGTCTTTCACATATGTTTCATGGCTCCGGTTTTGAATGGAATCCTACGAGTATCAAATGTTTGGGTGTCCTATATGCTAACTCTATCAGAGAGACCATCAAAATCAATCATAAAGATATTCTATCCAAACTCTCTGCTCCTATAGAGCGTTGGTCCCCCCTATTTTTATCCTGGTGGGGAAGACTGGCAACTATCAAAATGATGCTTCTCCCCATTATTAATTTTTATCTCTCTATGCTGCCCATCTCCCTCCCTGCTTACTTTTTTTCACTTATTAATCGCATCCTTGTTCGTTTTCTCTGGAATAACCGTAAGCCCAGAATATCCCTGTTTCGCCTTCAGCAACCTAAACATATGGGAGGTGTAAATTTTCCTAACCTTGTTCGTTTTCATTCTTCCTTCACCTTAAAACAAATCTGGCCATTCCTTGCAGATTCCTCCTCTCCCCCTATCACTGCGTGGAGTGCTCTAGAGCTAGCTCAGCTTTCGCCTTTCCTTGCTGCTACTCACTTATCTCAACCCCCTAAACGATTTCTTTCACCCACTTTCAAACTTTCTAGGGCGCTTTCACTCTCATTGTTTCGCTCCTCTTTTTCTCCAGCATATCTCCACTCTCTTACCCCGTTGTGGTATAATCAATCCCTGAAGATCAATAACAAAGCCCTTTTTTGGAAGGAATGGATTGACAAAGGTATTATGTTTGTAGATAAGATCTTTGTTAATGGTTCCTTATTGGATTTTTCTGATATTCGTTCATCCTTTCAGTCATCTAATACATATTCTTCCCAGTTTCCTGATTTTAAACTAGCCGTATCTCTTCTCATCTCGTACCACAATTCATTATCTGATATTGTTCCATTAGATTCCACTCCATTAGATTTCACCACCCCACACAAAGCTGCTACTATTTAAAAAATCCTCTCCCGATCTACCCTTGACCGTCCTAAATCCAAACCTGAAACTTGCATGGGAAAAGGATTTAGCACAAGATTTTTCCTTTCCTATTTGGGAATCCATATGGTCTAAAATTCACACTGTATCTCATTCAGCTAGCACCACTCAGACTCTTTATTTTTTTTATAATCGACTTTTCCTTACCCCTTCCGACTTATACAAGTTTAAAACCTTGGATTCCAGTCAATGTTGGTCTTGTCCTCATCCTGATAGTAATTTGTTCCATATCTTTTTTCAATGTCCATTGGTTAATTTCCTTTGGCAATAAATATGGTGCAAGCTGAATGACATCTTAAGTTCCAATCACACTTTTGACATTGTTCATATTTTTCTAGGTGGTTCTTCTCCTATTTGGAATGTTTCACATACTGTTCGTAAATTTATAGATTTGTTCATAGCTATTTCTTTGCAGATTATTACTATGAATTGGAAAGATACCTCAAAGATGTCTTATACTGCATGGTGGAATTTGTTATGCCATCACCATAGACTTGATCGTGCCCATGCTACGAATACCTCTCTTTTGATTAAAAGAGATTTGTTATGGTTACCTTTAACTGATTTTCTTTCCAGACGTGTACCTTAATATGCCTTAATTGTTTCCTTTTATTTTACTTCTTCTAATTTCTGTTTTCCTTTCTTACTCCCCCTTCTTTCTCTTTCTTTCTTTTCCCCCCTTTCTCTCTTCCAAAATATATTTAAAAAAATGCTTTTTCTCTTAGTATATTTATTATGTTTTCCCTTTTTGGGATATTTTGTTTTTAAATTTTCACTCATACTGTATTTTTTCATTTCTCCAATTTTTTTCTTATGGACTGTGACTCTGTACTGATGTTTTACTTGGCATATTTGTTTCAATAAAGCTTTCTAAACTTAAAATAGAAAAGTGTCTTTTTGAGACAAAATGTGTGCATTATAAGAACTCATAATTTCCAAATCCTATTTAAATCTTATATTTGACTGATGATGAATCATACAACATTTGAGACGAATTATTAATATCACATTGGTGACAGTGGCATTGCAGATATGGCTGTTAAGCATTACCCATGTAGATGCATTTCAAATTGACAAAGCCTTTTTTACACTACTGCTGGCAATCCTGTACTGAGGTGATTACTGATGCTGATCTTGCATATGTTGACCACTAATTTATTCTTGTCTGATGCAGTCACTAGTAGCACTAATATTAGTAGCTCAGGATAATTTCCATTGAACATATGTAGCTCGTATTACTTGAAATGTTGGAGACCCCTGGATTAACTTGAATCAATCAGTGCTTGGTCCCAGCTCCACTGTAAGGACAGGATGTAACGTTGTGCTGGTCAATTAGGAGGCTGCAAAGAAGAAGTGCACTGGTGCCAATAAATGGCAAGCATCGTGCAGGCTCCAAGCACTTTTTTTGTAAATAAAAGGGTCTCGCAAGCGAGACACATACGCTAGCACATGCACTCGCAGTCTTGACCATAATAAAGGAAGCCATAAAAAGCCTTCACAAAGGAAAAGTACTGGGACCTAATATGAATGCTTCCAAGATCTTTCTTGCTGATATAGAGTGACAGGCAAAGATCCATGCTGAGGACTTCAAGGCGATTGGAGAGCTGCATCTCTGCCCCACGTAAAGGCTAAATAGCATTACCGTTCCCCTATACAAGAAAGGACAAAAAGTTGACCCAAAGTGTGGTAAATAAATAATTAATTACCGGTTCTATTTTTCGGAATAATCAATAAACAGATAGCTCAATAAATAAGAGTCAAGATTCGAGGTAGCTGGAGTTTACAGGCTTTAATCAGACATAAAGGACAGGAACAGGACAGCCTGCACGGGAATAGGATGGCAGCTGCCGGGGGCAGGAATAGGCTAGGCTGGGACAGGCTAACTTTTAATAACAGTGCACAGTATATATATCAAAACAAATGCATTACATTCAATACAGTAGGCGTAGCAGTAGGCGTGGTTCGTAGCAGTCGCGAAAGATAAGGGCAAAATGATGTAACAAGAAGGCGTGTACATAGACGTGATGTAAACGTAACAGAATATGTCATAAACGAGGCGGAAACATGGAGGGGGCTACCTGAGCAGCTGGGACCTCTAACCTAGTGGTGCGCGCAAACTGGCAATGACGTGTTACCAGGGAGAACTGGGGGGCTATGACTTCTGCGCTAGAAGAGGAGACTAAAGTCTGGAGTGTCAGAGCGACATGTACCCAGGCATATCTAGTATCTGTTGTTTAGAGTACATGTTGATAGAATCCAAAAGTTATCAGGGTAAAGGCTAACAGACTCTAAGACTGGTGCATGCATAATTCTATATGTAGTGCGTGTGCAAGTAATATTCTATGAACATTAATACAGTACTTCTCTTTCATGGAGACATAAAGGCTAGACCATGACGGAAACTATTGATGCGATTCAGTAGCTTAGGAATGCAGAGAAGGAGGGCTGGACGGATAACTAGAATCATAACATACTCTTGGCAGACTGGGAGGCAGAGCCAGGCCGGGCCGGGCACTGCGTGGCATGAAGTAAGCGAAGGGTCAGGGATACAGGTGGGGGCTGCATCGCTCCTCGGAGAGGGTTCAGGAGACAGGAGCTGAATCTGAGTCCGGGCCCTTTTGAGGCCTAGAAACGGGGACAATTCAATGAATTAACGTGCACACTGTGAAAGGTGACAACGTAGGTTTACATAGGCCTAATATTCGTTGTTTTCACGAAGACTGGAAACTGGCATACTAGAGATGGACACAACTGTAATTGCGTCTTTAATCGATCAGAGGGGAATACATGCATATCGATCATGCACATATAACAAAATATGGGGAACACGTAGGCACATATAACATGGCAAAATTTACTTTTCCACATTCCCTCCTTGTGCCCTACGTTTCCATCAGGAAACATCAATATTCATGATACCATCTATCATTTCATATAGCATCATTTGCTCGTCTCGAATTGTCTTGGAACGGGATTTAGGACTAGGAATACAAGAGGTAGCACAAATGCCGCAAATCGCAGGGCCACATTGTATACAGAGGCAGCAACTGAATATGATCATTACTGCAATACCTAGGAATGACAATACTTTCCATCCCCAGGTAGATATAATACTCCAGAGCCAACCGGACCAGATCCAGGTGCCTGGATTCTGGTGTAACTGATGGGCAATTTTATGAAGTCTGGTTATAGCTGAATAAACAGACGGCGCGTTATTAGGAATGAAAATGCAACAACTAGATCCGATGACTCTACATGCTCCTCCTCTATCGGCCAGTATGACGTCAAGAACGAGACGATTTTGGAGCACGACAAATCTCATAGCAGATTGCTCTTCGGTTAAGTTACCTAGAGCAGAAGTAGTCTCATTCACTACTGCTTCGAGGGTTCTGGTTAACCTACGAATTAACTTACTATTCTGGATAGGTCCTATGAAGAAGAAGAAACCTTTATTGAAGTCTTGATACTGTTCTAGAGTAGTTTCAGTTTGATCGACAATTGGGGACTCAATCTCCCTTCTATGTCTGACGTGTACTAGATGTGTGTTTCTGTGATAATCAGATGGGGCTAGAAAAACTGGTGGCAGTAGGAAGGCAATGTAACATGTTCCATCCCAATCGAGGGGCAGACGAACATATGCGGTCTGACCACAAACAAAATAAGAATGACGTGAGGCTTTGAAAATAGATTTCCCACTGTCACTATACTCGACAATAGTAGTACAATCACTATGTCCTACATGTGCGGAACCATTCTTTCTGACACATAATTCGCCTTTGACTGGTAGTACTGAAATAGCAGGTAAATCTGGAGTAGTATCGGACTGAACATTCAGGACCATGAAATTCGAAGAATAATTACCCAAATCATATACTTCGTTTTCTAGATCTAACCCTGTTCTATGGGAAAGACCTTGCTTGTCTGGGAAACATGTTCTATTCAGAAGGGACATATCATTTGAGGATGACGTTAACGTGGACCATGCTCCACACGAACCATTATGTGAAAACGGATAAGGAAAGAGTGGTAGAACTCCCTTCGGTGTCTGGAAAGGGGGGAGTCGACCACACACCCAACAATTAGTGGCATTGCTGGTCTGGTGTGAATAGTGTAACATTCTAATGAATGTATTATTGCGCATAGCAAGACGATAGGATAGCTCGTGAGGAGGCAGATCACTAAATGTGTGCTCTACTGTAACATTAGAAAACTTGTTTGCATGTGAACTTGGAAAACATAAATGTAATGCATAACTTGTGCAGGTAACCATTAAACTTAGAAACAATAAGAAACTTAGAAAAAGATACATCTTATAGAGTTTTGACTAACTCTCTCACTATGGGGGTCTATCTCATACATGTCAGAAACCTGTCTAACCGTTTCACCCGAGAGGGACTTAGACAATTAAACTGGCTGACTTATTTTACTAGACCGGAGCTTCAATTTATACTCCTGTTGCGGAGTTTTCTCTAACAGGGGAACTTTATGTTCAGAATCAAGTTCAGAGTCTGGTTTCAGGCAGTCTTTAGAAATGTCCTTTGAAAATGTTTTTTTACGAATTCCATGGAACTTCTTTATATAGGACAGATGGACCCACCCCTTGCGGCCCTCCAACTTCACGGCCGTGCGGGTGGTCAGGAGAACAAGTCGCGGCTCCTTCCAACGAGGCTCCAGCGGGCTTGAACGATCAAAGTTCCGTACTAGCACGAGGTTGCCTGGAATGACTTCATGCGGTTTCACCTCGGTATTGTCTGGAAATGCGGCGGCAACCTGTGAACGACAAGAGTGTAGGGCAGACATCAAGGAAGCTAGGTAATCTGTCAGCATATTACTGGAAACATCTGTAATACTGCGGGGTCTAGGTGTACCCCACATATTTGGGGGGCGGCCGAATACGACCTCATACGGGGACAGACCTGATCTGGAATGTGCAACCATCCGTATATAAAATAAGGCTACTGGCAGGGCAACTAGCCAGTCTACACCTTTCTCTTTGCATACTTTCGCAATGCGAATTTTCAGGGTCTGATTATGTCTCTCTACGAGACCGGCTGCTTCAGGATGGCGTACACAATGGAACTTCCACTGGTACCCTAACAGAAGGGAAACATGTTTCATAAGCTCAGATGAGAATGGCTGGCCGTTATCAGAATACACGACCCTAGGGAGTCCATAGCGGGGAAAGAATTCACGAACCAACTGCTTGGCAGTGGTCGCGGCTGTGTAATCTGGAACTGGATATGCTTCTGTCCACCTGGACAAAGCGCATACAACTACGAGGACATACTTGAAACCTCGACATCGCTCCATCTGAATATAATCCATCTGGAGGACTTCAAAAGGGTGGTCAGGAGGTTGGAATCCACCTTGTTCCACCGGGACACTTTTACCTGGATTGAATTGACAACATATCATACAGGTACGGACTTTCTGCTTGGCTGCAGCTCGTAAGTGCTTGTTGAACCAAAGGTTCTGAATACTGTCTAACATAGCTTTTTCTCCTAGATGTGCTGGACTATGTGCGGTATTAATAATGACTTGAACCATAGAGTCGGGGAGAAACCATGTGGCTTTTCCCTTCGTCACCCCTCCTTGATCTGTCTGGACCCCTCCTTGTTCGGACCATTTCTTGATTTCTTCGGGAGTAGCATGTAACTGTATGTCTATGACATCTTGTGTAGGGTCCTTAACTGTCATACAAGTAGTCTGTTCTGGAATGAGTGTCTGTGTCGTGTTAACTGGAATGTCTGGAGTCTGAGCTGTAAGCTTGGCTGTTCGATCTGCTAGATCGTTACCTTGGGAAATGATATCAGTAACTTTCGTATGTGCCTTGCACTTCATGATAGCGATAGCTGTCGGTAAATGTATTGCATCTAACAGAGCTTGAATGAGGAGACCATGCTGAATCTTGGTTCCATGAGAAGTCATGAAACCTCTCTCCTGCCAGAGCACTCCAAAGTCATGTACGACTCCGAATGCATAACGTGAATCTGTATATATGTTTACTTTCAGGTTCTTGGCACGTATGCAGGCTTGGGTCAGAGCAACTAGCTCTGCTGCTTGAGCAGACAGGGTGTCAATACGATGTGTCTCTATAACTTCTGTGTCAGTAGTCACTGCATACGCGGCTACTAGTTCTCCTGTACTTGTTCTCATACATGAACCATCCACATAAAGTGTCAGGTCGGGATTAGGTAATGCAATGTCTGTCAGGTCTTGTCTTGGCTTTGTCATAGTGTTAACAACTTCCACACAGTCATGTGTGGCAGGATTTGAAGTAACTGACGGTAACAGTGTAGCAGGATTTAGAATGTTGCAGCGTCTGATTTCTATGTGTGGCTGGAACAGTGTCAGTTCATAACCTGTTAAACGTGCAATTGTCAAGTGCTGAGTCTGTGTTCGGTTTAAAAGAACTTCCACGGAGTGTGGAACTTGTACTGTCAGGGAGTGTCCTAACACTATGGAATCACTTTGTCTGATAGCTAGAGCTGTGGCTGCAACTGACTTGAGGCACGCAGGCAGAGCCTGGGCTACTGGATCTAATGTGCTCGAAAAATAAGCACAGGGCTTGTACTGTCGTGCTTGATCTTGTGTGAGAACAGATAATGCAGTACCATCACGTTCAGTGACAAAAAGTGTAAAAGGCTTACTGTAGTTCGGTGTAGCTAGAACGGGTGCTTGACATAAGGCTTTCTTTAATTCATTGAAAACAAGTGTATGTTCAGATGTCCAAGGGAGGACAGTCGATACGGCTGTCTCCTGTGTCGTTAACTGTATCAGTGGCTTGGCTAGGAATGCATACTGAGGAATCCATTGTCTGCAATAAGAAGTAAGGCCAATAAAAGCTCGTACCTCCTTCTGTGTCTTGGGCTGTTGAAGACTCGCTATTAACTGGATACGGTCTGGTGTCAACTGCCTACCCCACTTGGACAGTAAGTGGCCTAAGTAGATCACTTGCTGGACACAGAATTGTAATTTGGAAGGGGACACCTTGTGCCCCTGTTCGGCCAGAAAATACAGAACTGTAAGTGACGCACGCTCGCAGTCACGTTCAGAACGGGCTGTGATCAGTAGATCATCGACATACTGGAGCAGGGCAGTGTCAGTTGGCATGTGAATATTGTCTAGTTGTCTCTTAAGTGCTTGACTGTAAATACTAGGGCTTTCTGTGAAACCTTGAGGAGCTCGTGTGAATTTATAGCTCCTTCCATTTAAACAAAAACCAAAAAGGTACTGGCTGTCTGGATGAATGGGGACACTGAAAAACGCATTCTTGAGGTCGATAACAGTGAAAAATGTAGCTTCAGAATCAATGGCTGTTAATAGGGAAGAAATATCTGGGACTACTGGATACTGGGGTATGATACATTTATTAAGCTCTCGAAGGTCAATCACCAATCGATATACTGGAGGTGCATTTGGATCAGTACGTTTCAGGACCGGAATGATAGGAGAATTACATACATTGGAGTCAGTTTCTACAACCACTCCTTGAGCAATAAGTTCGTCAATAATTTTGGATAAGGCTGCTACAGCCTCAGGTGGCAATCTGTACTGTCTGATTCGTGGCAAAACTATACCTTGTTTGAGAGTCACACGATGGGGTGTGATGTGCATACATCCTACATCAGTTGGACCTTGCGCCCATAAATGCTGTGGAACATTCAGTAATCTTGGATCAAAATCACGTAATACATAGTGACCTTTAAAGTCTCTCAAAAACAATCGGACTCCTTCTGGGGAGCAGCAAATTACTGCACCTAATTCTTTCAGTGTTTTAATGCCTAACAAATTTTCTGGACATGATTTAGTAAGTAACAAATCAGTAGTTCGGGACAATGGACCAACTTCTAGGGAAACTGGCTTTGAAATTTCATTAACAATTGGCTTTCCTGAAAATCCAAGGGAAACATTTTTAGAGCCTGAGAGCGGAGCCCCTGGAACCTCGTCATGACTGATAGTAGTCCTACTTGCCCCTGTATCAATCAGAAACTTTCTGTCTTTCCCTAATACTTGACTGTGTACATAGGGACCCTCTTGATCTACAGGTATCTCGATGAGAGGCAAGCCTACCTCCCTCTCTAGGCTGTTTCATGAATACTGTTGATACTCTGGATACTCTGACTGAGCATACTGGTACATTTGCTGTGTAACATGCTGTGTTGCAGCGATAGGCTGCGGTGCTGGAACTGTCTGTTGTGCATTCTGTGGCGACTGAGAAATCTGTGAAACTTGTTCTTGTCTAGGCCGACGAGATCTTTCTTTAGTCTTACCAGTAGCTATGTTGTGTTTCAGAACTGCACACTCGTTTATAAAATGACCTGGCTGTTTACAGTAATTGCAAGTCCCTTTAACGGGAGCTGCAGGATGACTGGCTTGATTCGGACCCCTCTTCTGACTGTCTTGTGGAACAGATTGGGCAACTAATACTTTCATTTTCGTGTCTTTCATACGTCTCTTTTCGTGTTCTTGCTCTTCCCTGATTCTGTTCTGGTGATACTGGAGCATCTGGAGCATTTGTGACGGGGTATTAGCTTGCCAGGTACTTTCGACTTTCAAAACTCGATTTTTAACTTGTGGACTTGAATTCTCGACTAGTTTGGTAACAAAAAGATGAGGGTACGACTCACTACTTGTCTTCAGACCACTGTTAATTATAAAACATTTTTCAAATCTAGAATAAAAATCACTGGTGTCTTCATCCTGTTTCTGTTTACATGCTGAGATTGCATCCCAATCTTCCTTTTTCGTGGCTAGTAACCTTGGCAAAACCTGAATCAATAACTCGGGCAATTCTTTACATTTGTCCCCAAGACCGGTACCTGGTACTCGTATTTTATCTTCAGCTTCTAGAGCTGTCCAATCAATCTTTTTCTCTCCCACCTCCCATTCTTTTTCCTTGAGTTTTTCATATACCCCTGCGGGCAACAGGACCTTTAACATTTTAATGATATCAGGATACGTGTATTCTCCCATACGGAGCATGTCTTTTAATTCTCGATGGAACCCTGCTGGATCTTTGTCATGACAGGGAATTAACTTTTTCATCTCTAAGAGTTCCATCTTTGTGATAGGGGTGTAAACAAATACTCGTTCTAGTCCACCACCCGTTCCTCTAACTGGATGTACTTCTCGTAACGGATGCTGTCTATCTATGTAAAATGATTTACTTTCTGGAGGTGAGACATGAACAAAATGCGGATTCAGAAACGTTCGGTATTTGTGGCGCTGTTCTAGAATGATACTAATTAAATCGGTACCTAGACCTCTCCATCTATACTGGAGTAACTCGTTCAGAACATCATGTAACAGACCTGGATCAGAATGCTGTCCCTCATACAGTGTAATGAGGTGCTGGATCATATACATACCCACCAGTCGCTGCTCGGCTGGGGGCAGTTTCAGAAACATTTGTGCCACTATTTCGTCTGGAAAAGTGGTAGAATCAGTAGTCCATCGGACTGCTGATCGGGCTAATTCTTGTTCATGCATGGTACTAAGTTCACTATAACGAATTCGTGATTTCAGAATGTGATCGGTAGCTTGAAATACTTGCTCAAGAGAACCTTGTTCTGGTGCTGGAAGAGGAAAAACTTTCTTGTGTTCTAGGCATGAATGTCGGTCGGGAAGTCTAGTTTTACCTACATACGCTATTCTGGTGGGATTCTCGTCGTCTACCTCTTCAGTAGAAGAGTTGTCTTCTTTCTCGCTTACTTGTGCTGCTTTTCGTTTCTCGTGTAACTTTATTATTTCCCTACGGATCTTCTTGTACATACTGTCTATACAGTTCTGTGTCTTGCGTCTTCCCTCGGCTATGTGGTCACTCCACCTGGTCAGGACTTTCATTTCTTCCGGATCTTTATCCGGATAATCTTGTTCTCTTATCAAACAATTAATTAGAAACTTTAAAAGCATGAGCTGAATCTCGACTTTTCTTTGAGACATGGCCTCGCCAATACTTTCTGGATCTACTCCTGTACGGATGAAACGATATATTCTGTCTAGATATTCTTTCATATTCGGTAGGGTGTCCAAATATTCGGTCACCCGTCTTACACGCAATGAATACAGGACCATACCATCATCGCCTGGGACTGGATCATAACGGCATTCTGTAAGAGCTCGTTTGATATCTGCAACTGACTGATTTTTGGGTGACCGCTGTAACGCTCGGGCATGTAGCTCGAGTAATGTCACACGTCTGTGTTGAGGCGGGGTTCCAGGAGGACTTCCCCCCCGAGGCCCCTAAACTAGAATCGTCGACGGGTATTGTACGTGCTGGAAGAGTGACTGACGTAGCGGGTACATGTACTGTAGGCTGGACCGGGGGTACCGTAACAGGTGCTGTAACGGGTGCCCCGGTGGCTGGAGGAACAGGAATTACATTATTTACGGGAGCTGGCGGAACAGGATTTGCATATTCTGGGACTGTGTCGTCCAAATAGGACGAGAGAAAAATATCAGCTGCGGTCGGTTTGTGAGGTAGCTTAATCGGAACTAATGGCGGCGGAAAATTACATGGTGCTTCCGGGGTTGCTTTCGGCAAGCCCTCGGCAAGAAGAGGATACATACCCTTAATGAGGGCATTTCCCTGTCTGTCTGACTGTTCGGCTTTAACTCGTTCACCTACTTCGATTAATTCCCTTTCTTGGGCTCTTTCTGAGGATTCCCTACTTAATTCTGTCTTTCTGATTTCTTTTTCTGTTCTTTTATGAGATTCTTTGCGCCATAACTCGATGGCATCTTTCTGGGACTGTCTGGATTTCTTTTTCCATAATGCTTCTTCTACTCGCATGATGCACTCGGCATCCCATGTACCTGACATGGGCCATCTATATTTCTCTTCTAATTCCTTGGTGTAATCCACCCATAAGTCTAGATATAATATGGCACTTAAGCCATGCTTATGATACATAAAATGACCTGGACTGTCCCTAGGCGGGACAGGAACTGCTTCCTCGAGCAGACCTTTTCTGGTTTTTAACTGACGTAATTTCGAGAACAAAGGCATAATTTAGGCTGGAGTCTGGACACAATACAATACACGATAAACACAATAATGACTGAACAAAACGAATCACTCATACCACGACATTGAAAACACATGGAATAACATTTATAATAACAGTTCGGACAGAATACATGAATTTTCTCGAGAACAGAACTTACTGGAACAGAAACTTACTAGAATGACTAGATGCACTGCTAAAACAGTACGAAACTTACCGGTCCCATAAAGAGACACGTCAGGACCCGCGTCCACCTAGGTGAACACTTCGTGTTGGATCTGTGTACCCAAACCCACGGACCAGAGACAAATAAATTGACCCTGTCTAGATACTACCCCAGCAACGGTACTCACCGGGCAGCAAGAACGGAAGGCCTCGGACTGGACTGGACGGCTACGACGACGGACGGACGAACTTCGGACTTCAGTTACAGGTGGGCCTCTGGATACCTCGGACCTTGGACTCTCGGCTTGGGCTCTGGTCGGGACTCGCCGCGTTCCTCCACCGCCTCGTCTGGACGCTGGACCGCAACCTCCGTCTCCTCCGTGGGCCTGAGGGATACTGAAGCAGAAATATCTGCACGTGCACGGTATGGTTCCGTCACGGCTGCAGAGGATCAGGGGGCCTGCGTGGCTTCTCCGGCGCGTGGGGAAAGGGCAAGTCCCTGTTCGGGCGCCATTATGTGGTAAATAAATAATTAATTACCGGTTCTATTTTTCGGAATAATCAATAAACAGATAGCTCAATAAATAAGAGTCAAGATTCGAGGTAGCTGGAGTTTACAGGCTTTAATCAGACATAAAGGACAGGAACAGGACAGCCTGCACGGGAATAGGATGGCAGCTGCCGGGGGCAGGAATAGGCTAGGCTGGGACAGGCTAACTTTTAATAACAGTGCACAGTATATATATGAAAACAAATGCATTACATTCAATACAGTAGGCGTAGCAGTAGGCGTGGTTCGTAGCAGTCGCGAAAGATAAGGGCAAAATGATGTAACAAGAAGGCGTGTACATAGACATGTGATGTAAACGTAACAGAATATGTCATAAACGGGGCGGAAACATGGAGGGGGCTACCTTAGCAGCTGGGACCTCTAACCTAGTGGTGCGCGCAAACTGGCAATGACGTGTTACCAGGGAGAACTGGGGGGCTATGACTTCTGCGCTAGAAGAGGAGACTAAAGTCTGGAGTGTCAGAGCGACATGTACCCAGGCATATCTAGTATCTGTTGTTTAGAGTACATGTTGATAGAATCCAAAAGTTATCAGGGTAAAGGCTAATAGACTCTAAGACTGGTGCATGCATAATTCTATATGTAGTGCGTGTGCAAGTAATATTCTATGAACATTAATACAGTATTTCTCTTTCATGGAGACATAAAGGCTAGACCATGACGGAAACTATTGATGCGATTCAGTAGCTTAGGAATGCAGAGAAGGAGGGCTGGACGGATAACTAGAATCATAACATACTCTTGGCAGACTGGGAGGCAGAGCCAGGCCGGGCCGGGCACTGCGTGGCATGAAGTAAGCGAAGGGTCAGGGATACAGGTGGGGGCTGCATCGCTCCTCGGAGAGGGTTCAGGAGACAGGAGCTGAATCTGAGTCCGGGCCCTTTTGAGGCCTAGAAACGGGGACAATTCAATGAATTAACGTGCACACTGTGAAAGGTGACAACGTAGGTTTACATAGGCCTAATATTCGTTGTTTTCACGAAGACTGGAAACTGGCATACTAGAGATGGACACAACTGTAATTGCGTCTTTAATCGATCAGAGGGGAATACATGCATATCGATCATGCACATATAACAAAATATGGGGAACACGTAGGCACATATAACATGGCAAAATTTACTTTTCCACAAAAGTCTTACGGACTGATGAGTCTAATTGGCTTGAACTGTAAAATCTATTCCAGACTGGTACAGACGACCCTGGATGCGTGGGTTAGTAATGAGAATAACCTCTCACCTATAAAAGGTGGTTTAAAAAAATTATTGTCCACAACTGACCACATTTTCACTTTCCTTCATTTAACTTACAAGGCTAGCACAGTGATTTTTATAGAGCCTTGAAATCCTGACTTTTAACACAGTATTCCCTTCTGTTTTGTACAAGCACTGTATCTTAGCGCCAGATCAACTTATAGGCATCAGTTGCGCCCTATTAATATAATTTACATTACAATACATTGTAAAAAGGATGTGTCTGAAGCAGGGAATTCTTATGGTGTCTTTTCTTCGCTTCAAGTGATAATGACAACCACACTATTTTCCAAGTGTGGAAGAACTTTCATAACCTCCCATTGCGTCTTTGGCTACAAACTCCAGCAATTTCACAAACGTCTCTCTCTTTTTTTGCAATTAACACTGGTGGTGATTATTCCGAGCTTTATATTGTTTGGCATCCTTAAACAACTGCACCATATCCGAACTGACTGTGTTCTTTTGCCTCCTGAAGAGCTCCTCCTGGCAGGGGATCCAGGGGTGGCTCTAGGCTCATGGCGGCCCTGGGCAGGGAGCGTAGGTAGGGGGCCTCGGAAGAGGGGGTCCAGGCGGGGTGGAGCAGGAGGCCAGCGAAGGGGGGTCAGGGTGTTTGGGAGTGGAACAGAGCGAGAGGCCGCCAAATCCCTGCCAGGGGCCGCCACGCAAATATGTATCCATCCTCAGAGGATGATTATATTAAGGATATATATTGGCGTGGCGGCCCCTGGGGTTTGGCGGCCCTGTGCAGGTGCACAGCTTGCACATGCCTAAGGCCACCCCTGGGGGATCTACAGGCCTCCTGTCATAACTCTGCCATGTACCAGGAGTAAGCAAGACCTGCTCACTAAAAGGGATTGGCAGTCCTGTACTGTCCAAACCCTTCTGAAAGGTTTTCGACTTTCTTACTGGATGGTATTGACTACATGTCTGAGAATGCACTTGCTAGTGGTTTGTTCTGACAAAAGAGCTCCATACGCTATTGTGAGATACAAAATCCCCAGAAATCAGCGGGCCTGTTTCTCGTTCACTTATGAAGGCTCAGAGAGGGAAACAATAGCTCCTGCAGCACTCAATGCGCGTCCTCTCAACATAAACACCCCCATGGTGGATCCTGCTGGAGAGTTGTATTTAAGCAGCAGGATTCAAGAGCACCATGTTCTTCTATTCAGTTTGTTCCTAACTATGGAGCATTTGAACCATTGTCTTCTCACAAAGCGCAACTGTCACTTCGGTATTGCGCGTTCCTCCTGCTGCTCTATATGTGCCTTGTGATACTGTTATTGACTCGTTCCCTTCCAGGCCTTTCCAACCAAATCCTGATGCTGCATTTTGCAATTTACTCTTTTGACCTTCTTTCCATTTTATTCTTGTCCTCAAATACCGTACTCAATTTTGACTTACTTTAGTACCCAAGTTCTTTGTACTTCATTTTGACTTTAGCTCTCAGTAGCTTTAGTTGGCACTTCAATTTATAGTGCCTCAGTTCTCCAATTTCAATGTATTCCACTACAGTTCTCAGTGCCTACATGCTCATATTTTCAGTCCATTTTATTTATATTTTTGTTTTTCTTCTGTGCTGTGTCCAAATCACATCTGCTGTTATTCACCACACTTGTGTTTCTTTTCCTTCAATACTTGTACTGCTGTTTATATCTTTCGACCCTTCCCTGTGCCATGTGAGTACTGCAGCCATTTCCTGGCCACTTTTGGGGATTTTCTGGGTTGGTCTGTATTTTTATCTCATTAGTCCTTGATCTATGTAGGAGTCTTTTTGTTCACAGGTTGATAGCTGATGTACAAAGCGATGATCTCTACTCTTTCCCCTGACAAGTTTCTTCCTGTGGTACTTTGTGCCTTATTTTTTAACACTGTACTCGATAAGGTTTTCAGGAAGCAGTCACTATTTTCATTTTACTTGACACTTATGGGCTACTGTTTTGTGAATACTATTTCCTTATTTGTTGCGTAGAGCCAAGGGCAAAGGTCTATTTCTTTTGCATCTTTCCACGGCCTACCAGATGATGCCACTGACATATTACTCGGCTAGAAGCATAAGGAGGATTTCATAAGATCCTTCATCTTTTCTGTTGACTCTTGGCTGCTTATTACAAACTTATTACCTAGTCTCCTCTTTCTGCAGGGCATTCCAAATTCACTTGGCTAGCTATTTCCACAACAAATTTGGAATGTTTGACATTTAGAATCCATAAATCTTCCTGAATTTCATGTATTTTATCCTGGTGCTGTTTTTTTCCAAGATGTTGATATCCTTCCACATCCCAGGATATTACCAGCCAGGTTGCCTGTAATATGATTAATCAGAATGAGATTTAAAAAAAATTGGTCTGCATCTCCACACTTCTTGTGGACCTTAGCCATATGTGGCCTCTCCACTTGGATCACTGGACCCCACCATGAGCACCAAACTTGTATTTGTGCCACCAGTGGTAATACCATTATTGTTTATTGGCTTTTACTTGTGTGTTTTCAAGGTGGCGTTTGGATTACATGGATAGATGACTCTTAGACACAAAGGTTATATTGGGGAAAACATGTCTGTGATTTGGCAGCACTTCTAAACTGGTTGGGACCAATGTTTTGTTTGCTAATAGCTGTGCTTGCTTCAGCTTGCACATTGATTTTCATAGCTAACTTTTACAGTTAATTGTGTGGTCAGACCACAGTGATCTGTATTTGCCCATTTATTAACAGAGGATAACCACAGATGTCCATTACCATAACATCCATCAAAATCAAGATACTATTACTGAGTGCACTTTAATAGTTCATCACATGGCCTTGCTTATATTAATACTACTGATTTTCCAGTGAATGTTTTTAGTTGCCAATAGGTTTCTCAGCTCAGTGAGTCGACAAAACTATAATTATCTGGACTCCTGTTGGATGACGCTATCATTATGAGGAAGAAAAACTCTTATCTAAATGCCCATGTGTGAGATGCCCTTCTCTCTTGGGTAATTAGGGCATTTAAATTTTTTTGTAGACATTTTAGGTATGTTGCCCTTGCGTTCTCATACGATTTTTAAAAACTTGATGGTTTACCTTATTGGCTAAGGTATCATTTAATACTCTCCCAACTCTCATACAGTAATAAGAAGTTCAATATTAAGAAGTTGTACATGTCCTGTTTTACTAAGTAAATGGTGCAAAACAGTGATT
Source organism: Lissotriton helveticus (assembly GCF_964261635.1). Lineage (NCBI taxonomy): Eukaryota > Metazoa > Chordata > Amphibia > Caudata > Salamandridae > Lissotriton > Lissotriton helveticus. The sequence continues at coordinate 340,186,077 of NC_136070.1, forward strand.
AGATGAAGTATTAGTACAAGTAGCAGGCACCAAAGGATAAGATCTAGAGGATAACCGACAACACTGGAATGCATTTACAAATACTGCTGGAGATGACAACAGATAGACAGCACGAGAAGGAAGCATGAGCTGTGAGGAACGCATAAAGCAAGATGCGGAAACCTCAATAGCAATATACAAAAGTCTAGATTAATATTAATAAACATAACAATAAATAGGCTATATAGATCTTTCTCCTTTAAACAATACACATTTACACAAAATCTTTTAGACAAAGAGTTTGATTTCTGACCCTTCCCAAATACCTAACAAGGGAAGCAATAAAATCGCAACAAGATTGGCAAACCCACCAGAAAATTCATTTTGACTCAAAAAGCTGGTTTGACATGCAAGGGCATTCTGACTGCAGTTGTGATTAGGATGCTTCGTTCAAACCCCACATTCAACAAAAGACCTACCAGACTCTGATGATAGTGAATAAATTATGACCTCCATACCCTAATATTTCTCACTCCGCTAACACTCCATGTATTTCCATCCTAATGTGAAGACTTAGTTCCTGTTAACTCTGACTAGCTTGAGGGGTTCACCATATTCGGACTCTCTTTTCCTCACGTGCTTTAGTCTCACAGTGCAAACACAATCGCCAATGTTGACTTCAACCGCAGGCACTCCTTTCCTTGGGTCATGACACGATTTCACAGCCAACTGTTTCTCGTCCACTTGATTGGCAACTTGCTTGCACAGAGAATCAGATTCTTCTTTCTCCTAGTCATTCCAGTTTTTTTCTTAAACCACTAAGGAAACATTTTAGATGATGATTCTCTTTGTTTCAACACCCTATACTGGCTTTCCTCAGTAGTACTATGTGGCATAATACAATAAGGCCATACTTTCTCTCTGAAATATTCTTTCGTATCTAAACCCTTGGTTAAGGCCCATATAACAAGGCTTTGCTTACCCGACTAAACCTTGCCACTTGATCATTACCTTGATGGTCATACAGGGCAATATAATATGGTTAATGCCAAAATTCTAAAGGAACATTCCCAAAAAATCAATTGCCACTTCCATTGTGGCTTTCCCTACAGGCTTAATTAACCTTTGGCACTTAGAATGATAACCAACAGGCACACATAAAAAAAGATCTAGAAATGTCAAAAGGTAACTTCTGCCAAGGGTCCCGTGGCCTTTTAAAAGGCAATGGGGGTGCTGGGTTAGTTTTAAAAATCTGACATTGTCAATCACTCTTCAGACTCCCTAACCCAATTGTTATGTTATATGTTATAAAATATTTTATAGCGCGCTCTATTACTCTTGAGTATCCTGGCGCGTGGGGGGTGTGTGCGGAGAGCAGAAGGAGGGCAGTAGAAGCATTTAGGTAGGTAGGTTAAACAGATGGGTTTTTAGGCCTTTCTTGAAGTGGACTATATTCTGCATTGAGCGTAGGTGGAGAGGAAGAGCATTCCAAGTCTGGCTACCATAACAGATATAGATTGACCGCCCAGCCTAGCGTACTTGAATCTAGGAAGGACCATCCTGCATTGGTTGACAGATCTGAGGCAGCGATTGGGAACATACAGAGCAAAGTGTTTTCTGAAGTACTCTGGCCCAAGCTCATGCGTCGCTCTGAAAGAGAGAACCAGTGCTTTAAAAAGGATTCGCTGTGCCACCGGAAGCCAGTGGAGACTACGCAGGTAAGAGCGGACGCTAGACCTCCTAGGAATATTAAAGAAGAGTCTAGCTGCCAGCCACATCATCAAACCTAGGCCACCAGGAATATGTCCTCTGTAGCTTTTTCTTTGAGGACATTCCTGGGTTACCCTGATGTGCCATTCTAACAGCCTTTTCCTTAAACCTTTTGGAGGTACACACTCTTCTTCCTTGTTTAATGCGTTACATCCACCAATAATTCACTAGCAAATTGAAAACACCACATACTCTGGTTTAACTGACCTGCTTTATGATCATTTATTTTTCACACATTCCTGCACTTACTTGAGATATTTATCTCTATTCACGGCTTCTCGCCACATCAGTCAGTTTAGCAAACTTATCAATGAGCATTTAGGGCCAGATGTAGGTAATTTTAATTTACCACCTCTTAAATACCGATTCATACCGAATCGGTATTTAAGAGGTGGTAAAATAGAGGGGGGGAGATGTAGGTATTTCAGATTCGGTAAATACCGAATCGTTAAGATTCGTTATTTACCGATTCTGTAAATACCGATTCGGTATTGCCCATTGATTCCTATGGGCCTTGCAGCCCATAGGAATCAATGGGCAATACCGATTCTGTAATTACAGAATCGGTAAATACCGATTTTAGCAAGGGTGCAGGGGGTGTCACGTTGACACCCTCTGGCACCCCAAAAATAGGCATGTGCGCCATGTGGCACACAGACATGCCCTAAGGGCATGTCTGTGTGTCACATGGCACAGGTGTGCATGCACACATGTGCATGCACACCTGGATTCGGTATTTTACCACCCAATTGGATTGGGTGGTAAAATACCGAATCTTAAAGCCCTGTGGCACTCTGACATGTGCCAGCTACATCTGCATTTACAGAATCGGTATTTTACCGAGTCTGTATTTACCGATTCGGTAATTTTACCGAATCGGTAAATACAGAATCGGTAAAATACCGATTCTGTAAATGCATGCCCTACATCTCAAAATCCAATTACCGGTCGGTAACGGCCGAATTCGGCCGTTACCGAGCGGTAATTGGGCACCTACATCTGGCCCTTAGTCTGCTGTGGCAACAACTTACATGTCATATTTATCAAAATTAGATCCTTCTGCCCCATCCTTGTACAGCAATATAGACAATTTACAATAAGATGTTTCTTCTGAGAAACAAACGTTTAGTTGAAAATATACTCCTTAAGTCTGGAAGACTGCCTATCTATTTTAGAACTAGCACTGTGGCCACCTCCTGGGGACTCTATATAAAATAAAGGTTTGTAATCAGTTCTTAGTTCAAATGTAACTCTCATCCATACATGATACCAGCAATGTTCAATCGCCCACACACATGCTAATAAATCCTTTCCTGTGATGTTGAATCTTCTCTACATAGCATTCAGTATGAAACAAGTACCAATTTTCATTCACAATTGCCAATAAATAATATTAATAAATATCAGCAGCCCTACATGCCAAGAACAGATGCATACTGGTAAGTAGCATATTCCGTTCGAGGCATGTGGGCTGCTGAATTTATATCTATGCATAGAATAAACAGTAGTACCCTCCTTATTGGCGGTTGCCCGTGCCAGCTGCAGCAGTCTGAAAGAGAGTTCTGAGAACAGCCTGACCTACAGCAGCTTTCTGTTTTGAGTGTACATCCACGCAGTAGTGTTTGGTGAATGTGTGTATGGTGGTCCATGTAGCTGCTCTACATATGTCCTCTAGAGGAATGTTACCTAGGAAAGCCATGGATGCCCCTAATTTGCGTGTGGAATGCGCTCTTGGGGGAACTGTTAACGTGCGTTTAGCCTTTTGATAACAGATCTGGATGCACTTAACAATCCATCTGGCTTTACCGGATTTAGAAATCGGGTTGCCTTTGTGCTGTGGAGAGAAGGCAACAAACAATTGTTTAGTTTTCCTGAAGTCTTTAGTTCTGTCTATGTAATACAGGAGAGCCCTTTTAATATCAAGTGTGTGTAGTGCTCTGTCTGCCACTGAATCAGGATTTGGGAAGAATACAGGTAGTTCGATAGTTTGGTTAATGTGGAACTGTGACACTACCTTGGGCATAAACTTGGGGTTGGTGCGTAGCACAACCCTATTAGCATGAATCTGAATGAAAGGCTCCTGAATAGTGAGGGCTTGCAGCGCGTTAACTCGTCGTAGCGACGTAATTGCGACCAGAAAAGCCACTTTCCATGTGAGAAATTGTATCTCACAAGAGTGAAGAGGTTCAAATGGTGGGCCCATGAGCCTGGTGAGGACTATGTTGAGGTTCTAGACCGACAAAGGCGGGTGTCTTGGAGGAATGACCCTTTTCAGTCCCTCCATAAAAGCTTTATTGGCTGGTACTCTGAAAAGGGATAGGTGCTGTCTATTTTGAAGATAAGCAGCCATTGCAGCTAAATGTATCCTGATGGAACTATACGCTAGATTACACCTGTATAGGTGCAGCAAATAACATGATGTTTTGCGTGGGAGCATCAAGTGGATTTATGTTATAATGGAGCAATAGATAACAAAACGCTTCCATTTTGCTGCGTAGCAGGCCCTGGTGGTGGGTCGCCTAGCCTCCTTTATGATGTCCATACAGTCAGGAGGCAGGTTCAGGTAGCCAAACTATGACCTCAGGAGCCATATTGCAAGGCTCAACTGCTGCGGATCTGGGTGCTGAATGTCTCCATGGCTCTGAGTGAGGAGACTGGGTGTGAGTCTTAGGCGCTGGTGGGGAACCACGGAAAGTTCCAGGAACGTGGTGTACCATGCCTGCCTTGCCCACGTTGGAGCAACCAGGATGAGCGTCATGGAGTGTTGCCTCAGTTTGCGTGCCACCAGCGGTATGAGTGGTGCTGGAGGAAAGGCGTACGCAAATTTGTTCGACCAGTTCATCCATATCACATTGCCCTGAGACTGCGGGTGTGGGAGACTGCGGGTGTGGGAACCTGGCGGCGAAGGTGCGGCATTTTGCGTTTTCGTGTGTGGCGAAGAGGTCTATCTCTGGATGACCCCACTGCTGGAAATATGGTTGGATCCCTGAGGGATGTATCTCCCACTCGTGCATCTGATGGCTGTGTCTGCTGAGCAGGTCCGCCATCTCGTTGTCCCTGCCTGGGAGATGTTCCGCCATGAGGAACATGTTCCTTTGAATGGCCCACTTCCACATGCACAGTGCTAGGTGTGACAATTGTGGAGAGTGTGTCCCTCCCTGCTTCTGGATGTAATACATCGCAGTCATGTTGTCCGTCCGGATCAGCACGACTTTGTTGCAGAGATGCAACTTGAATGCCTTCATCGCCATGAAGATTGCAATCAGTTCCAGTAGGTTGATGTGCATCTTCTGCTGTTGCGGTGTCCATAGTCCCTGCACTGTATAGTGGAGGACATGCACTCCCCAGCCCTGGAGAGATGCGTCCGTCGTCAGTACTATCTGTGGTACAGGCTCTTGGAACGGTCGTCCCCTGCAAAGGTTTTGTGTGTGCCACCAATGCAGAGAGTTGTATGCACGACCGGTCACCAACACTAGGTATTTTAGCTGTCCCTGAGCCTGGTTCCACTGGCGTGCCAAGCATTCCTGAAGCGGACGCATGTGTAGCCTCGCGTGGGGGACTATAAAGATGCAGGAGGCCATCATGCCTATTAGTTGCATGAACACCTGCGCTGGGAGTGAGTGTTGTGGCCTGAATTTTTGAATTAGCACTCGCATGCTGTTGACTCTCGCTGAGTTTGGTTGCGCTGTGCCAGCGAGCGTGTTTATTTCCACGCCTAGGTACTGCTGTACATGTGCGGGGTGAAGATGGGACTTCTGGTAATTGAGCGAAAATCCCAGACTGTGCAGGAGGTGAATTGTGCAGGACATACCGGGACAGACCGAGTCTGCAGTGCTATATTCGACCGAATGCATTAGGCAGATAGTAGACGAGGGCGAGACGGCGGCGTTAGTCCTATTGGACCTGAGTGCAGCATTTGACACCGTGCTGCACTCAACGCTGCTGTCTCGTCTCTCGGACATGGGAGTAAGGGGACCTGCACTGGCTTGGCTACGCTCTTTTCTAACCAACAGAAGTTTCCAGCTACATTGTCCACCCATCAGATCATCTCCTCGGAAGATCAGCCATGGGGTTCCACAGGGCTCAAGCTTAAGCCCCACTTTATTCAACATCTATATGGAACCCCTGGCACATATTGTAGAGGCCTTTGGGGTGGGCATTGTAAGCTACGCTGACGACACCCAGCTGGTGTTCAAGTTAACGCCAGATAGAAGAGAATATGCCAACAATTTCTCAGAATGTATGTCAGCAGTAGCGGCCTGGATGTATAACAACTGCCTCCGCCTGAATGGCGAGAAGACCGAACTACTGGTGGTTGGGAGATACATCCGCATGGTCCCATGCATGGTGGCCCAGGGAACTAGGGAAACTGCCCACCCCAGTAGAGACGGTTAGAAATCTAGGCGTTATGCTGGACTCAGATCTCTCTGGTAAAACCCAGGTCAACAAAGTAACGGGACGATGCTTCGGCATTTTAAAGGTGCTTCGAAAGGTGTTGGATCTTCTCCCCACTAAAGCCAGGAAGACCATAGTACATGCACTGGTAACTCCCCATCTAGATTACGGTAATGCCCTTTTGATTGGGCTCAATCAGAGGGGCCTACATCAGTTACAATGCGTGCAGAATGCTGCCGCACGACTGGTGCTTGGACTTCCAAGAAGAACCTCTGTGAGAGCTGCCCTAGCCAGACTCCACTGGCTTCCAGTTAGGGAGAGGATCAAATTTAAGACCCTCTGCTACGCCCATCGCATTGCGCAGGACAGAGGCCCAGAGTATTTAAAAAATCTCCTAACTATACATCGTCCGATTAGGAACCTAAGGTCATCTGGTACGATGCTCTTTGAACTCCCCCGCATTACTAGAGCTAAGATGGGAGGAAAATCTTTTAGGTACCTAGCCCCGAAACACTGGAACGCTCTCCCGCTTCAACTGCGGATGGAGCCCTCCGAGTTGAGATTTAAGAAAAAATTGAAAACCTATCTGTTCCCAAAAATATAAACCCTCTCTACTTCCTCTACTACCACAACTCCTCTGGATTTATGTAATGTTTGAGCAGTTAGCGCGGGGATACACAGTTTTGTGCAGCCAGGCGCTCTATAAGTGTTTTATTATTATTATTTTTTATGTGGCCAGCACACTGCTGGGCGGACTTTGCCTGTACAAGCCAGTCGTCCAGATACGGATAGACATGGATGTGTTGCCTCCGAAGATGCGCGGCTACTGTCGCTAAGCACTTTGTAAACGCTCTGGGGGCTGTAGTGACCCCGAAAGGCAGGACTTTGAACTGGTAATGCTGGTTGTTGATGGTGAACCTGAGATATTTCCTGTGACTGGGGTGAATGGGAATGTGGAAATAGGCATCCTTTAAATCTAATGTTGCTAGGAAATCTCCTTGACTGAGCAACGGCAGAACTTGCTGTAACGTGAGCATGTGAAAGTGCTCGGACAGGATGTATTGGTTTAGAGGTCTGAGGTCTAGAATGGGCCGGAGAGACCCGTCTTTCTTTGGGATTAAGAAGTACAGTGAGTACACCCCTGTACCCTGTTGTTCTAAAGGCACAAGTTCTATTTCGCCTTTTGGCAGCATGGATATGACTTCTTGCTGCAATAAGTGCATGTGCTCGGCGGACATAGGACGGTGCCTTGGGGGTATGTTGGGTGGAGTGGAGGTTAGTTCTAGACAATAACCGTGTTGTATAAGTTGTCTCACCCACCTGTCCGTGGTAATGCTTTCCCAGACTGGCAGGACCTGCTGGAGTCTCCTCCCGACCGGTGTCATATGGTCGGGGGGCAGTGACAAGATGTCACTGCTTGTTTGTGGCAGAGGATCTGGTATTATTATTTCCACGTCCTCTGCCCTTGCTGCTGTTCCCACGGTATCCACCCCTATTGTTCTTGTTATAGGTGGATTGTGTGCCCCCCTTGATGTATTGGGCTTGTTGCGACGCTTGTCCTCTCTAGGCTCCCCTGTTACCGGAGGGACGAAAGGAACCGCCCCTGAACTACTGAGACTGCAGAGCTCCCATGGATTTCGCAGTTTCAGTGTCCTTCTTCATCTTTTCAAGAGTGGTGTCTACCTCCGGACCAAACAGGAAGTCAGGGCTTACTGGCTGAATGAGCAGGGTAGTTTGGATCTCCGACTTAAATCCAGAGATGCGGAGGCAGGCATGCCTCCTGAGCATAACGCTAGTGTTTATGGCCCTAGCTGCTGTGTTGGCTGCATCCAACGCGCACTTAATGGACGCGTTGGAGATTAACTTCCCTTCTTGTATAAGCATTTCTGCTCCCTCCTTATAAGTATCTGGCAGGTGTTGTAGTAACTGCTCTAACGTGTCATAGTGTGCCCTGTCATATCTTGCTAACAGGGCTTGGGTATTGGAGATTCTCCAAATATTAGCAGCTTGAGCTGCCACACGTTTTCCAGAGGCCTCCAAGATCTTGGATTCTTTGTCAGGAGGAGGAGCATCACCCGTTGTCTGAGAGTTCGCTCTTTTGCGAGCATTAGCCACCACTAAGGAGTCCAGTGGGAGTTGGCCCTTGATGTAGGTAGGATCCACGGGCGTAGGCCGGTACTTCCTCTCAATTCTTGGGTTCACCACCCTTGCTTTAGTGGGCTCTTTAAAAATGTCACTTGCATGTTTGAGCACACCTTTGAGCATAGGCAGAGTTTTGATAGACCTTTCTGATGTGGAAAATGTATCAAAAAGAAAGTCTTCTTCCACGGGGTCAGCGTGCATATCTACGTCATGGTTATGTGCCGCCCTCTCAATCAGTGCGTTGAACGCAGCAGTATCTTCAGTAGGCGAAGGCTTGATAGCATATGAAAGAGTATCAGGGGTGGTGTGTGGTTCAGCAGGGTCCACAGTGTCAGCCCACGGCTGGGACTCATCTTGATCAGTAAATGGGATAGTTAAACTGGTCCTCATTGTCCCCTTCCTCCACATGCTCAGTGACATTTGTGGGAGAGTAGGTATAGTCCTGACCATATGATTGCATGGGCTCAAAAAGAATAGGAGAGGTGGTAGAGTCTCTCTTTTTCTTTAGTGGTATCCTATAATGTTCCATAGGCGCTTCAGGCCTAATTTTACGCTTGTAAACGGTGAGTCGACCTGATTCGGAGTCGATGTAGAGCTTCGACTGGTTGTCGTGGGACGGTGGCTGGAATACAACATCTTCCGTCCGAGGCTGAGTGGTGGCGGCAACCGACGCCGACTTGGAAGAGTCAGTAGCCTGTGCATGTTGAACAGGTTTAGGCCGTGCTGTCGGGGGTAGTCTGAACTTTATCGGCGCCGTAAGCATCGGCGATGGACTGACTTCTTCGATGGAGGCGTTGTCTACGATTCGACCGACTTCGACAGTTCAGTGCATTTTAGGCTGTGCGTCGATTCGAGCCGTTGTTGCGCAGCAGGAACGCCCTTGTGCTTCGACGCGGTAGGGTCTTTCGATCCGACTTTCGGCTTCGGGTCGAAGGCCTTGACCAACAGTGGCTTCTTTAACTTCGGATCGATGGTCTTCTGGGCCTCGAGTCCTTCGGAAGAGTCGCCATCTTTGGAGCCGGAAGTCGACGTCGACGGGAGCGTGACGTGTTTTATTGTAGACATAGGCGTAGTCGATCCGATCTTCGGTTCGACGCCCCCTTACGACCCCGAGGGGTCGAGCGCACGTTTCGACTTGGACGCTTCCGAAGTCATCGAGCCGATGGTTGTTTTAACCAGTGTCGGTTTCGATTTTGTGTCTTTTGGTTTCGGTTTCTCCACTGAGAGTGGCCGATCGACCGATGGCTCTTTGGAAATGTTCTTAGTCCGGCCTTGAAGCGGGACTAGAGAACGGTGTTGAAGATCTTGGCTAAGGCCTTCCGGCGATGCCTCGACCTGAGCCGTGGAAGAGTCTTTATGGGGCCCCGCTACTGCGGTTGGGCCTAGCTCCTCGCTTGAGTCGTCGTCGACGGCTCCGATAGGTTGTACGTCGTCTCCTACCTCAATGATGTCTTCATTATGGACGTAGAGTTCTTCCTCGTCGAAGACGGAGAGTTTTCTTCGACCTGAATTTCAAACAGGCCATGCAGCTGGCCTCGTCGTGGTCCGGTGAGAGACATTTGTTGCACACCGGGTGCACGTCGATGTGGGGATATTTCGAGTTGCAGACGGGGCAGCGCTTGAACGGACTCCGTTCCATCGTCGATCGTCGAGGGGCCTTTGGTGTCGAAAGGCAAAAAAGTCTTCCGAAGTCTAGTTCAAAGAACTGGAAAGGTAAAAGGCACCGAACGAAAGACAATACCGACGCCCCTAAGGCCTTTTGGCCTCGAAAAAGAGTACCTAATATATTCCGAACGTGAGTTAAGAAGTACATCCGAACCCAATGGTGGAAAAAAACAATCTGAGCATGGAGGGGATGCCCATGCGCACTGTAGTCCAGGGGAGGAGCCACCTATCTCGTGATATTTTATTTATTTATTTATTTATAGTGTTTTATATAGCGCGGACAAGACCCGTGGGTATCAGAGCGCTTTACATATGAGATTACAGATTGTCATTATATAGGCAATTATAACAGCAAACATATATGGAGGTAGAAGGCGATATACTATCTAGGATGGTTACAAACTGACATATGAGGTTAATAAATTGACATTATAATAGCAATTAAAACAGCAGAGACAAATATGGACGGTAGGAGGCAATATGCTATCTAGGGTGATTAAATAAATATATTCCTAACGCCTGATCACTTAGCGATAAGTGGTGCATATGGTTTAGGTTGTGCCCTAGTCGTACAGTCAGATTCGATGAGGTAGGATTGTAAATTATTATCAGAGCAATGTCAGAGTAATTACCAAAGGGTAGAATGGGTATGGCTAGTTGTAACGATCATAAATATTCACATGACAGGGTAGGGGTAGTATCTTTGGTGTGAGACATAGTGCAGATAACACCTAAATATGAGGTAGCGATATGGTGTACAGCCGAGGCTTGAGTGGATAGTCATAGCTAGGGTGGTTAGACCTTTGTCTTATTGGTCTTCCAATTGTTATGATGTAAAAAGTTTGTGCCACTGGTCTGTGGTCATCTCTATGTAGGGTATTTACTCATCATATGGCTTTTCAGTTCCCTTTTAAATGCTGCAATATTTTGAATCTTCCTGATATAGGGTGGGAGTGAATTCCAGACTCTGGGGGCGGCTCCCGAAAAAGCTCAGTCATAGGTCTTTTTTTTCCGGAAGAAGGCCGGCCGTAGTAGCAACTCTTTAGCGCTTCTCGTTGATCGGTTACCTCCCGATAGCTTGATTTTCTTGGCTAGATATCTCGGCGTGTTGTAGTGGACCGCTTTGTGTGTAATACAGGCCATCTTCATTTTAATTCTAGCATCGTAGGGTAACCAGTTTAGTGCCTTCAGGTGGGGAGATATGTGATCGAATTTCCTCGTTCCCGTGATAAGTCTTGCCGCTGCATTGAGACAGGCTTTTAGCGGAGCAGTGGATGTTTTTGGTAGGCCAGCTAACGTAGTGCAGCCATATTCGATCCTTGCGATAACTAGCGATTGGATAGCAAGTTTTAGATCTGCTTCTGAGATAAAGGGTTTCAGTTTCCTTAGATAGTTTAAATGGAAACGGGCGCTCTTAGCCATTGCATTGATGTGTTCTTTCATGTCTAGGTTCTCGTCTAGTGTAATTCCTAGAGATTTGGCTGAATTAACAAGTGTCGGAGTGCAGTTAAGCGCAGTTACCATTTTAGCCCATTCCTTTACCTCTGGTTGACTTCTTGTCGGTGAGATTAACAGGAATTCTGTTTTGTTGGCATTAAGTTTCAAATGGTTGGCTGTTAGCCAATGCAACGCTTTCTTTAGAGTTTCATTCATAAGGTCAATGTCATCACTGCAGGCAATCTTCATATATATTTGTGTGTCGTCTGCGTACATGTGGTAGGAGATCTGTGCATTCCGAGGAATCTCTGTGAGAGGTTCTACATATAAGTTGAAGAGATCTGGGGATAGCGTTGAACCTTGAGGGACCCCTATTGTGTTAGGGCATGGGGAGGAGATTGCTTGGTTGACCAGGAATAGCTGAGTCCTGTTCTGCAGGAAGGAGTTAAACCACTTCCGAACATTTCCAGATAAACCCATCCTGTCATGTAGTCTGGTCATCAGTATCTCATGTTTTACCGTGTCAAATGCTGATGACAGGTCTAGTAGAATCAGTAGGCATGCATGATTTTGGTCAAGGGCTTGTAAGGCGTCATCAACAATATGTAATATCGCAGTTTCAGTACTGTGTCCTGTTCTGAAACCTGATTGGCAGTCATCTAATAGTGAGAACTTAGCGATGTGTTGACTCAGTTGGCCTTGCACGCATTTCTCAATAAGTTTGGCCAGTAAAGGGATGTTGGTCACTGGTCGATAATTATTTGGGTCAGTTGCATCTGCTGTCGGTTTTTTGATGATGGGAACTACCTGCCCCATTTTTAGGCAGTCAGGGAGGGTCCCTTGTGATAGTGAGGCATTTATTATCTCGGTCCAGATTGGAACTAGAGTGTGGCTGATTTCTCTTACACATTTTGCCGGTAGCGGGTCTTGGTAGTGGTTGTTGGGTCTAAGTTCCGCTAGAGTTTTGGCGATCTTTTCCTGTTTGTATAGTTCGAATGTATCCCAACTTGCCTTATTTTTTGTTGGGGGATCTTCCGTTGTCGCGTTCACCTTATTTTTGGTAGCGGTATGGGTCGTGAGGTTAGCCGCTGCATTTGTGAGCTCAGCTTCTAGCAGTTTAGTTTTATCCATGAAAAATGAGGAGAATTTCTCACAACTTATGGGATTCTTTGGGTTCTCTTGGGCCGTTTTGGTTAATTTGTTTGACTGTTGTTTTAGGATCTCGAAGAGTTTTCGAGGTCTGTTTATGGCATTGTCCAGTTCAGCCCTTATAAATTCTTTTTTGGCGCTAGTTATCTTTAAATTATATTGTTTTCTTGTTTTTCTGAGGGCCTTCAGTTCGGGGGAGGAGGGATGTTTTCTCCATTTCCTTTCTGCCATTCTCAGTTTTCGCCTGTCCTCGTTCAAAGCCTCATTAAACCAAGGATTTTTGGGCTTTTCCGAGACACTTTTCAGTTTTTGAGGTAAGGTGTCATTGACTATATTACCGATTGAGGTTATGTAATGATCAGTCAGCTCATTTACATTCTGCTCGTTGATGCCTGGCTTCAGGTCTTTCTCACATCTTTCAACCAATCGTTCAATATTAACTTCTTTTGTATCTCGTATCAGTTTTTTGACCTTGCGAGGTTGCGTGTTCCTGCCCTTTTTCATTGTCGGTATCACGAAAGTTATGGCGTGATGATCAGACCAATCACACGGGTCTATGGCGGTGATTGAGATTTCTTTGTTTCTAGAAATTATCCAGTCTAAAGTCGCTCCTTGTGAGTGAGTGGGCTGGGTGCATATTTGCGAGAGGTTTAGCTCCTTGAAGAAGTCTTTGATCGAATTGACCATATTATCATTGCCGTCGTCCCAGTGGAGGTTAAAGTCACCTAGGAATATGTTGTTGGCATCTGGGTTAGAGTTAGCAGTTATGATCTCCATAAGATGCTCTGTGAACTTTGCGTTATCTCCCGGTGGGTGGTAAAACGCATGTAGGTTGTAATTTTGATTATTTGGTGATCTTATGTTAAGACCAAGGTATTCACATGATTCTATATGGTCGGATTGGAATTGGTTGACCTCTATCTCTGAGCGATGGATGCAGGCTATCCCTCCTCCCACTTTCCTGGGTCTGTCCAACCTGACAATGTTGTATTGTGGTGGTACTAGAAGATCCATGGTAGGAGAGGATGATTCATTGAGCCATGTTTCCGTGAGGATGGCCAGGTCGATTTCTTTGTTGAGGATTAAGGCGGCTATGTCAGATGCGTGTTTATTTGCCGAGCGACAGTTAAGCAATAGGCAGTTCAGTGTTTTCTGTGAGTTGACGCAGTTTCCATTTTCTACTTCGGTTGTATTTACCTGGATATGTTGTAGGTTGTGGTGGATTGCTTTCCTATCATTCTTTCGGGGCAATCTATTCGGGTCAATAGGTACAATTTCGATAGGTACAGTTTCGATACTCTCTTCCTTTCTCGGAGCCTGTTGTTCATAAGATCGAAGTAGGGCATGAGCTACTTCTTCTGGAATGGGGTTGGTCCGGTTTGGTCGGTTGGGTCGGAGTATTAGATTCTGGATGTGGGTGATTTTGGAATTCGTGTTTACCGTCATCTCCCAGATTTTCCCAATTGTCTGTGAAACTTTCCGCGAGTCTTGTGCCATGTTGCTTATTAGTTTCTTTAGCTCCTTGGTTACTTTCTGTGTTCTGGGTAATTTCTTAAGGGAGATAGATCTGGCAGATACTTCGAAGACTCTTCCAGGACAACAATGTGCAATCATCCGGACCCAACACTAGGCGGCGATCTATACATAGATATAAATTCAGCAGCCCACATGCCTCGAACATAATGTTAAGGCCATAGAATCAGGCTACAAGGCAATCTGGTGGTAGACAGATCTCAAATCCAGTGTGGAGAAATTGTATTTCCTTCCAAAGTGTTGAATAGTTCATTAATTCTGGGCCGAGGGTGGCAGTCAATGATAATATTAATGGGTTAGCTATCTTCCTACCTATAAGGTGACATCAACTATGAGGACTCAACCTCCTCAATGACATCTCTTTGCATAGATTTTTCCAAACTTTCTTGCAGCTCTGCTCTCATATTCATGGCCACCCTTCTTAACGTTTGTCTGTCCACCTGTTTAAGTTAAACAGTGTGAAAAATTCTCACCTAGCCTGTTTGTAATACGATTGGGAAATAACTTTTCCATCCAATAAAGACAATCAGTATCCCTCATACATAAGACTTTCTCTTTGGAATGAGGGTTTAAAACATCAACCAGATCCCATTGGTCCCTTCAACCAAGAACATTTACTACCTTTACTGCCACGATGTTTCATGTCTGCTGCTCTATCTTTCAAAATAATTCCTACTCTGCAGAATCCCAGCATATCAATGGAATGAACACTTCTGGCTTTATGTTTGACGCTTCCAATTCTTTTAAGTTCAAAACACCATTAAAGGTATTGGAAAATGTTTCTTTGGTAACTACTGTCTATGGAAACCATGAATCTGACATTAACAAATTTCTTCTCCAGAGATTTGCGTTTGTCATCTAAGTGGTTGTCTTCAGAATTGGATATGTTATCCATATCTGTTATGAACTGAACAAAAACATGCTGTTTTTAGGTCTCGGCCTGGCGAAAGCAGCGCATGCGCTGTCTGCCATGCAGAGGCCTTTCAGAATCGATACGATTCCAGAGTGCACGCGGGGAGACAAACGAGACAGAAGATGTGCACGCGGAGATTGGATGCTTTACTGGCGGCCTGCTACATTGGGGACTTTTTTTTTCGCCACCAGTAACGGCAGTCCCCGCGTGCACATCTTCTGTATTCCCTTTAAAGAGCCATTCATGTACCATGACGGCCCGCAAAAGGCAGCCACGTGTTCATTTTTGCATCACGCTTTCACTTAAAGTGAAAGCGCAATGCAATTATAAACAAGTGGCTGCCTTTGTGCAATGCCGAGAGCTTGTCTTAACTGATAAACAGGCTGAGAGATTTCTCATCACTCCATTTTGGCCAAATTGGGGCAATTAATAAGTGTGGTTATAGAAGTTGTCGCGTTGCCACAAAATTGGCTGAAAATGACAGCTAATAAACATGCAGCTGAAGCGGCCCATATTTCTGTTTCGGAGCCATGGCGCATCACACGTGTGCGCACTCCTATACCATAACTCCCTGCTGCATGAGCAAGCAACTCAGCTTGCAGTATCCTGCCCTGGGGGGGATGAGGGGAAAGCTGGGGGTCGGTCCTCCCCGCAGCTCACCCCAGTCAGAGCACCCGTTCGGCGCTGGACCACACGACCCTTGGCTGTTGAGGTCGCTTGCATAGTATATTTCAAACGCCCTTCTATATAAGCGCCCAGAATTCATACTCGAAATGATAGTGAGCACACTTTTTTCCACTAAACTCGCAAAGAGATTTAACCAGTGCAAGTGTTTTAATAGTTTTAACTCGGTCACTTGGCCCGATTTTATCTACAGCTTTCACTGACAGGAACTCAAACATGGTTTAATCACATCCCTGGGGTTGCCAGTTCCCTTTAGTTAGTTTTCTTAGAAATATATTTTTAACATAACTTCTGATGTTTCCTCTCGCCTCTTTAATATCCCTCTTAATTTACTAAAATATGTTTCCCAGCTGCTGATAAACGAATCAGAATTTCGCTATGTCTGTACATCACATGAGTGTTTCTATTTCGCATTAAATAACCTGTAAACAGTGCGCTGTGGAAACTCTTCCCACCCGTAGGGCTCTGCCTCCTCACCCGGCCTATCCGGCTTTACACCCAGGGGCGCCGCATTATGCACCGAAGCCCCGTGTGCAGGGCATTCACTCAACTACACAAACTTATGATGTGGGGCCTCTGTGGTCGTCATGCACGATATGAAATAACTTCCCACACAGGTTCAAAAACAAAATCGCCCTTCTAACCGCACACCCAACACCAGAGGTCTGCAAATTGGAGGGCGAGTTCCCGGGGTGAGGGGCTTAAATGATCCCAGAGGGGGCACCAGGCTCTGACCAAGAGCAGCATTACACGTTTTTTTAAATGATAAACTAGGAGTGGCAAATATTTAATGGACTATCACTAACATCTGCCATTTCTATCTTTACTGAGAGTATGTGTAAAAGGGGTAACACATTAACTGCAATTTTTAACATGTTTACACCTATTTAAACTAGTGCTTTAAAAGGGCCGGTTGTCCGGTACTCAGTACCGCACTTGATTTTGAGAGGAAGAGTACCTTCACTTCTCAAAAAAATAGTAATACTTTTAATGGGCGAGTACCGGCACTTCTCAAAAAACAAGAAGGTACTCTGTTAGACCGTACCTGCCTTTCTATTTTTCCATTTCAAGCACTGATGTAAACATTGCCCATTTTTTTTTAGCACAGCTGTGTGTGAGGGGCACAACATTAAGAAGTTTGAAGACTACTGCCCTACACTATGTATTTGCCTATCACCGCCCCACACAGGGTAGGTGTCCCTGCTATTTAAATGCTCCAATACAACACGCTCTACTACACCATCTCGTTCAATGCGCAAATGGTAGCCATCATAATAGACTACGTTTCCCAGAATGCATCATGTGCAAAATTGCTAGGCATATACTGTGTTACGCATCCCACAGGAAACGTCAAACCTTAAATCCCATAGCAAGAAGCGCCTTTGAAGTTTACTTGCAGGAAACTAAAATAGTAAACTTTGAAGAAAAACAAAATGTTAAAAAGAAAAAAAAAATTGCCGACGACAGTTAAACTATTTTAGGAATGAGGAAATCGAACTCGTTCTTTCACCAATCAGCTATTCGGATTTCAAGCCTACAAGAAAAATCAAAACGTTTAAAACATAATAATTACAACCAACCTTTTAACACAAGCTAGCCAGCCTATGAGAGGCGCTTCAGCCTCGTGCAGGCAAAGAAGGCCGTCAACACCAACTCTCCCCTCCACAGAAACTCGTCTTTCAAGATGGAAACAGGGGCTGGGCCTCAGGGCATGTTATAGGGGTCAGGAGATGATGGGTGGGCGCAATCAGCCCCGCCTACGCCCCATCATTTAACCAGGACCCTCACCTGGGGACAATATAATAACATGACTTAAAGACCCGGGGCTCACTCAAGGGAGAGTCCCTAGTGAGAAACCAAAGAGAGTGGTTGGTGTTAGGGTGACCAACTGGCATTGGTGCAAATTCAGGATGGTGAGTGTAAAAATTCAGGACAAAGGGTCAAAAATTCAGGACACAAATTCAGGACAGGAGGTCAAAATTCAGGACAAAACTTCAGGACAATTGGATAAGTTTTACAGACACATCAGAGGTCGCGCAATGGTATTTAAGTAAGCCCAGCCATATCCAAACATATTCAACCATTTGCAAACCTATCCATCATGTATCCTTCCATCTTTCATTTCACTCATCCATCCCTTCATTCATCCTTTCACTCATCCATCCATTATCCATCCATCCACCCTTTCACCCTATCCATCTGTACACTCATCCATCCACTCTTCTATCCATCCATCCATTCATTCACTCATCCATCCAGCCATTTACCCTTTCACCCATCCAGCCATCCTTTCACTTACTATCCATCCACCCAGTCACTCATCCATCCACCCTTTCAGTCATCCATCCTCCCTTTCTCTCTCCATCGACCCCTTCACTTAGCAATCCTTCCTTCCATCCATCCACCCACCCACCCATCTACTCATCCACTCATGAATCCATCCATTGACCCTATCACTCATCCATCCTTTCTCTCATCCATTCATCCTTTCACTCCTTCACTCATCTATTCATCCTTTTGTCCATCTACCTTCCTACTCACTCACTCATCCATCCTTACATCCACCCTTTCGCTCTTCTGTCCATCCATTCACCCTTGCACTTAGCAGTTCATCAATCCATCCATCATTTCACTCATCCATCCATCCACCCACTCACTCACTCATCATCCACCTTTTCACTCATCCATCCTTTCACTCATCCATCCACCCTTTTACCCATCCAGCTACCCTTCCACCCATACATCCAGCTATTTACATTTTCTCTCTTCCATCCTTCCACTCACTCATCTATCCATCCTCTCATTATCCATCTATTCAATCTTTCATTCATCCATTCACCCTTTCACTAATTCATCCAGCCATCCCTTCACTTGCTCACTCGTCCACCTTTTCATATTAATTTTGAGCTGAGCCTTTTTGAGAAGAGACCCATCAAGAACTTCACCCTCGCTGCAGGAGCCATTCAGGACTGGGACAGAAGCCACCCAGGGCAGAGACAGCATCCACCACAGGGGGGACAGGAGCCATCACAGGCCGGAGGGGGGGGTGGACAGGAGCCACCACATTTATTTTATTATTTTTATTTTATTTTATTTATGCATTTTTATATAGCGCGGACTTTACCCGAATGCGTCAGAGCGCTTCACAATAGGAACAGAAATGAAACATAATGAGAAACATTACACATTAACAGATTACAAAAGCAAACGTTACGTTACATAAGGTAATAGTGACAATTGTGAGCAAACAAAATACATGAGGTAGTAAAAATTGTGAGCAATCAAAAATACATGAGGTAGTAAAAAGTGCACAAGAGGAAAAAGTGACAAGTGTGCCGTTACAAGAGAAAACAAAGTATCATTTGAGGTATAATACTGCAAAAGGTGCTAGACACTCATGCACAAAAAGCGTTACGTAGGCAAAGGTGGCACTTGTGCAGGTAACAAAGGTAGAACATGTGAGAGGTAGCAAACCATGTGTTACCAGGGCAAAGTGGTGTGTGCATGTTACAAAAGGGCACCAAACACAAGTACATGGAAAACACTACAAACAGGCAGACACACCAACCACAAGAGTACACTGGGAAGGCACTTCCATGGTCATGTGAGGTAGAAATTTTCAGTAGTGGGAAGTCTTCCTCCAAATAACATGAGGACGTGAATTACTTTTGGAGGTGTCTCTGGAGGAGGAGAACTTTGAGGTCCCTTTTGAAGGCCTGGGAGGAGGCGGTGGTCCGGAGCTGAGGCGGCAAAGAGTTCCAGATTCTCACTGCGTTGCCTGAAAAGGATTGGGCCATTGTTCTCTCCTTCTTGAAAGTGGGAGGTTCAAGCAGTAGATTTTCCGCATTGCGTGAAGGTCTAGAGCCTCCAGAGAGTTTCAGTTTATTCGCCAGGTAGCGAGGAGAGGAGGAGTGCAAGGCTTTGTGGGTGATACAAGCGGTCTTGTAGATAGCTCTAGCCTCGAAGGGAAGCCAGCGGAGGGTAGATAACAACGGTGTGATGTGATCGCTTCTTTTGGCCCCATAAATGAAACGAGCTGCTGAATGGAAAACAGACTTAAGTGGGGACAGGTGAGATTTGGGGAGGCCAGTAAGAAGAGAATTGCAGTAGTCTAGTCTGGAGAGGACCAGTGATTGCACCAGGGTTATAAGGTCCTGCTCCGGGAAGAAGCGTTGTATTCCCCAAAGAAGGCGCAGTTGATAACGCGCAGATTTTGCAGTAGAATTGATGTGGGGAGTTAGAATGAGTTTTTTGTCGAGAATGACACCAAGGGATTTTGCTCTGTCGACAATGATGGGTTTATTGTTTAGTAGATTCATCTCATCCATCCATGATTGAACCGGGGGAGGAGAGAGTGAGGAGGAGAAGAGGAGGAATTCAGTTTTGGAGGGATTCAGAATCAATTGATGAGTTGACATCCAGTTTTGGATGGAGTCGAGAGTGGAGCTTAGGATGGAGAGATCATGAGTGGAGGTAACCTTGAGGTAGAGTTGGGTGTCGTCTGCATAGAGATGATAGTGAATCCCGGATTTGCTTAGGAGGTTTCCCAGTGGTTCTAAGTAGAGATTGAACAATGTGGGTGCAAGTATAGAGCCTTGGGGAACACCTTGACCCACCGCCACAGGAGAAGAGAGACTATTTGCTATTTTGATCATTTGAGATCTGTCAGAGAGGAAGGAAGCAAACCATTTAAGCACAGTGCCCTCCATGCCCATTCTCTGTTGAAGGATATTGAGGAGGGTGTTGTGATTGACAGTGTCAAAGGCTGCAGAAAGGTCAAGGAGAATTAGCAGACAGGACCCCCCTGAGTCGAGTATCCTCAGCGCATCATCAACCACTTGCAGTAGGGCTGTTTCAGTGCTGCAGTTTTGGATGAAGCCGGACTGACAATTGTCAAGAAGATCATTGTCCTTGATATGACGAGAGAGTTGTTTTGCTACACATCTTTCTGTGATCTTCGCAAGAAAGGGAAGGTTAGTGATGGGGCGGAAGTTGTTGAGGTCCTTCGCATCAGCAGTGGGCTTTTTAAGCAGAGGGGTGACCTGCCCAGTTTTGAAGGCGACAGGAAGGGAGCCTTGCCATAGGAAGAGGTTGATCAGAGTGGTCCAATAGGAAAGGGAATGGGTATAGAAGTCAACGGCAATGGCACTGGGGATAGGGTCAAGAGAATGGTTGGAAGGCTTTGTTTCGCGTATGCACTTGAGAAGGGCATCTTCAGATATGGGGTCAAAGCTCTGCCAAATGGCTAAGGATTTGCGCTCCTCTGGAGGTGTAGGATGAGCGACCTGATCCACAAGTGATTTCACTTTTTCGTCGAAGAAAGTAGCGAAATCCGCTGCTCTCTTAGTAGAATCCTCCACCTCGGAGGATGTGGGAGAGCAGCTCGGAATCTTGATGAGATCGAATAGTTTTTTGGGTCTATTTTTGGCGGAGTCAAGGAGGGCTTTGAAATGCGCCGCTTTCTCAAGGAAGATATGCTTGTGGTACTTTGATCTTGCTGTGCGAAGCATGGCTAAATTGTCTGTGGAGGGCACTTGCCTCCATTGCTTCTCCAGGAATCTTAGCTGCTTCCTTTCCTCATAAAGGGATTTGTTGAACCAAGGTGCTGAGGGAGTGGGCCTGATCCTTTTGCTTTTGAGTGGAGCGACGTTATTGATTTCCACTGCAAGAACTGTGAGGCATTGGGAGGTGAGATCGTCAACAGCTATGTTCGGGTCTAGCTTTGGGAGTGAAAGCAAAGCTGATTCACAGAGGGGACCGACATCAATATTTTTGGCATCACCGAACCAGGAGATGGCCTTCTTGGGTTGGCCAAGAGTTATAGAGTGTGAAAGTTGGAGAGAGAATGGGATGAGGTGGTGGTCAGACCAATCTACATGAATTGGGGTAGTGGTAGACAGTATGCCTGCTTTAGAAATAACAAGGTCCAGGATTGCGCCCTTAGAGTGGGTTGGTTCAATGCAGTGTTGGATACGATCGTTTGTGGAGAGGAAGGTGGCCAGAGAGCTCGCAGAGGAGTCTTGCTGTATGCCCCAGTGGAGATTGAAGTCACCCACGAAGGTCTGATTGTCACTTTGTGTGTATTGGTCGCTGATGAAGTGAGTGAGATCTTCTATGAACGAAGGGCCACTACGAGGCGGGCGGTAGATGATATGGAATCTGAGCGGTGAACGGTGTTTCAATTGAAGCTCCAGAGAAAGGCATTCAAAGGTGAGGGAGGAACTGCTTGGAGAAGCCTTAAGTTGGAGGGCGTTTCTAAAGATGACTGCAACACCTCCCCCCGTGTTTTCAGTTCTGTCATTCCTAAATATGGAATAACCTGTGGGTAATAGGAGATCAAACATAGAGTGAGAGGTATCTTTGAACCAGGTCTCTGTGAGGAAGAGCATGTCAAGTTTGTGAAGGGTGATGGTATCGGAGATTTCGAGTTTATGTTTTACTGCAGATCTGCAGTTGTGAAGCATACAGCGCAGCTCTGTCAAGACTGTTTTGGTGACGGGGGCACTTGGGCTCCGAAGGGTGATCGGGATGTTATACTTATGTGGGGGTGCTCGGGAAGGTTTAGGTGGATGTTTTGTTCTGACAGAGGTGATGATCGGAATAGTGTAGATAGTGGGGTTGCTAGGGGGGTTGCTATGGTATGTCTGTTGAAGAAGTGTGGCGTTCAAGGGCTTGTGTGAGTTAACGACGTTTGTAGACGATAGGTTGAGCTTGAGTGGAGTGAGGGGGCGAGGAGCATCTCATTGGAAGTTGGGAGGGAGTAGAGGTGCAAAGATGGGTGGAGATCTTAGAGCATAGAAGTGAAATGGCAGCTGTAAGCTGGGAGATGGAGGTGATCAGAGAGCCTAGCATATTTTCCAGTGAGAATGAGGCAGAGCATGGAAGGTTGGGTGGCTCTATTGAGACAGGGGGGGGTGGAATTGGTGGTGGAGGGCAGGGAGAGGTGGGGGGACAGGAGGTACGTTGGGGAGAGGTGGGGGGACAAGAGGTAAGTTGGGGTGTTGGGTTCACAGGTGGAGTAGGTGAATTGGGCGTTAAGGGAGAGTTGTCATTGTTGGTGTTGCAAGAGGGGGAGGAATTAGGGAAACATTTAGAGGGAGAGAGGTGCGGAACACGGCGGTAGGGAAGTAGGAGTGGGGAGGCCTGAGTGGCGTCATGGGAATGTAGGAGGTTTGGGAGGAAAAGAGGTGCAGTGGTTGTGGAGGTCCTGTCAGTTAGGAGAGGTGGCAGTGAGGGAATGGTCATCTGGCAGGGTGAGGGGGGTTGAGAGAAAGGGAAGTTGAGGAAAGGAAGTGGTCCTGCTGGGCTCGAGGGAAGGAGAAGGAAGGGGTTACTAGGAGGGGAAAGGGGGTAGTGCTTCAGTACTGGAGGAGTAGGAGGGAGGAGAGAGATGCAGTGGGAATGTGGCGAAAACGGGATGAATGACGAGGGGATGAAGGGGTGGAGAGGAGGGATGGAAGGAGAGATAAGGGGAACATAGGGAAAGTTAATTGGGGGAGTGGGTTGGAGGAGAGGTGGACTAAAAAGGCGGGTGATAGGAAGAAGTATGGGGGAGGATAGGAGATTGGAGTATCGTGATAGTGCAGATGGGACGAGGAGCGTATTAGCTAGTGGTAAGGCTGAAGTAATGTGGGAGGGGACATACTGTGAGGGGGGAGGAATAGGAGATGAGGTAAGTTGGGGCAGGTAGGGTAGAGGGCCGACCTGTGTTTCTCGAGAGTGCAGCCAATTGGAGTGGGGAGGGGTCGGCGGGGGAGAAAGGGAGTACTGGGTGGAGCTGGAAGGAGAGACAGGGGGAAGCCCGGTTGTAAATGAGGGGAGTAAGGAGGGGAAGAGGTGGTCAAAGAGCGAGAGGCATGTGTCTTTGCCTTGGATCATGACAGTACCGTTGTTATAGAGTGAGATAGTGAGGTAGCCATTGAAGCACTCAGTGGGGGAAATTTTTAGTTGTTTCCCATAAGGGATAGAGGAGGAGGAGGTGACGTTAAGGGAATTGTAAAAACTGTTGGACCAAGAGGGGGTGTCGCGAGTGAAGAAAATGAAATCGTTTTTGAGCCTCCTAAGACAACCATTGTCAAATTGATCAACAAAAAGGCAGTCAGGGAAACGTTCAATAGTGTTATGCTTCAGTCGTTTTATTGTAGCTTTAGACTGGTCGGAAGGATAAATGATTTTGTAGCTATTGGCTCCAGACTTAACTCGAGAGGTGGCCATGTTGAGAAGATGAGGCGAAGAAGGGTGGGGGAGGGATGAGAGGGGTGTTATTGGGAAGACGGTGGTGAGGAGAAATAAAAGGGCAAAAAGGGGGCGCATAATCCAAATGTTTATGGTGAGATAACCGAGTTAATGTGCCATCAGGGAAGTGAGGTGGGAATTTGTTAGGCCCTTCATCTAGGGGTATGAGGTGCCACCTAGCACTAGGAAAAAGTTACAAGGGAAGTATTTGTAAATAGTAGGGACCCAACCCAAATCAAATAAAGACAAAGTAGAACATAATAAGAATGACCACCCAGTGTCCATTGGAAAACACTGAACTTAGCCACAGCCTGCTGATAGAACCATATTCGGTACCAACCGCCATGTGTGCCCAAGTTCTCAACAGACTACTATATGACCTAAAGCTCCTATGAGACACTAACGTTAGGGCAAAAAGCATACGGTGGATCACAAATTGAATTAGCAATGGCTAGAAAATGCACAGCAGCCTCGTCATCTTCAGACCACCTCTGATGCAGCAGGAGTCACGACTTAATTAGAACTGTCCCCACGGCGAAAGTTGCTGAATAGGTGCAGCAGGCACTACTAGATGTGCGCCTGTGAGAAGGTCTAGACAATGCAGCTGGCTGTAAATCTGATTGATTGATGGCCTAAACGATGCAGCTGGCACCACTTGCTGCGCAGCTGTAAAATGCCTAAACGGTGCAGCTGGCACTACTTGCTGCGCAGCTGTAAGAAAGGCCTAAACGATGCAGCTGGCACTACTTGCTGCGCAGCTGTAGGAGGCCTAAACGGTGCAGCTGGCACTACTTGCTGCGCAGCTGTAAGAAAGGCCTAAACGGTGCAGCTGGCACTACTTGCTGCGCAGCTGTAGGAGGCCTAAACGGTGCAGCTGGCACTACTTGCTGCGCAGCTGTAGAAGGCCTCAACGGAGGAATGTATTTCTCGCAGATGCCCGCAGGGCTGACCGGTTGCTGCAGGAAGCACTGGCCGTGAGGATGACACATCTGGAAGACAGTCTGTGAGCTCACTTGATGTAGCTCAGTAATTAGGCGTGCAGGTGCGGCGTCGAGGCTCTCACCTGCTCTCGGGTCTGCTCCCAGCTCTCCACCGTGTTGAAGGGCACGCTCGTGACCATGAAAGATCAGACGGAGACAGTGATTCTAATGTGCCAGGGGCCCCTGCAAATAGCAATTGGGGTGCAATTAGCTGCTCCAAGGGCACAAGCTCGGGCGAGTAGCACTGATAATGGCAATGTAGAGAGCAGTCTCTAATTCCGCCATCTTAAGGTCAGGCATTCATGAATGGACATGGGCTTCTTTCAGGCAATAGGAACCAACGAGTGGCCAGCATAACAACTAGGGCTGAGTTTTATCCCCACTAGTAGTAGACTCGTTGCGCTGGACATTGGTATGAGAGTCACAGGCTGGGGAACAGGTTAAGAGGCATCCTGGGGGGGACAGGAGCCATCACTGGGTGGGGGGGGGGGCAGGAGCCATCACAAGAGGGGGAACAGGATCCACCAGGGTGGGCACAGGGGTGGGCATGAAGTATTCTAGTATCATCTTGGTCTCTTCCAGGGTGGGGTAGGGCTCCTCACCCACTCATGGACAAGACAACGATAAGACAGGCTCTCTTACCAAAATGTTAGTTTTGCCCCCCCCCCCCTTTCCCCTCCCACTGTGATGTACAGTACTTAAAGGAGATACTCCAAGAGAACTGAGTTAGCTGATAGTCCTCGATACTTTGTTAATCAGTCTGGGTGCGATTGTACCATTTCTTTATTTTCTTACATTATAGACTGCATGTTTGAAGAACCGAGGTTTACTTACAATTTAGTGACAGTAATTACGCTCATGTGCTGCCTAGGTTTAAACAGGGCCGGTTCTAGGATGTTTGGGGCCCTGGGGAGAAATGGAATGTGTGAAGCCCCTCTAAATTGCGGAGACATGCCGCATTCAGGGCTGT
The DNA here is from genome assembly GCF_964261635.1 of Lissotriton helveticus. Taxonomy (NCBI): domain Eukaryota; kingdom Metazoa; phylum Chordata; class Amphibia; order Caudata; family Salamandridae; genus Lissotriton; species Lissotriton helveticus. Next base: position 340,211,929 of record NC_136070.1, read on the forward strand.
TTGCATCTGAATAATATGCCCCTGCTCCTGCAGCTGCCCCCCCCTCCCCACCCTCAGTCACCTTCAAGCACCTTTAACAGCTCATCAAAGGCTGAAGTTGTCAGGGTTGCCACCCCGCTGTGCCCCTCCAGTGCTGCAGGGTATCTGAGCTTTTGTACTGCTGTCTGCCTCTGAGTGTTACACCCGACCTCAGCATCGGAGTCAAGAAGGGAGGTGGGGGCAAGCTGTGCCGGCTTCAGGGAGTTGCAACCGGTGCCCCGTTAAAATTACGGACAAATGGCGTCCGTTAAAAGATCCTTCACGGACAACGGACAGACGGCCGAAATGACGGACTGTCCGTGAAATTTACGGACGGTTGGTCACCCTAGTTTAAAGAGATTCCAGGCAGATAGGGGGCCGGCAGGAGTGGGCGAGGGGGTCCTGGATATCTCGGTCTCTCTGCACCTTCTGCTACACCTGACACCTTGAGCGACACCTGGTAAGAAAGAGAACAAGGCACGGTGTACAATGGCTTCATGGCCATTATACTGCACGTGAGAGGCCTGCACATGTTTCAGTATCGTGTATTAGGAATGTTTACAGCGGTGTGTAAAGGCAGTAAATGTGCACAGGAACAAGGCATGTGCATATGGTAAGAAAGAGAACAAGGTATAGTGTACAATGGCTTCATGGCCATAACACTACAGGCCTGCACATGTGTGTACAGGCAGTAAAAGTGCACAGAAAAAAAGGCATGTGCATACGATAAAAAAGAGAACAAGGCACGGTGTATAATGGCTTAATGGGCATAACACTGCACGTGAGAGACAAGCACATGTTTCAGTACTGTGTACAGTGGATTAGGAATGTTTACAGTTGTGTTTAAAGGCAGTAAAAGAGCACAGGAACAAGGCATGTGCATATGGTAAGAAAGAGAACAAGGCACGGTGTACAATGGCTTTATGGCCATAACACTGTACGTGAGCGGCTGCACATGTTTCAGTACCGTGTACAATGGATTAGGAATGTTTACATTGGTGTGGAAACGCAGTAAAAGTGCACAGGAATGAGGCATGTGTATATGGGTAGGAAAGATTTTATTATACCTTATATGTGTACCATTGTTTACTGTTTAGCATTGGGGATTTTTTCTCCACAATTGCAGTGTATACTTCATTTTGTTCCCCTCTTCCAACTTATTGTAAAGTGCTCTGATATCCTTCAGGATCTTGTTTGCGCTATATAAAACTTTATAAATAAAAATAAATAAAATATGCATTCTGGGAATTGTAGTTTCTATTTTGAGAACACAGTAGGTGTCGCAGGAACAGTATTTTCTTTCTTAGGGCCAGAAAATCAAAGGATATGCGGGCCTGTTCCTTAATTAGTTGAACAGATGACCCCTAGACAGGTTTGTTCGCCAGCTCTCAGACTGTTAAATAAGAACTTGTTTCTGGGAAATCCATCTCACAAGATGGCTCTAACCTTTTAAAATGTGATTCCAAAATTACACTCTTAAAATCTTAAAGACCAATTCAAGGAAGCTAGGAATAACTGTTGTAAAAGCTGACAGCTGTTAAATGTGAAATTTTTTGAACTTTTACCAAACATTTGAGATTTGAAATGTAAGTTTTGTGTTAGAGGTTAAATAATGTATTAAGATATTTATGTATTTGAAAATGGGGCACATTGAGGAGGAGCTTCGCGCGCAACCAAGATGGCCGCGTGAGCTTAGGGCTCCCGAGACCCTAGCAGATTTTTAATCGGACCCCGGGAGCCGGAGTTACGGTGCCTTGAAGATTGCGGCCTACACCTCCGTGATACCCGGCTGTGGAGTTGACGTGCTACCCGAGCTGTAGTGGAACAACATCGGCCTGAGGGGATTGGGACGGCCGGTCCGGTTGCTTTCACTTTCGGTTTTGCTTTCAAAGTGACCTGTTACTGGGAACGAGCCCACCCCTGTGCCTACAGACAGCTGCCTGGTCACCCGCTAATGTGAATCGGACTGTTTAGCAGGTTTTGGAGAACTTTCGATTTGGGCTGATTTCGCTCAAGAGGCCGGGGGTCGCCATTTTCCTCCCGAATTTCATTGAGTCAAGTTGATCCATCCCCCCCTCATGGCGGGGAAACCGGAGGGTGACAGGCTGAAACCGAAGAACACTCGGCAGGGTGGCACTACTCAAACTAACAACATGGACCGATATACCCAAGTTAGGGGTTCTCCCGGTGGAGCTGGCGTGAAGGAGCCACCTACTCCGGCGATTGAGCCGACCGTGCAAGACGTCATGGCTGCGATTGATGGGATCAAGTCCTCATTAGGACACCAAATTGAGGCTCTCGCCCATAAGCTCGATACTGTGGCGATTGATGTCAATCTGATCTGTGCAGATCTGTGTAAAACCAATGAGAAAGTGAAATCTTTGGACATTAAGACATCTAGTCTGACGGGTGATGTCACTGATCTGCAGACAGAGGTCCGTCGCTTGAAGACCAACAGCGATCTCATTACACGTCGTCTGGAGGACTATGAAGGAAGGTCTCGGCGGAATAATGTCCGTATCATAGGGGTCCCGGAGAAAGCTGAGGATCCGGCAGCTGACCTCTTTGTTGAGGATTTAATTGTTCGCCATCTTGCACCTAAGGGACTGAGTAAGTTCTTTACGATCGAACGTGCTCACAGAGTTCCGGGTGGCCAACCAAAGTTGGGTGCCCCGCCGTGGCCTATAATAGCCAGAATCCTCAATTTTCGAGACAGAGCCGCTATCCTGCAGGCCTCACGGACGAGTGGTCCTACAAAATTTGAGAACACTACTATCAGCTTCTACCCGGACTTCACTCAATCGGTCTAGAGACAAAGACTTGGTTTCATGGGTGTGAAGAGACGATTGCGTGATATGGGTCTCAAATATGCCATGCTCTTTCCGGCCAAATTACGCATTGAACATGCTGAGCGGACTTATTTTTTCGATCGCCCGGAGGTGGTGTCCGACTGGCTTGACTCTCTATCGAATCAGCCTCCATCGGAGAAACGGTCTGATGGCGCGGAGGGAGGAATAGGCGCCGGTTGATGGTATCCTGGGGTCTCTTGCTGGCCTCGAACTGTGGTTCGATAATCCTGACAATTGTCTTGGTATACATTTTGGGGGTTGCGGGGTCAGTGGCGGGTCTTTTTCCTCCTCTGAGTTTCTTTTTGTAGCTTAGTTTGATGGGGGGGGCGACAGGCACACTGCAAGTTTGGGTGGTTTTCTAGTCTTATGCAGGGGTGCAGGGTGGGGGGTGTTGTAACGGGATGTTGCTGGGGGATAGGGGGTTTTGTTGGGGAATGTGTGTGTTTCTCTGCAAGGCAATGTATCCATATCTAGTTTAAACGAAGTCCTGTGTTCTTCACGGGGTTGGATCCTCTTTCTTTTTCGGGATGGGGGGTAGAGGGCTGAAACTGATAAGTTGGAATGTGAATGGGCTGGGGGATGGGATAAAACATAGTGTTGTGTTGCAGCTGTTGAAGCGTCTCTCCCCAGAAGTGGTCCTCCTTCAGGAGACGCACTTAGTTGGCAATACTTGTCGTGCTATGAACAGGAAGGGGTACCGTTTGGTTGCGCATGCTGGGTTCTCCTCTGGCTCCAGAGGGGTGGGTATCATGATTAAGAATTCTCTCCCACTCGAAATTGACTCCACGGTCCTCGACGATAGAGGGCGCTATGTTGCTCTTACTGGTAGGTGGGAGGGCCGGACCATTTCCCTGGTTTCTGTGTATGTTCCCGCTGACCTGCAGTCGACTACTTTCGTGGACCTGGGGCGGGTTATCCTAGCTCTCCCCGAAGGGCCGTTGCTTTTGGGTGGTGATTTTAATGCGGTGGTTTCTGGTATGGTAGACCGGCATCCACCGAGGGATCTGAGAGGTGCACAGAACTGGCTATCTGATTTCCTTGATACCCTGGGTCTGGTAGATTGTTGGAGAATGTTACACCCAGCACAGCAGCAGTATACATTTCATTCTGGTGCGCACGGTAGCCTTTCTAGGATTGATTATGTATTGGTTCCGGCTGAGCAGGCTCTCTCTGTCACCGAGGTTAAACATTTGGCCCGAGGTATTTCGGATCACTCTCCGGTATGGTTACGGATGGAGTTGGGCTCTGAGACCACGGGACGGGTGGCCCCGATCAACTCCTGGTACCTCCGAAACCCCAAAACTCGTACAGCCTTGGTGAAATCTCTTGATCAATATTTCTTGGAAAACGAGGGTTCGGTTTCGTCGGCAATATCTCTTTGGGAGGCTTTCAAGACCGTCCTCAGGGGTCAGGCCCTGTCATTAATAGCGGGTGTTAAAAAACAGAGAGATGAGGAAGTGGTTAAGATCGAGACGGAGATAGCGGACTTGGAGCTTGACCTGGAGCGGGGGGTCACCCGTGCTGCGACACATGTACTACGACTAAAGCAACTTGAATATAGGGCTTTGGTTACTGATACAGCTAAGGCCATGAGTAGGGAACAGCAGGGACGTCTGTATGATGTGGGGGATAAGGCTGGTAAATGAATTGCGTGGTTGGATAAGAAGGATAGAGCTAGTCGGGTGGTGCCTGTGATCGAGACGGCTAGTGGCGCTCAGGTTTCTGACCCTGAAGAGATCGTTCAGCATTTCGCAGATCATTTCCGGGCGGTGTACTCCTCTGTATCGGATAGACCGGAAGAGGACTCGCATCTCTTGTTACGTGATATTTCTTTGCCTCGTCTCTCTGATGTTGATAGGGACCAAATGGACGCTGCAATAACAGCTGATGAGGTGGCTCTTGCGATTCGTTCCTTGCGTTCGGGGAAAGCAATAGGTCCCAACGGCCTACCTATTTAACTTTACAAGTTGAAACCTGATAAGATCGCTACCTATCTACGAGATATGTTTTTGGAGTCTAGGGAGTGTGGCTGTCTCCCCCGTGATCAGCGGTTAGCGACCATTGTGGTGATTCATAAGGAGGGGAAACCCAGAGATAGGTGTGCGTCGTACCGTCCCATTTCCCTTTTGAATGTCGAACCTAAGATTCTGGCAAAGATACTGGCTAATAGATTGATCACTGTTGTTAGCGAGCTGATACATCCGGATCAGTCCGGTTTCATCCCGAATAGGAACACCGCCCTGAATCTTAGGCGTCTGCATGGTGTTCTCGCGAGAGCATCGACATTGCGTGAGCCGGCCATCTTGGCGTCGTTGGATGCCACGATGGCTTTTGACACCGTGGAATGGCCATATTTATGGGCCGCGCTGGCTAAGTTTGGTTTCGGTCCAGGTTTTATTGGTTGGGTTAGGTTGCTCTACGAGGACCCCCTCGCGCAAATTGCGGTTGATGGCCGTGTCTCTGCTCCGTTTGGTCTCGGGAGAGGAACTCGTCAGGGTTGTCCTTTGTCGCCGCTCCTGTTCGCCCTGGCCCTCGAGCCCCTTGCCGCGTGGATCCGGTGGGAGCCCTCGATGAAGGGTATTCGGTGGTCCTCTGAGTTTGAAGATCGTATTTCGCTTTATGCGGATGATATTCTATTGTATCTGACTTCGCCGCGAAAATCGTTGATAGTATTATGCGATGTCTTGAACTCGTTTGGTAGGAACTTGGGCCTCATTATTAATTGGACAAAATCCTATTTATACGTCCTTTCGGGTGACGTCCCTCTTCTTCCAGGCACCTGTCCCATCCGGATTACGCAAACGGGGTTCAAATACCTCGGTATTTATATTTCATTGGACCCTGCAGTTCGGTTCGAGCAGAATCTCCTCCCACCTTTGTCTAGATTAAAGCTAGATGTCGCGGGTTGGCGTAAGCTTCCACTTTCACCGCTCGGTCGTGCTGCCCTCTTTAAAATGATGTCTTTACCTCGTTTACTCTATGCTCTCCAGAATACTTTCGATAAAGTTCCCGCTAGCTATTTTCGAGCAATTGAGGATCTTCAAAGGAAATTGATGTGGGACGGTAGACCTCTTATTTCGCTTGCCAAGCTGACGCTCCCGTGGTACGATGGGGGTATTGCTCTCCCGGATATAAAGCGCTATTATTGGGGGTCCCAATTGGGAGCTATTAATCATGGTATGTATGGTCCCGAAATGAACCCCGCCTTTGCAATAGATAGGTGGCTTCTGCCCGGTGGCAACTACTATAGGGCGTTATACTCTAAATCGGTGATCGAGGCTTTGTCGGGGCCTACCAAGACTGCAGTACGTTTGTGGCGGGATGCGACTAGTGCGACGGGATGCGACTAGTGCGACGGGATGGACAGATCGTTTGACTCGAGCGACTCCGCTTTTTGGTTCTGATAAACTCGGCAAACTGTGGAATACCAAGGGGTTCGATAAATGGGACCTCATTGATATTAGTAAGGTGGGGGACCTCTGGGTTAAGGGTCAGGTAAAATCGTTTGCGTTGTTACAGGAAGAGTTTGAATTAAGTGACTCTGAATACTTCCATTATGTCCAGGTTCGCCATGCTTTGAGATCGGTTTTCCCGGTGGGGGAGGTAATCCCGGAATCGTCTCCGCTCGAGGACAGATTGTTGGATGGCTATGTGCCTGATAGCACCATCTCCCTAGTCTATAAAAAACTCATTAATGATAGATCAGACCTCCTGTTGCATCTTCAAGATTCGTGGACCCGGGACGGCCTTGAACTGGATGACGAGGACTGGCAATCTGTGATCTCCTCCCCAAAGGAGGTCGCGATCCCAGTTCGACTCCGGTTGGTTCAACTTAAGATTATACATAGGATTTACGTCACGGGCCCTCGGTTGGTCCACATGGGTTTTTCTGAGGATGGTCTGTGTAAGCGGGGATGTGGGCAGGTGGGGACATTCCTCCATATTATTTGGGAGTGTCGTGAGGTTGCGGCCTTCTGGAGTGGGGTGCATGAGGTAATGAAGGAGATGACGGGGATTGCCCTCTTGCCGGAGGCTAGACTCTGTTTGCTGAATGTTTGGGAACCTACGGATCATAATGTAGCTCAGACACAGTGGGTGACCCTGGGGGCCATGGTTGCTAAGCGAGATATTGCTCAATTGTGGGGGTCCCCAAGACCGCCTACGGTTACGGCATGTAAGGAAAACATGGACTGGTGCATGTTCAGGGAAAAAACAGTATACTTGGCCCGGGGCCGACCCCGGAAGTGGTGTAGAGTGTGGGGACCCTGGAATAGCTACCGTGGAGATATCTGTACACCTCCTGTGGTAGATAACCCGGATGTTCCACTTTCCCCCTGACCCTGCATTCCGCTTAATATACTGTATGTGCTTGATTTTGCTCAGTCATCCCCCCCTCCCCCTCTCATACATTGATTGCTGATTTCGTTGTATTGCTTTTCCTTCCCTGTCTTGGAATCAGAACTGTATGTAATGTATTTCTTTGCCTTGCTGTTTCTTAAAATTTCAATAAAAAGAAATATAAAAAAAAAAAGAAAATGGGACACATTTTAATCTTCCAGAGAGCTTCTTGGCAAGCATTAACTTTCATCTAAAAGTTGAATATAATATGCAGTTCTTCAAATAACAACGCTCCTTATTTATTATTATTTATTTATTTGACTTTTAAGGTGCGCACAGCTACCCACACAGGGTTTCCCGGCGCCAAGGGATAGCTTAAAAGATAGAATAGAGAACAAAAAAAAGCAAATTATTGCAGGAAAAGCCATGTCTTGAGGCCTTTGCGAAAGTTAAGATAAATGGTTTCAGTTTTTAATGAAGTCGGCAGGGAATTCCAGATCTTCGGGCCTAAGTGGCAGAATGAGCGACCGCCCATTCTCACCAACTTATATCTTGGAATCACAAGATCGCCTTTATAAGAGGAGCTGAGAGAACGTGTAGGATGATACGTATGAATGAGTTCCTGTAAATATAAAGGAGCAGTGCCCTGCTTGATCTTAAATATATAACAGAGAGCCTTGAACTTGATTCTGCTAGCATTCCTGAGCCAATGAAGGTCCAGGAGCGACTGGGAAATAGGGGCTCTACGCAGGATATGACATAAAAGTCGTGGAGCCGCATTTTGCACAACCTGAAGCTTTCTAAGAGCTTCCTGACCCAACCCTGGATAAAGAACGTTGCCATAGTCTAGGCGCGAAATAACTAAGGCCTGGACAACCGTCCTTTGTGTGGAGACAGGGAGCATCCAAAGAATTTTATGAAGCCATCTCAAGATGGTGAAACACGTGGAGGCTACCTTCACCACTTGCTGCCGCATAGAAAGGTTCTCATCGATAAGGAAACCGAGGTTGCGAACATGGGCAACAGGTTGAGGAAGAGGACCCATTTCTTGAGGCCAATGTCGGGGGCCCCATAGGTCCTTACATTTGCCCAAGATGAAAACCTCAGTCTTATCTCCGTTTAGTTTCAGAAAGTTTTTGCGCATCCATTTTGAGACTTTATGCAGTCCCTGTTTAAGGACTGAGATGTTACTCTCTTCCACAGCGAAAAGAGAAAAGATGATTTGTGTGTCATCAGCGTACGGGAATAAAGAGAGACCGGCCTCCTCCACAATGGTGGCCGGGGGTCTAACGTAGATATTAAAGAGTAAAGGACTAAAGATAGACCCTTGGGGCACTCCGTACACTGTAGGACAGATTTTAGAAGAGGCTTTCGAGGAGAAACCCTGAAAAGTGCGGCCATTAAGGAAGGAGGCAAGCCAGGCCAAAGCGGGACCCTACACTCCCAAAGACCGAAGAGAGGCAAGGAGAATGGAATGCGACACGGTATCAAAAGCTGCACTCAGATCAAGTAATATGAGTGTAGATGACTCTCCACGATCCATGCAGTGACGTAGCCTCTCAGTGACTCCAAGAAGAGTAGTTTCTGTAGAGTGGTTGGCCCTAAAGCCGGATTGGGAGGGATGCAAAAAACCCTGACTCTCCACATAATGAGTTAACTGATTGCTAATATGCCTTTCCAAGATCTTGGAAAGTGCAGGAAGTAGAGAGATAGGCCTGTAATTAGACAATATCAAAGGGTCAGCTCCAAACTTTTTTTAAGAGTGGGAGAATCATTGCGTGTTTCCATTCAGGTGGAACAAAGGCATCTCTCAATGAAGAGTTAAGAAGCTCTTTTAAAACATTAAGGGAGTCCGGGCGGAATGGACGCAGTATCTTAATAGGCAAGGGGTCGCGAGGAAATCCAGATTTAATACTTACTAAACAGTCATAAAAAGTTTTTTCATCGAAAAGTAACCAGCTGCGGAGTTTAACTGCAGCGTCTGGCTTACTGAAGTGAGTGGGGTCGAAAGTCAACACAGATTCAACAGAAAGGGGAGAGGAGCCTAAAATACCATAAATAAGCTCAACCTTCTCGATGAAAAAATCATCAATTTTCTCGCATTGGGCCTCATCAAGAGTCGGTGGTAGAGGAGTGGTGTCAGAGCCTGTCACCTTTTTTTCAACCGAAAAAAGAGTACGCAAACAATTTTGGGCCTGTATGACAGTGTTGGCAATGTAGGTGGCTCTGGCCAATTTACATGACTTGTGATACTCTTTAAGGGTCGTTTTATACTTGACTTTGCAAGCAGGAGAGTAAAAACGCCTCCATTTTTTTCTCTCAAGGACTTTGCATTTAGATTTCATAACCTTAAGGTTCTCCGTGAACCACGGAGCAGGAGGCCGATGGGGCATGGTGTGTGTGGACACAAGAGGCAAAGATATATTAACAGCTGTAGTAAGCCAATTTGATACGGCAGGATCAAGTAAGGGCAGTGGTAGAGTAGTGTCAGGCAAGTTTTTAGATAATAGAGTGTTAAAAGCCTCAACATTTAATTTGCCCCAACGTCTGAAACTCTCATGCGAGTCAGGGGAAGTCCTGTTCTCAACCCCAGAAATCGTCAGGTGGAATTGAACCGCAAAATGGTCCGACCATTCCAAAGGGAGAGCAGGAGAACTACAATCAAAATAGAGATTCGAAAGAATAGGATCAAGCAAATGACCTGCCGTATGAGTGGATCCTGAATTACGTAAAGTGATATTAAGGGCCTCCAAGTCAGACAAAAAGACATTGCTGACATTACATTGAAGATTTTCTAGATGTAAATTAAGATCCCCAAGAATGGTAAAATTGGCAGCTTTCAGCAAAAGGGGAGCAATGGCATCAGAAAAGGAAGCTGCCCATAAACCTAGATTTACCGGAGGACGATATATCAGGAGGCCAGATAGGGTCAGCTGCGGATTCACTGCAAGTTTAAACTGGGCAGCTTCGCAGCCCTGAAGAGGTAGAGTTTCAAATTTGCAGCTATATATAGCTATAAAAATTACCGCAATGCCTCCTCCTTTTCCTGTGTCTCTGTCCTTCCTGACAATAACATAGTCAGGAGGAAGAGCAACAGCAACATCGGGTCCTGAACTGACATGCAGCCAAGTTTCAGTAAGAAACAGAGCATCAGGTTTCTCTGTGTTAAGAAAATCAAAGATATTGTCTTTATGTTTAGGGAGGGACCTACAATTGATGCTCCAGAAGCGGAATCAATGATGAGCAGGTGTAAATATTTCACGACTCATTACATCCTGGGAACCTGCTCCCAATATTGTCTTGCTTGTAAGCATCCTGCCTAGGGAGAATCCGCAATAAGAGCATTTAAAGCCAAGCATGGGAAGGACACATATATTACACTTAGAAGAGGGTCTGTGTCTAAGTGACATTAAATCATTAACAGTATAACTTATCAGTTTGAGGTTACTTACAGGGTTTTGGACGGAATCTTTGGCCGCTGGACGTGGCAGGGTGCGGACGGGCTCAGACGGGCTTGCCTCTGGCGCGCCCGCTGCGCGCTAGCATCTGCCTGTTTAAATAGCAGGACAGAACAACTAGCGCGAGAACAAAGATGTTGCTCGCCCGGAGCCCCAAAAAGTGAAGAGGGACTATCTGTGAAACGCGGGCCACCCAAAAACACGTAGAAGCAGCGTGCAAGTAAATAAAATAGCAGCAATGAGGTTAAAAACACTATTAAAACAGTAGAAAAGTTATAAACCGAAAGTATCTGGCAGTGTGCAAAAGGAGCAAAATACTCCGATATTTGTTTTTTAAAATGCGAGTATGCGGATACAGGGATAATAAACGGCCTGGGCACAACACAATCAGCAAAATCACCATTTATGAACTCTTAATACTCTCTTAAACTCTTAATACATATTATAATTTCTGGCTCGAAATTTAGAATTTCGCCACAAACGCTTTATCCCATTGGAGTGAGTACTTTCTACATTTTTTTTATATCAAGGCAAGGACTCTCACTTTGACCAACCCTTTGTCTTACTTTAGGGGGATTGATTTTTTCATAGCAAAATATAGGGCAAGCAAAACCGAGTAGCCCCTTGTCATGTGAAACTGTCAGCAAGGACTGTTTTTTTAATTAACAGTACTTGGCACGTTGGGACATGTAGTGGAACTTTCTCCTTCATGTGGCAGGAGGGGCGAGCACCTGTTTTACTCCGGCATTTACATCCTTTCTCACCCTTCTGCTCTGCTACAGACTTTGACACGTCTGTGTCCGGTGCCCACGCTGCTCGTGTTATTACAGTAGCTGCACCTGGCACTGACTTTTTTAGGTCGAGTTTAGAGTCAGCGTGCATGCCGTGCTCTAGGGGAGACTTTTTGTAGAAGAGTATGTAATGAGGCTCTGCCCACTCTCTGGCCATATTTGCCATTGACTTGTGTCATAAATGCTGGCGTCCTATTTGTAAACAAGCTTCTTAGTCCATCCTTCTGTCGGATTTAGCCGATTAAGGACCCACCAATGCAGGGGTTCGCCCTTTGTCGTTCATAAATCTTTGGATCAAATAAATAGAGATTGGCACGGAAGCTGTAACATCAAAATATAAGTTTACTAGCTTACCCATCGTGAGTTGCTGCGATCTCCGAAGAAAGGAAATTCAAGGAAACTCGTTATGATAACATTCAATTTACATTGTGTCATTTTTATTGAAACTTATAACGTGTAATGCCACTGTTATCGTGGCATTACACGTTGTGCTTTCAACGACGATCTCTGGGTTTGAACATCGCACTCTACATTGTTGTTGATTGGTAAGGGAGATTGCTTTATGAGCATTTATCGATAGAGCGTTTCCATGAGATTTGACAGAATGAGACCGTGCTTTTCACGCACATTTTCATTTTCACAGTATTACTGAGGAAGGTCTGTGGCTGTCATAAGCTGTAATATATCAGTGTTGAGCCAGTCTGTAAGTGGCTGTTTCTCTTCTTTGATAACCAGCAGAGGCGACTTGTATTTTTCGAGTCTGACTTTTTACTGGTAGTAGATGCACCAGATGTGTATTGTGATGGACAACTGGACTTTCACCATTTCCAGATTATTTATTTTTACAGTTAGGGGGATGGATTGAAGTAAATCCCTGATGCTAAGTGCCAAACCAGAATAGATTGCAATGTGACAACATGTTTATGGACGACAAATATAAATGTATATTTAAATACATGTTTACATATATTACAGTACTCGTATGGCCATATTCACTGTCTTTGCACCCCTTTTTGGCTTTCTGCAGTTTCTCCAAAGAGTTGTAGGCGCTGGGAAATAAGTCTCAGGCAATGTCTTGGTATAGCTGAATCCTTTTGTACATGCCCAGGCACATCACATTTAACCACTGCTCTTGTCTTGTGATGATATCTGTGAGACTGTATTGATTGCTATACAGAGTCTGTTATGAAACCGCCAATCAACCACTGTGCTACGCTGTTACTGACTCCAACTTTTGGCAGAGCTGTCTGTGGCCCCAGTGCCGGGCTAGAAAGTTAGAAGTTGCTGCGGTCCTGGATTCAGGGGCCTTGTAGGTGGTGCTTGATGGGAGTCAGTGTGAGGATGTGTGGGCGCAGACGTGTGTGGGTGTCAGGTCACTTGCGGTGCTTCACCCTAAATGTGTCAGCGAGAGTACTGGGTTAACAAGCATTAAACATGCAATAGGTCTTGCCTTTCATTAAGTTAAAGCCATTTGCTTTGCTATATAATACCATTAGAAAAGCAAATGGCTTTAACTCAATCAAAGGCGAGACCTATTGCATTTTCAATGCTTGTTGTTCCTTGCTCTCACCACTGAGGTTTCCCTCTTCTTGACCATCACTCTGACTCACACTTGCCATCCATGCCATTGAACAAAGATTTTTCTTAACGTCTTTAAGCATCCTAGCAAAATGTAGATATGATTTACAATACCTACAGTCTCTCACAATAGAAGGACACAATGTATATGTGGCAATGCGAGGTAAACTTACAAATTAATAGCATACATTGTTCTTTTTGTCCATTTTCTTAAACTCAGAAAAATCCCTGTCTCTGCGGTTCATTACACTACACACTCCACTGCTGGTTTCTTCCAACCTGTCTTCAGTCACAGATTTCACCCAGGTGTCTGATTGCTGAATTGCCTTTGCTGTAGTAATAGCATCCAGAATGGAAGTTTTCCCTAGCACCCAAAGCTGTTCTTGGATTTTACGGCTCCATATATTGACCGAAATGTGATCTCTCATCATTTCATCTGACACTGTCCCAAAATTACAAGACGCGGGCAAAGCTCTTAAATTTGTTGGAAATCCATTGAAGGATTCTCCCTCCCTCTGAGCACAGATGTAAAAACTGAACCTTTCAAGTGCAATGCTAGCACTCGGTTTGAATTTGCACTCCATACACATTATAACCTCATCAAAAGCATTAATCTCACCTTGACCCTTGTGAGGCAAGATAGATGTTAAGCTCCCGAGTACCTCTTGTGTCTCTAATCTTAGGCAATGTAAGAGAATGTTGTTGAATCTTTCTAGTGACATTTTGTCACCTAGACCGGAGATGCATTAGATTCCAACCTACAACACAGCAATGGCTGGAAAATATTGTCATTTTCCAGTTGTCCCTACATAGTGATTGTAGTAATTGGTTGGTATAGGTACGAATGCTAACATGTGGGTGAACATAATGTGTATGCGTGCGAGGAGTGAGTGGTGTTGCATGCATGGGGTAGGAAATTGATATAAGGTATCCTGTCTTTGGAAAAATTGTGTAGGTATATATTTCCTTGTGCCTTTTAGGCTTTTGTGATTGTCTCTATAAATGAAATGAAAAGAACTGATCAACAGAATCGACATTACTTATTGGATCAAATTGTATAGTAATGTATATATTGTATGTATCCATATACGTTTCATGCAAAATTCAATTGAGTGATCAAAGAATCGGTACCACATATTATTTTTTTTTGTATCCGCATTCGCCTCAGACCCCAGTTGACAAAAAAACAGGATGTCGTTACCGTTACTCGGTTTTAAGGAGACGTAGGCAATCGAGATGAACCAGGAGGTAGCGCTAGCCTACCGGTGTCCAACAATCCCAACGAATGACACTGGCCCCTTTTTGGGAATGGGTGGTCTAACTCTCTTCCAGTTAGATATAGCCGGAGACTGTTTATGTTGGCCGCCTAAGAGTGGAAACTGAGGAAAAGGCCTAACACAGACAGAGAGTTTTCAAAGAGGCCTAATCATAGGATCCAAAATTATTTTAAACGTGCAAAACATAACTCAAACCCCTAAATGATACTACCTCCAAAAACTGACGCTGAGACCAGCTTATTAAACAGTCGCATAGTGCTTACTTCTTGCTGTTCTGCAATTTACCCAAATCAGTCTTAGATGTTTTATATAGATCGGAAAGCCATTCCGAATGTGTGGGGGCTGTGACTTCTACCCTTCTCTTACAGATTTCTCTCCTAGCGAACAAGATTGCATAACAGAGGAACCCCCTAACAGGGCCTGTTACCTCGCTGGCTATGCCAAAGATGACCAGGGCGAGAGAAATTTGGACTGGGAATCCCAAAATATCAGCAATAGTTGCCCCTACTTCCCCCAGTATTCTGTTATCACTAGGCATTCTTTAAACATATGAATATCCGAGGCATTTACTCAATCACACTTCTTGCAGCTAACTGGGGGCCCCTTCGATATTTTGGACAGTCTTAATGGAGATAAGTAGGCCAGGTACCATATAATGAACCAATTTGTATAGGACTGTATATATTGTATGTATGTATTGTATATATAATTCAATTGAGAAATGTAAAATGTATAAAGAAATTACAAGCTAAGAAATGAGAATTTAACCCCCCTCCCAAAAATAAATGAGTTTGACACACAGATTTAATGGTTCAATGTAATATTAATTCACATATGGCCTGCTTTGGGAGCTATTTGTAGTACTTCAAGGAACAATACAGGTCTAGTGGTACTTTTCATCATAACTTATTGTAGTACTTCTATAGGACAGATGGCGGTACATATAGGAAGGTAACCTAACCATCACAAGTCGAGGCGCTCGAGCAAAAACTAGTTTGCTGGCGGGCAGATGGTTGTTTACTCTGTCCAATGTAGGATGGAAGAGAAACCATAAATGCTTTACACCGATAAATTGAATGGTACGTACGCGGGGGGTTATTAGAGGAAGTATTTATCAGTATATGCAACAGGCATCTTTTTCTAAAGTGAAGTGTGAAGAATAAAAAGCCAGTTCTCATTTTCATTGTTTAAGCTGCACCTGTAATCATGCGCTGACACCTGCCTTTCACTTTGGCTGCTGGCTCTGGCATAAGACATGATGTTACAGGTCAAATCTAATAAGTTATTATTGTCGAACAGATAGAGACTTCACAACTTGACTGTAATAGGGAAATACGAGCGGGCTTTTATACAGAGATTGCAGGCTCCCATGAAATATAATGCACTACCTGCAGTATCTTTTGACCATCTGGATGCGGATAGCGTGATCAGATGTTATTCAGTCTTTACTGCATTTAAGTTGTACTCTGAATGTTCAATAACCATGGCAGGAATTAATCCAATTTTGTACAGAAAATGACAGACATTGTGCTTCCTGTCCGAACAGTTACCCAGCAAAGAACTCTAATGAGCAGGTCGCTTTCATCATTCACTGTCACAAAACAGGGTTTCCTTCCAAGCTCATTATAACCTACTCGAAATAAAAGAACAGCATTTCATGTTTCTATCAACCTTATTTTAAAATCACGCAATTCATATCCTGGCTTTGAGCACAAGTGGCGCAGAGAGTTGGTGTATTAATGTTGGAAACGTGTGCGGATAGACAAACTCCATTGCTGTTAGAGCACGGTTTTGTAACTAAAGCTATCCTTGCTTTGCTTTCTCCTTGTGAGCGTCTGCATAAAATGAAGGGCGTGTCAAATTCATGTAAATTGGTTTTGAGTAATTATGCAAAAATTGTGCAAAAATTACGCATACATTATGTGAAATGCAAATCCAGCATTTAGCACTATATTTTAGCGTGAAATGTGTCCTCGTGTCCATTTTGGACATAAGGATGTATTTTACACTAAAAGAATAGCAGCAAAAACACAAGTGCCACTTACAACAGGTGCTCATTTTCTGGTCATTCAGGCTGTTCCTAGTCTCCGGCGCTAAATGTTTGAGTGAATGCAAAGTAATTATGCCACCTGGTGTTTTTCAGGAACTTCTCTAACAAGCATAACAGAAAATTGCATGAAATTACACAAGATAATGCCGGAGTAAAGGATATTTCACCCGGTCCTAATAATAATGCGTCAAGGTCATTTTAGGGAGTATGGGATTGCACTCTAGATTAAACAAGATTGTCAAAAACGAATTTGTACTTGTTTCATGGCCCACTGTTATGTTCCTTTAAGAAAGCTGCATAGAATGTCTAATCTATGTGATGTGATTGTGTTCCATCATAACACCCACTAAGTCTGAAAGACCTTATACTTCCTCAAGCTTGTGTCTCCCAAGAACAATGTACTTTTCAACATCCTATTATACAACTACTCAGTTTCATTCCATCCAGCGTCCACTCCTGCCAGGCAATTCAGCACTGCTATGAACCTGGCATATGTCATCATCTCCACCACCACTGCTGCCAGGTTCTAACTGCTGAACATCCATGCAGGCAGATTATGCTCTCCTTCCACATAGTCACATACATTATTCCTAACTGATAACCTGGGCATCAACTTATTTCACTATGGTCAAATCACCCTACTCCTAACCTCATCTAATGCCCTGTACAACCCTCCACCCTCTTCAATCACATCTATTTCCCCATACCACCACCAAGCCTTCCAGCTACTGACCACGCGCTCCAGAAACTGTGCCTGAAATTGTTCCACCAAGGTGATTTCCCCCACCACTGTCTCTTTCATAACTTTTGCCGCCTTGTCCCATCCCTTGCATTTTGCAACTTTGACTGCCTTCCCACACCATCCAAGGCAAGGTCTTGTGAACTACTGGCACCCGCGCACCGGAAGGCTCTCCCCAGACATTTTCAGATGAACTGGACCTCTGAGTACTCAAGGCCAACACAAGGGCCAAGTCTGGACCTTAGAGACTGATCGGCCACAGATACCAGAGGGGCTGGAGCCCGGGGTGCGGGAGGTGCTGTAGCACCCCACAAAACTTTCATATGGCGACCAAGCAATGGACAAGCCTATTAAGTGGTTTCCTATACTCTGTCTATAAAAAGGGAGTTTTAAAAGTCAGGTTGTTCTAGAGAAATTGTTGCTAATAATTGTATAGTCCAAATCTGAATGGAGATTTCCTGTCTCGAATGCAAAGTGAGGCCAGTGTGAAATGAGAAGCCCCACGTATGTCAAAGCTTTTTTCAACACACGTAAAACCTTCAAACACTAAATTTGTTTATAATATTTCAAGAGCATGACAAGTAAAAAAGAATCACATTCTCTATTTGAACAAAACTGCTATGGAAATAAAGATATCAAAGGTCGGGCACATTTCAATTTGAGGGAGGTGGACACATTAAACGTTGTGCTTATTTACTATGCCTAGTCCCATTTAAAAGAAAATTACAAACCACCAAATCTCCATGTTGGCCGGTAAGCCTTAATTATAATTAGTTTACAATTCCATTTACCTATCTTCATGCAGATTTTAACTCGTTTAGAAAATCACATGAACGTCAGCTATGGATGGAGAAAACTGATTTGCGTACGTATTTCCATTTGAATGGATCCTGAGTTTAGGATCCATCACTCCTGTGATGATTTTCGCCACATCAGTAACATAAATCAGTATCACAGCACACAGACAAATTCTGACTTTAAATGCACAGGTACAATTATACAAAGGACTTAGTAACATTGTTACTAAGTATCGTGCCTTTTATTTTGCTGAAACCTCACATAGTGGGAGACGAGGCCCAGAAAAAAACCTTTATTTACACGTCTAAGCTTTGCCTCACAATACAGTTCAGAGATGAAATGAGCACCTAAGTACTTCCATTACCTTTAAACCTTGGATGCTCCACATTATTGTATTATGTGCAGGCCAATCGTAATCTGCAGCAATGGAGGGCCACCCTGTGGTATGGAGGAGAAAAGTATGCGCCTAGAAAAGGCTAATCTTGCTGTATTACGAGGCACAATCTGTGACAGTATTATTTCATTATATTGTCATTTGAACATATTTTAATACTGTTTTAGGAAAGTTGCACCTCATTAAAACCAGTTTACCCACCCTGAATACCGCAAGAAGGACGTGAAAGGTCATCAGTTTGCATTTGCAAAGCGTCTGCCACTCATGATTTTTGTTTAGTAATTTTTGATCCTTTAGAGCTAGAAACACATTTTTGTTGGCGAGTTCTGCAAATTCATTTCATGGTGCATTATGTGGCGAATTCATAAATATGCAGAAAGTGTTGTGGCCATAGAATCCCATAATTCTGGAGCTGAGCACCAAGTCAACTTGACCTTTGTAGGCACTAACCCTGGTTCTGGTACAGTGAGGCAATTAGGTGGCAGTACTGCTCAGCATGAACTGTACATTCAGGATCTCTGCACGGTGCCAGCTTGGACTACATTTTGCAATGTTTGGGTATAGGTTTTCTTATTCCTCGGTCTCAAAGGGTCACCATGATTCCAAACCTAGACTTTTGTTTAACAAATCAGTGAATCTATCTTTTGAATTTCCTTTATTGCATTATTTGTCAAAAATCTTTGCAACAGTATATAAAACAGAGCTTCATTAAATAATCCTGTATTTGTAAAGCACACAGCTACCCGTAGGTTTCCCGGCGCTGGGGGCCGTCGGGACGAATAAGCCAGCTATTGCCCAGAGTCACATGGTGCTGGGCAGACCCCTGCCGCCGGTGCCGGGGATTGAATCTTGATTCCGAGCGTCCGGCGTCAGTTGCCCTGGCCGCTGCGCCACACCTCTTCCATTGCCAGGTACTAACTTTGACTAAAAACATCATTATGTCCTTAGGTACTAGCTTTGACAGTGGAGTTAAGAACACCATTAAACCCTAAAGTCTAAAAATCCATTAAGTTTTGGCTTAAACAGTTGGGAATTAAAAAAGAATCATTGTGACATAAAAGCCTCTATATCCTGATGCACAGTCCATGATACTCTGTGCATTATATTTATTTGAAGAAGAGAGTTAGGCATCTTTCTAATGAAGGGGGAGAGGTTGAAGAAAACAGTATAGTCAAATAACCTCCTCTTGTACTGTGCATTGCTTAGCACTCAAAAACATGTCTGTTGGTCCAGAGGCAATAGGCTCCGTGAAGGTTACCTGTCAATCCATCGTGTGCACATCTCGCTTCCTCTAGCTTCTTAGTGAAGCGATCCATAAATCTGACCAAGGCATAGTTCAGGGCAGTGTTCAAGGGGTCAAAACAAGCCCGAACCGCTCCTCTGCAGGATCTTATATCTTTTGCAATCCAACCCCTTCATAGAAGGGCCCTTCTATCTTCTAAGAGATTAGGACACAGGCATATCACATGTATTATGCCCTTCTTGTGTTGGCTGCAGAGCCGATACGTTTCCTGGGCACAGTCTCTTTTCCATTTTGGAAGTGATAGGATAGGGGGATCACCCCCATTCTCAGCTTTAGAAACTGAAGCTTAATGCGTTCATTAAAAGTGATCGTTAGGTAGCATTGGGCTTTCAGTTGTAAATAGGTGCGTAGAATCATCCAACCATGATTCCAATCAGAGAGGCTGGCCCTATCTAATAAGGAAAGTCAGTTTGTACTGATTTTTACTAACCTCTTGAATTCGTGTTGGCAGACATATAGGTCTCAAAGGAGAGTCAAGCCAAGAGAACTGAGGGCACGGGACAGGTAATGGTAACCCACAAATCTGCGGCTTATATTCAAGTGGATCCATAAATTGTGGGCCAGAGTGCCTTCCTTAGATGACCTGAGCTAGTGGTAGCTTATTAGGTGGCGCGCCATACGGGCCAGTGCCTGTCTGCAGATGCCAAATTACAGTCTAATTTGTGCTGGCGAAGTGTAGGAGCGAAGTTGTAAGATCGTTCTGTAAATATTTGCAACTACTTTGTCCAGTTGCCCGCTGTCATGCCCTTTCAGAGCCTCAAACCCATATGTTAGGGTTGAAATGACCTTTTCTTGGGCCACCTGGAGGATTGGAGCAAAGGAAGAGCCATTTAGTTTTTTGTAGATGGATCTACGTGCAAAAGACAGCGCAATACCTTTCTTTTTTAGTTCTGCCAGCTGGCTCGCGTACCTGCCGTTGTTGTTTTTTTTATTTTTTTATTTTTATTGAGCAAAGCAAGAGATACATAAAATACATTTCGCCATTAAAAAGTCATAGTTGATAAAACCAGGTAATTCATGAAATAGCCAGAGCATAGTAAAGTGCAAAACATCATAAAGTGCAATTGCTATAGACCAATAACAGCCAATGTATTCGTCAATAAAAGACATAATAATGTGCAAAAAGCGGGGAAATTTTCATAAAGTGCAATTGCCCAAAAAAGTGCTGGTGCCTTAATAGAAAATGTGCAAAAACAAGCACATTTTATAAAGTGCAGTTATCCAAGAAAGTGCTAATGATTTTCACTAATATCCTTGCTACCTGTCTAATCAAAAAAATATTCATAATTACGTGGCAGTATCCAAATATATTTACTATACAGAATCCGCTATAATATCAACCTCTAAATCAATGTAAGAATTTACCCCCGCCCCCCTCAGCTCCTCTAACTTTCTAAAGTAACTCCAATTTATTCCAAATTTTCTGATGGCCCCTACCCTGCTCGAATAAGGATTTTGTTTTTCTTTTTATCTATCTCTAAGCCATTCCTATTGGAGTATGTGGCGGTCGTGCCCAGGAGACGTTGTAGGCCAACCTTTGTATGGCTGAGAAGAACCAGTCAGTGAATCTAGTTAGATGTATTCATTTGCTTTCAATAGAATCCGCTGGATTTAAGACTCAGGCAGCACTGAGTTGCAAGATGAAAGAACTGGAATCCAGGTGTTCAGATAATCTCGAAATTCTAGTTAGGGAGCATGGAACTGCATAGCCCACAACATTCTGCTAGATTGGTACTGTCCTTTAATATTTTGTATACTTAGTCTCTCACTAATATTCCAACAACCAAGGTTTTATCATTCAGGGTTGGCCGTAGCACTGAGACAGCTATCTTGCAAATTACCAACGATGCCCTCCAACTCACGGACACTAGGGATTCCGATCTTTCAGTTATACTGGCGTGCCTCGCGGCTTTTGATACGGTCTACCATGAAGTATTCCTTCTCGCCGTACAACATTACATGAGCGTCAATGGGATAGTACTGAATTAGTTTGAATCTTATCTTGAGAACCGTTGATTAAAGTGAACCATGCTGTGTTACACTTGTTGCCATGTCTCAAGGGCTCCCCAAGGCTCAGTTCTGGCTGCCGCTTTGTTCAGTCTATACCTTGAACAATTAGGTGATCTCATTAAGGTCTCTGGCATTTCTTATCACCAATATGCTGATGACAACCAGTTCTACCTGAAAGTGTCTTTCCTCAATTATGTATCCAGACCTGCCTCAATGCTGGTTAAAATACAGACCTGGATTATACAACTACATTATAAGTTACATTTCCAAAATACAGAATGCCTCTTCTCACCACAGGCTCCACATGTGCATGTCCAAGCGCAGTGGGATTCAATGAACATCCAAGTATTATGATTTACGTCCCCTTCATTGACAATGCCAAAGCCGTAGGCGGTACTTTGGACTACAAGCTTAGTTGTTACAACCATATCAACTGGATGGCAAAAAATGCTAACTTCTAACTGAAATTCATTCGTAGGATAAAACTTTCCTCCCTGTTCATGACTTGAACTAGTTTTAGCTACGGGATCATCGCTCTTGCTGGAACCCCCTTTTGTACCGGAATTTTAAAAAAGCACTTCTCCCCGATTAAAGCCTCCTGGTACACTGCAGATCACCTCACGTAAGGGGGCTATGGCACTAATCACATCTCCCCCCTCTTTTCTTCCTAGAGTTGAATACCTATTGATGGAAGATCCATTCCCAACGTTGTTTGCTTAGGCCATAAATGATCCACTATGAACGATTGCACTACTTTGCTAACAAAACGTAACTGTGATGGATTGTGTCACCTCCAAAGCACAGACTAACAACTACTTGAAGTACCCAACTTTCAAGCAACAATCACACTTTCGCCTGCTTCTTTTCGAGCTTTCAAAAAGAAAACTAAACAAATTCTTTCCTGAATAAACACATATATAGTGGTTGGTAGCCTACACAAAGACGCTTGACTTGACAACTCTCCATAGACTAGTGTCACTTTAAGAATGTTTGCCTTGCTTCCCTGCTTTGAACGTGTATGATGCTACACATGTAGTTTTCTACCCTTGAACTTCTCTATTGCTATGTACATGGTCTATACCCAGTAGGAGTTCTCTTACCTCTGTGAGCAGTCATATATGTAAAGCAGTCAGATGTTCCAGGGCCTACTATGCAAAAACCTTAATAAGCAAATAAATAATTAAGTACTGAAATGAATTATTCTGTGCAGGACCGCACTTTGGAAAATGATTTCTATTGGTACATTGCTTCTGTTAATATTTTTCTGGCACAATATACCTTTATGTGCATTTTAGTTTACAGCCGTGAATGATTCTTGACATTTTACACATTATTAATGGTGAGGATTTCTTCTGCTGTGGAAAGTGTTGCAGCATTGATCAATTTCTGAAGCTAAAGAAAGTGGACAAAAAAAGTTTTTACTGGAAATGGAAAAGCTTGGAGCTACAGAGCAATAATGCATGGAGGGCACGTACCAACATTGCGAAATTTAGATTTTGTTTTCAACCTATGGAAATATATTTCCTCATTCTCAGTGGCAGGAGCAGATGACGCCAGACACCCTATTTTATGCCATAAAGGTAGGTAGCCCCTTAAAGAGAAAAGCCAGAAGCCAGTCCCAGTATCTGGTAGTCTTTTGTCACAATCAATTAGTTTTCTCGATGAGCCATACTGGCGTGGAAGTCTGTGTGATGAAGCACATTATTACACAAAGAGACAATGCACACCAAACAGGAGTCAAGCTGACACCACATTACTTATTTCACATATTTACATGGGAATTGCTCTTTCCCACTGAGTTTGGTTTCCAGAGGTTTAGCTGTCAAAAGAAGCAATTTCTACTGAGAATGTGCACACAAATTACGCCGCCCTTCCACCTTTTCGCAATATATTCGCAAAAATGGTTTCAAAACGCAGGATTGACACTCTCAACATTAGCTATTCAATAGGATTGACTTATTTGGTGCCCTCTCTCTTTAAGTAGTATTTGGATTTTTCACAATCCCCTTAACATTAATGGTTTAATGTTGCTGGCCAGAACACCACTCTGAAAATTGTTCTAGCACCACTGGAACACTACTCACCTCTGCTTCAACTCTACAGAGTACAGAAAACTAGGTTGTGTTAAACAAAACAAAAAAAAAAAAACACAGACATTCTTCAGTTATGGTTCGGTAAGCTAACCATAACCTGTGCAAAGGTTATGCCCTGCTTTTGGCCTTGATACATCAGTCAAGCCATGGTAAATGAAATCACTGATGATATCTCAAATACAAAGAGCTACATAAGATATCGAAAGTCCTCGTTCAAGGATTCCCAAAAAAATGAAAGAACCCTTACAAGAGCTTGACTAAGGCCAGACTTCTCCAATCAGTAGCTTGTGAGCTGCTGGTAGCACTCCAGCTAAGTGTGAGTAGTTCTCCTGTTTGCAGCTGTCGCTCTCCACCAAAGGAAACACGGGAGCCGAGGAGGTAAAGTAAACACGTCTTTATTCATGTGTGTGTACCTCCTAACTAACTTCTCCCTCCTACTTCCTTTCTCTTCCTCCGCCCCTTCCCTTCCTGCCTGCCCTGTCACAGACAGAGGTCAGGCAGTGACATCATGACATCTCCCCCTTTTGTATAAAGTCTTACTGTATCTCAGATGACTTCGATGAGGCGTTCTGGCCGTCGAGTTTGACGTCTTGGTCTCTCAGATGATTCCGAGGTGTGTCGTTGAGGTGAGTGGTGATCACGCCTAGCTGGGCTGGACTGGCTGTGATCGCTGCTTCTGCTTTGGCTTTCGGAATTAGTTGGCGATTCCCAAGTGTGGCGATCTTCAGATTCTTGTGGAGTATACTTTTTGAAATGTGACACATTCCGTGTGATTCTCTTGTGATCACCTTGCGCCGTGATCATAGTTCCTTTTCGGCGGCTGACTTTTAAGGGATGGGCAAGGTAGCGACTGTCTGCTTTTGTTCCTCGATCCCGTCGGACTACCACCCAGTCTCCTTCTCGGATGTCGGTGTGCTTGGCATGTCTGCGCTGATCAGCGTACGTTTTCATTTTTAGTTTCTTCTCCTGATCAATGTTGACTAATGTTTCATGATCAATGTTCGGAGGTCTGGACTGACTCGCATTGCCTAGAGTGGGCAGTCGAGTGCGTGGGATCCTTCCTAGCATGAGAGTAGCTGGACATTGGTCTGTAGTATTGTGAGGCGTGGTGCGGTAGGCTCTTAATACTTCATTTAGCGCCTGTTGGATGTCTCTGTGGGCCAGTTCCGCTTGTTGTACAGCTTTCTTCAATGTGCCCATGAATCTTTCCACCATGCCGTTTGCTTGAGGCCAGAGTGGTGTGCTCTTTTGGTGTTTGAAGTCTAAATGCTTGGCAAAGTCTGCAAATTCATGGCCATTGAATGGGGGTCCATTGTCTGACTTGACACGTAGTGGGATGCCCCATGCCGCAAATACCTCGTCCAGTGTTGGGATTACTGCAGTGGCCTTGGTGGATGATATGAGGTGTGCGAATGGAAACCGGGAGTATTCGTCCATGATGACGAGGATGTATTGGCTTGACTTCAGGGGTCCAAAGAAGTCTACGGCAACTTGTTGCCACACCCCTTCAGGCAATTCCGACATTTGTAGTGGAGCTGGTGGTTCGTCTCGGCTTACCAGTTGACATGATATGCAGTCTTTGAGGGTGACTTCAACCATCTGGTCTAATGACGGGAACCAGACACGTTCCTGTAGCGCTTTCTTGGTGGCACTTATCCCTCGGTGGCCCTCGTGGGCAAGGTTGATCACACCTTGTCTTAATCGTTGAGGAATGACAATCCTCCCCCCTCTCAAAAGCAGACCGTCGGTGCTGATGGACAGTTCGTCATGGACGTGTTTGAAAGCCAGAAGTTCACGAGACTGAGCGCCATGGTCATCCGTTACGTGACGCCAGGGGTTGGCGCGAATGCGTTCAGTCACACTCCGGAAGACTGGGTCTTGGAGAGAAGCTTCCAGGATGGCTGCGAGCGGGACTGTGGGAGGACACGCCGCGTCAATGACAAAGTGCAGGTATTCCTCCGCAACCGATTGCGGTGCAGCGGTGGTGACTACGGGGGGACGGGACATATAGTCGGCTGGATTCTCCGACTTCCCAGGCTTGTGGACGATGGTGTAGATGTAGTCTTGAAGACGGAGGCCTCATCGCTCAATACGTGGAGGCATTTTGGCCTTGGGATTGCCGAAGATCGTGAGGAGGGCTTGGTGGTCTGTGACGATGGTGAAATGTTTACCGTAAACAAAGAGGTGGAAGTGTTCACAGGCCCAGACCACTGCCAGGCTTTCTTTCTCAGGTTGGGAGTACCGGGTCTCAGTATCAGAGAGGCTGAGGCTGGCGTAGGCAATGATGTGGCGTTGGTCAGAGTCCTCCGTGTACTGGGCAAGAATGGCACCAAGGCCTACCGGGCTGGCGTCCACAGTGAGTTCTGTACGTTTCTTCGCTTTGAAGTAGGCCAGGTTGATCGCAGAGCTGACAGCCTTCTTGATCTTTAGGAACGAGTGGTGACATGCGTCCGTCCAGTCAAATGGTTGCCCTTGGCGTGTGAGGTCACGCAAGGGGTGACTGAGTGTGGCAAAGTCCTGAATGTACCGGGCACAGTAGCTGGCCATGCCAAGGAAAGAACGAAGGTCGCTCACGTCATGTGGTGTTGGTGTGTCCGCCAGCGCGGAGACTTTCTCAGGGTCTGGAGTCATGCCGTCCTTGGAGAAGATGTGGCCGTAGAACTTGAGGTGCGATTTGTGAAATTCACATTTTTCGGAGTTCAGTGTCAGGTTTGCATTGAGCAAGGCATGGCACACTCTGTCGAGGGCAGTGTCATGTTCGGTTTGATCCTTGCCGTACACCAGGTCGTCGCTGTAATTGAAGGAGTTGGGTATCCCTTGAATTACGCGCCTGATGGTCTCTTGAAAAATTTCGGCGGCAGATGATATGCCGAAGTTGAGGCGTTTGTAGCGGAAGAGTCCTTGGTGAGTGGTAAACGTGGTGATGTAACGGGATTTTTCATGAAGTTCAAGCTGGTGGTAGCCCTTGTTGAGGTCCAGCTTCGAGAAGATGGTGGCTCCGTTGAGACGGGCAATCATGTCACTGATGTGTGGGCCAGGGTGACGTTCTCGTTCAATCGCTACATTGGCCGCACGCATGTCCACGCACAGGCGCACTTTGTTGTTTTGGCCCTTTTTGGGGACTACCACTACCGGTGATATCCATGGAGTAGGGCCAGAGGTGCGTTCAATGATGTCCGTTCGGAGTAGTTCTTGCAGTTCTTCGTCTACTGCTTGTTGCAGGTGAAACGGTACTTTCCTATGGTGTTGTGCCACTGGCGTTACCCGTTCATCTATGTGTAATTTGACTTTGAAGTGATTCAGTTTTCCAAGGCCTTTGAACAAGTTTGGGAACTTAGCCACGATGTCCGGGGCATCCTCGGTCATGTAGAGGAGTTCCACTAGTTTCAGTCGTTCCGCTGTCGGCAAGCTGAGTAGGCAGTCGGCTACATCAGGCCCCTCCACTACGTGAATGTAGGCTGGAATTGCTCGGTCTCTGAATGATAGGGTGGTGTGAAAACGACCAAGACATGGCAGTGGTTTCCGGGACATCCATGTGAATATTCTCACCGCTGCCGTTTCTAGCGTTGGTCGTGGTTTCATGCTTTGGTATTCTAGGACGCAGATGTAGTTCAGCGAGGCGCCTGAGTCTAGGACAAACTTGGCCGGATGATCACCTATCCGGATGTCCAACTTGGGGTATTTCCGTAGGCGGTCCGGGTCCGAGACCATGCAGATGTATTCGTCACTGTCTTGGGACACCGGTGTGTGTGTCGCTGAGTCACGGGATGTCGACCTTGATCGTCGTGACCGACGTGACCTGAGCGAGTGGTCGCTGGATCTGGAGGAGCTAGTCGAGCGTCTTTCCCGCTCCCTTACTGCTCGTGCATGATGACGTGTTGAAGATCGAGGTCGTGGTGAACGGCGCCCTGAGCGCGGCGAACTTTGTCTTGATGATCTAGACTGGCAAACATTTTCGAAATGATTGTCCCTGCCACAGCGGTGGCAGCGTTGCCCCATAGCGGGACACTGGCCGGAGTGTGGATAGTCTTGTCCGCACCTGTAGCACGCAGACACAGATTTGTGAGGTTTGGTATGTCGTGTTTCTCGAGATCTTCTCCTAGATGGAGTGTGGTATGATGACTTGCTTGATTTTCGGTGATCAGATTTGTGTTTTGGATCTTTGCGAGCTTGGAGCCTGAATGCTTGTTCTTTCTTGTCTGATTTGTTCGTTTCCATTTTCTTGGCGTGATCTTCTGCCTGATCGTTTATGCGCGTCATTTCTTCGATTTCCGCCAAGGAGTAGTGTTTTTTCAGTAGACGCCGCCGTAGGGACTCAGACTGGCATCCTTCAATTATGCGAAGCCGTAGGGCATCTTCAGTGTTGAAATCATCGAAATTGCAGTGGCGAGCTAGTCGTCGTATGCGCAGTATGAAGTCGCACATTCGTTCTTCTTTTTCCTGCGTGGCTAGGTTAAATGTGTATCGCTCATAGTCGAGATTGTATTTGTGTAAGAATTGCCGGTCAAGGGTTCCTTTGACGTCATCATAGGGGGCAGTGGCTGCATCCGGCAGCTCCTTGATGATCTGTGCAATGCCTTTCCCCACCAGATTGCGCAGGGCAATCAATTTCTGCTTGGGGTCCTGAACTTGCGACCCAGTCATATAGTCCTCAAAATCTTCGGACCAACTTTTCCATTTGGGGCCCATGCTGCTGCCAGAGGTAAGTTCCAGAGGCTCTGGTGACCTGAGGTACGATGGTCCCATGATTGTTGGGGGTCCTGGGTTCATCACTACAGGATTTTGCGTTGGCGCTTGTGTCGCTGGGATTCCACCTGCTTGTGTCGCTGGGGCTCCCCCTGTATCACTGGATGATGTAGGTTGCACTGACATCCCAGGTGTGAGTGCCTATTTTTGTATGAATCCTGTACTTAGTGTTGGGTGCCTGACCTCAAAATGGCCGACACAGATGAAGCACATGCAGTTCTATGGGTGATGCCTGACTTTAAGATGGCTGCCGTTTGTGACACATAGCTCTGTTTCTGTGAGGCAGGTTTAATTGTGGGAGCGTGCTGTAGGGTGCTTGCTTGGGTATTATGGCTCCGGGGCTTTGCGCTGCATTTCAGGGACTCACCCCATCCACTTGTGGCCGCAGCGTCTCTCGCGCCCTCCTCCTCGTGGTCGTGCGTCTTCTCGCGCCTTTTTAGGTTTTGCCTAGCGAAAGCTGCGCTCTGCGCAGCTTTTTCGCGCAGGCGAAATCCTGTTGAGAACTGTAGGGTGCTTTGGGTCGGCCCTCGTCATTGATTGGCTGGCTCCGTAAACGGAGCCTTGCCATTGGACGAGGGGCCTGTCCGTCAATGCCGGACCAGACACGGGGGCGTTCCTGACATTCTTTCCCTTTTGCCGACGTCACGCGACGCCGGGAACGCCCCCGAGTCTGGTCCGGCATTGCCGGCACCTCCCTTGCTCCCCCTCCCGCTTGTTTCCTGGTGCCCGCCTTCGTGCTCCGGCCGGCCGTCGTCAGCTCTCTCCTCCCCCTTTCCCGCCCCCTCCCGCTTCTCTCTGATGCCCGCCTTCCGGTGAGACACTGTGATGAATGCCACTGAAAGCCCTGGATGGACTGGGCTGGGTCCGGGTCAGTCTGCTCGGTAGTGGGCTGACTAGTGACTTGAAACATTGAAAGAACATATTTGAACCAGCCTTTGACAATAAATTATGACGTAATGCAGCTAACACAAATGTAACGTGTGAAACTGCAGACTGTTATGTTCAGCCAGAGTGGAGCTTCAGAGTGGAGCTTCAGAGTGCAGAGTGGAGCTTCAGAGTGCAGAGTGGAGCTTCAGAGTGGAGCTTCAGAGTGGAGCTTCAGAGTGGAGCTTCAGAGTGGAGCTTCAGAGTGCAGAGTGGAGCTTCAGAGTGCAGAGTGGAGCTTCAGAGTGCAGAGTGGAGCTTCAGAGTGCAGAGTGGAGCTTCAGAGTGCAGAGTGGAGCTTCAGAGTGGAGCTTCAGAGTGGAGCTTCAGAGTGGAGCTTCAGAGTGGAGCTTCAGAGTGGAGCTTCAGAGTGGAGCTTCAGAGTGGAGCTTCAGAGTGCAGAGTGGAGCTTCAGAGTGCAGAGTGGAGCTTCAGAGTGCAGAGTGGAGAGTGGAGCTTCAGAGTGGAGCTTCAGAGTGGAGCTTCAGAGTGGAGCTTCAGAGTGGAGCTTCAGAGTGGAGCTTCAGAGTGGAGCTTCAGAGTGGAGCTTCAGAGTGGAGCTTCAGATTCAGAGTGGAGCTGCAGATTCAGAGTGGAGCTGCAGATTCAGAGTGGAGCTGCAGAGTGGAGCTTCAGAGTGGAGCTTCAGAGTGGAGCTTCAGAGTGGAGCTTCAGAGTGGAGCTTCAGAGTGGAGCTTCAGAGTGGAGCTTCAGAGTGCAGAGTGGAGCTTCAGAGTGCAGAGTGGAGCTTCAGAGTGCAGAGTGGAGCTTCAGAGTGCAGCTTCAGAGTGCAGAGTGGAGCTTCAGAGTGCAGCTTCAGAGTGCAGAGTGGAGCTTCAGAGTGGAGCTTCAGAGTGCAGAGTGGAGCTTCAGAGTGGAGCTTCAGAGTGCAGAGTGGAGCTTCAGAGTGGAGCTTCAGAGTGCAGAGTGGAGCTTCAGAGTGGAGCTTCAGAGTGCAGAGTGGAGCT
Organism: Lissotriton helveticus; assembly: GCF_964261635.1. Taxonomy (NCBI): domain Eukaryota; kingdom Metazoa; phylum Chordata; class Amphibia; order Caudata; family Salamandridae; genus Lissotriton; species Lissotriton helveticus. Next base: position 340,242,263 of record NC_136070.1, read on the forward strand.
TCAGAGTGGAGCTTCAGAGTGGAGCTTCAGAGTGCAGAGTGGAGCTTCAGAGTGGAGCTTCAGAGTGCAGAGTGGAGCTTCAGAGTGCAGAGTGGAGCTTCAGAGTGGAGCTTCAGAGTGCAGAGTGGAGCTTCAGAGTGGAGCTTCAGAGTGCAGAGTGGAGCTTCAGAGTGGAGCTTCAGAGTGCAGAGTGGAGCTTCAGAGTGCAGAGTGGAGCTTCAGAGTGCAGAGTGGAGCTTCAGAGTGCAGAGTGGAGCTTCAGAGTGCAGAGTGGAGCTTCAGAGTGCAGAGTGGAGCTTCAGAGTGGAGAGTGGAGCTTCAGAGTGGAGAGTGGAGCTTCAGAGTGGAGAGTGGAGCTTCAGAGTGGAGCTTCAGAGTGGAGCTTCAGAGTGGAGCTTCAGAGTGGAGCTTCAGAGTGGAGCTTCAGAGTGGAGCTTCAGAGTGGAGCTTCAGAGTGCAGAGTGGAGCTTCAGAGTGGAGCTTCAGAGTGCAGAGTGGAGCTTCAGAGTGGAGCTTCAGAGTGCAGAGTGGAGCTTCAGAGTGGAGCTTCAGAGTGCAGAGTGGAGCTTCAGAGTGCAGAGTGGAGCTTCAGAGTGGAGCTTCAGAGTGGAGCTTCAGAGTGGAGCTTCAGAGTGGAGCTTCAGAGTGGAGCTTCAGAGTGCAGAGTGGAGCTTCAGAGTGGAGCTTCAGAGTGGAGCTTCAGAGTGCAGAGTGGAGCTTCAGAGTGGAGCTTCAGAGTGGAGCTTCAGAGTGGAGCTTCAGAGTGCAGAGTGGAGCTTCAGAGTGGAGCTTCAGAGTGGAGCTTCAGAGTGGAGCTTCAGAGTGCAGAGTGGAGCTTCAGAGTGGAGCTTCAGAGTGGAGCTTCAGAGTGGAGCTTCAGAGTGGAGCTTCAGAGTGGAGCTTCAGAGTGCAGAGTGGAGCTTCAGAGTGCAGAGTGGAGCTTCAGAGTGCAGAGTGGAGCTTCAGAGTGCAGAGTGGAGCTTCAGAGTGCAGAGTGGAGCTTCAGAGTGCAGAGTGGAGCTTCAGAGTGCAGAGTGGAGAGTGGAGCTTCAGAGTGGAGCTTCAGAGTGCAGAGTGGAGCTTCAGAGTGGAGCTTCAGAGTGCAGAGTGGAGCTTCAGAGTGGAGCTTCAGAGTGCAGAGTGGAGCTTCAGAGTGGAGCTTCAGAGTGCAGAGTGGAGCTTCAGAGTGGAGCTTCAGAGTGCAGAGTGGAGCTTCAGAGTGCAGAGTGGAGCTTCAGAGTGGAGCTTCAGAGTGGAGCTTCAGAGTGGAGCTTCAGAGTGCAGAGTGGAGCTTCAGAGTGCAGAGTGGAGCTTCAGAGTGGAGCTTCAGAGTGCAGAGTGGAGCTTCAGAGTGGAGCTTCAGAGTGCAGAGTGGAGCTTCAGAGTGGAGCTTCAGAGTGCAGAGTGGAGCTTCAGAGTGGAGCTTCAGAGTGCAGAGTGGAGCTTCAGAGTGCAGAGTGGAGCTTCAGAGTGCAGAGTGGAGCTTCAGAGTGGAGCTTCAGAGTGGAGCTTCAGAGTGGAGCTTCAGAGTGGAGCTTCAGAGTGGAGCTTCAGAGTGGAGCTTCAGAGTGCAGAGTGGAGCTTCAGAGTGGAGCTTCAGAGTGCAGAGTGGAGCTTCAGAGTGGAGCTTCAGAGTGCAGAGTGGAGCTTCAGAGTGCAGAGTGGAGCTTCAGAGTGGAGCTTCAGAGTGGAGCTTCAGAGTGGAGCTTCAGAGTGGAGCTTCAGAGTGGAGCTTCAGAGTGGAGCTTCAGAGTGGAGCTTCAGAGTGCAGAGTGGAGCTTCAGAGTGGAGCTTCAGAGTGCAGAGTGGAGCTTCAGAGTGGAGCTTCAGAGTGGAGCTTCAGAGTGGAGCTTCAGAGTGCAGAGTGGAGCTTCAGAGTGGAGCTTCAGAGTGGAGCTTCAGAGTGGAGCTTCAGAGTGCAGAGTGGAGCTTCAGAGTGGAGCTTCAGAGTGGAGCTTCAGAGTGGAGCTTCAGAGTGCAGAGTGGAGCTTCAGAGTGGAGCTTCAGAGTGCAGAGTGGAGCTTCAGAGTGGAGCTTCAGAGTGGAGCTTCAGAGTGCAGAGTGGAGCTTCAGAGTGCAGAGTGGAGCTTCAGAGTGCAGAGTGGAGCTTCAGAGTGCAGAGTGGAGCTTCAGAGTGCAGAGTGGAGCTTCAGAGTGCAGAGTGGAGCTTCAGAGTGGAGCTTCAGAGTGGAGCTTCAGAGTGCAGAGTGGAGCTTCAGAGTGGAGCTTCAGAGTGGAGCTTCAGAGTGGAGCTTCAGAGTGCAGAGTGGAGCTTCAGAGTGGAGCTTCAGAGTGGAGCTTCAGAGTGGAGCTTCAGAGTGCAGAGTGGAGCTTCAGAGTGGAGCTTCAGAGTGGAGCTTCAGAGTGCAGAGTGGAGCTTCAGAGTGGAGCTTCAGAGTGGAGCTTCAGAGTGGAGCTTCAGAGTGGAGCTTCAGAGTGGAGCTTCAGAGTGGAGCTTCAGAGTGGAGCTTCAGAGTGCAGAGTGGAGCTTCAGAGTGGAGCTTCAGAGTGGAGCTTCAGAGTGGAGCTTCAGAGTGGAGCTTCAGAGTGGAGCTTCAGAGTGGAGCTTCAGAGTGCAGAGTGGAGCTTCAGAGTGGAGCTTCAGAGTGCAGAGTGGAGCTTCAGAGTGGAGCTTCAGAGTGCAGAGTGGAGCTTCAGAGTGGAGCTTCAGAGTGCAGAGTGGAGCTTCAGAGTGCAGAGTGGAGCTTCAGAGTGCAGAGTGGAGCTTCAGAGTGCAGAGTGGAGCTTCAGAGTGCAGAGTGGAGCTTCAGAGTGCAGAGTGGAGCTTCAGAGTGCAGAGTGGAGCTTCAGAGTGCAGAGTGGAGCTTCAGAGTGCAGAGTGGAGCTTCAGAGTGCAGAGTGGAGCTTCAGAGTGGAGCTTCAGAGTGGAGCTTCAGAGTGGAGCTTCAGAGTGGAGCTTCAGAGTGGAGCTTCAGAGTGGAGCTTCAGAGTGTCAAGAGCAATGCCAATAGCTCTAACTTTAACAAAGGCAAAACCATTGCATTGTAAATGCTTGTTGTCTGTGTCAGGCAGTCGAGGCAGTCGCAGCGTCTTTCGCGCTCTTTTCCGGCCGCACCCGCCGGGTTAATCAGGGTCGCTGCAGTTGTTAGGCGGCTTCTCTTTGTTACTGCCGCTTTGATGGAAGGCGACCAGGCAGCGGGGAGCGCGTTATAATCCGCTCGCTCGCCGCTCCAACGCGGGTCGCAGGCTCAGGGTGTTCGGCTGCTCGCGAGCAGCAGGGTGGTGGAGCAACGCGGGATTCAATCTGATAATCCCACCCTCGTCGCCATTGTCGCTCTCCACCAAAGGAAACACGGGAGCCGAGGAGGTAAAGTAAACACGTCTTTATTCATGCGTGTGTACCTCCTAACTAACTTCTCCCTCCTACTTCCTTTCTCTTCCTCCGCCCCTTCCCTTCCTGCCTGCCCTGTCACAGACAGAGGTCAGGCAGTGACATCATGACAGCAGCCTAGCCTACTAAATTAGAAGTTTTTGCTTGGTTGAATTAATATATGTATATCAAAACAGAAAAGTGTATTTTTGAGACGAGAATGTGTGCATTGAAGAATTCATACTTTCCAAAATATATTTAAATCTAATACTTGACTGATGAATCATACAACATTGGAGACTGATTATTAATATTATCACCTTGGTGCCAGTGGCATTGTAGCTATGGGTGTTCTGCATTACCCATGTAGAGGCATTTAAAATTAATTAAGCCGTTTTTACACTACTGCTCTTGCATATTTTGACCACTAATTTATTCTGGTCTGATGCAGTCACTCTTAACACTAATAATATTTGTAGCTCAAGATAATTTCCATTGAACATATGTAGCTTTTATTACTTAAAAGGTTGGAGACCTCTGATATAGGCCTGATATAGGCCGTAGCTGTGAAATCTTTGCATTTCTAGATAGGTGTGCTATCTTTAGCCAAACAAAACGTGGTTAGCAATTTAGTGGTCCTGAATTGAGGTTTTTCCAGGCCTCTGTATCTATTTTAATGCATGGTCTTTCATTCACGTCTAATGCTAAGCACAAACTGATTTTTCCAAAGATGTATATTGGTTTCTAAAGTGCCAAAATGTGCTCACCAGTTTTTATTTCACTCCCTTCAGTGTAATATAGTTTGGGTAAACCACTGACTTTGTATGTGTTGGTGTTTACGAGGTATGAGCGAATCTGGGATGCAACGGAGTGTTGTGTAGTGCTTGTTTAAGGTGATGAACAGAAACCACTCAGACCAAGAAGTGAGGAAAGGGGGATAAAGGAGTGTTCTGTGTTGGGTCCGGATAGGCAGTGAGAGCTAAAAGTATTTTTATCCAACAAGGATAAGGTGCCCTGTAAGAATATGTCTTCCGCTCTTTTCTGAACTGCAAGAGTGACGTGGTAAGCCTGATGCCCGAAGGATGGTGGCCCAGATTATGGAAGCATTGTTGAGAGACATTTCCTCCAGGAATTGTTTGTGTGTAATTTTTGACTCACAGTCTGTACATATTCTAGCTTGCTGAATAACACTATCTAAAAAAAAGTATGCAGTATTTTCACCAGGTAAATGTGGAAGTGATGTTCGCTTTTCACTTACGGTGCACTTTGTACAACTCTCACAAAGTCTATCTCATTGAAGAATCTAGGTGCTTTTTTTAAGCCTGGCGTTAGCCAAGATCTTTTGATATAACCAGAATTATATGTATAAGACAGTTAGCTACAGGTTTTTTTAGCTAGCCCTCATCATCCATTGGTTTGTTATTGTGTCATTCACAGTTTTCATCTGCCCATTAAAGCATACAGCATTCAGAAATGCGTCAGCATATTTCAGCCATTGGCTAACTTCACTGTGAGTGACAGTATTTTGTTTTCCACTTTCACAGGGATCACATCCACACAAAGTTATTTCCTTCAGTGCCAGGGACTACCATGGCAATGCATGCTTTTTCAGATCAAAAATTTGTTTTGCTTTTAACAACATTTTTTTTTTAGAATGACAAGGGCTCAGCAGCTTCTTCAGTAATAAAGTTTTTCAAAAACCCTGACAGAACGAAACAAGCATTGACAAAGACAAGCAGACAACAGCAGACCTATAGTTTTTGCCAATGCTCTGTTCTTGTCCAGTGCAATTCCAAAATCTGCTGATGTTTATAAAATTGATATTCAAAGATAAACAGTTTCAACTGTTTTATGTTTCGGTACTTAATCTGTGTACAAATTCATTTTGAAAAAGCAATAAATTGTGCTACGAAAGCCTTTTAAGACATCGTCTGCAGTAGAGCTAGCTGACGGCTTAATTTCGGCAGGCAGACAGACAAGCAGCGATGCAATGCGTCTAGCCTAGTGATCCGAGCCCGAGGCACAAAACCGCAAATGAAAGCCTCTATCGATCAGTGGAAATATTAAGGAAACCATATTTACTTATTAATGTGCTAAACTTGATTATTGCTTTCCCAGCCCAGCAGATGGAGCTTTCAAAGATAGACGCTGCTTCAATCAGAAGCAGATGCGTGTCTGTCTCTGTCGGCAGGCCATCACCAGTGGTGAGCAGAAAGCCTTGAAGCATGAAGAAGATTGTAGCTGCTGAAGCAACGAAGGAACAAACTTATCATGCTGGTGGAGCCTGGCTCGTAGAGCTCACCAAGGATAGGAGATAAGGTGAGGGTGACCACCTGTCGCAGAAATTTGACGCCAGATATTCTGGTTAAAGTGTACATTTTATGGCCAGAAACTCCAGTTAATGTGACAGTTTTATAGACACAGCTCAATCACACCTCTAACAACAAACAACTATGAACATTAACATCTTGTATATGAATATGTGTTAAATGATGCGTTTCATGTTACATCTGTATCGCTCCAGTGTGTTTAATAAGGAGGTAATATAACCTTTTTTTCGCAAAATCGATTCGTACATTGGCCAGATCAATATTCTTTTGTCTCCCAAGGAGAGGTGTCGGGTAGACGTCGAAACTGGTTGAACTAAACAGCGGAGCCAAATTGCAGAGAGCAAGTAAGCATTATGAGTGAACCTGGTCTACCTTAGGGGAAAAGGTGGTCGGCCTTCCAGCACACATTTATAAGCCCCATCGAGAAGCCACACAAAAGCAATTTTAAGACATGGAAGAGCAAATAGTACTCTGAATATATTCGTCTTGAGTGATTAATATATATATATATATATATTTTTGTTGATTAATATATATATACATATATATAGATAGATAGATAGATAGATATATAGATAGATAGATATTCACTGAAAAAACAAACGTCACAGGGACGTTATAGTTATGGTATAGAATTAACAAACCTTAGAAATTCACTGGAAAAAAAGGTTTACAGCGACGTTATAGTTGGGTTAAGATTGTACACACACAAAATCATGCAAATGCAGTCATTATAGTTACCTGAGCTAACTATAACTTGCACCCCCTGCAATGCACTGCTTATGACCTCGCATATTACACCACTCATGGCATGGTCAGTGACATCACTGATGACATTAGCCAGCAAAGTAAACTTCAATATACTTCAAGAAATACCATTTACATTTTTTTTTAAATAAGAACAGGAGACAGGTGAGAGACACACAGCAGAGAGCTCAGTAACCTTAGCAAATACACTCACTTATCATCCAAGAGAGAGTTCGCAGCAGATAGTCCTGCCTCTTTTAAACCACTACTCTAAACACGGATGAGCAAAGTAAGGCATCTAACCATACAGGCTAGTCTATCGCAAACCACAACAACACCATCTGTCAACCTGGAAAGAGATTTTAGTGCATACGTCAGTTTTACACAAACCACTACAACACACACCATGTAGAGAGGTCTTAGCAGACAGGCCACTATGCCACAAACCACTGGTAAAATAATTCTTCATCCTGGAGTAAGGTGACAGTAGAGAGGTCAGTCTGTTGCAAACCACTACTACACTGAGCCATCACCCTAGAGAGAGGTCTTAGTGAACAAATCAATTTATTGCAAACTACTACTACACTCATTCATCACACAGGAGAGAGGTCTAAGCAATGTGGTCAATATGTCATAAAACACAAATATACCCAGCCATCACTGTGGAATGAAGTCTCATAAACAGCTTAGACTATCGCAAAGTACTACCATGCACATACATCTGCAGGGGACATGTGTCAGTGTAGAAGCTAGTTCACTCATAAATAGCACACCTGCTTTAAAAAATTGATTATCATTCAGATGATATATGTTAGAAATACTAACACTCATTGGCTGAAGAGAAATAATAGTAATTTAACTTATTCAATTTGTATATCTTACCACTAGCACAACTCATTGGATTGTTTGCGTTTCTAGCATTGTCCTATGCTGATGACACCCAAATCATTGTGTCTATCTCAAAGGATCTTAATGCAAATTCTCTAATTTTAATATTTGTAAGAAGGCAGATGCCACTGGGAGAGAAATTACCTATGTTTGAATGGGGACAAGAAGGAGGTGCGGGCAATACTCCGTATGGTCCAATTTGTGGTGGCCAGACACATTAGGGATCTTACCTACCCCAAAGGACTCAGCAAAAATCCTTGGAGTACTGATTGATACAAAACTATCCTTCAACTCACAGGTAAACAGAACAGTTTCAACCTGCTCTTGGATAATTAAATCCCTGAGAAAAGTATTACATTTTTTCTCCATTCAGGCGCAAAAACAGTTGACTTTGGCACTTGTTATGTCCAGAATAGACTATTGTAACGCTCTTTATTCGGACATTAACATGACAGTCCTTGCAAAACTTCAGCTAGTCTAGAATGCAGCTGCCAGACTGATTCTTGATGTCCCTAAATTTCAGTCTGTCTCTGTAGAGATTTGAAAACTCCATTGGTTTCCTGTCGCCAAGCGAATTACCTTTAAGGCTCTTTGCTTGATCCACAATGCTCTCAACAATAGAAGCCCTCAACTACTTAGGGATCTATTTCACAGTTATAGCCGCAGACCGCTTTGTTCCTTAGGAAAATATATTGTAAAGACACCTAGGTACAAGAGATGTTGATGGGGAGGTAGAGCATTCTCAGTGGTGGCATCCACGTTGTGGAACTCTCTTTCTCCATCAATTTCTAGCCTTCAATCCCACACCGTATGTCCTTAAAGACCTGGCTGCTCACTTCTTAACAGCCACTAGTTCGCTTCTTCTATTTCTCTTCTTCAGACTATCTTGCTACAAGCGCCTTGACGCCTTTTGGCATTTGGCTTTACAATTCTTTTTCATTCATTCATGCATATTCAGTACTCAGTATATATCCTTCAGTGTCAGAAATGTTTATGAAACACACTCATTGGATGATGTCATCAATCCTGTCATTTGAGATGTCATCAGTGATATCACTGACCATGTCATGAATTATGTAATATGTGAGGTCATAAAAGTTGCACTGCAGGGGGTGTAAGTTATAGTTAGCTCAGACAACTATAAGTGCTGAAGTTATATGGTTCTGTGTGTTTAAAATCTTAACCTAACTATAACGCCCCTGTAACCTTTATTTTTTTATGACTTTCTATTTGAATATAAATTGTACTACAATTTGACTCATGAGTTCAATTTACTAATATACATTTTCACAAAGTTTATAAATACATTTTATTCACACATTCATTCTTATTATATATTTTAAGAATAACATTTTTATAAATCAAGGTGAGGTAACTTACGTAGTCTTTCTATAAATGAAATGCACTTTATTTTTTCAAATTCATTTTATAAATCCGTGGATCCATCGCAAATCCTCAGACAAATAAGGGGTCTGCTGGTTATATTGCACACATTCAATACTAAAACCAGAACACATTTAATACAAACATATGCTATTGCAACGTCTAAAGTGTATCACTGCCTGTGTGTGAGTGACTGTGGGTGTGTGGATGGCCGGAGTGGGTTTGTGTGTGAGTAGGTGTGTGAGTGGTTGTGTGGGTGGTTTAGTTACTATACTACGATACTATCCACCAGCAAGCTGTTCCATCCTCTCTAAACGAATGCCTCCTTCTCAATACAAGGTCCCTAAGTAAACATTCTCTCGATATCTGGAACTTACTTTCGGAGTCTAAACCACCCTGTCTGTTCCTTACGGAGACATGGCTCGGTGAATGGTCTGGTCCTGATCTGGCCAACGCCATCCCTCCCGATTATATCATACTGAGGAGGGACAGGGAGACAGGCAGAGGAGGGGGGGTTGCGTTGGTTGTCAATAAACTTTTTACTTGCACCACCTTCGTGATTGACAATATTCCTAACTGTGAGGCCCTGGGGTTTACTCTTATGCTGTCCCCCCATCAATCGATTGTTGGAATTTTACTCTATAGAGCACCTGGTCCTTTGGGCTCCTTTTTGGATGACCTACAGGTAGCACTCTCTGTGCCCTGTCTTAAATCAGACCATTGTGTTCTGCTGGGTGACCTGAATATCCATATGGATAATAACATCGATCCCGACGCTCTTAAGTTGTGGGATGTTACTTCATCGTTGGGGCTGATTCCCTATATTACATGGCCTACTCATGATAGGGGCCATACTTTAGATCAAGTTTTCTCTACAAAAATGATTAGTGCATCTATGTCACTACCGGTTCTGTGGTCCGATCATTTTTTAATAAAATTCACAATACCTCTCATCTCTGTGACCTTCCCTAAAGCATCGAAAATTCAGAGAGGAAACACACGGGCTTTTCATCAGGTCTCTGCTGAGATGGTGGCTGATGCACTTCGTCGCCACTCTTCTATATCTTCGGGGAGTTTGGAGGAAAACCTTGAATTAGTACATAAAAGACTGACTGCCATTTTCGAGGAGCTGGCCCCTGAGAAGCCGGTTAAGTCTACTGATAGGCGTGCCTCGGCCCCATGGTTTACTGCATCTTTGGGGGTGTTGCGACAAGATTGCAAGAAAGCCGAAAGGGCCTGGAGACGCCTGTATGACCCTCATCTCAAGGCTGCCTATAGAGAGTCTATTAAGTTATATCATAAACACATTCAGGCAGGAAAAAAAGCTTATCTGGAGCGTAGAATTGACGATGCCCAGAGCGCCAGCAAAGAGCTATTTAGGATAGCTAAGGAATTTGTTACTCCCTCCACTGGTGCGTCCCCCCATGAGCACACTGAAGTCTGGATTAATCAGTTAGCTGTTTTCTTTGTGGATAAAATTAAAGCTATCCATGATTCTTTCTCTTGTTCTTGCTCCGTGTCTGCTCTGGGCTCTATTCCCAGCCTGGAAACCTCCATATTGGGGGACGGCCCATTTCTATCGGAATTTCCGGTAATGTCCCTTACGGTCTCCCTTGACCTTTTGTCTCGGCTCAAGTCCGGCTCCCCGCTTGACCCTTGCCCGGCGAGATGCTTGGGGAAAGTTGCTCCGGCTTTAAACGAGGTGCTTAATCCATTACTTAACGCCTCACTGAGCACGGGTGTTGTCCCTCGTGCGTGGAAGCATGCCTTGATCCTTCCATTGATCAAGAAAGCTACTCTGGACCCTTTTATCCACGCTAACTATCGGCCTATCTCTCTTCTCCCTGCTTTGGCTAAGGTGACCGAGAAGTTCGTGCATAGCTCCATTACCAACTTTATTGAGAGTAATAATATTCTGCACGACTCTCAATCGGGCTTTCGCACGAATTTTAGCACAGAGACCGCCCTTCTCGAGGTCACCGATGCCATAAGGGAAGTTCTGGATACTGGAGGTAAGGCCATTTTGATTATGCTGGATCTGTCGGCGGCTTTTGACACCGTCCCTCATGAAGGTCTCCTTCTACGACTCCAGGAGATCGGTTTCCGAGGGACGGTGTTGAACTGGTTTAAATCATTTCTGACCGGCCGCCGGCAAGTGGTCTGGGCACCGCCGTTTTCCGCTGAAATGCCGCCGGTGGGGGTTCCGCAGGGCTCCATTTTAAGCCCTGCACTTTTTAACATCTATATGGCCCCTCTGGCGGCGGTTGCGGAGTCTTACGGTGCCCAGATCATTACCTATGCTGATGACACCCAGCTGCTCTTTACATCTGAGAAGGGGAAGGACTTTGATGGCCCACGGATTAGGGACTGTCTGGGAGCCGTTTTCACCTGGTTCCAGCGCCACAGCCTTAAATGTAACCCCGACAAGTCGGAGTTGCTTTTTTTTGGTTGTCCACCAGACCCTGGTTGGAAGGCCTGGTGGCCTTCGGACATGTCTCCGCCGGAAATGGCCTCTTACAAAGCCAAAAATCTGGGCTTTGTGATTGATGATGGCCTTACTTTTGGCCCTCAGATTTCTGGGCTGACCGGAAAATGCTTCGGTCTTTTGAAAATGTTACGGAAATTTCTTCCGTTGCTGTCACTGAAGCACAGAAAGATCATTGTGCAAGCCTTGATAGGCTCGCGTCTCGACTACGCGAACGTTCTCTATCTTGGCCTCCCGAAGTATCTTCTGACACGACTGCAGATTGTGCAGAACTCTGCGGCAAGAGCTATTTTTGGTCTTCAGCGCAGGGCCGGAGCCACAGAATTACGTAAGAAACTGCACTGGCTTCCAGTCGCTAAGAGGATCGCTTTCAAGGCGCTTACCTTCGCCTTTAAAGCCCTGCACCGGATTGGACCTAAATATCTTCAGAAGCGTCTGGCTTTCTACGTACCTCGTAGAACCTTACGTTCTGCAACTCTTCTCAAAGCTTCGATTCCTTCCATCCGCCGGGTTAGAATCGGAGGACGCTCTTTTCGCCTTCTGGCGTCTCAAGGCTGGAATGACTTGCCTGTCTCGCTCAGGAAAGCCGAGAATTTGTTTTCTTTCAGGAAAGATTTAAAAACTTGGCTTTTTATTCAGTAATATCTTTTGTTTGTTTCTTCTGTTTCAGTAGTGTTGTGTTTCTCTCAGAATGAGGGCTCTTTGTCAAAGCGCCGGGACACTCCTAGGAGTAGCCGTGCGCTATAAAAGAGCATTTTTAACATAACATAACATTAGTGAGTCTGTGAGTGGGAACGAGTGACTGTATGGGTGTGTGATTGGTTGTATGGGTGTGTGATTGGTTGGGTGGGTGTGTGTGTAAGTGAGTTTGTGAGTGGTTTGGGGGTCTGTGAGTGGGTATGTGAGTGGCTGTATGATTGTGTGAGTGGTTGTGTATGGTGTGAGTGGGTGCGTGAGTGCATGTGTATGGCCCTGTGGGTCAGTGAGTGTGTGTGTGTGTGTGTGTGTGTGTGTATGTGTGTGTATGTGTGTGTGTGTGAGTGGTTTTGTAGGTCTGGGAGTGGGTGTGTGAGTGAATGTGTGGGTGTGTGTGACTTTGCAGACCTGTGTGGGTGTGTGAGGGGCTCTGTAGGTGGATGAGTGAGTGGTTGTGTGAGTGGCTGTGTGGCTAGCTGTTTGACTAGCAAAGTAGGTGTGTGAGTGTTTGGGTATTTGAGTGGCCATATGGATGTGTGAGTGGGGGTGTGTGTTAGTAAGTGGGGGTGTGTGTGGGTCTGAGTGGGTGTACGTTTTTTAAATTGGGGTCTGAATCGGTAGATCCACTGTGGAGCACACAGGTGGTCGCGCTGAGAACCACAGTGAATCCACTGATCCTTGTGAGCTAAAAGAAACGTTTTTGGATAATTTCTTGCCCACGAGGGGTTCCTCACAGACCCCTGCATCGGTTCCATGGAGCCAGGGTACCTGCACTCTGACCCCTTCTATCCTTTCTTAATTATATTTTCCCCCTTGGGAACAGAGTCCCCATGCACTAAATGGCGATCGCACCTTTCCTCTCAGGTTGTGGGCAGCCAATCACATCATTGCTGTTGTTGGTGGATCCGAGAATCTCCCATGATAGATCTGCGTCTCTAGATATACATAAATATTTTTACTTTAATAACTCCAAAACTACTGAACAGATTTACACCAAATTACAAAAAGCACTCTTTCTGGACCAAGATCCAGCTTTCTGTCCAATTTGATGTGATCCTGTTCAGGGCTTTGGGTCGTAGCCGTGTCTAAAATCCCTGTAGGAAATTGCATGGGGAAAATGTATTCTGGGAACCTCCTTCTTCTCGGCCCCTGCTGGACAGATCGCACTGAAACTTACCAGACAGGAGCTGAAGTGACTGGCAAACTGGTTTTGAAAATTTCATGATGATTAGTCAAAAGGCGCCAAAGTTGTTAGCAAATCAAAATTCGCTCTTCCTACGGAAACTAGGTCCTGAATAAATAAATAAATATAGCAAATCTCCGGACCACCTCTAGCTCAACCGAACCAGCGAAGAAAGGAGAACAAACCACTTAAGTACGGCAAGATGTTTCCTTTATTGCCAAGTATTACCAATGACGCTTTCTTGGTCATGTGATCATAGACAGTGAGAGCATACTATGTAAACCCCACAGATACAACTCTGTATATTTCATTACTTGCTGAATTCATCCATAAAAATAGATATAAATATAACAGCAGTATTAAAATATATACACTCACAGATAATCATTGTAATATTAAAGGAACGACTTGAAAAATGTCTGCAATAATATAGACACCACCTCTACTACCTCAGACATCATAAGATAGTATATAACGGTTTAAATACATATTTTTGTCTTCTATTGTAGAACATTTCATATTACATAATATTTCTTTAAAAAAGCCGCTAATTGAGTGTTTATTACTGTATAAATACAGGAAATCTGATAACATATATGTCCTTTGTTATCTAATGTTGTTTAAAAGTTATTCAATATCTCTGGAGTTCATGTGCAAAATATAGCAAAATTGATAAAGTTACTGTGAAAAAAACTGTGAAAAAATCTGTGTAAATAGCTTGTGAAAAGTGCAAACCGTATGATAAATAACATCCATCAATATCATCAATAATAATGAACCAAAATTCTTGGATACAAATTGTTAAAAATATAAATAGCATTGTAAGACATTATCATAACCGTAAAATTAAATGTAAAAAAGGAGGTAAAATGTATATATCTATTTACATTATATTTGCTGTCTAATCTGTATAGAAATTGCTGTCATTAGAAACTCATCATAATAATTCATATTATTTCCCATTATGTTGAATGCTATGATATTAGGGAACCTATATATCATGCAGAGAAATTCAAAACAAATACCGAAACCAGCAAACCCATAGAAGACTTACAATAAAACCAACTCATTCAGTAGATAACAGGGAACCTCAATATCTACAAGCAATTATGCAATTCCTCAGTATTGTTTAACCCATTGGGCCATTTGCTGTCAAATTCTAATATCATCTTGGTTTCAAGTTGACGAAACTGGCGCTCACGATTTCCACCCCTTCTTGGTTTAAAGATAGCTCCTACCACAAAGTACTTAAGGCAAGCCACATCATTGTTATGACATCTCTTAAAATGGCGTACCACTGGGTAGGCTGGGTCTGTGTGCAGAATGGCTCGAAGATGCTGCAAAATCCTGACGTGCACCTGTAGCTTGGTACTTCCAACGTAGTTCAATCCACAGGTGCATGTCAAGACATACACAGCATACTCCGTTCTGCAATCATAACTTCCAGAAATTGCCACATCTAGAGTACTGAATGGGGTCCGAAAAAGAGTGGTGTTGACTTCAAACTTACACGCTCTGCAGTTGGAGCATTTTCGAAACCCTTGTGCAGGTTTGAGCCACATGCTATTGGAGATTGTTTCAGGACTATATTTCATCTAGAACTGTCCCTATATTTCATCTAGAACTGTCCCCATATTTCAAATGTGTTGTGTATATATATATATATATATATATATATATATATATATATATATATATATTCTAGCTCCAAAACACCAGCCTGCCGCACCTTCGAGAGGGTGCCGCATAACGGGGGTGTACCCGTCAATCATAGTCCACTCCAAACATCCTCCAGATTCTCGACCTGTAATGGATTGCAGCACTCACGGGGTGGTTTCTCAAAGATCTTTATTTAGAAACCCTCAGCACATCAACAAGACGCGTTTCGGCGTGTAGCCTTCGTCAATTGTGTAACAGTTGGCGTGGTGGCCATTGCTCTTATTTCATCATTTCCGAATTAGATTTCATTGACAACAAAAGAGGACTCGCAGGTAAAGCTATAATGTGCCGCCATATTGTAACGTGCAATTTATAAGGCAATATATACCCCTATGGGAATTGGTTGAAAGCGTCGTATTATATATCTAATCATACATTTATCGACACACAATATGCAATTGTAAAACATCGTGGCCCTTGATGGGCACAAAATCATACCATTATGTCCGTATAGCGTACACTCTCACCCTGAATGGGCACACTGACAGTCCAATGTTGAACTCCACTTCATCAGATTACATTGCTGCGCTGGTTGAGACTTATTTACTTTTTTGTCCATTAGCTGATACATTAAAACACATAATTACAAATTATTCAATGTTACTTTATCTGAATTACTCAATTCATTTCTAAATACACTATATCAATGCAGAAGACCTGTAAAATCGTGGAAAATCTCTAGAGTATACAAAATTAACCTGTTCTAATATTACTAACCCAAATGTACGGCCAATTCCTCATGCATATTAAGACCATAAGGCATTTTACTTTGCAAGTCTATTATATACCGTGACTCAAGTCTCCTGAGTTTCTGTAGTCGATTGCCCCCTCTTACATTTACCGGAACACTGTCTAAGCACATGTATGACAACAGATCCCTGTTGCGACCATGTGCCTTATCAAAGTGTCTCGCCACGGGATAGGATTCATCTACATTCTTGATAGCCCGCATATGCTCCAATATGCAAATTTTGACCTGATGGGTCGTACTACCAATATATCTCTTCCCGCAGGGGAAAATCAGACAATAAATGGCATATGGCGTAGTACATGTCAGACATTTCTGTATCTTCTTAGGTGTAGCTAGGCCTGGAACTTTATATGTGAGAGCCCGTTTACTGAATGTACACGCTTTACAGCGTCCGCAGGGAAAGAAGCCATTTAATGCTTTAGAAGAAGGTTTAGAAGACTGTCCCTCATAATGGCTATGTACCAAGTGATCTTTTAGAGCCCTTGCTTTACTAAATGTTACTAAAGGGTTCGATGGCAAGTCACCTCTTATGGTATTATCAGTTAAAAGAATATTCCAATTTTTCCGTAATATCCTTTTAAGTTCACCCGCGTTATCAGAAAAAGTGGTGATAAACCCAATCACCCCACTGTCAGGTTCTTTACTTTTGGTTTCCAGTAGTTCTTCTCTCTGTATGTTATTCACCTTATTAAGCGCTTGGGTTAATATTCCATCTCTGTAACCTCTCGCTTTAAATCTAGATAGACATAGCCTCGTCGCTTTTTGGAATTCTTGTTCACAAGAGTTGTTTCTTTTTAGTCTTAACAGCTCTCCTTAAGGGATGCTGTTAACTAGCTTTTTCGGATGGTTACTGGTGGCATAAAGTGTCGAATTGCCCTCTGTTGATTTGCGGAAGAGTTTCGTATGCAGTTTCCCCTCTTCTATGTACACCGTGAGATCTAGATAGTTTACCTCTGTGCTACTTATTTCTCCTGAAAATTTAAGGTTCGCTTCATTGTTATTTAGAACATCGATGTATGTACCTGCCAACTCAACCGGGCTGTCCATTATAATAAACAAATCGTCTATATAACGATACCACCCCTTGATTTTACAATTCCAGTCTTGATTGTCTTGCGACCAGGCCACCTGCTCCTCCCACCAACCCACGAAAAGATTCGCGAAGCTGGGGGCGGAGCAGGTGCCCATCGCCACACCCGACATTTGTTTAAACAATTGCTTGTCGAACAAAAATATATTATTGTTCAGACCAAACCTTATGAATTCACACAGCATCTTATTGTGTTCATAGTAACGCAATGGTCTCTGTTCCAAGAAACTCTCTATTGCTCTTAAACCATCCTCGTGTGCAATGCACGTATATAGGCTTGTTATGTCTAACACCATCATACAGTAACTCTCCATGTTACATTATTTAAGCAATTGAGGAAATGTTTCGTATCTTTCAGGTACGATTTTAATGTTTCAACGTATGGGAAGAGAAAAGAATCAATGTACATTGATAAATGTTCTGTCAGACTTCCCTGCGAGGCCACAATGGGTCTCCCAGGTGGATTCAGCTTATCTTTGTGGATCTTAGGTAGGTAATAAAACGTCGGCGTGATAGGACTTAGGCACCTCAAAAACAAATATTCATCAGAATTAAGCATGTCCAGTTTATACCACTTCGAAATCATCTCATGATAGTCTGTTATGCTTTGATTATATATGTTGTCATTAATCTTCATATATGTCTTTGTATCCTCCAACTGTCTCAGAGCTTCTGTTTCATATTGTGTCTTGGTTAACAGTACAATATTTCCTCCTTTATCTGAGGGTTTGCAGACCAGGGAGGAGTCTCCACACAATGTCTTTAAAGCTTCTTGTTGTTTTTTTGAAAAGTTTTTGACTTTATTTTTATATTTGTTATCATTTCTCAGACGCGTAAGATCTTTCACCACTGCATCCGCAAAGGTGTCAATCGCATCCGTGCCCATGATTGGCATGAAGCTTGAGGAGGGTTTAAAAGCACTCGCCCCTCCCTTCTGTTGTACCTCCATATTTTCCAACATTTGTGTGTTACTTATATTCAATACCACGCCTTCATTCACCTCCATTCCCAGTTCTTCTAAGGTTCTCATACCCGCTAAATCTTTGCATCTCATATTACCTGCTCCCGAACTCACCACAGCCGTGGATTTCGTGGGCGAAGGTTTCATCTTAAAGAATTTATGCAATTTCAATTTGCGGGTGAATTTAAACAAGTCTATTCTCGTTTGTGCGAATTCCAAATTCTTTTGTGGGCAAAAGGAGAGACCTAATTTTAGGATTGATTCTTCTTCCGAGGTTAAAACTTTCGGTGTCAAATTGACAATGGTTAAATTGTCTTCCTCATTTAGGTTTTCTTCTTGTAGAAGTTCTTGCTGCGGGTTACGGGTGGCGAACCTACGATGTTTCTTGCCGCCGCCCCCCGCCTCGTCTTCCTCTTCCTCCTCATCTCTCTGGGGGCTTGCCCCTGCCGCCCTGCAGTTGTTGTTTCCGCATTAACTTGAACTCCTCGTGAAAATGTGAGGGATCAGCTTGGCCATCTTCACTCGATAACTCATCTCCATCTATATATATGTGTTTTTTTTTACATAATCATAAATAAACAGAACAGTCCATATTTAAATCTGGACAAATAAAACGACCTCTTGCGCCGCGGCCAGGGCGACTGACGCTGGAATCTGGGGATCACGGTTCGATCCCCGGCTCCGGCGGCAGATTAGCCCAGCACCATGTGACTCTGGGCAATAGCTCGCTTAATCTTCCCGACGGCCCCCCAGCGCCTAGAGACCCTAACGGGTGATTGTGCGCTTTACAAATGTGGACTTTACTTTTTACCTTTATGACACATCCAGTATTAATCCATATGATATTACTGCATTGAAAATATGACAAAATAGGGTCCTCCAGCCAGGATGCAAGTTCGGGGATTATTTACTTTGCAGCAGGCAGTGATGCTCTGACCACTGCCACGGGGGTAATATTACGGCTATCTTCAGCTTGGATTTTCAGCTCCCTATTCTCAGCTTCTGGCAGTTCTCTCATGTATTTCATGTTCTTATCCTGAAATTGACTTGTTTGTGGACAGAATGGTGGGCAAAGCATTGCATCTGTTGCTTCCACAGGGGTTGTATTTGTCAAATTAATTTCCATAGGGGGAGATGCACGATTTATAGGGTTGCTGTTGTTTGATATGACTGGGCTGGGCATACTGTTGGCTTTAATATTTAATACAGACCCACATCTTTCAATGCTAGTATTGAGAAGGGGGTAGGAGAGCCTACTGTAGAGACAATTACTCAAGTAGACTTTGTCTTAGACTATTTTGGATAGGACTGGATAGTTTGTACAGGACGGTTCACAGGAGAAGTGGTTTTAGGCACAGAAAGTAGTAGTGAACACTGGCTGTGCCTATTCTCCTTTAGAAAACTAGCTCTGTTTGTTTCTATTCTGTGCCTTCACCTTTTCTTCTGGAGCCTCGTGGTATGTTTCAGTTTGCTGCACTCCCAGGTTTTCTGTTTTTCCCGAGGGCCAAGAATTTAGGGTCACGGGCTTGATTCAGGAAAGTGGTAGTGATTCTCTTATTGGCTAGCTACAGGACTAGCCCACCTCCCATTGGTGATCTTCCAGGATTGACTGTTTGGAACTGCTGCTGATCCAATCTTTAAAAGGCCACCTGCTGCTCGTTTTTTCTTTGTCTCTTTAAAAAATGTATTTTAAAAGTATAACATCCCAGAATTAGCCTTTTAATTACTGCACCACTTTTGCTAGAAATTAACTCTGTAGGTTTCACCATGTTGCTGTCCACTATCTATTCCACTAGATATTTCTTTCTCTACTTTCGCATTTCGGAAGCAATTTTTCCCCCTGTTTTGCAACAAGGTTTGAACATGGCCGATGAAAGTTTAAGGAGAGATTTAAGTATTAGATGTATGAGAAGCATTACTGGAAATATAGTTGAGACTTGTACTCTCAGTATTTTTCTTACTTTATCCCTTCAGGCTACCTGGGGCATTTCTATTCAGTGGTTTTTCCCATTTAGTTCGACATCTCTGTGAATATGTTCTGACGCTTAGTCCTGGACTCCCGGATCTCTATGAGGACTTTAGGAATAGGGCTCAGTATATGTCTGGCATCGGTCATCTCAGGGTTGGGGCGGTGTAGAGCAAAACTGCAGGAGTGCAAGTGCATTGTATGATGCAGTGAGAGGCCAGGGGCACACTATTTGGCCTTAAGCTACTTAAACATTAGTAACCGTTGTTAGCAAGAAGACAACGGTCTCTGGTCAATGCTTTCACAATGCGACATTTTCATAAATTTTAGCTATTTCTGTAGTTGAGAAGGCTGCATGATGCCCGCTTGCCATAACTTTACTTGTTTTAAGTATAACGGCCAGTGCCATTTCTGCACAGGGGCAGTGTGACAAGCCAAGCTGGTCAAAAAGAACATTTTTCTGGGGTTCTTGGTTTCAATTGACTCTGTCTCCTTGGTTTTGAGGGATCACTCTCTTTGAATAAGGTTGGTACATCCCAATCCCTTTCAGGCACTTAGGGTTGATGACACTCTTTGCCGTTCTTGTGTTTTTTCCAAAGTACTACATTCTATCTCTCCCCTCACAGCCGCTAACTGGAGTCAGCAAACTACTCTGAAGGAAGCTCTTGCTAGTCTCACACCTCAGGAGAGTGTCGTGCAGCTGTTTAAACTAATGCAGCTAGCGGCATTGTTTGCCTTATGGCTGGCTGGGATCTTTGGTCTCCAAATTGGAGACACCAGCCTTCAGCCAGATGCAGCAAACGCGGAGTGATCCACCTTCACTGCGCTCCAATTTAATGCCTGGAAATATACACATACTATATCATATACATACAATATCAAACTTGTCCAAGTTTTAATAATTAAGGGGAACGTAACCTTTATTACGCTATCTCAGCTTGTGAAACGTTAGTGCTGTAAAATGACTGTATAGTACTTTTGGAGTAGGGTTTGGCAATGCTTACCTACGTCTAATATTCCAAGCCCCACTTCAGTAACCTAACCCCCTGCCTAGATTCCAGTGAGATAGATGGACTTACTACAGTTGCGGAGAGTCCTTGTGCAGAGGAAGTTAGTTGTGCCAATGTAGCAGTACCATGTTGTGTACTGTGCTTAATGACAAAGCTTTAGGCAAGGGACAAGCAGGAGTAATGCAACCCAATTAGGGAATCTACCACCTTCAGCATTCACCAGGTAGCAGCAAGGGTAACACGGTAAGGACTCAAGTTGAACTGAAAGCTGTAATACCCCACCAAGCCCTGGAAACAGAGATCCTAGTCTAAGTAACTTCAAGGTGACACTGGAGCTGCTCATGAGTGCTGTCTGCATTTGCAGCAAAAACCACCATCAGGGTTGCTTAAAATATCATCCAAACCACCTATAAAACATAACATTAGCCCCACACACCCACTATTTCACCAATCCAGAAGCTACATGCCTGCTTTACTCCAGTGCTCCTTCATTTTAGAACTGTGCAATCATATTAGGAGGTCTTCCTTGCATTTTCACCCATCCTTTCCGTAAAATCCACTGTGCCCAGTCAATTTGTAAATATTTAATATCATGGAATACGGATTTAGGACGGAGCACAAGAAAGGATCTTTTGTGGGAGTGACTGGTTTTCGAGCTCAACACCCTATGAGAAACCTACCACCCACCCCAAAATGTTTCATGTTAAATCGGGGTTAAATATAAACAAATATTGTGATAATTCCAGTATAGGGAGATCTTTCAAAACTGCTGCTATGTGTCAATACTACTGTGGTGATTGCTCCATGTTCAACAGTTTATAGGTGAACACAAGAAAGCCCCAGTCCGATCAACCTTAGGCGAAGTTACTTTCCAAACTCCAACCAAGTGCGATAAAGACAAAAAACGCTTTGAACATTAACATTGCTGTCTTTCATGGGGGCAAGTATGTGAGGTAAACAGCCAGAAATCAAGTAGCCAAGCTTTATATTATATAATATTCCTATCAGGTTGCCAGCTGCTTTGCGTGTGCCTGTCTACGGCATTGTCCTTCCACTACAAGCTGGCAGACCTGTAGGGCGGCGAGGCCATACTTATGCTGTCCTGCAGCATCAAGGATGTGCTGCAGACAAGCCCCGCTATGTGCGTAGGGCAGTAAGCTCTGCCTTGGAGGAAACGGGTGCTTCGACATATCTCCTGGGGATAAGGTCAGAGTGACACTGAAAGGAGCAACCAGGCTTAGCACAGACAGATACTGCAGCTCCTTCCCGACACAACAGTTTCTGGTCTCTCGCCTACTCAGAGATGCTTCAATTTATGCAGCTCTGGAAAACATGTCTACCTTGCCTCCATCCAGCTTTTGATCCGGCGACCAACAGTAAGCTGTCTAACTGAGTCGGGGTGGTGAAGTCCTCTCTACTTATCCAGTCAGAAAGCTTTTTGCATCTAAAACTCAAATAAAGGACAACTAGAGTCAATGACGAACAATTCAAATGTTTATGGATGGAATATTATAAACTAGATGCCCTTAAAAAAGTTGTACTGATGGTGGCCCTAGACCAGGCCCTTCCAGGACCTGCACACCTTGCCCTGTCCTGGAAGCTCATCAACTGCAGACAATGCTTCTAGAAACAATAACATAGACCATAGCGAGGAATGTTGTCAATGGTTGCAACAGAAGTTTTGTAACAGGTCAAAAATCTATTATAGACTTATGGGACAAATATTTGGGCGTACCAACGGTGGTCATCTCCAAGGAGAGAACCGATACCTTTAGTTCAACTGAGCTGCCTGTAGCTGAAACTCCCATTTTGGGACAGAGAGGGGGTCCATGCAGTGCTGTGTTACTCACAGAAAATAAGGATAACACTACTTTTAAGGCGACTGTGTTAGTCTTAATCCAGACAACGTTTTCCATTATCAACCTTGCGAGTACCCAGAAAACTAGAGAACAGGGCAGAAAGTACTTCTCTAGCTGGTCATTACGAGCTTTGCATGCCAGTAACATACATGTTGTGTTTGCCACAAGTAGCGCGCTCACTTCTCTGTGCATATCTGGCCCGAGACATATTCACTTCTTGGAAAAATTAACCATTCTGTGAGTGTTTTTGGCAACTTACATCAGGGCTGAAAGGAGGGTATTCATGATGGAGAAAATGCTGAGAGAATAAGAATTATTTAACCAATATAAAGGTAACTTAGTCACACTCTTAGGCTCTCACTCCTTCCCATTCTCAAGCCTCTGAGTACATTCTATAGTAAATGAGAATAAAAAAGAGAAAAGGAGAAGAAAAATGTGCACCCTTTTGGCAAAATGGGTTGATAAGATCTTTGTGGCCGAATCCTGTATCATTCTAGGACGAAACCTTTAGATTGTGATGTTGGGAGAATGTATGTGGGGTATCCCATATAGCTGCGCTACATATGTATCCGACATCTACCTATTAAGATGCATCCTGAGCTCAGAGCATCTACTCAGAAATTGAGACTTGCATTCTTCTTAAGGTTTGTGAATTCTGTAGGTATTACTGTCAGCCCAGCAGTTGCTAAGGCTCCTGCTGACAAATGGATATTGTGTTGTAAGACCCAGTGTAACACTTTGCAAGGAGCACAACCCTCACCCTGTTACTGAGTCAACTCTGTTCGGGCTAAAGTTGCATCGGTGTCACTCACCAGCTAAGTAGATGTCCGAAACTCATGAATGGCAGCTATGTGGGCTTTGTCCAGACTAAGTACAGTCACCTCAGCTGAGGAGGCATGCAGATGATGAGAAAGAATGTTGTGTGAACAATCTCTTCATTCAGATGGAATTCAGACTGTACCGTGCTAACTGAGCCCGGATGAAATTCCTGTTCTGCCAAAGTAACCTCACGTAACGCTAATTACAGAAAAGGTTGGGGACCCCTTGGCTACAGCTTGCGAATTTGGAACTGGGGAACCAGGTTCGAATCTCGGTATCCTGTGATTCTGAGAAATGCACCCAATGTATTTGTGCTGAAGAAAAAAAAATTGCAACCTATGAAGTGCTCATGTAAAGCGCTATATAAAAACCCTCAAAATATACACAGAAGGTACACACGCTCAGCATTATACAGAGCCGGCTCGAGAGGTGTACTGAGTCAGTGAGAAGGCAGCAATTACCTTCAGTGCTTTCTGAGCACTGAGTGACAGAGCAGCAAACTCCGGGTGGCAGCCTGGCCGCGGGCTGTGTGCGCGGGCTGCCGCCCCCCGCTTCAGTGATCGCCGGTGCCAGCTCTGATGTGCGGGAAAGCGACCGCGCAGAAAGCCGAGCACTGCCAGCACTTGCATAATGAAGTCTATGCTTTAAATTGTGCCCAGTGGGTTTTCAGTCAGTACAAAGGATGTCCACCTCTCACCTGTAAACGCAGAGCCCGTTATAATGTTTTTTTGTCGCGTGTGTGCTAATTAAAAAAAACCTTTCATCTCAAGGTTCCCTTTTTATTGCAGGCTTTTCAACTTTAAAAATGTGACAGAGAATTAATTGTATTTTAATTGTGATGAAATCTATGTCGCACGTGTCATTGTCCTTAACAGGTATAAAATGATTATTCTAGATGCATAGCTATCAGCAGTGCAGCAGGTGCAGCGACACAGGAGCTCATTGAGGCTGTTTTTCCGTTGGGGGGGGGAGGGGGGAGGCGTTTTGTTTGGGGTTGGGTACCTAGCTCCACGGAATGTGTACACATCAATCAAGGGTGTACACGTGGCGCCCGAAAGATGACTAGTGAGACAACGCATATTACCTGGATGTGTTGAGAATTTGTGCTTTATGTGTTTAAGGCTGTGCAGGTTCTTGGTCTGGAGTACAGGCTAAAGCAGAAAACTGAAATGTAATAAAAAAAAGCTAGTGCAAGACACACGAAGAGGACCGAATTCTGAGGGGCGCTCTGAACACAGCAGGCTACACTACTCTATCCTGAAACCCTTTTGGGTTCTTTCGTAAACGTTTATTTGTGTACCAAGGTCGCAAAGAAAAGCAATTTATTTGCGAACGCAGATTACCGGATTCGCAAACTCAAGGCCAGCGGACAATTACACACACAGACAGAACTTAACACACAGCAAAATTCACCAGTACATAACTGTCTGCTCAGCGAAATATAAGGAAATTGGACGCTCCGGTGGAGGGGTGAGGGTGGCGTGGGGCGACCAGTTGAACGGCAGTAAACATATAGAAGGTTGTTACTTACTTCATGGGGTATTCACATACCACCCCAAAGTCCTTCCGACTCAATGTATGCTCATGATTACAGTACTCACAAACTCTAAAATAAGAAGGGGAATGGGATGTGCAGGACACACAAACACTCGCACGTTTCTTGGGATGTAGAAGAGCAGATTTTTTCAGGGAGGGACAAAAGTATTTTTCCTCGTGGAGTAAAAAATATAATCAGCTTTGGCAAAGCCAAGGGTTCTCGGCAATCCAAGAGCTATAGGCGTTGTCAATCTTAATGTCTTTTAGCTATGTGTTATGGAGTGAAGTGGATATATGTGGTGTGAAGTGGATATATGTGGTGTGGAGTGGAATTATGTGGGTTGGAATGGAATGGTTTGTTGTAGAATTGTGTGGAGTGGAATTGTGTGGTGTTGAGTAGAGTTGTGTGTAGTGGAATCAAGGTGTGCAGTGGAGTAATGTAGATAGTAATTATGTGGTATTAAGTGTACTGGAATTATGTGGAGTGGGATTGTGTGTCATGGAGTGCGATTATGTGGAGTGGAATTGTGTGTTGTGGAGTGGCATGTAGGTGAGTGGAATTATGTGGTGTGGCATTTTGTGGAACTTTGTGGTGTGGGTTGGATGTATGTGGTTTGTAGTGAAATTGTAATGCGGAGTGGAATTATGTGGTTTGGTGTGAAATGGAATTGTGTAGATTTGATGTGTGTGGCGTGGGACTGTGTGGCGTTGAGTGAAATTATGTCGCGTGGTATGTGGAGTGTATTTATGTGGATTGTTGCTATGTGGCATAGCATGGATTTATGTGGTGTGTATTTATGTGGTATTGAGTAGAGTAATAATGCCGAGTTGAATTATGTGGTGTTGAGTGGTAGTATGTGGAGTGTAAATATGTGGAGTGTAAATATGTGGTGTGGAATTGTGTGGTGTGGAATTGTGTGGCGTGGTGTGGAATTGTGTGGCATTGTGTGGAATTACGTGGCATGGAGTGGAATTGCATGGCATGGTGTGGAGTGGAATTATGTGGAGTGGAATTTTGTGCCATGGTGTGGAGTGTAATTAGGTGGTGTGGAATTAGGTTGCATATTGCGAAGTTGAATGTGGTGGCGTGTAATTATGTGTTTTTTAGTTGAGTGGATATATGTGGAGTGTAAATATGTGACGTAAAGTGTAATCATGTAGTTGGATTGGAAGTAAGTGTAGTGGAATTAAAAGACGTCTAAATGTGTTGTGTGTAGTAGAATTATGTTGCTGGATTTGTGTACTGTGGCATTGTGTGGTACTTTAAACTTGCAAGACAAAACTCAAAGATCTAAAAGAACTCTCAGGCATACTTGCCTATATTCAAAAGTCAGCGCTCCAGGCCAGCTATGAACAATAATACTAACCTGCATGACAACCGCCAACATTCCATAACGTCTAACGATTAGAACACGCTGCCCATTCGAACAACGGGCTTTATTTCTTTATTTTTAGACCACATGCTGATCATGTGGTGCCCGAGCTCAAACGAACTAGACTACTCCTTAGTAACAAATACTAAAATAATGCAGATACCACATTTCGAAGGAAAGTTTCTAAATTGACAAACCTATTATGACTCAAACCGCAACTGCGAGAACAATAAGGCTTACAGCCTCACTAAGCCTGACGCTTACTGTTTTCAGGTATTGCTAATATAACTTGAAAGAGGTCTCCGAACTCACTGGGCGATTGTAACCCAGACCACAACAATTAGACCGAAAAACTTGTGACGTGAAGCTCACACATTTAAAAGAAATGAATCTCGGTCATACGCTGCCTATATTTAATGGAGTAAGTGAAAACACGAGCACTCATATGAAGTGCTAACACATAATGCAAGAAGCGATGAGGGTGGGGTTTGGAGGACGGGTCAAGCAGTGAAGCGGGAGGGGTTTGAGGGATGGGCAAGCAACACCGGGACATTAATTTAAAAAAATCCTCCCACTTTGAAGTCAGAGAAAGAAAAAAGTAGTCAAGTGCCTCCTGAAAACAGCATCTGACATTTGACCTCGGTCTTTGAATGCACAGCAAATGTGACGAGATAAAAACAAGATTTACAGGCCTGTTTACAGAAACAGAACTTGAAGCCAGTGAAAACATGAGTGCTTATGTGCAGTGCTCAAAACCAAAGAAAAAAGAAGTTCCTTGACCAGCTCCTAAAATGGGAGCAGTGGATATATAGTAGTAATTGGTTCATGCTTTCGGGTAGTGCTAAACACAGGAAGAGGTATGACGCATACATGCCATGGACAAATGGGGAGTAAGAATTTGAGAGTGACGATGGAGCAAATAGGAAGCCTCTGGATGGGCTGAAGTCCACATAGTGAATACAACATCCCTCTTCGGAGCTGCCCATGCGTTCAGCCAACATCTGCTTGGATCAATAAATGATATTGTCTAGACTCAAAGAAATGGTGGACTTGCTTGTCTCTCTGCATGCTGTATAATCTTGACTCGAATGTCAACATTATACATGCTGTAATGTCTGTTACTTTCTCAATAAAATGTTATTAAAAAAAAAAAACACAGTAAGCCCTTGTGCTAACGTAATGCTATATATGAGGACTATTTGTGCTACAACTGAACACAGAGGCACAAATAACTTCTTAATAACCGGTTTCAGCACACGGTTTCTGCCAGTTCTCGCATGTAAGCAGATCTGGATCTGCAAAAAGTGAAATAAAAAGGAAAGGATTTTGATATAGTTAGAAATTTCAACCTACACCTACGTAACCAATTATTGCCATTTTCGTTATGCTAATAATAAAAGGTCCTTAGCTGGATGTTAAATAGCATTAGTGGAAAAAATAATACCTAACTTCAGCCCCCCAACTACCAAACAATGTAACAATTCATTAAGAGCTTTCAATAACACTAAGAAAATAAATAGGTTTATCTACAAAGCATTATATATTGTTTGACTCTCCTTGAACTACAATATAATTGATAGTTGAATAACATGCATTCACGATAGAAATGCACTCAAACGCAGTACCTGACCAAGAAAATTACCCATTTACTTCAACAACGCTATACACCCAACGCGGAACCCAAGATCACAACGTAAAAAGAAAAAGCCAAAAATTGTTTTCATTTACTAAGTATACTCAACTTTTAACTATTCAACAGTCAAGGACAATTGCAAATACATTTGCGTTCAGCAACTTAGTACTTAAGCTAGTGAAATGCATCTACAGAAAACAAGAACAATGGAGTAACTATGAAGAGCAGAGAGATGGCTGGAGACAATGAGCCCTGCATGTCTTGTTGGTAATCACGAACAACGATTGTACACAAAGCGAAAGGCAGTCGAAGCTGGTAGACAAGTGGATAACTTATAGGTTCAAGGACGAGTATGGCACAATCACAATAAAAGTTGGAGTACCCAAGGTGGAATAAGCGTCTTGTGTATACATGAGCTACAGATTCAACAGAGGAGGGCAGCTGTTGCTATCCTTTGTTATGGCTTATCTCAGGAAAAGTTATTCAACAATGTGCTTTGGCAAAAATGGCATGGCTGATTTAGCTACAATAAATTTGTAAAGTACTACGTATGTGGTAAAATAAAATACATGTGATGGCCATTAAAAGGTATCCATCCATGTACATTTTAGAAAGTGAGCAATTGCTAGTCGAGGAGATTCAATTTAAACAACATAGCTTGTCACTCAGTGAAAACAAAAACAGTTCACCATTAACACTGCCTCCCATAAGCC
The DNA here is from genome assembly GCF_964261635.1 of Lissotriton helveticus. Taxonomy (NCBI): domain Eukaryota; kingdom Metazoa; phylum Chordata; class Amphibia; order Caudata; family Salamandridae; genus Lissotriton; species Lissotriton helveticus. The sequence continues at coordinate 340,270,736 of NC_136070.1, forward strand.
AAAGTAAGTGAAAATGGGTGTTCTGAATAAGAAGAATGTCTGCAGCACACCACATGAGTTAAACACATTGATATGAACTGTTTACTAAGTCATTGGCGCCCCCAAACATGGCATGAAGTCATTTTGCCAACTATTGTCATGTCAGGCAGCTCCAGTCCCTCCCTTCACAGACACCAGCCCTTGCAGCACGTAATCTTTAGTCAGCAGCAGGTCAGTGGCTGCTCATCAACAGGCACTTGAGGTTCCCCCCCCCCCCCAATTCGGTGCTTCCATAGGACTGCTCCTGGTCAACAAGGGTCACATGCAAAAGAGAAGGACCCTCCCCATTCTGCCATCTTGGTTAAATACGTCATTATATAAATGGCGCATCGTACAGTACTTATTATGAGGGGGCTGTTCATGTGCCTTCCATCATCGAAAGAATCCTTAAAATCACGAGCTTCCAGGGTCATCTACGGAAACATCTGAACAGACATTTCCCCCCCCCCCCCCCCCCCCCCCCCCAACCGGCACAACATCCACTGTAGAAATTAAACTGCTGTTTCAATAATAACCAGGAAAAAGAGGAGTTAGGCCCAAGGGGGCAAGGCACAAGCAGCCCCCTTGGGCCTCACTCCTCTTTTTCCTGATTATAGAGCGGGTGATGACCCGCGAGAGTAGGGACTTCCAAAATAAGGTGTTTCCCTAGCGATATTGATAAAACCAATTACAGGCAGGCCTCCTCTCTGAAAAAATATGGCTAAAAAAGACACGTTGTCATACACAGAAAGTCATATACAGAATTTGATGTCTGCTCCTTCTCCCTTTTCCACAATCTCATTAAGTGCATCAGCAAAACAACAGAACGAAACTGAAAAATTAGTTCGTCTCCATAAAAAACATATCCGTACCGAGTTGCACGGCCATTTTCTCTTGGAGCACCTAAAAGCTGGGACAATCCCTTGGGGGACTCCAGGTGAAAAACGTTCCCGTTATATTAATTGAAGACAGTGAATACAAAAAAGGCTTCAGTTTCATCAATACGAAGTGCAGTAGAGACCTTATGGTCCATACAATAGAGACGGCTTAAAGACTATGCTTGAAAGAAGCAGAGGAACTGGAGCAGCTAACACAGGCTATTAAGGATAACCAGTCTGTAACAGAAGCGAAGGCTCTTTTAGAGAAAATTGGCAAGGACATTCCGGTATTCAAGGACAGTGCCATTAATACAAAAAGTGCTAACTTTGAAAGAGACACCAAGACGTTCAAGATTGAACATGTTTATCCATTCCTCAAGGAGGATTATTATACCTCAATAGAGGCACGTAGAGCACTATCCACGTACCAGGGACGTTCCAAAAAACGTTTTTCAACCTTTTCAGACACCTCGTCGTCAGATTCTTCTGGAGAATCAGGTCCTAGAGAAGGTGACCCTAAAAAGCAGGTAGCTTTTTTAGACAGGGGCCAATAACAAAAGGCAAGATACAAACCACAATGGGAAATGAAAACCAGGAACCGGTTCTACAAATCGTGGAAGCCCCAACCATAGTCAATTTATCACAGAAGCAGCTGTCAAAAGAGGAAGAAACCATATTAAATTTGGGCTTACAATTAGTCCCAAATAGACAAACAGACTATACAGAACTAAAACTAGAGGCAATTGAATTTCGTAGGAAAATTCGTTTGAAAGCTTTTTTTGCCAGTCATGACCCAATAGCAAACAATGAGACGACAGGGCTGAGGAATAAGTCCAAATTTGTTCCCAAACAAAATATTCTCAAACAAATTGTAGCATTTGAACAAATGGTCCTATCATCTATTACCAAATTGGAACGGAGAAAGAAATACATACAGCGGAACATAACTAACATGCAGCAGGCATCCATACAGAGTCTCAAACAAGATACATTGGTGATTATCAAGCAGGCCGATAAAGTGGGGCGGTGGTGATTTGGCCTAGGGATATATACATGAGAGAAGGAAGGAACCAAGTAAATAATCAGACTTGGTATCGTCCAATTAAGGAAGATACGGCACAATCTATACAAGCCGTAATATCTGAAATATTGCAGCTAGGACTAAAGGAAGGGTATTTGGGACCAAAAGAGTTTGACTTTTTAACTAAGAAGTTTCCAAGAACGCCATATTATACTTCGTACCGAAGGTCCATAAACATTTAGGAGAACCACCGGGAAGACCCGTAGTTTCTGGGTGTGACTCTATCTTAGAGCCAATTTCTAAATATATGGATTACTTCTTGAAGCCTTTCGTTAAAGATGTCCCATCATATTTGCTTGACACTACAGATTTTATTACCAAGATTGAGGGCACCCCATTTGACGACCAGACACAAATAATGGCGACCTTTGATGTCACATAACTTTACACGCAGATACCTCAGGATGGAGCGTTGCAAGTGATGGAGACATACTTGGATAGCAGAGAGCGCCCACATAGGGTTCCCACCTCGTTCATATTACAACTGGCAGAGGTAACCTTTAAAAAGAACTACTTCAGATTTGATGATCAGTTCTTTATGCAGGTAAAGGGCACCGCCATGGGATGTCCATATGCACCAGAGATGGCGGTGCTCTTTATGGCCAATATGAAAAAAGGTACATGGAACAAAATAACTCCTTTCAAGGAAACATACTGCAGTGGCAAAAATACATTGACGACATCTGGGTCCTGTGGCAGGGGAGACGGATGGAATTGAATTTGTTCCATGAATGGCTGAATGCTCAACATCAAGACATCAAGTTCTCTGTTGAATCAAGCACCACAAAAATGACATTTCTAGATGTTGAGGTCTCCCCCTAGACAAGGGTTTAACAACATCCCTTTATAAGAAAAAAACAGACAGGAACACTATACTGCACCACAAAAGTGCGCATCCAAGAGGCCTCAAGAAAAACCTACCTTATGGGCAACTATTAAGAATTAGGAGAAATTGCGCAATGGTATCAGAATTTGAAAAACATGCCACCTCTTTCTGTAATGAGATGACAAAAAGAGGGTATCCCAAAAAGCTGCTTAGACACTCCGCAAAAAGAGCGAGATTCGCACCACGGGAAACCCTCCTTAATGTCAAAGATAAGAAACCTCTAGACAGGTTAGTGTGTGTATCAAAATTTGGCCCTGACACAAACAAATTTAGACAAATAGTTTTGAAGAACTGGCACCTCCTTGAAAACCTAGAATGCCCTTTTCATAAACCACTATTTGCAATGAAAAAGAGCCAAAGTATTGGCCAGCAAATAGTTAGAGCCGACACCTCCTTACCCAAACAAAAAGGTGATCTATTAACACAATGGAACTTGAAACGTTTGAAGGTCATCACAAGTGCGGCAATTGTGTCGCTTGCCACTCCACAATAGAAGGCACGGAATTCATTCACAATAATATCAGATGGAAACATCACGATTTCACTAATTGCAGAACTAAGAACGCGGTATATGTCATAGTTTGCACATGTTCCAAAATATACATAGGCAAAACAAACCAACAAGTCAATGCTAGGATCATGCAACACAGATCACGAATAAGGAAAAAAGTGAACACTGCACCAATGGTAGAACATTTTGTGGAGAAATCACATAGTGAAAATGACTTCAAATGGACTATACTGGGGGCCATTAAGACTTCTAAACATCAAATCAATATTGATGATGCGCTACTCAGAAAAGAGGCTTACCTCATTCTTAAGTATAACTGTACACTGACAGGTCTTAACAGTATGTCAGAGCTATCAAAAACTTAGAAACTACTGCACCCAGAATGCATTGCAATGGTTTTTCAAGGCAATAGGGTCCTATTGGAAAACACTCAGAAACTACAACTCCCAAGTACACCAACACCATATTAGTTTGAACACCGAGGATGAACTCCATTGCTGGCCAAACAAACAAGGAGTAGAAAGCAATTGCAGAGAAGAGATTCAAGAATCAGGTAAGCGCAAAAAGATATGGCAGCAAAGCGTATACAGAGACAAAATGGAATTAGTACAACTCTGTTCCTCTACTTCAAGCGCACCACTAAGCCCGTTTATTGTTCACAGGACTTCAACTGCCACCACGCAACTTTGATAAACGGACTTAAAGAAAAAAATAAAGGTAGGAGACAGCTGCTAACAGCATAAACATTTAAATAAAGTAATACAAATGCGCAATAATGACGGTTTCTTCTGTTTCACACAGAACTACAGCCTACTGTGAATAATTACCTGCTGGTTTAAAATTTGCAAAGATGAGAAAGATAAATAAGAAGCCTAAAGGTAAATGATCCAACCATAAACAATGAGATCCGTGAATAAAAGGCAAATAGAAAGGAGCCCCTGTAATCATTGTTTTATGTCACATACCCCTACAGAAATCGCCATTGCTGTTTAAATACAATTATTTTTATTTTTTATTTGCAAAGTTTTATATAGCGCTGGCTAAACCCGATGAGTTCCCTGGTACTTCGCGCCCAGGAACAGAAACGCGTCGACAGATAAATATACAGAGGTCTACTGAATAATTTAATTTGTGATTAGAGAAAAAAAGCTCCAGTTTTATACAAAAAAACAATTTGCTTGGTATAAGATTGGATATCGAATATAAACATTAAAGAGTCTTAAGGATCATAATCAAAAGCATATCCCCAATAGCGATATATGTATTGTATGTCTTTTTTGTTAAAATGTTTTTCATGTAAAATGTGGTTGTGATATATGTTGTACCGGACATTTATGTCTTATTTAAGTATGTTTGTTAAATTGTTTTGAGAACAAGGATATATTGATATGACACGACATAAGTCTCTTTTTAAATTGAAAGAAATAACTAAGATTAAAAAATAGTGATAATAAAAAGGTGAAAATAAACACACCGGTTCAAGCTGAAATCAATGGGTTTGGCTATTTAGCAAAGACATTCAGCTTTCAAAAAATGTGAGGTGCAGACAGATTCCTTTTTAACAAGTTTCAATAATAACCAGCATGAGAAAGAACTTTCTATCTGGATTCTATCAGCGTGAAGATACAAAACATGTAACTCACAATGAACACCGAATAGTGTGCCAGTTAGTTGTACATTAGATCCCTTCCAGGAAAAGAATACCCAAACACGTTTATGAAAAGATCCCTCTTGGTTCTTGTGATTAAGTACACGTTTAAGGATCCTTTTGCGAGCTACATGGCAAACGATAATCCACGTTTGCACAGGTCTAAAGAAATCTCCTCGTACACTGGAAAAGGTAGCCTATCAATCAGTGGCAGCTGACATCTATGGGGAGGCGGGGCCTTTGCAAACAAGCAAAATAAATAAATAAATAAAATTAAACATGTACAGAGTCCTCCGCACCAGACCTCATCTTTCTTCAACTGCAGCCTGGCACACAGGAAACTCCCTTGACCAATCCTGGCACTGCTCTCAGGAGCAGCACCCTGACTGGAGGAAGCGGCCTCACTCGGTGCTTCAAGGCACTCAGGAGGCCTGCACTTGCCCTAACCCAGCTCTCTTAAGGCTGATGAGTTAAAGATGTTTAAAGTGTCCATGTGTGGCTGGGTGTCGCAAGACGGCACGCCAAAAAGACATGAACACTTTAAACAGTGAACATACAGTCTACCCTCCTCCCTGCGTTTGTCACTCAGCAGGCTCTGCCCCATCCTGACGTGCTGTTCGGAACTGGAAATGAAAAATAAAATGGTAATAAAGGCCCATGTTATTTCTGATCTCTTGGGCTTTGGGTATGATTTAAGTGGGGTGACGCTCCTCTGCTCCAACGGAGTAGCCGACCCGGCTATCAATAAAGTTTGCATTAAAAACCATCCCCTCACCATATCCTCATTATCGAGACACAGGAATGTAATCCAGCTGGTAAAGGGTCAACGGTGCCAAGGGTTCATAGGGAGAAGCAGGACTTTTAGTAGCTGCCATTGCACCCTTGGATGCAGCAGCAAGCAAGTGTCAGGGACGAGAACAATGATCAAGGTGAGGAAAAAAAGGTGGCTTGTGAAAGAGGATCTGAATGATTCCACTTTGAATAGCTGCTTCGGATAATGTAAAGGCTCAAGCCCTCAAGCATGCACTGTCAAAGAGACCTCAAAACGACTGCAACTGCAACTGCACACTGGTCGATTCCCCATGGGCAGAAAATCCATCAGCTTAGGGTTAGCCATATACAATGAAATCGAAAATTTGCACAGATTTCCAAGAGTTTTGATGAGGATTTGTGTGAATCACCAGAAAGGTGGAAGCTAAAATAAATTTAGAGAGAAAATGCAATTCATAAAATTCTGACTTTCTTTGCCTTTAGTAGAACATACGATTTTGGCCACTGGTTGAATTTGTGGTACATCCTCTGACAAACAGGCAATGAAAGCTTCCAAGCTCTGCAGCAGAACTTGCTGGCCTACTGGTGCAAAGGTGTCAGGATGCTTGCTAACTTTATTCATTTTTTATTTTCCCTGGCAGAAACCGCATTCAGGAACAAGTTGTTCTTTTCACAAAGCCCCCGACCTCCCCACGTTTCTCTCACAAGAAAGCCTAGATATTTCTCTCATGCTGACCTCACACCTTCTACACCACCTCACCAAGACAATACTCCATACATCATCTTCAGAGACATTATCCTATATATACCTACCAATGAGTCATATTATATAAGTGTTGTAAGGCCCAACAGCGTTAGCACACATTTTTAGGTCTCGCCTAGACTAAAGCAAAAGCGAAAGCTTTTGCTGTCTAGGGAGACAACTTATGTTGCCGCTTTCTGGGGAATGAAGGGGAATGTGGACAGCAGACTGTTTCGAATTTCTTCTGCTGGAGATTAGACCTCGTGAGCGCGCCTTGACTGTATCTAATGCGTGTGTGTTTTTTTTTTTTAACGTGGGCCGGGCGCTTGCTTCAGTCAGTTTCACTTTCAAGTGCAGGCGTCAATGCGTCTGGTAGTTCTTTATGTGGAGTGCCTTTTGACCTCGTGAGCGCGCTTTGCCTGCATCTAATGTGCACACACACGTACACATACAGAGACATTCCCCCCGCCCTGCCGCATACACAGAAGCGCCCCCGGCCGCCGCATACATACAGAGACATCTCCCCCCCCTCCCCCGCCACCACCGCAGCTCTCCCCCCCCTCCCCCGCCCCCGCCGCAGCTCTTAACCCCCCCCCCCCGCCGCAGCTCTCCCCCCCCCGCCGCAGCTCTCCCCCCCTCCCTCGCCCCCACCGCAGCTCTCCCCCCCCTCCCCCGCCCCCGCCGCAGCTCTCCCCCCCTCCCCCGCCCCCGCCGCAGCTCTCCCCCCCCTCCCCCGCCCCCGCCGCAGCTCTCCCCCCCACCTGACAACACTTACCGGCTCCGGGCTCTGCTGGCGGGGGCTACACGAGAGCTCCCGCTCCTCGGGGCTCTTTCCGCAGCACTTCTCTTTGCTCCCGGTGTGACTCCTCGGCTCTGCAGCTCTTCTCCGGGGCCTCGGGACAAAAGCTACTCCTCTGCGCAGGCGGCTCCGGGGCACTCCGCAGCTCACGGGAGCCCCGGGCCGCGGGAAGACTTTTCCTCTCCTTTCTCGGGTGCTCGAGGAGGCGGGACTTCCGGCCGGGCCGCGATGCAATTGGCTGTCCGGCCGGGCGTTTTCTTCATTTGTCTCTTCCTTTTCAATTTGCTTCTCTTCCCGTGTTAAACGCATTGTTTTGCTTGTTTTTAGGACTTGTGCCCTGCACTTAACCACACACCTCGTACAATATAGTGTGCTACCCACGGGGGAAGCGCTTCAGTGCCGCACATTGTAGTAGTAAGCACGGCACAAATGCTGCAGTAAAGGCATGACTTCATATAAAACTGATACTTCCCTCGCCCTTGCTCTACTATCTGGATGAACGATTTCTTCAATGCCATGCCCATCAAACGTACACACTACGCCTCAGTTTAAGTGAGTTCTGCTACAATCGCCCGCAAGAGTGCGCGCCTTTAGCTCTGAAAGGACATGACACAAATAAGCGGTTTTACAGGCTTTCGGAGTAAGGGTAATTTTCACTCCCTCCCTGAAGTTTCCTGTGCTTGTAAACCAGGAAGTAGCAGGATTACAGCTCCCAGACATGTCCCGTAACACTTCATGCTCCGACCTCACCCTGGAAGAGAAACCCGGCCGGGATCTGCGTTTGTGAACCGCGGTGAGTCAGAGCCTCCTCTATAAGCATGTCCTGATTTTCGGCAGACACTGAATGTAGTGCGCATGTTGAAAACCTGAGCAGCGGCAGAGAAAGGTAAGGTGTTTTATAATGGTGCTGCCGAGTGCACAAGAAGTATTTGAAAATCACTGCAATCCTCCTGCTGTAATGTTTCTGTCAGGTAGAGCGATATCTACGATTTAAAGCGTAGCCAAAAGTTTTAAAATGCCATAAAATGTGCAGAATTGTGCGGTTTGTTAAAGGGACTGGGAATTTACACCTGATAGCAGTGTCTTCAGACCAAATTAAACTGTGTATTGTGGGCGGGTCCTGCCTGGTCTCAGACCGATTTGGATGCGGATCCTGTATTGATGTCCTTAAACAGGACGGGCAAAAGGCTGATCGATTTCTCAATAATGATTGTAAAAGCACTAAAACTTTTACATATCAGTGATACAATCCCTGTTCACATTTTTAATGCGTTTACTTCATTCTAATGAGTATTTGCTTTTTCCCCAGTTGCTGTGTCTTAGTTTTATCACGCAGCGTACAGTTCTTGTATGGTGCTTGATTGAACTAGTTGTCTAAGTTTGGGTTGTGGCTGGGTGTGTATGACGCTGCACAGCTCAGAGCTCTGAAGTTGTAGCAGAGGGCAGTGGGAGTTTCTCACAGTGCCTGTCAGTGGGTCATAGAGGTCTGCAGACTCCATGCCCATCCAATCCTTGACCTCTTTGCAGAACCCATGTAGGAAATAATCATATATGTGGTAATGGTAAGTGTGGGAAAGTAAGATATATATGCAAATAAGGGATTTCAGAAACAAAGCTTGAAAGGGTGGAGGTGTCTAGCAATGAGAGACTGAAGACGAAAGTGAAGAGGAGAACGGGGGTGTCTGCAACACCATGAAGGCCACTACCACATCCATAAACCTTAGTAATGTTTAATTCACAGTCACATATTTTCAGAATTGAAACATTTTCAATTTTAATTATTCACAATGAAATACATTTTTTAAGTTAGCCAATTTAGTTCTCTGCGTGTCTGTAATTCTGTCTGCCTGTTTATCTGCGTGTTTCAGTGAGATTGTGAATGAGTGTGTGTGGTTTGAAAGCGTGTGCGGCTGCCTCTCTGCATGTGTGTCTGCCTGTGTGTGTTTGCGTGTGGAAGCGGCTGTGTAACTGCCAAATGGTTCTTTCAGAGCACAGCCGCAGGACCTTCCTTTGTTGCTCCAAATCTGGAGCACATACCACCCAGGGCTGCCAACGCCGACCTCCTTGTGCAATAAATTGTAATAATTTAATCGAAAAGCCTGAGCAGCTGGTTGATTTACGTTCAGTCCGTGGTGCCTTGTTTGTCTTTCTCTCGAACTTTCGAGGGGGCAGCGGAGGCGTGTCATTACTTAATTTTGTCGTCTGGGTTATAACTGCTCGCATTTACACGAATTTCAGCTATTGGTATTATAAATTACTGCGTTTTATTTATGTTTTTTTATTAAAAACATTAAAAAAAGGCATTGTCATTTACAATGCGAGAGTTTAAGCTATTGGCATTGTAAATGACAATGCCATTTATTTATCTGTTTTCAAAACCAACACATAGATAAAAGCTTTGTCATTTACAATGCCAATAGCTCAAACTTTTGCAAATGCGAGACCTATTGCATTGCAAATGCTTGTTTTGCTACTGGGCACTTTCATATTACAAAAGGGGTGGCAGAAACCTCTGCAGCACCTTTCTGTAATACAGACTGCAGGTCCGCACGCTTTGCAGCCACGCAATCCCAAGTAGGTTTTTCCTCATTTGCACTGGCCTATGGCTCTAAGCAAAAGAAGAAAACCTTTGTCCCTGTGATATATTAGAGATGGGGTTACATGGGCAAACAGGTCATCAGGAGGTGCACTGCCTGTGTGCCACATATAAAGTACCCCAACTCATTGGCCATTTTGAGAGGAGAACATTGGTCCCAGGGATACCTCTGGTATCCGCCTGCAGGTGGGAGCAGGGACATCTTAAGGATTTTGCGGGCCCTGGGCCAAACATATTTTGGGGGCCCCTGTTCAGAACAGCTTTGAATTTATAATCCAATTTGAGCCCCTGTTTCCCACGCAGTTTCCGCTTCCTCAATTGCATTAGCAATCCAGTTTGTATCATAGGCATTAGCCTATATATTCCTGATGTAAATGGACGTGCGCAGCTGACAGCGGTAGGATTTAGTGTTGCTGCCCTGCTACTTGGTTTTTAATACTTTTTAAATTGTATATGTGTGGCTGAATTATTCTGTGCTTTTTTGACTATTTCTCCTACCTACGGGCACTTGCACTTTACTTGATTCTTCTTGCCTACACTTCCTTAGCTGCTCCGATTCGCATCTCGCTTTTCCTCCAGTCCTGGTCCACTGCGGCTGATAGGCTGATTGTGCGGAGGGCTGGGGCTACTATCGGGCTCCTCACTTCTGCCCATGCAGTTTCCGTTTCCTCAGCTGCGTTAGCGATCCAGTTTGCATCATAGGCATTAGCCTATATATTTCCGATGCAAACGGACGTGTGCAGCGGACGCATGCCAATAGCACGCCGATGGCGCACCAAAGGCAAGCCCGTCTGTGCCCGGAGGCATCCCGGAGGCGTCCGGCGCCAGCCATGCTTCCCAGTTCCCCTCCGGCGAGTTTCTTCCACTATATTACAATGGGGAAACACTGCTTAGCCTTAGGCGGCTCCCATTTTGCCAGTGTACAGCAGCTGATCCGAGCTTGGAGGTAGACTTTCGATGCAATAAGTGCAACTGGTCTTTCCTCCAGCCCAGGATCTCCTACGCAAGATCCTCCCACACAACAATAAGTGTAAAAACAATAAGTAAACAGATGACTTAAAGGCCACCCTTTTAAATTGTTGCTCTATGCAAAAGCATGAACCACACATTTAAGGCCTACTTTTAGACAAAAAGCCTGATCTTTTATTTCTCACTGAAACCTGGCTGTCTGAAGCCTTCAAACCTACTATCACCTCGGCTATCCCAATGGGTTAAAAAATACTTAGGAGGGATCGACCGAGTGAGAAAGGGGGCGGTGTCGCCATAATTAAATTCAAAAACTAGACTGCTCTCCCATCCCGATGGAAAACATCGAGGGAGCATAGTCCTTAGGCTTCCTCTGTACCTTATCCCCCATCATATCCTAGCTGGTTTTCTGATTTACAGACCTCCTGGTGCAATTGGAAATTTTATTACTATGCTTAATACAGCCACCACCACCCTGGCCTTAAAATACAACAACTGACTTATTTTGGGAGATTCCAATATATGGACAATGGAAAAGACCCTCAAACAATTTCCTTGTTGGAGACGTTGCAGGCCTGTAACATGTTTCCTTCTATTTCTTCGTCCATCCATGAGAAGGACCATACCCTTGACCAAATCTTTCACAACTTTGACATATCAGTAAGCCTACCTCTTCCCATTACCTGGTCTGACCACCTCCTATTAAAATTGGTAATTCCCAACTCTGCCACAGCCCCTCGGGCTAACGCAGGGCAGAGGGTCCCTAATTATAGGACGTTCCATAAAATATCCATTCTGATGTTAGCAGACGCCCTTGGTCATTCCTCACCGGAGCTGCCTGGCTGCCCCAGCTCGGACACCCTCTCAATAGATTCAGGGCTTCAAACCAACATTGGCGCCGAGGTACCTGTTCTTTCCTGCTCCTCAAAGAGGTCGGCCCCACCAGCTCCATGGTTTAATGATTCCCTCAGATCTAGCAAAAGAAATTGTAGAAAAATGGAACGGAAATGGCGTAAATCCTATCTACCTGAGGACAGGAAGGTGTATAAAGACACCTTAAAAGCTCATTACATTCTCGTGAAGGCAGCCAAGAAAAACATCTTTCAAACCAAGATAGAAAATGCCCAAAATAAGAATGAGGATATCTTTAGCATAGTTAAATCCTTTACCGTCCCGAAAGCCATCACAGAGGTAGGGCCATGCATGGAAGAATCGTCTAAGCAAATAGCTTAATTCTTACACAAAAAGATCTCCATGATCCAACAAGCCTTCAGAGGAAGAACTGACCTTCTACCTTAGTTCAAATAGCATATTTCACATCTTGTATCCTCCATCTTTACTAGCTTTCCCTGAGTTTCCGCTTGAAGAGTCACTGACCCTCCTCCAAAGCATTAAGTCTGGCTCTCCTACCGACCCATGTCCAGCGAATATCCTGAACCTATTCGCTCCCACCATAAACCCCACAGTAAACCAGCTCTTTAATGCTTACTTTTCCTCAGGCAACATGCCGAAATTATGGAAGAATGCTAAGATTCTTCCATTGATTAAAAAGGCTAACGCCAAACCTACAGTCCCTGCCAACTACAGGCCAATCTCCCTTCTTCCGGCCCTCTCCAAAGTATTAGAGAAGCATGTAAACAAGGCCCTCCAAAAACACATTGATGATGGGAAGCTCCTTCATGACTCCCAATCCGGTTTTAGGGCTAGCTACAGTACGGAGTCCACTCTGCTGGAGGTGATGGAATTTCTCAAGGGTAGGCTGGACCAGGGAGGCAAGGCTGTTCTGATACTGCTCGATCTGTTGGTGGCCTTCCATACTGTCCCACATGAGAGACTCCTGGAGAGACTTGCTAACATCGGCCTTGGGGATACTGCCTTAACACAATGTCATCCTTTTTGGTAAATAGATCTCAAGACATCTGGCTCCCCCCTTTCTCATCCCCAGTTCCGGCCATGAATGTAGGTGTCCCTCAGGGCTCCAATCTCAGCCTTACCCGTTTTAATATATATCTATCCCAAATGCATTTCTGGTAGAGGAGGTGGGCGTCAAAATTGTTTCCGATGCTGATGACACTCAGCTGTTTTTTACATGTGAAAAAGGAACCAACTTTGAGAGGGCAATGATTAAGTCTTGCCTCACAAAGGTTTTTAACTGGTTTAAGACCAATCAGCTAAGTGCAATCCTGACAAAACTGAAGTTGTTTTCTTTGGTAATCCAGAAACGCCTGACTGGAGCTCTTGGTGACCAAAAGTTCTGCCGCCCGCCGAAAAGGAGAAAGCAAAAAACGTAGGAATTTTCATAGACAAGACACTCTTAATGCTCTTTCAAATCCAAAATTAAACTGGTGCTTGCTTTGACATACTCCGGATGCCAAAAAATATTCATGCCACTTTTACCGCTTGAGAGCAGAAAGATTGTGGTGCAGGCTCTGGTGACATCAAAGCTTGACTATGTCAACAGCTTGTCTCAAATCCCTTATCCAGCGCCTATAAGTGGTACAAAACGTGGCTGCCAGAGCCATCCTGAGACCTAAACCCAGATCTAGTATGACCCCTGTTCTTAAGTCTCTACACTGGCTTCACATAAAAGAACGGATCGACTTCAAAGCAATGACCATCTTGTTTAAAGCTTTCCATGGCTTAGGATCCAGCTACTTAAATAAGCGCATTATTCGCTACACAACATGTAGACTCCTAAGATCTACCAATGCCAACCTGGCCATCAAGCCTAAAACTGGAGGCAGATCCCTCGGTTTTCTTGGCGCAAAATTGTGGAATAGACTTCCTGAGTCTCTGAGACTAACCACAGGCCTATCTTTCAGGAAGAACTTAAAAACCTGGCTTTTTAATAAATGATGGGTCTTTTACGCACGTTTTTCTTCTGCTGTCAGGCGCCAGGACACTCTAGTCTGAGTAGCTGCGCGCTTTATTAAATACACTATTTCACTTAATTTCATTAGGTCCCTGACAGTGCAAAGGAACACCCGTCCAAATTCTAAGGGGCTTATTTAAGAGGCCTTGCTTCACTTTTATGCCGCTAGTGCATCACTTTTTGTGACGCACCGGCAGCATATACAATGTGCCATGTTGCGCCCTATTTACAAAGTGACACATCTAGGCAGAAGTGTCACTTTGTAAACCCCTGCACCACATTACACCTGCGCCAGATATAATGTATGCAGGGTGGGTGTTCCCTCGCAAAAAGCCTCATAGAAGTGGCGCATGGAAATCTATGAGAACTCAGTCCGCCATTTCTAGGACGCCATTGCGTCAATATCTTACACCTGCCTCACAGCAGTCGTAAGACTGATGCAGTCCCTTTCACATGGGGCGTGCCCCATGGGAAAGGACACATTGCTGGAGTTGCGTCTATTTTCAGACACACCCCAGGAATGCATCACTTTTGCGCCTACAGATATGTCCGAAATACTGACGTATCTGTAACTCCTTGTGACATGATGCGTCATACAGTAAATATGATGCATCCATCATGTCGCAAGGAGGGCGCACTAAGAAGTGACGCATCCCTATTTCCATACAGCGATGCATCACTTCTCATAAATAGGGCCTAAATGTGTTTACATCTAATATTCAGGGATAGTTATGTGTGTTTTCAAAATTGTAACACAGCAGCAGCTCACCAATATTACTTCAAATAATTTCTGTGGCGCCCTCCCATTTCTTATATGTTAGGCCTTATTTTGATCTAAAAGAAACTTTTTTTATGTGTATTGCATGAAACATAAACACAACATTTTCTGCAAAATGGCTGTCCTAGACTCTCACACATCAGGTACATAAAATAATAAACGAAAGGAAAACAGTATTTAAACAATCTGTTTAATAAATATTCAAGGTCATTGGGGCAAAACTCTGGAGAACGAAGCTGACTCTGCCAGGGGGCCCCCTGAAAGGCTGGGGCCCTGGGCCAGAGCCCATTTTGCCCATGCATTAAAACGTCTCTGGGTGGGAGCTGCCACACACTGCTCCTGCTTGTAGACAATCTCTGCCCCTCCTGAAAATTAGGCCAGGGCTGCTGGCTGTAAAAGATGGAGGAGCGGTTTCTATCGGTGGCTCTATATTTCAAAAATACGTTGTACCCAGTATAGGTGCAAAATGTCAGATTTAGACCCTACGCTGGGGAGGGGGCTTTTAACAGTAACGGGGCAATTTATTGTTCTGTGCCAGACAACTGATCAAGGGTGCTCCATGCCACTGACTGAGCCCGATAGGTAATATGACCCCATAAGTCTCCTGCATTCTGAAATATTACATGCTTGTCAAAGAAACACTCTCTGGGGCCAATACCATGTGACCACGAATCCTGTGTAAGAAACATCCTTCACCTTTAACAATTTGTAGCCTGCACTGATCAATGGAGTGTGACATACTCCGTTCAACGCTCGACGTACACACAACCTCAAGTGGGCATTTAAGTAATGGTTTTATTTGCTCGTAGAGCACCGAAAAACACCACAGTGAACAAACAGACCTCACAGCGAAGGCGAGACACTGAAATATAGACAACTGACTTGCAACGTAAATATTTATCTGATGAATTAGGTCATTTTCGTCTAGACAGATTTAGCCCCAAGAATCAAATGTCCTCTAATATAGTGACCTGCCCTAATTTCCGAGGAAGGCATATATGAAACATATGGATTAATGAAAATGTATTGTATGGCTAAATCATGTTCGGGTAGTCGCGGAAACCAGGTTTTTCTGAATTCCTAAACATCTTTTTTCAGAGTGGCATCTCAGGGTATTGCGTATATTCCATTATTTTTCCACCCATAGTCAAATCAGGGACAATTTAACAATGAACATTCAAAGCAGCTCTTCTATGCAGGTCTGCTTCAAGCCATCAATTAAAATGAAAATAAAAACATCAGTCTGACTTTTAATCCTATCGTCAATTTAAATAAGAAGCGGGGGAGAGACCTAGACATATTTAATTAATGTAAACTTCTATCTTCAGTCTTGCATATAGGTTGATGTATATTTTGAGGGTGCAATGGTTTCGTTTGGTAAAATAGTAGTGTTTGTTACAAGGGACTGACAAGTGACATACCACATACCTATGGTGCAGCTGATGCCATGAGGTACTACCAAGTTTCCAATTAAAGAGCTCTGTTAATTGTGTGACGATGCTGCATTGTTTTTGGTGTGCTCTGTGAATTGAAGAAATCTAAAATAATGTATGCACAAGTCATCCAATGCAACTATCATTTCAAGGAGAAGGGAGTGGTTGTACTATGGCTTCTTTTGGCCAACAAATATTAGCTTCATTTTCCTCAGATTGACTCTCAAAGGCTTTCCTCAGCAACACTGCTGAAGAAAAAGTTAGTTACCTTCAGAAAGATCTCTTTGGTGGCTTACTGAATCTGGATTTTTTTCCACAGCTCTCCCACGTAGGAGGGGGGACTGGGTGCATGTCAACGCCGGAAGCATTGCCACAGTGGCATCACTGGAGCCGTATTGCACCTGCCTTGGTGCACCAACGCCAGTTCCTTGTCCATTTTTTTCATAAACGCAAAGGCAGAAACAAGCCAATGGCATTGGAGGAAACACATAGCTAAGTGGAAAGTTCCACCTCAACCGAAACGCATTTCTCATGGCTCCCTGCAGAAAATACTACTGCCGATATGCATTGTCATGAGTAGCAAAGTGGTCCACCTGAGGGGCACCCCAAAGGTAAAATATATGCTGCACCACCTCTGGGTGGAGATGACACTCATGGTCGGCAAGCTGACGCTATTAAGATCATCATCCCTGGTACTCATAGAGCCGATCTGATGGTACGTGACTAGCCCTCGCTCATGTTAGTGCATTCAAGCCCAGAGTCTCAGTGCTTCTCAATAAAGAAACTGAGATTGCACTCTTTGCTGAAGTACCACATCCGAGTCGCTTTGTCCATCAAGATCTGGACAGACTGACCTTGGAGAAGGCAGGAGGAGCTGATTCTCCCTCAGTTTGAGCAGGTTTATGTGCTGAAAAACCGGGTCTCTGGTGATCAGAGGCCTCTGATCTCTAGCTCCCCAGATGAGCACCCCAGCCAATGGTTGATGTATCCATCACCACCGATGGCACCGACAGTGAAAGGTGGAAGGCCATTCCTTGCAACAGACGGTCCTCCACCAGACGCAAGATACTCTACAGTGGCCATAGGAGGAACCCAACCAGTCTGCCCCAGTTAAGTAACCACTTTATGTAGAGGCACTACTGGACAGCCCTCATCTGCAAGCATGCAATTGTGACTAAGGAAATCTGCAGACTAACCAGGCAGAGATGTATGAGGACTGGAACTCGAGCGCTCTCTCAAAACATCTGAATCATACCCAGAATATCCCAGAACCTCTGGAGAGGAGGAAGTACTCGGAGCAATCCGTTCAGTATGCCACTATGAACAGGAGGTGCTCAGTGGGTGAGACTTGAGCACTGTTGAAGTCTACCTCTTCTCTGTTCTCACAACATATATAATGTATTTTGCTGGACCTTATATTTTTTGTTGGCTTTAGAACTCTGTGCACTTTAACCCTGCAAACCAACGATAAAATGCCTGTGCTCCTCTTTAAACGTGGTTGAATTAGACATATTCCTAATTAGTATATTTAACTTGCCAATGTCATTAATGCAGCACACAGGGCCTGTAATTTAAATGTCACAGTAGAACTTCAGCACCTATAGTACCATCCACTACGGTGACAGCATAAAACATGGCATCAGGCTTACTAGCATAGCCTGACTGTAGCATTGTAAAAACTGCATTTGTGCCTGTCAAAAGAAACTGTTTTTACAGGTCAAAACCTCACTTTTAAATATTATTAAGTCACCCCTATGTAGGCCTTGTAGTCCATAAGGCAGGGTGCATGGTATTTAAAAGTAGAATGTGGACATTTTATGTAATATGTCCTTACACTGACTAGCAAATAAAAGCTGACTGTGGCAGCCCTATTTGTCCTATGCAGAAAACAGAGGAAAGATTGAAACTCAAAATACTTGGGAATTGGTCTAGCTAGAAAAGTTATTAGAAAGCTATTTTTTTAGTTATAAAAATCCAATTCAATGGGGTGGTTGGCTATCTAATAAATATTAAGGAAAAGGCAGGCAGAGTTGGTCCACAAACTTTTACACAATTGGTTCCCACTAACTAAAGTGTGCCAGGTATAACGGTGGCATCTCCAAACACCCATTACTGGACCTGTGGAAAATCAGAGGAGAATTGAACTGCTGCCTGAGACCTGAGAAGAGCCCTAAAGGAACGGATCTGCTCTCCCTCTTGTACCCAGGACAAAGAAGTGGACTCCAAGGGTCATAAGGCTGACCTCCTGTTCAAGTTACAGGGACACAACAAGAGCCTTTTCCTACAACTGCCCAGCGGACCAGTGGCAACTAGAACTGAACTGGATCTAGGCTGTTGGCCTCTGCCTGATACCATGTGAGTCTCTAACTGCCTTCTCTGAGTTAATGACGGGCTTTAGAAGTGTACTCCTATGGATTGGGACTTGAAAGGCTGAAGTCAGACGGTAAAATCTTTGATGAGGACGAACCTGGGGCCGTGTTATTGAAAGGGAGCACTGTCCCCTGTTTGCGCCAGGGCACACCTTTAAACAGGTGCACCGGGTGCAAACAGAGAAAGTGTGCCCTATTACAAAGAATGCCTTG
Organism: Lissotriton helveticus; assembly: GCF_964261635.1. NCBI lineage: Eukaryota > Metazoa > Chordata > Amphibia > Caudata > Salamandridae > Lissotriton > Lissotriton helveticus. Next base: position 340,289,297 of record NC_136070.1, read on the forward strand.
CCCGAGGGCATCCGCAAAATCACACTTAGTTTTGGGCAGCGCATTCAAGTTAAATATAGAGAGGCTCATTCAAAGCCACTCCATGTTTCTCTGTGCAGGCAGTAACCCACCTGCCCTTTTAAGAGGGATTAGGGATCCCCTTGTGGGCAGGTGTAGTGAGTGACTGCACCCTCCTACAGGGGGATCTGTAGAGGGGTCCATTGGACCCCCTTCACCTCTACAGAGGAATGCCTTCAGGGGGTGCACAATTCACCACATTTTGTGGCGCACTGTCAATGCGCTTCCTAAGTGTCTGTTTGCAGAGGCTAAGAGATTCCCTTATTTGCATTGGACCACACCCCCATGCAAATGAGGAAACACCCTCTTAGCCAGCACTATCAGTATTACAGAAGGGTCCCCACAAGCATCAGCGGTTACCTACTGTAATACCATTGTGCCACACATGCCCATCCTTTGCGCCCCAGGGACACAATGTATAATACGGCCCCAGGCTGGTGGGCAGCATCAATTTGTGCCTACAATCCGGTCTACTATGACCATTGACTATCACTGGCACTTTATGCTTCTCGGCACTATACCTCCTTTAAAAACTCATATCTTCTGTTCCCCTTATTGGATATTTGTCACTTTGGTGTCATTTTGTTTATTGAATTTGCTCTGTTTTTCTAATTTGGTTTGGGATTTCTTTTTATTGTTTTGCATTTTTATGACTATGGGCGAGATGTACAGAGGCTTTTTGGGGTCAGAAACGGCCCGATTTACAGAATTGGGCTCTTTGTGAACACAAAAAAATTATTTTTCAACGTACAAAGGCCCAATTTGAGATTCGATATTAGGAAGGGGTGTGTTTAGGGTGTGCCTTCCTAATACTGAATCTAAATGGTATGTGCAAATGTTTTACGACTGAAAGGTGGTCACAAAACATTCACATTTTACCACCTACTATAAGTAAGTGGTATCCATTTGCAAATCAGAATGAGTCCCCAAGGGACCCCTTCCCCTATGTGAATGTTTGTAAAAACATTTTTTAACGGACCACTGCATACTCTTAAAAAATGAAAGGAAAACTTTTCTTTTTGAAACGCATCCTGTTTTCCTTTAAGGAAAACGGGCTGAATTAAAAAAAATAAACACTGCTTTATTAAAAAGCAATCACAGACACATTAGTTTGCTAACCCCGGCAGGCCACAATCACGGTGATCTTTGCGCTTCCCAATGGGTCGCAAACCAAGACCTACCTTATGAATATTAATGAGGTAGGTCTATTTGCGGCCCACTGGGAATCGCAAACTGTGTTAAACACACATTCTGTGCATGGGAGTTTTTGATACCAAACAGCCAATCGCAAAAAATTAGGTATTTGGTGATTGCAAAAATGTTCAATCTGGCTCTATGTTACTGTTTTGGTACTGCATACATACTTTACACACTAAGCTAAATTAAGCCTCCCTTCTCTGGGCCATAGCTACCAGGGGGTTGAGCTAAGATGAATTAAGTGACTTTAGGGGTTCACCCAGACACGGATTGTGATAGTTCCTTGAGGTGGGTAGTCAACCACCACAGATAATATCCAATTTCTTACAGGAAAATTGATGGATAAACCAAAAGTCAAACATCAGCTCAGTCATTGCCTGTAATTGATGCAACACTATCTGCGTCACACTGACTTTGAGCAGCCAGTCGTCTGTGTACAGGAATAAAGAGATCCCCATTCATTTCAGGTGAGCTGCAACAACCACCAACAACCACCACCACTTTGGTGCAGACTAGATGTTAGCTTGAATGTGAGGAATGCAAATTGGTAAGGAGTAGGCCCTACCATGAATTTCAAGTACCACCTGTGAGTGTCAACAGAATCTGATCCAAGAACAGCATCTTGATCTTTTCCTTGCACAGGAACAAGTCTAGGAACAGACAAAGACCGCCTTCCTACTTGGAGACCAGAAAGCACAGAGACTAGCATCCCTGTCCAATATCCTGCTTTAGAACTAACTCCATTGCTTCTTTCTGCACAAAGCTGCCACCTCCTGCTGCAGGATTCGAAGAAGCTCTTCCAATGGAAGGGACTGATGGGAGTAAGGGATATGGGGAGGAGCCTGCTATAAGGCAACCCCCCACTTCTACTAGCTGGCGTGCCCAGTGGTCTGACAATATGGCCATCCAGGCCAGTAGAAAGGAGGATACCTACCCTTCCATGCAATGAACAAGTTCCTTTACAGGGAGCTAATAGAGTTTTACAGGTGGTGCAGAAGAGAATGTGCAGGGAGAGGAGGGCTGCTGTGTTTGCGGACCTCTTCCTTTGCCTCTGCACTGTCAACACAGCAGATTTGGAGGTTCCTGGGCTTGTTGGAATGGCTGATGTTAAAATCACTTGAGAAGCCACAAAACTTCCATAACTGTTGGCAGGTGACAGCAAGCCTAAAGACTGAGCTGTAACCCTGGCTCACCGGAATTGCACCAAGGCAGTGTCAACTTTGTTTCCGAAGAGATATATCCCATCAAAATGACTGTTAATAAGGAAAACCTGCACATCACTGGAAAAAATAATAGCTCAGAGCCATGCTTGCCTCTGCAGTACCACTGATAAACCCATGACCCAGGCCACAGAGAAGTCTAAATCCAGACCTGCTAAAATGACATCTTGTCCAACCTTGACAAACAGAGCAAAGTGGTGCTCCAGATAGTCTGGCACAGAATGTAGGTGTAGGTTTGGGTGCATCTCTCAAGCAAGCAGACAGAATTGAGAAAACAGAAGACTAAGCGGTCAGCTCAGAAAACCAGAGGGGACCACAATATAACAGAGAAAGAGGGTTGGATAAGTCCTGGCAACAGAAACTCCAGATAAACTGGAGCCATATATTGCATCCGCAGCATGGGGGCTGGCAGAGGATCTGGGGCTACTGATGCTGCCAGTTGTGCTGCCAGAGTAACCTCCTTGGGCAGGGTAATGTATATCAGTTCCAGCTCACAGGATGTCTATTGGGTGTGAAATGTGCAGAGCAGACCATTCTCTTGAATTCGAGCGGCATTAAGGTGAAATGTCTCCATGTTTCCTCTTCTTTTTATGTTTCCTCCTTTTCTCCTTAGAGGACAGACAAAGATGAGAAGTGGAATTTGGAGCGAGGAACTCGACATGGACCATGGTCAGTATCGAGCCTAAGGCTTGTCGACGGCCATAACATTTTTTTTCTCTTTTATGTCTTTGAGGTGCATGAAGCAACACTTCTCAAATGACCCAGAATCGTGTCTCCAACCTAAGCACCACAGGCAGGTCCTGGAATTTCAAAATGGACATTTGCCCATTACAGCAATGACAGGGCTTACACTCTGACGTCTTAAAGGTGGCATTCCTTAAGCACTGCACTCAAAAATATTGTTGAGGGACCTCTGGTTTAAAAAATAAAAAAACATTGACGTGAAGAAAAATGAGGTGTGAAGCTCCAGATTTGTGTTGGAGAGCACAAAACAAAGGGTACTGCTGTTGGTGCACCAGGCTGGGCGGTATATGGGCTCAGTGATGTCACAGCGGTATTGTTTCTAGTGCTAAATGGAGCAAGCACTCACTACCAGTGTGGGAGAGCTATGAAAAAGATTTCTGATCTGGTCTGGTACCTGTTTATATTTAACAGCTTAGGAATCTGCAGGCAGAAGTATTCATCAGAATCTGTAAAACACAGATCGCATGAGACGCATGCCATGCTATGTGAGATACGAGACACTTTTGCCATCTCAAGCTGTACTGCTCCGACATCACCTCAAAAGTATTGCATTGATTGACTCTTTGCATGACCTTTTTTCATGGTAAGATACCAGAAAATGGGCCTGATTTAGATCTTGGCGGATGGGTTACTCCATCACAACGGTACCTGTAATATAAACCTATTATATCCTATGGGATTTTTGTTTTGGCAGACAGGATATTCGTGACGGTTTAACCCATCTGCCAAGATCTAAAGTAGGCCCAATGTTACTACTATAATATCAGCGCCTTAATGATGGCTTTCTATTTCTCAACCTATATAGCTCTAGCTTCGGCAGACTGAGAGGTCCAAAAAATAATTTAACTAACTACCAGTTTGAGCTGCATAGACCGCAACAAAGGTACCCATTTCACTTCATTCTTATCTTGAGGTACAGAATCTTTTACTGATCACATGTGCAGTACTCACCTTTACTATTCTCCACAGGACGGCTTCCAAAATAAGTGCATATGTAAAAATCTATTCCTACGTAGGTCCCAAAAACACTGATGGAACCAATGGGACATGAGTGTCTTCACAATCAATTTTTTCCCTTGTACATAAGTATTAGGGTAGAAACTTAACCTATGTATCAACCCCTATTATTATGGCAGCCTTCTGCATTCTTATAAATTACTCACTTTGTGAAAAAAAATACTCCATGGTTCTGAGTTCCTATAAAACAGTTTTGGCACGATAATATAGATCTGTAGGTTAATATTATTTGAGATATAGTTACAGACATACATATGGATGGATGTGATAAAAGAACAAAGGTGTTAATCATTGTTCTGCTCTTCCTTCACACCACACAGGTTGCTGGGTGAGGGCTTGTGTCCTTTTAAGTATATACTTCAATAAGTTGATCTCATCTGGATAAAGAATGCCTTTACTCAGTTCATTGGTTCCTTGAAAGACAATATACAGAACATATAGCATGTAGTGTTTTGTTAGACAGCTCATGTGAAATACCAGCCACTGCCCAAATCTCAGAGACTACGGACTAAAAGAACGACATCATGCCCCACTCTGCCCTGCTTGTTGCAATACCACATGGCAGCTATGTTGCTCGTCAGCACCTGGACGGACGTGTTTTTGATGGAGGGCAGAAAAGCATTTAGGGCTATCCAGAGACCATCAGAGACCAAAGACCTCTGATCTCCACTTCATCCAGGTGACCATCATCCTCCACCTCAAGCCAAAAGAGGAAGAATCCGTCACCACTGTGAGCTCCAGAAGGGGCAAAGGCATGCCACATGTCAGACTGCCACACTGAAAGTCCTAAGCTGTCTCACTGAACTCACAGATTCTGCCCGAAAGATATCTCCAGTGCTAGGCCAACGTGTGCCAAGTGTAAGGCACCAGACAGATGCATGATAGCAGAAGAATAATAAACCTCAGAAACATCAGAGGCACACAGTACCGCTGAAGCTGAATCATTGGGATCATAAAATTAATGTCCTGAATTTGTTATTGGGTGGGAAAGTCACTAATGCGATTGTGACTTGATTGGGTCCATTTAAAAGAAATCCTCTAAACAGGCTGAAGATGGCAGCTGAACTTGCTTATGGAAAAAGAGGTACTGACATCAGTGCGCGGCATCGCCTCAATGTAACTGTGTCCAGGATAGTCTCATGGTCGAGGTGCAAACAAGTGTAGTGCATGAAGTCAGATTCCGGAGGGAGCCTTTCCTGGACTGGTTGAAGCATGGATTGTGTATGCAGAGGATCTTGTCTGAATGTCAGTGTTATGACTGTGCTGCAATGTGTGGAGCATAGGGTCAGGTTCAGGGGTGAGTTTAGTAGTGCACTGTCTTTAAGAATGCATCTGAAGAGCTTCAACGCGTTCACTCTGTGTTTGACTGAGAACAAGGTTTTGTCTTTTTCATGTGTCAGGACTGTACAAGTCTCAGATATGATCATTTGTATCATGTGTGGTCTAAATGGTCTTGAAAACCTTTAATAAGCGGGCATCTTCACACCTGAAACACAGCTAGGCACACCTGGGGATCTCACTACTTCACAACATTACTTAAGTGTAAATAGTGCTTAATTTGAGTAGGTGGCGGCCACCGGCATTCTTTTTTGGAGACCAACACTTATATTTAAATTGGATATTTCCACAGAGCAAGATGGAGAAAAACACACACACTGGAAAGAAGGAGGAGGAAGAGGAAGAAGGAAAACTGTCACAAAGGGATATATCAGGAACCTGCAAGAGTGAGGTATTTAATAGCACCGGATCCAGGCTTCCGAGCAGAGCTTTGGGCACTGGCACTCAATCTTTTACAAATCAAGCACTGAGAGTGAAGTAGAAACTGGTTTTATGAATCTCCCCCCACTCCATATCCTGATCCATTCTTGTCATCGGGAAGATTTCTTATGCAAAAAGCGATCAGCTTCTCCTTTTCCATACATCCTCTTTGTGTTCTCTCAGTTAATGGCAAATACCTGTTTTTTATTATACACTATTGTTAGACCTGACATCATTGGCGTGAGTCTCCCTTCCATTTTTGACAAATTGCCTCCTCTGTTTTGATATGTTTTTGCTGGATTTATGCTTTGGGCGCTGTGCCACTGCTAATCAGTGCCACAGTGCAAATGCTCCCCATTTTAAATTGATATACTAATTGGTTATTCCATGATTGGGTTATTTGATTTATCTGTCCGCCCCTAGTACAGTGCACCATGTGTGCCCAGGGCTTGTAAATCAAATGCTGCTGGTGGGCTTACAGCACTGGTTGTGCCATACACAGATGCAGCTTGTAAAGTGTGTCTCAGGCCTGCCATTGCAAGCCCTATGTGTAGTCTAGCACTGCCATGTCGACTTGGCCAAGTGCACCCACTTGCCAGTCCCTAAACGTTTCCTTTGCTTCATATTAGACACCCCTGTGGTAGGCCCAAGGGCAGGGTGCATTGCAAGTATAAGGTGGGACATGCTCTGATGTGTGTAGCATGTCCTAATAGTGAATGACAGCCATTTTCGTTCTTCACTACTGAAGGCTAACTGTTCTCATAGGCCAGAATTGGCAGTTAAGATTATTACATTCTTATAATCCTAACTGACTCAGGGAACATGGTGAAATTCTAATTTAGTATGCCTGAACTCAGAATAATAAAATACATCTTTTAGTAAAGCTAATTTTAATATTCTGTGTTTGCAATTACCACTTTTAGAAAGCAGGTATTTGCTTGCCTAACCATTTGAGCCTGCCTCTGCTGGGTTGTGTATTCCTTGTCTGGGTTTGTGTGTGACAGGGCTGGGGAAATTCCAGGAGACAGGCTGGGACAGCCCAGTGGTGAATAGAGAGATTTACATCCAGATGGGAGGGAGGAGTGCACCTGGGACCTGAATGGGGCTAGGCCTTCCCTCTACAATGCTGGCTCCACCCCCTGTGGCTTGTCTGATGTCTATGCCCTGCACAGTGAAATGAGACGAGGAATCCTATCAACAGAGTGCTCCAGAGCTGGATCTTCCCTCCCCTGTGGTGGCTCCACCTCCTGTGGGGCGTCTGATGTCTCTGCCCTGCACAGTGAAAGGAAGAAGAGAGTCATGTCAACAAAGTGCTCAGTAACTGGTTTGAACTAGGCAGAGGCCTCTCTGCCTTCAGAGAACAAAGGATTTTGGGGTATAAGTATTGGGACCCTGCTCCCAAGAAATTAGATCACTTCTGGAACAAGAAACTTTTCTGCCAAGGAGAAGAACCAAGGAAGCTGCAGGAGTTTGGACTGCCCCTCTGCCAGTGGGCTGTTTGCTGGGTTGGCCAGCAGTGGTTGCTTCATTGCCAAGGGAAAGGAGAAGGATCTTTGTAAGGACTTTCATCTACAGAATATTCTCCAAGGGCTTGAACTGTGCTTGCCTCCTGCTGAAGTCTCAGGGCCAAAAGACTTCACCCCCAGCTCCCTCCTGAATTTCCTTGCTGGGAATTCTGACTCCAGTCACTTGCGTGCCGCTGGAAGCGCGATGCATCGAGAAGAAGCGTTTCACCGCCGCAGCTGAAATCGTCGCAACGCCGGAGAAGCGAGCCTTCGCCGCATCTCCCTGGTAGTGTGTGTTCATCGAAGCTGCCTGCTGTCGCATCATCGGAGAAGCATGACACCATCGAGAGAGCCGCCATCGCATCACCGGAGAAGTGCGTTGCAGGGCCTGTCACGGCTCCAAAGTACCGAGTCGTCGCAAGGCTGCCAGGGCGTCATCGCATCGACGCATCAAGGGTGCCATCTTCTCGCATCGCAACTGGATCATCGCATCCCATCAAGGCGCCATCTTGCGTGCCGCAACGGGCCCGCAGGCCAAGAATCTACGCATCACCTCCGCCGGTAAGGCTCACGACGAGTCCCCTACTCTGCGCAAGCATTGAGGAAGGACGCAACTGTTTCCCCGGGTCACAGAACTGACGCAACTCCCCTTCTGCGAGTCTTTTTGTTTACTTTGCGTCACTGTCACTTGCACTTTATATTTTAAATTGCATTGCTTTGCTAGAACGCGTGCAGTCTGATGTAAGAGGAGCCGCTTTTATTGAAATAACTTTTTAAAAATAAATTGTCACTTGCACTTTACCTAAAATCTTATCGTGGTGTTCATTTTGCTCACTCTTCAACCCACGTACTCCTCTGTGCCCCGAGGCCACGTTCCAGCCCGGCTTGTGCCGTTTGACTGGAGGGCTACACCGGGAGCAGACACCCCCCCACTTCCGGCGGATGCCGCAAGCAGCGCTCCAGTCTCTCGACGGCCCCAGACTACTTCGGGCGGAGAGACTGGACTAGCCCAGTGGACGCGTGCAGCCTGATGAAGGAGGTGCCGCTTCGCTGTTTCAAGCGTTTTTTTAAAACTGTCACTTGCACTTTATATTTTAAATTGCATTGCTTTGCTAGAACACGTGCAGCCTGATGTAAGAGGTGCCACTTTTATTGAAATAACTTTTTAAAATTAAATTGTCACTTGCACTTCACCTAAAATCTTATCGTGGTGTTCATATTGCTCACTCTTCAACCCACGTACTCCTCTGTGCCCCAAGGCCCCGTTCCGGCCCGGCTTGTGCCGTTTGACTGGAGGGCGACACCGGGAGCAGACACACCCCCACTTCTGGCGGATGCCGCAAGCAGCGCTCCAGTCTCTCGACGGCCCCAGCCTACTTAGGGCGGATAGCAAGCGCAAGCACAGCGGGCGCGCCAAAGGCAAGCCCGTCTGCGCCTGTCCATGCCTGTACCGGGCCCAGGGCCACAACTCTTAGCCCTTCAACATCAGTCTCCACTCTAGGCTACACTCGCCAAGCCCTCCTCAACTTACGTCCACTGACCAATTGCCCTGACTTTGATTTCAATCTTAACAACCCTCACTATTGTAACAATAGCTGCCCAAGCTGTCATTACAAACTTAGGGCCCCACAACGAACATATGCATGTTCCCCACCCTCTTCCTCACCGAACACAAAACAAATTCATGCTGCACTCATTAATGCCCGATCCATAAGTAAACACAAAGATGAAATCGCCGAGTTCATTAGTGCTCATAAACTTGACTTACTTTTTATAACCGAAACGTGGACCAACCCCCTCTTCAGAACCTGACCTCCTGATAGCCACCCCAGAAGGCTATAACATACTTAGTCAGGACAGAAAGCTAAAAACGGGGGGAGGAATTGCCATAATTTACCGAAACTCACTCAAAACTATCATTAGTCCAGTCCCTCTTCCCACATGTGAAGCACTGCAATTCTCTATCACCTTAGGCCCATCCCAACGTTTCAAAGGTATCCTTTTATACCGACCACCAGGCAGCAAAACACAATTTCTTGCCAAATTTTCGGAAACAATGGAGTCCCTCGCTACAGACGCCACCACCATCTTAGGCGATTTTAACTTTCCCCTAGAAAATTTTGTAAATAACGACACCAAAAACCTCATAACGGACCTAGCAACCCTAGGTCTCACGCAACTGGTAATGGGCAGTACTCATGATGCAGGTCACACCCTAGATGGCCTGTTCACCAATGATAAAAATATAAACATCACTTAGATCCTTCCCTTAGGATGGACAGACCATCATGCGGTTATGTTCACGATTTTATCCGACTCCTCCCCACACTCTGATCATAATACTCGTTCCTCACATACTTTTAGGTCATGGAAAAACCTGGACTACCAGCAACTCAGAGACCTTCTGCCCTCTTCAATAACTGAGCTTTCCCACAATCCTGACATAGCAGCCGGAGAGTACTCAGAATGGCTCACTACCGCCTTTAACAAATTAGTTTCCACTAAATCCACATCTAAAAATCGTAGTACACCCTCGGCACCCTGGTTTCATAAGGCCCTTAGACAGCAGAAGCAAATATGCAGGAATAAAGAAAGACACTGGAGAAAGACCTACTCCAGAGAAGAGAAGGAAATCTATAAAAAAGAGCTTACCCAATACAAACTCCTAATCCTGCAAGCAAAAAGCAAGTATTACTCATCTCAAATTGAGCAAGTTAAAAACTCTAATACACAACTTTACCAGGTTGTAACCAAACTATCTCACCTACCCCCACAATCCACTCCCAAACCATCTCAATCATTTTGCGACAACCTAGCCACATTTTTCTTTGAAAAAGTAAATAACATCTACACCCAATTCTCTGGCAATGCCAACACAGAACCCCCTCCCTCTGTGATCACCAAAAATCACCCTACTTTTTTGCAGTTTGACAACACCAATCCCATTCAGGTTACCAAAACTATGAACCCTATTAAATCAGGGTCATCCAGGGACCCCTGTCCCTCAGCTATACTCCTTCCGATTTCAGATATCATAGCACCTCAACTCACTAACATCTTCAATGCTATGTTTAATTCAGGCATATACCCAGCAATCTGGAAAGACACCCTCCTCAAACCTCTTTTAAAAAAAAACCACCTTGATGCAGACGATTCCAACAACTACCGACCCATAGCCAGTCTGCCTTTCCCCGCTAAAATCGTCGAAAAACTGATGCACCATCAAATCTCCCAATTTATTGAAGAACACTCGATCCTCGCTCACACCCAGTTTGGCTTCCGGAAACACCACAGCACCGAAACCGCCCTTATCAAGGCCACAGATGAGATAAGAGCAGCCCTTGATCAAGGAGGAACAGCGGTGCTCATCCTTCTGGACCTCACTGCGGCCTTTGACACGGTCGATCACAAAATCTTGATCGATCGTGTCAACGCCATAGGCATCCAGGCCAAAGTTAAAGATCTCCTGTCATCCTTCCTAGCTCACCGTACTCAGACGGTTCAGCTAGGAACATTCCAACCTGCACAAATGGCGTTACCCTGTGGTGTCCCTCAAGGCTCTTCCCTCAGTCCAACCCTTTTTAATATCTATGTTACAGACTTGGCTAAGGTCATTAAGGACTGTGGGATGAGCCTAACATCCTACGCAGACGACACCCAACTGGTTCTCACCATCAAAGACAATGGAGATAAAATTGCCGCCAATTTCCAACAGGGCATGCTGGCCATCAGCAATTGGATGACAATAAATTGTCTCAAACTTAACTCCAACAAAACGGAGGTCATCACTTTTGGCAAGCTTGTCCCTACCTGGCCTAATGCTTGGTGGCCCACTGATCTAGGCCCTCCTCCCCTCCCAGTCACCAAGGTTAAAAATGTAGGTGTTCTCATCGACGACAAACTCACCTTCTCCGCACATGTAAACTCCATTGTGTCCTCCTCTTTTTTCAAGTTAAAAGCCATAAAAAAGATTCTTCCTTATCTTCCCCCCAACTCTGGCAAGACCCTGGTCACCGCTTTTGTAATGTCCTCAGTGGACTATTGCCATGGACTTTTGCTTAATGCCCAACTTAAAGTCATCAAAAAGCTACAGTCCATACAAAACGCCGCGGCCAGGATGCTATCTGGTACCCCCAAGTTTCAACCCATTGCCAACATCATCAAAGGCTTTCACTGGCTAGCAGTAAAGAACAGAATAAAATTCAAAGCCCTCTGCATCGCCTTCAAAGCCACGCAAAAACAAGGTCCGCATTTTCTTCTAAAATCCCTTGCATTTCACGTCCCAAAACGATCACTTCGATCAACGAATACACTCATCATGACGGTTCCTCGAACCAGAACTGTCACCTGGGGCGATCGCAGTTTCACAGTATCAACAGCTAAACTTTGGAACTCCCTTGACCCTGACATCAGATCAGCCCCTACTCTGACTATCTTCAGAAAAAGAGTTAAAACCTGGCTTTTTAACCAATAAATCTCCCCCCTCAACTCACACCCTGCTCTGTCCACAGCGCCGAGACGCCCTCGGGCATTTGTTCGCGCTATACAAATCGCATAAATAAATAAATACTTTGTTGAGAACTGTGTCGCATCTACCATCAACTTGAACTAAGAGTCTTTAATCATCTTTTAAGTAACCTTAAGTGTAGCATTGTGGATTTTTGTCGTTTGTGGTCTTGTGTTAAGTCTATACAAAGAATACTTTTTTTTTATAAAACCTGTGTTGTGTCCATCTGTACATCTGTAGTGTCTTCACTGTATTACTGTATATATTCACAAATGCTTAACACACTGCCTCTGAGATAAGCCTGTCTGCTCGTGCCAAGCTACCAAGAGGGAGAGCAGGGGTTATTAAGGAGTGTAATCCCCTTATCCTGACTTAGAAGTAAGGGTCCCTATTCGGACAAAGGTGAATACCATTGCCAACTAGAGACCCCCAGATCTAACAACTATTATCCTGGCAAACCTTTGCAGCCAGGAGTTATACTGTATCTGTGTTCATGATGAAATCATGCTTCCACTGCCTGTTTATATTCTGACAACAGGGAACACTACCTTCCTTGATTAAGTAGCCTCTGCAATTACAGAATAGTTTCAGGCTGATTTCTCCGCAAATATTGATTCATTATTTTCGTTGCACATTAGACTGTAGGATCATGTGTGACTTCTACTTCGAATAGGACTCCTTCGAGAAGACCTTCGTACATTTGCGGGCTGTGATTTCTGCTTCAATATTAAGGGACATTTTGGCTTGTATCTCTCCACAGTCTTTCTGATAATGGGGTCATATTTGAGGACCTTCCGAAAAATGTACATTTGAATGTTACATAATCAAGCATATAATCCCACTGCAGACATATTAGAGGAAAGATCTCATTAACAAGGTCCATACGGTTTTGTTATTTGCCAAAATGGCTGTTTCAAGCTACTCTGAAATAGGATTAAGGAATGTTGGACACGCAATTGATCATTTTCCAGCCATAAAGTGTCACCCATAAATTAGCTTTGCCATAGCCTAGCATTTCGGCCCCCAGCACCAGTTACAATATGATCTCCTTCATGCTTCTTAGTCTCCTGAATTCGAACCAACAGGAGAAATGTCTCCCGTACCGTTACAAAATCAGCTTCTTCATCAATATTAGTTCAATAGACCATTAAGAATATACATAATAGCACCATTACATATAATTAACATGCATGTAAGACACTGGACGTTCTTAGTCGTAGTGTCCACTTTAGACTCAATTGCAAGGATGTAAAAAATTGAATTTGTTTTGTGAAAAAAATCACAAATTCTACGATAAAGGTGACAGTAGTTGTCTGGCACTTAATGTGGCTTGCTGCTATCTAGTGTGAACATTTTACATGAAGGCCTACCTGGTATAAAAATGTCATACCAGATACCAGCAGGAAAATGCAAGATATTTTCTACTCAAACAGTCTCCCTTGAACAAAAGTAAGCAAATTCTTGCAATGCAAAATCTTGAAATGCAAAATCAAAATGTGTGTATTTGGCACAGGCACATCATGGAATCCTGGCAAGGCATGTTACCCTGGCATTTCCCAGGTATCTCAATCAATTAATCATCATTTGTATAGCGCAGCATTGTCACACCTAGGGGAATCTGGGTGCTGTTTTCAGAAATGTATGGGTTTGGTAGGTATCCCTGGTGGGCTGCCGAGCCTGGCCTCAAATACCACAAGCTATCCCCATTACCAAATCAGGTCATTTTTTTACAAGAAATTCTGATATCATTACATTGCGTTTTGGGCCCTTTTCAGTCGTGGCTACTAGGCTCACTCACACAAGTGAGCTACCATTTTTATTGGGAAACTTGGGGAAGTGCTGGATGGTAAAAAACGAGTCTTGCTACAGATTCCAGAACGTTCTGTCTAAAAAATGTGAGGAAACCGTGTGTTTTAGACAAAGCTTGAGGATAGCAAGGGCTTCTGTGTAAAAACAATTTGGTGAGAGCCATGAACGTTATGCCACCTTGGACTCCCCCGTGTACCTAGTTTTCAACAATCTACAGGCTTGGAAGTTTTCTCTGGGTGTTGGCTGAGATAGGACCCAAATTTTGCAGCCGCCAATATTGTAGAAAAGGGTTGCTTTCTTGGGTGGACAAATTTGCGTTTTTGGCCTTTTCGTTTTGTGAGCACTAGGCTCACCCACAGAAGTGAGGTTCCATTTTTATAGAGAACTTGCCCTCCGAGAAATCTGAGGGAAACAATGTGCTTTTAGGCACAGTTTTAGGTTTGCAATTGCTTCTGGGTAAAAAAATTAAAACCTTGTTAGAACCACACAAATCACACCACTCTGGACACCCCCGGGTGTCTAGTTTTCAAAAAGGTCGGGTTATGGTAGGTGTTAATGGGCGGCGGCTGAGCTAGGGACCAAAATCCACAGCTACTTAACTTGTGAAAAAAGCATGATTCTTCAGTATAAAGGTCGAGTTTTGGGGTGTACTGTGTCACAGGCGGTAGGCCCAGCCACTCAAGTAAGGTACCATTTTTATTGGGAGACCTGTGAGAATAAAGAATAGTAGAACACTGTTATGTTAAAAGAATTTGTAAAGCGCACGTACACCATGCGGTTTTATGGCGCTTATAGAGAGAGGTGATTGGCTGCTTATATGAACATTCATTCATAGGCCTGAGAAAACAGCCAAATTGTTAATTGTCTCCTAAAATAAGAGTAGCATGTGGAAGATCTGATGTTAAAAGGGAGTGAGTTCCAAAAGTGGGGGGGGGGGGGGCAGTACCGAAAAGCGGGATTCGCCAGTTCTTTTTCATTTAAAAATGGGAATGGCCAACAGGGACTGGTGGGATGACCTAAGGGCCCGGACAGGGACAGACCTCTGAATGAGAGTGGAAATAAATTCCAGGCATGTGCCGTGGAGTGATTTAAGTATCTGGTGTCCAACCTTAAATGCACAGCGTTGGGTTACTGGTATCCAAAGTAGTTTCCTCATTAGGGGAGAGACATGGTGCCAACTTGGCTGGTAATAAATACGTCTTGCTGCCTGATTTTGCACTAGTTGTAGTCTTTTCATTAAGTACCCTGGAAGGCCAAAGTAGGTCGAGCTGGCAAAGTCGAGATGTGAAATTACCAGGGATAGATTGACTTGGATAACTGCTGCCGTTGTAAGGAATCTACTGATTTTCCTGATCTTGCGTACTTTGAAAAATCATGTAGAGACTAATGTTCCAATCTGGGTTTCATTGAGAGGTCCCTATCGATTGTAACAGCGAGGCTCTTGGCTGAGGAAGAAGGAAGTGGGGGCACTCCCAACTCTGCTAGCCAAAAATTTGAGGTCCAGGGGTTCCAAGAGCCGCTGGTTAGGATCAGTTCAGTTTTATCAGAATTTAATTATAAATGGTTGTTATTCATACCATTGCGGATGTATAACATAGTGGTCTGAAATTTCAGGATAGAGTCAGGGGTATTGTCAATGGTGAAAATCAGCTGCAGACCATCTGTGTAGTTGAAGGTGCGCACCTTGCCTTCCCCCAAGGACTGGATACGGGAAAGGAGATACAAATTAAACAGGTGTGAGGACAAAGAAGAGCCTTGTAGGACCCCACAGGTTAATTTAACTCTTGGAGCAGTGTATAGGAAGAGACAGACGATTGAAAGTGATCGTCTAAAAAAGACATCAGCCATTGAAGGGTGGTTCCCTGAACCTCTGCGTCCCTGACTTGGTCCACCAGAATTTTATGGTCCACTGTGTCAAAGGCTGCAGAGAGGTCGAGGAGCACTAGTGCCTGGTGGTGCATTTATCAGCCTCTTTTCTTATTTCATACAACACACTCAGGATTACCATCTCAGTAGAATGGGAGGGCGAAAGCCTGCTTGGTGAGGATGTAAAAACTGAGATTGTTCTATGAAAGAGCAGAGACAGTTGGCCATGTGGGCTTCCAGTCAGGTAAGGAAGCAGTGAGATGGGGTGATAGTTCAAGGGTACCGAAGAGTCTGCACCAGTTTTCTTAATTAATGGGAGTAATGCAGCTTCCTTAAAGAATCTGGGAACCAAGCCCTAATTAAGTGAGTCATTTAGAAGAGATATGGCCGGCTCGGACACGCTAGGAAGACTTCTTTCATAATATGTGGGGGGAAGCTGTCATCTGGAGAGCCTGCTTTTACTTTAGTTATCAGGTCTGGGAGAGATTCTCTGCGAATTGCTGAGAACTGATGTAACAAATAAGGATCCATGGATGTCACATGCTGTTCGCCAGAGGATGGGTTATCCGGAATACTAGCTTTGACGAATTAGGGCCGCTACCCCTCTCCCAGTTTTTCCCCGTTTTTCCCAGAGGTTGATTGGCCTGAAGAATGTAATAGTGGCTAGGAAGAGCAGCAAGAATGTCTGAGTTTGACTCCTGAGAGAGCCATGTTTTGCTTAGAAAAAGTGTATCTGGTTTGGAGGAGTCTAAGAGGTGGAATATTTCCAATTAATGTTTCACAATGGACCGAGTGTTCAGTTATATCAAGGGTAGGTCTTGGGTCCTGTGTTTATGATTGTCCTTCCTCAGTGTAGGGTTACCCATAAGGGGAGGCAAATTAAGTTCAGGGCGCTTGTTCCGGGGGTTCATAATTCTCAGGCTGAGTAGTCTAGTTTGGGTCTCAGGGTTGAGTAAGTAGTCTTTGGAGTATTGTTGTTTGAGTTGAGATGCGGAATGGGCATGGTGGCTCACCCCTAGCCCGGGACTGGTGTGAGCGGGCCCGCTGAGCTCCTGTGCTACAACCGGCATTAAATGTCTGGGAGCAGCTAGGTGGCCCCGCCGCCAACCATGATTCGCTGCTCCTAATTGGACTAGAGAGTGCGACCAGCATCAGGTGCTGAAGGAAGCAAAGAGAAAAGCAGATGCATGCATATCAGAGAGTAGGCAAAGCAAATTCAACACACTGTCATACTATCTTTTAAAGTAAGTTTAAAACAAAAAGATATTTGAGAGAACAAATGCCCAGAGCAACAGCGTTACCTCTAGTTCCCGCTCCAGCGCTGCAACCGGCATTAAGTGTCCGGGAGCAACTGGGTGGCTCGCCAACCATGATTGGCAGCCCCAGAATGGGCTAGAGAGTGCGACCAGCGTCAAGCGCCAAAAGAAGCTGAGCGAAATACAGCTGCACGAATATCGGAGACTAGGCAAATCAAATTTAACACAATGTCATACCATCTTGGTAAAACAATTTTATTCCCAATTTGATTTCTCTATATTTGTGCATAACATATATAACTCAGTGTGCAAGAAAGAAGACAATTTGCAAAATGTCCTCTTAATTACATGCCAGCGTGGGTATCCATAAATTTAGAGATGTACAAATGGACAACCTACTTTCAGTAAGTAGGCATAATCTAGCCTCAAATTCCTTACCATAGAACTTTCCAGGCGTCAGGCTGGATCCGCAAGACTTTTGCTCAAAGCAAGCCCCTTGCGTGCCGGAACGTGGAGTCAGTAAGCCCCGCGTGACATTGTCCGCACCGGATGTAATGCTACCGTCACCTATATAGGCGCCACCTCGGCACGCTGACATCAGTTACTTTTCATGACTTTCCTTGCCAGGACCATGGAGCCATGAAGCTCACTTACAGTGTGTGTTTTGAACAGCTAGGGCCATGAAGGTGATCAGCCCTGACCCTAAAAAGCTGTACGCACTGTGTAGAGGATGGGTGGGTTGGTAAGAAATCCGCAGTTCGATTATGTCTGTACCAGATAAGGCGTTAGAATAGATACCCCAGCCCCATCCACAGAGGGACTGCGGATAAGTTTAGACCAGGACGTCCTGCAGGGCAGAGCGGCCAAAAAAGGTTATCCCTGTGGACTGTCTAGGCAGTAGTGCTTAGTGAACGTGTGCAGTGATGCCCATGTTACTGCCTCACAAGTGTCAAGGACTGAGACACCACGTGGCAATGAATGAATGAATGAATGATTACGCATTTGTATCGCGCATGGCTACCCTTAGGCATCTCAGCGCATTAAGTACCTAGTCATTCCTCCAACTCAAGGAAACAAAAAGGTTTTAAGCTGTTTCCTGAAAGTGAGATAGTTAGATTCCCATCGGATGACATCAGGGAGCTGGTTCCAAAATTTTGCGGCGTGAAGAGAAAAACAACGGCCACCCATCCTAGTCCTTTTAATCCTGGGGATTGTTAACAGCTTCTTGTGATTTGATCTAAGGGTGCGTGGAATATAGTGGGGTTGAAACATAGATTGGAGTATAGCAGGCCCAGAATTAGAAATGGATTTGTGGACAGTGCACATAGCTTTGAACCAAATACTTTGCTGCACTGGAAGCCAGTGCAACTGATGTAATTCGGCTTTGGCCAAGCTACGTTTAGGCACTTCCATAAGCAGGCGAGCGGCACAATTTTGTACTGTTTGTAGAACCTTGATAGTTCCCAGTGGAGCACCCAGATACACTGCGTTCGCGTAGTCAAGACGTGACAAA
Organism: Lissotriton helveticus; assembly: GCF_964261635.1. NCBI lineage: Eukaryota > Metazoa > Chordata > Amphibia > Caudata > Salamandridae > Lissotriton > Lissotriton helveticus. Next base: position 340,307,746 of record NC_136070.1, read on the forward strand.
ATGAGTGATTGAACCAACAAACGCCTGGCTACAAAAGGGAGAAGATTTAAGATCTTTCTAAGTAGCCTAATTATACCATAGCAGGTTGCCGCAACCTTGCGTGCCTGTACCAAAAAATTGAGGTTGGGGTCCAGCCAGACACCCAAACTCTTAATTTGCTTTTTGGGTGGGTGGGCGGGGGGTGGGGGGTAACCCAAGACCGCTCGGCCACCAAGGGTCTAGATTATTGGGTGCCATGTGCCCTAGCATCATAATTTCAGTCTTTGAACCATTGAGCTTCAAAAACGATGCGTCCATCCATTCAAGGACTTTACTAAGGCATGCAGAGAGGTTGGAGCCAGAGGTATCATGTCTGGAAAGGGCAACTACCAACTGTGTGTCATCGGCGTAGGTGACCAACTCAACCCTCCAGGGAAGAACCATCTGAGCCAACGGCCTCATATAGATGTTAAACATGGTAGGACTTAATGAAGAACCCTGGGGGACGCCATACTGCAGAGGGATCTGCTTCGACATTGCCCCCTCCTCAAAGACAACAAACGTTCTGTCCGTGAGAAAGGACTGGAGCCAGTTTAGGGCCAGCACTGATACCCCAACATCACTCAGCCTCTGCATCATTATCGAGTGATTAACAGTATCGAAAGCTGCGCTTAAGTCCAATAAAATAATAGCAGCGCAGCTTCCGGTATCCACAATTTTTCTCACCTCTTCGACTACGGCAATGAGAGCCGTCTCCATGCCTTGTTTACATCTAAAACCCGTCTTAGTGGGATGTAAGGCACTGTTGGTTTCCAAAAAAGAAGATAATAAGGTGTTAGCATGCTTTTCTGCCAATTTGCCTATACCGGGTAACAAGGAGATGGGACGATAATTAGCCCAATCTTCTGTATCGAGGTTAGGTTTCTTTAAGAGTGCCTTCACTCTTGCCTGTTTCCAGGGGGGAGGTACCAGCCCCGCTGTAAAGGAACAGTTAATTACATCTCTCAAAACTGGGGAGACTGCTTCCGAGGCTTTATTAAGAATAGTGGGAGGTGCGGCATCGACCGGAGACCCCGATTTAAGGTTCCCCAGCAAACGCTGGAGAGTGGGTAGATCCAGGGGAGTGAATTCTTCTAATCTCATCATTCCTGCCGGAAGGGTAAGAGGTGCTATGGGGTCTACCTGATGAAATCTCGACTATATGTTGAAGACTTTGGCCGCAAAAAAGGTTGCTAGCTCCTCACACCGATTATGAGCGTTAGATGGTCCTGTAGGGGACCTGCAGGAGAAACCAAAGATTTGAATATTTTAAAGATTTCCCTAGGGGAATTAGAAGCAGAGGCAATCTTGTCTGAATAATAGATAGATTGTGTAGTTTTTATTTTATTTTTATAGGATCGAAGGGCAGCTCTGTAGTTACTTTTGTCACCTACTGAGAAGTCCTTCCTCCACTTCCTTTCTAACTGTTTGTAAGATTGCTTAAGCAGTTTTAATTCCGGGGTGTACCATGCTTTTTTATTAACTCCAATACGGTGACAGACTTCTGTCTTCGGGAGAACGACATCCAAAGAGGATTCCAGCCAGTTATCAAAGGACGCATTTGCCAATATAGGGTTGGTGCTGATAGCTGGAACAGCCTGGCTAAGATTAGTAATCCATTCCTCCAAAGGCAAGTTAGACCAGATACGGCTCAGTTTTTTTGTTCTTATAGCCGGAGCTACCAGGTCCGGGGGGGACCAAGCAAAAGACAAGAGCACATGATCTGACCAAGGAACCACAATGGACTCCCTCAGGCTAATATTATCAAGGTTGGTGAAAAAATGGTCTAACAAATGGCCTGCTCTATGGGTGGTACCAGTGACGATTTGTCTCAATTGGAGCACGTCTAATCCTGCCAAAAGACTTTGGGAGGCGGGGGCCTCGGGTTCATCAAGATGGATGTTAAAATCTCCTAGAATAGAGAAGTTGGGGTGGAGCTAGCATGATTAATAGCAATGTTGGGAAGGTCATTACAGAAGTTGGAGTGTGCTCCTGGGGGACGATATAAAAGAATCCCTGATAGCGTACATGTGTGTGAGAACTTGATAGAAAACAGACAACTATCACAGTCAGCAATAACGCAACCAGTTATTCTACAACAGTAGGTATTTTTATAAATAATTGCGATTCCCCCAACCTGGCCTTTGTCTCGGTCCTGTCTCATAATAGCATAGTTTGGGGGTATAGCTTTGACCACATCAGGATCAGAGGGTGCATTCATCCACGTTTCTGTCAGGAAAAGAACATCGGGGCATCTTTCTTCTAGTAGCATGCTTAGTTCGATAGCATGTTTATGAAATGAGCGGCAATTGAGTAATGCTAGGGAATAAACCATAGAGATGCCATTAGATGACCCGATGGGTTCACAGGGCGAAAGGACATATTTACAACAGGGGCACAAATTATGTCTCCTTTCGTATAATATGAAGTTTGAACATTTAGGATTTCTCTTTTCCCTGACAGCTAAGAGCTGATCCCTATTGTACCTCACGATACCTGTCCCTGTGGAGGTAGGGTCATGGGTGCTGGCCCCTGGGCCCGTCCTGGCGTGGACGGGCGCAGACGGACTCTCCTTTGGCGCTCCTTCGGCGCGATAACGGCACGATAACGGCTTGAACGCTGCTCGTGTCGGCTGCGCGGAGGCTTAATCGTCTATTTTATACCAAGTCAGGTCGCGTCCCAACCACTAGCCCGCTACCCTGATTCCCTCCAAGATGACCGCTCCATAGTCCGGCAGCCGCCGAGGCGTGTGAGCACTCAGCACCTACTCGAATGAGTGATAGTGGGTGTGGGGTAAGTCCGATTTAAAACCACTAGCAAAATGCCACAGCGTGAAAATAATTACAACAATAGCAAAATGACACAAAGTGAAAATTAAAATGTACAGAGCGCGCAGCAACTCTAACTCCCGGCTTCCGCCTCAGGAGCGACTAGAACTCGCGCCGTGCAAGGAAGCCCCTTTTTTATACCAAGTCAGGTCGCGTCCCAACCACTAGCCAGCTTCCCTGATTCCCTCCAAGATGGCCGCTCGATAGTCCGGCACCCGCCGAGGCGTGTGAGCACTCAGCACCTACTCTGCTGAGTGATAGTGGGTGTAGGGTAAGTCCAATTTAAAAGCACTATCAAAATGCCACAGCGTGAAAATAATTACGACAATAGCAAAATGCCACAAAGTGAAAATTAAAATGTACAGAGCGCGCAGCAACTCTAACTCCGGGCTTCCGCCTCAGGAGCGACTAGAACTCCTGCTGTGGCCGCAGCCTTAGCTCTGGTGGAATGAGCTATCAAGCCTTCAGGAGGCAGCTTCTTGGCTGGTGCGTAGCAAATTTTAATTCAGAAGTAGACCCATCGCGAGATAGTCCTCTTCTGCACCTCACAGCCTTTCTTTGATCCAACGTACCCCACGAAGAGTTAGTCAATCATCCGGAACTCTTTAGTGCAGTCAAGGTAGAACAACACTCTTTTTGGGTCCAGGCAGTGGAGACGCTCCTCCTCTTTAGAGGAGTGTGAGGAGCACAGAAAGTGGGAAAGGTGAATGATTGCCCCACGTGGAATGATGTTGCCACTTTCGGTAAGAAGCAGGCCCTAGTGCGTAGCACCAACTTTTCAGAGACGATGGTCAGGTAAGGAGGCTTGGATGACAGAGCCTGCTATTCGCTCATCCTCCTGGCAGAAGTTATTGCCACTAAAAAGGCTGTTTTGATGGAAAGCAGCCGGTGGGGGCAGTTGTGCAGCGGTTCGAACAGAGTACACATCAGGAGGGTGGGAACCAAATTAAGGTCCCACTGAGGCATAATGAATGAGGCAGGTGGGACCATATGTAAAAGTCACTTAGGAGATCTGTTAACAATAGGGGATTTAAATAAAGAGGGTTAATCTGGTAGCCTCAAGAAGGTGGACAAGGTCGAGAGGTACGCCTTATGAGTGTCCAGAGCAGAGCCCTGCTGGGCAAGTATCAAGATAAAGAGAAGGACTTGAGAGCGGGAAGCGGATCAATAGACCATTCTGTACAATATTTTACAAATTATTGTCACTAGTAGGTGTACACAGTCTTGGTAGAGGCATGCCTGGCTGCCAAAATCACTTCACAAACTTTATGAGGAAGATTAAATGCCTTCAAATGCCGCCGCTCAATCTCCAGGCATAGAATTGACAGATTAGGGTGGAGGACTCTCCCCTGCTGCTGCAACAAAAGATCCCCTCAAAGGGCAGCCTGATCAGATGCTCAGTTGGAGAAGCTTGGGATACCGGACTCTCCGTGCCCAGTCTGGAGACACAAGAATGACTTGGGCCTGGTCGTTCCTGATCTTCTTGAGCACTATAGACAGGAGTGGTATTTGCGGAAAGGCGTACATGAGGCCTGAGCTCTACTCGAGATGAAAAGCGTCGCAGAGCGAGTGGGGACTTGGAAACTACCGCATTTAAAACTGCTGACATTGTGCGAACTCAGCAGAGGCGAACATTTCTAACCAAGGCTCTACCCACTTCTGAAAGAGACCTTGCGCCACCTCCAGATGGAGATGCCATTCGTTATCCACTAGGTATTGACAGTTGAGTTAGTCCTCCCTGACATTCAGGGAATCTGTCAGGTGTTTAACCACCAGGCATATGCCCTGCTGTTTCAGTCATGTCCAGAGACACAGGGCCTCTTGATGGAGGGTCCAGGACCCTGCCCTGTTTGTTGCAGTATCACATGGCAGTGGTATTGTCAGTGAGCACCTGAACCGGCTTCCCTTGATGGAAGGAAGAAAGGCTTTCAATGCCAAGTGAATTGCTCAGAGCTCCAGCAAGTTTATGTGGAGTCCAGATTCCGCCAGAGACCAGAGTCCTTGGATCTCCCCCTCTCCCAGATGGCCGACCTATCCCAAGAGTGACACATCTGTTACTAATGTTTGATCTGTTTGGGGAAGGGAAAGGGTTCTACTTCTGACCCAACCATTGTTGGTGAGCCACTACTGAAGAGACTGTGCAGGTCTCTCCGAGATCTGGATCATGTCAGAGAGATTCCCATGATGCTGTGCCCACTGGAACTTCAGTTCCCACTGAGGAGCCCAAATATGCCATCTGGCATGTGTCACCAGCAGGATGCAGGAGGCGATGAGGCCTAGCAGCGTCAGAGCTAGCCTTACCGAAATCCAAGGTAGAGGGTAAAACATGAGTATCTTAGCCTGAATATCCTGGACTCGCCGCTCCGCAGGATAGACCCGAAACTGAACTGCGAACAGAACAGCTCTGATGAAAGGTAGCGTCTGAGAGGGAGTGACTTTGGCATGTTGATAGTGAACCCCACAGAAAGCAGGAGATTCGCCATAGTCTGAAGGCGGGAGAGGGCAGCCAGGTGTGAGCTTGCCTTCAGCAGACAGTTGTCGAGATAGCGGAAGTCTGGCACCCCTGATCAGCGCAGATGGGTTGCAACCACCACCATCACCTTGGTGAACACCCGAGGGGCGCTGGTAAGGCCAAAGGGGAGCACTGTGAAATGAAAGTGCATGTGGCCTACTGTGAATCATAGGTGGCGTTGATGAGCAGGTAGAACGGGAATGTGAAAATAGGTGTTCTGCAAGTCCAATACTACCATCCACTCTCTGGGGCTTAGGGCAGACAAGACCTGAGCCAGAGATAGCATTTTGAACTTTTCCTTTTTGAGGAAGTTGTTGAGGGTTTGCAATAGGACGAAGCCCCTTGTCCTTTTTCGGGACCAGAAAGTAGCAGGAATGGTGCCGGGACCCTCTCTATGGCTTCCTTGGCCAAGAGAGTCATGACTTCCTCCTGAAGCGACTTCAGGTGGTCGTACATCAGCCGGTCTTAAGTTGGAGGCATGGATGGAGGAGTAGTCTCGAGGGGAGGGAGTAACCTTTTCAGACTATCTGAAGAGTCCACTTGTCTGATGTAATGTTTTGCCAGTGGTGGAGGTGATGGCTGATCCCGTCACCAACCAGCTGCCCATGATCTTGAAGGGCCGGACTAGGAAGGTTAGAGGCTGCAGGGAGAGAAGTGAACTGACTCTACTTCTAGCTGCCTGACCCACAGGGTTAAAAGCAATCGAGCCCACAGCCGTGCAAAGGTTGCTGAACTTGCAAGCTCTTGTGGCTGGGATATGGTTGGTATGGCTGAAAGCCCCTTCCGTGACCATTAAAGGGGAGAAAAGCAGACGATCTACGGGTGGTCACTGAGAGGCCCAAGGACTTGGCCGTAACCTGTGAGTCATTAAAGTGTGCCAGGGCCATGTCTGCTTGGGTCTCCGAAGAGACAAGTGCCATCAAAGGGCATGTCCATAAGGCAACCCTGAATATTCCCAGAAAAGCCAGAAGTTCTCAGCCAGGGATGGCATCTAACAGCCACCATCATTGACATTGCACTGCCTATCGAATCTGTGGTGTCAAGCCACAACGAATGGTGAACTTTGCTGCTCCTTCGAGACCTTTGAGAGTACCTGAGCAACTGTTTCCTACAAGAAGTGGGCGTAGCAGCCCAAAAGGCATGCAGCGTTCACGGACCGCAACGCAAGGCTGGTGTAAGAAAATAATCTTATTTCTCCAACTGTCAAGCCTCTCGGATTTCATGTCCGGGGTGCGGAAGGGAATGCACCTTGTGAGGTAGAGGCTTGGACCACCACGCTCTCTGGAGTAGGGTGGTTAGTAAGAAATGTTGGGTCGCCCGGTACAGGGTGATGGCAGCGGGGGATTGTCCTAATCACAGTTGCCGATGCGCTGAGCATGGACCAGTTCCCTGGAAGGACATCAGTCAAGGCATTGATGATAGGCTGGAGGGATTCAGAGGAGACACTCGGCTGCAGGACCTCCATCAAGAAGTTTGTCTTGACTTCCACTGAAGGGAACTGAAGGTCCAGGGCCTTAGCTGCCCTTCTCACCACCATAGCATATGAAGCTCCCTCCCCCGTAGCCACAGTAAGGGGAGAAAGCAGGCCAGAATCTGGGGATGTATCCAGTCCACTGACCTCACCCAATTCCTCATACCAGTCCATTTTGTGATCAGGCTGGTCTTGTAAAGGGTCCAGAGACCCCTCCCAACCATCTGCCATTGCCAGCCCCTCAAAATAAGGGTGAGGAACCGACCTAAGAGGGGTGCCGGAATCGGTGTTGGTAGGCGCCAATCCAGCTTCAGGTCATTGGGGATAAGATTGGAGCTGACACCGCAGGGGGGCACTGGCAGCATCGGGAGTCTTGGCACAGGTGCTGGGGAAGGTCACAGGGGCACGACCGGCGCTGGTCAGGATGTACCACCAGATCCTTTGGGAGACATCGGTGCTGTGGCCGGAGCTGTTGGCGCGGAACCCAATGGAGTCCCCTCTGAACCTCTGGGCCCCGAAGGCATGCCAAGATGTTCAGGTCACCCAAATATGAGGCACATGGCGTCTCAGATTTCTTTAAGCTCGGCGGGGGTCGCTCATGCTCCTGGAAAGGCAGGGAAGCATGCATCCAACCCAAATGCAGGTTCTGCAGTACGGGGTATAGAGCAACAAAACTCCTCCGTCACATCGACGGAGAGGAATAAGTTGAAGCACACTTCGACTTCTTGTGTTTCTTATGCCTCTTACCTGCCCAACCCATGGGCTTCATCTCTTGTTTCCACCACAAACAGGAAGTGGGACAAAAGCACAGAAAATAGAAAAAAATGGCAACCTCTCCTAAAAAAGCCCAAACTGTGCTAGTTCAAAGCTGGGAAGACTGTGATTTTAGCACAGCAAACCTTTAGTTGATTTCATTTGTAGGTTAAAAACAGAAATTTTCTTGTGGAGCACTTTTTTTCACCCACTTTTCCCCCCAAAAACTAATGTAGCTTTATTTTGGCTATTTTCTCGGTCCCCTCCACAGAAATCCACAAACCCTGGCATCCTTAGAATCCCCATAATATAGGGGAAAAAAGGACACAAATGTGGTGTGGATACCTTAAGTGGAAGAACAATTACATACCATCAAATATATCTCAAAAAGCCAAAAATTGGCTCAGCACTGGGGTGGAAAAGCAGTTGAGGGGTTAACAAGAAAATTAATTTGTCTCTGGCGTTTCACAAAAAGACTTTGTCAAATGATTAGGCAGTGACCAGCAATCCAGACCTGGCAAGAACTTGGAATCAGCATGCCTAAAGTAGGACTACAGAAATGCAAGGGACCTTTCATGTCCGCTATGCAAGCCAAAAGGTCACGCTCTCTAGAGGAAAATAAGACACAAAATGATAGCTTCAGGAGCGAAGCATTCAACTTGCCTTTGAATATAAGCGTGAGTCACATGGAAAACAAGGTAGACAATTTCTTTCAATGTCCCAACATGTTAGCAAAAATGATTTCATATTTCTTTGAAAACGCGCATAATAAAACTGCTGCGTTCAAAGGCTCAAGGAAAGAGCACAAGAAAAGCGCACACGGCATCTGCGAATGAAAGCGCGCGAATATTTGTCAATCATAACAACTACAATACAATGGGGAGAAAAGGCTTTGAAAAAAGAAAATCAATAAAAGGATCAAGCAAGAAAATAAATCAAAGAATAGGGTATTGAGTAAGACAGTTGGACTGCTCCAAGCTGCCTGCTAGGGTTTATTTACATTCCGCACTTCATAACTTTACCCTAGACTGACTCAGGGAGTGGCCAGATTCACTGAGCGAAGAGTGCAAGGGGCGGTTATCCGTTGAAGGGCTGTCTTGCAGGCGGGCCATTGTATATGGTGCAGCACTAAATTACCCACTCTTTACACGTCACAGAGAACTTGACTTTAATGCTTCAACACGTAAAAGTGCACGACAACCTTACACATGATTCTCATGTGACGCCATGCTGTGTGCACACGTTGTGCCTGACAACACTATTGTCGAGAGTTTTACAGTAGAATAACATTTTCTCACATAGAATGTCCACTAACGGCAAAAATAATTTCTTTTAAACGTTTAATCTCGGAATTGTTTACAAAAAAACGAAAAGTATTGAATTTCTAACAAATGATTTAGAAATAATGATTTGATATGCATTAATAAAGTGACCAACATGTATTAACCAATGTATACGTTCATTGCAACTAAGAGACTTTGAGTGATACCACGTTATAGTACGAGAATGAACATTAGTAATGTGTAGTTTATTTCAAACCATGCTCTTCACGTTATTACTAAAACTAAGTAATAGCGGGGGTTAGATCATCCAAAAGGGGAGTCTCGGCAGAACACCCACCCTAGGCCACTATAACCAGTACTATACGCCAGCATATATACACTGTGCGATTGTGGAAACTTTAATTCTTTTCACTGTCAAATTTGTTTATCACTTTCAACTGCTTCTGTCTATTGATTATTGAAGCACATATATTTTATACAATAATCACAATGGTTCAATAAATATTAAAAACGCCCCTTTGTGTATTTCTTGTGCATCTCTATGAATAAGCACGAGTGAATGATGTTCTAGATCTGTTACCACAGTTCCTAGGGGAGTCAGGGTTATCATGTTCTGAGGTTGCCCAAGCCATTTGTTAAGTTACTAGCTTGAGGGGTACTTATGGTGGCACTGTGAGATAGCTGGTCCAAAGGCCAACATATCCTGAGGGGGTGCACATATCCTGAGGGGGTGCATAGAATCAGTCTGGCACCATTCCAACATTTATGTTGTCCGACAAACAAACAATTCCTACTGATAAAGTGGAAACCGTAAAACACTAAGTACACCATATCCGAGTGTGTTGTGTGCTCACTGAGGAGAAGAGCATTATTTGCAGCATCCATGGTGAAGGGCTGTGCTTTTGATGGCTAGAGGGACGTAGTACCCTGAAGTCCAGCTGCTATCCCGTTCAGTCAATAACTTGTTTATTATCTGAGTTATGTGAAATTGGGATTGTCATTTGGATTGGTGAACTAAAAAACGATAACAGATATAGTAATACCAAGGAAGTTCGGCCTTCACAAGTGAGGACAGTAATAAATTGAAGGATTTGACCGGTCGATTCTCGTTACTGTTGGCTATGAATAAACAAGTCTCACCAAATAGATGGCACCCAAGGACTCCACACTATAGTCCCCTGTGGTGGATAGACCACTTTCAGATATTCTGATTTCATCTAGTCACACTTTATATGCTCAGTCTTTGCAATGGATTAGAACTGTTTAATTCTTCACTACACATATCTTAAGAACATCTGTAGGATACTCCTAATAGAATTTGATTTTCACGTGTGTGTGAAGTTACTTAAGAGGAATATGGTTATGTGAGGGAAAGTAGTCTGAGTATATCCTGGCCAACACTGATTTGTTGAATGATATTCTTGTTGAGAGTAAGCTAATTGATTTTAGTACTCACTCACAAAAAAGTGAAGAAATGTTGCTAACAGAAACATTTGGTATGAAGCTGTGTAGGGTTGGTATTACTGATTTATAGCACTTAATGTGTGTGGGGGGTACAGAATATTACTCCTGGAGACTATCTGTAGTCTCATTTTCCAGCTCCCACTGGGCAGCATTTTTCTGCATCAAATGGAACCAAAAACAATGTTCCAAACAAAGTAGACCTCATCCTAAAGCAACCTCTTTTATATTTCAAATGTTGCAATTAAAGAAACTCAAAGTAGTGTGGCGATGGTGTGCAGCCCACACCAACCCAATAATAGGGTACAACAAATAAGAGGGGTGAGAAACATGGGAAGAACTGTGTGGGAAAAAAACAAATTGGGCGGGAACATTGGTGCACAAAAAGACCAACCTTTACCTTGACACTTGTAAGAGATGGTGAACTACACCTTGCTAGGTCACTAGATTATATTTAAAAATCCCCTTTATTTCTGTTAGTATATCATGAAGCAATTGGTAGCATGTTAACTCATGGATTTCATGACTTTATGATTTTTGTACCAAAGCAGCTGTTAACATATTTGTCAACCTCAATCTCTTTCGACTTATTGTTTTTTTAGGGAATGATAGTGGGTGTGTTGTGCATATGTAGTGGGTGTGTTGGTGTGTGAAAGCATGAACGGGGGTGTGTGAATGTAAGGTTTTGCTTGTCCTGATGTACGATGTGTAGGTAGTTTGATGTTTGTGGACATTTGATGCATCAGGGTGTAGGATGCTGTTTCTGTGCGTGTATGTTGAGTCTACTGGCTTAGCATTTTGGTTCTGTGGATGTATGATTTCGGCTGTGTGGACATACAATGGTGGGTGAAGGAGTGATGCATACTCCGCCAGCATTCCGTAGTTCTGTCAGAGCTGAGTCAGCATGACTCTGGATGGGTCGCGCAAACATTTCACAATGGAGGAGACCCACACAATGCTGACCCAAGTTACCAGGAGAAGCTGAGGTTTGAGCAACAGGTTGTAGTTTTCAGACAAAGATACAACGCTTGATACTTGCTGAGATATGCCATATCACTATAAGAAATAAGAATGATAGATAAGAAAGTTGGGGATGATGGAGCCCTCAATTGAGAGATGAAGGCCACAGGACTTGAGCAGTGAACTGGAAAGACCACGTGACAGTCTCCACTCTGAAAAGTGGCTAACTGGAGTACTTTCTTTGGTCATTAATAAATGCTAGCGTTAGGAAATTTAATTATATCATTCACGGCATTCATAATTTTTAGACCTGTCAGCCTTGGTGTGGTCTTCATACAAACATCTTGCATTCCTCCTCCATATTTTTCTGATCTCGTTTATTTTGACCCTAGGACCCTGTCAACCAATGTTTAAGTGAGTGTGTTCACTCCTTAACACATGGTAGCATTTGTTTACCCACTAAATTGGCATATTTAATTTATTTATAAGTACCTAGTAGAGTGGTACTACATGTACCCAGGGCCTGTAAACGAAATGCTACTAGTGTACCTGCAGCACTTGTTGTGCCACCCACCCACTTAAGTAGGCTTGCAGACCTGTCTCTGACCTGTCATTGGAACCTGTGCCTGCAGTTTTAAAACTGCAATTTCTACCAGGTAGAATAAAGTTTTGCAGGCCGAAACCTTCCTTTTTAATACATATAAGTCACCTCTAGGGGCGGCTGCAGACAACACACAGGGCAGGGTGCAGTTTATTTAAAAAGAAGGACATGTACGTTTCAGCATTATGTAGTGAAAAACTCTTAAATTTGATTTCCACTATTGCAAGCCCTACCCAATCCATAGAATAACATTGGAGTTACCTTATTACGTTTAATAAGGATAACATTCAAATGGGAATAGATAAGCAGTTCTGGTTTGGTGTCTTCGTAATTGTAATAAAAAATCCTATTTTATGGTAAAGTCAAATTTTGAATTACAATTTTGAATATGCCACTTTTAGAAAGTTAACACAAGGAGATGATGGACGGAGTGCTGAAACTTCTCAGACACTCACCCCCAGTCACAGATCTCAGTTGAATCCATAATCATTCTTTAGCTCACTTAGCCACCCCAGTTTGGACCCAACCATATGCAAATCAGTCTTGACCCTGTGCCTCATGGGAACAGTCCAGCCCGAACTGCCAGGCCGTCTCTGGACTGGAAACAAGAATCCTGGGACCCGGTTCGGGGTAACACCCCTCATCAGCCAGGATTGCTTGAATCCAGTGGCAAAGTGAGCAAGGGAATGAAAGTAATTAAATTATATTTAATAAAGTTTATCGTTACATCGATGTATAAATTAAAAAAGGTTGTTTAGATATCTAATAACTAAATGATAAATAATATATTCTTAGAATTTTTTTTTAGAAATGAATGATATTTATTTAAATGTATTCTTATTATATTTATTTATTTCCTATGTGGATTTAACCTCTTCGGTGCTCATGACGAGCCCAGCTCGTCATGAGTCACAATGGAGCTGTGCTCATGACGAGCTGGGCTCGTCATAACGGCTCTGCGCCGCCCACGCACGATTAATTCCCCGCCTGTGCGGGCGAATTAATCAGTGGGCGGGGTCGTGACGAGACCAGCTCGTCTTGAGCACAGCTCCACTGTGACTCATGATGAGCTGGTCTCGTCACGAGCACCGCGGCGCGGCGCTGCGCTGCCCCCTCGCCCACCTGCACCGTAGGGGAATTACCCCCGCAGGGAAGGGGTTAAGGCCTGTCACCCTTATTTTCAATATGAGTCTGTTGCAGTATCAACAGCTGGCCACGTGGGGTGCTGAATTTACTACAGTTTGTGTTTGGACGTAGTCAATTTATAGTCGTAAATTTGGATCCACCCTTTTTTCACAGTGTGTGACATATATGTGGCATGTATGTTTACAGTTTTGAGTAACTTTACACTTGGATTTTGTGAACAGGCAAAATGTGTAAGAGTAAACTATACATGTAAATTAGTCTCAATTCTGTGATATTTTATTGTATACATAATTGTAATGATTTTTAAGTTGTTTTAATGTGAATATATTTTTATTACATTGTCTATGGTTTTATGGTTTTAATTAACTGAATAACGTATATTCTGACTCTACTCTCAAGTGTAAGTTACTTTTGTGAATAGCTCTGTAGAAGTTTAGAGGAAAAGAGTCACCATACACATTAAAAGCTGACTGTATGCAACTTCCCACTAAATAGAGAGGAATAGAGAATCCTAAGGAAACCTTAACAATGCATAACTATATGGAAGCATAGTTTAATGAAAAGAAATTCTGCAAAAATGTTACAAAGGCAGTGTATATTTTGGGAGCTTTCTGGCATGGTCATTCTTAGAAAACCCCAGAAGAAATGTAATACATTTGATTTTTGATTCCCAAAATAGGGTGAGAACCAGTTCCTAGATTAGCCTTGGAAGACTTTCCATGCCCAATGGAGCCTTCTACAGAGAAGTACGTTTTAGAGGTTATTAAAATGTACCAAACAGTACATTTTATTGCAATGATGGGTTTCAAGCTCAAATGCTTTAAAAGGTTTACTGAGGTGATAGGCAAATACCAAACTAGCCAATGGGATCCGAATAGGTGAAAAAGTCTGAGTTTTAGAAAAGTAGTCAGCATTTTAAAATCAGGTAGACACTCCGACTATTCTAATTCCTATCACCCAATATGATTATTGAATGTCAATTATAAAGTTATTCCACATTCTTAGCCATTAAAATAACCAACCTGCAGGCCAATTTAATCACAAGAGCCAAACTACTCCATTGTTGGCAGAGAATTGGCTGCTAATAAAAATTACTTGAAAAAAGCAATTGATGTTTTTATGCAGAAAAAAATCTTCTTAGTGGTAGTGCTCTTAGACAAAGAAAATGTATGAATGTGTGTCTTGGGAAACTTTATTTAAGGTACTGAGAGCAATTAGCTTCCCTTCCCAGTCTGTGAGGTTCATACATAATCAATATAAGGATGCACTGGTAGTAAAGAACAAGATACTTATCTTCTGTAACACTCTTTCTGATAGAAACTCTATCTAGCCAGCAATTTTCACAGGCGCCAGTCTCGTTTCGGAGACGTTTCAGCAGTACCTCGGCAGATCATCAGTCTGTATTGATGCCGTTCTGCTCTGGAAATGATGTACCGTGCACATTTATGTGTCAACCCTGCGAGCTGACGGCAGTTGTTTTTGAGCCTGTCTATGCCCCCAGACGCAGAGTCTCAAGAGCAAATTAGTTATGACCGGTATAGGTTCCTAGACTTGGGATCTTATTAATGGATAGAGTCTAATCACAGAATGGAGAGGAAGGGAGGGTCATGAGGAATCTGCAGCTAGATAGAGTCTCTACCAGAAAGAGAGTTCACAAAGGTAAATACCTTGTTCTTCTGATAGAGATTTCTAGTCGCAGATTCCTCATCTTTTGAGTAGATGCCAAAGCAGTACCTATTTGGAGGCAGGTCAGTGAATAGGCTTGAACCAGAAAGTCCTGTTAGATCAATCAGGCAAAATGTCCCTCTCAGCGAACAGGACTGTCGATCTGCGAATATATGGAAGGCGCCTACGGAACCGCTTGGCAAATTTCTAGGACAGGGGCTTTGTGTGCCATGGCAATGATAGCAGTTTTGGCCTTGCTAACATGACCATGCAGTCCTTCCAGAGGCTGCTTCTTGGGCAGTGTGTAGCAGATGTTAATGCAATCACGACCCAGCAGAAGATGGACCTCTTCTGCATTGCCTTGACTTTCTTTTGCTCCAGGGAACTCCACAAAGAGCTGATCGTCCACCTGGTGTTCTTTGGTATGACCAATGCAAAAACTGAGAGCTCTCTTGGGATGCAAGTAATGGAGCCTCTCCTTCTTGGAGGGGTGAGGTGGAGCACAGAGTGTCGGCGGGGTGATAGTTTGGGTAGAAACGATACACACGTCTGCAGTACAAGTTTGTCTGTGAAGAAGGTAGAGTATCGTGGATGGATACAAATCTTGCAGCTCACTCACATGCCATGCCGAGGTGATGGCAATGAGGAACACAGTTTTAATAGTAAGGAGCCGTAAAGGACAGCTGCGAACTGGTTCAAACAGAGTGCACATCAGTTAAGTAAGGACCAGATTAAAGTCCCATTGGAACATTACAAAGGGAGAAGGGGGAAATATCTATTGTAGTCCTGCGCATCACAACTAGTAAAGTCAACAAAGAGGCAACTGCAAAAAGGTTGAAAGGACTGAAAGATAACCTTCAACTGTTTCCAAAGCAAAGCTTTTCCGGGCAAGAGACCAAACAAACAACAGAATGTCAGATAACTTGGCCTGAGTGGGGTCAACTTGGTGTGGTCCGCACCAAACCATAAATTTGTCCCAACAACAATCGTATATAATTTTGGTCGAGGGATGCCTGGCTGCTAATGTGAGATTAGCCACCTCCAGGAAAAAGTCAAAGGTGTTCATCTGCAGACGAAGGCTTGAGTGCAGATCCTGCCCTGTTGCTATGATGGTAGATCCTCCTGGAGGGGCAGCATGATTGGAGGACATATGGTCAAGCCGATGAGTTCTCGATATCATACTCTCCACGTCCAATCTGGAGCCACTAGGATGACTTGGGCCGAGGGCCGGACTGGCCATAATGGGCACTTGGTGTTTTCCCGGTGGGTCGGAAGGGTGGGGTCGGTTTTTGTACCTAGGGCCGGTTTTACAGAACTGCTGCAATATTGGCCCCCTGTACCAAAAGCAGCACCAGTGTTTCCCACCAGCAAGCCTCCAATCCCCCGCAGACGTTCTGACTTAATTGCCAGGGCGGTTCGCATTCTCAGTCCGGCCTTGCTTGGGCCCAATCATCTTGAGTACTCAGTGCAGGAGTGTTATCTGGGAAAAGGCATACAGGGGTCCTGAGTTTCACTCAAGGCACAGAATAGAACCTTGTCTAGAATGGCTCTGATGAAAGGGAGCATCTGAGAAGTAGTCAGATGTGACATGACCCCCAAAGATGACAGGAGGTTCACCATAGTCTAGAGGTGATTTGCAACTGTCAGTAGCTCACTCCCAGGCAACAGCCAATCGTGGCAGGAAGACTGGCACATAAATCTCTGAAGACATGCTGCCACCACCGCCATCACTTTTTTTTAACATCAGAGACGCAGTGGTGAGACCAAAGGAGAGCACCACAAACTGAAAATGCTCCTGTACCACCTGTACTACCACAAACTGTAGATAGGCCGGTGAGATGCGCATATGGAAATAGGCGTCATGCAGGTTGAACACCACCATCGAGTCTCCAGGGTTGGAGACAGACAAGACTTGGGCCATGGTGACCATTTTGAACTTCTCCTTGTCGAGGAAGTCATTCAGAGCCTACTATAGGCTAATTTAGGCTGCAGGTTTCCATCTTTCTTGGGCACCAAAAAGTAGCGAATTTAACAACGCAGACACACCTTTTGATGCAGGCACCATCTCGAAAGCCCCTTTGGGCAAAAGGGATTGCACGTCTTACCACAAAATGAAGAGCTGGTCCCCTGACAGACGCTGGAAGGTACAGCTAGGAAGAAACAATCTTTGAACAATCTGTAGAACCCACCAGTCCAAATTGATCACCTGCCAACCCGGGTAGAATAGGTATATTCTCCAGTAAGGGCACCCTAAGGAGACTTGGCAGGTTGGGCTGCAGAGGCAGGCAGTAGACTGGGTAGCTCATAGATCTTGTTTGCAGGGACGTTAGCACCCTTGCCATTACCGCAAAACTACTGGGCTTCTTGTGGTGGCTGGACAGGCTGGCAAGATGGTGCAGAAAAGTACTTCTTAAAATGCTATAGAGCAGAATCAGCCTTGTTATCGGAGAGGCAAGTCCCGTTGGAGGGCATATCCACTGGGAGGACTGGAAATTGCCTGAGAGCCCAGCCGAGCGCAGCCACCCATGGTGGGAAAATAACAACACTGGTGCTTATGACCCGCACTATGGAGTCCATAAGGAACTATGAACTTGGACGCACCATGATAATCTTGAATCACCTAAGTGAAGACAAGACAAACATCTTTGGGCACAACAGGGAGGACTTGTGCGACCGAATCCCAGACGGTGTGGGAAGAGCATCCCAACACACAGCTGGCATTACCAGATAGAGGGCCAGGCTGGTGGAAGAAAAACCATGTTTGCAAAATGTTTCTACCCGCTTAGGTTCTCTGTAGGGGGAGTAGTAGGAAATATTTTGGGATTAGAGCTGCCACACTAGCCTTTTAGATGACCGGTGTTGGGAAAGAAAAGCAGGGCCGCCAGGAGCAGGGCAATGGATTCTGACAACTTGTAGATTGACTCAGGGCCAGAAAACAGCCTACCCCAAAATCCCATTAAGGTATCTGTCAGTGATTCGTTAACTGGAAGAAGGGGCTCAGAAGATGCTTGCCCTGGTTGAAGGACCTCTGTCAAGATATTGGTTTGACCTCCAAGGTGGAGAGCGGGAGGTCAACACTTTGGCCAGCCTACGCATCACCATGGAGTAGGGAGCAGATTTGCCCTGTGGCTGGTCCAGGGGTGAGAGAAGAACTATTCCTGGGAAGGTATTGAGGATGCTAGCCTCCTGTAAATCCTTCAATCAATCATATCATTTGTAGAGCGCACTACTTATCCCGTTTGGGTCTCAAGGCGCTGGTACCAACTATCCTCCTAGTACGGCTGAGCAAACTTGTCATCCAGGTCACAATAATTATCTGAGTCTGTCCCAAAAAGATAATGCAAGGAATTTTATCTCCTTGGTGGAGGTGGTAACCTAAGTGGGGAAGTGGTACCTCAGGCTCATCGGGTGCAACTTCAGTAGAGGTCAGACCAGCATCAGAGAGAATTGTCGTGTCCGCCTCCAAAGGGGTCGATGGAGTCGGCACAGGTGTCCAAATGCCCGCGGATAGCATAAGCTGTAATGCCTGAACCGGGGTCATGCCATACAGAAGCTGGAGGTAAGACAGGCTTGGAGGGCCAACTGGCACTCAGGGTGAACCCATTAGCAGAACTCCAGATGGGCAGTCTCTCGGCTCCTTGGGGCCTGAAGGTGTGCCAGAGGGAGTCGGCAGGGATGTGAACAGCTGGAGCATGGTTGCGTGAACTCTTTGATCTGATGTGGCATTGCTGCTGGCTCTGGAAACGTGGGTTGTGCTGCAACCAGCTGCGGGATCAGCTCCGTAGTCGGCAGACTTCAGGAGTGAGATCGAAAAGTTGGGCACCACTCCCAACTGCTAGTGACCGAATGGAGAGCAATACTGCTTCAATTTACTGTGCTTCTTTCTGGACTTATATAACAGTGTGGACGATGATGAAGACCGATGCCCTCTTGAGCAGCTCCATCGACTCTGGAAACAGGAGTAAAGTTTGGGGGCGGGCAGCAACCCAGAATGGTTCCAGCGAGGAGTCTTCCTATAGTTGGCGATGTAAAGATTTGCCTCACGGTCGATGATGGCCTTTGTGTTCATCAACAGGCAGTAGTGGAATTGTGGCTTAACCCCAGACACCAGAGACACACCTGGTGGGGATCTGTTACAAACACTGGCTTACAACAGTTCCTAGAAGGTTTAAAACCAATCATCTTTGGGGGTGAAATCTCCTGCACACTGAAGAAGTTTTGAGGTAATTGTCTTAGACATACACAAAGGGAGCTCAGAACCCACGTCTGATGGAGTGGAAAGAAGGGAACTGATGTCAGCATGGATGGATGGCACCTATATGGGCTCCGCATGTCATCACATGACGGGACGCAGAGGTACGGGTGAAAAATTTTGAGATTCAATCCGATGCTGGGGGATTATTTAAAAAGTGAGGAACTCAAAAATAATAGGCTCCTTAGATGTTAAAATAGGTAAACAACAGGGCTGTCATCTGATTTCTGTTTATTTGCTTTAACACGTTATGATAGCACTACATGGAAATTTGAATGTTAAAAAAAGTCAAAACTGAAACTGCAATTTTATTTTCTAAATCTATTGTGACAAAAATTAACATTGCACTAATGATTTCAATAGATGTATCAAGTTGGGTGATATAAAATTAATTACATGAAGACAACAACCTTGCTTTTTAAATCTCCACTATGTGTTTTGCCCAAAAGAGTTAGGAAGGAGTTCAATCATTATGCCACACGTAACGTATTTATTTATGCCTACGTGGATGTATCAGATTTATATGTGTTAAACTACATCCAAAGGTTGATACTTTCTCACAACAATGGACATTTTTGTTTTGAACACTTTTAAGATAAATGTAATTAATTAAGAGGATGATTTTGTCTCCATGTTTTATTCTCTGCTGCACCAGGTATTACACGTTTTTTTAAAGGTTTATTATCAAAATTGATTAGGGGAAATAAGGCGCCTAACCTAGCACTGTGCATTTTTATCTGAGGCCTGACTTACCAGATATAATTATGTACTATTTTTCTGCTTTTGCTGCCTACTGCTTTAGATTTAAACATCTAGATTCGTTACAAACGTTTTACACCAATAATCTGATTTCATAACTATTGAGTGTGGTAAGATTGGGCAATTTCGTCAGAATGACTAGATCCCCTAAAAAAGTTCAATAGAAGGCAATCCAGAGATTCTGCAAAAAGAAAGATCATTTTTTCAATTCTTTGCCTACGCCATTTATAAATTCAGAAACCAGATTATAATATTTTGTCCTCAAAGAACAAAAACGTCTTTCAGAGAAAAGTGTCACAAAATATCAGACCTCATTAGGCCATTGTGATGGAAACCTTGATGACTTTGCAGGAATGCATGGGTGAGGGCAAATTTTGATTTCGGCTTGCGTGCAACCAAATTCATCATTTAATTGGTCTGCCTTATTCCACTTGAATGTATTCCACTGACATTTTGACCTATGAAATAGGCAATACAGGGGTATAGGAAATAGGCATAAAATAGCTTTGGGAAAAGAACACAAACATGGGAAAAAAGAGAAGCCAGTTATCTGACTGAAGCACTTTGGAAAATGGTTAATTCTTTTAATTTTTCTACAATAATGGAAGCAAATGTTAAGAGTGAAATTATAAATATGCTTGATGAATAAATTGGACCCTTTCGTTACAGATGCAATTCACAGGCGATCAGAAGTTGGGTGCATACAGCATAGAGCATGGTCTTTCCCCAAATTAGTACAATATTTGGAGGATGTCTTCATATTTTACAAGTTATCCCTAAGGATTTTAAGACAGCCTAAGTCTGCATTACCGGGACATACATCCCAGACATCAAATATTTCAAATGGAGAATTCAATATAATCTACACTTCTATTTTAATTGATATGTCTATATTAACACAACATTGGAATGTGCAGCACACACCTAGCTTGTCAGAATGGTTAAATATGATCAAAAGATAAAGTAACATAGACTGTATTAGCAACTAGGGAGGGAATGTAGCAAAAAATCTGAATCACTTGCATGCAATTTTTTATCATTATTATTATTATTGAATGTTTTGATGTATGTTTTGAGGATGTTGCTAATTCTAACCTAAAAAATGGTTGTGTCTGTATTCATATGAAAGTATGTTTTTATTTAGTTATTGAAATACAGAATGGTTGCTGGCTGAATTACAGTCATGATTTTTATAACTCCCTAAACAGAAATTACAAATCAATGGTAGGTGTGCTAAGTTTTAAGGACGGTGTGCTGGGTTAAGATGATCAGTGTGTTGTTGTATGATGTAGCATCTGCCTCCTGCCCACATACATTCCATCTGTGTGTCCACTCTCTCCCTAGTATCCTGTCCTTGTTTCTGGCCCGCTGCAACCTCTATATATGCCCTGATCACCCTGCAGTAGCTATAGGTACTCATACTCTCCTACAACCCTTATGTGCCACCACAAGTCCTTCATGTGCCCCTGTAGCCCCTGCGCACGATTCAGCTGTGTGCGCTGGCCATCTTCAGACCCTCTTTTTCCCCCAACTCCCCTAGTCCCATGCAGCCTCCCATTGGGTCCCAAAATGCGTCTAGGGCTCTTCTACTTCCTAGGGGTATAATAAATCCACCCAGCACCAGGTTTTTTTTAAGTCTCTCTAAATGTTTGTGTAGAGAATTTTGTATACATTTGTGAGTGGTGTGTTTCTCTAATGCCTCCCCATTCCCCAAGCTCAGTATTTTTTTAAAATAATTATTGATGTTTGTAAACAAGTGCAGGGAGAGAGGTTTAATATAAATGCCACCAGCAAGTAGATGGGTCACTCGAAGGCTTTTATCCTGCCACCTTACCCAAAGGTTGGGGGTTATTCATTAATTTTTCACACCCTTCTTCCTTGCCTTCACAAATTTTCAACTCATCACTGGGCAGAGTAAGGAGAGATTGAAGGCATAAACACCCCTCGCATTCTGGAATTATGTGGGGAGGGATTACATTTGTCCCTCTCTCTGGGGTAGGCAAGAGTAAATCAAGGAAGGATTCCCTTGCTGTCTGGTAATGTCATAGGGAGTGGTCTTTTCCTCTCACCTGTGTCTGGGGATTGAAGCCGTAGCCCCTTCTGCACCTGAGCAATGCTAGAGGGGAGTGAACAATTTCCTTTTCCGGCACTTTTACGCAGGCTGAAGAGGTGAGCTATCTAGTAAGAGTTTTGCATTGCCCTCTTGCCCTTGGACAAGAGTGGTGGGCATAAGAGCCGTGCCCCTACACTGCCCTAAACCCCTCCCATGCTCGTGGCGGAACCGTTCCGTCACGAGCCTCGGGTGGGCTGTGCTGGTGACGTAACGGTTCCGTCACGGCACCACCGCCGCGCCTGTGCGGCGCTGATTTCGCACCTGCGCGGCGCGTTCTATTGAGCGGGCGGGGCCGTGACGGAACCGTTCCGTCACAAGCACAGCTCACCCGCGTGCCGTGACGGAGCAGTTCTGTCACGAGCACGGGACCGCCGCGCCGCCGCCCCGCCCCCTTAGCGCTGCGGCGGAATAGCCGCCGCAGCGAAGGGGTTAAGCAAGGCTAGTGATGTAAATCATTGATTCTGTGAGGACCAGAGGCGAGGATTATGCTCATCTTTCTTCACTTTATTGAAACAGCAGCCTTCATTAACAAGGAAAAAATGTCTTTCCCATGAACCACAGGGAATGAATCAAAGAAAAACATCAGCCAATCACAGTCTTTTTCAACTGTTAGAGTCCATTGCCTCACTCTGTGCCCCCTCTTTCTTGGCTGCTCCAGAAGCCGGGAAGTTAAGTGGCTCCCCTTCCACTTTTCTTTAGGGATTGTGCAAGAGCTCTTATATATTACAATATGCTTATACTGTATTAACACATTTTCCTTCAAAAGGTGCCTGCGGGACCGCAACTCAGCACTCCTTACAGGGGAGTCATGTTGTGCAGTCAGGGTAGTGACAGTGCGGTTGCAAGGCAGGCCACTAGAGGGCGTTTGTATATCATTGAGGTGCTCTTTGGTCGTCACACGCGTCCCTCGCTCTTCCTCAGCAATGCTATGTTCTACGCTGCCGCTACAGAGCCTTGGCCTCTCTCTCTCTCCCAGACACAGCCTGCCGAAAGACAGCCGATTGGGTCTGTATTGTGAAGGCCTCGCTTCACACTTGATGCAGTGAATGCATCACACATGTAATCAGCTCTGTACTGAATTGTACACAAGTTGACATGTTAGGCATTTGGCACGGTGAGGACCGGATCAGGCTGACTAAACCTGTTATTATCTATATAGCTGTCAAGGTTTCAGATTGCTTATGTGTGACATTTTCATAATTTCAGTGTAATTATGAGTGACATTCAACGACTATGAGTATATGTGTAAATGTAGTTGAGCTTATATAGCGCACAGCTACCCGCAGTGGGTTTCCCGGCGCTTGCTTAGGGAACCCTTCCTGGTATTCCCCTGTGAGATAGCAGGGTATCCACAAGGTGAAAGTCAGGCATCCCGCAGCGAGGGGCCGTTGTGGAGATTAAGCAAGCTATTGCCCAGAGTCGCAGAGTGTGAACCCGTGAGTCGAGGAGGCACCGGGGCGAGAATTATCGAGTCTGTGGAATTTTTAGCCCAAGACCCCGCCGAGGCGGGGAATTGAACCCTGGTCCAGGACCGATCTCAGCTTCCGGGTCTGCTGCCTCTAACCCCTGAGCCACACTTCTCGCCAGCAAAAGCAAGCAATGAAGACGAGGGAATCATAAATATCAGAAATTACACCCATTTGATCAACGAGAAACTCTAAGAAGATCCTAAAACTGCTGTAAAGCAACAGAAATGGAAGGGCACTAATCTTGAAAACAGTAAATCACAGCGAATCCTCATAAAATACAGTTTGGCGAATATGTGTGGTTCATGTTGTGGATGAAACAAATTAACAACCAGTCCCAGTTTGAAATGTAAATTAAGAAAAGTGTGCCTCATTAACTGTGTAAACTGACAGGAATCACTGGCCTAGTGTGTTTAAGCACATGCTGCAGATATCAGATGAATTTCAGAGTGCAGAGCCTGTAGACTGAGTGTGCGTGAATGACTAGCGTTGATACAAGTGACACAGCTGTTCGTGACGTTGAGCTGAGGAGAAACAGACACCCTCCTTCAAACTGCTTTGCAGGCAATGCACAGCAAGTATTTTTGGCATTATAAAGTCTTAGACACACAAAATCATTCACTGGAAACACATGATTCAGTCATTTTATAGTGGAGACAATAACCCCCAAATTGTTTGTGTCAGTGTGTATGGTCTAATCAGTTTGTTACAGTTAAAGTTCCAAATTAGCAAATTCTTACCCTAGTGGGTTAGGCTCACGGGATCGGGTGACTTTTGTTATTATTACTATGGTACTTTCACTTGATACGGATCTTCTACTATGCATATTACTGCCTCCCCTCATGACCCACTAACTCCTGTTTATTATATATTTATTTATCTTTTATCTACTTGTATGTCATGTTTGGCCCAATTATTACTGGGGGTCCTAACCTGTGACCTGCACCTGATCTCCAATCACCATGTTATATTTGTCCGGTAATTTCTGTCCATTTCCCGAACATCATCTACCTAATTACTTGAAGTGTATAGCTCTTGCACCTGTATATCTATTTTGATTTGTATATTTCTCATGATGTTTCATTATCTTTTTATTTACTTGTATAACTTGTTTGCTTTTTATCATCCTCTCATGTAAAGCGCACTGATGCCTCTGGGTCTAGCCAGCGCTAAATAAAACGTTTAAAAATAAAAATAAAATATATGATCCCCGTTTTTTACTATGCATATTATTGCCCCCCTCATAGCCCGCTTACTTCTGTTTACTGTATGACCCCCCTCTTTTACTAATTTGTTGTTGTCATTACACTCTTGGGGCCAGATGTAGGAGGCCATTTACCGGTCGGTCACGGCCGATTTCGGCCGTGACCGACCGGTAAATGGGTATTTGGTATGTAGGGGGCCATTTTTACAGATTCGGTAAATTTTACTGAATCGGTAAATTTACCGATTCTGTAAAATACCGAATCTGTATTTTTACCGATTCATTAACGGCCAGATGTAGGTGGGACTCTTCAGAGTCCCTAAAGCCTTACAGATTCGGTATTTTACCACCCAATCCAATTGGGTGGTAAAATACCGAATCCAGGTGTGCATGCACATGTGTGCATGCACACCTAGCCATGTGACAGACAGACATGCCCTCAGGGCATGTCTGTGTGCCACATGTCACACTTGCCCGTCTATGGAGTGCTAGAGGGTGTCAAAGTGACACTCCCTGCACCCTTGCAAAAATCGGTATTTACCGAATCGGTAAATACCGATTCGGTATTGCCCATTGATTCCTATGGGCTTCAGGGCCCATAGGAATCAATGGGCATTACCGAATCGGTATTTACAGAATCGGTAAATACCGAATCTTAACAATTCGGTATTTACCGATTCTGAAATACCTACATCCCCACCCCTCTATTTTACCACTTCTTAAATACCGAATTGGTAAAATTCGGTAATTCAGAAGTGGTAAATAAGAATTACCGAGGTTATCAGATGCAAAAATGCAAAAAAATGGACACTTGTAACAGATCTAAACCATTGGATAGATCGATTATGGTATTCTCAAAAACACAATGTTTTTGTTGGTATTGCGGTATATATCTTTCATCCGCCCCTACATTGTTGTTATGGCAGTTATCATTGAATACCATAAGACGTGCTAGGTGCCTGCCTCATCCAGAGGCTCCTCTGGTCTAGATTCGCAGTGTCCAGAGATCAAAGGTGAGGTAAAAAATGAAAAAGTAGTAACCCCAAGAAAAAATTAATTTAAAATTAGGTCAACACCCAAAATTTTATTAATGGTGAGGATCTAAAAGATAAAATAGTTGGTACTTGTACTAGATCAAGTAACTGGATCTAGAAGTATAGCGTTAAAGAATGGTGTCGACATGTTTCAGCCCCCTATGGCTCAACGGAGTCTGCAGGGCTTTCGTCAGGACTAAACAAACATACAAACATTGAATAGTTACTTACACCATTTGTGCAGTTACTACGATGGCTTACTGGTTAACTAGTCAGTGGCCAATCATGCTCTTTCAATCTGCAAAAGAGGGACACAAAGCAGAAGAATACAGTACATACATTGTCGTATTTTTGTATGTACAAAGGCACCAGAGTACGTAATAGTCTCTACTAAGGTATTAAAAATTACAGAAAATTTCTGATGTGGAGTTTAAGAAGGCACCCGGTTTCATTCACGGGCTCGTGGAGGGACCATGTAGGTGCATTGCTACCGCTAGCCGGTGAAACTGTAAGTACAGACTAGCGGAAAGGACCCTGTGCCTCGCGCACTGGCACAGCGCTATTCGGTGTTCACCTCGCTATTGGGCGACCTTTCCTGACTCCATTGATTTCCTTTCTTCCTTGTAGAATATGTTTCCTAAACCTGGCCGCCCCTCCCAAATCCCGTGCTGCCCTGTGATTCTCCAACTGGAGTAAGCATGGTTTTATCTGGTGTAATTCTGTGTGTTCTATGTTGTGTGTTTGGTATTGTCATTTGTTTAGACGATAGACAGTTATCACCTTGCTATGCCCTCCACCTCAATTTGATACGAGTGTTGCATAGCCACGCACGAGTAATTCTTGATGCTTGTGAAGTAAACATTATACGTACGCCTAAAAACCACGAAAACACGCCACAATTGATAGGTGCGATTGGTTTCAACTGAAGGCTTATTTGCGCTATAAATCAGTTTTACCTACTGATAAAGCCACACTGTGCACGTCGGAATTCTTGCACTATAGAGACCATCTATAATTTAGCATGGGATGATTCAAGAAATACGAGGACACGAGAAACCTGTCACTTCACTACGTTGCAGGCTTGTAACTAGTTTGATTGTGATTACTGTATTTTCTCTTCACAGGTTTTTTTGTCTTATATAACCACTTTTGGGTTATTATTATTCTTTTGCGCCTAGCACCAATAATTTTGTTGCAAAGGCACAGGGATTTGCAGGCACTGCAGGGTGTTAGTGTACCCTGACCACCCATTTCCCTGATTTTGGTCCTGAAGAAAAACCGGAAATCCCAAACACGGTTTGAAACATGTAGACCCACCACACATTTATCCAGATACTTTTGGTCATAATCACACCACTAACAGTATCGCCTTCTATATTTTAATATTGTCCAGTAGCTTTAATAATAAATTTTTTTATATAAGTCATACCAGGACAATTTTTAACTCACCCACTATTTTTCTTTTTGCATTCATCACCCACATACCAGCTCCACTGTAGTTCAGGTGTCGCAGCACACCTTGATGGCACTCGGCCATCAGGGTGGCCCCGATGATGAAGCATGTCACCGACCAGGTCGGTGAGTGAGGGGTTCCTAATAAAAGAAGGACTTTCTTCTTCCTGTTAACGAATCATCCCGTAGAAAATCGCTCTTTGAGCATTTTTTTCTGGTGATACTCCTTATTATTTTTGTTAATTAAGATACCTAACCTAGGGGACCAGGAGTATTATTCCGTCCACTTCGAGGTGGATAAATTCCCTTAACTCTCTCCTTAATTGTTTTTGACATTCAATGATAACTGCCATAACAACAATGTAGGGGCGGATGAAAGATATATACCGCAATACCAACAAAAACATTGTGTTTTTGAGAATACCATAATCAATCTATCCAATGGTTTAGATCTGTTACAAGTGTCCATTTGTTTGCATTTTTGCATCTGATAACCTCAATACTTACCCAGGGGAAGCAAATGGACACCCATTCCTCCTCCCTATCCCATTGATTACTTAGTAAAAAAGAATTACCTACATCTAGCCCTTGGTCTCTCTTGTAAAGCGTTCTAATATCCTTCGGGATCTAGTTTGCGCTATATAAAACTTTATAAATAAATAAAATAAAATAAAGAAATACAATAAAATATAATATTGGAAATCCGACGGTGGGACAGTAACTGTTTCACTTCCATTTTCAACATAGTGTACAATGTAATTTAAGGGGGCACTCCAAAATGAGCATTGACTAATAAACTGATTACCCAGTCAGTAAAAATCAGGTTCAGCGAGCAGAGTCACTCAGGTGGCTGCACTGCAGCAAGCACTGACTACAGTCACTTACTTCAACTTGCAAGACAGGCTCAGGCCGCAAACCACGGGAATTCGGTTTGCGGCCCTCCTCCTCGTGGGTTCAGTGACAGTCCTGGCCGCTACAACGATGACTCCGTCTCCCACAGCAATTGAATTTGTGGTGCTGGGGTCAATGTGAATGATTTAAAATGTACTGTAGCTGAGCCATGAGGCGGCTGGTGCGAGCAGGCAGTGCTGCGTCAAGATTTGCCATGAAACCAGCCATCCTCTGGCACCAGTGAGCACTAGCAGGACGTGACGTGTCCGCGGCACTTAAGTCAGAATGTGCGTATCACACAACCCGACTGGGCTGATGTCTCTGTAGTAGCCACTGGGTACTAACTTGACGTGACTTAACTCAGTCTGAGAGCCGCGCCACGGGCAATGCCGGACCAGGCAAGCGGGCAATTCCCCAGGAGGCAGGTATTGACAATTGGAGGCCCGGTTCAGCCTCTCGGAATGGTGGTGCTCATTACCGATCCCGGCCGCAACTTGAAAGAGTTGCTTTTATTCTAGAGCACATTAAGATGTCTGCCCATGCGGGCGGAATTTTTAATTTTTGCCAGGGCTGTTTTAAGTTTCCAGTCCGGCCCTGGCCGCAGGGAAATCAAATCTCCAAGTAGATACATAGTAACAGCCTGCCCTGCCAGAAGCAGCTGCTAGTGTTAGCTCAGCCAGTCGAGCCCCAAACTTGCAGGAGCAGCACACGCCACTTGTTGCCAGCCACTCCAGTTGGATTTAGACAGTGCTAACAGCTTGACAGCTGAGGTGCTACGCATATATTGCATGACAATGGATTTCAGTGCAGTGATGGGGAGCGCCACACTGAAATACGTTAGAGGAACGCCAGGTGAATGGTACTTGGCAAGACTGGTTCTAGGGACATTTGGTGCTAGGGCTACAGCCTCAGAGTCCTAAGTCTTGCCATGCTTCAATTGGTCCATCCAGCACCAAATTCATACCTCTGGCTAGGCTTTCTCATTAGCCCTCTAACCCATTATGATGTAAGGCTCTGAAAGCACTTACATGGAGGAGGAAACAACCTCCTTTTTCCCTTTGAATGATGAAATGTTGCTAGATGGTGGATGTCTCTATCCAGCATGCTGTGAACTCGGCGCTAGAGCCTCTAGAGAGGAGTTGGATGAGGCATGCCATGAGCCCATCTTTTTAGCAGGAGATTGCACAGGGGGAGTTTCCCCCGTGCGAAGGCCAGCCATTTTTGTCCTTGGTGCCCAACATATCTCAGAGAAAACATGACCAGGGGGTAAACCAGTGAGTCTTTGAGATGCTAAAGATAGCCTTCTTATCTCACTCCGGCTCAGATTTCCAGCTTCCCGATAAGAGATATTCCGCTTTCACTCCTGTACCCCTGAGCCTTTGGGGTGGGGGAAGTGATGATTCGCACGGCAACTCATATGACGCGGCAGGCCCTTCTTGGCTTTGTCACCCATCCCTGGACGGCCACTCCTAGCTTCTGCCCAACCCAAGCCCCAGACCGCAAGACTTATGGGGGACATGCTGGATCCGGAGGATAAAGTGCACTCCAGGTCCTTGGAAAGGGTCTACTAGTGAGAAGGTGGCCACCCACGTGGCAGGGTGCTTGTGGAAACCCTTGTAAAAATATGCCCCCTCCCCCTTTACGGGCGGAATGTCCCCATCTGTCCTTTGTTGAAGGACAAGCTAGCCATGGTCCTTGAAACTGATGCCAAAATAGCAAAGCAAATTTCTTTGGCAAATACATGCGACACCTGAAAAAAAGGCACCGACTACTCATGGTCATCATGCCAGGATAAGCTATTAGACTTTACAGTCCCACTTACAAAGATTTTGGACATGGCAGAGGAGGCCAAGCACTATGGTGCTCTCATATCCCCAGAGATCTATCGGGAGCCCAAAGGGCTGTGATTTTTGGGGTGTAAAGCTATTTGCCTCCTTTCTACAGAAAGGCATCTCTCCCTTTTTATCAAAGTTTATGCAAAGCTTGGAGACTTGGCAACCTCTGCGGCAGGGCTATTGCATAACAAAGGGACCTCATTGGTGACCCCTTTATCAAAGACCTCAGTATGTTTAATTCCCCTCACAGGGCTTAGGCCATGATCAAAAGAATATTCGCCCCTACGGTTATCACAGGGGCTGATCGAGCTAGAGGGCAATCAACCAGTTGTTTTATCTTAAGTGCCCCCCAGAGAGGTCAGAGCCCCCGCCGCAGGCAATGGGAGGTTTCTTCCCCTTTAGGGGATTCCAGAGACATCGCAGTGCCAGAAGAGGTGGGATCAGACACGTGTTGACTAACCAAGGTAAGACTTCTCCATTCTTCTCAATGAAAAGTGGGAGGGAGGTTGGCACTTTTCCTTCACAACTGGCCAACACTAACTTCAGATACCTGGGATCTCCAAACCAAGCAAGGATTCCATTTATAATTCCATTTTACTCTGTTACAATCCCACAGGCTGTGGCTTTTCTTTCTTCAAAAAGGGAGGCCACCCTTATAGAACGCAAGATATCAGAGCTGTTGAAAAAAGGGGCTATCGTCCCTACAGGTACCCAACCGAACGGATCTATGAGCAAGCTCTTTCTGGTTTAAAGAGGGACACAATCAACACCCGGTATTCAATATTTAGGAATTCAAAGAAAGGCTAGTGTATCGCCACTTCAAGATGGAGGGAATTCATCTATTGTGAGACCTTCCAAGACCTGGCGACTGCATGGCAAGGTTAGATCTCAAGAATGCCTACCTCATGATTCCGATTTTTCTCTTGCATTTCAGATATCTGCAGTTCCTGTGGAATCACCAAACCATCGAGTTTCAGACTTTGCCCCCTGTGTTCTCTAGGCGGCTCCTTGGCGCGTTACCATGGTTCTCACACCGGCAATGAAATTCCTCAGATGCCTCAGATTCTGTTTGTTTGTCTACCTGGACGACATCCTAATGGTGGATCGATGTCGGAAACGGTTATCGGAGCATATGCAGCTGACTGCAGTGTTACTGGAAGGTCTGGGCTTCGTGATCAATGAGAAAAAGTCTCTTCTCTCTCCTACCCAAAAACAACCTTGTTGGGATTTGCCATAGACTCCAGGGAATTACCCTAAGCCATCCTTCTAAGGAGATGGCAAAAATAATGCAAGAACTCAGAATGAGTCTATAAAGGCAGGCCACACCACTGAGACAAGCAGCCAGGCTTTTGGGGCTACTGGTGTCATCCAGTCTGGCAATATTCCCTGTCCCTCTCCATTACAGAGCACTTCAATGCTTGAAGACGTATCACTTGCACAGGGGTCTGAAATATTCTAAGTCAGTGCCTCTGACACAGGAAGTCAGGGAGAAGATGCAATGGTGGCTCATGCAGACGGAGGCCTGGAATGGGAGAGTAATCTTCGGCTTCAGCTCGGATATCATCAAAGTCCGACACCAGCAGAACTGGCTGGTGCACCATATGTAGGGATGTGTGATGGACCTGGTGAAGGACTTCTGGCAATACTATCTGGATCCAATATATCAGCAACAGCAGAATATCTTCTGGGACAGTCCAATGAAGTGACACTCCAGATACCTGCAAGACCTGAGTTTGTGGAAGCTGCACCCAGAGGTGTTCCAGAAGATAAAATTGCTTTGGGGACCCTTCACAGCAGATATCGGTCATCGATTGGAGAAATATTTCAGCTGAAGGTCAGATATGCAAGCAGCAGCCAAGGATGTGTTTCTCCAAGACTGGAGTCTAAAGACTAGCTACCCCTTTCCGCCATTTGTAATGCTAATGAGTTTTATCGGCGTAGGTCAGGCGGAAGAAAGCAGATCTGATGGCTACCACTAGGGCTGGGCAGAGCTTGCGGAGTTGTACTTTGCGGAATTGCATGGAGTAACTGCACCAATTAAGACCCTACTTGCTTGGTCTCTTGGTGCTTCCGTGCGTGCAATCCCACCCCCGAATAGTAAGGCCTCCTGACCTTACCCGAGCCTCCTCCACTTGGTGGGTATTAGTTGTCAGCTATCCAAGGCAGTGCTGCCCGTCCGCCTGTCTTTCCTAGCCGCCACTGCCTTCCTGTTCCTGCTGGCTGCATACACTCCGCTGAATAGGGAGAAGCCCGAGTCAATGGGGCAACATCAGCCAGCTTAGTGCAGCAGATAACCCCAACTCAGCAAGAGCAACTGCAGTGCGCATGTCGTATTGCATGAAGGCATTACTGAGCTGATCATTGGATTACATCCGGACAGGCTCGCCTTCATGCATAACGACAAGCGCGCTGCAGTTCTTGCTGAGTTGGGGTTACCTGCTGCATTAAGCTGGCTGAGGCTCCTGCATTGCATACGAGACAGAGCAGTGGAGGTTTAGGCTTCTACCTAAACAGTGGAGTGTGTGCAGTGAGCAAGAAGGCAGTCACAGCTAGTGGAGACTAGCGGTGGGCTGCACCACCAAGAACTGTCACCAGTTGTGAGGTAAGTCCTACATTCCTGCTAGTCTGTGGCACCGCTAAACTCCGCTCCGCTACAAGTGCAGAGTTTTTGCAAACTGCGCACTCCAAGTTCTAAAACTCCACAAACTCAGCTGGCGGTGCAGAGTTAACCGGCCACCCTTAGTTATCATGTAACTCTGGAGGTCACAAGCCTGGTTTCCAGTGATGATGGAAATTTCCTGGGATTCTCCAATCCTTTCACACCAGAGGCTGGACCTTCTTCGGGATCCTCAGGGAAATCTCCATCACTTGATTTAGGGAGGAACACTAAATTTCATGGTCTAGAAGGATACCATGGACAATACCTGGACTCTCTGAGAATGCTGAGGAACTCTTGACAGAGGCATGGGAGAACGGTACAGTTAAAGGGTATAGATCCGCATGGGGTAGATGGCTTTGTTGGTGTCTGCATAGGAGCACAGATCCCTTGGAGTCCAATGTGGCCCACATTTTGAACTTCTTATCTTCTTCTGCCACGAAAGGTTTGGCGTATAGGTCAGTGAACACCTTTAGGTCAGCCATTGCAGTAGGTCATCTCCTGAAAGAGGTCTCCCCTGCTGAAGAGCATCCTCTGATTACGAAACTGATGATGGACAGAAGACTTACTCTTTCCCCAGAACCTAGATACTCTGTCCTTTGGAACATGAATAAAATCTCCATCATTTTTCTTTCCTGGCAACACAATACATTCCTCACCTGAAAGGAATTATCAGTTAGGTTAGCTATGCTTCTGTGGCTCATCTCTTGTCGGAGTGTTGGGTGTGAGAGCCTTAGATGTTAAAGGTACAGTTTTCACCCCTGAAGGCGTTACTTTTCAGATTTCTCTAAGAACTAAATGTAATCACAATGTGGTTTTTTACCCAGCTTTCTATGACGTAGCATAGCTATGTGTGGTGATGTGCATTAAGGTTCCTGAAGCCATGACTGAAGAAGTTCTCCCAGCGGATGAACGCAACTCCTGAACTTGGAACTAAAGTCGTTGAAGGTGCTGTCCTCCCCCACTATAGCCAGGTGGTTAAGTGGCATAATGCAGGACACTGGCATCAATACATCCATTTTAGGGGTGCATTCAGCAAGAGGAGTCATGGCCTCCCAGGCTTTCTCACTGGAAGCTAGACTGGGACCTATCTTGAATGCAGCCAATTGGTATTTAGACTCTACCTTTAAGAGATTATACTTTCAACCATTAGTCAACATAACATCCTTGGTGGTGAGTAAGCTTTAAACTTGAATAATTATCTCCTCCATTCCTAGCACAGAATGCAACATTTCCTAGTATGAAAAGTTTGAATTCTATTTAGGACAAAAAAGCAAGATTATTCCCTCCCCAGCACCCCTAAGAAGAGTGTCATTCCTCCTGCCTAAGTGACTAGGTTTGAGAGGCTAACAAACAACAGATGCCTTGAATGCGTATGGCATAAGTATGACATTTTCAGAAAAATTCTTTCATAAGATCTTTGTAAATTGGAGTAGTTTTCCCATTCACTGTTTGTTGTAATTTGAATTACTACCTTATACATGAGCATACTGGCTTTGCGTTTTAGTGCAGATGTATTAGTGACATGCTCCTTTTTGCTGTAGGAAATGAGGTCTCCAAACAAGAATGAAGCGCTGAAGCGCGTAGAACAAGAAGCTACTGTTGCACAGAGAAAGAGGGAGAATAGATGGAGACAATAGACCCTAACAGTGAAGAACACTGTGACTGGCCGATGTTTTTCTTCTGTTCATTCCCGCTGGTTCATGGGAAAGAGATTTATTTCTTGTTAATGGAGATTGCTGTTTGAATAAAGTGAAGAAAGATAAGCATAATCCTTCCCTCCATGTCCTTAATAGAATTGAAACTTTCCATTACGAAAGCTAGGACATTTTACATTCTCCTGCCATTGGACAAGACATAGGAAGAGTGTGATTAGCTCCCCTGGTCCTGCCTAGGCGAGGCAAAGATTCCTCCCAGCTTGTCAGTAGAAATATTCCTTTTTTACTGTCTAACTTGCTAAAAAATGTCTATACTTTGACATGTACATTGGATCATCACATTTTGCATAATAGCTCCAAACTTTGTTGATCGAATCCAAGACAATCCATCAAATGACTCCAAGGCTGCTGTGCTATATATACTAATGTGGTAACAATCTGTTCAGCTATCCAGAGTTGTGAATGCACATACACTTTCTATGGAAAAGACCACCATGGTACATATTAAATGATTTTGGAGACCCCATTGTAATTTTGGGACAATCTGTCCGTTCTGCATCACATTTGGAAATGTCTTAGATGTGATCCAATACATTTGTCCTTTATGTTTGGTGCAGATGGCCAAAGGGGAGCAGAAGTTTAGGGTACAAAGAGCAAGTTTTCTATGGAGTGTGGTGTAAACCTTAACTACAAAAATGATACTGCACCTCTGACATATATCACATCTGTATACAAAGGAGTGGCTTGAAAGCCTATATCAAAGGCAGAGGTGCTTGTTTTGCGAACATCTTTCCTGTCAAATACAGATTTCATTTGATGAGAGGCCTAGATGAGTCCGATTCCCTTTTCTCCGGCTAATTAGTCTCAAAGCATAAACATGCATTCAGAGAATGACAGTCCAAAATCACTATACAGAGATTAACCACAGCACATTTTTTTTTTCAATAACCTTTTCTTGAAAGCTAACAAACACCTGTCAAATTCTCCTCATGGCCCTTTGTCAACTGAACACTGCAGGAGTAGCTTCAAAAATCTATAATCTTAATAGCCCAATTTTTAATTAACAGGCTAATCAATAAAGTTAAGCAAAACCTAAATATCTGATTTGCAATAGTACCAACTGTTGACTGTACTTTGCTCGCAGCAGCTTCAAAACTCTTTGTCTTGTACCGCCGATAGAATGTGCTTTTTAAGAGAACAAGTCAGGCTTCTTAAATACCCTAGTTTCTTAACTACATAATTAAATACTTTTCGTCTTTTTACTCGAGACAAACAGATAGTCCAATATGTCACTTACTATTTAAATAAACATTCTCACATTTTGATAAAGCGCGGTTTTCATTCTAAATTCACCAAAAGAAATGATGCATATAAAAATAAAAAACAAGTAACGTAACATGTTCCTATTGCCATTTTCGGGCTCCAAGGACATTTATCAGGCACTTGGCTTTGGCCTCGTGGTTTCGGATATCAGCACAATCCTTTGATGGCATTATAGGAGCAAATAACACAGTTTTCTGTTAATTATCTTACAAGGTAAGGCCTAGCGAACAGTAGCAAAGTTATTTTCCTCTTTAAAGGCATTGTAACCTGCAGCAAGCAGTTTTAGTTCGGCTGTACTATGATAAATGGAAACTGACCTTTACACTGTAGTAATAAACGGGGAAATGTACATTTAGTGGTACACTTCATTCATATAACACGTAGTATCAGTTCACCTCAATTTTTACTGGTATGTTATAAATACACACAGACACTCACTCACCTATATATTGATACATACAGACACTCACATTATGACTTCTCTGCAAGCCCTAGCACTGACACAACCAGGAGAAATGCAGGTCAGCTCCAGCTACAACACTTGATAGTCCATTTGTGAAATACACTCTTGTTAAAAGAAAGATTGGCTACGAAATTGCATGTTTTTTTCTGTTCAATGGGATTCATTGCTTTTGCTGGACGGTCAACTTGACATGTGTTCATGACAGGGTATAGTCATGCAGCACTAGAAGCAAATATTCAAGTTCCGTAATCTCGCTGACCCCTCCAGTTATAGGGTGTGAAGTCCCTGCGGGGTTGTCATCACATCTGTGGTGGCTCTGCTGTCGCTCTCATCACACAGAGAAGAGTGTAAGTGGCGGACACTGTCCGTATCTAACAGACAGTGATGGGAGCGCCCGCTATTCCTTTCCCCATGCACCTAATCACGAGTGCCAACACCATCCACACACCCCCATGAAGTTCAAGACAGAATAACTAGGCAGCAGATACAAGAACAATGCTTAACCTTTTGTTGCGTTAAAGTAGACATGAGCCAGCCCTACAAATAGAGATTGAGTGTGACTGGATGAGAAAACAAGAAAAATAGTTTCACAATACAGATTGTAATGCATGTGAGGACAAGGCCAGAAAATACTTAGGGCCAGAGGTACGACCCTTTTTAGCAGTCGCAAATGGAAAATCTGCCCGTCTGCGACAGCTAAAAAATGCTGTAGTATGTACAAACCCTATTTTGCGAGTTGGAAACCCATTTCCGACGCGCAAAATAGGGTTTGGGAGTCGCTGATAGGAAGGGGCGTGCTAAAGCCGTCCCTTCCTAATAGCGAGTCCCACTAGTATGTACGATTGCTTTGTGACCGCAAATGTGGTCGCATATCAATCACAGTTACCACCTACTTCAAGTAGGTGGTAAGCCAGTTGCAAATGGGAAGGGGCCCCGAGGAAATCCCTTCCCCTTTGTGTTGGGCAGCGAAAATATTTTTTAGGAGCAGGCAGCAGGCAGTGGTCCCATGAACCACTGCCTGCTCTTGAAAATTGAAACCTTGAAGGAAAACGGGCTGCATTTAAAAAAAAACTGCTTTATTTAAAAAGCAATCACAGACCCCAGCAGGCCACCATTCCTGTGAGTGGCCGCCATTCACAATGGGTCACAAATTGTGACCTACCACATGAATATTGATGAGGCTGGTAATTTGCGACCCCATTGGGAAAAGCTAAATGTGTCTGAGACACTTTAGTACATTCCGCTTTTGCAAGTCGCAAAAAATCGCAATTAGCGACCCACAAAACGGAATGGTCGTACATGTGCTCAAAGATGTAGTAAGCATACATGCCAACTCACACGGTGCTGAAAACCACAGTAAACAGTGGATTTCCAAATTGTTTTCGGAAGCAGTAAGCAGCCAATGTCCATTAAGAGGTGTGAAAACACCATACAACATCGGTGACAGCCTCAATGACCATTTGTCTTCATTTTTTTAGGAGGGGCATAGGGGGCTTGGTGTGGGGCAGAGAGCCTCTTTGGTAACTCTCTTGGCACCAGGCCCCGCCCCCACCTCACACGATGGCCTTAACTTGTAAGTTGGCAGGTATGAGTGCGTATACGAATAATCAGTCCAAATTTAAAAGCAAATACCTGCAAAAGAGGGGACTAAGCTATATCTAACACTCAGGCAGCAAACAAAACAAGCATTTGCAATTCAATAGGTCTCGCATTGTCAAAAGTTAGAGCAATTGGGGCTGTTAATCTACTTAAGAAATAGACCCTGTACTTTTAGAACCATTGCTTGTGCACGGTCAGCTAAAATTAGATTTGATCTGCCCTCCCTTTACTGTGTTGTTTCTGCTTCCTGCCAGATCAGACTTATTTTGGTATGGGACTGCAACCAGTGAGTGTTGATCCTCCTGAGGAAGATAGAATGAGTACCACTGAGTTTGTAACAATAAACACCTGTTAATCACACTGAGGAGTGATCCCAAACTTTAAAAACATATTTCACACTGTGGTCAGAGCTGGCTTGTAGACATGGGACACTTCTGCCCTGTTACAATAACTGCCAGTGCATAATGCTCACTGGAACACAGAAATATCCAATGTAAAGCTTGGTCTGATGAAAATATTAGCTCATAGGCTCAAGGGAAAACTTAACAGGAATGTTCATGACAGTGAATGCTTATGGAGGACGTACAAAATGGTGTTGTGGTGCATGCGTGGTATGACGGCGTTTAATATTTATAAACCTTTTGGGGGCGTGGCTTGGACGCCAAGGAAGATGGCTGCAGGTTCCGAGGGCTCCGTTGCGACGTGAGGCAACGGGAGCTCCGCCAGACACTTCTCCTGCTTTTGGATCACCGGATAACCCTGAATATACAGCGGAAATCGGCGGGCGTCCTTTCATGTGCTTCTCGGCTGGAGCAATGCCGCGCATACCGGTATTTCCCTCTCTTGTGTCAATGGCGGTTCGCTTCTGATAGCGGCCGCCATTTTAATGCATTCTTTCCGCGTTTTTGCCGTTTTTTCCTCATGAAGCTGTTGTTTCTCCTCTTTTCTCGGCCCTCTTATTGCTGTGTGTGTGGATTATCTTTTGGTGGCATTTTTCATCGACGGTGAACCATTTATTTGCTGATTGACTAGCTTTATGAAGCCTCTCCTCAGGATGAGTCCACCATTTTAGTTCTCCTCTCAACTTTGCCTCTTGGTGAAAATGTATGTCTGCAAGTGGCATTGTGACCCTTTCCTGGCACTATTTACAGTCTATTTTAATTTTTGCTTACTAATATTGAAGTGCTAATTACTTTTGTGCTGCATTTCCTGTCACTTCATAGACTTTTTCTACCAGTGATTTTTCTTCATTATTGGCGGCACCTTGATGATTTTCCCTCTGATATAGTGTGCTCTCCTGTGGATTTTCGCACTTTCATTGGATTTTTTCTGTCACACCAAATTCACTTCTCAAAGGCGACACCACGCTCCACTCGTAATATTGCGCCTCAGCAACGCACTGTTCCTGGTGTATCCTTAGAAGACGTCAATCCTTTCAGTGTTTTACAGGACTCATTGGACGATTCAACATCCAATAACAGTGCTCTTAAGGGTTCTTCTACTTCTATTTCTCGCCCTTCTTCCAAGCAGTCTCCTAAATCTGTTTCTTCATCTACACCATCTAGTTCTGGAAAGAGGGTCAAAGCAAATCCTCCTTCTCCGACCAATATGTCAACGACTATATCCATGGAGCTTATATTGGAGGAGATTTGGGCTCTCAAACCTTATATGTTAGAGACTAATTGGCCTCTCCAGAGTCTTGAGGATAAATGGTCTCACAAACAGCAGAGGGTTGAGGTTCTTGAGGGTTCTTTTGCATCATCTCAGCCAGTCATTGACCAGGTTCCTACATTACGCAAGGAGGTCACTTCTCTCAAACAGCAAGTTGAAAATTTGGAAAATCGGAACAGACGTAATAATCTACGTATTTACGGCCTTGCCGAAAATATTGAAGGATCAAATCCAACCGCTTTTTTTCAATCTTTCCTTGTCACTCTTCTTGACCTTCAGGCACTACCTCCCTTAAACATCCAACGAGCACATCGTCTGGGTCCTGCATCTCGCCCATCAGCTTCTACTTCTTTTGCAAAACCCAGAGGCGTAATTCTTTACTTTCTGGAGTATACAGACCTTCTTCGAGTACTTCAAGCAGAAAAAGAAGATTTCTTATAATGGCTCTATTCTTTAAATTGCTCAAGACTATGTGAAGGCTACTGCGGATCGTCGTAAAAAATGTTTTACGCCCGCTACGGTCTGTTTCATCCCTGCCTCTTTAAGGTCACCTACAATAATAAGACGACATCCTATGAGGATCCTGCTCTGCTACAACGTTTCCTGGAATCCTATAATGCTGATTCTATGGACATCCCTCATGCTTAATTAGAGCCTGCTCTACTATGTATTTTTGCATTGGCTTGTCTTGATGTTTCATTCCATCCTGATGTTTGACGTTTCGTACAAGGTGTTATGTTTTTGTCTAATGTTTATTTGACCTGCGCCTTTCTTTCTGTTTATACTTTTTTTTAATTTATTTTTTTAGGTGATGGTCTTGTGGTCCCTCAGATGTCTTCACTTATTCTTCACGTTCTGCCTGGTGGTTCTTTTCCCCTTGCCGCATTTCCTTGGAGTCCCTGATCCGTTGTGCTTCCTTCCTTATGTGGTTCCTCCATCCCCAGTTCTCTTGTTTTTCTACGGTATGTCTTTTTGTCATTAACTTTTGTTTTCATTTGTTCCTCTTTTTATCTCCTTTCTCTACTTTTTCATCTCTTCCTCAGCTCTCCTCTTTCTTCTTCCGTGCTTATTCTTCTTCTCTCTTTCTCTGGTATCTTTGGATTCCATGGTCCTCTTCTGTACCTTCATTTTGTATTTTTTGTATCCAGATCATGTTTCCTTTCCTTATATTTTTCCTTTTTCTATACCATTGCAATTTTTCATACTTCTCTGTTCTTTATATATCTCATCCATGTTTTATCTTTATTGTGTTCTCTTTCATATTCTTCGATATTTTTGATACTTTGCTACTTTATTTCCTTCCATCTTTCTTCTCTTTATTTCATTACGACTTTCTACTCTATATTTCTTTCATGACATCTCGATATTTTCTTTTCCTAGTGTTTTCTTCTTCCTTTTTCACTATTTTGATATATTGCTTGCATTTGCTCCAGTTCTTACTTGTTGTTGGTTTTTCATGCTGGTTACTATTCAAATTTTTTATATATTTCTTAGAGTTTTAAATGTCAATGTAATTTCTTGGAATGTTAAAGGCTTGGGTTCTCCCATTAAGAGACAACGTGTTCTTTCACACTTAGCACATTTGAAGGTGGCTATAGTGTTATTACAGGAAATTCATATCAAAGATGTTGAGGTATCTAAATTACGCCGTAATTGGGTGGGTCATGTTTTTGCATCACCTGGGACGGGAAAGCGTAATGGTGTTGCTATTCGTTGTCATAAACATTTAACTGTTCAACTTGTCAAGCAGGATAATGACACGGAGAGCATGTGGGTTGTTGTATCGTTGTTGGTTAACAAAATTCTCTTAACTATTTTTAATGTATACGCTCCTACTGTGCCAGATAAATTGTTTTGGCCTCACATTCTCTCTTCCACAATGCAATACACAGATGACTATTTTATTCTAGGCAGGGACTGTAATATGATTATGGATCCTTTCCTAGATCGTAAGTCGAATTCCCGATTTTCTCCTTCTCCAATGCATGACCAATTCACTTCTGTTATATCTCAAAGATCCCTATTTGATTCGTGGAGGCTTTGTAACCCTACCTTGCAGGAATATACTTATTTTTCCCCTGTCTACTCTTCCCAATCCCGTATAGATTATCTTTTCATTTCCAAGACTCTCACCCAACACATTACACATTCTAATATAGGTTCAATTTTAATTTCAGATCATGCTCCGCTCTCCCTTCAGCTTGATTTACTTCTCCCAGTAAAGGAACTAGAAGATGGAGATTCAATAACTCCCTTCTTTTGGATAAGTCCTTTTCCACTGCTTTTCTTGACTTTGCTTCTCTCTTTTTTACAGACAATGAATCTCCCCAGTCATCACCTCAATTGATTTAGGACACTTTTAAAGCTGCCTCTAGAGATTTCATTATTTCCTATGTTGCCAAAAAGAGGCGTTTAGCCACACAATCTTTGTCCACTCTCATTTCTCAAATTAAACAATTAGAGCATTTATATTATTCGACTAAATCACACTCTGATCTCAATAATCTTATCACTGCCAAACTTTCCTTCAATAAATTATCTACTGATTCTGCTAATCTAATTTTGCTTAAATCCAGTGCTAAATATTATTCTTTACAAAATAAAGCTGGCAATATGCTCGCGAACTATCTCAAAGTTAGAAAGGAACGAATGAAGATTGACTCGATTGTCTCTTCTTCCAACACCATTCTTCATAAAGATGAAGATATTTTAGCTGAATTTACGAATTTTTATCAGACTCTCTATACTCCTGAATCCCCTCCTTTGTCTTCCGACATTGATCGTTATTTGTCTTCCATTCCCTCTCCCTTGGTATCTGATGTAGATTTTTCCTCTCTAGACAAAGATATTGATCCTACAGACATCTTGGAAGCCATTTGTGTTCTTAAAAAAGGTAAAGCTCCTGGCCCGGACGGCTTCTCCATTGAATTTTCTTCTCATTTCTCAAATTTTCTTGTTCCTAAACTACATCAACTATTCTCCTTCTTTATAACTTCTCGGAAATCTGAAGGCTCTTTCCAGGAGGCGTTGATTTGTCTTCTTCCTAAAGATAACAAGGATCATACTTTATGTGAAAATTACAGGCCTATTTCTTTGATTAATCTTGATTATAAAATTTTTGCAAAAATGTTAGCTTTACGTTTAGACAAAATTCTACCCCAATTGATCGGTAAGGAACAATGTGGTTTCATCAAAGGACGTCATCTTTCAGATAACACTCGACTCTTCTTCAATGTTCTTAGTAAATCTCAGACTTCTGATCACTCCTTGGCTGCTATCGCATTAGATGCAGAAAAGGCATTTGACAGGGTTAATTGGCCTTTTCTTTTGTCTTCCCTTAAATGGTTTGGTTTTGGATCTCAATTTCTCTCTTATGTCTCTTTATTATATTCTTTTCCTAGATCTTTTATTTTTGCTAATGGTCTTATATCTTCTTCCTTTCCCCTATTTAGTGGAGTTCATCAAGGATGCCCTCTCTCACCCCTTTTATTTATTCTTGCTTTAGAACCGTTCCTGACAAAAATTCGACTCAATGATAACATCTCTGGCTTCTCTTATGGTGAAAAACAAGTAAAGCTTTTGGCCTACGCTGATGACATTCTCTTTTTTATTTCTAATCCCCAAACTTCTTTTCCTGCTTTTCTCTCTGAAGTTTCGAACTTTGCAGCTGTATCAGGTTATAAATTGAATGTCGATAAATGTGAAATCCTTCCTCTTAATAAACTCTGTTTCCATGCTGATTTTCTAACCTCCTCTTTTCACTGGAGCCCTTCCAAAATCAAATATTTGGGTCTCTGGTTTACTCCTTCACTTAAGGACACCTTAGCTCTTAATATTAAACATTTACAAACTACTCTAACGGATTCCACGACAAGATGGCATCCTTTATTTCTCTCCTGGTGGGGTAGATTAGACTCCATTAAAATGATGTTGGTACCTATTATATTATTTTTTCTTTCTAATCTTCCTGTTAATATTCCAAAATCTTCTTATAAAAATATTTATTCTGTTTTGTCTAGTTTTTTATGGCAAAATAAGAGAGCCAGAATGTCTTTTTCTAAGCTTAAACGTCCCAAACACTTGGGAGGAGTTAATTTTCCTGATTTCTCCTCTTACCATACTTCCTTTTTTCTACCTCATTCGGTTTCTTTTTTATCGGATCCGTTACTAGACGTCGCTTCTTCTCCATTATGGGTTGACATTGAATCCTCCTTTTTTCACCCTTTTACTTTTAAAGAGTTTGTCTTATTATCTCGTGCTCCAAAGACAATGTCTTTGCCTATTCTAAAGAACTCCAGGAAACTTTTTCTTCCGCTGTTTCTAGATGGCCTTGATGATCGTACTCAATTTTTACAATCTCCTATTTGGTATAATCCTCTAATTAAAATTAGAAACAGAACTTTTTTCTGGAAAGATTGGCATTCCCATGGCTTTT
Organism: Lissotriton helveticus; assembly: GCF_964261635.1. Lineage (NCBI taxonomy): Eukaryota > Metazoa > Chordata > Amphibia > Caudata > Salamandridae > Lissotriton > Lissotriton helveticus. The sequence continues at coordinate 340,351,255 of NC_136070.1, forward strand.
TTTGGGTTCATCAACTTCTTCTTGACGGTCCATGTACTTCCTTTTCTACTCTTCAGTCTCGTTTTTCTTTTCCTTCTTCCTTCCTTTCCAATTATAATTTGTTGAGTGCTGCTGTTCAGACAAGTTATGACTCCCTTCCAATTTCAGTTTCTCGTAGTGCTTCTTCCTCTCTCAATTTACCCTTTTTGTTATCTTCCTCTTCTGCCTCACAGATCTATGAAAAATTACATGAATCTTCTGCTGACAGAGAAGTCGAACGTCGAGCAAACATGGGAACATGATTTGGGGGAGCCTTTTTCTATCTCTTTGTGGCAGGATATATGGAATAAGATGAGGAAGTCTTCAAGAGCAGCTAATACTACCCAAACTTTATTTTTTATTTATAATCGGCTTTTGATCACCCCTGCTAAACTACATACAATAAACTCCTCTCTCCCTTCAACATGTTGGTCCTGCCCGGAAGTGAGGGCGGATCTTAAACACATGCTTTTCTCATGCCCTTTGGTTCGTATTTTTTGGTCTAAAGTATGGCAACAGCTTAACACTATTTTTTCTACTGACTTCCCCTTCTCTCTTACACATATTTTTCTAGGTAGCCTTTCTGATATATTGTCCCCCTCCGACTTTAATACTTCTATTATTGACCTTCTCCTGGCAGTGGCATTTCAACAAATTACCAAAGCCTGGAAAGATACATCGTTCATCTCCTTTTAGGCTTGGTGGTATGGTGTTTGTTTTAATCATAGACTAGATAGAGCATATGTTTATCCTGTTACACTTGCTATCAAACGTGATTTACTGTGGTTACCCATTATTTCTTTCTTAGACTCCTCAGCTCAATCCTCCATGTTGCATTCTCCCCGTATTGAGGAAGTACCCAAACCCCCTTGATATGTTTCCTGCTTAAATTTACTTCTTTTTCTACATATATCTTTTCTCTTTAATTTTATATAATGTTTTATGGAAGATTTCCAGGATTTTTCGACATGTTATATTTTATATATGGATATTGTACTTTAATTGCTGAGTTCCTTTTCCCTCTCTTTCTCCCCCCCCTCCTTTGTTCTTCCTTTTTCCTCTTTTCTCTTTTATATTACCCACATTTTTTACTTGCATTGTACTTTGACATTAATATTGTATCTTATTTCTTTATTGCATTCTTTCTACTCAATAAAGTTCTTCTTTAAATTAAAATATTTATAAACCTTTCAGCTACTAAATGCAAGTAGATTGCGTGTTTTTCTGAAAGTGTGGCTTTCCCCTAGATGTACGTTGAAACGGAGGGTGACAATGATTAATCACAATTGGATTATGTTTAAATAGACAACAATACCACCGTCAAAGGCTCATTAATAAACCAAATTAGCAATAAATAAAAATCAAGGACTAGTAGGCATTCTGTTCCATTTCAACAAAAGAAACGTTCAAATGACAATTTTGGAACTAGTAAAATCGCTCCGAAGCATATTGTTTTTCCAATCACCTGTTTCCTGAAAGAATTTGGCAGACCCAATAAAATTGCTGTATTATTTTCACTTAAACCGTGGGTATGCCACTCACTGGAGCGGCACCTCGGGCAGTCGTATTCGCATAAGGTGAAGAGGGTGTGGCAGTGAGAGAATGCGCCCCAGATCGCAGGCTTTTTATATTGGTAGAATGAAAGGCTTACAGTGTGCGTCAGGTCTCCGCTTGCTTTTTGCCAAGGAAAAGGTATTCCATTTCATTTAGTTCCGTGAATGTCAGATGTTTGGAAGTGAAAGCATGCGCTACGCGCTACATGTTGATTTCCCCACACCAGTTTTCATTAAAAAAGTTTTTTGCACTTTCTTTTCATTTTAGTTAGAACTCTGATCAGTATTTAAAAAGAAAACAATTTGTTGCGGCCCCCGCCCTTTACCTTTAAACATGTTAAGCTAAAGCGCAGGTGCTGTCATTGCTGAAAAAGTAAAGTAATAGATTTTTTCTCTATTTGTTTACTTTTGCAGCAATCACGTCACCCGCATTTTAGCTGAACATTATTAAAGGTAAAGTGGAGGTGCCACGATAGTAACAAGAGTAAACAAATAGAAAAATAAAATGGCGGGGACACGCCTTTTTTCCTATTGTTTACTTTTGCTACAATCGCAGCACCCACCCTTTACCTTTAAACATGTTAAACTAAAGCACGGGTGCTGCGACTGCTGCAAAAGTAAAGAAATAGAAAAAAAGTGTATTTCTCTGCCTTTTCTCACTAGTGGAGAAGTTACAGCATGACGTCAGGTCAGGTGAGCGTTGTAGGAGAAGGGAAATCCTTTAAAGCAAGTCATTTTCTCTCTGGATTTCCCTTCTCTTTTTTTTTAAACTCAGGAGCAGCAACATTGCTGTGGTGTCACCAGGGCTTTAAGTGGAGGCTTTTTCAATATTATTGACAAGCCATAGTTGCTGTAGTAACGTAAGACACGGTCTAGTGTCTCAGTTTCATGTATCAGCACACCTAACATCCACCCACCACCAGGCGTCATAGGTCAGATGACCCTGGCCAATAAATGGGGCTGAGCGCATGTGCTTAGGGCCCATTACCTTATCCATTATCTTCGTGTCCGTGTCTGATTTATTCACCCTAGCATAATGAGGGCCTAGCGCCCCTCACCAAACCCTACATTGGCGACGAGGTAGAGCTGTGCCCAGCGCGCCACAGCTACATGAAGAAATCGTGAGGGAAGAGGAGAGAGCTGCAGGGCAACGTCGCGCCCCCATCCCCCGCAGAATCGACGCCAGCCCTGCCGTGAAGCCCGCGGGGCGTGTGCCTTGCCCCGGACCTAGATGTCCATGAAGAGGTGACCGGGAGCCTACCCCGCACCTCTCACGCATGTCAGGAGAAAGCGGACCGGACAGTGCCCACCTGCACCGGCCGCAACTGTGCCCGGGAGGAGAAGCGGACCGACCGGAGCTCACCCGCGTCGGCCGCCACTGACCAGTGCCCCAGGAAGAAGTGCGGACCGGCCAGAACCCACCTGAGCCGGCCGCAATGAAGTGACCCCACCGGAGAGGAGTGCTGGCCGGGCGGAGCCCACCCGCCACGGACGCAGCTAATGGGAAGGCCCGTAGGCCTGAGGTGAGCCCGGGCGCTATGAAATGCCTGGGGGGCCGCGCAAGCCTGAAGCGACCCCCTTATGACTGTATGCGAAGCAGAGCCCACCCGCATAGTTATGGCGCCTCGCCGAACTCAATGGCGGCCCACTATAAACATTAAGTAAAGCAGGGCCAGCGGAGCCCACCCGCGGCCTGCTAGGAGCGGCCCCTGTCCCCCGCCGCGCAGCGCGTATGATGTGAGGCTGCGGCGGCGTGATGAATGAACTCTGGAGCGGAGCGCCCGCAGCGTAGAGAGAGCTGTCAAGCGAAAACGCATGGCAAGCGGAGCCCACCCGCACGGGATCACCGACACTGTCTGCCCAGAAGGTATGCCCTAGCCCCCTGCTGGCGCAAGGAGCAGGAGAAGCCGCCGCGGGCAGGGAACGGAATAAAAGAGAAGGCGCAGTGGAGAACGGCCCGCAGCGTGTGAAGAGCTGCCAAGGCCTGACACGGCAGGGTGGAAGCACAGACTGACCTCTCTTCCCCCACAGGACTTCAGAGCACAGAGAGTGACACTGCGCAGCGCCAAGCCAGCACCACAGGGCACACACAGTAATGCGAGACTGGCGCAGGAACGCAACACAGTGACAAGGAAGCCCGACCAAAGACGCAGGACAGCACAGCACTGAGCAGGAACACGCAATGAGTGAAGGAACTCCACGCACCAGGAGAAAGTCAACGGAGCAGAAGCGCAGTTCACCAGAAGCACTGAAGCCACATCAACGGAAAGCACGGTGAAGCCTAGTGGCCACAGGCTGTCATTGCTGTACAGGGGTCCCAGACTCCCCAGCAGGCAAGTGCGACACAGTGAGGAAGCGCGACAACCGCCGACACTGCTCCAGGGTCCCAAAAAGAAAGCAAGCACACCCCGTGAGGTAACGGGAGCGACCTGAACACGAAGAAGCAAGGAGTGGTGACGTAACCCTCCGCACTCAATGAAGAACAGGAAGAGCGCGGACGAAGCGCCCCAATGCTAAAGCATCGGAACGGAGTGAAGAGCGAACACACAGAAGACTGCGAAGCATAAAGACTCACGCAGAAGGTGAAGCCGACCACCCAGTCTGGTCGCAAAGGAGAAGGTGAAGCCGACCAACCAGACGGTCGCACGAAGAACCTGGATGGTCACACGACATGACGCATCCAAGAAGCCGGCCAGCCAGATGGCCGCACCAAGAGAGCCGACACACCAGGGGGTCGCGAAAGGAGGTGACCGAAGCAAGTGTCAGCAAAACAGTGACATAGCAAGAGTTCCAGCAGGAGAACCGAAGATGGCCTACCAGCATCGGCAGAGTGGACCGGCAAGAGGTCCAAGAAGTTCGACCACCAAGACACAGTCCACGAACATGGACCAGCGAACTTCAACAATCAAAGTTTAATGGTCAGAATCAAGAGAGAAGATCGCAATGACCGGTCCAGTCACAGACTAGAAGGAGACAGTGTCCGAGAACCAGGATAAGACCAAGGGGAAACAGGCGGAGTGCACGCTGCCTGGAGAAGTCTGGTCAGGAAGATGAAGACAGCAAGATGACCAGACCGCGTTGTGAAAAGGAAGATAGAGAAGGAGTGGCACAACGCCACGTAGGAAAAGGAGAATATGTCTGAGTGGCACGTTTGCCACCACTGAAGAAAAGAAAGGAGAAGAGTTCTGAGTGCCACGTCTGCCACCACCGAAGAAAAGAAAGGAGAAGAGGTCTGAGCAGCACGACGACAGGAAGACAAGAGAAAGGAGCAGAGCAAAGAGGAGTGTGGAACAAGACACTACAACACACCAGAAGGGGAAACACAGTGCACGACAGTCCACACGCACGACCGGGACACATGTAACACCACTGGAAGTAAGCATCCACTCGCGAACCCGGCAGTCACCCAGGAATGAGAGAAGCGGGCATGCCGGTCTGTTGGCAACAACCACCTCTGGGATGTAACGGATACAGGGCCGTGGAAATCCAGGGGCAGAGGCCTCAGGGACACCGGTGGCAGTGGATCCCAAAACAAGAGACGGGCTGTTGAAGCTCACGCTGAAGATCCTGGAGGACCGAAGGTCGCACACGACGGAACCAGTGCCAACAACACCCTTTCAGGTGGAGCTTCGGACACAGAGAGAGGACCTGTAGCGATGTCCTTCAACACGTTGGAGCGGCAAGGAGGCATGTCCTCCTGTCCAGTGGGAGCCTGGCAGAAAAGGGCCTCCGGGTCGTCCAGTGAGAGGGGACACCCACGAGAGAGGGGTATCCGTGAGAGGGATAACCTGCAGCTGAAGTTCCAGTCAAGGACAGACACCAGTTTGAACCAAACACCTTGACCAGGACGGTCCAGCGGAAAGCAACACACTTGGGACCTGCTATTCTTGCCTCGACATGTTCACAGGATGTGAAACAGAGCGAGAGAGACTGTACAGCCCACCTACAAGCTGCACGTCTGCCAAGGCAAGAAGAGACACCATTGCCAGTATTTGACGTGACCAGCAGCGGAGAAGACTACGTGGGAGTCGTCGCGATTGAGTTATGGGTTTTGTGTGAACTCTATTCTTTCCCACAGGTTGGACTTTAGTTAGTGTAATTTTATTAACTAAGGTTGGGAGGGATGTAGTAACGTAAGACACGGTCTAGTGTCTCAGTTTCATGTATCAGCACACCTAACACCCACCCACTACCAGGCGTCATAGGTCAGATGACCCTGGCCAATAAAAGGGGCTGAGCGCACGTGCTCAGGGCCCATTACCTAACCCATTATGTTTGTGTCCGTGTCTGATTTATTCACCCTAGCATAATGAGGGCCTAGCACCCCTCACCAAACCTTAAAGTTGCTGCTTATTTATCTTATGCAACTAAGAACCATTGACAAAGCCAGTAGTCCAGACTTATAGGTATTATGTTACTTGTTGTAACATATATCTGGACATGCTGCCTGTTGCAGTAAATCTCCAGTATTGGGAACATCTCCAACCCCACTTCTTACCCCATCAGCTGACCCTCTCCCACACGCTAACCCTATCTACATGGTCACTGAAACCAAAATCCGACTACTTTTGGCCCCTCGAGGCAAGAATACAGCTGAAGCTGGCATATCACACACAAGGCTCTATACACAAACTACCCTGTTTATCTGGCACAGAAACTAGTGGTATCTGGAAGAAACAGGAACTCTCGGTCCGCCAGAGACCTCTTGCTCCAACCTGCCCATTTCCAGAAGAAAAAAACCTACAATCAGGCTTTTTCCGGGGAGACACCAAGACTTTGGAACTCTCTCCCACCCACCATGAGAAGAATCCCTTCTTTGGCACGCTTCAAAAAGGAGGCCAAAACTTTCCTCATGGGTAAATGCCTCATCTAAACTCCTCCGTCGACCACTTCAGTTGTGCCTGTCTATACTAAGACTACCACCTTTGCCGCAGTTCACCTATTCACTCCTCCAAGATTCGGGTGGGGTTTTATGGTCTCTAACTGTTAACGTAACGATCCACATGTGTTTCCTTTACTCCACATGGGTCCAGCACCACTGCATCTCTCCATTTTATTTATTTTTGTATGCTGCTGTACAGATATGCCCTTTTGTATGCCTTTTCGTTCTCTTTTGTAAACCTTGTGAAGCGCCCTGATACCCTCACGGGTCAAGTTCGCGCTCTATAACACACTTGAATAAATAAATAAAATGCCCTTTCCCTTCCACCACAGCTGATACTTCTTTCCTCACTCTGAATGCATGAGGAATGCACACAGCTCGCAAACACTACACCGTAAACTCCTATAATAAACGCCAGTAGACACAGAAAGCCCTATCACAAGAAACACATCTAACGGCTGGAGAATTAGACAGGCTGCGCAAGCAAGATACCCTTTGCGCTACCACATATTCAGCATATGCAAGAGGTGCATTGATATGGATTAAGACCTTCTTCAACTACTATACTGGAGTATACAGGGCAGAACTGCCTGGAACCAATAAACCAAGATCACACTAACAGATGTGAAACAGGAGATCCAGGCCCAAGTTTGTAACAAAGCCCCGAGTCTAGATGTATTGGATGACCCTTGACCTTGCTAGGTAGGTCGCTCCCCCTCTGCACAGCACCGCCTGTGCGTCCTGTCCTTGCCCCAGCTGCCGCTGCTGAGGTTGTTGAAGTCTGTTTTATTGTTCATTTTACTACCCGGATCATCTTCTCTTTTGCGGTCTCTCTTTTGTTGTCTGTGACTGCTGTTGTCTGTCCTCCCCCTGTGCCTGTATTTTCTCCTGTACCCTTCTTTCCTTCCGTTTCCATCGTCACCCCTGTGATCTGTGCCCGTTTTCTCCTACTGTGACCCTGTGATCTGTGCCCTTGTTCCCCACTGTGCCCCCCGTGATTCTGTGTCCTTGCCCTCCGTGCCGCCCACCGCTCCCGCTGTTTCCTGCGGCCCACCCCCTGACTGTTCATTTTCTGCCCCCACCTCGCGCCTCCCAGCTGCTCCTCCCTCCCATCTCCCCATAGATGGCAGCCGGGCTGCTGGCGCAACAATGGCGCACCTAAGGCAAGCCCGTCTGTGCCCGTCCGCGCCTGGACCGCGCCTGGACCGCGCCTAAGGCAAGCCCGTCTGTGCCCGTCCGCGCCTGGACCACGCCCAGCGCCAGGAACCCTGGCCCCCACGAACGCCACGACGCCCGCCTCTGCTACGACTCCAGCACCCTCCATGCACTCAACGCCGGACGATCAAGCACCTGCTGCCTGGCCGCCCCAAAACGCACCCAAGTACCCTTCTCCTGCCAGAACTGCAGCTTCACCAGCAGCCGGCCGCCAACCCACCTCCCAAAGAACCCAACCACCACAGATGCATCCTTCTCAACACCCGCTCCGCACGCAAACACGCCAGGGAACTCTGGGACCTACTGGACTCCAACACCCCAGACGTCGCCTTCCTGATGGAGACCTGGCTGAACCCCTCCTCGGCACCCGACATCGCAATCGCCATCCCGGAAGTACATAAGATCGCCTGCAGGGACCGCACCAATGGAGTAGGAGGAGGAATCGCCATCGTCCACAGGAACTCTCTCAAAGTCTCAACCAACACCGAAGACACCCTCAGCACCGCCGAACACCTGCACTTCCAGATCCACACCGATCCCAACACCACCCTCATCTACAGACCGCCGGACCACGAGCACAGTTCAGCAACTCCATCACTGACCTCGTCAGCACACACGCCTCCACGGACTACATCCTCCTCAGGGACCTGAACGTCCACCTCGAGAACCACGACGACACCAACTCCTCCACCCTGATGGCCAACCTCGGACTCAGACAACTCGTCACTACACCCACCCACTCCGCCGGCCACACGCTTGACCCCATCTTCTCCCCAAGCTCCCACGTCTCCTTCAACCACACCACCGAGCTCCACTGGACCGATCACCGCTGCATCCACTTCTCCTTCCGGAAACCCACCATGCACCACCGCACCCAACAGATGCCGCGCCGCTGCTGGAGCAAAGTCACTGAAGACCAGCTCTCCACCACCCTCGCCCGGAGCCCACCTGCAGAACCGACCGACCCCGACACCGCCGCTTGCAACCTCAAACAGTGGATCAACGACTGCGCCAACACCCTTGCCCCGCTCAAGAAGCCCTCCAACACCCACACAAGCAAGAAAGCCAGCTGTTTCACCGAAGACCTCCAGGCCTCCAAGCGAACCTGCCGAAAACTCGGAAAAAACTGGATGCATCAACGAACACCGGAAAGCTACACAGCCCACAAGAACCCCACCTGCAGACACCACCACCTCATCAGATCCGCCAAAAAGACCTCCTTCAAAGACCGCCTAGACAACAACGCACACAACAGCAAAGAGCTCTTCAACATCGTGAAGGAACTCTCCAACCCCAGCTCCAACACCAAAGACATCCCACCTTCACAAGACCTGTGCGACTCGCTGGCCACCTTCTTCCATTGCAAGATCGCAGACATCCGCGACAGCTTCAATGCCGTCACCACCCCGGCAACCACTGAGAACCCCACTCCCACGACCACCACCACTCGCACCAACAAGCTGATCGCCTGGACCAACATCAACGACGACACCATCAAGATCATGAACACCGTCCACTCCGGATCCACGGAAGACCCCTGCCCTCACCACATCTACAACAAAGCCAGCAGCACCATCGCACCCCAACTCGGGAAAACCATCAACATCTCCTTCAAGACAGCGACCTTCCCGGAGAGCTGGAAGCATGCAGGGATCAACGCCTTACTCAAGAAACCCAAGGTGGACCCAAAGGACCTAAAGAACTTCTGACCCATCTCCCTGCTCCCGTTCCCGGCGAAGATCATCGAAAAGGCCTTCAACAAACAACTGACCAGCTTCCTCAAGGAGAACAGCATCCTGGACCCATCCCAGTACGGGTTCCGCAGCAACCACAGCACCGAAACTGCCCTCATCGCCGCCACCGATGACAACGGAGAAAACGCGGCCCTCATCCTCCTGGACCTGTCATCTGCCTTCGACACGGTCTGCCACCGCACCCTACGAATACGCCACTATGACGCCGAAATCCAAGAGAAGGCCCTGGACTGGACCTCCTCCTTCCTCTCCGGCCGAACACAGAGCATCCGCCTCCCCCCTCTTCCGCTCCGAAGCCACCGAGATCATCTGCAGCATACCCCAAGGCTCATCCCTCAGCACAACGTTGTTCAACATCTACATGGCACCACTCGCCCACATCGCAAGACGGCAACATCATCTCCTACACCGACGACACCCAGATGATCCTCTCCCTCATCAAGGATCCCCACACCGCCAAAACCAACCTCCACAAAGGAATGAAGGCCGTCGCCGACTGGATGATGAACAGCCAACTGAAGCTGAACTTGGACAAGACGGAGGTCCTCATCCTCGGATCCACCCCCTCGGCCTGGGATGACTGCGGCTCGCCACCGTCCCTCGCATCTGAAGAGTGACCGCCGGCGGCAGATCAATCTCCCTCCTCGCCGCCAAGACATGGGACATCCTCCCTATTCGCCTGCGGCAGACCGAAGACCTCCTGACCTTCGGAAGACTCCTCAAGACCTGGCTCTTCGAACAGTAGCAACTCCCCCTCCCCCCCAGCGTCTTGAGACCCTCGCAGGTATGTAGTGCGCTTTACAAATGCCTTCTCTACCCTTCTGACACCTCAGTTAGTGGACATGTAGAGTGCAGCGCTAAAAGGCGGGGAACTCCTGGGTTCACTCCGTGAATCTCTTCTGGTGTTGTTTTTAAAGCCGAATTAGGATCCAACACAGTTGACCTCCTGCAGACAGATTATCTTGCTAACCCAGATTGCAAGATCCTTGGTAAGATACTGGCAGACCGCTATGACTAGGTCCTAAAAACACTAGTGCACCTGGACCAGTGTGGATTTGTAATAGGCAGGAGTACCTCCCAAAACATCTGCTGATTATTCCACTTCCAGGATCAAGAAACCCTGCGCCGCTTACCTGGTCCTGGAGAAGGCCTTTGATACAGTGTCCTGGCCGTATCTCTTTTTGGTGGTCCACTGTCTGGGAGTGGGCTCCACACTCATGGCCCACATGAGGTCGCTATATAGAAATCCTAAGTCCCGGGTTCGCCTTGGCCGCTATATCTCACCTCCCTTTTGGAGTCCTGAGGCACTCGTCAGGGATGCCCACTCTCCCGCCTACTCTTTGCCTTAGCGATGGAGCCCCTGGCAGTTCTTCTCTGGGGGAAGGGCAGGGACTGGGGTATTCCACTAGCAGACGTTACCCACAGCATATACTTGTAAGTGGATGACCTTCTACTCTTGGTGAGGGACATCACTATGAACCTCGAGTCCCTCTGGGCCACACTCGCAGATTTGGCTGCCAGGGCCAGGTTGAGAATCAACTGGACGAAATACTCTATCTACCCTCTTAGTCCTGACCGTCCCCTGTGAGAGGTGCACATTGGGGACATCGGTCTCAAATGGAATGCATGGGCTCCACTTTATCTAGGGGTTCAACTTTACTATTCTCCCCATGATCTTTTCGAGGACAATCACCGTAAGATACTGGCAGTCATACCAGCCCTAGTTGGCCTCTGGAAGACCCTTCCTTTGGCTCCCGTGAGGAAAATCGCCTTGGCGAAGATGGTCTTATAACCTCCCTTCTCTATCACTTCACAAATCTTCTGGTCATTCCCCCACCTCTTTTTAAAGGAACTTGATGCCTATCTTTTCACCCTTATTTGGGGCAGCAGCCACCGATGAGTCACCCTGGCCGAGATGCAACTGCTGATCAACTGGGGTGGTCTGTGGGCCCCGTTATATGAAGCATATTTTCTGGTGGTGCAGCTTCAGTGGCTGTCACGCTGGACAGCGGGCACTATCTCGGAAGGCTATCTCCGACACGGTCTTTATCAATCCCGGCAATCCGACGTCTGCTCCTGCCAGTAACTCGACCTGTTTTGATCCACTTGATTCAGGTGGCGGTGGCACAGTCCTGCATGCAACGGGTCCACCGCCTGTCCAGAGAAACCCAGCTATACACCCCCCTCTACCACTGGTGGGCCTGCCTCGGGCAGAAGTCATTATATTGCCCAGGCCTTACAGACCTGAATGGACCACTCGATTCTCGAGGTAGAGTCCCTTTACGCTGAAGGTCAGTTTCTCGTATTTGACCAATTGGTAGAGGAGACAGGACACCACCAAGAGCAGTTCCTTCTACACCGGCAAATTATCTCAGACTGCCGGCAGCCATGGGATCTGTCCCATGGGGAACGACGCACCTGGCACTCCACACACTACTGCATATGGGCCTCGGACATCACTTAATCACCTGGATATACAAGTCCATCCATGAGCTTATGGCTGAACCAATTGCCCAACTGAAACACAAGTGGGAGGAAAAGTTTGAGAGGCCACTACACGATAAGGAATATGAGCATGCCCTAGAGTTCCCGAAGAAAGTATCCTGAAACTCTTGGATTAAAAACATACAATTCTTTATCCTACGCTGTGCATACCTGACACCAGCACGACTTCAGCGGCACTACCCAGAGTCACAGTTTTCTTGGCCCCGCTGCCAAGCCCCTAGCGCAGCATTTCTACACATGTTCTGGAGCTACCCTACCCTACAGCTCTATTGGGAGTCTGTTCTCTGACATCACCACCTGAGAAGCCTGCTCGCTAGACATATTTCAGTGCTGGAAACATTGCAAAGTCCAGACACAGTTTGCGTCGCTGGCCCTCCTTTTGGTGAAACGAGGAATCCCAATGCATTGGTGGACACCTGCAGGGCCTCCTCTGGTGGCTTGGATGGGAGTGGTCCATAAGTGGGGTACAGCGGAGGAGGGCGCGATAAGACACAAATAGGTACGGGGAGTGCACCGACAACGCATCTCCACTAATGGGCCGCACTCCGTCAGAGTTTCTAACAAACAACTGTAAACGTCCAGTCTCCTCTAGCCCCACTAGTCCCACCTGAGGCGCTCTTTCGCACGCCCCCTCCTGGGGCATCAGACAAGCCCCCTCTCCCCAGAAGTCCCTTCCATGATAAACATGGACACTTACCATCAATAGCCTCTCCTGTGACCTGCCTGGGCCAAGCCTCGCCTAGTCCTGCAACCCCAGCAGTACAGACGACACACACCCACTGGCCCATCCGCAAGTCCACTCCCATTCACCCCTCCCTGGTTCATCCCAGAATTCACAGTTTACCACCCCCTCCCATTTTTCCAATAGGGGATACACATGTGGAAGTCTTCCCTCCATCCCCCCACCCACCCGTGGAAAGAACTAGCTCCTTCGCAGCACCTCTCGACCCCATCAGACTGTTAGTCTCTATATCTCCTGCCTGTGACAATGATTCAGTATTTGTGATATGTCTTTCATTACTATGCATGTATCCATGGTCAATAACAATGTGTAATGATCCAAAAATGTGGAATATCTACCCAATAAAAAGGCTTTTTTTAAACAAATCTGTGATCAATTCTAAAATTAAGGAATCATTGTTATCTGATATGTTTACAGAAGAATATGCCTCATCATGCATTGGTTCTGGCAACTGGGTACTTGTTAGCAAACTAACATGGCATTATTTCCTTGTATTGTAAACTATGACAGTTTATTCTTAGAATTTGGTGAGCCATCAATTTGGAAGGCAGAAATACATAAGCTGATCAACATCTGGTGATGGCCCGTTTGGCCAACTCTCAAAAGATTTGGAACTTTCTGTCAAATGTAATTAATAATTTCTTTCCCCATGTTTTCTGCCTGTAATGTGGTGCCTATTTTATGTGGTTGAATTAAAATGGAGTACCAACATGAAATTTACGAAGTTCAAAGTCATGTGAAAAGTTGGCATTACAGGCATTCTTTACGTACTGCACAATGCATCATTTTTCTGTCCCCTAAAAGGCTGTTCGTTTAACAGCCAACAAGTTCAGGTTACTGTGACAACTAATGTATTGCCACTCCATTCTGCAGCTCTAAACCATAATACATATACATATTTATTTTGTGACTGGCTGTTACTTCATAAAGCCTTCACAGTATGCATACAAGCTTATGGTTACTGAATGATGATCTGAACTATGAGTTAAGTCAAGCCGTGTTTTCTATCCATGCAGCTCTCTTTGGTTTGTTTCCATACTGAGGTTGAGGTAAACTACAGTGATGATAGAAGCCTGCAGCGGTCTTTTGCACTTTTGACTCTTTGTGGGCACTTACAGCAGCGTGATCCTTCATTTACAGAGTACCACAAGTAATACATATACTTCTCCTTTTGTGATGCATGAAAGACCCTGCTGACTCTGGAGGAAGAGGCGGGGGCTGGTGGTGAGACAGACAGGCATCCACTGCGACGTGTCACATTGCAGCTTTTCGTCTACGTGGTCAGCATAATGGCCTGGCTTCTTTTGCATGCACAGCACTTTCCCTTATTCAAAACCTAGCAGCTGCACAGCATGCAAAAGCTTTTATGCAAATTTGGACTTTGGTCACCCAGGTGTTGTTTCTCTGCTCTACTGAATGGCACCGTAGGCACTATATGTTGCTCGCGCTCATAATGTCAGTGCTTTGCATGCTAATGTGAATCAACCTGGAGTTATGAGGATATCAAATTGTGGAGTTCACTTGAACACATGGGCGTCCGCAGAAATTTTTCCAGGGGGCAAAATGTTAAGTCATCACCATCCTCCGACATGATGTGTGCCAGGTGGGGCACAAGAAACACTGGGGCGCAGGAGGACCCATGGGGGGCAGGAAAACCCATACCCGGACAGAACCCTAAAGTTACCCCCCTGGTACCCGAAAACCCATACCCACCCTGAACCCTAAAATTATCCACCTGGCACCCCAAACCCTAACCCACTGTGAACCTTAAAATTACTCCCTGGCACCTTAAAACCCACACCCACCCTTAACTCTCAAGTTACCCCCTGGCACCACAAAAGTTGAACACTACATTCTGATTGTGTATTACGCCATCTCCCTGCTCAGAGAGGATCTGCTGGTCCGGATCGGCGAGCCCTGGTCCGGTTCTGCTCACCCTTCTCTGGAGCTGTTCTGCCTGCCCTGTCCCTCTTCCGGACCCACCGAGCCTGCCTCCGTGCACACTGCCTGGACCTACTCTGTCTGGCCTGGGTCTTTCTCCTTTGAACCCGCTGTCTTCGCTGGCGGAGTTAGAACACAGGTCTCACTTCTCTGAAGCTGCTCTCCCTCACCCAGACCCCCACTCCCCCTCCACTTGCTCTCTCATCTTCCTTCATCCCTACTTCTCAGTCTCTCTTTCCCCAGTGCTTCTCTCTCTCTTTCTCTCCCCCCCTCTTCTTTCCCTTTCACCCCCACCGTATCCGTCTCCCCGACCCCACCAAGTTTTCCTCTGTCCCCCCTATCTCTTCCTCCTCCTCATGTCGGTGATAGGGAGCCCGGGCCCTCTCTGAAAATGCGAGCTGGAGGTGACGTTAAGTGTGAAAGCACCAAGGTGTGAACTGGGAAAAGAGGCAGGGAAGGGGTGGGCGGCAGGTAGAGAGTCAAAGGGGACACTGGCTCTCAGAGAGGTGAAACGGGGCGGGGAGCAACCCGAGGACAAAAACAACACCAGAGCAAGAGGCAGACGCTACTCTTTTATTCAAATGTGACTATTCTTTCTGCTTAGTAATTTACTTAAACAGCAACTGTCCTAGGCAGTCCATCACTATAATCCAATAATAATTTGAAAAGACTTTGCCTCAATCTTGTTATGTGTCAGAGCACGCTATAAAGTCCGAGGTCTCCTGGCGCTTCTGACTAAATTATAAGATGGAAGGGGGAGGGCGGGGGAGAGGGTACTCAGAAGGATCTAGAAAAGAGCAGAGTCTCCAGGTGTTGTCTAAATGTGACGTGCGATGAGATGCACAGGAGTTCACCTAGAAGAGAGTGCCAAAGGGGCGGTCCAGGAAAATGAAGCCCGCGTCTTGTCCTACTGAGCCCTGAAACGCAGAGGAGCTTCAGAATAGAACAGAGAGTGCGAGCTGGAGAGGAACCGTGGCTGGAGCACCATGTGTAATGCATAGTGGCATGGGCGTCCGCAGGGGGCAGGGCCAGCTTTAGCGCTGGTGGCACCCAGTGTGACAATGTTAGTTGGCGCGCCCAATAACCACCTCCACCACGGATTCTCCCACTAGCACCCTTTAACAGTGACCAAGACTCCATAACCACTCTCTCTCAGATACATTGTATTCGTTATATAGCACTACTCATATCATTAAAGTATGTCAGAGCACTTTGCATCACACACACACATTACACAGACAATCAATCATACTTGTGTAAATCAGTGTATAGGAAATGTTACATAAGTCAAAGGACAAAGGGGCATATTATCAAAGCCTAGCGATATTTTTATCGCCACGTTTGCGTCCGTTTTGGAACGAAATGCGACGATAAAAATATTGCTTTATTTACAAGAGCACGCTAACGCGTGTTCAATGGGATTAGCGCTGGTTTCAACATCGCATCGCCTTGCATCGCTAATGAGATGCAAGGGAGGTGTGTCCAGTGAAACAACATGGGATATCATCACTAACCCTGATTCTCTCTATTTTCAAGTGTCTCGCTAACACACATAGCGATATTATAATCAGCGCTAACCTGGTTTTTCTCCGCTTTGTAACGCCTGCTAATTTCCTTACTAAGCCATATCTATAATGGGATATGGATTGTAATGCTGAGTCCACGTCTCCCATTATAGATCAGGTTTTCCCTAACGCGGTTCTCTATCGCTGGAATTCCGGCGATTTCGACTCTTTCCGCCGCGTTTGCCTGGATTTCTATCGCCTGGGCGATGCGCCTTGCTGATAGTGCGCTCACCAAGCGATAGAATCCGGCGATATGTGGCGTTCATTTTTTGAACGCTACACACAGCCAGCGATAATTATCGCTGGCCGTTGATGATATGCCCCTAAAAGTGTAGGAGTCACATGTCATCCATACTGGTAGGCAGTATAGTTTAGGAGTGCTTGGTGTGGAGAAGCACAAACTTGGAGTCGAAAAAGAAACAGCATAGTTGGGAGTTTTCTTTAATAATAAGACTCCATTTCTACCCAAATTAACCCTTTTTGCATCATTAATCAATGTTCTATACTTAGCAGAGTGTATGCACTTCTATGATGAAAGTTAATACCTCACTATTCTATATTAGGACTTTAAGTTATAAATTGCAAGTAAGAAAAGGATGGCTCTTTTAAAAGCAGTAACCTGCTGATTTATTTACATTAAATGCACTCTTTAATCTACTTGGTACACGTTCTTTGCAGCAGGCATATTAACCCTCTGTACTACCTTCACGTACGTCAAAAAACTCAACTACACAAAACTCTGATCTCTGGCTAGGAAGAACATTAATCACAGGAGTTATCTTGACATTTTTGTGAGGCCCCGTAATTGCAGGAGGAAAGGAACGTGCAGCAGGTGCTTTTAAAATCATAATTAAGTTTTAAACAGACGCCCCCAGGAAGCCAGCACCTGGTGCGATGGCACCGGTCACACCACCCTAGAGCCGGCCCTGGCAGGGGGGCAAGGAGGTGTGCCCCGTGGGAGGGGTGAGGGGGGGGGGGCAGGCAAGTGCCCCTCCTTTCCCCCCCCTGCGGACGCCCATGCTTGAACACTACTACTTAATGGCGTGATTTACAACATAAGGGGTGTGTTTGTGACTTGTTATGCTAGAGAAATTCTGGGTGAGTGTGAGAACAGCTAATATGTTTGGTTCTTGCGAAATCAGCTTGGACATTAATTATGTAGTTTCTTTGTCAGAATGACTTAGGAGGCTTGGGGCCAGATGAAGGTGGCCAAATACTGAGCGCTAACGCTGAAATTCGCATTCAGCGTTTGAGATCAGTATTTGGCTGCGAGCAATGTAGGGGAGTTTAAACCTACTAGCAAAATAACTCCTTATTTTGCTCTTGCATTTCAGGAATCGCTAATTGCAATTCCTGAAATGCAATGTAGGTAGCACAAAAGAAAGTGCACTTTAGGCTTAAGGAATCGCTAATTACCACCAACTTCAAGTTGGTGGTAATTAGCGATTTCCTGTAAAAAAGCACTTTTTTGCTTTTTTTAAAGTGCCATGTGGCACACATTCATGCCCTTAGGGCATGTATGTGCGCCACATATGCACACA
Organism: Lissotriton helveticus; assembly: GCF_964261635.1. Classification (NCBI taxonomy): domain Eukaryota; kingdom Metazoa; phylum Chordata; class Amphibia; order Caudata; family Salamandridae; genus Lissotriton; species Lissotriton helveticus. Next base: position 340,368,971 of record NC_136070.1, read on the forward strand.
TGCACATTTCAGGGGTGCAACAGGGTGCCCTTGAAATAGCTCCCGCTATTTGCGATTCTTTAATACCGAATCTCAAATAAGGAATATCTTCCCATTCATTCCTATGGGGCTCCTAGCTCATAGGAATGAATAAATAGGTATTCCTCATTAACAAATCTCAATTTGCGATTCGTTATTAAGGAATTTTAAGGAATCGTTAATATTTTAGCGATTCCTACCTACATTCAGTTTAGCGAGTCCTTAATAGCGATTCTGTAAAAATCGCTATTAAGGACTCGCTAAATTGAATTTACCTACATCTGGCCCTTGGACTGTTAAATCACTCAAGAGGCTGCTGACAGGAGGCATCTTTGAAGAAGCTAGCTGAAGAGAGGGTGCCTTTCTGTGTACATACTCCCTTTTTGACATGATCTAGAGGCAATCCTGTCCTTGAACAAATGGGCCCCAGGCAGAGTGTGATCCAATTGTTTAGTAACTGAAAGAGGATAAGAATATGGCATCCAGACACATTGAATACACTGTCTCTAAGCTCAAGAGAGACTGAAAATATGTTATGAATTTGAATACCTAAATTAAAATGAAAATCACTTAAAACACAATTAAAGAGGAGCTATGGCTAGGAATTAAAAAAATTTAAAAAACATTGACACTCACAAGTTATGATTAGCAGCATAATCCATAACTCGCAAGTCAAACTTGCAAACCATATCTCTCACACCTAATGTAAAGCCTAATACATCACCCTAGATGTGAGAGATGCATTTGTACATGCTGTAAATAATCTTAAAAATGAAATTACATATCATATTACCCTTGAGTCAAGTATGAATGTATTATTATTGATTGATTTTAGAATGTATTGCTTTCTGATTACATTGTGCATTTAGGTATTGCTACTTTAATTGGTATAAATATTATGACGTCAAAAGAATTGCATTTGTTATGTTATGTCAAGTGTATTGCATAGTGTGCTAATCACCCGTGAGGGTATCCAGTCGCTTCCTGGATGTTTAGGCAACTGTCTCCTAGGAGAGGTTGTTCAAAGAGCCAAGACTTCAGCTTCTTTGGAATTCCAGAAGTGATGAAGAGGCTCTGATGTGGTGAAGGAGATTATTCCACGTCCTGGGGGAGATGTAGAAGAAGGCGCGGCCTCCGGCTGTGGCTAATTGCGGATGCTGGGGTACGTGTGTCAGTGAGAGTCCGGCTTTAGCGGAGGGGCCTGGGAGGTTGGTGGAAGTGTATGTGACATTTGAGGTAGGCTGGGCTGGTGTTAAGTAGTGCTTTGTATGCATATATGTGTGCGTGTATGGGGGGGGTTTGAACTGGGTGTGTTTGGGGAGCCTCTGAGATGTGGGGTGTTATGGGAGTGACGATGAAGGCTGACGACGAGCCTTGTTGTGACTTTTTGGAGGATTTGGAGCCTGTTCAGGAGCTTTTTGATGATTCCTTATAGAGTGTGTTGCCATAGTCGAGCCTGCTGGTAATCAGGGCCTGGCTGACCATTTTCTTGGTGTTGTCTGGAAGCCATTTGAAAATCTTTCACAGCATCTTCAAGGTGTGGTTGCAAGTGGAGGTCACTGCGTTTATTTGGGCTGACATGTCCAGCTTGTTGTTCAGGATGATGCTCAGGTTTCTGGCGTGAGTGTGGGGATAGTTGTGGGGTCTCGGTGTGGTGTCCAGGTGGGGTTCCAAACAGAGGCTTTCCATCCAGAGATGACCACTTCTGTTTTGTCTTTGTTGAGTCTGAAGCAGTGGTAGTTAGCTAATTGAGCGGGGTCTGCCGAGGGTTTCTTCGGTAGTGTGCTAACTAACACATGTTTCCAGGCATCCAGGAATGACAGGGTGGTGATGGAGTTGTTCAGTATGCAGGTGAAAAGTTTGCTGATAATAGCCGCGCTCATATTGAAGATGTGGTGGGGACAGGGGTCCGAAGGATCCCCGGAGAAGATGATCCTCATGATGTTGGCTGTTTCTTCTGATATGAGTGTTTCCCAGGATGTCAGGGAATTACTGTGGTTGTCAGAGGGTAGGTTTGAGGTGAGGGTGCAGGTGTTTGGTTGGGGTTCGAGGTTTATGTAGATGGTATCAATTTTGTTGCTGAAGAAATTTGAGAGGTTTTTGGCAAGCTCACGCAAAGGGGTGGAAGCTGATGAGGTTAAATCTTTGATGATCATGACGATTTATTTGCTGCTGTTTGAGCTGCTGTGTATGCACTCTGCTAGGTACTTTTTCCTGGTATCCTTGATTTGCTTTTGGTATTGTCTTTGGGCTGCTTTGTAGGTCTGTTTCTCACTTTCAAGGTGGTTAGTTCTCCATCTTCTTTTCATTTGTTTACAGTGTTGTATAGTTGAGCGGAGTTCCACAATGAACCAGCAGGTTTGTTTCCGTGTTCTCCTCTGGGTCTTGTGTTCAAAAGGGAGCCAGAAAGTCGGCACTTGTTATGATCCATTCGCCGAGATGTTGGATGTTGCTGTTGAGATAATAGGTAGAATTTGGCTTGTTCCAATGCAGGGTATGGAGCCAGATGGATTCTGAAATGCTGCTCCAGCTTTGTTTGGCTAAGGCTTGTGGTTACATGGTTTGTTTGTCTTGGGATGCTGATGTGGAATTGGAAGAAGGCGTGGTCGGTCTAGATGAAAGACTTAATTAAGGTGATTTTGATGCCGTTGAAATTGGTGAAGATAGAGTATGTTTGGCAGCATGAGTGGGTCCTCTGATGTGCTGCATCAGTCCCAGGTTCCCTAGGCTCTTGAGGAGTGTGGTGGTGTTGGCTTTGTTCTGGTCTTCCAGGTGGACAAGGAAGTCTCCTACTATGATGTCGTTGATGGAGTCAATGATGAGGGGGGTGACTAATTTTGTGATGTTGTCAATAAAAGTGGCGCATGGCCCGCAATCAATAGGTAATCAGGTCAATAGGCGAGGGTATCCCTCAGGGTGTAAGATGCAGAGATTTGTAGTTTGAACTGTAGTTCCTCCATGAAGGAGGCCGAGTTCTCCGTTGTTGTGCTGCAGTTGAAGGATTCTTTGAATATTATCATAATTCCTTCTCTGGGTCTGTGCTGGTGGTACTGGCGTGCAAGTTTATATCCTGAGGGATAGCTGTAGCGATGTTGGGTGTCTAATAGGATGAGTGCCACCGTTTCCCCTTTGTCCAGATGCCAGTGTATTGTTTCAGTAACTCCTAAAAGAGTAGCCTCTGTGGAGTAACCAGCTCTAAAACCTGATTGGGACCCGTGCAAGATGCTATTGGATTCCACAAACCGTGTAAGCTGTTGGTTCACGTGCTTTTCCAGGATCTTAGAAAAAACAGGGAGTAGGGAAATCGGGCGGAAGTTGGAAGGCTCAGCTAGATCCCCATTTGGTTTCTTCAAAAGGGGAAGAACCATTGCATGTTTCCATTATGCTGGTAAGATGGCTTCCCTCAGTGAGGCATTAAGTAGATACATCACGATGTTTAAGGAGGAGGAATTTGGTTTTTGAAGAATATTGGCTGGAAGTGGGTCATTAGGGGAGCCTGATTTGAGACTATTTAGAATGGCATTAAAAGATAAAGGGTCTAAGGGTTGCCAGTTTGTTATTTTCATGGTAGAAGCAGAATCAGAGGGCCCGACTGGGTTGTTCCAGTCAAAAGTGGGAGATGGATTCATTAAATGCTGTTCCTTATTAATGGTTGCAGACTCAAGTTCTGCGTAGATCTTTTCTACTTTTTCGATGAAGAACTTCGCCACAACTTCACAGTGTGCTTCATCAACTGTCAGGGGTAGTGGTTGACAAGTTGCTCATAGTGAATGAGAGAATGGGCAAAAGAGTGGCCAGGAGAGGGGGGGAGAGAGAGAGGAGAGGTTGAAGCAGAAGTGGGAGCCTCAGGCGCAGGAGCAGGGTCCGTGAGGGCCTCGACTGATCGAAAGACTAGTCCAGGTAAATCCATGGAAGTAAGGGCCTGAGCACCTGCTTCATGATTGGTCTTTGCTGCGGCTGCCATTAAGTAGGTCCTGGGAGGGAAGATGGGGTGCAGGGGGGGTGGGTGGTCGGGGCTTAGCATTAGCAACGCAAAGGAGCGGCGGCACAGAAGGCAGGGAAGGCAATGGGGTGAGGAAAGGGGAACAGTAGGTGGGAATAAATGGGCACTAAGAGATGGCAGAGAAAAAGTCACAAGGTGTAAGGCAAAAGAGTGCAGAATACCAACGGTCAAAGTGCGAGAGGAATCACAGGGCAAAACAAAGACATAAAAGCAGAAACATGCATAAGTGTCAGTAAGTAAATGGGAAAAAATACAAAGTAGGCAAAAAGTGAGAGCGACATCACAGGGAGAGCAAAACAAAGACAAAAAAGTGCATAAACGTGAAAAAGTGTGAGTGAGAAAACAGGCAGAGGTACAAACACGGGTAACAACTGAAAGATCAGAGAGAGAGAAGCAGGTCAAAAAAAGCAGATTGTGCAAAGTGTGAAAAAGACAGCACAGAGAAAGCAAGCAAAGAGGTACAAGAACAAGCAGAGAGAGATCACAGAGAGAGCCGAAAGGGCAAATAGTGCAAGAAGAGAGCACAAAGTGAGTGAGAGAACGGGCAAAGGAGTGCCGAGGAGAGCTGGAGAGGGAGAGAGCAGACGGGGAGGTCAGAGCAAAGGTGGGAGTCTTAGGTGCAGGAGCTGGATCCACGAGGGCCTTGACCGACCGGCAGACTGGTCCAGGTAAGTAGGTAACTCCTAGGTGGGCAGGGCCTGGGCACCTGCTTAATGTGGTGTGCAACTTATGGTTTGCATGACTGTTCAGCCAATTATGGACTGTGGTCCTAACCATAACTTGCAAATGTTAGTGATTTTTTGCTGGTTTAATTCACAGCCATAACTACACTTCAACTGTTGTTCCTTTAAGATAATTTTCATGGTTCTTTTAAACACTAATTGAGGTGTTTTAAACAAAGGTAACCATAAGTTCACTTTAACCTTTCTTTCTTTATTTAACATATACCACATGTAACTGCTCCGTACCTGCAAATCAATGTGGACAGGCAAACATATTGCAGAAAGCCAAAGGATTTGGTTCACAAATCCGGAGACAACTGGACTTGGGACCAAGAGAGGGTCGAATCCGGCACAGGATTTTGATTCCAGGATGGGGGGTTCCCAAGAGCCCATCAATATGGTAGTCAGAGTATTTTAACCCTGTTTCCTTATGCCCTTTTTGTTTTAATTTTTCTCATCGCAGGCATTAGTGCATCATGGTAGGTAATGCCGGGCACAGAACTTTAGTGAGACCACATAGACTGCAATAGATTTGCAAATCCACAATGGACAATGGGAAAAGGCTCCCTCGTACAATAGCTGCCTTGATTTTATATGTGCTTTGTGATTTCTCTGTAGATTTGCAGATCCACACATTTCCAGATCTCTTATATTTTAACTCTTGCAAGCACTACTAATCCTACTCCGCCACACCGGTTGCGAGCGATGTTACCCGTTTTATCCCTCCCGGTCCACCCAGCTCTGATTCTGAGAGGACTGATCAATAGGAGGGCACCCCTCACCTCGTCTGGCCTCCCTCAAATGGGGAGCCGAGGAGCTGGAGCTCGGGGCTCTCCGTCTCATTGCTTTACTACCCCCACCACAGAGAGACCCACTGGGAGGAGACTGTGAGATACTGGGAGGTGAGCATGCGCCTGTGCAGTGCAGGCCATTCACCCCTAGGAACTCATGCATGCCCAGGAGGGCAAGGGAGCCCTCCATAATCTAAAACACTGGGACCCTGGGCCCACCAGTACTGCCCTCAACGAACTTGTGCACACTGACCACTACACAAGCCATCTGGAGGCAAGGTGAGCAAGCAGAGGGAGGAAAGAAAGGCGTGGAGATCAATGGAGGAGAAGGCACAGTGGTGCAACACTATTAGGGGCAGGTGGTATAAGTGGCATAGGTGGCAACAGCGGGAGTGAGTGTGTCAGCAATGTTAATCCTGTGGCCCTAGGATAGAGTCAGAGTGGGTCGGAAGCGGGCGGGCTAGGATTCCCAGTGTGACTTGCACTACTCCGTGCATGTGGCAGACACCTGGTCTGACTGACTTGACACGGAGTGCCCCACGGGCTAAATCACTGGTTTCCAACAGTGCAGTCCAGGTCTCAACATCAGATAAGGACCCAATAACAGTAACTCATTTCCTGTACCGTAGACGACACAGCACAGGATGGAACGAGAAGCATGCTTGCTGAGACACAGGGATAAACTGAAACTGCTCAGCAAACCATGAGAAGCCATGTGGTGTGGGCTGAAGTGCACCAGATTCCAACGATCCTAATCTCACCCTCCAAGGTGCCAACCTATGTTTCAAGAAGCCCAATGAACTGGTCACCCAACAACGATGTTGAAGTAGGCGAAGTGTCTTGCAGCCTGGCTTACGAGAGGATCAAGCACACCCCTAGGCTTTCACAGGAGTCCAGGTCCCAACTAGATTCCCTATTAGATTTCGGATCATCGCTGGACTCATTTCCCCTAGATGATGAGTGTGGAACTTGGCCCTTTTGGGCTAAAGTTCCCTAAACTTTTTGCTTTTCCCCTAGACCTTTTTTCTGACATGTGTTGTCAACTTGGTGGAGAAGCGTGGCTCAGTGGTTAGAGGCGGCAGACCCGGAAGCTGAGATCAGCCGTGGACCAGGGTTCGATTCCCCGCCTCGGCGGGTCTCGGGCTCAAAAATTCCACGGACTTGACAATTCTCGCTCCGGTGCCTACTCGACTCACGGGGTCACACTCTGCGACTCTGGGCAATAGCTTGCTTAATCTCCACTACAGCCCCTCGCGGCGGGATGCCTGGCTTTCACCTTGTGAATACCCTGCCGGGGTATCTCACAGGGGAATACCAGGACGGATTCCCTAAGCAAGCGCCTTGAGACCCCTGGGTGATTAGTGCGCTATATAAATCGAAATACATTTACATACATACATTTACTTGGATGCTCTGGACACTTTGCCATTGCTAAACAGTGTCAAAGTGCAATTGTTCCCTATGTAAAGTGTACTGGTGATTAGTTTTCCATTATTAGCATGCTTGCTTTACTAGTAAAGTTCCTAGTGAAGTGCACTGCGTGTGCCAGGGCTAGTAATGCAAATGCTACTGGTGGGCCTGCAGCACTTATTGTGCCACCTACTTAAGTAGCCTTGGAAAGGGAACTCAGGTCTGCCATTGCAGGGCCAGCGCGCAGTTTCCTAAACTGTCATGTTGTTCTGGTAAGTGCACGCACTTACCAGATCCTGCCCTTCCCTTTCCATACCCATGAGGCACCCCTATGGTAGGTCTTTGGTACCCCCTGGACAGAGTGCAGTGCATGTGAAAGGTGGCTCATGTACCACAGTGTGTGCCATGTCCTGGCAGTGAAATAATCTCCATTTCGTTTCCACTGCTGAAAGGCCATCTTGCCCATTAGAATAGAATGGGGAGGCTGTGTAATATGTTTTTCAGCCTATCTCCCCAAGGGCTTGAGATGGAAAGGTGAAGCTTAGTATGCCTGAACTCACTTTGCAATAACTTTCTATCCTGCAATAACTAAATATCTTTTTATGAAGATGGTTTCTGCATTGTGTGTTTGTAAGTCACTCTTTTAAAAGTGGGTGGGTTTTTGTGCTTTAAACATTTCTGTGGGTCTCTGCCTGGTTGTGGATTGACTGGATGGATTTGAAAGAAATAGGATCTGGGGAATGTCTTGACCCAGAGGAGGAGGTGAGATAGCACAGGCTGACCTGCATCTGGTGTGTGGGAGGAGGAGTAGGCCTAGAGGTGAAGAGGGCTGGGCTGGGCTGGTGCTATAAAACAATTGTCCTATCTCCTGCTGAGTGATTGAGAATCTAGACCCCTACTAATCAAAGGGAGAAGGTGTCACTGATAGGGAGGCACCCATAACTAGTTTGAGCAGGGGCCAGTGCCCCCTGTAACACAAAGACTTCAAAGCCATTAAGGGGTATAACTATGTGAGCTGAAGCCCCTGAACTTTGGAGAATGGCTTTATCAAGTGTGAACAAGACTGGAGCTACTTCGTGGATCAAGAGGAACCTTTGCCAAGGAAGAAACAACTGAATAGACTGCTGGATAGGACTGCTCTTGCTGTGTGATCTGGGGCTGGTCTGCAGTTTGCTGTTTTAACCAAGGAAAGGCTGTAGGGACTTTGCTGTGTGCTGTGTCCCCCTGCTTTAACCCCTTGTGTGCTGCCGTCGGCCGTTGGTTGACAGGAGCACTACCTCGCTAGTGCAGCCCCACCCACCTAATAGAATGCCGGCACCGCGGCGGAAAAACCGCCGCCGTTAAGGACTTTGCTGTGTGCTCTGTCCTGAAGTAACCATCCCAAAGGGTTTGAGGTGAGCTGGCTCCCTGTTTGGAAACAAAGGAACACAAAAGTTTCCAGAGAAGACCCTCAGATACGCCATGGGTGTGTTTGCTCTGTCTAGCCGGAGACCTTCCCAAGTTGTGCCCTGTGATCTTGGGCACCAGAAGTTCCAAACGAGGCTCTGAGACGTGGTGTGCGTGTGATCTGTCTAGCCTGAGTCCTTCAAGAGGATCGTCCTGTGAAAGTGTGTGCCGAGGAGCCAAGTAAGTCTCAGCGACGCTGTGTACAAGTGCTTGGGGGCAGCCTGAGACTTTCGTGTGGATTAGCCCGTGATCATGCACATCAGAAGAGCGAACGTGCCTCAGCGACGCTGTGTGCATGTGCTGTTCGCAGCCTGAGACCCTTGCTGGAGGTGCCCTATGATCGGGGGCACCGGGAGATAAAGTGTACCCAAGCGACGCTGTGTGCGTGTACCTTTTACTGCCTGAGATCTGTGCAAGAGGTGCCCTGTGATTGGGGGCACTGGAGGATAAAGTGTGTCTCAGCGACACAGAGTGTGTGTGCTTTCTACTACCTGAGACCTGCACAAGTTGTGCATAGTGATCGTGGGCACAAGAAGATCAAGTGTGTCTCAGCGACGCTGCGTGCGTGTGTCGTGCGTAGCCTGAGACCCTCGTGAAGAGTTGTCTGGTTAATGTGCACCCGTAGTTCCCATGAGGCTTCGTGACTTTTTGTGCGGGTGTAGTGTGCACCCCATTGCCCAGAAAGTCAGAGATGGCATCAGAGGCCCAAGTCACTGGACGAGGAGAGTGGGTTTGCGCCCCCCAGGTAACGTGTGTCAACTCCTGGGGCAGGGCTCGGAGGGAGACGCTCTCGGCCTCTTTCTCTGTTCTGCAGTGTGAGCCTCTGCTTCGGCTTAGATTAAGGCCTGTGTGCCAAGGGAGTGGCAGCACCGGGGTCTGAGTGCGAAGCTGCAGTTACTGTGTACTATATTACCCGTGTGGGGGGGCAACTGTGGCCGGAGACTAACCGCAAGCCAGCACGAAGGGCAGAGAGACCGCCGGAGGCACCGTGAACGGTGCTGGAGTAACTTACGTATTGCATAACTTCTGCGTAGCGGAGGATCTGATGATTGTATAATACATTGCTTTATCTCTGCATAACGGACTGCCTGTTTTGTCGTATTGCCCATTGTATTAGTTTGCATAACGTACTGCCTGATAGATGTGTTACGCCTTGTCTGAATCCTGCACCACAATCTGCCAGATTGTCGTATTACACATTGCATTAGTGTTGCATAGTGAACTGCTGGATATATGTGCTGGATATAGGTGTTCCATATTGCATTAGTTTCGCATAACGAATTGCCTGATAACTGTATTACATGTTGAATTGCTTTTTCCCATCAGAGTATCTGAAGGGGGGCCGTATGCATTGCATTACAGTTTACCACGTTGTTGCTTTACGCATTGCATTACAGTGACAGTACAAATCGCCAGAAAACCGTATTACAATCTGCATTATTCTTATGTTGTGAAGTACCTGACTGTTGCATATCGAACTGCATATTACGACATTAGGATTACGTAGGATTGTTTAGTTTCGCTCAATAATAATAGGCCAGGGGGAACATTACCCCAACGTATATGTTGGATTAGTATTCTGTGGTCGCATTGTATGTCGTTTTATAAACATATACTTGTTTTCTATGAAACTCATGTGGAGTCTATTTGTGGTGTCATCATTGGATCGCAGTGAGCGTAATTGCAAATACTTTACACATTAAGCCTTGAAGATAAGCCAGGCTTCTTGTGCCAAGAACCAAGGGGGTGGAGCGTGGGCTATCTCTGGAGGCGACCAGTCTTTTCCCTAACGTTGGGGCTCACTGGTCCCTGCTTGGTCTGCAGTACCTACCTCAGCCAACCAGGGATCTTGGGAAGTCTAACAATGAGGATCTGATTAATATGAAAAGTAACAGCAAAGTAGACGTACAGCTAATAGGTGGCCAACTGGCACACAACTGCTCAGGGAACTACCGCAATGCGGATCCCAATCGCACCAGAGAAGGGCGGTCAAAAAATATGAGCCATCACCCACTCAGTCCTTACGAAAGCTATGTGCGAAACGTGCGCAAACATAACTATGAAATGAATTCACTGGGACTCACTCAAATGTCTGCTCCTAGGGTACACAAATCTAACAAGCATTGGTAAATGTGTTAGGTTTCTCCTATGTGATGAATATTATTTTTTTGGGGTTGTAAGATTTAGTGATTTGGTGAGCAAACAATACTGTAAGAGTATGGGAAATGTTACTTTTCTTCTACCACTGCATTTTTTGCCCCACCCCCAGACAGATTTGCTGAAAACTCGACAAAATGAACATAAAACAGATAACATTTTATATTCAAAGTTTTAAGCAGATCCAGTGAACAACTCCAACGTTATTTAGGGAACAAAAATGTCTTTTAAATGGAAAGTAAGATCTAACCCCAGCTACAAAAGTGCTATCGCCGCATGTGTAGTATTAAGCCCATTTCTATAATGAGGTTTCTTTAGGTTTTTCTATTAAGCACTGGCTCAACATGAAGTTAACCAATCCATGGTTTCTAAAAGTGTAGTGTTTTCCTCAAATATCTTTTTGAAGTGGTAATAATGTATCACACAATGATGATTCGCCTTGGAGTCCAGACTCTGTGCAAAAAGATCAAATCTCCAGGGCAAATGTGTGTTCATCCGCAATGCGTCCTGAGTATAGGTTGAGATGTTAAAGTGTTCCCCTCAGTAACATTATCAAATATGCAAGTCAGCTCAGTGGGCTGAGGACCTGCAGAAGAGACAAGCACACAAGCCTGCAGGCAATAGTTTTGAATCAGATCAAGGCAAACTCGAGGCCAGATTAGGAGGGCAGTTGGTTTGGTCGGGATAATTATCGCATCCAATAACATCCAACACTGAAGTGCTCTGAATTTACCATGAGCAATGATTATTACCTAGCGAGAGTTTTGCCCTGAAAATAGGGTATAGCATGCATATTTTGGTGTTGGACAGTTTTGCCCTAAAATGGGGCACAACATGCAGATTTTGGTGTTTGTCATACTAAAATCTGCATGTCCTAGTATTTTCTTAGTCTTATTCACTCTGTTAATTTCAGCTGTTTGCTCTACCAAAATTGACTACAGGGTGAACACTTTATTGCACCTGGTAATCACTGGGTGCAATAAACATTGCAACACTGATAACTGCAATCTCTGGTCACAATTTACTAGCCCACACAAAATCAGACCCTCAGTGTTTTATCCCCAAGCCAAAGAAATGAGTACCTCTGAATTGAGTGTTAGTAACACCTGCCCATTAGGCGGCTGGTTGCAAAATGTGAATGATCTGTAGTCAAAGACCCTTTACATAAGAATACAACACACATAGTCACGTTTTGAGTTTACTATAAGATCTTTTCTTGTAGAAATAATAATGGACACAATTATTTTCTTGCTCTGTGTAGTTTTATAAATAATCAGAAATACTCTTGTATCCTGCCATCGCTCATTCGCAACCTGTGAGTAATATGCCGTAGTGAGACGACTGGAAATTACTTCTACAGCGTGATTTGTACCACACGTGGCCTTGTTCGTATAAAGGCGTGCCATTTTCCTAACTCAGTTCCCTCTTTTTGCCCATATTGTGCCGATTCGAACCTACTTCTGTTGTGCCGGGTAACTTAGGGCCTCGCCTCTCAAGTCTTTTTTCTGTACTTTCACTCTATTCCCCTTTTATTCCAGTTTTAGTTGCTTACGTCACAATTTTCTGTATTTGAGCAACCCTCTGGTTTGCAGTAGCTGCCCTGCATGCCATTGGTGTTTCTTGTCAGGGTGAAGTCATCTGGTTCACGCTTGCATTTTGTCTGAGTCAATGCTGAATTTCATCAATGAGAGGAGTCAAGAGATGTATAGAGGCCAGAAGTAGACAGGGCAATAACAGTCAGTGCCCCAATTTCTCCCATTGGGAAGTCACGCTCTCTAGTCCAATGCAAGTGGTGCGAGAAATCCTGGTGACCTGATAATACTTATGCCCCCCCCCCCTCACAAGTACATGACAACTTGTTTCAGTTTCACCAAGTAGTCATTGTCCAAGGAATTAATTGAAGGAGGACTGTTGAATTATCACAGTGAGTCACCCTTCCTGTCTAGGCTTGTAGGACCCACGATGCTGTTGCATTCTGGGATCCTTCTGGGCATGGTACTGCTGTTTCAATATACCAAGAGGTTGAGCACATTAACCATCCCTGGATACAGGTTGGTGGTCCTCGTCTTACGTTGCTTGGTTGACTCTAGGGGTTGCACCAGCGAGTACAGCAAATTCCTACTGTGACTGGACTTGTCTTTTTGGTGCAAAACCGACAAAGCCAGCCCAGCTCTTGTTCCTGTTTCTTTCCCTCTATCGGAGTCTAATCCTCCTTTGGAAGCCATGAGAATGATAAGGCTGTTGAGTAAGTGAGCAAAGGGCTTGTCGCAATAGAAAGCAGAAGTGGCCCTGGTGCTCGGGTGCAATCTCAATCTCCCAAGAGGCAAATCAGGCACAGAAAAAAGCACAATCTATTAGGTCCACTTTTTTTCTAAAGAGCAAAGTCTCGTTAGGTGGTTACAACTTCAGAGCAGCATCATACTAAGGAGTATGCAAATCTGTTCCATTTTCTCCAATTCACAAATTCTGAAAGGGCAGGATATTTCACTTTGGAAACCTAGCAATGTTGCTCAGCATCGGCCATCACACTTACATTCACTGCTTAGTTTTCTCTGCTCAGAACTCAATCGCTGTATGGTTGTGTACCAGATTTCCACCTCTCTGGGGAGATGGGCTCCTTGGTAATCTGGTCCGACACTTTAACCCGTCGAATCAGGCATAGCTAGCTGCACCCTGAGTTGAATCGGTTCTGCATTCTTCATATCCAAGCATAGAGTTTGCAGCATGTTTACATCACCCCCTGAATTCAGACTCACTTCTGAATGTATGAAGAGGCATTTTTAAAGTCACGGCTGGTGTTCTAGTCCCTTCAGGCCGACTGCTTCCCAGATTACAGAAACCTGCGTAGAGGTAAAGGTATCAGAAGCCTGGTCTCTCTCCGCGCCTTAAGAGCTTTTGCAAGTCTTCTACCAGCACTGAAAGCGCAAATCCAGCTTCTTGGCAAGTTGGTCGCAGATATAACGTCCAGATCCACAGAGAAGAGGTCAAAGCAGGTGAAGTTTAGCTCAGCAGGAACCAATAAATCCCTTAATCTGAACTACAGTATGGAGTTGTTGGGGATTTACCTGCGTCCATGGGGAGGATGGCCTTCCTCTGGAATGCAGACCAAGTAATAACTAATGTCCGAAATTCATTCAAGCATTCAACCCAACTCATGTTAATTTTTCTAAATGAGTTTGAATCCAGGAAACCCAACAATTGGGTAATAGAAACAGCTATTATTTACAGACCTACGAAACGTCAGAGGTGCATATGTTGTGCAAGATTAAAGAAGTATTCATTATAATTAGCTCAACTCTAGGTTCTGTGCAAATGGTTGCATATATATTATATCCCTGAATAAAAATGAAATTAAGGTTGACAAGCGTGTAAGAGTGCACAAAACCTAATAAGATATAAAATTCCCTACTCAAGGTTCTATCTGCTCTCTGATAATCCGTTGAGCCTTGAGTCACACAAAACTTTGAAGCAGTTTTGCAAACTGGAAGTATTTCAAACAAGATTGATTGCTAATGGGGAGAAGGTCTGCCTAGCTTTTAACCTTATGGCAACCGATAGCTTGAGGTCTACCGTGGTTGCGGTAACTAGACACAATATCGAAAAAAATATATTGAATGGAATAATATCGAATCCAAAATATAGAATGGACATAATATCGAATGGACATAATATAGTTGTTAATAATATCGAAATGTAGGTAAGTGATATCGACTGTCAAAATATCGATTTTTCATAAGTGTTTTGTATGTTAGTATCTGTGTTATAAGTGTATATTATTTTTGTAATGTATGTTTAATTTTTTTAAAGTGAAGAATTTTATGAAATTTAAATTTTGCGTAATTTAATTCCGCACCGGGTTGTGGGTTTATAGGGGAATAGGGTGGGAAGTAATTTAATTATAGTAAATTAAATATTAATTTTTTACGAATTACTAATTATTTTCAATTTATTTTTGCGTTTTAATTCTGTAGCAGGTTGTGGATTTATAGGGGAATAGGGTGGGAAGTAATTTAATTGTAATTAAGTAAATATGTATTTTTATTTATTGGTATTGATAATTAATGTATTGTTAATTATTAATTGGTAATTAATTTGTATTAATTGATTAATTGATAATTATGTTAATTGTATTATTTTATTATTTGTAGCGGGTTGTGGGTTTTAATGGGGAATAGGATGGGAAGTAATTGAATTGTAATTAATTAATAACATTATTTTTGTGTATTGATAATTAATTTACTGTTAATTATTATTTGGTATATTTTGTATTATTTTTAAATTTTTGGTATTTAAAATTAATCAATCAAACAATCAATCATGACACTTATAAAGCGCGGGGGGTGCTGCTAGTGATCAGAGAGCCAGGTCTTGAGGAGTCTTCTGGAGGCCAGTAGGTCTTGGGTCGGTCGTAGGAGGGTGTTCCAGGGCTTGGTGGCGAGGTGGGTGAAGGATCTGCCACCGGCGGTCGTTCTTCGGATGCGGGGGACTGCGGCGAGGGCGAGGCTGGCGGAGCGGAGCTGGCGGGTGGGGTGTAGAAGTTGAGTCGTCTGTTGAGGTATGCTGGGCCGGTCTTGTGGAGAGCTTTGTGTGCGTGGATGAGGAGTTTGAAGGTTATCCTCTTGTTGATGGGGAGCCAGTGCAGGTCTCTCAGGTGGGGAGTGACGTGGCTGCGGTGGAGGATGTCGAGGATCAAACGTGCCGACGCGTCCTGGATGTGTTGCAATCGCCTCAGGAGCTTGGCCGACGTTCCTGCGTAGAGGGCGTTTCCGTAGTCCAGCCTGCTGGTGACAAGGGTCTGGGTGACTGTTCTTCTCGTCTCAGTGGGGATCCATTTGAAGATCCTACGGAGCCTTCGGAGGGTGTTGAAGCAGGATGAGGAGACGGCGTTGACCTGCTTGGTCATGGAGAGGGTGGAGTCGAGGATGACCCCTAGGTTGCGTGCGTGGTCGGTGGGTGTCGGGGCTGTTCCTAGTGTTGTCGGACACCAGGAGTCATCCCGGGCTGAAGGGGTGGAGCAGTGGATGAGGACCTCGTCTTTTAGTCGTTAATTAATTATGAATAGGTAATTAATTTTTAATAACTAATATTTATTTGTATTTATAATTGATTACTTATTAAATATTATGTAATTGGTAATTAATTTAAATACATTTTTTACTGGTGTTGATAATTTATTTTTATTAAAATATTAAATCATTACTTTCCCTACTGTTGCACTCACTGGAGTGGGAATAGTAATTATTACCCTCCTGCTATCCAACGCTTTCCCTACTGTTGCTCTCTCTGGAGTGGGAATAGTAATTTTTACCCCTACGCTATCCAACGCTTTACCTACTGTTGCACTCTCTGGAGTGGGAATAGTAATTTTTACCCCTACGCTATCTAATGCTATCCCTACTGTTGCACTCACTGGAGTGGGAATAGTAATTTTTACTCCCCCACTATCTAACACTTTCCCTACTGTTGCACTCACTGGTGTGGTAATAGTAAAAGTTACCCTCTCGCTATCCTAAGCTAAAAATATTTAATATTTTTTTTAAATATTACGTTAATACATATATATATATCAAAGAGCACTCCTGACCGCTTGCGAAGCGGCGATTCACCAGGCGCAGACCTCTTCTCAGTTCAATCAAAGCGCTCACAAGTAAGACGCCATCACACCATCAGTTCAAAGCAGTGGATAATTTAATTGCAAAAAGTGCAGAGCAAATGCTCTCCTCGACGCGTTTCGCTCCCTGGAAGGAGCTTGGTCACATATATATATGTATTAAAAAATAAAAATGTATGTTTTGTTTTTTTACTTACATTAATTATTTATTAATTTTAAGGTTATTTAACCCTTTTACCACGGCGTAGAATCCGCCGCAGTGCGGACATTTCCGTGCGTGGGCGGGGCCCGTCGGCCAACGGACGTGCGCAGCACTACGAAGGTAGTGCTCGCGACGGCCGTTGTCCGACGCACGCAACGGGTTAAGTATTTTTAAGTATGTTTTAGTTAATTATATTTATTATTTCATTAATTTTAAATTACTTTTAAGACATTTTAAAAAATTGGATATTTTGACTAACTATATTTTCTACAACAATATTTTGTACTTACCTGTTAGTAGATAGGAATTCGATATTTTGGCATTCGATATTTCGTCCTCGATATTTTGTCAGTGATCCGTTGTTGACGCTTCCGCCCTCAGGCAAATGCTCACGGGTGTCATCAGGGCAAAGACGGAGGGGGTAGTCAGTCCAGCTATCTCTCTATAAAGGGCTCAGGGTAAGGTGTCCTAGTCAGGCCTAACGTGGAATTTCTGCGAGAAGCCGGCAGTAGCCTAATATTGACTTAGATCAGTGAGAGTCATTGTCCTCGTTTGTAACCACAGATCACTGACAAAATATCGAGGGCAAAATATTTAGGCCTGACTAGGACACCTTACTCTGAGCCCTTTATAGAGAGATAGCTGGACTGACTACCCCCTCCGTCTTTGCCCTGATGACACCCGTGAGCATTTGCCTGAGGGCGGAAGCGTCAACAACATGCCGCCTTTTGTACTGAAAGCATATACAAATCATCTGTCGTAGCAGAGTGGAAATGCGTCTCCTGGAGCGTTCGCCTTTTGATTACTAACGGTCACGGTGGCTTTCTATTTCTATTGACTCCAGGGCGCGCGCATTATCTTCCACTGCGTGCACCTGTCGGCGCCATTGTTATCCTAGCGGACACCTGCCATGTAAAACACTAGCAAGAGGTCCGTGATAAATCGTCACTCTTCAAAAAACTGCACGGTGCATGTCGTGGACTAACTTTAAAATTATAAACCGAATGTGTGAATGAATGCTCGTGCCTTCTAAACCAAGATGAAAATTGAGAGATAGTAGATGAAATACTAGTGAACCACTGTTGTCATAATACATTTATTACCCAGGTGCCGCAAGAAATACAGGATCGTCATGTCTCCAGAAGGAATGATGCATTAATTCGAGTAATAGTCTACGAGCCGTTTCTTATGATGTGATCTGGGTCAGCGATAAAAGTTGGCTCACATGGTGTAATTTTGTTATATCATTTTCAGTTGACTGGTCATATGAATGTTACCAAATATGCCGCGTATGATAATGTATATTTATTTACCCTGCGTAAAAAAGGACATTGGAGACGTAAACCTTGCTGTTGTTCCATGGTGACAGATAATGAAAAGCAATCCTCTGGAACCTTTGTTGTTATAACGCATGTGTATGTGATAATACATGCCTACAAGGAATATAGGGTGGTCTAGTCACAACGTAGGAGATGCCCTGCTAAAATCGTTCCCTTTATTCTATGTCATTTATTATGATGCCATCTGGGTGAGGGATTCATTTCTACTGAGCTCCACTGTGTCACATCATGTACTTTCCTATGATGTCTTTTAAGGTCAGAGACATTGTGATGTAATTTCCTGTGATGTCGTTATACTCATTGACAGTTTGAAACCTGAAATATCACATCTCTTTAACACCTTGAATGCTATGGGGATTTTTCTCCTGTGCTGGAACTCCATGAACCCCATTATTCATGACGAGCTGGGCTCGTCATCAGCGTAGCAGGAGGCTACTGCATGACGAGCCCAGCTCGTCATGAGCGTGGAAGGGGTTAAGAGCAACGAATGTTAGCAAGTAAGCTGTGAATGATTATGTATATTTCCCTGTGCTAGGCCCAAATGGAAAACTGACCAAGAGGGAATACTCTGTGCAAGTCTTTCCATGGTGCATCTTTTACAATAGTGGAAAGCATATTTGTCCATGAATCATAGGTGAATATGCTTTCCACTGATCCACATTGGGGTGGGGAACCCAATATAATGTCTTGAGGAAGCACACACAGAAGAAACTGCCATTGCCATAATTGAGACCACACATTCTCTCTTCTGAGTGGGTTAAAGTACTGGGTGGTGTGGGGGAGATTCCTACTTTAATTTGGTGCCCAATTACAATACTCCACTACACAGTTAACGGTCAAAACGACTTTATTTATTTAAAGATTTGTAGAGCCAACAGCTATCCCGAGGGATATCGCGATGCTGGTGTACCTACTGAAAGTGCAACGAAGAAATAAGACGACTTCGTAGCAGCGAAAAGACACGTGAAAACTAATTATGCTGCATGTTGAAAGTAGAAGAACCAGGTTTTCAGGCAAATTCCTTAATTTGAAATAATCAGATTTTCTATTCATGCGCATTGGCGGTTGGTTTCAGACAAGGCACGTACTAATCTCAGCAGGCAGAGAGGAAGATATTTTTTCCAAAATGTTCCCACCATAGAAAAACGGTAATTGTTCACTAAATGCTTTATGTGCCACATACAGACACATAAACCAGACTCGTGAAGATTTATCAGATGATATGAGACAGCATCGTTTCTGAGTCCAAGAAACAGTCTTGCCACCATGTTCTGCACAAGCTGAAGTCTAGCTGGTAAGTATTATGGCAAGCCACCCTTAGGGAATTACCATAATACCATGTACAACCATTTGATCACAGATGGGATTGGGAAGGGCTATCACGAGAGATTATCCATACTAATATTATAAAGAGAGAGCCCAAACCTTTGAGGCAACCACAGCACCAATCACAACACCCAATACAGTGTTGGAAAGGGCAGTTGCAGCAGAAGGACATAGGCTATGCAGACGGCACCATATACGTTTTTTTTATTGTTTTTATTAACTTTTCAAGAAACAGTGGTGTTCATCACAATCATACAGTGCAAGACATACAATTGTACTGTAGGACACCATATACATTTAAAAGGTAAAAGAACCGTGCCAGCAAAGTAGTCCCTTGTGGGCTTGTCTGCGTTGGGCTGTGGGTGTGGGTTGGGGGCGTGACTAACGCTGGGGGCGTGTGGTACGGCCATCACATCATGGGCTGTGGGCGTGTGCTGAGGGTGTGACAAACGCTGGAGGTGTGACAAACGCTGGGGGCGTGTGTCCGCCCTTCATGCCATGTGAGTCGCACATAAAGCGCCAATTACGTTGCTGCGCAGCATCAAGGGGCACACTGGGGGCATGAGAAACGCTGGGGGCATGTGTCCGCCCTTCAATGCATGTGAACGCAATTGCGCCGCATCAAGGGGCACGCTGGGGGGGTGAGAAACACTGGGGGCGTGTGCTACGTTCTGCCCTTCATGCCATGTGGGTCGTACATTAATCAGAAGATCGTCTGCTGTGGCCGTGTGCTGGGGGCAAGACAAACACGTTCAGCTGGAGGCCTGGTAAGTAACATTACTGCAGCCTCTCCTGCGCGCTGTTACTGAACTCTCTCATTCAACGAAATTAGACGCGCCTGCTATCATCAACCAGGGCTCTAGCCGGGCCCAGGCGGCGGATCAGTACACTAATTACACACGCCTGATAACATCAACCAGGGCTGCAGCTGGGCCTCAAGCGGGGGAACACGCGCCTGCTAACATCAAACAGGCCTGCATCTGGGCCTCAAGCGGGAGAACACGCAGATGAGCGTGTCTGCGGGGACAATTACTGCAGCCTCTCCTACTCGCTGTCACTGAACTCTCTCATTAAACGGATTTACCCGCGGCTGATAACTCTCTCATTCATCGACATTACACGCGCCTGCTAACATCAACCAGGGATGTAGCCGGGCTCAGGCGGCGGATCACTACACCAATTATACGCGCCTGCTAACATCAACCAGGGCTGCAGCTGGCCCTTCTCCATCCCTATTCTAATGAAACAAAAAATGTTGTCTACCGCGAGATTTTAAAATAAATTGCCCTTGCCAAATACACACATTACACACATTCTATTTCATACCCGGACAACGTCGGGACGGGCTGCTAGTACTAGCATAAAACAGGTCGTTGTGACTTTAGTAATTTTAGATTTGGGAGACAGTTTGGAGTAAATTAATACTCACAAGTTCGATCTCAGATGAACCCAAGCCTAGTCCATGTTGTCTAGCCATCGTGAATTAGACCAAATATCTGACCTGTTGACTACAAAAGAGATTTCAGTCTTCCCAGTATTAAGCTGGAGCGGGTTTTCTCCTCATCCATCCTTCTACTAATGCCGTGAAGTTCTCAAAACATTTCTGAGCCTGACGAAAGTCACCATCTAACCTCACAATGAGTTGTGTACCATCTGCCTAAGCACAGAATATAAAACCAAAGGAATTAATTATTGCTCCTAGTGCTTTTCACAAATACAGTGAATGATGCAGAGTTGATGGACGGGCCTGGTCCAATTTTAGATTTGTGGGTGAAGAACCACTTTCAATGACCATCTGCCAATAATAAAGAAACTTACATGCTGAAATAAAACAAATCTCACATGCAAACCACGAGGGAGCCCTAGGCTACTAGCTTTTGGGAGGGTGCGAGGGCTGAAATATGTGTTGGCTGTAAATAACCCAAAATATTTTTTTTCTAAAATATGTCCGCAACAAACTATAATACTTTATTCTTGGACATATAATGCATTTGATGACTGTGAATACCACAAGTTCATTAAATATATATTTATATGTGTGTGTGTGTATATATATTCCTATATATATATATATACACACACACACATAAACATACACACACATATATATATAGGTATTAAAAAGGAACAGAACGTTCACTAAGAATTTGAATCCGAGAGAAGGGGACTTCTCCCATTCTCATTTAACCTCGCTTGGTAACAGAGAAGAACACACTGTGAGTGGGGGCCCCCGAAAAAGGAGGTTGCCCAAAGCATAGAAATAGAACTATTTTTCATGTTTGTCCCGGACACTGCATTACAAATTGGAGAAACGTGATAAAAGAGACTAAGTCAGGAACTGCATAGTGATATAGCACTATTAACGGATAAATGGAGGAACGCGCAGCCAAAAGAACATCGAAAGTGGAAAGTATGTTCCAGAGAGGCGTGGGCAGAACAGAACGGGGTGAAGAGACTAGAAAGGAGACGCAATCAGTCACGAGCACGTCGAAACAACTATTTGCCCAACTTGAGAAATTCATGCGTAAAGCAATAGCTAGGTCGTGGGAGATAATTACTCTGGAGAAATATATAGTATGCCAGATGGTCCCCAGAGGCTTGCGCATATTTACACTCCCAAACCATCCGGACACAAAGCCTGAAATGCTGGAGGAGTGGGGAATCAACAATATGGGATGCTCGTGGAATATGATGTTAATCATAATTAAATACGCAAGAAAAGATGTGGAAGAACTTCACCAGAAAATAACAGAGGTTGAGAACCAAATAACTGCCCTAAAAGAAGAGAGCGTAACAAATTTCATAGAGACGAAGACGATTATGAGTATGGCACAATATTGACATTTGCCAAAAAATATGATGTATTTAAACAACAATGGAAAACAACCACTGGGGCAAATACAGCACAATCTGGTAGTGAAACCGAGTCCGAAGTAAGTAATGGTGAGCAGAGAATCAAAAGCATGAAGACATTTTCTTTTTTAGAGGAACTCACGCTGCTATATCAAGAGCAGCAAACACCCCGAGGGAAACCAAAAGGCCAGGGAACTTACCGAACAAGAGCGAGAGGAAGTGATGAAGATCAGTACTATGGTCAGGCGATTTAGTCGATGTCTCTTAAGTAATTTTGCCCGGCGTTAAACACCTCTAATACCTTATGAAGATTTATCAAATAAAGAGGCAGGCGCTGGAGACAGGAAGACAGGAAACACGTTTTATTCCGACGGAGCAGAACACATCAGATCGGACAACAAGGTATCGTCTCGAGGTGCTCTCTGACAGCCTTCCTTTCTGAGGCCTGGCCTTTTATACACTGGTTTATGACATGTGACCACTCTTTATTACAATAAAGACATTGTGAAGTAGTGAAAAATGACATCCTCGGTACCCCCCCCCCCGGTTCCGGGTCATTCCAACACGTGGCTACAGTAGAGGTCCTCACCCCCCCATACAACAGGAGGGGGCTATCACGCAGCTGAGTGTTTCGCCGATTCCTTTGGAATGTGTGCGCCTGATCGAATCTCAAGGGGTGGGGAGGTCATGATCAATAGTAGCTCCTTTGAAAAGGGTCGAGTGCATACAGTAGTGGGCAATAAACTGTATCCTCAGGCCAAGGGATGACCAGCGGTTCGTACAGACAATCAGGCTCAGAGGAAGGGGTCATCAAAGGAGAGGTATTCATGAAAGAAAGGATCAGTGTGGATAATCGAGCGTAGAGGGAGGGTTTATCAAAAGAGGGGTATTCATGGAAGGAAAGGAGGTGTTGGTCAGGCGCGAGGTGTGATTCCTAGAGACAGAGTCATGTGGAAGAGGAGGGTTCATGACTTGCGCATGTGGGTGCGGGTCAGCCAGAGTGCATGGGGGAGGCTTGCAGGGTCAGGGAAGTGCGCTGATGATCGATCGTGAACAGGGAGACCATGGTACCTAAAATGGTTATCGTGTATGTTCATACGTGGGTCTGAGGAATGGACAAGATGGCGCAGATGATGTTCAGTTCACGAACTAAAATTCCACAGTCCTCCCTTTTAACATGTCTCGCCAGCTGGTCAATTCGGATCTATCCCCATAAGACCACGTATTTCTATCTCATAGAGGGGACTCATGTGTTCAGTTCTAAAGTCCAAAGTCTTAGGGCACATACAGTTAGAAATGAGTGAACACAAAGGTGGCAGACATTGAATACCTAAGCAGCACCCACACAGTACCACGACTGGTATCAATATAAATGTAAACAACCTCCATCCCCAGTCCTTCAAAGTGTCCCAAAACCAGCCTCCAAGCGACCATCCTTCTTGCTCATGGTGAACCTCTGAGGATAGTCTGTGGAGGTGTTCAATTGCTTTGTAGACTGAAGGCGAGTTATCTGGCACGTAGGTGCAACAGCTGGAGCCGATGATGCGGCATGCTCCTCCACGGTCGGCCAGAATCACATCTAGAACAAGGCGGTTTTGGAGAGCCACCAGGCGGACTGCCTGAAGCTCAGCCGTGTTGTTAGCGAGGATGCCAGCCGTGATGTTAATGGTTGTTTCTATTGCCTGAGTCAGGTGTCGGATAGCGCGGCTGTTTGCCATTGGTCCCCACAGAGGAACAAGTCCCTTTGCTGCATCCAGGAACTGTGCTCCAGTGGAGTCGGCTTGTCCAACGTCTCCGGCGCGCTTTTGCCGGTGATGGTAGGCTGAGGCCACATACGTGGGAGGAAGAATGAAGGCGATGTAGCACGTACCCCTCCAACCTTTCGGGAGCCAGGTGTAAGCTTTGGTGCCACAAACAAAGTACATATTCGGAGAAGCAACAAAGGAAGGGGGGTCAACTGAGACCAATGTTCTGGTGATGTGGCAGGAACTGTGACCCACCAGCTGCGTTCCCTGGCCTTCGAGGCACACGAGTCCTGTGACATTGATGACAGACAGGGCCATGGTCAGGGTGGCAGCCGTTTGCTTCCGCAGGTGGGAGAAGGTGGGTCTGGCTGGATTGTGGAGCACTTGCATTTCGACTCTTTCTTTGGCAGGGATGTTCATAAGGAAGGCGGAACCTGAGGCCACAGGACAAAAGGGGGCAGACGTTCCTCCTGTTTTGTTCAGCCAGAACCCATAGTAGAAGTGTGACACTGTCTGACCAGAAGCGGCGTTGTCCTTGTGGCTCTCCTGCAAGAGGATCAACCAGGCGAGGCAGGAGCCGTGAACTGAGAAAGGAGAAGGGATGAAAGGTATGGAGTGTTCAGTGGCATGCGGGAGCAACCCGCAGATCCAGCAGTTCGTGGCATTTGTAGCAAGGTTGTGCTGGTGCAACAGTTGCACGAAGGAATTGTTCCAGAACTCCTTACACCTTTCTCGGAGCTGAGGCGAAAGGGAGATCAGGTGATGTTCTTTCATGGTGGTTGGCTGTGTAGTGGTCGGCAACATTTGATGAGCGGGTGTGTTGTCCTCCAAGATCCAGAAGGAAGTCATGAGGAGGAGGCAAAAGAGGAAGACAATGAAGAAGGCGATTGTCTTTGATCTGTGCAAATTGTCAGCCTTTGGGTTCCTATAGTGGGTATTTCCGGTTGCGTCCATCATCTTCTTATCTGGCGCTTCCATCATCTTCTTGTCTGGCGCTTCCATCATCTTCAAGGTGCTCGGTAGTGGGCAGAACCACAGACTTTGTTTAGCTTCTCTCCGGGTGACCCTTGGTTGTTTTAGGCCACCGTTCTGAGATTTTAACTTAGTCCGTGGTCTACTTAGCCGAAGCTCCCCCCTTTCGACGCAGGAAATACCCTTCCCGGGATGGCACAGTGGGATCAGAGAATTTTGTACGTTCAAGTGCCTCGGTATCAGGATAGCAGTTCAGTGATGGCCGGTCTTTGTTCAGGAGCTCTTCTTGGGTGTCGACGTTTTCTGTCGTGGCCAGGGTCGAGGAGACTTTCTTGCAATGGTGGGCGTGCAGCCAGTGCCTTTTTCCCTCCACTCGAAGAGCCGTCCGAGTGGTGATCAGTACTTGCCAGGGGCCCGTCCACCGGGGTTCCAGACTCTTCGCCCGTTGAAAGTTCCGGACTAGAACATAATCTCCCGGTTGGATATCGTGACCGGGGCCCCTGGAAGCATCGGGGATGGCCTGCTGCACCTGTTGATGAATGACAGACAACGTTTTAGTTAATTTGCACAAATAATCTGACAGCAGGACGTCGGGGACGTCGTGAATGGAGGTTGGTTTGGGGGCAGTCCAGAGGTTCATTGGTCGCCCAAACACCACCTCGTAGGGGGTCAAGTGGTGCTTAGTGGGAGTGGAGCGCATCGATAGCAATGCCAGTGGGAGGGCATCTGGCCACTTGAGTCCTGTGGTGGCCACTATTTTTGACAGTTTCAGTTTCAGTGTAGCATTGTGTCGCTCAACTAGGCCAGCGGATTGGGGATGGAAGACCGCATGGAACCTTTGCTTTACCCCCAGCCCCTTCAAGATTAGTTGGATAACTTCAGCTATGAAGTGGGGGCCATTGTCGCTCCATAAAATTCGACAAAGGCCGTAGCGAGGGAAAAACTCTTTCAGTAGTACTTTGGCAGTAGTCATGGCAGTGTTATCACGGGTTGGATAGGCTTCCACCCATTTGCTGAAGGCGCATACAATGACTAGTACATACTTCAAGCCTTGGCATCTCTCCAGCTGGATGTAATCCATCTGAAGGACTTCAAAAGGGTGGTCGGGGGTCCCAAACCCTCCCCGGGGTACCACAGTTCCTTTCCCGGGGTTGTGTTGTAGGCAGATAAGGCACTGCTGGACCAGGCGTTTGGCTGAGTCGGGGATTTTGTTGTTGTGCCAGACTTTGGAAATGAGTTCAATCATGGGGGCAGAACCTATGTGTGCAGGGGAGTGTGCCATAGTCAGTATGGGGATCAAGTATGAGTCAGGCAGCAACCACTTGTTTGTGTCTTTTGTCCGCCAGCAGCCTTCGTCGTCCTTTAAACCCACCCGTGCCCATTCAGTCAGTTCGTGAGGTGTGCTGGCCGACTGGATGTCCTTAATCGTTTCCCTAGCGTCAGTCCATTTTTCTGCTTGTGACCTGGTCACATACATATGTGTCGTCGTCCTATTCTCAGCTGTGGTTCGGGCAGTGATGTCGGCCAGTGCGTTTCCCTGTCCAACTAAGTCCGTCACCTTCTTGTGTGCCTGGCATTTGATCACTGCTAATCGTTCGGGGAGGAGAACTGCTTCAATTAGGGCGGAGACTAGATCTCCGTGGAGAATGGGTGTGCCGTGGGACGTCAGGAATCCCCTTTCCCTCCACAAGAGCCCAAAATGATGAACCACCCCGAAGGCATACTGGCTATCCGTGTAAATGTTCGCTGTGGTTCCTGCTGCTATGATACATGCTCGTGTGAGAGCAATTAGTTCTGCCGCCTGTGCGGATCGTTGCGTGATACGGGCTGTTTCAACTACTGTTCGGGCTGTCGTCACCGCATAGGCAGCTGAGGTGGTGCCGTCTGGGAGTTTGATACAAGAACCGTCTACCCATAGTTCTCCATCAGGGTCTGTAAAAGCAATGTCTCGGAGGTCAATTCTACTCCTGGTCTGTTCGTCCGTGAGGGTCACACAGTCGTGTATAGGGGGCACATCGGGGTCATTTTCAGGCAAGGGCAACAGTGTAGCAGGATTCAAAGTCGTGCATCTCTTAAGAGTGATATGGGGTGCAAGTAGAGTCAATTCGTATCCCGTCAGTCGTGCACTAGTCAGGTGTTGAGTCTTGGTCTGGTTCAAAAGGGTGTCAACTGCGTGGGGTACTAACACCGTGAGAGAGTTTGATAGTACAATTCCCTCACTCTGACGGATTGAGACAGCAGCGGCGGCTACTGCTCGAAGGCAGGCAGGTAAAGCTCTGGCGACTGGGTCAAGAGTGGCAGAGAAGTAGGCACAAGGGCGTTGTTTGGAGCCGATGGGCTGAGTTAGAACAGACAATGCGCATCCCTCCCTTTCGTGAGTGAAGAGAGAGAAGGGCTTGGAGTAATCTGGCGTTCCTAGGACGGGTGCCGAGCAAAGGGCGTCTCGCAACTCCTTAAAGGACGCTTGGCATACGGGGGTCCAAGGGAGTGGGAAGGGAACATCTTTGGCCAACAAGGAAAGTAGGGGTTTTATGACGAGACTGAAATTTGGTAACCATTGTCGGCAAAAAGAGGTAAGGCCCACCAATGAACGGACTTGCTTCTGTGTTTTTGGGATGGGGGTGTCTAGGATGGTTTGGATTCGGTCGGGTGTAAGTTTCCTCCCTTCTTTGGACAGGAGATGGCCTAGGTATGTCACTTGAGGTTGACAGAATTGCAGTTTCTTTTTGGAGACTTTGTGGCCATTCTCCGCAAGAAAGTGCAAGAGTTGGATAGTGGCCGTGATTGCAAGTGGAGTGGTGTCGGCCGCCAAAAGGATATCATCGACATATTGGATCAACACCACACCTTGCTTCTTAACAATGGGTAGGATAGGGCTGTTGCAAACATTACTAACCACTTCCTCTACCACTCCTGCATCTACCAGGGACTGAATAATCGCTACCAATGCCTTCTCGCCTTCGGGCGATATCCGGTACTGTGGGAGTTTCGGGAGTATGGCGTCTGGTCGAACAGTTATGTGCACAGGATCGATCATCATTCGTCCTACATCCGAGTCGTTTCTGGCCCCCAGGTACAGGGGTAGGGTGTCGAGCAAGGTTAGGTCAGCATCAGTGATAGAGTACATATGTCGTGCGGGGCAGGATCTGGACATGCTCGGGTTGTCGTACAGGATGACTCGGACTCCATCTGGGGAACACCTAATAGTAGCTCGGAAATGTTTTAGTAGATCAATACCCATAATGGCGTCAGGGGAGTTGGAGGAGAGCAGAAATGTTGTGTCCGTGGGGTTGTTTCCTAGGTCAAAGGAGATAGGTACAGACAGGGGATTAGTGGAGGGCGTTCCATCGAAACCTATCGATGTAATGTGTGAGCCAGACAAGGGTGCCCTTGGAATCAGTCGCTTTGATAATACACTACGTGTCGCTCCAGTGTCTACCAAAAATGGAGACTTTGTACCCAGGACCTTAGCGGTGACGTAAGGACCTTGCTGGTCAACACAGAGCTCGACTGGATCCCTCCCTCGCACTTGGCAGTCCTATGCAAAGTCGTGAGTATTGTCGCAGCCGGACTGTTGGCACTGATTCTGTCGGGGCGGTCAAATGTGTTCGGTCTGCCAGGTCTGTTACTGTTGGTGTCGTGGGTGTGCCCTCGTCCCTGCCCTCTTGTCCTGGGGCCATTTGCCATGTCCCTTGTCTCGTTATTCTTAATCGTTTCTCGGAGGACCGGGCATTGAGACTTCCAGTGGCCAAATCCTTTGCAAAACGCACACTGGTTCTCATCGAGGTCTCTTCGTGGAGCGCCGGGTGTGGGTGTGCGGTCTCTAGGGGGTGGATTTCTAGGGGCATTCGACTGGTAGTTTCCCCTATACCGTTCCCTTCCTCTAGTCACTCCCTGTAATTGAGCAATCGTCACTCGTTCTTTTAAGTCCTTTTTCTTTCTCTCAGTCGCCCTCTCGTTCTCGTTCTTTTGGTGTTCGTAATACTGAGCCATCTGAAGGATAGCTGCAGGTTTGAAGGCCCCCCAACTACTCTCGCTTGTCTGTAACTTCTGGGAGACCTCTTGTAATAGCCCCTTTACGTAGTTTTGCACGAATAGGTGTTGTCCGGTTGCGGTGGTCATGTCTTGGCCACTGTAGTCGGAGAACACTGTCTCAAATCTGGAGAAATATTCTGATACGTCTTCCTGGGGTTTCTGACGGCAAGCCGTGACTATCGACCAGTCTACCTTTTTCTCTGGGATCAATGTCTTTAGCTTCTGCACTATTTTGTCCGGGAGTTCCAGTATGTCTTTTACAGGTTTCTTACCGGGCTCTCGCTGCCTATCTAGTTCACTGAGTTGATTCCAGGTATGTCCGAACAGATCTGTGTGGTTAGCCTTCCGGATTTGCTTCCACACGTCAGCCGGCAGACATAACCCAAAAAACAAATCAATGTCCGCTAGAGTCATTATGGTTGAGCCCAAGGCTGTACTTAGTTCGGTATAAAATACTGTCGGGTTCTTTCTTAAATCGGGCAGGGTTTGCCTAAAGGTTAAAATATCTTGTCGATCCCATGGTTGATAAACCCAATTGTACACAACCCTCCCTTTTGCATCTGCGTGGTTAATATCGTCGTTTGTTCCCTGACCTCTTGGGGGAACCCAGTAGGGGGCGGCTTCTCTGATAGGCATCATAGTGTTGGCTACTTCTAATGGGGGCTCAGCCGTTTCAGAGACTGTGATCTTGACCTCTGGTTTCTGTTCAGTGAAGTGGCGGAAGACCTCAAGCGTTTGCATGAAGAGGTCCGTCACATCATGGTCAGTCCCATCTCCTACATCGACCTTTCTATATAGAGCCGTCAGTTTAGCAGGACCCTTAGTTTGATACCTATCCTCATATGCGTTCAGGGTGTGGAAGCTGAACCGTAAAATGAAATGCCGTCTGTGGCTATCGGCATGTGAATTGTACATATCCATCGCATATTCTTCGCTCTCCTTCCGTTCTACCAGTGTCTTTGCTATCTTATCAATCCCATCCCGCTCGTCTTTGCTCAACCTATTTGGTCTGGCTGTTGGCTGCTTGCCAGTCTCGAGTTCATCTGATGTTGTTACCAATGTGGCTGGTGCGGAGGCCGTAAGAGCCGGGGCACTAGCGCTAGGGTCACCCTCGCCCGCACTCAGGACTGGTAGGTGCTGTGCCAGTGGCTGGCAGGGGGCATAAGGAGGGGGCATGTAGATGATCGGAGGACCTAGCAGTAACTCGTTGTTTGCCCGTTGTTTGGAGGGCATCTCTGGGTAGAGCGTAGAGGGGGTCCTAACAGGGCATTGGCCTGTCGACCCTGATTCTTGCGTTTGTCTAACTTCCTCTCTCCTTTTTATCTCTTCATCTAGTTCCTTCGCTGCCAGGTGGGCTGCCTTTCGTAATTCTTTCCCTATTTTTGTTTCTTCTCTTTTCCTTCGTTGCTCTGCTTCCTTGCGCCACATGCCGATACTATCGAGCATAGTGGGTGTTGCCTTATTTATTCTAACAGCTGCTTCTAGCGCCTTTATTTTATGATCATCAAAGATACCTATCAGTGGCCACTGACTTTCGGGGTCCTTTTTCGTATATTTATGCCATAACTTACTATAAGCTATAGCGACTAGTCCTTGTTTAGTGAACATGTCCTTATTAGGGGTGCCTTCGAATGGAGCTGGATGGTTCATCTCTAATAAGCGGTCCGGGCTGATCCAACTACTGACCAATGGGGAGAAGATAGGCATGACGGGTTACAACGGGGACAAAAGTCTGCACTACCTATCCTTCACTACTTCGCGAAGACTAGGCAGAATATTTCTATTCTACAGTATTCGCAAATAGGGAATACCCAAAGAGAGAACCAATATCGAACAATTAATGTTCGTTCAATCAAACAATCAGTGGCGAGAAAGAAATAGGCACGACGGGTTACAACGGGGGCAAAAGCCTGCGTTACCTATTCTTCGCTGTCTGCAAAGGAGGACAGAATACTTTTTACCCTTCCCCGTTTGTAGACAGAGAATTCTCGAGAAAAACAATCCTCGAACAAACAATGTTCGGGCAAACAATCAATCAGTGGGGGAGAAAAGATAGGCACGACGGATTACAACGGGGGCAAAAACCTGCGTTACCTACCCTTCGCTGCATGCAAAGGAAGAGAGAATATTTTTATCCCTCTCAGTTTGCAGACAGAGAATCTCCAAGAGAACCAACAATTCGGAGAGTAATACTAGTATTTTCTAATCAAACAATCAAATATTTCTTAGTTTGTCGTGTTACACGACCTTACCCGGACCGTATGGACAGTTTCTCGTCTTCCGCTTCCAGCGCCCGATCGTCCTCCACTCTCTGTTACTACCGCGGCACTCCTGATGGTTCCCAGTCAGGACCGTAGATCACTCGGGGAGAGGTCTGCTCGGAACCAGTGAAGTTCAGATGATCGTCTGTCAGACGAGGGTCTATCGGACAGGACATCTTCCGATCGTTGCAGTCGTTCACTCTGTCGTTGGGACCTCTCCCACCGGATCCACGTGTCGCTGATGGGCCCCACGTTGGGGACGCCAATTGCTGAGGATCAGTACTATGGTCAGGCGATTTAGTCGATGTCTCTTAAGTAATTTTGCCCGGCGTTAAACGCCTCTAATACCTTATGAAGATTTATCAAATAAAGAGGCAGGCGCTGGAGACAGGAAGACAGGAAACACGTTTTATTCCGACGGAGCAGAACACATCAGATCGGACAACAAGGTATCGTCTCGAGGTGCTCTCTGACAGCCTTTCTGAGGCCTGGCCTTTTATACACTGGTTTATGACATGTGACCACTCTTTATTACAATAAAGACATTGTGAAGTAGTGAAAAATGACATCCTCGGTACCCCCCCCCCCCGGTTCCGGGTCATTCCAACACATGGCTACAGTAGAGGTCCTCACCCCCCCCATACAACAGGAGGGGGCTATCATGCAGCTGAGTGTTTCGCCGATTCCTTTGGAATGTGTGCGCCTGATCGAATCTCAAGGGGTGGGGAGGTCATGATCAATAGTAGCTCCTTTGAAAAGGGTCGAGTGCATACAGTAGTGGGCAATAAACTGTATCCTCAGGCCAAGGGATGACCAGCGGTTCGTACAGACAATCGGGCTCAGAGGAAGGGGTCATCAAAGGAGAGGTATTCATGAAAGAAAGGATCAGTGTGGATAATCGAGCGTAGAGGGAGGGTTTATCAAAAGAGGGGTATTCATGGAAGGAAAGGAGGTGTTGGTCAGGCGCGAGGTGTGATTCCTAGAGACAGAGTCATGTGGAAGAGGAGGGTTCATGACTTGCGCATGTGGGTGCGGGGTCAGCCAGAGTGCATGGGGGAGGCTTGCAGGGTCAGGGAAGTGCGCTGATGATCGATCGTGAACAGGGAGACCATGGTACCTAAAATGGTTATCGTGTATGTTCATACGTGGGTCTGAGGAATGGACAAGATGGCGCAGATGATGTTCAGTTCACGAACTAAAATTCCACAGAAGGGGATTCTCCCATCAGGAGGCCAGGTCGGAAAACAAGGAGAGGCAGGGGCAAAAGGAAGCAGGTACAATTTGAGGAACCGCACGGTAACGAAGAAGTGAAAAAGTGGCAACCACGACATAACAAACCCCCAGACCTAATAATCAACCTGTCCAGGTACACACCAACCGAAAGTGAAAGAAATCTCCTTAATAAAGGACTATCATTTTGCCCAGAGGTCTACCAGGACATTGTAGACACTAAACAAGATCTCTACAAGTACATAAGGAAACTCAAATTGAAAAAACACTTCATGAAGTTTCCCGCACCTAAGGGAACCGACTCAAGCAGTTATGAAACAGGTCAAGATCCCGGAAGTTACAATATAGGTGAAATACCACAACTCCGTACAGCCTACGAATTGGCGAATGAAACAACAGCGTCACAAATTACCAACACACAAGTACTGGAAGAAATGGGCATAACAACGGGAAAGAGAATAGCAACAGAATTTAAAAGCAAATCGAAATTTTGCCCGGTATTACATCCAGGCAACAAAATAGATACCTTCTATGAATTGGTCTTAGGAGACCTCGAGAAAATGAAGCAAAGTGACAATCGAAAATAAGAAAATCTGAGCAAAAAGGAACGCATGGCGATACAAACCCTTAAAACCAATGTGACAATTGAGATAAAGCCTGCCGATAAAGGCGGGAATATAGTAATCATGGAAAAGACCGATTACATAGAGGAAGCCATGCGGCAACTAGGAGATACTAACAATTATAGACTTTTACATAGGAATCCAACCCAAGACTACACGGTTGAACTCTGCAGGAAACTAGAACAGTGGAAAGAGAGAGGTCTCCTAACAGAAGAGGAAAGAAAATTCCTTGTGGTGGAGAATCCGATCACTCCCACCATATACTTCCTCCCAAAGGTACACAAAACACTTAACAAACCCCCTGGACGACCGATAATATCCAGTTGTGGGAGCCTTTACGAGAATGTTTCTATATACGTTGACCACTTCCTATCCCCAATCGTACCAACATTGAGCTCATATCTGAAGGACATGGGTGACTTTCTATGCACACTCATGGACACACAATGGCAACCCGCATACCTTTTAGTGACAATAGATGTCATCTCATTATATACTTCTATCAACCATGATATTGGCATAAACGCCATACAGTACTTCCTGCAACAACGGCCAATTACTGAACTTGAACACTCAAAAATGTTGATCGAGATGATCAGACTATGTCTTTACAATAATGTATTCCTCTTCAACAAAAAAGTATATGTGCAAAATTGTGGAACGGCGATGGGAGTTTCCTTCTCTCCAAGCTACGCTAACCCCATGATGGGGTGGTGGGAGAGGAGCGTGGCTTGGAGAGAGGAAAACGACCATCACATGGCGAATGTAGCGCTATGGTTGCGCTTTATCGACGACCTCTTTCTTCTATGGAAGGGGATTGAATCTGAATTTCGAACATTCTTCAACATACTGAATGACAATGATGTAGGGTTAAAGTCCACATATACCATCAGTGCCAAAGAGGTGGAATTTCTGGATACCAAGGTATACGTCAGGGACAATAAGATACAAACAACGGTCCACAGAAAGAAAACTGCCACGAACAGCCTACTACATGGTCAAAGCTTTCATCCTGAAAAGCTTTAAAAAAGTATACCGTATGGAGAACTTTTAAGGATGAAGAGAAACTGCTCGGAAAACAGTGAAATGGAGAAGAAATTCACAGAGACCAAAAAACGATTCGCCCAACGAGGATACAAACATTCAGACATCATCAGAGGAGAATTGGAAGCTCGGAAAAAATCAAGAACAGAAACTTTACTAACCAAAGAAGAGAAAAAGAGTAAAGAAAATAAAGAGGAACCGAAACAAAAAGATGAAACAAGCAATGTGCAAAGGAAAGAGGAACCACCTCGTAGGATCATAATGTTCAGGAAAGAGAGTTACAGATTTCAAAAAATCTTGACGAAGTACTGGCACGTGATCCAAAAAGATCCTGATATAGGTAACAATATGGGTAATTGACCACTCATGACCTAAAGGAGAGCTCCAAACCTTTCTGATCATCTGGTGCGAAGTCACTTCGAAATCAGAAAACCAGACAACTGGTTAAATGAGAGAAATAAGGGATTCACCAAATGCCAAACCTGCAAAGCATGTAAAATCGGCAGAAACCTGAAAAATCAGAGATCCAGCTGGAAAAAACTTTGTCATCAAAGATAAAATCACCTGCGAAACCTCGTATGTGGTATGTATGCTCCAATGCTGCTGTGGAAAAAGATATATTGGAAGCACAACATGCCCCTTAAAAAAACGAATCTCAGAACACACACGGGCAATACAAAATGGAGATTATTCGTATGCAATGGGGAAACACATTGTTGTTCATATAAACAAAACTTGGACAGACATCCAATACTCAGGACTAGCAACAATACCACAACATGAACGAGGAGGAAACAGGAAACTCAAACTTAGAAGACTGGAACCCAAACTGATAATGAGGTTCCAAACAAAACAACCAGCAGGACTGAATGGGGACGAAGAACTATATGTTCATTTATAATAAGAGAGGTGCATTGTCACTGAGATATGAAGAAGTACTGAATCCAATTGAATACGTAAAAAAAGACCTTGAATAATTGACTTGACAAACAGTTAAAGCATGAGAGCAAGACGTCCAATATGCTTTGACTATTGACTTAGTTTTGAGATACTTGAAAGAAAAGTAATTCATATAACTGGTTAAATATCAATGTATTACAGGCAGACTATTGGCAGTGACAAGGGCACTCAGCCCTAGAAACAATTTATACACTATACACATTAATTCGGAGTTGCTGTAAACAATATAGTTGTTAAGCACTAGACATGAACAAATAGGGCTTATTTGTGAAACCAAATCATTATAGTGACACACTGCCAAGCCCAACAATTGAATCACAAATCACACCAAGAATCACCAGACATGAAACTAACACAAAGGGACAGTACACACAAGTAAGAACACGCACGCGAGAAACCAAGCTATGTAAAGGGCACTTAGCCCAAAATACTCAGGCACCGCTCTTAAAATCAAATTTAAGTGTGGTAAAAATTTGCAATGCCTGAGATACATAGGGACAGCCATTAAAACCAAAATTGATGATACTAATAAACCAGTGTTCTTAAATGATAGACTAACTGGTTTACAGCCTGTACAATGATAAGTGCTGCGAAATGATATCATCAACATACAGCTGCGCACACACAATACACAGACATCTGGTGTAAACTTCGCGAAATTGTTACTGAATAAAGTTGCAAACTAAGCATTGTGTAAACCATATATCCCAGAATGCATAGCAAATGTGAAATAATATAAATATGGAAAGCAAAGAGGGACAAACTGTATGACATTGCCGTGAAAAGGAACTATATGTTCGAAACGCGTAGGCCATCACAGTTGTGGATTAAACTAACGTGAATTATCAAGCGGAGTGCCAAGAGTATGTTTTCGTGTGGAATATATATATATATATATATATATACACACACACATATCTAAACGTGGCCACCTGATATTGCAACGAATATAATCTGTCTCATGAAACCATAACTCTTCCATTTGGAACTTCGATAGCAAAACATTTTCATCAAGAATTATACAAAAAATAAATATTGCATCTTTCTGAGAAATTCTACATAAACCTAGTGTCAGGAACCCTTTCTTCCATCACATAGTAATGATCACTGGGCTATGGGAGAACTCAGGTGTCAAGCCCCAGAGGACACACATTAAGAAATATATTTATAATGCGGCAATTAAACCGATAACCCATTACACCCAAACGCTGGTTATTTAGAATTTCAACCAACAATGGGCACTGAATGGATTTAGAACGTCTAAGTTTACATTAAGTAACAAAAAAAAGTGTTCTTAAAACCGCAGATAATGGTCTAGGCCAGTGACAATATGTGATTCTGTGGCTGCTGCTTTTATCACATCATTCTGGATTTATCGCACCGGCCACATAATTTGCCACACTATTTTCAGATTTCCAAAACAGTTGTTTCTAGCCCAAATGGTTCAAATCAATACTGCCAGAGAATGCACCATGTTAGCAATGGGATTTCTGGTTGGCTAGGGCTTGCGCCAAAAGCGGTACAAAAGGGGGTTGTGATGGACGGAGCATCTGAACCAATCAAACACTCACACCCAGTCAAAAGATCTGGGTTTAATCCATCACCGTTCTTTAGCCCACTCTGCCACCCCAGTTCAGACATGGCTATATGCAAATCAGTCTGACCCTGTGCCTCATGAGAACAGTCCAGCCCAAACTGCTTGCGCCAAAGCCAGACAGAACCCACCACTCTAGTCAGGGCAAGGGAGTTACACGCTGAAGATAACCCCTGCTCACCCACTTGTAGCTTGGCACAAGCAGTCAGGCTTATCCCAGAGGCAATGTGTAAAGTGTTTGCGCAACACACACACAGCAGCAACACACTAGGCACACCATAAAAGGAACTCCACACAAGGTTATATATAAAATTAGCCTTTGTAATGTCATAACCACATTAGAATAGTAATCACGCAATATACACTGTGCCAACTAGCACTAGGCAACATTTACAGGGGATTATATACACATGACAGGGCCAATTGGCCCACTGTCAGAACCATCACAAAGTGAAAATATTAAATGTAGAACCAATAATAAACGTAGGACACAACCAGTAATTAGTGGCAAACACTGTACTCAGCATTATCCTGCAACATAAATCATATTATGCCTAGTATCCCATGAGGCGTAAAATACATTATGCGCCAAACTCATAAGCCTAAACATATTAGACCATAACCTCCTAATCATAAATCACATTAGGGGCATAAACCACAGTGGAGAATAACCTCACAAGCATAAACCACAGTATGCAAATCACCTCATAAACATAAACCACATTAGAGGCATAAATCACAGTGCATAAATCACAGTACATAAATCATATTTCTTGCACACCACATAAATCACATTAGGGCCTAGCGCCCTATCAACCGAACAGCCCCTCTGGCCAACTGGCCTTCTCAGAGGGCTCAAATGCCCTATGTCCATAATGTCAGGGCGGCTGCCAATACAGCAGAATTCACAAGTGCACAATTGTGCTGGGGCAGAGGAGTGTACCTCACTCCTGTCTCACTAAAAATGCCCCCAAAGAAATGTCAGCCTAAAAGTTGCAGCTGCCGCTAATTGCTGTGCAGCTGTGAAGCAGAACGTGGGCCTGGGCACTCACTGTGCCCTCTGAACAAATATGCCAAAACCTTGCAGCTGCCCGCGCTGGTGCGGCGCAGCTGCGAACAAAGTAAATGGGCCCTGGCACAACTGTGCCCTCGGGGCCCCACTGGGGTTCTCTAACTAAAATTGTCCCCCTCGTTGCAGTTGCCCACTGTCAAGTGGGGAAACTGTAAAAAAATAGCCAAACTGGAGAGGCACGGGCCCCCTGGGCCCTCTAACCAAAAATATGCCCCCTCGTTGGCGCAACCGCTCAGGCCAAGGCACCAACAACATAGAGCCTTCACTTACCGGCTCTCGGGGCAGGACTCCGTGGCGTTGACCAGTCGCCACTCATCAACACTGCTCACTGGGGCGTCAGAATGGAGCCCGAGTCTTCGCCCGGTTCCACTCTCAGCATGCGGGGTGTTCTCCAGGCATGGGAGCCCCGCCGACAATCCGGGACCAACTCGCCTCACGTCCATCACACTGGGCCTCTTCTCACTTCACCCGGGCCCCCTCCTGGGACCCAGGACTTCAATGTGGAGCCCGCGAGGTTCCGGACTTCCGGCCGCGGCTCCGCCCAGAGTCAGGCAGCTCGCCTGGCTTCCGGGTCGCGCTGCTGCGGCCAGCGGCCCTCGGCGGCAATACGGGGTAGGCTCCCGTTTTAACTAAGACAATGGCAGGGTGGGCACCCACCACAACTAGCACACAAGCGGGATGGGCCCCCGCCTAAAATAAAAGCATAAGCGGGTGGGCACCTGTGAAAACAAGGAAAAACATGGGGTGGGCACCCGTAATTTAAATATCCATGAAGTGGGGTAGGGTCCCGCTCGGGACAGCATCACGGGAGGGAATCCGTACGTCAGGATTCCCTCTAAAAGGGGCTGCAGCTCAGCGCTGTGTAGCCCACGCTCTCATCTTCTTCTAGGGAAAATCGAAATAAAGCGCTCACAGGGCACAAGATGCAGCACAAAGTCCTGGAAGATTGAGGGGGCAATGCTGGGCCCAGGGAGGCAAGCCCTCATGGCGGTTCCTCCTGGGCCTGAGCAGCAGCACTCCCCATCAGGATCAGGAACAGCACCAGTACAGAACAAAAACATGGGGTCACAGTCCATAAATTTATACCACTTCCCTCCTTTGTCTGTAGTGTAGGGTTTGGGGGGAATCGGATGCAACTGGTTATGGGGGGATTTTGAGCACTTTGTTTTCCAAGCTCCTCTTCCCCTTTGTCAGGTGGGGGTTAGGTGATCAGACGCACCACAAGGGGCGGAGCCAGCATTGTCCAGGCTAGGCACAGATCTATTCAAGGTCAGGGGATTACTTCTCCCACTACTCCCAATGCAGATGTCCCATTCAGCTTAGTGCTGTGCCCCTCCTCAAGCCACACACACCTCCCAGCCCCTGTCCCTCACAAGCCAGACATGTAATTCACATCAGGCAGGCAGACACATAGCACACAGAAATGGCAACTTCTAAAAGTGGTATTTCCCAAATAGTCATAATAAATTTGCGCACACCATTGCGCAGCATTTATTATTACAATGCCAAATATACTAGACTCGACCACGCTGCTTCTCCCATATCAGGAATTACCACTGACACACTGATCAGGAAATCCCCAATGCATTCCTATGGGAGGACAGGCCAATCTTTCCCAATGTACACAGAGAGCGCACACACTTTAAACTGAACAGCAGTGCTAAAGTGCCCAGAGGCCTAAAACCACCAACACCATGTCAGAAATAAGGCAGGGAGAAAGGCAAAAGGTTTAGGGATGACCCTGCAAAAAGGGCCAAGTCCAAAACAACCACATAATATTGTAGCATTTGCATTTCCCTGCAGCATAATCCCGGTGGCCCTTACCATGGAAAATCCCTGTATAATGGTTTGGGGATGTCATTGTAAAGGTGAAATCCATATGTCAAACAGACCTGCAAAATATTTTCCATGTTTCACAGGTCACTACCAAAGGCGAGATTTATAGAACCCCATTTTGAGTAATGAACCCACCCAAAAACGTAATATATAAAGGATACATAACAAGTAACTGAGTAATATGGTCCAATACTGCTGTTAGGAGCTTCTGGTGATGACATAATCATGAGGTCAAATGGTTTATAAATGTCACCAGAACCCCAAGATGGCAATATTAGACCAAATTACACATATACCTGTTATGTATTTTTCATATGACATGTCTATTTTGTGCGAGTTAGCTAGAAAAAGCTGCTTTCTTTGATGTGCAGCTGACAATTGGGACGGATTCAAATTAGAATGTTTAGGTTTTCTTGAATACATTGTTGATAAAACAATGGACAATAGTGAGGGGTCAGCAGATTTATTTAATACTGTGGCTGAAGTATTTACACAATAATTATGCCATTTGTGAGACAATGTGCAGATCTTGCAAACAAGGCTGGTTCTACATCAAATGTATATAATAATGCTGCCAAACAATAAGCCACATATTTTCCTCTTTGTCTCATAATTTAGATAACCTTGCTGCATAATTTGACCCTCCTATCCCAGGAACCCTGAAAATTGTTATGGGAGGGGGGCGGGTGTGTGTATTGTATTTTGAGAAAAGTATATAATTATGCTAACAGGCATATTGGATTGGAAATGTAATATGGATATATAATGTAGACATAGTACAATGTTTGGTCTGTTACATTTTCTCTCTTAGCTTGACCAGCTCCATCACGCTGTGTACCTGGAGCAAAGACTGCACGAAGACCCAATTCTTTGATTTACACACAGTCCCCTGCAGCGTCATAGCAAGCGTGCTACATGCTTAATGCAAGCAATGAAATTGGCCCCTCTATCCCCTGGTTTAATAATAAAAAATAGTAAATTACTGCGATAAAGGGTGGGACTCGCAGCCACAGCTTCTGGTGCCACTGCACCTGTTGCACCTATTGATAGCTACACGCCCTCGCCCCCTGCATTACGGAGCCTGAGGAAGTGAAGTAGGAAGACTCTGGCAGGGATTACACATAATAGGGTGCCCTGATTTCTAGAACAGCAAAATAACTCTCAACAGAGGATCAATAATAGTTTTGCAGCAAAAAATAAATGTAATGAGCATCAAAAGTAGTTAACTTATACCCTTCAAAAGAAGCGGGCTCTAAAGCTGTGACTAGATGAAAACTAGTTAAACCTTGGTGGGCTTTTCTGTAATTGATTTTCAGGTATGTCTCTGGGTATGGAAACAAAGAAAACCCCCTGTGTGCATAGAATCCAGTTCACACCATATATTAGCTACAATACCTGCAAACACACACTTCTGCACTTTATTTCTTGGGAATATTTGTAAGCATGCTCAGGAGGAAGTCCAATTGATTTTACCTTGTTACCAAAAACCAGGCGATCTTCTGGCAGTCTGGAGACAGCCTCAGGTAAGTCTTGATATGAGGCATGGCATTGCTGCGGCCGGATGTGTCTGCTGTCCACTTGCTGCAAAGAAAGATGCACAGTTTAGAAAAGTTGAAAGAATGCAATGTGTGACATATAGAGGAAAAGTAATATAAGGATATTTGCCCCTGAAGGGAGGCTACCTGGGCTGGGGTCGCTCAGGCAGTGATCAAGTAGCAATTTTGCTAGCAATGATTACGGCGAGCAGCACAATCAAAGATCTGAGAGCCTAAATGTGTTGTCTCTGTCAGATCCAGGTTGGCAGAAATAAATTAGTTTTAACTGCTGGAGCAACTCCTTGAGTGCCGGTGTCTGCCTACTGGGGAATCTTGCCAGTGGTTTGCTGTTGTTTACTATGGGTATTATGGGTTAGGCAGTAGCTATACTTACCCAGTATCCACCACATTCTGGCACTTCACAGGAAATCTGCTATACTCCTTATGTTTTTCAGTGAATATAGTAATGAATCATACTGGTCACCATAAACATTGATTGATTTTATACATACATCTACCCTATTGGCAGTCGCCACTGAGTATAGTTTGGATCATGTTTCCATAGGAAATACATTTTTTGCTTTTCGTACATCTTTGGCACCGTTTGACAAATTCTTCATGAAACTTTCACCCAAAAAAGTTGTTCACCTCAGCAACTTCCTGGAACGTTCCAGGGTGATCTGTCAAGTGGGGGCCGAGTAAAAGGGTGGGTCCCAAAACACATTTTCACCATTAATTTTTCCAT
The DNA here is from genome assembly GCF_964261635.1 of Lissotriton helveticus. NCBI lineage: Eukaryota > Metazoa > Chordata > Amphibia > Caudata > Salamandridae > Lissotriton > Lissotriton helveticus. The sequence goes on from NC_136070.1 coordinate 340,410,502, forward strand.
AGGATCTTTCGTCACAGCCACAGCCCAAACGGCTGAATGGATTTACCCAAAATATGGAAGAAAGATAGTGCTCAATAGAAAAAAAATGCTAACATTTTAAAAAACATGTGCGGCCTCTCGTGCTAATTAAGGAAAAAACCTGGGATGGGCCAGGGCCCGGGTGTTCATGTGAAATGTAGATTTTGGGGAGAGGGGAGCTTAGCCCCCTCTCAGAGTCTTGAGGAGGCCATGGGCACCCCATCCCCCAGGTAGTTGTGACAAAAAAGAAGAGGGGGCACGGCAATCCCCTCCTCAAGCTTTAATAGGCCCTGAGGACCACATCCCTAGATCTGAACAGAATTTGAAAGTGAGGGGTGCAACCCCTCCCTGAGCCTATAAGGGCCCCGGGGCCAGCACAATTATTACTGTATCCCGCACCAAGTGAATATTTTGTCAGAAATTCGGGAAGAATAGTTGATTTCTTAAGTGCACTGGGCTTATTTCTGTTTTTGTAAAAAAGGTTTTCCCTGGCACTATTTACGCTGTCCAAGCAACTTGGTTGGGGTTGCTTGTGTAGAACTTATATGTTCTCTTCTTTATAACATTGTTCCTTATTTGTAATACAGTTGGCTTAAAAAAAAAGTTCAGGTGACAGAATGCTCCCAGTGAGACTTGTAATCCCTTAGAAATTCAGACCACTAGTTTGCGCTCCTGGCATTATTGTTCAGTTGGTGGTGTTGGACAATAGTTAGACACACTTGGATGCGTATAGATGCGTCAGACTTTTAGATGCACTGCAGAGTTTTTTTTATACAGCCTTTGAAAAATGTAATGGTATGTAAATAAAAAGCTTTAGAGGATAATGTTTATAAAAGATCAAACCATCATGCATATCCATTTCAGCGCAGAATGCTTATAAACGTGTGAGTGTGTAAATATACAGACATATAGAAATGTATAAAGCACATTTTGCCGCTTTGACTTTTGTATTTCCAAGGTTGAATGAAACGCAACGAGAGAGTATTAAATATATGAACTCTGGTACGAATGTGCTACATTATTCCATCTGGCTCGGCATTTGTAAAGTTTTAAGTGGGTGAGCTACACTTTAAGAGCGGTGGTAAAAGTTTACTAAAAGATTGTATTGCTCTGGAGAATCCACGTGGATACTTTGTGTGTTTGCCTGACCGAATACAGTATAATTTGACGTGGCATTACAAAAGTGCACGGTAATAAAGTCTCTTTAAAAAAACTCTTGAGATTAGTGTCTCGTTCACGAACCACCACGTGTGATCCTAGACACACCTCCAGCCATCTTTGACAAATGTAAACCATGTGGCTCCAGCAGCACTCACCCAGATATACTTAATTTATGTGATACATACGTCTCCAGCAGCCCCGCCCCAGGTGTGATCTCCAGCCCTCCCCCACATATACTTATTTCACGTAAACATGCGGATCCAGCAGCCTCCCCTCACCCCAAGTGTGATCTGCAGCCATCCCCCAAATATACCTATTTCATGTAAACATGCAGCTCCAGCAGCCGCCAAGTGTGATCTGCTGCGCTTACATAGCAGCCTGCGCACCCCGAACCACCCCTTCATGACCTTGTAGTGTCCCGGGGAGCAGAGGCTAGGGCCCCAGCCCCGCCGCCGGGCCACCCAGTCCGAGTAGAAGGACTGCTTGAGCTTCTTCCACTTGGCCCGGCACTGGGACACGCTGCGCTCGTAGCCGTCGGCCGACAGGTGCCGGGCGATGTCCCGCCACAGCACCTCGTTGGGCCGGGAGGTGGAGGCCATGAGCAGCGGCAATGGCGGGAGCCGCCGATCTGCGCCAGCAGCCGCCCCACCTTGTGCTGGCTCCAGCAGGGACCCCGCGGCATCCTGCCAGGCCTGGAGGAGCGCCCCGGGTCCGCCGCGGGGGAAGCCGCCCCCTCCAGCCCGGCTGCCGGGCTCAGATCATAGCCCAGCCAGCAGAGCAAGGCCCAGCCGTCCAGCTTCAGACGCGCTCTCCGTGGCCCGGGGGAAGGTATGAGGGCTTCGGGGGCGGAGGACTGAGGCAGGGCGAGCTCCGGAGGCCTGGAGAGGAGCTGGCGAGCCGTGTGCTACATTCACCGCGGCGTGCTCAGCGTCCTGCCGCAGCTCTGGGGGCCTCAGGCTGCACCTGGACGTGCAGTGCACATCTGCCTCCAAGGTAAGCCCCGGGTACCATCTGGAGGAGCGCGTGCGCTGCGAGGGGCTCTTGCAGGAACTCCGGGGGCAGGCTTCAGCTCCCAGAAGCACTCTTAAAGCGGGTACAATATATATTTACATAGAGGTTACAAAAGCAAAGCCTCCATATCCTGGGGAACACCGCATCCTTCACTCTGTGTACTGTGTGATCTTGGCTACTGGCAAGTGCTCACCATGACACAGCCCCGTCCCTTTCAGACTGACTTCCTGCTGAGGTAAAAGGTTCCTTATCTTCTTTATGGGGCCATCTGTTACGCCCCATAAAGAAGATAAGAAACCTTTTACTTCAGCAGTAAGTCAAGGAACCCAGTCTGAAAAGTACGGGGCTTAGAGAGAAAGAAGAACATCACTAGGACCTCTTCTCCAATGGCTGGCCACCGTTTAGGACGCCAGCCAAAGGAGAAGAGGGGCGGGGCTTAATCTCGCTAGTGAAAGTTCCTCTATCTCATTAAGTCTCGCCAGCTCGACTGCGCATGTGCGCAGTCTTTCGCAGGCTGAGACCTAAAAAGGTTGCTCCCATATGAGCAATCAACCAATACGTCGCCATGCATGCCAGTGTCTGACCACATTTCCACCACAACAAAAGGAGTCTTTTAATGCGTGTTAATTTAACAGTAAAGCAAAAGTTAGATGACCACATCCATGCAAGCCACTGCATGGATGTGGTCCTGAATTAGGTTAAAACCGGTGCACAGAGGCTATAATGCACATAAAAGAGAATGGGCGAGACCTCTTCATTAAGGAGCATAAATGGAAAGGCCCAATGGTATGTTATGACCAATGGTATCCTATAAACCAACATTCTCATCCTATCAGCAGCAGCATCATGGAGAGTCAACGGGCAGTATTTGGTCATGGGGTTCTGGCACTCTACTTTGTGTCACATTCAATGTTATTGCTACAATGCACCGTAGCCTACACTTCCAGCATAAAGAAAGCAAGGTCACAGGCCCCTGCTCAACTAACCACACAAGCAAAGAATTGTGGCATTTTCAAGAAGGAGAGGTGCTGAAGACAGACATCCACAAGCAGGGGGTGACACGTCACCCCACTGCTTGTAAACAGTGTGAGGAGAAGGAACATGAGATGATAATAACTTGGAGTTATTATAATTTTATGTTTCCTGCCTCTTTGCGAGTGGGCAGGGTAGCCATGCTCACAAGCAGGGCAGGGAAGGAGTGGTTTGCCCATTCCAAAGTGCGCAGTGACTGTTTGGTAGGGGTGGGCGGAATTTGCGCAGTCGCGCTACGCAAAATTTCGCGAATCGGTAAGAAATCTCCGCGAATGCGCAGAAATTCCACGAACACGCGGAATTGCTTGTTCGCAATGCTTTTTTCCTGTTCGCGATCGCTGTTTGCGTGCTCGGGGGGAAATATCTTGTGAATACGCATTTTGAGAACACGAACAAGCAAAAAATTCCGCAAAGCCGCGGAACGTAGAGTTTTGGGCAATTTCGCGTTCTCTGCGCAATGCGAAATTACCCAAATTCTGCAAATTCCGTGAGCGGAATGAAATTTACCACCCAGGCCTACTGTTTGGTCGGCCCTCTCGGGCCGCCCAAACCAGTCATACGCACTTTCCCTGTTTTCCATGCAGGCTGCATCACAGCCTGCATGGAGAACAACCCCAGGCCCCCATTCCCTAGTTGAGCATCGAACTAGGATGCTCAAAACCAATCACAACTCTGCATTGTAGTGTTGTGATAGGTCAGGAGAGCCTGGCTGTATTTTCTGTCCCTGTCTGACGAGGAGAGAAGACACGGGATCCGACGTGGCAAGATAAGTGTTCTTTAAGTATAAATATATTTATTTAATTGCCCACTGCCCCCCGCGTGCCCGCACCCGCGCCCCCACCCGCAAACGATGCCAACCACAACTGTCCACAGGTGGCTCCCAGTGCAAGGTGCCCCTCTACCAAGTATATCCCCCTAGGAGGGGTTAGCACTCTGAGCTGAAAAGTTCTTAGTTTGGTGGTAAGGATTAGCACAGAAGTCTTGAACCAATGCAATGCACATCTGAACATTGCATTATTGGAGCTTAACCTCTAACCGGATACTTCACTATCCCATCACTAGGCAGCTCCACAGATCTCAGGCGGCTGCCCAGACCGGTCCTTACCTAGCAATGGTTTCTCCTTAATTTAGGTGAACATAGATTTGCACGTAAGCAAGGCAGGCTGAAGAAGGTATGGGCCGAGGTAAGGAAGTGGTCACAGGACTAATGCATACTCTAAAAATCTCTTTATGTCTTCTTTTGTTCTCAAGAGGATTCCTAGTACTGGTACAAGAGACCTCCTGAAAAGAGAATGAGTACTATGGTTTGGCTACAGCTCCCAATCAAGAAATTGCATTGTTCAGTTTTGAAAGTGTATGGCCTCTCAGAAAGCATTTTTGCGGCACTCTTCTAAGCTCTCTGGAGATTGCCGACTTGGTTGGGGGTTCCTGTATTCCATCCAGCACCTCCAGATGGACAAAAGCCACACACTATTTGGACATTGTCGAATTCAGAAGTGCTCTTGGGAAAGAAGGTCATGTGCAAAGGATCCTCCTAGAGCCGTGCTACTGAATTACAGGAATGTATCCAACCAGAATAGACTTCTGGTGCCGTACCAGGCGTTATCCAGGATCCCTTGTTACGAGGGATAGGATGGATTCCCATGCGGGGGCAACCAACACCGTGTAGAAAAACTGTTGATCGACAGATATCAACTAGTCGCTCAACTTGACCAGTTAGAGGTTAGCCTACCCTACATGGTACAAAATCTATCCCTCGTAGGCGGTGCTTTAAATATAAAAGTACTGTTCAGTAACTACACTTCTTTTATTTGAAATGGACACCACCTACTCTAGTCAGCACTGTTGCAATTCCTTTCAATTGGCAGTACCGGCACTTTTCAGGAACAAACAAAGTGCTCTGGATAGTGAGTAGCAGCAATTTTATATTTCTATTTAAAACACTGCTGGTAGCGACAGGCGTCCACGGAATCAAGAATGGAAAAAAGATGCAAGGTGACACTTTTGTTACTCACAGCCAAAAGCTTTTGTCTGTAAAGATACAAATTGTTTTATAAGAGCTTTATCGAGAAGCGAAAAAAAGAACTGTTCAACTGTCTTACATCTTTAGAAACACAACAATTTACCGAATCACCCCTTTCTAAGAAGACATCCAACGCAGCTCTTTTAAAGTCTGCAATTTTCTCTGGAAACATTCTCCCCGGCATCCCAAAAATACAAATAAAATCGACAGACAATGATAGAAGTTACAATCTAAGCCTGTTTCCTGTCTTTGACGCAGATTCACTCGGTTCCCTTGCCAATATATGTAAACTGGGGAGCATCTCGGCAGCTCTGTCGTCGCTCCAAGCGCCCACAAAAAACACGTAGGGAAAACCGTCTCTAGCCCGGTGTCTGTCCATCAAAGGCCCTGCGTTTTCTGCAGGGCACAATATTTGTTTACTCCGCGACTGTTGATTTAAGTCTGCGCAATCCGAAAGCGCTGAAAAATACATGATCAAACGAGGCAAACAAACAGGTGTCTTGCACGACTAATGTTCAGAAAGCGCCAGAGCTCAGCGTTGGCTTAATCTCTGCCTTTCAGCGCCAAGCAATTTCACCCCGCGAGGCCTTCAAAGCCCACATCTGAGCGGGACTTTATTCGCCGGCCGATTTCGCAGGTAACAGCGCCTCAACTCACACAATGGCAAAGCCTTAAATAATTGGCCTTTTGCTTTGTTCTGCAACCGCTCAGAAGCTTCGTTTTTTTGTTGTTAATGACCCAATCTTAGGTCGTTTTCGGAACGCGCGCCAAATGGACCCAGCCGTTTTCTTGCACAGCCTCGTCCAATTATCTTCGAAGGCCTTGTCGGAAAGTATTCTTTTAGAACATATCCATAATAATATTTCGAAGATCATGTCCTCTTTAGTTTTTTTTTGCTCGTAGTAGGTGTCATAGCTTCTATCTGAGGGGCGCTTCGTGAGGCGACGTCTTCGCTGTCCTAACGGCCAGCACCTTGTTTACATTTATATTGTATTTGCATTTGTATAGCGCTTACTACCCCTGACGAGGCGTCAAAGCACTTTTCGGCGAGTAACACGTTACTCCGGGACCCATAGAGGATTAGTGTTGAATTAGTATAGTGAAACATGCAAGTAAATTTTAAGTGGTGGATATGTTAGTCAGTTATTTGGACTCGGAGCTCTTATCGCCCAGCCTTTGTCAGCTACGAGTTGACGCGCCTCTTCACTGACTCTCTTCCGGTTAAAAGTCAACAAACACCTCTTCACAGACCCTCTTGTCAGCTATTATCACCTCTTCCTTTACCCTCAGTCTGCTAAGTCAGCACCGTTTCCACTGAGCCTCTTTATCCTCCCTCTAGCAGCTAACAGTCAGCGTACCCACCTGCTGCTTGCTAAACCTCTTCCACGACCCTCTGGTGGTTCACTGTCAGTTCCTCTTCACCAATCCTCTGCCGGCTGACAGACTATCAATCCTCTGCCGGCTGACAAACTACCAATCCTCTGCTGGCTAACAGCCAACACCCCTTTTCACTCGCAATATGGGGACTAAAAATGAGGTTACTCACCTGCTGCCGGCTAACCGTGACAGCCTCTTCACTAATCCTCTACGGTCTTATGCAGAGTACCTCTTCGCAGACCATCTACTGACTAATCATCAGCCCTTCTTCACTGACTATCTGTGGCTAATAACAACACAAAAAGATGAAGGATGAAATGCTGAAAATTGTCAAACATTCACCCCGTACAGAAATCAGGGCCTAAATCCATTGTCTTTTTTGGCTCACCATGTCATTCTAGTTTGGACCCAGCCATATGCAAATCAGTATTGACCCTGCTCCTCATTGAAACAGTCCAGCCCAAACTGCCAGGCCAGGTACTCACTGGACAGAAAACAGGCTTCCTGGGACCGGTTTCTGGGTAACACCCCAGATCAGCTAGGCTAGCTTGAATCCAGTGGCACAGTGAGCCCGGGACCCACGTCTGGGAATATCCTTCCCACTTGGGATAACTATAGCAACACAAAACTTTGATGAACGGAATGCTGAACTTTGTCAAACATTCACTTCCAGTATAGAGATCTGGGCCTAAATCCATTGTTTTTTGCTCACCATGCCATTCCAGTTTTGGCCCAGCCATATCCAAATCAGTCTTGACCCTGCTCCCCATGGGAACAGTCCAGTCCAAACTGCCAGGCCAGGTCCTCCTTATGACACAAGATTCAAGCTAGTCTGGCAGACGAGATACCCCGAAACCAGTCCCAGGATGCTTGTTTGGGGTCCAGAGATGACCTGGCACTTTGGGCCTACCCTGGGTTGACGTGGTGAGCAAAATTACAATGGATTAAACCCAGATCTGTGACTGGGAGTGAGTGTTTGAAGTTTCAACACCTCGGCCATTATTTTATTTTGTGATTTTTTTATCTATGTCTAATTGCCAGCTCCTATTCACTGGTCCTCCCTATAACACAAGATACAAGCTAGTCTGGCAGACGAGGTACCCCAAAACCGGTCCGAGGATGCTTGTTTGGGGTCCAGGGAAGACCTGGCACTTTAGGCCTACCCTGGGTTGACGTGGCGAGCAAAATAACAATGGATTAAACCCAGATCTGTGACTGGGAGTGAGTGTTTGAAAAGTTTTAACACCTCGGCCATTATTTTGTTTTGTGATTTTTTTTAATCTATGTCTAATTGCCAGCTCCTATTCACTGGTCCTCTGCTGGCTAACAGACAGCGCTTCTTTACAGACACTGTAAACACATGGTGTGACCCTTCAACAGAAATGGGGGCGAGTGAGTGTGAGGGTTACTTAAAGCCCCTCAGCTTTTGACACCTACTACCAGGTCGTTTGGTATTTCAGCTGTTGAATCTAAAATCCAGAGCTCTAGTCCAAACTTTCCCACTTGAGCCTTGAATCCTGAACCATGAGAAGGCTGAAGTGGTTCGAACGGAGGGGTGTGGTTCAAGCAGAGAGGTGTATGTGTCAGGTCAGGTGTAGCTATTAATTTTATGTCTTAGGAGTGTTGGTTCTGTTCTTTCTATGCATATGTAGAGGAGTCAGATCTTATTGAAAGTGACTGTCTTCCACTGGAAGCCAAAGGAGGATTCTGCTAATTCTGCCCAGCCCGAAAATGGTATCTGTTGTATATGCAGGGTTTTGAGAGCGCTATACATTATATAAGTTTAGATTTTCCATTTACAGTACAAAGTAAACAGTTACATAGGTATACACTTAATAGTATAGGGTTGCATTACCAGAAAAGCATTACAAAGTACATACAAATAGGTACAATGGTAAATACGTTGGTACTGCATGCACAGGAAGACAACCAGAAGGCATAGTACAAAGCACAACGTCATAATGGAAACAACATAGCATAAACGGCAACACTTCAAAGTCCAAGTCATGCTTCACAATGCCGCACAGTGGTTAAACATGTGTGTATCTTCAAACCTAAGGTTCCACAGCTTCTTGCTAAAATGATAGGTTTGAAGATACACACAAGGTTATTAGCATTGTCAGAAAAAATATATACATATAAGCAATATTAGGGTGTCACACAGTGCATACACTGTATGCCTAAAACACGTTCATAGACTTCCATAGTTACCAAAACTTCGCACAGTGCTCCAAAAAAAGTATAGGAGTGTAGGGGAAGAGTACTAACAACGTATTGGAGAATCTGAAGTAGGACAATTACAGCTATGAGATAACATTTAATGACATAATTCAATATCCTGAGCAGAAGCCACAAGGCAATAAAGAGGGCCACAAAAAAATTGTTATTTGTGCCCACTCTTGTGTCTCTAACATTCATCAGCAATAAAAAATCTAGATCTTTGCTGTTAGACCCGACAGCCTCATTGTGGTCTTCCCCACCCCAAACTACTTGCCTTCCTCCTCTATATTTGCTGATCTCGTTTTTCTTGGCATTAGGACTCTGTGCACTTTACCACTGCTAGCCCGTGCTATAAGTACTTGTGCTGTCTCCTTTAAACATGGTAAAATTGGCTTACACCCCAATGGCACACTTTACTTACTTTTAAGTCCCTATTAAAGTGGCACTACTTGTACCCAGGGCCTGACAATTAAATGCTACTAGTGGGCCTGCAGCACTGATTGTGCAACCAACTTAAGTACCCTTTTAAACATGTCTCAGGCCTGCTATTGGAGTCTGTGTGTGAAATTTTAAACTGCCATTTCAAAATAGCAAAATAAACATTTTGCCAGGCCTAAACATTCCTTTTTAATACATATGTCACCCATAGGGTAGAACCTTAACAGCCCATAGGGCAGAGTGCAGTGTATTTAAAACTATTTTAAAATTTTACATGTCCTGGTAGTGAAAATCTCTTAAATTCGCTTAGATTTTCACTACTGCAGTGCCTGCCTCTTACATAGGATACCATTGGGTTAATTTATTACATTTATTAAGTGCGAACGTTCAATTGGGAGAAGGTAGGAGTGGCAAGTTTGGTGTCTAAAGTATCAAATTAAAAGTCCTCTTTAATGGTAAAAGTCAGATTTTTAGTCACAATGCTGAAAATACCACTTTTAGTAAGTTGGCATTTTCTTCCCCAACCATTTGGTGTCTTTTGCCTGTATCCTGTCACATGACTAGGTAAAAAAAAAATGTTAATGTAGTGCTTATATAGCGCACGTATCACCCCGAAGGGGTCTCAAGGCGCTGTACACATACCGCTGTGGAACCCTTCCTGGCCTTTCCCTGTGAAGCGCCCACTCCTGGGAACTTCCAAGGTGAAGCCAGGCATCCTAGAGCTGTTGGGGCCGTTGTGGAGATTAAGCAAGCTATTGCCCAGAGTTGCAGAGTGGGACCCATGCTTAGAATAGGCACCGAGGCGAGAATTATCAGGTCCAGGGAAATTGAGCCCAAGATCCGCCGAGGCAGGAATGGAACCCTGGTCCGGGCCAGACCTCTGCATGAGGGTCTGCCGCTCTAACCAATGAGCCACACTTCTCCACTAGGTGCACCTGGCAGTTGGTCTATGCATATTTTTCACAGACAGGGAGACAAAGGGCCATAGATGTTGGAAGGATAGGCCATCTCTGACTTGATGAGGGGGAAGAGTTGTCACCTACAACACTTGTACTTCGCAAATGCTCTGCCTGAGCACACACACAAAGGATGTGACACTAGCCTATTGTGACCCCAAACAATCTGGGGCCAGGACATGGAGGCTGGAAATTCCAAGCACTTTTTGGGGTGGAAACCTCCAGAACCTTCTCCTACTTCAAAGTGGGCACAAGGTATCCATATTGGACCCTAAAACCCAACTCTTCAGTACACCTCTGGACCTGTGGAAAACTCAGAAGGACTGCTGTGCTGCTCTGTCTAATAGACTGCTACTTTGCTGCCTGAGTGAAGGACTGGACATGAATTTTGAACCCAGGACCACTAGATTAACTCCAAAGGGTTGCTGGCTGGCCTTCTGACCAGAGCCTCAGGGACAGAAGGCTCCAACCACCTTGAACTGAGCACCTAGACTGTCTGTTGTGAATCCTACCTTCCCAAAAGGTGCCACCCCAGTCTGGACCCTTCCAAGTGGGCCTGAAGGTGCTCTGCCAGCCCCGCTGTGCTTCAAGGCACAATTTTCACTTAAATCCCTAAAATTGCATGTATCGGGTTTTACTGAATAGATTTCTTTCGTTTTGGTATCAAATATTTGATTACATTTTACTCTATTTTTCAACATTGGTATGGGATTTTCCTTGTGTTGTGTTTTCACTTCATTACTGCTTGTAGCGCTGCATAAATAATTTAGACATTACTTGTAAGTTAAGCCTGGCTGCTTTGTGCCAAGCTACCAGAGGGGTAAGCACAGAAGAAATTGAGTTTTGATTGTGTTTCACCCTGACAGATTTTTGGCTGCTACTTGACAAGTATTTCACTCCCCGCCTCCACCCCCGAACCAGTAACCCAATATCCAACAATTGCTTTGCTTGATTATATCAGCTGGGGTTTTGAAACCTACTATGACATGGCTGTATGTCGTTTCAACGCATTCCATTACAAAGTATGCCTTTACCACGCATGCGTTACAACGGAATGCGTTTTCCACGCATAACCTTTACCACAAATATTCCTTAACCACGCATAGAATTACAATGATTTTCGTTGTAAATTTATGCATGGTGAGGGCAAACTCTTGTTAAAGGTTATACCCCTCCCCTTACATGACCCCCAGCCCCCACTACTTATAAATAGCCCTGCCCTTAACCCTTAATCTTTTTTTTCTAAACTAAATTTCCCCTTACCTTTTTAAGTCGTCTCCTCTCCATCTTCCTTGGTGACGTCGGTCGTAGGTCGTAAAGAGGAAGCGGAAGTTTCTTTCCATTTCCTCTCTAACGACGATGATTGCTTCAGCCTCGGCACTTCAGGTTCGTTTTTTTGGGTGGGGGAGACCCCCCAACCCCCCTTTTTAATCCCACGCTTTATTTTTTATTTTTGGAGGGGAGACGCCCCAAGCCCCCCCTTTTTTTTTTTGCATTTACCACACATGCCTTTACTATGTATCTCATAGTAAAAGTATGCGTGGTAAAGGCTGTCGTTGTGACCACACAGGCGTTGTAATGCATGCGTGGTAAAGGTTTTCGTGGAAACGGCCGCGTTGTAGTGGCCGTTTCCTCTCTGACATATACTGGATGGATAATTCCGGGACGTGGGTTTGGAAACATTTGTTTTCATGAGTTATTGCAGGTATTGATATTAGAGGAAATAATATAATTAAGATAATCAAGACAATATATAAATACAAACAAGCACTTACTGAAAGTAGGAGTGCAGCCAAGGCTGCTTTTGTGCAGTTTGTATGCTGTACGGAAGAGATCCGCCCGCTAGGAAGAGAAAAGGAGGAGCATTAGAAAAGAAAGACATGTCAAATGACCCACATTAGAACACAAATACGACATGGAAATGGCGCCACACTCCCCTGCAACTGATAAAAGGCCCAAGACAAGAGTCACTGTTCAATAATGCTCTTAAAACATCAAATTACTGGAGGATGTCTAGACATTTACTCACTAAGTGTTTTGACTCGTCTGGGGAACACGAGCCTCGTCAAAACCCAGAAGTCAATTTACTACCCTGATGAACACACACAAAATCACTAATGCACAGCATTCTGAAACTATTTGTTCTGTCCTTATATTTGGCAGCCACTTAACACCTAAATCACGCACCGATAGCTCAATAACATTTAAAGCATGGCAAAAGTTGTTGACCACTGACGGACGAGTCATGAAGCTCTTTAGAAATACTTAAGACCAACAGATTTGAGGCTTTCCAGAATTATGTCCATAGGCTTCTTTTTGAGGAGGGGGAGAGGAGACTGGGCAGTGGCTGTTGAATTATGAGCCATACAACAAAAGCAATTAACAGAGTACACTTTTCAATAATAAAGCTGCGGTGTACTAACTGCAACATCTGACGTTAATGTGCTATGGCCATAGATCATGAGCAGGGCCACTGAAATTATGCGGCAGGGGAGGACCAAATTATGCAGCACGGTTGAGTAAATTATGCGGCTTGAAAAGGCAAATTATGTAGCATAATGTGGCATATTTTGTGATAGTATGACTTCAGTGTTTTGTCATTTTCAAACTTTTTAACATTGTCTGGGCATTGGTTGCACCTCATTAGTACCAGTTTACCCCCCAAATACAGCAATAAGCAACAAAAAAGTAACTAATCAATCTTTGCAAAGGGCCTGCCACTGCACGGCAAAACGTTTTGCTGTATTTTTAGTAACTTTTGAACTGAGCTAGAAACATTTTTTTGTTGTTAAAATCTGCAGGTTATGCGGCAGATGGTATATTGTGTGGCAAATGCGGCAAATCTATAATCATGCGCAAATCGTCGCAGCCGCACAATCGCATAATTCCAGTGGCCCTGGTCATGAGGTATGTGGCACGGATACCAGATAGGTGGTGAAGCATCTCTTGAAGTCTTCTATACATCGCAAACTTACCTAGAGTCTTAGGCTGCTCATGGCATTTCAGGGGTGCAGACGCAGAAGGATTTCCATGCGTATGAGTATACTATGTTGTAGAATTACTTGGGTCCAGTGTCCTTGCAAGGGTGAAAGTTCTTTACAAACTCCATACCTGTGCCATACCTATCGTTTTTCGTTTGGCCCTAAAGTCACTGTATTTTCTTTTCGGAAAACAACTGTAGGTAGCCTAAACCTGAAGAACCCAGCCAAACTATAAATGGTGGCCCTCAGCGGAGACTGATTTGTGTGCTGTAGGAGGGATGACCATCCACTGGTCTCCCCAGTATATACTCTGAAGGGGTGAAGGGCCCTTGATCTTCTCTGCACAAGCCCTCGTTAATAGCGACAGGTTTGTTTCGGTGCGTAGTGGATTGGGTGCCAAGGCAGCAGCCTTTTGTGTGTTTTAGATTTCAGGAAATGGCAAGCATATTTTTTGCAATTATGATAGCAATAAAACGAGAGTGTGGACGCGGTAAAGGGTTCACAAACTCTGTGCAAAGAGCACCTAACGTTAGGCTTATCTGTAGCTGCTGACAAACATTTATTTTTTTAAGAACTATGCCTGCAAGATGTGGGGGCGGGTGGTATCTCAAAAGAAAACAAGCATTGGCATAGCCAATAGGTCTCGCTTTTGGGACCTTGTAAGTATTTAGTTATGCAGCACAATATTCCTGGTGCAACATCAACTGTTGCATGGCTAAACACTTAAAAGGTCCCAAAGGACCTATTGGTTATGCCAATGCTTGTTGGCTGTAGGATGCAAGAGGACTTCAAGCGGAGTCAGGGCCAGGCATCTGGGTCGAGCATGGTGCTAAATTTTAGTAGCTCACCCACTTCTAGCTGACACTGACTAAACTCATCCCCCTGGCAAATAGGAAGGGGGTAACGCCTACCACACCCCTAAAGAGGCCACCTCCATCCAATTGAAGAGAATTTAAATGGCCCCATTCAGAGTCTGCACAGCATTACAATATACAGAGCATGCTCGCATACGTCTGTTCTTTGTGCTAGATTGTTGGTGGCGCTAGGTGTGAGGGGAGACATGGCAGTAGGTTTGAGCCGAGGCAGCTAAGCATCTGCCAAAAATGTCACAAAACACAAAAATGCTTTAAAAGCCAACCCACACAAAAATATACCTTTAGGGTATTCAGTTGGACTAGTCTGAAAATAAAGTTCAAGTGCCATGTGAATGGGGTCATTGACGAGGGGCGATTGATATAGTTCACAAGGAGACCAATTATCACGTAAATGGGCTAGTATCAACAGGACATTTCCCATCAAAATGTTAGGGGGAAGGGGCATATTTGCATATTTCATAAATGGCTGGTTATGGTGGAGATACACAGGTGGTGGGTGTACCAACTGGCCTTGGACACACTTAGATGCATTAGTTCTAATGGGAAACAGCATTTACAACGAAGTGTTTACTTTGACCTACAATAACCATGCATTTTTACAATGCTCAACCAGTTACAATGTGAAAGCCAAAAAGTGAGTAAGCAAGAGGGACAAACAGGGATATCCAATGATGTCATTATGTAATATTCCTCTTGAAGTTCTACTAAATGTAATATGGGCCCAAGTGAATTTGTATGGTATTGCACAGGCTCTGAAGCATTCACATGCTCAGGTGTGGCTTGGTAGCTGAAGATGGTGGACGCGTGAGCCTGCCGGTCCGCGCCTACCAGAAGTAACAGAAGGTAATCCGTGCAGTGCATTCAATGTTGGATTGAAGAGCGGCCACCCTGCCCTTTATGTGTGAGGGCAACAGTGGTGGTGGCAAGACTGCCTCATTTCGTTCACACAGTGTCCCTGTTGGAGCTTTGGGGGATTCTGCCCCCAACGGTAGAAACTGCACCAGCTGCAATTGGATGGAAACACCCCTTGACCAACCACCATTAAGCAAGGTTCACTCCAACTGTGTGTATTGTGTTGTGGTCTGTGCCGTTTGATAGTATTGTGTCGGTTCCAGCGGCATCTGCCAGAGAGAGCATTGTTCACTCTCACTTCACTTCCGGTATTGTGAAGAACCCTACCTCCATGCCCCCTTCAACATCTGCAACAGTAGCCAATGCCCTTCACTCCAGCCTCCCCAGCGAACTGATATAACAACCCTTGCCTTTTGACACAGCGCCCTCCAGCCATGCCAACCTGCGTGCACCGACCACCACAAAATGCAGGCCTCCTCCATTGACCAGAACATGGCACTCGCTAGCACTGAAAAGCATACCTATCCGTACAACGCACGAGAGTTAGATGCAATCATGTTAACCATAAAGCTGAACTAGAGGACAGATGAAAACAGAACGGGCGGACGGATTTCTTTATATGGAAATACAGAAGTGCCGGTATTAACTATTAAGAGTACCTGCTTCCTTCTAGGAAGTGCTGGTACTCTCCCATTAAATGTATTGAAAGAGTGCTGAGAAGTGCAGGTACTCTCCCTTTCAAATTAAAGAAGTGCAGGTACTGCGTACCAGACAGTACCTGTCCATTTAAAGCACTGGATGGATGGACGGAGGGATAACGGATGCATTTTGGTTTCCATGTTACATTACTTTTATGTGTCTTTGAGGGTGTGGGGTCATGGCCCACTGACCCACAGTGCCTGACCTCACATAAGGCGAGCCAGTTCAGTCGCTGTGCAAATAATTAACTGTGAGATGTGTTCGCTACCGGTGCTTACATGCATGATCTAAGGCGCTCCACCCCTCTCTACTGTATCTGACTGTCGCTTTCCCTCTCTCTCTCTCTGCCACGCGCTCTCTGTGCCTCAAAGCTTGTTTGTTGTTGTGTGTTGATCGGCTCTGTATGTCCTCTACGGCTTCCTGTCCAGCTGCCGCTCGCCCGTCTGTTACAGCGCCGGCTGAAATGAAATCAATAATGCAGTGCGTATGAATTTCGTACTTTTTAACTACACGCGCCAGCCCGGGAAAGTGATGTATCACCGAAAGGCACCGCAAACCATGTTTTCAAGAAGATTAAGATGACTACCACATACAGGGAGAAAGACACACTAACAGAAACACGGAGGTACACAGGCTTACACAGACACGCAAACGGGCAGACCGACTAGGAGACAAGTAGAGAGGGCTCACTGCACAATATTCACGTTCAGAGCTGGCTCGTGCCCTCCGATTACTAAAAGTTATATAGTTAAAAGCAGAATAGACGCTTTATAAAACCAGAGGAACATATGTGCATGGCATTGGTCTCACCTGAAACAGTCTGCGCTGAACGCTCAGTTCAAGTCGCAGTTGATGTACCTGGTCCGTTCCTGCAAAGCTCTCGGGTTGGTGATAAATGGCGTCACCTCAACGCCATCCCTGTGGCGCTCGCCTTCGTTGTCAAGCCAGTGCCTCACGAGGCAGACCCCTGATAACTCATTGCTGTGCGTGCCTCCGAAGATGGCAACTCTCCTCACTGGGCCGGCACGACTGTCAGCCATGGCGCTGTAGCTTTAAGGGCGAGAGTGGACTGAAAAGACACCAAAAACAGCCTTGAGCAGGGTAATCCCGCAGGAATGTGTGCAGCTGTGCCCGAGAGTGACTTGAATGTCGGTCCCTGGGCTGTGCACTAAAGTAGCTTAGAAGTCAGCTAATCAGTAGTTACAGCTTTGTGTGCATGGATGTCACCCAAGTTACACACCTCCTCCAGCCCGCCCATCTTTTTCCATATTTGGGGATAGACCGGGTGAACGATTATTTACTTTAACTCACTCGAGCAGTTCACACAGGACTTTGCTACACTTTGGACGCCAAAATAGCCTGTGGTACATCATTAATGTCTAATGAATCATATTTAAGCGCATCTCTTTAAACTGAATTTATTTACGGAGATCTACTCCTAAACGGAAGACGCGTAAATAAGTGATTCTTCTTGTTAGAACAAGAGGTACTGCAGCGATTGACTGTCTCTCCAGTGTGGTGAGGCATGTGACATAAGAAGAAGGAAGGAGAGGCGGCCATAAACTCTGAAAACAAGCATTGGCTGCGCGCGAGGTGGGGCGGGGGAGAAGCGGGAGTTGAGTGCGCGCTCGGCCAATGCTTACAAAAACAAGCAAGGAAATCACCAAAACGTGCTTAGGCTGCATTGAAAGCAATGGAACATGTGCACGTTTTTGCCTGGAAAGCTGCATCGATCTCAAGAGGTCTCTTTCCTATGCAGCGTATGCGCGCTGCGTAGGCGAGACCTAAATATCTTACCTTGCAACATCCTCCTTCGCTCTTCTAGCATGCTCCAACGCGTGACCCAGCAAACTCCCCTAACCAATCCTGGCGCTGCTCTCACCAGCTTGAGAGCATTGTCAGGATTGGAGGGAGCGGCTCACTCAGCGCTCCTAAGAGCACTGGCGTGCACTTTCTCTAACTCAGTTGTCTAAGACAGCGAGGTTAGAGAACTTTGAAATGTGCATATCTGGCTGGCTGGCTGGCTGTCACAAGACCACCGGCCAAAGGGACACGCGCATTTTAGAGCGTACTGCTCCCTGCTGCTGCCACTCAGCAGCACTGGCCCGCCCCGTCCTGACACTTAGTTTGGGTCAGGTTGCTAAAAAATAAAATGGTAATAAACAGACTTGATTACGATTTTTTTTCAGCTCTCACTGGGGCGATGCTCCTCCGCTCAAACTGAGGAGCTGCCCCTGCCAAGATGGATGATGCTGCTGCCCACAGAAGAGAACCACATCCCCCACAAGTTTCTCTTTGCTGGCTATTTGTTTCCAGGGCTGTGTGGAGTGAATACACCAGGTTTCCCAAGAGGGAAATCACCTTAAACATGTACCAGGTCACATGAATATTGGCAATAATCAGCAAAATGTATTTTATGGTTTAAATCTTTTTATTCACTGGTGTGTAGCAAGAGTTTCTGAAATGGAGTGTCACAGCGTTCTGCGTATGAACGTCTTTGGGATATCAAAAATCAGTAAATAATCCCCTTAACATACCCCCATCCCTTACTCCCCCCCCCACCCCCCCCAAGTACTCGCTAACAAAGGACACAATTTATCAGCAGCAGCGGGAATTCAACATTGGGTGTTTACATGTCTCTCAAGGTCAGAGTGGGGAGGGGGGGTTACATTAATGGGTGGTTCCATTAATCTGACAATGCCCAGATATTTGGGGCAAGTGAGCTTCCGAAATTCAGTGGATAGAAGTGTATGAAACGGGCGCCATATCTCCCCAAATGAAGCCCTGGGGTGTTCAGGGAGGAAGCCATTCTCTCCGTCACCAACATAAACCATAATCTGTGAAGCCACCCCTGATAGGTGGGTATGTGTCCGGAACCTCAGTGGGCAAAGATCTTCTGAAGTACAGCCTCTAGGGCTAGTCCCATTTGCCTCCCCTTGATGGATTTGAGCGGGAAGATTAGGGTGTTGGGCAGACCAAAAATCGTCTAAGAGGGGAATCTGGGTATTGTGTGTCGAAATGTAGATCTATGTCGTCTAGGAGTTTAGTCCAATAGTCCGTTAAACGAGAGCAGTCCCATAACAGATGAAACAATGTGCCCAGGGAGGGGCATCCTCGCCAACAATCTGGGCTTCGCTCTGGGTTGCTCCTGTGGTGGCATACCGGGGTCAGGTACTAGTAAGTAACTATCTTAGTGGCGGTCTTTATGCTTGCTGTGTTTCGGGCTGTGTGCCTTGCCGTGTAATAGAATTCTCCCCATTTGGGGAGCCTTTTGTGTTAAAGTTCTCCCCAGTTCCCCTCCCACCATCTCTGGGTAGGGATGCTCAGCCACTGGGTAAGCTGGAGTAGAAAGGCATACAACTCATAAATGAACCTTTCATCACCAGTTTTTGTCACCAACCATTTTTCATAAGGTGTAAGCTACCTGCCCACCGTGTGGAGATTAGAAGAGTGTAAGAGCCAATGTCTTAGTTGTAAATAAAGCTTTCGGTCTCAGGTAAGTTATATTGTTGTCACAATTGGGGGAATGAGATTATCCCTTCTACATCAAAGAAGTGGCCCCCAGCGTGGCATGGTGACTGTCACCAGACTTTGAATGCCCCCTGCTACAGCCTCGGAGAAAAATCAGCATTGTTGAACAGGGGTGTAAGGTGGGGGAGGGGAATGAAGTGAGGCTCCGTCAAGTCGCTACCTGATCCCCAACCTCTATGATAGTCTTAGTAATGGGGGAGACTTGCAAGCTCTTTGGCCTATGCGCTTTCTCGAGAAAGGGTACTTTCCACAAGGGACAGCCAATGTTTCTCCGATTGGTCTATGCTCCACTCCAGGAGGTAGCACAGCTGCACCGCTTGAAAATAGAACGGAAGATTGGGCACCCTCAAGCCTGGGCACCCGGAGATACATAACTCAACTCCCAGCGCATTCGAGGCTGAGAACCCAACCACACTAATTGATTCACTTCTTTCTGCAAAGTGGGCATCATCCCTTTCGGGGGTGTGATCGGTATAGTCTGGACGAGGTATAAAACTCTCTGCAAAACAGTCATTTTAAGGGCAGCAATGCACCCAAGCCAAAAGAGGCAATGGCGTTTCTAGCTACTGAGGTCCTCTTTGACGCGGCGAAGTAGGAAACTGAAAGTTTAGGGGAACGGTTAAGTGAATTGTTGGGGTGAGTTGGATCCCTAGATACGGGATCGATCTGTGGGCCCACTATAAGGGGAATTAGACCGTTAGGCGGGCCAAGTGATTACAAGATATCAAGAGGCGAGGGCCTTTGATTTACTGCCGTTAATTCGGAAATCCGATGCACAGACAAATGTGGACAGTTCATCTAAGAAAGCCAGGAGGGAAGTGCTGGGGTAAACTAGAGAGACTAAGACATCATCGGCATTTAGACTAATAGTGTGCCATTCCCTCCTCCCCCCGAAGGCGGTTCCTGTTATTTCAGGGCTGTCTCTGATACGTTGTGCCAAGGGCTCGATGTAAAGGGCAAACAGTAGGGTCGACAAGGGACACCCCTGTCTGGTGCTTCTGTTGATGGGGAAGGTCCATTAACCCTCACTGTTGCTGAAGGTAAGCTAGAACAGCTCACTACCCAGGCCCAAAAACGATCATCAAATCCAAAATGGGAGAGAGTCTTCTCTAGGTACCCCCAGTGCACATGATCAAACGCCTTCTCGGCGTCGACCGTAAGCAGCAGGGTCTCATCCTCTGAGTATTTGGCTTAATCTATTAAATGCAGTATATGCTTCGTATTATCTCTGCATTGTCTTTGGTGAATAAATCCAGCCTGGTCTGGGTCTGGCATCTGGGAGGCCAGACGTGCTGCAAGTATGCCTTTAAAGAGCTTGATATCCACATTCCAAAGCGATATTGGACGGTATGAACTGCAGTGCTCTTTGTCCTTCCCAGGTTTTGGAATGACCACTATGGCTGCCATCAGCATGGAAGAGGGGATGGATCCTGGGCCCGAGAAAGATTTGAACAGCCTTGTAAGAATAGGGGCGAAAATCTCACAGAAGGTTTCGTAAAATATTGCTGAATATCCATCGGGCCCGGGGATTTTAAAGGCTTCTGATCGGCAATTGCAGAGATAACCTCTTCCAATTTAATAAGGGATTCTAGTGAAGCCGCCTGTAGTGGAGTGAGTCGGGTCGTATTCGCTCCTTGCAGATATGAAGCGATGCACTGCAACTCTATATCTTGTCCCGAATAAAGGTCCGCGTAAACGTCTCGAAATTGTGAGGAGATAGATTTATCATCTAGCACTTCCTTACCCACCGGTGTGCGCAGCAAGTGGACTCCTGCTTGCTGCCATTGGGCCCTCTAACCACTGAGAAGCGTGGCTCAGTGGTTAGAGGCGGCAGACCCGGAAGCTGAGATCGACCGTGGACCAGGGTTCGATTCCCCGCCTCGGCGGGTCTCGGCTCAAAAAATTCCACGGACTCGACAATTCTCGCTCTGGTGCCTACTCAACTCACGGGGTCACACTCTGCGACTCTGGGCAATAGCTTGCTTAATCTCCACTACGGCCCCTCGCGGCGGGATGCCTGGCTTTCACCCTGTGGACACCCTGCTGGGGTTTATCACAGGGGAATACCAGGACGGGTTCCCTAAGCAAGCGCCGGGACGCTCACGGGCAGCCGTGCGCTTTACAAATCCAGCACATTTACATTTACATTTACTTGTTAGCTAACAGACGTCCAGATTTACCCCCGCCCCCATATAGAAGGAATGTTTTAGCCAGAGGGTTGCGGAGTCAGCCCTGTCTAGATCTAATCCTGCAAGTTGAGTGCACGCCACGAGTAATTGGTGCCATACTCTTGGAGCCCCAGTTTGACTATGTATTCGTTCTAACTCTTTGACCTGACTGATCAGCTGATCTCTCAGTTCTGTGCAGACTTACGATCTGCTGCCGAAATGGCTATGAGCTTGTCTTTCTCTACAGCTTTCAGGGCCTCCCAGAGCATGGAAACAGAGGTCTCAGGGGTGTCATTGATGTCTAGATATGTCTTTATTACTTTTGTAACCCGTAATAGGACCTCAGAGCTTTGTACATGGGTCTCACGAAGTCGCCATGTCCCAGTGGGTCTCTCCAACAAAGGGAATTCCATCGTGACCAGACAAGGCCGCCGGCTCGATGTTATTGGCCACCGTGAGATTATGTACGTCCCTAGTCCCTAAGAAATAGTCAAATTGCTCAGGTGTTTAGTGTGCATGAGAGAAAAAGGTATATTAGGAATTCCGTCCAAAGATCTAGCAACCCTACCTCTTGCAGCCACTTGACCCCTCCCTTGGACAGAGCCCCTGTTTCTATGTCCTTCTATCTTTGTTGTTCTATCTTTATCAGTATCTAATACCAGGATGAGGTCCCCCCACCCATCGAGGAGTTCCTGCCGTGCATGAGAGGCCATAACCTCTGACACCTTTGAGTGAATTAATTGTTCTTGTCCCGCATAGAGAGTATATATGGAGCCCAGCACAAGAGAGTGGTCCCCTATGAACAAGTTGTATGCAAGAACTCTAGTCTTCAATTCCGCCACCTTGGGACCCACTCTACCCCTAAAGGACCTATCTACCAATATAGCCACTCCCACCAATTTAGTGCATGCGGAAGAAAACAAATGGTGAGGGAAGGTGCGGGAACATCGTCGATGCTAGTCCCTACCCAGAAGGTGGGTCTCCTGGAGTAAGCATATGCCAGCCCCTGAGTGTATGAGATAGGACAGTACTGCTCGGCACTTGACTGGATTATCAAAGCATTTCACGTTCAGCGAAAGGACGTTAAACTTTTGGCAGATCATGTCTACTATCTAGAAGGATAGTTCTGTGCTGTGCTCAACCGTTGTAGGGTCCGAGGCCCCCCCACCGCATGCGCCTACTCTCGATACCTGCATGAGTATACTTAGGTCCTCCCCTTGCAACATCAAGGCTGAGTACTGTTACCCAACAAAAACAAAACTAACTAAATACAAAAACATAGAAATAGCAAGGTCTAGTCCGGGACTGATACAACAGGTCCACAAGTTCCCAGGTGATTGTAGTAGGGGGTGCATGGTGTGGACCCAGACCCCCCCGCCCGCTGGGCCAACCCCTCAGTTAACAACAGATGCTATGCCCAGAGGGATCATGTGCTGTCCTTATTCTGCGGGTCTCAGGCAAGGGTCTCTAGAACTGCTCCAATGAGATTGTGGCCAGGTCAGGTTTAGGGCTAGTCCCATTTGCCTCCCCTTGATGGATTTGAGCGGGAAGATTAGGGTGTTGGGCAGACCAAAAATCGTGTAAGAGGGGAATCTGGGTATTGTGTGTCGAAATGTAGATCTATGTCGTCTAGGAGTTTAGTCCAATAGTCCGTTAAACGAGAGCAGTCCCATAACAGATGAAACAATGTGCCCAGGGAGGGGCATCCTCGCCAACAATCTGGGCTTCGCTCTGGGTTGCTCCTGTGGTGGCATACCGGGGTCAGGTACTAGTAAGTAACTATCTTAGTGGCGGTCTTTATGCTTGCTGTGTTTCGGGCTGTGTGCCTTGCCGTGTAATAGAATTCTCCCCATTTGGGGAGCCTTTTGTGTTAAAGTTCTCCCCAGTTCCCCTCCCACCATCTCTGGGTAGGGATGCTCAGCCACTGGGTAAGCTGGAGTAGAAAGGCATACAACTCATAAATGAACCTTTCATCACCAGTTTTTGTCACCAACCATTTTTCATAAGGTGTAAGCTACCTGCCCACCGTGTGGAGATTAGAAGAGTGTAAGAGCCAATGTCTTAGTTGTAAATAAAGCTTTCGGTCTCAGGTAAGTTATATTGTTGTCACAATTGGGGGAATGAGATTATCCCTTCTACATCAAAGAAGTGGCCCCCAGCGTGGCATGGTGACTGTCACCAGACTTTGAATGCCCCCTGCTACAGCCTCGGAGAAAAATCAGCATTGTTGAACAGGGGTGTAAGGTGGGGGAGGGGAATGAAGTGAGGCTCCGTCAAGTCGCTACCTGATCCCCAACCTCTATGATAGTCTTAGTAATGGGGGAGACTTGCAAGCTCTTTGGCCTATGCGCTTTCTCGAGAAAGGGTACTTTCCACAAGGGACAGCCAATGTTTCTCCGATTGGTCTATGCTCCACTCCAGGAGGTAGCACAGCTGCACCGCTTGAAAATAGAACGGAAGATTGGGCACCCTCAAGCCTGGGCACCCGGAGATACATAACTCAACTCCCAGCGCATTCGAGGCTGAGAACCCAACCACACTAATTGATTCACTTCTTTCTGCAAAGTGGGCATCATCCCTTTCGGGGGTGTGATCGGTATAGTCTGGACGAGGTATAAAACTCTCTGCAAAACAGTCATTTTAAGGGCAGCAATGCACCCAAGCCAAAAGAGGCAATGGCGTTTCTAGCTACTGAGGTCCTCTTTGACGCGGCGAAGTAGGAAACTGAAAGTTTAGGGGAACGGTTAAGTGAATTGTTGGGGTGAGTTGGATCCCTAGATACGGGATCGATCTGTGGGCCCACTATAAGGGGAATTAGACCGTTAGGCGGGCCAAGTGATTACAAGATATCAAGAGGCGAGGGCCTTTGATTTACTGCCGTTAATTCAGAAATCCGATGCACAGACAAATGTGGACAGTTCATCTAAGAAAGCCAGGAGGGAAGTGCTGGGGTAAACTAGAGAGACTAAGACATCATCGGCATATAGACTAATAGTGTGCCATTCCCTCCTCCCCCCGAAGGCGGTTCCTGTTATTTCAGGGCTGTCTCTGATACGTTGTGCCAAGGGCTCGATGTAAAGGGCAAACAGTAGGGTCGACAAGGGACACCCCTGTCTGGTGCTTCTGTTGATGGGGAAGGTCCATTAACCCTCACTGTTGCTGAAGGTAAGCTAGAACAGCTCACTACCCAGGCCCAAAAACGATCATCAAATCCAAAATGGGAGAGAGTCTTCTCTAGGTACCCCCAGTGCACATGATCAAACGCCTTCTCGGCGTCGACCGTAAGCAGCAGGGTCTCATCCTCTGAGTATTTGGCTTAATCTATTAAATGCAGTATATGCTTCGTATTATCTCTGCATTGTCTTTGGTGAATAAATCCAGCCTGGTCTGGGTCTGGCATCTGGGAGGCCAGACGTGCTGCAAGTATGCCTTTAAAGAGCTTGATATCCACATTCCAAAGCGATATTGGACGGTATGAACTGCAGTGCTCTTTGTCCTTCCCAGGTTTTGGAATGACTACTATGGCTGCCATCAGCATGGAAGAGGGGATGGATCCTGGGCCCGAGAAAGATTTGAACAGCCTTGTAAGAATAGGGGCGAAAATCTCACAGAAGGTTTCGTAAAATATTGCTGAATATCCATCGGGCCCGGGGATTTTAAAGGCTTCTGATCGGCAATTGCAGAGATAACCTCTTCCAATTTAATAAGGGATTCTAGTGAAGCCGCCTGTAGTGGAGTGAGTCGGGTCGTATTCGCTCCTTGCAGATATGAAGCGATGCACTGCAACTCTATATCTTGTCCCGAATAAAGGTCCGCGTAAACGTCTCGAAATTGTGAGGAGATAGATTTATCATCTAGCACTTCCTTACCCACCGGTGTGCGCAGCAAGTGGACTCCTGCTTGCTGCCATTGGGCCCTCTAACCACTGAGAAGCGTGGCTCAGTGGTTAGAGGCGGCAGACCCGGAAGCTGAGATCGACCGTGGACCAGGGTTCGATTCCCCGCCTCGGCGGGTCTCGGCTCAAAAAATTCCACGGACTCGACAATTCTCGCTCTGGTGCCTACTCAACTCACGGGGTCACACTCTGCGACTCTGGGCAATAGCTTGCTTAATCTCCACTACGGCCCCTCGCGGCGGGATGCCAGGCTTTCACCCTGTGGACACCCTGCTGGGGTTTCTCACAGGGGAATACCAGGACGGGTTCCCTAAGCAAGCGCCGGGACGCTCACGGGCAGCCGTGCGCTTTACAAATCCAGCACATTTACATTTACATTTACTTGTTAGCTAACAGACGTCCAGATTTACCCCCGCCCCCATATAGAAGGAATGTTTTAGCCAGAGGGTTGCGGAGTCAGCCCTGTCTAGATCTAATCCTGCAAGTTGAGTGCACGCCACGAGTAATTGGTGCCATACTCTTGGAGCCCCAGTTTGACTATGTATTCGTTCTAACTCTTTGACCTGACTGATCAGCTGATCTCTCAGTTCTGTGCAGACTTACGATCTGCTGCCGAAATGGCTATGAGCTTGTCTTTCTCTACAGCTTTCAGGGCCTCCCAGAGCATGGAAACAGAGGTCTCAGGGGTGTCATTGATGTCTAGATATGTCTTTATTACTTTTGTAACCCGTAATAGGACCTCAGAGCTTTGTACATGGGTCTCACGAAGTCGCCATGTCCCAGTGGGTCTCTCCAACAAAGGGAATTCCATCGTGACCAGACAAGGCCGCCGGCTCAATGTTATTGGCCACCGTGAGATTATGTACGTCCCTAGTCCCTAAGAAATAGTCAAATTGCTCAGGTGTTTAGTGTGCATGAGAGAAAAAGGTATATTAGGAATTCCGTCCAAAGATCTAGCAACCCTACCTCTTGCAGCCACTTGACCCCTCCCTTGGACAGAGCCCCTGTTTCTATGTCCTTCTATCTTTGTTGTTCTATCTTTATCAGTATCTAATACCAGGATGAGGTCCCCCCACCCATCGAGGAGTTCCTGCCGTGCATGAGAGGCCATAACCTCTGACACCTTTGAGTGAATTAATTGTTCTTGTCCCGCATAGAGAGTATATATGGAGCCCAGCACAAGAGAGTGGTCCCCTATGAACAAGTTGTATGCAAGAACTCTAGTCTTCAATTCCGCCACCTTGGGACCCACTCTACCCCTAAAGGACCTATCTACCAATATAGCCACTCCCACCAATTTAGTGCATGCGGAAGAAAACAAATGGTGAGGGAAGGTGCGGGAACATCGTCGATGCTAGTCCCTACCCAGAAGGTGGGTCTCCTGGAGTAAGCATATGCCAGCCCCTGAGTGTATGAGATAGGACAGTACTGCTCGGCACTTGACTGGATTATCAAAGCATTTCACGTTCAGCGAAAGGACGTTAAACTTTTGGCAGATCATGTCTACTATCTAGAAGGATAGTTCTGTGCTGTGCTCAACCGTTGTAGGGTCCGAGGCCCCCCCACCGCATGCGCCTACTCTCGATACCTGCATGAGTATACTTAGGTCCTCCCCTTGCAACATCAAGGCTGAGTACTGTTACCCAACAAAAACAAAACTAACTAAATACAAAAACATAGAAATAGCAAGGTCTAGTCCGGGACTGATACAACAGGTCCACAAGTTCCCAGGTGATTGTAGTAGGGGGTGCATGGTGTGGACCCAGACCCCCCCGCCCGCTGGGCCAACCCCTCAGTTAACAACAGATGCTATGCCCAGAGGGATCATGTGCTGTCCTTATTCTGCGGGTCTCAGGCAAGGGTCTCTAGAACTGCTCCAATGAGATTGTGGCCAGGTCAGGTTTCACTGTCCCTGGGGCTGGACGACATCTTTGCCATCCTGGGCGTCTGCGAGGCAGAGGCCCCATCGATTCCGGATCATGAGCCCCAGCAGATGAGCCTACTATCCCAAGTATTCGGCAAGTCTCTTTAAGGGAGCAGAGCTGGTAAAGCTTGCCCTCGAGGCGGAAAATTAAACGAAAAGGATGATCCTAAGAGTAGGAGATCCCAAGCTTCCGCAGGTGGGAGGTTGCCGGGCGGAAGTTCCACCTTTTCTGCAAGGTTATCATGGCCAGGTTTTGATAAACCGTTGGATTGTGTCCCTTAAAGGTTAGTGGATGTTTCTCCTGGGCCTTTCGCAAAATCGTTTTTTAGTTGAAAATCGTGGAGACAAGCCAGAATGTCCACTGATGGGGCAGATGCAGGCCTTGGCAGACTGACCCGGTGCGCTAGATCAATTTTAATCTCCAGGTGTGGCGAGGCTTCCAGAATGAAAAGGAAAAGATCCCTAAGATAGAGGGCCAGGTCAGTACCCTCCGCGGAGGATGGCACACCCTTATTTTTGAATGTTGTTTCGCCTCGAGCGG
The DNA here is from genome assembly GCF_964261635.1 of Lissotriton helveticus. Lineage (NCBI taxonomy): Eukaryota > Metazoa > Chordata > Amphibia > Caudata > Salamandridae > Lissotriton > Lissotriton helveticus. The sequence goes on from NC_136070.1 coordinate 340,438,204, forward strand.
TTCTCTAGGTCTTCCACGTGGGTCTGTAAGTCTATCTGCTGTTCCTGCAAGCACATCACCTCCTGCTGCAGGTGCTCCACTTCTTCATCGCACGTGTGTTTCTGGTCTTCGATCGCTGTGCCCCTCTCTCCTAGGGCATCCACATCGCATCTGGTCTCCTTAATGTCACTGTAGAGCTCGCATTTGATGCCCTGAAGGTCTCCACGCAGAGAGGAAAGAGCCTCCAAGAAGTAATGCTTGACCAGCTCCTCCCCCTCCAAGTCCTATGGCTTGTTTGTATTGGGTGTTGTCTGCCGATCCCCGCCGAAGTGCTGGGGGGCTAGATCAGCATGTCTTTAAGCTTTAAGGGACAATCTTTCTTCGCCTGCGCTGTTGTCATGACCTGGGGGAACCAAACCGCTCCCTGCTTGCGACTCCACTAAGCTGCTGTCAGTCCTCCAGAGGTGGGTATCCAGGCAAGCTTAGCAGGGGGTCGTAATTGTGTTCCCACAGGGTTGGGGCTCCAGTTCAGCCCTGTCTGTGCCCAGCTCCACAAGGCTCCCGCTCTGTCCCAAGTCTAGGGTTTATTCTTGCTTGGTACAAGAGGCGGATGCCTGGCCACCGAGCTCCCCTACTCCGCCGGGATCCGTTCACTATGGAGACTGGCTGCAGTATCCCGTGGCTTCCGTTATGTGTGGGGTCTCCAAAGTATTCACTGCTGCAGGTGCGGCCCATGCCCTGGCCAGGGCAAACACCGCATCCCAGGGTACAAATCCAGCCACCCCCGTCGGGGACAGGGTCACATGCCAGGGATGGGCGCCGCACCCATCCAGAAGCCCCTCCCCCGGTTCACCACTGGGTCATCGCTATATGGCTGCACCTCTCTACCCAAGCAAAGGCTCTTCCGCCACCCCCGATGGTCCTCATGGGGGAAGAGGAGGAAGTCACCGCCCCAGGTGCTGAGTCAATGTCAATTCTCTCTGTTCGTGGTGGTGATGTAGAAAGCCTCCATCCCTGTTAGTGTATCAGTTTATATATGGGGGATACACCACAGCTCACATCTAATGGGCAGGGAAAGCAGTGGAATCCGCTGGGCCCCACATGCGTCTTCTCTCGTTCTCTTCCAGCAGATTCAGATCGCCAGGTTGCTCTGGCACCAGGACACCCCAGAGCAGGCACTCCCACGTTGCTGCGCCACTCACAGCGGGACACCTCCTTCACTCAGCTCCCCCTGTGTGCTCTGGGCCACAGTAGCAGCTCCTGGGGCGCCTCAGGAACTCTCGGTGCCCGGGGCCATCATCGAGGCCCCCGTCGAAATCGCCACCCGATTCTGTCAGCTTTCACCGCAGTCACTGTTCGCAGGCCAGTCCCACACCGCTGATAGGGGCGCTCCCTTTGCCACACGGAGGGCAACTCTTGTTGTGCAGGTCCAGGCGCCGGTCAAGAGGCGGGCTTTACCGGAGTAAAGAAGCACCCCCATTGCGGTCGTGCCCAAGGCCGGCGCCCCCAACCCCCTCCCGGGTACTCTGGGTGCTGGGTGAATAACCTCTGCTGCAGGTGGCCCTTCAGAGCAGCTACGCACCGCGGGGCAGCGCTCTAGGCCGCGGCCCCCATCTTGCTCTGCTGGCCTCTTCCACACTCTTCCCCGCAGATCTCTGCCCTCTGCGTCAGGCGGGAGGAGAAGGCTCCCCACTCTGTGGTCCGTTGTCAGCTCACACCTGGGAGCTGTTCAGTGATTCTGCTGGGATATTTTATGCAGTAGGTACGGCCAGTGTCGGCGGCAGGGTTGTGGAGACAGGAGAGACAAGTCATACTCGCCTGCCATCTTGACCAGGCTCCCACAGCAAAACATATTTTGAGAATTCCAGACCCTTTACGAGGATGAAAAACCTGCCCTATTCTGCATGGCTGAACCCTTTCAATTTGGAGGATGCAATGTCTGACTGGCAGAAGGTCCCGATCAACTGCCTGAACTTGGACCTATAAGCAGGAGCTTCTTCCAGCTTGTTAAAGCCTTTTTGGATATTGGCCTTGCCTCAATTGAAGCCCTCAGAAAGTCACATGAGGCCAGAGACAAGGAAACAGCACCTTGAAACCTTTTATTGGAGACCATAAGATGGCTGCCTGGTGATGAAACTCCCTCTCTGCACCACCTATTTTTTTGTTCTATTTCTTCAATTGATTCTACTATTGTTGCAGTTAGTCAGCGACTGGTTGGCTTGAGCTGCCTGATGAGAGATTTGTGCAGTATGAGGTGAGCCCTCTCTGCCTATGAGTTTGTACCTGAATCTTCGAGGAGGGTCCCCTGTGGCTGGGGAGCCGCTCATAGAGAGGCTCTGGGGTGAGATGCAGTCAGCTATCCCCATTTTAGGGGCCAAACACCACTTCACCAAAATTTACGTGGGAGGCTTCCCTCTGTGAATCCAGTAACATACCTTCAAAACTCAAACTCCTCTCTTTCCTTTCAAGTTAAAAGGAACAATGTAAATTGATCCCCATTTAATATACTTTGGTTCTGCATTGTTTTAGATGTTCACGGACATCAGGCTTGCAAATATTTAATGTTACCGACTTGGTGTAAATAACTACTTTTTGATGGGAGGATTCTAGGGCTCCATTTTGTAGTCTGCTGTTCGCAGTGTCATTGAATGCAATCATCACGTTTGAAACACTGTTTAACTTTAACAATGTGTTGTATCCTAGTTTCAATGTGTTCATTCTCTGCCAGTGAGTTCCTCCTAGAATGATGTAATATGGAATGTTGGGGGTCAGAGACTACAGTTGGAGAAGGGCTGAGCAGCTTGCTGGCGGCTCCTGGTGGGGCTAGTCCTGGACTGAACATAACTGATCGTTGTGATATATACTCTTCGTTTTTCAGGACTCAGCTGATGTTCTGGATCAATTACTGATTGTGAACATTATACGGTGTGCATTGCCAGAGATCTTGGTGTCTCTATCATAATGTCTTTCCATTACAGCTCTAATGTATATTGTGTCGCTTCTATCACTTTAATTCGTATTTGTATTTAAATATAATTATATATTTTAAGATATTGTTAAATGCTGTGTACTCACAACACTTGCTAGACAGCCAAATCTTTAATGCACATTGTATTATTGTGCTGTACAGTGTATAGGCTTGTTCAACGCCACCTATATTCTGCTAGACTTTGACTGTTCATCATAGGTGACCTGTAGAGTAAAAGAGGTTTAGTAAGATCAACTTCCCATCACACATTAATTACACAATGCCCAGATTATTAGATAGCACTAGTTCTCTCACTTTTATATTGTGTGGAAGTCCCTGCACCTGTGTGCAACTGGGGAAAACATTACGTTTATTTGGACCATAGTTCATTAAACCAAGCCTTATTCAAACATATTACAACTTCCTATATACAATATAGGTATACTAAAAATATCAATTAAAATACATATAATACCTTCATAATATCCCAATGGTTCCAGCCACATATATGAACCATTATAGCACTGTATGTTTCAATGGAATTATCTATAGATGAAACTACTTTTAATTGCATAATATATCCATTCTAAAAATCCCTTATAATACAAGATACATCAAAAGTATAGGAGGTGGGGAGTCGAAGTCCCAATTAAAAAGTATTAATAAATTACATTTGCAATAGTCACCCCAAACCACAAAGGAAATACCAACATTCAAAATTCAGATTGCATGCAAGATCCTTACCGACCCCCCTCCCCCCCCCCCCCAACCCCCCACGTATTCTATTTCCTAACAGCTGCTAAAAAGCAGCTTATGGTACAGGAGATACCTAAAAAGTGCATCTCAAACAATATTTTTAAGGCATCTAGCCTCATTCCTATAGCATATTTCATTAAAATAAGCTGTATAAACTGTTGCCTAAAATATACAAAATATAACCAGTCAACTAACATACACATACTGGAGCTTTTTGAGTTCAACCTACACTTGCAGAGACGTCCCGCATCCATCATCCTCCGCATATCTGGGAAATATCAACACCGAAGATTTAACCCAACCCTGGCCTTCAAGGTTTGGGGGTTTTGAGAGATATGGGAAGTTTGTGACATCCTGACAATAATTATGTAGATACTATGTCGAGTTCTTTGTGATGAGATAGCTTAAGTTCTTAATTTTGGAATCTACGGCAGCCTTTTTATTTAGTTTCGTTTTGCTACAGTTATTTAACTCCACAATACCGAAATGCTCTAAGTTTACATATGAGCCACATACTTTAGTCTGCGCCTAGTATCTCTTTGCCCATCATAATTCACTGCTGCAGATTTCTTTGATGCAGAGCAAAGATATGTTGTCTATTGAAAATTCTAGCAAACTTTGTCAAAACCATATAGTTATGTTAGCTGAGATATTATACGAGGAGGTTAAATCAAGTTCTATGCAAATGGCTTGTATTACCAAGCGCAGAAGAAGACTCGAGATTTTTTAAACATCAGCCTTCTGTTTCATTCCAATCATCTAGCACAGCAAGACTTAAAACTGCTGTGCCATTCAGCATGTTTAGCATGGGGGGGAGGGGGTGCTATAACTTTATAAGCCACGATCACCTGGATCAAACAAGGGCCACCAAATTCTCTCATAAACTTCTTTGAACCCCACAGATGTACAAGCTTTAAATCTGAGAAAGTTTAAATTAGTTTTCTACTACAGATTTTTTTTTTTTTTAAACAGATTTTATTGAGTGCATGGTGGAAACATGTCAAGTAATGCTCTGAGAACCAGAGACAATCACTAGAAGCAAGTTATCAATCACAAGTTACATGCAATTATTTTCATTGATGAGCAAACAAGTGAATAACACAGTAATAAACAAGCATTTACAATGCAATAGGTCTCGCAGCATTAAAGTTTGAGTTATTGGCATTGTGTATGACAATGCGTTGCTTAACATTTTTAGCAAACTTTGAATTGGTGAGCAGTGAGGGTATGTGCAAGAGTATGCTGTTGCTCACAGCAGTTATTATTCACACAGCTCTGATGATGCACCTCACGCACGGGGCTGACGCAGTCACACATTTCCCGGGAGGCTGTAGCCACAGGAGAACCAATTTGAAAGTCCAAGACCCCTGCTTGTGCCTCTGTCATGCTCCCCCTCGCCTCCACCCCAGCAGGAACAGGGCGGCTTAGAGAGATAGAGAGGGTAGAGGGGAAAGTGATCAGAAAAGGAGTAAAGAAGGAGAAGGCGATTGGATAGATGGAAAGAGAGAGGATGAGAGTGCAAGGAGATTAGGAGGGCATGGCTGGTTTAAGGATTTTTCGTCAAGGCTGCTTATGGCTGCTTATGGTTCCCATTCCAGCCCTGCTGTCACTGACTTTTTTGTGGCATTGGTAAAAGCGTCCTTGCCCAACCAATCATTGTGGTATTGGTATTCTTGACGCCCCAAACATCAAAGATGGGCAGTTACTGGTGGAATATTTTCTGACTGCAGTTGAGACCAAAAGAGAGAACTTGAATTAACATTGGCAACTGGCTTCCTTAAAACTTAGAAAGTTCTGGTGTAGTGAAGGGGTATGTCAAAAAGTGTTGGAGATGTAAAGAAGCAGAACATTCTTTTTACTTCAGTAGTTGTAATAAATCCTAAGGGAGAACTATGAAGAAAATCGGTTTTCTCAAGAAGTGGACCGAACAGGCCTCCTTTCGCCTGACTTTTCTTTTTGATTTTAAAACCCTTGGCATAGATGCCTACCTTCTGATAACGTTTCTGAACTAGGTCAATCCCTCCTCTGCATTCTATGATAAGGTTTTTGCCTTTAGCAAATGTAGAAGTTTGAATTTCAGCTAGGGCAAAAGCGTTCATGGAGGACACTGGACAAACCTCAGTGTGCCCAAACTAAAGGCAGAGTTCCTTCCACCTATGGTGCCATCGACCTAAAGGCTGATATCCTTCCTCCAATGGAGTCAACTGGTACTGAGGCGGAGGGAGAAGTCAGTGAAGACGTCCATCTCCTTCGAGTGACTTACACCTCTAACTCTGGGCTGGTGTTTGTTATAGGCTGCTGCTACTACTAATTGTATTATAAAGGCAAGAGTGTACGGTGCTTTCACTTTTTTCAAATCGTTCAAGCAAAATTCAGCTGAGCCGCCCACGAACTGAAAATAAATGAAAATGCAGACAAGGAGCTGAGCTGCCCTAAATGCAAGAGGCCACGATCTCGCCTTTACAACTAGACCGCTAGCAGAAGCGGATACAATGTCTGAGTTCGATCGACTGCTCTTTATTATAAAATACTGCGCCATTAAATGTGGTCACAGAGTAGCACGAGCCCAGACAGAAAATACCATTACCAGGCAGAATGAAGGTACACAGCGCCATACCACAGACACTGCATCTTAAGCCCTCTAGGGGCATAAAGGGCAGGGCATCAAGTGCTGGATAATGGCCAAAACCCTCATAATTGAGTTCTTTGCTGTAAGATGAAAAGGGGAATCAATTAGGCATGCTGTTAAAACGAGAAATGCGCGAAACACAAATGAATTACATTACGAGCATGCCTGTGTTTCAGGCACTTACTTGCAAGGCTGAAAGGAGACCCCGTGATGAGATACGAAAGCAGAGCGACAGAGCTGCTGAACAGGAGAGCGAGCCCTTCTTAAAATGGCCAATGACTGCAATATGTGCGCACGCACTCGAAAACGAAACCTAGCGTGGGGGCGGGACTTCCGTCTTGTGCGCGAAGCCCGCGCCCACGGAGTTCCTGGTCCGAGGAGCAGAGGTGACGCGGGGGTCCCATGCCCGAGGGAGAGCCCCGCGGAGGCGACAGAATACCGGATTGGCGGTAAGTGGGCCTTAGTTTGGGGGGGGCGCTCGTATGTGTGTGTGTGTGTGTGTGTGTGTGTGTGTCTGTGTGTGGGTGTGCGCGCGCGTGTGTGTGTATATGTGTGCGACGGCGGTGGGGAGTGTCTCTGTGTGCGTGTATGTGCGCTCGTGTGTGTGTGCGCATGCGTGCAGGGGGAGGTGTGCCTGTGTATGTTTGCGCTTCCCAGGAGACGGCCACAGCGAGCGCGTTCGCGCGCACGAGGCCTGCGTCGATCGCCTTTTTGGAGATGCGCGCGGCCAGGTGCTGTCTCCTGGGAAGCAGACCCAGCAACAATAGATCTCTGGCGAGACAGCGCTTACGCGCTGTTCAACGCCACGAGACCTAAAAAGGAAGGTAGTACAACCCCCGCCGCGCCACCCACCCACAACCCCCCCCCCTCCCCCCACGCGCGCCGCTGCCTGCTCCGCCTGTGTTTTGCTTAAAACATATTACACTTGCCAAACGGGCCACAGTGTCTTTGTGCACCTCAAGCTGTCAATGAAGCTGAAATGCATCCTCCTCAGGTGGAGGTTCCAAGTCCAGACCCCGGAAGTCCGCCCACCTCTTCCATATCTTATAGTGCTTTCGAGGACACCCCCTGGCCACGTATATTGGCTGGTCCAGGCCCATACAGAAATCCATCCCATTCTTCCAAGCTATAAGTGATGGGGCTCGGGGTGCCTTCCAAGATCTTGCAATGTCCCTTTTGACCAGGGTTAGCCCCAACAATAACAGATGGCGCTTATACCGATTGCCCCCCACCCCAGCCAGTACGTGTAGAAGTGCCAGCTTGGGATCTTTCTGAAGCACCCAGGCTAGGGCCTCATTCAAACATCTGAAAACCCCATCCCAGAACTTCTTTACAACCCTGCAGTCCCATACTGTATGCAGCAGCGTACCCTCCTCCGATCCACACCCAAGGCAATCTGGGGATGCTATGAAACCCGCCCTCCACAAGCGCTGCCTAGTGTAATACACACGATGAAGGTACCTGAATTGTATTAGTCGCAAGCGCGTGGAGATGGCCGCTCCCCTGGGTCCCTCCAGCGCCTCCACCCAGTCCTCCTCATCAAGATCCCCAACATCCCGCTTCCCTAGGCTGTGCAAGGTCCGTGGAGAGATTTTTTAAAATATCATGCCCAGGTATTTTTAAGTGGAGGTCTGTTCTACTAACATATTTCCAATTTAACTTTTATATGTTTTTATTTTCCTCCACATTACTAATATATTTGTTTGATCTCTGTTTAATATAAGGTCACATAATTTGCAGTAAATATTAAAAGCTTGCAGTTTTCTTTTCAAACTCACCTGGGTTACATCTAGAATAACTAGATCATCAGCATTATAGTAACCATAAGATATGACAAATACCACTTGGTAGATATTTAGGCAAGGAGGTAGATCAGTCAAATAAAAGAAAAACAGCGCAGGAGCTAAGAGACATTCCTGCCCAAGCCAGTTTGAAATTGGGATTTTCTGTGAAAGGGTCCCATTAATTTCTAACTCCACTCTTACCCAATTATCACGATATAATTATTTTAATACAAGACGACACTTAGAAATGCCCACTCCTGTCAACTTTTGCCAAAGTGGATTTCTATTAACTATGTCAGAGGCTGACCGGACCAAAACAACAGAACTGGTTACCTCTTGTTTCTATCGCTTTTTTAACCATGGCCCAAACACAAACTGAAACAATGATCTATACCGGAGTGCTTGCCCTTAAATCAACCTTGTTCAATTGGAATTAAGATATTATCCTCATTCCAGTCCTTTAGGTAGAGGAGGATTCGTTTAGCAAATATGTTGGCCCTACATCGATTAAGATGATCTGACAATAGTTTTTGGGACATTTGGATAATCTTTTTTAAAGATTGGTTTTACTATAGCACCCTTTCGGCTCTGGGAATTTTGCAGTCTTCAAAAATCCATTAAAGACAAAATTAAAGAAGTTGGCCCATCAGTCTTGATTAAATTTAACTATGATAGCTGAGACATTGTCCAGGCCACAGCTCTAGTAAGATTTATACTTACTATTGCCTTTTATATTGCACTGCGATTAAACCAAACAGAACACAGCATTCTATTATCAAATGTTCATGGATACTGCAATGTTCTCTTTGGGGGACCACCAGGCAATCAGCTACCTTGTTTATTACCATATTTTGCCAATTCAGTATATCGTTACTAGTTGCTTTAGGATTTCCCAGATCAATAGACAATTGTAAATTAAATAATAAGGCAAGTTGCAACTTGTTTATATGAGTAGTCAACCTCTTGGGTACTCATTTGCCAAAGGCAACACTTGATCCATATTCAAGATCTCTAATTGCGAATCAGTGTATAGGGGGCAGTGGTCACTCCCTTTTACCCTCAAAATCAGAAAATGTTTGCAAAGATTGTAAAACCATACCTGAATGAAAACGTAATCAATGGGGCCTTGCAGACTATCAGCTGGAGATCTCCCATTTAGACAAATAAAACCTAAATCTACTAGATATTGTTGCATTCACATTTCACAAAGGAAAGTTTGGAAAGTTAGCCAATGGTATATTGCATACTTCATGCATATCTGCCTGATCTAGATCTGTCCGAGCTGGATTGAGATGCAAATTGAAGTCCCTCTTAATCATAACCGGAGCTTGTTTATTAATAGCACAAAGATGACTGATAGCTTTCCAAAACTGCATTACAAACTTTCAGCTTGGTTGTTTCTCAACCTAGACAACATATATATTTATTACTAGCGGTTGATCATGGTTTACAATTTTAGCCTTATGATATATCATCGTCGCTTGTAGCCTTTCACATTTAGTATTTACCCTTGTAATTTGTTTGACAATTTTTGTGGATACCAAAGTTAGTAGGTCGCTCCCTCAGTCAACCTGGGCCCTTATGTCGAGCCGCACAAACATTCTGCTAAAAAAAAACACAGAATCAATAAATATTCCCAGATAGCCAAGTCTCCTGCAAATAAATGAGATTTTCTTGTAACATTTTGTTCCAGCAATCCTTACCCATCAATCTCCCAAGATCATGTACAAGCCATGATATTATCCCTAGGCTATCTGGCAGGCACCTTTCCTAATCATTAATACTGAAACAGGAGGTGTCTTTCACACACTCACATTCAAGGCTTGAGAATCTGTTAGTCAGCCTCATATTACAAACTGGATTTGTACTAATTCTGCGTGGAATACTAATTTTACTACTACCTTTGTGGAGATCTACTATCCTTCATTGGGCAACACTGCGAGCTCACAGAAGGTGTGCTAAAATAAACACTACATAACCCAGCATTATGGTTATGGATGGCAACTCCCTCATGTGAACTTATTTCTTCCCTTTGTACTATACTGATGCAATATGCATTTAATCCAAATTCAGAATCCAATATCAAGCTTTGTTTCAATTTTGAATAGAAAACTACTTTAGATATCTCTTTCCCTACTTTAGTGTTTACAAACAAGAGTATGAGCAGACAAAGCTGAGCTGACCGTCATATATACAGCATTCCAATACTTGGGGAAACAAATTGTAGATATATTACACAAGCCATGTCAGCCAATATTGTACATCTGATAGACATTCATGGACACACAATTGTGGACCACTCTGTTGCTGCAATGGGTGGCATTAAGATGGTTATTCTCCCCAAGATTACATATACATTGCAAACCATTCTCCATATCTAAAGCTACCATCGACTCCTTCACTTGTTGGATACAATCATAAAGGGGTAGTGGCTCAAATCGAGTGGCCTTTACCAAATGTTGTAGTCAACATATGATAAATGGCTGGCATTGGTCGATACAGAATCTTATTATCGAGGATCACACCTTTTGGGACTGAACGACTGGGTACATGGCTCAGTTGATGACCCGACATAAAGACTCGAGAAGAGTGCTCATATTAATGGCCTTCAACTAATAATGTCCTCTGTTTTTTCAACTGGTTATCAGCTTTTCTTCCTGGTTTTTTCTTGTTTTATTTACGCATTCACAAAATACAGTTAACTTCTGTACTTCTTACACTTCTTTTGATTTATGACTATTTCTTTGATTCATTAATAAGATTCTTTCATTTCCTCTGAGTTGTATCCCTCCTTTGTCTCTCCTTTGTGAAATGAGGTTTATTTAAAAAAACAATAATTTGTATTTATAATTGGCCAATTGCCTCATGAATGACTAATAGAATTTTTCTTTTTTCATTCTTTCAATTTGCTTCCTACAACTCTCCTCTTTATTCTGTCTTTTTCTTTTACTGGTCCTCATTCATTGTTTAAAGAAAACCTTTGGTACATATGGCATTAATACTTATTATATATGCCTTGTTTTGGGAAAAAACGTGGCCCTGATGAAGCAAAGTGTGATGTGAAACTCGTGTTGGCCTGTGTTGCTTATTTTGCTAAAAAATAAAACAAATTTTTACTCCAAATATGCATCTGAGAAAACCTATCGACTTAATGAGGAGACCTCAAACCCAGTCCATTTTTCCTGTACCCTACGAAGAGTTGATCGTCCACCGGGAACTCTTTTGTGCAATCAAGGTATATTGACAACAACTTTTTGAGTCCAGATGGTGTAGTCTTTCCTATTCTTTAGAAGATTGGACAGGAGCATAGAAGGTAGGCAAGGTAATGTTCTGGCCTGCACACAAAAGAGTCACAACCGCCCGGAGTAAGGAGGCACGTGTCCAGAGTACCAGCTGGTCCAGATAGAAGGAGGTATAAGGAGGGCGCAAAAAGAGTCCCTCGCGTTCACTGACCCTCTTGGCCGATGTAATGGCCACTAAAAAAGCAGTCTTGATGGATAATAACCTAAGAGGGCAGCTGTGCAGCGGATCAAAGGGTGTGCACATCAAAATGGTTAGGACCAAATTTAAGTCCCACTGGGGCATGACGCATTGCCTGGGGGAAACGTGCTATAAACCTTTGAGGAACCTATCCACAACAGGTCACTTGAATAACTAAGAATGGTCTGGCAACCACAAAAATGATGTAATAAGCGCTAAATAGCCCTAAACTGTGCCCACAGCAGAACCATGCTGGAGCAAGGATAGAATACGCAGAAGAACCTGAGAAAGGAGTGCCGAGAGGGGATTGATGATACTGGGTGCACATCATGTCACCAATTTATCCCAGCGGCAGGCCTGGTGAAGGGACACCGGGCTGCCAAATAACATTACAGACTTCGGGAGGAAGGTCAAAAGGTGTCAACTGTCACTGCTCAATATCTATGCATTAAGCTGGAGGGTACGCAGGTTCAGGTGCAAGATCCTCCCCTGTTTGCTGAGACAGAAGATCCTCCTGAAGATGCAGCCTTATCCGGATACCAATGCTCATTCTCAACAGCTCAGGACACCAGGTGGTGAACCACCAGGGAAATGCCCCGGTGTTCCAGCCATGTCCATGTGCACACAGCCTCTTGGCAAAGTGTCAAGGATCTGACCCAGCCCTGTTTGTTGCAGTACCACATAGCCGTGGTGTTGTCTGTAAACACCAGCACGAGCCTTCTCTTGATCGAAGTAAGAAAGGCTTTCAATGCCAAGTGGATCGCTCAACGCTCCAACAGGTTGATGTGAAGCCCAGATTGTGCGAAAGACCACCGTTTTCTGATCTCCCCCTCTCCTAGATGGCCGCCTCAGCCCAGTATTGGTGCATAGGTTACTACAGTCAGCTCTGGTTGGGGAAGAAAGAAGGGTCTGCTACTGACCCAACCACAGTTCATCAGCCATCAATGCAGATCTTTCGCAGTTCCCTCTAAGGTCTGGGATTGTCTGAGAGATTCCCCAGATGCTGTGCCCACTAGAACTTCAGGTCCCACTTCAGAGCCCACTTCTGCATGTGTTATAAGCAGGATGCAGGAGGCTTTGAGGCCAAACAGCCTCACAGTCAGTCTCACTGAAATCCAGGATAGAGGCTGAAACATCGATATCATAAATATACTGGAATACCTGAATATACTGGCCTCGCTGCTCAGGAGGATTGGACAGAGTCTTCATTGTGTCCAGAACAGCTCAGATGAAAGGGAGTGTCTGAGAGGGAGCCAGGTGTGACTTTAGCACATTGATAGTGAACTCCAGTGAGTGCAGGAGGTTTGCTGTAGTCTGGAGGTGGGAGATGACTGCCTGGGGTGAGACAACCTTCAACAGCCAAACTTCGTGTTAGGGTAAGTCTGGGGCCCATGACCTACGCAGATTTGCTTCAACCACCACCATCACCTTGGTAAACACCCGAGGGGCACTGATAAGGTCAAAGGGGGATACGGCAAACTGAAAGTGCTCTTGGCCCACAGTGAACTGCAGGTAACATCTGTGGGCAGGTAGGACGGAAATGTGGAACTATGCATCCTGCAAATCCAACACTACTATCTAGTCTCTCAGGGGCAGACAGGACTTGAGCGAGGGTCAGCATTTGGAATTTCTCCTTTTTCAGAAAGAGATTGAGAAATGGCATGTCTAGGATAGGACAAAGGCCTTCATCCTTTTTGGGCACCAGAAAGTAGCGGGAATAGAAACCACAATCTGCTTCTGATGCCAGCACCCTCTAGATGGCTCCCTTGGCGAAGAGAGCCAATACTTCCTGACGGAGCAAGGGGAGGTGTTCCTTCATCAGCCAGTCATAAGTGGGTAGCATGGGTGGAGGGGTGGCCACAAAGGGGATGGAGTAGCCCAGTTAGACTACCTGTAAAACCTAAAGGTCTGATGTTATCAGCCTCCAGTGGTGCAGGTGATGGCAGACCAGGAGGGTCGGAACTGCAGCAGGCATAGAGGAAGGTTATGGTTTCATAAGCGGTGCTTTAGATCCATTAGAGGATCTAAGCGGCCCAACTGGTGCCAAGCGTGAACCCGCTGACAGGGATTCAGTGGGTGCCATTCCTGAACCTATGGGGTCTAAATGCTCTTCACAAGGGTCAGGCCACCCGAATATGAGGTGCAGGGCCTCATAGAATTTTTTCAGATTGGTGGGGTCACTCCAGCTCCAGAAAAATCAGGAAAGTTTGGAGTGGGCCCTGTCTCACGCTCTGCCAAAGCGCAGTCCTGGAGTGCGGACACTCCCACGTCTCATCCGAAGATCTAGACAGCACGGCTAAGCCAAAGATCTCTTCAACTTCTTTGATTTTTTCTTGCAGTGGGCGTTAGCCAACAACTTTGAACAAGATGTCAGTCACTAGGTCTGGCTTTGCGAACAGCCCATGGACCTTCCACATGACCGGGATCTTGAACGTCGCGGGTTCATCCAATATATAGTGGCAAAGAGCTTGAGGGAATGCTCCCTCTGCGCCTTAGGGTGCAATGTGCGGCAGTCCTTGCAAGTCTTTGAGTCATGGTGCCTCAATAAGCACCACAGACAACAGAAGTGTGGATCTGCCTGTGATAGGCAGCACATGGTTGGAAACCACTGGTAACCGTGTCAAACCAGGAGAGAAATCTCTTGACAATGTTTGAATAAAAGTTGAGAATTTGTTTTTTTAAAAGTAACCAAGGGTAGCTCGTCACGGATCAGTGCTATCAGGCACAGAAAGGAAAGAACATTACCACCCACCGGCACAGGAGTAATGCTTGACAAATTCCAGATCCAGACTGATGCCTAGGGAAGATTGTAAGGCAGTGGTTTTCAACAGTTTGATTCCTGAGGCCCCCCCCCACTGACTCACTACTGGCAGTCAGGCACCCCCTAGCAATTTGTACGATTTAAATTTCACATTAAAACAGTAATTCGGAAAAAAATACATTAACAAGTACACATCATACAAATACTAGAATTACTAACTATTTTATTATTTGATATTGAAAAAATATGCAAACATCGAAAAATATTAATGGGAAGTTTGGTGCAGCATCTTGGCGACTAACTTTTCAATGTTTGGTTTTATTACGTAATGTTGAATCCTCAGGTCAGATTCTACAGTTGCAAAGCGATTTCTGCATTTGTTTTTTAGGTACCTAAGATCTGAGAAAGCTTTTTCACATAAATGCATTCACATACATGCCAATATTTTGGAAGAGGAAAGTGGGAGATTTAATTTTTTATGGGGGTAGAACCTATCTCCCACATTCACATCTATTGAAGCAGAGGCAATTTTAGGCGGGAGACTACCTGAATCAGGTCTATTGAAATGTATGGATATAGCTGTCTATTCTGCTTCTGCCAGGGCGGAATGGGAACCCAAGGCAGGCCTGGCAAGTTTTGACAGATCAGCCCCAGTACGGTGCATAGCGAGCTAGCCTGTCCACTACAAAGGGAGGCTTCAGGGTTTTCTTCCCCCAAGAAAATTTGGAAAAAATGGCACAATCTACAATACATTTGTCATTATATATTCAATTTTATTAGCTTTTAAAGCATAGTTAATGGTGACCATACGGCGCACCAGGATACAAAAGTCTTTGTTGGGGCTCTTCAATGATTCCATCACTATCACCCTCCAACAGTGCCTCTCATCTCACCATAGCCCCTCAGTCCCATGTATTTCATTAGTTTGAAACTCTTGCATGCTCATGACGAGCTCAGCTCGTCATGAGGCACAGTGGCGCTGTGCTTATGACAAGCTGAGCTCGTCATGACCTCCGCGGAACGCCCACGCGGGGATAATTCCCCTGCTGTGCTGGGCAATCTATTGAAACAGGCGTGGTCATGACTAGCTCAGCTCATCATGAGCACAGCGCCACCGTGCTGCGTGACGAGCTCGGCTCGTCACGAGCACCGTGGTGCGGTGCGCGGCCCCCTCCCCCCAGCACCGCGTGGGAATTAGCCCCGCGGCGAAGGGGTTAAAGCACCTCTCATACCACTGTAGGTAGGGTGTTGGACCGCTAATCATCAGACACATACAGAAACATGGAATCGTACAACAAGAATCACAGCTCTTCTGCAGAAAGCTTGGGTACGTCCTCAAGACCTACCCCCTGGGAATGTGTCACGGACCTCTGGGGGTCCGTGCTCCACAGGTTGGGAACCGCTGCCTTAGGGGACAGTACACATTTTGGCCGATGGCTTGGCTGGAGTTGTAGCCATAGTTGAAGTTTATTTCCTGCACCGCTGTTTGGTGCTGTTGCCTCATGTACACTGTGACATTCAACTGTAACCTTGGATAGTGGTGAGTGTATTTGTCAAAAGTTTCATGGGGTTAGAAGCTTGCTTGATGGGGTAGATCATTCAACGCTTACAGGTGGGAAGATGAACAACAATCAGTCTAAAATTGAGCATTAAAATGTCAGATTTGAGCATCATGAATGAGAAAATAATAATAACAGTGTAATAGCAGAAATCTCCAAAGGCAGGGCTGCTGTTTAAAACACGCAAAAGACAGAGAGATATTTTCATTTAGCTTTATTTTTATTCAATACATGTCTCACAGTACAAAACAAGTCAGCTTCTCAGTGATAATAGCCAAATGGCTATAAATACCACTCAAGCGCATGAAACAATTAAAAAAAATATTATTAAACTCAACGAATACTCCTTGAGTAGAGTCCACCTTAAGTTGTTTCACTGAGGAAAAAAGAGCCGCCATACAACAAACATTTTTGGTACTCAAAATACAGCCCTCCTATGATGATTTCCCCCGCCCCCTCCTCCCCCAAGATCGATACAACTGGAAATATATGACTCCCTTAGTCTAAGAGTTTCTTCCCACCTCAAGAAGGGATTGAGCAGAGACACATATGTTGGAGTGTGTAAGGACCCAGGCCTTTAAGCAGTAAACCCAAGAGTGGAGATGCAATCAAGTAAAGAATAGAAACTGTCTAGAGGAAATATATGGACGGGTGAAAGTGCAGTGTGCTTAAGGGCGAGGAAAGACCCGGGGTCGAGAGGGAGCCCTCTTGACTTGGGTGTTGGGGAGGTGAATTCTTCATTCATGGGGGTAGGCCGGTGATTGGGAGTTAGAGCAGAATAAGGGCGCCGGAAAGAGGAAAAGAAAGTAAGATAGGGGGAAAAAATGGTGAAAGACACCGATCACTCTGTCAAGAGTTATGGCAGGCACTTCATTCTCAAAGCTTCAAGGATGGCCTAAAGACTACAATGGATGTGTTATTGATATACACAAAGTAAAGGTTAGTCGGTACAAATTCAGGATGGGCTTGAGCATCTGCATCTGGCCTAAGAATTAGGTGGTACTGCTGGAGAGACACATCTTTCTATGTAAAACTGTGCCAATGAATTTGCCTGATGTTTGTCACTTCATGAGATATTTAGAACACTGAAGTACTGTGAAGGTAAGCTACACTGCAAGCCAAGGGTGTATGACAAACAAATCATGAATGCCTACATTTGGGGACTGTCACATATGGTGGCGGCATCTGTTTGTGATTCTAATGTGATTTCTGTAGGGATATGGAAGATACGGCATGGTGTGTTTCATTGTATAAGTTCAGCTATGGGCAGTCTTTTCTTGTGGACAGATGTGTGCATTGGTTCATTGAGCATTTCAATACATTCCTCAATCTTCCAGCTAGTACATTAAGGTTTTTAAGGTGTTGCACCCAGTGCTGTGTTTTGTGGTTGATTGTCATCTTCTGGTGTCTTTGTTTGCTGCTTTGTTCATTTTATGCTATAAATGATCTATTAGTTGACCTGTAGCCGAGGTTGTTTAACATTTACACCCTGTTGTACTAGTTGGCACACTGTGGATTGTATTGTAGGTCTGTGGTACTGATAGCTTGTGTTATGCATTGGTAATATTAGCTATTTGTGGAAAAGAGATACAAATCATCCAAACATTTACACATTTTTAAGTGCCGTCTTACCAAGTAGAATAAGCAAGTACTGGCCCAGAAACATAGTACAAAATACTTGGCGCCACCAGATACTGTGTTGCTCAAATAATACAATTTCAGATGCAGGCAAAGAACATACAACAGATATCGCATGCATAAACAGACAAGCTTACCTGGATAGCCTTCCAAACTTGTTCTGACGTTATTCACAGAGGGATAAATCTAATAAGACAGAATAAACCACAGCCTCATTATCATGCACATTGCATAAGTGCACTTTTCCCAGAAAACCGCAATTTACATTTACTAAAGTTTGACCAGATATCCGAGTCTAGTGAAGCTACCAATATTATTCACAAATTCCACATTTCCTTTTTTGTGCTATAATATTTCTCTATTGAATAAACATCAATTATGTAAAATTAATTCAACTAGTCTCATTATTTGGTCCGACTTCCATTGTCCTGAATTTATAATAATGACTGCATACAGTCCATAGTACCCGCTAATTTTGTCGACAATATGGTTACAGAATTCCCTGCCAGAATACACTAGTGTTTTTTAAAATCTACACCTTACATAAACAACTGCAGTGTACTTACCTGGTCAGGAGTTTCCACAATGCAAGGTAACCCAGGAACCTTCTGGCACTGTGTAAGAAATTGAATTTTGGTTGGGGGGTGGGGGGGTGCGGGAGAGGGGAGGGAGTCAGGGTGAAAACCCAATTCAAGCTACAACCACAATCCTTCTCAGGGGAAACTACAAAAGTCCCTAAATTCACCTCTCCTTAACCTTCTGGTAGCTCAGCACAAAAGCAGTGGATTACAGACAGTGTTAAATACTTATGCAGCACACAAACAATATTAAAGTGAAATCATAAGGCAAGAAAAATCCCAAACCAATTTAGAAAACTAGGATACATTATAATAAGTAAAATTACACCAAGGAATTACATCCAATCAGTAGAACCGGAGATATGAATTGATAAAGATTTTAGTGAAATCTATCACCTAAAAGCTCAAAGCGTGAACCACAGGTATCTGGGCAAAGTCAAAAGTTAAGGCCGACCGCGATGGAAGGAACTCAGGTATGATACACAAGGTGAATTTACATTCAGACTTCATAGAAATTTTGACAGGCAAATCCAGGACAAGGTTGAGTTTAGTAGGGCAAGCTGCAGGCTGTGTCAGAGGAGGAGCAGACGGCTCTGGGAGCAGCTGTACAAAGTCTTGGTGAAGCTGTCAACGATGGCGTCAGGCTCAGACAACGTTTTGGGAGCCGAAAACCTCCAGCGGGATGAAGCTAAAAGCTGTAGCCGAAGAGGACTCCATGAGGCCGGAAACTGTTGCTCTGAGTTCAAGCAGAACAGGATTTGTTACTGCGGAGAAGAACATAGAAGTCAGGCCAACTGGTGATGCACCTTGGGTAGAGCGGATGGCAGGTATATCCTGGTCTTTTGTCGGTTCTACAGCCACTTTTTGGTAAAAACATTTTTAAGTCCCAACTTTAGAGTTAGGCAAGAGAAGTACCTCTAACACCACTTCCAAAGATCCATCAACTCTGGGGCCTCACTTGCGGGGGTGGAATTAGGAGTCACTTCAGCAGAGGCCACGTACACGGTTCGAGGTGTCTGGAGCATGCTATGTCCCTGCAGCTCACTTAGGATGCCAGCCAACTAGCCCTTAAAATCACTCTGGTAGTCCTGGGTTCAAGAAGCAAGGCAGGCTCAAGCAGCAGGGCAGTCCTCTGGGGGACATGGCTTCTGCAGCAGGGCAGTCCTCTGGGGAGCAAGGCAGGTCCAAAGCTGCAGGGCAGTCATCTGGGGGTACAAAAGGGGGTGGTGATGGACGGCGCATCTGAACCAATCAAACACTCACACCCAGTCAACAGATCTGGGTTTAATCCATCACTGTTCTTTGTCCCACTCTGCCACCCCAGTTCAGACAATGCCATATGCAAATCAGTCTGACCCTGTGCCTCATGGGAACAGTCCAGCCCGAACTGCCAAGCCATGCCTTCCCTGGACCGGAAACAAGCTTCCTAGGACCGGTTTCTGGCATTACAGCAGTCTTCAGCCAGGCTTGCTTGAATCCAGTGGCAAAGTGAGCAAGGGACTCACGTCTGAGCATACCCTGCCAACTTATGGCGAACAAAGCGGTACAAAAGGGGGTGGTGATGGACGGAGCATCTGAACCAATCAAACACTCACACCCAGTCAACAGATCTGGGTTTAATCCATCACAGTTCTTTAGCCCACTCTGCCACCCCAGTTCAGACATGGCCATATGCAAATCAGTCTGACCCTGTGCCTCATGGGAACAGTCCAGCCCGAACTGCCAAGCCATGCCTTCCCTGGACCGGAAACAAGCTTCCCAGGACCGGTTTCTGGCATTGCAGCCGTCTTCAGCCGGGCTAGCTTGAATCCAGTGGCAAAGTGAGCAAGGGACTCACGTCTGAGCATGATGGACGGTGATGGATTAAACCCAGATCTGTTGACGGGGTGCGAGTGTTTGATTGGTTCAGATGCTCTGTCCATCACCACCCCCTTTTGTACCGCTTTGTTCGCCATAAGTTGGCAGGGTATGCTCAGACGTGAGTCCCTTGCGCACTTTGCCACTGGATTCAAGCAAGCCTGGCTGAAGACGGCTGTAATGCCAGAAACCGGTCCTAGGAAGCTTGAATCCGGTCCAGGGAAGGCATGGCTTGGCAGTTCGGGCTGGACAAAAGCCAACAGCAGAGAAAATCACAGTTACTTGAAGCAGCAGGCACCAAATGGTTAGGAAATGAAAATGTAAACTTTCTCAAGGTGTTACTGTCAGAATTGTGATTTAAAATCCAACTTCACCATTAAAGATTTTAAATTGCAATTCATTTGAGTCCAAACATGACATTTTTACCTGCTCCCAATCAAAGTTAGCACTTACTAAATGTAACCCAATGTTATCCAATGGGAGATATAGGCCTTAGAGCAGTGAAAAACAAATGTAGAAACTTTTCACTATGAGGATGTGAAACGCTTAGTCCCACTTTTTAAATATATTGCACCCTGCCCTACTGGCTGTTTTAGGTGTTCCTTAGGGCTGACATACATGCATTATTGGGGAAGGTTTAGGCCTGGCAAAAGGTTTATTTTACGAAGTCAAATTGGCAGTTTAAGGGGGGCGCTAGAGGGCGCACAGCAAGATGGCTGCACTGCTGTGAGGCTCTGCGTTCTCGCCACACCTCTCCCAGGATAACAGCGCCCGTCGGCGCTGGACACGGTGAGTGGGTGGGCCTGTACTCGACCCGGGCTGCGGAGATGGGATCGGGCCAGGTGCTAGGCCGCGCCTTACATGCTGGGTCTGGTGCGGGGCAGAGACAGTTGTGGAGCCTAAGGCCTGTGGGAGCTGGGGTGGACGACTCGACTGGCCTACTGTAATCTGGGCCTCTCTGTCGCTGGAAGCTGCCATAGTTCAAGGCCTCATTTGTGCAGAGGTGACGGCGGAGCTCCCGGAGCTGCTCTATTGTGTGCTGCGACTGTATTAGCTGTGAAGACTTCCGGCATCTGTCTTCCTTGCCGCACTTCCTCCAATTTGAGCAGTGGATCAGTGGCCTTAGCTATGGCAATATATACCTGGGTGTAGTCGTGGTGGGCACTGCTTCTCTACGCCAGTTGCTGCATGGTACATAACTGGTGGATCCCCATAGTGTGAAGTTTTGGGGGACAAAAGGTGGCCGTCATAGCGCATCGCCACACCCTACAGGTGCCGGCTGGTAGGGGGGGACTTTCCTTCATGAGCAGTGTGTGGAAGGCAGCTTCGTGAACTTGTTCCACTCCCAATTGAGCCACTGCGGTGTATGTATTGCAGACATCATCTCTGTGGGTGTCTGATTGAGAGGTGAGGCCTCGGCGCTCGTTAATTCTACCTCCTCACTGTGAGACCCTGAAGGGTGCGCCCAGGTCAAGCCCCGTGTTCCGGCTGGTCCATATTGCTCCACCTGACTCCCACCTTGCCCCTGTTCCTGCACCGGCTGGCGTTTTGCGATCTAGGACCATGGGCCGGTCTGATAGGACACAGCCTAAACTCACATTTGAAACCTGGCGCGTCACTAAGACCCCACAAAAGCCTGCCTCGGACTCTGAGGTGGATGCGGTGTCGGATGGGCCCCCCACTCTTGGGGCTACACTGGTTGCCATGCAGCGGACTTTGCAATCGATAGAGGGCGATATGACTGCGGTCAACCACAGACTAGACCACATGTCTTCGCAGTTAGAAAAACAAAGCGTGCGCATGGGGGAGGTGGAGCAGAGGGTCTCTGCCGCAGAAGATGGTTTGTCCACGGTTACAGGCAAGGCCCTAAATATGAAGAAGGACCTCTCGCTCATACAGGCGGAGAACGAAGATTTGGAGGCGCGGTCCCGACGCAATAACATCCGCGTTACGGGACTGCCGGAATCCACGAATGTGGGAAAAATGGAGATCTACATGGAACGCCTCATCATAGACATCTTTGGCACGGAACACCTATCTCCTATGTTTATTGTGGAGCGCGCCCACTGCCCAGGAACCCCTCCTCGTCCTATAATTGCTATGATTTTAAACTATAGGGACAGGGACAAGATCTTGCGACTGGCACGAGAGAAGGGAACAATAGAACATCAGGGGAACTCCCTTGCCTTTTTTCCGGATTTTACTGTTGCAGTGCAGGCCGCGCGCAGGGAGTTCGCCACTGTGAAACAGTTTTTGCGCACGGAGGAAGTCCCCTATGCAATGCTGTATCCTGCCCGCCTGCGTATTGGCGCTGCTTCGGATAACAAGATTGTCTCTTCGCCTAAGGCTGCTATGGATTATGCTAAAAAGTTGAAGCGAAGGAAGCGGGCCTCTGCGGAGGCGACGGGAGGGGAGGAGCTAGAAGACACTGAGTGCTGAGGGTTCTTCCTGGTGTGTAATGTGACTACTGCACTAGAGACAGCTAGACCTTTTGGACACTGTGCACGACAATATGATTGAAAGTTCCCATTCCATATTCGTCCTGTACGTAGCTCTGCTCTTTGTCTTATGAAGGGTGGGCTTTTACAGACATAGTGGCACTGAATATGATTAAGATGTCAGGAGTGTTATATCTTTGCTGTCACTGGTGAACCTTAGCGACTTTGAATGTTTCACCTTTTCCATACCATCTACTGCAAAAAAAGTTACTTTGGGATTCATGCCTGCCTAGATCTGAGTTGTTTATTTTAGGGCTTGGGACTCTTGAGTTATAACATGGATACTTGGATATAAAGGCATCTACTAATATGGCGCCGGATGTGCTATAATGTCTCCCCGGTCAACTCCTGCTACGCGGGAGCTATGCACATCTGTGCCCCCTTCATATGGGTGTACCCCGACTTTTGCTCTCTGTTGTGGGTGGGGGGGAGGGCTAGGTTGGGACTGGAGATGGCTTTGGCATGGTTGGGGTGCTGAAGTGGGAGGTGGGTGGGATGGGATGGGTTGGGGGGGTGTTTGTTGGTTGTTCACTCCAGGTGTACAGTTCGGATCTGGGATGTCCGATGCGCTCTGAGAACGTATCGAACTGGTGCTATTGTCCGCCACTTATTGCGCCTACCACCGGATAATGGGTAGTTCCATCAAATTTGCCACTTGGAATGTGCGTGGGCTGAACTCCCCGCGGAAGATCAGGATGGTGTTTGCAGGACTTGATAGAATGAATGTGAAGGTGGCTTTCCTTCAGGAAAAACATTTGACCTCTGCATCGGTACGGAATGTTGGCGCCCGGTGGGCTGGTGTGAGAGCTTCCTCCTCCTATTCATCGTTTGCTAGAGGTGTACTCACATTAGTGAAGAAGGGGGTCCCCTTTACTGAAATTCAGACTGAATCGGATGACTGTGGACGATGTGTGATAATGCATGGCAGACTGGGAAGCGAGAGTGTGCTGTTAGTGAACATTTACGGGCCGAATGTGATGATCCGGCTTTTTTCTCTGATATGTGACGCAGGATTCTGCGATTTCCCCGAGCTGAAATTATTTGGGGTGGCGATTTCAATGTGTATTTGGATGCGTTTAAGGATAGACAGGGAGTGAGTGAAGCCCGACAGAAGAATGCTTCTGAATTGCTGTGGAGACCGATAGATGCTGGACATGTGCAGGATGTGTGGCGACTGCATCATCCGGAGGCGCGCGAAAGCTCCTGTGTGTCTTCAGGGCGCGGCTCGTGGTCACGCATTGACTATTGGTTGATTTCAGAGGGGGTGTATCCTTGGGTCAAGAGTGTGTGCCATGCGGCCAGGACACTTTCCGACCATTCTCCAGTGCTCCTGGAATTGACATTGCCGGACTATGGGGCCCCGCAGTTTGCCTGGCGCCTCCAGCCGCCTGAATCGAAAGACCCGGTGTTCAAACACACTATAGAAGAAGAGATTGGGCATTACTTCACGGAGAATGAAGGTACGCTTGATAGCGCCGGAGTCTTGTGGGAGGCGTTTAAGGTCACCATAAGGGGGGCATGCATAGGGGCTCAGTCGGGCGCGCTGCGGGATATTAGACGCCGGATCCGGAAACTGGCTATGGAGATTAGTGATTTGGAGCGAGCCTTCAGCGCTGACCCATCGGCGGATAAGCTTGCTCAGATTCGAGACCTTGTCTCGGAGCATAATGACACTGTAGACCAGGAGTTGTGGCACTGCTCTTGGCGTCAGGTAGCACAATATTATGGGGAAGTTGGACGGCCGAGCCGCTCCCTTGCTCAGAAGCTGAGAGAGCCCCGAAGCCAGGAGCCCGTACATGAGCTCATTGACGATGCAAGTGAGGCACACCACTCAGCTGAAGACCTGTGCGAGGTTGTTTTGAAGTTCTACACTGATCTCTATGCTGCCCGGGAGTCTCCTTCCGATGAGGCAACACATGATTACCTGGACGATGTGGCACTGGGCTGGTTGTCCAATGCGCATTGTGAATATTTAGTGCAGCCGTTCGGGGAGGAAGATGTGCGGGACGCTATAATTGCATTACCTACCTGCAAGGCTGCCGGGTCGGACGGGCTGCCAATTGAATTTTATAAGACATTTGCATCACTTTTGGCTCCCCGGCTGTTGGAGGTATTTGCGGAGGCATATGATAATGGGCACCTACCGCCGTCACTTCGCGAGGCCTTGCTAGTCACACTACTGAAACCAGACAAACCCCCTAATCAATGCGGATCGTACAGACCGCTATCCATCATCAATATTGACATAAAAATTTTAGCAAAAATGATCGCCACTAGGCTTCAGCCCCTGGTTCCCCTTCTGGTCCTGCCGGACCAGTCTGGTTTCATGATGGAGAGGTCCACTACACATAATTTACGTACATAGTTTTCCACACTGCATTATTTTGAACCTGACTTCCAGGCCGTGGCTGTGTTACTCGACGCAGCTAAGGCCTTTGATTCTGTGCATTGGTCTTACAAGTTTCACGGTCCTGACTTGAATGGGGTTTCCCCCCTTCTTTCTCCAATGGATTCGGATTCTTTACAGTGGTCCTGTCGCCAGGGTTAAGGTTAATGGCAGGGTCTCGCCCTTATTTCCGATTGGAAAGGGCACCCGACAGGGTTGCCCCCTATCACCGATACTCTTCTCCTTGATAATAGAGCCACTAGCGTGCAAGCTTCGTCAGAAACATTCGGCTACGGCCTTGAGATTCCGGCAGCGCCTCTTGATCGTATCGCTGTATGCGGAAGATATGTTGCTGTACGTCCGGGAGCCCTCAAACTATCTATCCCCGCTCCTGAGGGAATATGTCCAATTTGAAAGGTTTTCTGGCTTGGGCATAAACTGGTCCAAGTCCGTGGTTTTTCCTCTAATGGAGCGCACGAAGGAGGTTGACTTGGACTTCCCCCTGTCATGGGCTGCAGAGCCAGTAAAGTATCTTGGGGTGATGATCCATAGAGACCCTGCGGTGGTGGTCGCAGAGAACCATGGGCGCGCTGTTATGCGTATAGTGGAACAAACTGAGAGGTGGGCACGTTTTCCTTTGTCGCTGGCAGATAGGATCGCGGTTGTTAAAATGGTGTTCTTGCCTGATTTACTGCATTTTTTCATCAACGTCCCCATCAGGCTGAATCTGGCTTTTTTTCAGACGCTGCAGTCAGCTCTACTCTCATTTGTATGGGGAGGTAAGCAATCAAGATGCAGCTGGGACCTCCTAGTGCAACCGTTTGACAGAGGAGGCTTTGAAGCCCCGGATTTTCGCTTATACTACCTTTGTGCACAAGCGCACTTTCGCATTACTGGCATTTCCCGCAGCGTTTTCAGCCACATGTAGCGATTAAAACAGACGTGGTTCGTCCTATCCCGGTGCAAGCTATGCTCCTATCGGGCGGCTCGGGTGGGCCTCGGCAGGAAATTTGCCCTACCTGTTGTACGTCTTGGGCGTGGAAAGCTCTAGCTGCTAGGGTTCCGCTTCCATATCTCTATGCTCCTCTCCTACCCATAGCTTCTCATCCCAGAATCTCGGCTGCGAGGGAGCCCGCTACTTTGAAGGAGCTTTCGGCTGCCGGTATTGTCCGTATGAGTGACCTGTATGCTGGGGGTCGTTTCAAAACTATTGAGGAAGCCCAACAAGGCGTCGATCGACCCTTTATGTTCAGATTTATGTATATTTGCGTCCGGCAGGCAGTACTGGAGGTTTACCCGAATTTCCCGGAGGAACCTGCAACCCTCAGGGCCTTGCAGGTGATGCTGACGGGTGCGAGCCGTAACGGACTCCTTACTTGGCTTTGCCATGCCTCTCAGGGAGAAACGGAGTTTGAGGACCATCCGTCGCGTCAACGATGGCAAACTGCGCTGGGCACCCCGCTCCCGATGGAAACATGGTTGGCTTGTTGTCAACTCACAGGGCGCTTAACGGCCAATTGTAATCTCAGGATTATCCACTTTAAGTTTTTGCATCAAATATATTATACTCCACTACAGCTCCATAGGTATGGGCTGTGTGATTCTGCAAAGTGTGTGAGATGTGGAGTCGAGGGTGCGGATTTCCTCTACGTGGACTGGCTGTGTGGGAAAGTGTCGGAGTTCTGGACTGCGGTAGCTCGCATTCTATCGGAAGTGGTAATGGAGCTAGTTGAGTGTACTCCTGAATTGTGTCTCCTAGGCTATGTCAATTGTCTAAAGCCCGCCAACTGCCGACTTGTGGCGGTTACCACCTTGATGGCAAAACGTGTAGTGGCAAAGAGGTGGGGTGCACGCTTAGCCCCCACAACCAAACTGTGGCTTACTGACCTATCATACTGTAGAGACCAGTTGCTGGCTTACGGGGAGGAGCTGCCTGAGGCTTCCCGCCCCAAGGACTTTTGGAGCCCCATGACGACATACTTGCTTGCACACCTTGATCTGCTTGAGGGGGCGCGGCTCGACACATAGGTCGCTGTGAACACTGTTCTGGATTTATCACAGATTACAGGCATTCTACACTGTTGGCTCTGAGTGCTATACTGTACTGTCATTATGATACTACTCACTGTAAACTCTATCTAACGGAAGGCGCATGCATTGATGGAACTGACTTGATGAGAAGGCTTTGAAGTGTTGGTACTACCTGGTAGAAAGGGAAGGGGGGTGGGGGAGTTAGGGGGAGTTGGGTGGTTTTCTGCTGTTTAGCAAGGTCTGCATATGCTAAGAGATAACTACCTGTGCCATCTACAATGTACGGATTTCCTATGTACTTTGGCAGTGATATACATATGTTTGTAGATGTATGCTGTATGTTGTACACTTGAATTGCTAATAAATCTAATAAAAATAAAATAACAAATAAAAAATAATTGGCAGTTTAAACTGTACTCCAGGTTGCAATGGCAGGCCTGAGACATGTGCTACTTTAGCTGGTGGCACAATGAGTGCTGCAGGCCTACTAGAGCGAAAAGAACAATTGAGGGACAAAATGTGGACCAATGTCATACTTTCACCCCAGTATAGTGATCTGGGCCTAAACCTCTTCTTTTTTTTGCTCCACATGCCATTCCAGTTTGAACCCAGCCATATGCAAATCAGTCTTGGCCCTGCTCCCTATGGGAACAGTCCAGCCCGGACTGCCAGGCCAGGTCCTGCTTGGACATGAAACAAGCATCCTAGGGTTAAGCCCAGATCATTGTGACTGGGGGTGAATGTTTGCATTGTTCAGCATTCCGTCCTTCATTTGTTCCTTTTGCTTTTGTCACCCTAAGTGGGAAGGGTACGCCCAGACATGGGTCCCATGCTCACTGCGCCACTGGATTCCAGATAGCCTGGCTGATGTGAGGTGATGCCCCAAAACCGGTCCCTGGATGCTTGTTTCCGGTCCATAGAGGACCTGGCTTGGCAGTTCGGGCTGCACTGTTCCCATGAGGCACAGGGTCAAGACTGATTTGCATATGGCTGGGTCCAAACTGGGGTGGTGTTGTGGGCAAAAGAACAATGGATTAAACCCAGATCTTTGTGAATGTTTGCATTTTTCAGCAATCCACCCATCATTTGTTCCTTTTGCAGGCCTACTAGAAGCGTTTAATTTAAAGGCCATGGGTACAGGTAGTACCACATGCTAGGTACTTACAAGAAAATTAAATGTACTAATCAGACAGAGGCCAATTTTACCTTATTTTAAGGAGAGAGCACAAGCACTTTAGCACGGGTTAGTGGTGGTAAACTGCACAGAGTTGTAATGCCCAAAAAAACGAATTCAGATAACAGGGGAGGTGAAGGAAAAAGGTTTGGGGGTGACCCTGCAGAGAGGGCCAAGTCCACCACAAAGCCACTGTTTTGTGCCAAGTAAAAAAAAAAAAAAAGGCCTGGAAAATGTTTTAGAACAGGAGATAGGAGAATGCTGTTTTGATTGGCGTAATCCTTGAACAACATAGCGGACACCCAAATGCATATTGCGGCCTATGCCAGCAGACGTTTGTCCCAAACTGAATGTGCTTATTCACAACATGAGAAAGAAAGTTTAGCAGTGGTGTGGGATTGTGAAAATTTCCAAGCATTCTTATACGGAAAGCCTTTCACGCTTGTGACGGATCATCAAGAGTCGTTAACCATCTTTGACAATCCACAGGCCAAGATGCCACCTTGCATTGAACGTTGGGGTCTATGACTACAAGAATACAACTACACAATTGTGCCCTGTCCAGGGAAAGATCAAAACCATGATGACTACTTCTGACGGGTGCCTCTACAGTGCTATGGTACATCTTCTAAGATAGATGAAGCCTACATACATTTCATTGTGAAATCAAGCACACCAGCTGCAGTTTCATTGGAACAAATTGTCACTGCTACGATTCATGATAGAGATATGTTGAACCTGAAAGACATATTGCAAACCAGTCTTGGAACCAGCACACTCGACCTCTAAACAGTGAGAGTGAATACCAGAAGTTTATAAATGTCAAAGACAAACTGTTTGTTACTCAAGAAGGTGTTATCCTGAGGGATTCAAGAATTGTTGTTCCGGAGAGTTTGTGACAACAGATAATTGAAGTGGCCGATAAAGGACATTGTGGAATCGTTGCCACAAAACAAGCTCTCCAAGACAGAGTCTGATTTCCCCATCTCAATGAGAGAGTTAAAAGACGGTTGAAGGCCTGTCAACTGCCTTTCATCGAAAACCACTTAATCCACCTTAAACATGCCAGAGTTGACAAATGATGCATGGGAACAAAGTGCCGTTGACTTCCTGGGTCTTCTTGACAAAGGACAACACCTAATGGTGATTGCTGAGGACTACTCCTGCTTTCAATTGATAGATCTCTCATCCACCACTCAAGAAAGAGTCATCGAGAGATTAGACAGCATCTTCGCAAAATGGGGTGTCCCTGCAATCCTAATATCTGACAACAGCCCACCTTTTAACAGTTGAGAATTCACATACTTTCACAGTCATCTTAATGTAAAGCATCAGAAAAACATACCTCTTTGGGCACAGGCTAATGACCTTGTCGAACGTTTCATGAGTACTCTTGAGATAGCTGTTCAGGGTGCTTTTTTGGAAAAGCTCAACATTACATTTTCTTTTTTAATTCTACTCTTCAAGCTTAAAGTGCAACTCCTCATTCGATCACAGGTGAAATCCCTGACACCTTGAAGTTAAGGAGAGCGAAGACGACCAGGTTACCTCATTGGACAAATAGACGAACAAGTACTGAGGAGGAAGCCCATTTAAGAGACTTAGATTGTTAAAGAAAAATGAAATCCTATACAGATAAGTGCCGACATGAGAAGGACATTATGTTCACTAGAGGAGATCGAGTGCTTGTCCATCAGCCTATAAACAGAAATCTGATGCTCTCTTTAATGCTGAGCCTTTTCATGTTGTGACCAGCAAAGGACACATGGTGACTGCCCAACCTCCTGGGAAGTCTATCACATGAGATTCCTCACAATTCCAACATGTGGCTCATCACTCGTCAAGCACTAAAGTCAATGTAGAGAGTGGGTCGGAAAGGACAATTGGAGACCCCCTGAACGCTGTTATTCCAAAATCAACAACACAGATCGTGGTCATTTCGACTGCCTGCCCCCAGTTTCCAAAGACATGGAAAGACGTGATCAGAGCGCCACGAAGACTCACTGACAATTTATAATTGTATATATTCATTAAAAAATTAAATGTTTTTATTTAGCAAAGGGGGCGATGTAGGGTTGTGTGAGTTAGCAATGGCGGAACCGTTTTGGCTCCTGATGGACTCTGTAGAAATGTGACCTAAGCGTTAGAATATGGTGTAGTGAATGCAGGTTTAGAATGTTGAGTTCGTGGTTGCATGTAGAAGAATAAAAACATGTTATACTAAGCTTTGTGTGTGGCATAGTATTTAGAGGTCACCTAGGATGGGGAGGTCGCTACAGTTGGTTACATCCTTGTCCCAATGTGAACAATGGGGACAAAGTCTGAACTAAGAAATCTTCACCGCTCCCCGATCCAGCGGCTCCTTGACAACAACGCTTCCTACTCGGTCACCATTGGAAGCCTTGCCTCACTGAACTTTACCTTCTCAGACATATTTCTTCAGAATTTCTTTTAAGTCTGAAAGTAAGCGGAGACTGGGCCCAATCCACCTCATGTATCTGAACTACGCTCCATCATGGTCAGCCATAACTTTCGACATTGCCCCTGTCTCACATGAATAGATGTCCGCGTTTGGCACTTTTATATTTTTGGTGCTAGTTTTTTACTAAAATGTTTAAAAATTCATAACTCTGGTTCTACTGATTGGAATTTTGTTGTTTTGGTGTAATTTTTTTGTTCAATTATAATCTATTTTTCTAAATTGTGTGGGAATTTTCTTGTGTTGTGTCACTTTATTACTGTTTGTGTACTGCATAAATACTTTACACAGTGCCTCCAAGTTAACCGTGACTGCTTTTGTGCCAAGCTACAAGAGGGTGAAGCACACATTACAGACCTTTATGGTTCACCCTGATAAGGATTGCGGTTGTTACTTGAGTAGGGCTCACAACCCCTAAAAAAAAACTATTTCTCAAACAGCTTCACTGAGGTGGTCAGGACTCCAAGTATTTCCATATTTCCATGCTTGCACGACTGGCTGGTAAAGTTGGAATCACTTTGGGGATCATCAGGCCAAGGTGCACAATGACTCTTCACCACACCTTGAACTTTATCATTACCATATGAAAGTCTCAACTACCTACATTATGGAACTCGACTTCACAGGTGTAGTGTTAGACGCAACCTGCATGAAGGTTTTTCCTCCTTATCATAGTATTGTGCGAATTCAGGAGATAAATCATAGATTCCTGACTCTAGTGCGTCTCCCAGTCTCACAGTCTCATGCCTGTGCTGCTTCGTGGCCTTGTGAGTCCTTAAGGTTGTGCATTTCAGATAATGACTTATGGTCCTGCAGTGGTGCCATTGATGGCGGTGGCTCCAACACCAAAGGAGTCTCTCAGCGCAGGTGCAGATCCGCAGGTGGTTCACATGCACAGGTGAGTGGATCTCTCCCAAACTGGAGGTTCTTTCTAAACAAATTACGTGTCTAAAAAAGAGCATAAAAATCATTCAATACAACAATAAATCGATAATCAGAAAAAAGAAATGTAAAATAACATCATTGATAGAACATCAATTAATTGTCTAATGTACACTCCCGCTATGTCCTGTGTGTTGATGTTCTATCAATGATGTTATTTTTCATTTCATTTTTCTGATTATCGATTTATTGTTGTATTGAATGATTTTTATACTCTTTTTTAGACACGTAATTTGTTTGTACAAATAATAATTTTCTATGCACTGTGATTTTAAAGAACATACATTACATTTTCTATAAGAAAAAATTAGTTGGTATTGTGTACATATATATATATATATATATATATATATATAAAGGAGAGAGACTGTCGGTGGAAATATTTGCGCGGAACTACGCCGTGCGAGGGAGGCACCTTCCGAAGTATCCGGTGTAAAATTGTCCGTCGGGGCTAGCAAGCATCTGGATCGCCCCACATCGCCAATGGCACAGCAACTCTGCTATCAGAGATAGCCCATGACCACATGGGAAGGCACCACTACTTTAGGAATGCCCCGGACTTGCAAATGTCGGCGATGTGAAGGCTGGAAGTACGGGAACAAAACGGATGAAAAACTTCGTCCAGAAAGATACTGCGCATCCTCACCTGCTTCAATTACAGCCAGACTCAACCATGAGGAAATTAAGAAAATGGCTGTTTGGACTGCAAAACCACAGCACGCTGATGTAAGCGAACTGCACTCTGGGAGTTGCAGTTCTACGTGTTGGGTACTAAGCGGCTCCTCCCAAATGGAACACAGGTGTGCAAACAAATCTACTTTAGATGCCAGAAAACTTTTCAACTTTGGACCGCAGTAGCAGTGGCAACTAACAAGGAAGTGCATCTGAGGAAAGCCTATGCTGAAACGCGTCATGCCGAATCCTTGAAAAATAAAGCAACATTGTTTTGAAATCCAGCGTGCCCCCTTGTCTATCTTTAAATGAGAGAGACTGTCGGTGGAAATATTTGCGCGGAACTACGCCGTGCGAGGGAGGCACCTTCCGAAGTATCCGGTGTAAAATTGTCCGTCGGGGCTAGCAAGCATCTGGATCGCCCCACATCGCCAATGGCACAGCAACTCTGCTATCAGAGATAGCCCATGACCACATGGGAAGGCACCACTACTTTAGGAATGCCCCGGACTTGCAAATGTCGGCGATGTGAAGGCTGGAAGTACGGGAACAAAACGGATGAAAAACTTCGCCCAGAAAGATACTGCGCATCCTCACCTGCTTCAATTACAGCCAGACTCAACCATGAGGAAATTAAGAAAATGGCTGTTTGGACTGCAAAACCACAGCACGCTGATGTAAGCGAACTGCACTCTGGGAGTTGCAGTTCTACATGTTGGGTACTAAGCGGCTCCTCCCAAATGGAACACAGGTGTGCAAACAAATCTACTTTAGATGCCAGAAAACTTTTCAACTTTGGACCGCAGTAGCAGTGGCAACTAACAAGGAAGTGCATCTGAGGAAAGCCTATGCTGAAACGCGTCATGCCGAATCCTTGAAAAATAAAGCAACAGTGTTTTGAAATCCAGCGTGCCCCCTTGTCTATCTTTAAAGGAGAGAGACTGTCGGTGGAAATATATATATATATATATATATATATATATATATATATATATATATATATATATATATATGTGTGTGTGTGTGTGAATTTTAGTTTTGGTGATATTGGTTGATCCTTGGTATGAATGGTATGAATGTGTGACAGCTCAACTGATAAGTTGCCCAAAGGGGGCATTAGTTTGCGACTTCTAGAAACAACGTCCATTGAGGTGAGTAATTGGAACAAATATGTGCAATGATGCAGGTAAGAAGGCTTGGATCCTTTTAAGTCAAACCTTTATGACATTCGTCTCTTGCACAGCAGGGGCTGGCAGTAGCTACAGTCAAGTTTCACCCATCTGCCTTTTCAGCTCTCATGTATCTACCTGAATAGCCAGCATTGTTTAATCACCTTAAGTCCTCATTTTCTAAATCGTTTGCTTTATCCGTTCCCTTTCGCTCCATTCATTTCTCTACAGTGGGATTAGAATCTCGTGTTGCCTTTCTTCATGGCATTTCTAGGTAAGAATTTTACTTTGTGAGGTGACCATCTCTGTTCTACGTCCCCCCTAGATAATTGTTATCCCTACATCTCCACTGGTTGTCTGACTATTGTTAGGGTAGTCCTTTCTTTAGCTTATTTTGTTGCCTTTGGACTTTTTGAGTCTACTGTTTTATAATAGGGAGTGCGTTTAACACCATCCTTTACTTCCTCCCTTTTGACATCCAGGACCTTGATTGCTCTTCAGGTGTGACTTTTTTCCTGGTACTTTAATACGGATATACATTGCGCTTGGGTCGAATTTGGGAGCCTAGGTTATTATTATTTTTCAAGGTGAGGAGGGTTTCGGTTCTCTGATCTTACCTCTGTGACTTTACTCCAATATTATTTTCCTCCTCTTTTCTTCCCCTTCTTTGTTTCTTTTACTTTTTACCTAAAACTTTCCCACCTAATTTTAAAATGTTTGTGGTTTTAACAGTATAAAACATGTGTAATATTTAAAATTTGCCGGTGTTTATTCGTGATTATGTGTCTGGTTTGCCCAGATATGTTTTTCCTAGGTCTTCACGGCCCTAACTTGTGCTTATGTATTATATTCTGTATCTTTTGTAGCGAATTCGTTTATGGGACTAAACTTGCATGTGTTTATCCTTTGTATGGTTTAATTTTTGCACGTTCGTAATGGGTCATCTTGTGCAATATATCACTGTATTATGATTTAATTTGTATTATGGTCATTAGTGGTTGTTTTTTACTTCTTCGTATTTGTATTTTTATATGGTTTTTGTATTTGCATGTTCATTTATGCGAGTCTTTTATAATTGTTTACAGCCCTGATGAAGATCCCATGGCACGGGGGAACGAAACGCGTTGGTTGTGTGCCGCTGTTGTTTCCAAAAGAAATTGAATAATAAAGAAGAATTTCCAAAGATTCTACATCGTTTTGATTTGTTTAGTGCACCTTCCGTTTTGTCTTTAAATCTTATTGTAAATTAGCATCTTTTGGCAGCAGGTGCTGGAAGTTGTCGCACTTGAAGGACATATTTGAAACTACGTGAGTGATTGTGCTTGACCTTGGTCTGCTGCTGTGTTCTTGTGTTCTGGATTAGAATCTCGTGTTGCCTTTCTTCATGGCATTTCATTTTGAGACAATGCACAGCAGTCCAGTATGACTTCTTACTTTGAAGACAAAGTTGTGGGTGGTAATACCTTTTGTAAGGTATCCTGACGTGTTTTGTTGATCTATAGGTCACATGATGCTGTTGCACTAGAATCTCACCACAGTAAAATTCTCTGTATGGTTTGAAATGTAATGTTTCATGCTTGACAGTATCTCTGGCCAGCAAAGGAGGCGGTCACTCAGTGCTGTAGCTCCAATGAAGTTCAGCGTAATGACATGAACTGATGTGCCAGTGCGTTTATTCCACAACATTATGTTTGAAGAAACATAGGCCATTTCGGTGAGGGTGTTGTCAGTTATTCCTTGTCCACTTATCCATTAACCTCTCGGTGTGCTAATGTAGAACTTTTAAGCTGGTCCAGGTTATCTGTTAAAAGCGCTGTCACTGTTTTTAGCATCTTCCACTCAGGCTTCAACAATTTCTTGTTTCTTGGGAAGATCGATTACAGTTTCATTCCTTAAATTTATACAATGATATGCTTTTAAAAAATGGTGGACAATTTGCCTACATCGTATGTTAACTTGACCTTATCTGCCATGAAAGTGGTCTTGGGTACCGACTTTAATGCTAAGGTTAGCTCTTATTGACCTTTTTCTAATTCTTAATTCTCTGAATGATAAATAAGGACTCATCTTACTCACCTGTTGATTCACGCGGAGCAAAACGGTAAGGCCTTATAATTTAGGATGATCTTGTTAATGTATATGAATTGTTTCATTGTTTAATTCTGATCATGTGAGTCCAACATTTAAAGGTAGAGATCGTTGTGCTACTATAGACTACATTTTTCTGTCTAGGGGTCCAACTAATTATGTTACAGATTATTCTGTACAGGTGATCCTCACGTTCCAAATGTTCTCATTTGACCTTAAACATTAGCACTTGTTTTAGCTTTGATGACTTAGAACCATGAGCCCCCTTTTGACCAACATCTTGAACTCTGCTAGTCATTCAAGATTACTTTGTTCCTGGACTAATTTAATTACCGTTCCCATATTCAAGAAGGGCAGTTGTAAATGCTATAGGCCCATCTTGTTAATGTATTTCATTGCTTAAAGTAGCTGGCAAGGGTATCTTGAAATTGTTTTTAGCTTGGTCCTCTGTTAACCATGTTCTTGCCAATGTTCAATATGGCTTTACGGAGGGCCTGGGCAGTATGGACCAAAGTTCCAATCTGCATTTAATCACAAGTATACTGTGTTAAAAAGAGTCTCTCTTAATTTTTGTTTTAATTAATTTAGGCAGTGCTTTCGATAATGTTACTAGATCAAACATTATGATAGATCTTATTCTCTATGGGGATTGCCATATAATTTATGAATTTTCTTTACAGCTTACACTCCAATTTATGTGCTACTGTTAGATTTGGAGATTGTGCTAAATAAACAAATGTGTTTGGTAAGGTTGTGTTCAGCCCCCAATTGTATTCATTTTGTACATCAATAATCGTAATCCTTATCCAATCTCTAAAAGACAAGATATGCCTAATAATGGTCATAAGGGTATCCCCTTGTTTATTTATGCAGATGATGCAGTTATATTTTTGCACACGGCTACCAGCTTGATAAAACTTGTAGACACTCTATTGCCTTTATGGATAACCTAGAATTGGATACTAATCTTTATAAAAACCCATGATATAATATGTGGGCCACAAACTAATATGACTAATACACTGTGTGTAACAAATATAACCATTGAGAGAGTTTATTTCTTCTCTTATCTGGGGGTTAAGTTTAATTTCGCTAGTATCTGATGTCCTTCTTGTAATCCCAGGTGCATGAAACTTGCCCAATCTGGAAAGGCTGTTTGGGATTTTGCTACTAAACTGGGACAGAATCCTCTTGATCAGATGTTAGTGTTTTACAAAATGCAATGAGTCCCTATTTTGTGCAATGGCGCTGGTACTTGGGGTTATTTCTCCAGTGCCAAATTACAACAAGAGCAAAACTGCTTCTGCTATATGTTGATGTTTTTTTCTTCTAAAACTTTTCTTTTTTTGTCATGAGGTGTTTTCTCTGCCATATGTTGGCTCCCTTATTATTATGACTGTCAATTTGGTCTAACCCTAAAGCTCTCTTAATAGCTCCATTATTATTGACTATAATAGCTCCCCTGATACACTTGGCTGAAACTGAATACATCTTCTTTCAGCAACCTAAGCAGACTGTCTCTGTTTTCTAACCCTGAGAACATCATTAAGTTTGATGAAACCGCATTAGGCAGCATTTTCATAAAAAGTATATCAGCTTACATGAAGCTTCTGAGGTTCTTAAACCTTACATCTGTATGTACGTTTTGTTGCAGACCTCATTTGGACTGGAGTTATACTGATCAGTGGATATTCACCCTTTTGACAGAGGTCTACTAGGCCGGTTCAGTCTGGGTTCAATGCTCTGCATCCTTTCTTTTCCGAATGGGCAATATAGCTCTGATTCCAACTGTGACGTCCATGTGATGAGGCTTCACGCCAGTCACTTTTACACTTTATCTGTGTTTGCAAATTTCATAAATCTTTCTGAGATACAGATTAAGTTGCTAACCTAATAAGACCTTGTGAACAAGTTGGAGAGATTTAAATTGAAGTCTCAAGTCTCTGTTTGGCATTGGTAGCCAATGGGGTGTATTCAAGGCTGGAGAAACAAAATCTGTTCTTTTCAAATTCAAAGCCAACTTCACTGGTGCATTTTGCACTAAACATTTCTTTAGCACCTTGCAAGGGGAATCTAGATAAACTACAATAATACAATCTTACTGCAGTAAATGCATTCCCTCTTTGGGTTTTATTTAATAAGGTGAACCTGTGCGAAATGAACTTCAGTGTATGTAGGTGGTGAATACATAAGCTGATGAGTAAGTCAACATCAAACTTGACACCAAGAATCACACATTGGCTGGGGTAGATTTTCCTCCAAAACATAGCGACCAGATAGTTCCTAAGCATACAGACATTCCCATTTTTGAGACGGTTCATGTGAAACAGTTACCTTCTGTATGGGATTGCCATGAATTTTAAAAATTAACCTACATATCATCTGCGTACATCAGTATGACTAGACAAAAGGACTGAATGAGGAATGCAAAAGGATCATGTAGAGATTAAGAGTGCTGGGGATGGGAGGAGGAGCTTGGCGGGCATCCGAGATGGCCGCGTGAGCACAGCGCTCTCCGGACACCCGCCGCTCCCGGCTTAATATCCTGCTTTAATCCTGATTTTTTGCGAGGATTCATACAGAGGACGTTGGGCTGATCTACCTGGACCTTTCAGAAACTGATTTGGACATCGGGTGCCTGAATTATGTTCAATTGAACTTTTGGGCTCCACCCTCGAAGTACGCCCGGGACTGGGTGAGGTTCGGTGGCCGTCTTGGAGTTGAACAACAACGGCAGGGGGATTGGTCTTGCGGGTCCCCTTCTTAAGTTTCGGTTTCGTTTCTGCCTCAGACTGGGACACTGGTGAGAGGGTCGGGCCAGAGCTGCGGCCGGGACACGAGTGGGTTGTCTGGCCCTTGGCTGCACTGTTCCTGGAGTGGGCTGCCTCTATCCTGGTGATATCCCTCTCGTAGTCCTTTGGTCCCGGGGCCTCCATTTCTGGTGCCCGGTCCGTCGACCCTGGTGACTTTACTCGTGACGCATCTTCAAAATGGCGGGCAGAGGGGACCGAGAGACGCGCAAGACGAAGACACCGCTGCGCGGGGGTCCGGTTCAATCCAATGTTATGGATCGTTATACCCACTCTAAAGGGTCCCCCGGAGCTGCCCTGCCCGGTCCCATCGCGTCCGATCAAGTAGTGGATGCGTCGACGGAGCCCTCCTTGCAGGACATCATGGGCGCCATTTCTGGCATGAGGGAATCCATAGGCCAACAGTACGAAACCTTGGCCCACAAACTTGACACTGTGGCAATTGAGGTGAATTTGATTCGAGCCGATCTCTCCAAGACGAACGAAAAGGTGAAGTCGTTGGATATCAAATCATCCAGCCTCACGACTGACGTCTCTGATATTCAGACGGAGATTGGCAATCTCCGTAGGGTGAACGATTTCATGACCCGGCGCTTGGAGGATTTTGAGAACAGGGCACGTCGCTGTAATGTTCGCGTGGTGGGTGTGCCGGAGAATCCAGAACCCCACTCGGTTGATCTCCTGGTTGAAGACCTCATCCAGAACCACCTTTCTCCGTCTGGCCTTAGTAAATTTTTCGCAGTGGAGCGCGCACATCGTGTTCCAGGGGGCCAGGGCAAGCCGGGCGCCCCGCCGAGACCTATTATTGCAAAGCTTTTCCACTATAGAGATCGGGACGCTATCCTGCAGGCCTCGCGGGTGAAGGGCCCGGTGGCCTTTGAGAATGCCACGGTGAACTTTTATCCGGACTTTTCCCAACAGGTCCAGAAGCAGCGTATGGGATTTCGTGGTGCCAAGAAGCGTCTTAGGGACATGGGGATGCGTTACGCAATGCTCTTTCCGACTAGGTTGCGGGTGGAGTATAATGATCGTACTTTCTTCTTTGATCGGCCAGATGCTGTGAATGACTGGCTAGACTCCCTGCCTCATCGACCTCCTGAGACTGAGTCCGAAGCCCACCCGGGCGGTGCTGAGGGTGGCGTAGAGAGCTGAACATTTTATCTTTGACTGATGCCTTGTTTTGTATACCTTCTCCAGGGATGTAAGCCTATGTTCCTCTACCTCACATGTGTTTTGATGTATGATCTTTTTCTCGTCATTGGTTTGATCGGGGGGCGGGTGGGACAGAGCCTTTCCTCCTCCGGGGTCTTTGTGTAGAATAGGGGTTCTTGGGCGACAGGCACACTGCAGGTTGGGGTGGCTTTTTAGCTTTTTGCAGGGGTGCAGGGTGGGGGGTGTTTTCTTGTTACCTGGGGGGTGGGTGGTTGGGAAGTTTGTTGTTTGTGTGTTCTGGGTTCAAGGCGACTTTATTCTGTATCTGGATTCCTTTTTATGGTCATGCTCATTGGTGGGGGGTTTGGGCTTTTTCGGGTGGGATGGGGGGTAGCGGGTTGAGATTTGTCTCGTGGAACGTTAATGGTCTGGGAGATCGTATCAAGCGAAGTGTGGTGTTGAAATGTATACGACGTTTATCTCCTGACATTGTTTTCCTGCAGGAGACTCATTTGATAGGCAATGTTTGTCATGCAATGAATAGGTGGGGCTATCGCCTCGTAGCGCATTCGGGGTTTACCTCGGGTTCCAGGGGTGTGGGTATCCTTGTCCGGGCTTCCCTCCCCCTGGCTATTGATGATGTTATTCAGGATGATCGGGGGCGGTATGCTGTTCTTGTGGGTCGATATGAAGGCCGTGCCCTCTCCTTGTTAACTGTTTATGTGCCCCCCGGCTTGCAGACTTCTACCTTTTCAGATTTGGGCCGTGTCTTGTTGGACCTCCCTGATAGTACTCTCTTTCTGGCTGGTGATTTTAATTCAGTAGTCTCCGGTCTCCACGATCGCCACCCCCCTAGGGATACCCCTGCGGCTCAGCAGTGGTTGGGTGGATTTTTGGATACCTTTGGCCTGGTGGATTGCTGGAGGCTTTTGCATCCTACGCAGCTTCAGTACACCTTTCACTCTGGGGCCCATGGGAGTCTGTCTCGGCTGGATTATTTCCTGATGCCTGCGGCTCAGTCCCCAGCGGTGCGTGAGATAGTGCACCTGCCCAGGGGTGTCTCTGACCACTCTCCGCTCTGGCTTCGTTTTGAGGTTGGAGTGGAGGCAGTGGGCCGGGTGGCCCCCATTAATCCGTGGTACCTCACCTCCCCCGAGACCCGCACCCTTCTGCTTAAGTCCTTTGACTCGTATTTTCTGGATAACGAGGGGTCGGTTTCCTCTGCTGTGTCCCTATGGGAGGCCTTTAAGACAGTGATTCGTGGGCGGGCCCTCTCCCTTATTGTAGAGGCTAAGAGAGCGAGAAATAGAGAGGTGGTTGATCTTGAGGGGGAGATTTCTGCATTGGAGGAGGGTTTGGAATCTGGTGTCACGCCTGAGAAGCTCCATGCCCTGGGTCTGAAACAATTTGCTTATAAGTCCATGGTCACAGATGCCGCCAAAGTGATGTTTCGGGAGCAACAGGGTCGTTTGTATGATGTGGGTGACAAAGCGGGTAAATTGCTGGCATGGCTGGATAAGAAAGAGAGAGCTAATCGTGTGGTACCCGTGATTCAGTCTGCGAGTGGTGTGAGTGTAACGGACCCGATTGGAATAGTTGACCGGTTTGCCGATTACTTCCGTATGGTGTATACCCCTGTGTCTGAGAGGGATGTGGTTGACTCTCGCCTTTTGTTGCGTGATATAGCCCTGCCCATTGTTTCCGATTTAGACCGTGTGGCGTTGGACTCCCCCTTTACGGTTGATGAGATAGCTACTGCCATCCGTTCCCTCCGTTCGGGCAAAGCATTGGGCCCGAACGGATTGCCGATCGAATTGTACAAGTTGCGTCCCGATAGGGTGGCTCCGTATCTTCGCGCTATGTTTCTGGAGTCCCGGGAACGGGGTATTCTCCCTTATGATCAGAGACTGGCCACAATAGTTATCATCCCCAAGGAGGGTAAACCACGTGATCTTTGTTCCTCCTACAGGCCCATATCTCTACTAAATGTTGAACCCAAGGTGTTGGCGAAACTCCTGGCATCCCGTCTCTTGACGGTCATTAGTGACTTGGTCCATCCGGATCAATCTGGATTTATCCCGCATCGCAACACGGCTCTGAACCTGCGTCGTCTTCACGGCGCGATTGCGGGGGCGGGGCTTCTGACGGAGCCGGCCATTTTGGCATCGTTGGATGCTTCCATGGCCTTCGACACGGTGGAGTGGCCTTATCTTTGGGCGGCTCTTGAGAAATTTGGTTTTGGGCCTGAGTTTATTGGTTGGGTCCAGTTATTGTACGCGGAACCTCTGGCGCAAGTAGTGGTGAACGGTAGGGTCTCGGCTCCTTTCACCCTTGGTAGGGGTACCCGTCAGGGATGCCCCTTGTCTCCGTTACTGTTTGCGCTCGCCATGGAACCATTGGCTGCTTGGCTTCGGTGGGAACCTTCCCTCAAGGGGATCCGCTGGTCTCCGGACTTTGAGGACCGCGTGTCGCTTTACGCGGACGATATCCTTTTATATCTCACCTCCCCGCGTAAATCTCTGTCTGTTCTGTTCGACGTTCTTGCTTCCTTTGGAGCCAATTCGGGCCTTGTTATTAACTGGACCAAGTCCTGTGTATATGTTCTTTCGGGGGTTTTGCCCCCCTTGCCGAGCAGACTTCCGATTCAAGTGGTCCACTCGGGTTTCAAGTATTTAGGGATTTTTATTACGTTGGACCCGACGCTCCGCTTTGAGCGTAATCTCCTCCCACCATTGCTTAGATTGCGCCTGGATGTGGCCCGTTGGCGTAAGCTTCCTTTGTCTCCTCTGGGCAGGGCGGCTCTGTTTAAAATGATGTCCTTGCCGCGATTCCTTTACGCGCTCCAAAACTCCTATGACGCTATTCCTAAGACCTATTTGCAAGAGATTGAGAGTCTTCAGCGGCAATTGATATGGGATGGGCGTCCGCGTATCGCACTTGCAAAGCTCACCATCCCTTGGTATGACGGGGGCATGGCGCTCCCCGACATCAAGCGATATTACTGGGCTTCCCAGTTGTCTGCCATTAATCACGTGATGTTTTCCCCGGGTCGTAATCCTGCATTCGAGATGGACAGATTCCAGCTCCCGGGTGGGGACTTTACTAGAGCACTTTATTCTCGATCGGCCGGGCGCCATCTTGTGGGCCCATCCAAGATCGCAGTAACTGTATGGCGAGCTGCGAATGTGAGTTTGGGGTGGGAGGATCGCTTGACGTTGGCGACGCCGCTTTACGCCTCGGAACGTTTAGGCGGACTTTGGTCTACCAAGGGTTTCGACCGCTGGGATATGATAGGGATTTGTAAGGTGGGTGATGTGTGCTCGAACGGTAGTGTGAAGTCGTTCCAGGCCCTCCAGGCGGAATATGGTTTGAGTGGTAGGGAATTTTTTCGCTACCTGCAGGTCCGGCATGCCCTCGCCTCAGTTTTGGTTCCTAATGAGGCCCTGCCTGAATCTTCCCCCCTCGAGGACCGTGTCCTTGATGGGCATCTTCCCGATAGTACTATTTCTCTGATTTACAAGAAATTGATCAATAATCGGGCTAACTTGTTGGTCCGACTTCGGGAGGCTTGGGTTGGCGATGGGTTGGAGCTGGACGACGAGGATTGGCAGTCGGCACTCTCTTCTCCCAAGGAGGTGGCCATTTCGTGCCCTGTGTGGGCATGAAACATGTTGACCATGTCGGAGGGTTGAAATGAGGCCATACTAATGGTTACCCTGGGCCTCCATACCCCTCTTTGCACTTTTTAACAAAGTGGCTAGCCACACCAATAAAGGTTTCTTAGTGGACTACCCAACTTTTTTTAAAACCCACATTTTGCTCACTACCCCACCTGTTTTTGTACCTCACACACCAGAAAATCACGGCAAGGAACAAAAGAACTCCGTCAGAGAGTAACACACGTTGTTACCCGTCAAGCATTGCAGCGCCGGCTTGACGCAGGAGCAGGAAGCCGATGATGCAAACAACATCACAAAGGGCTGAATGAGACATGTCATCCAGTCCTGTAGTTGTATGAGGTTTCTTAGT
The DNA here is from genome assembly GCF_964261635.1 of Lissotriton helveticus. Classification (NCBI taxonomy): domain Eukaryota; kingdom Metazoa; phylum Chordata; class Amphibia; order Caudata; family Salamandridae; genus Lissotriton; species Lissotriton helveticus. The sequence goes on from NC_136070.1 coordinate 340,481,623, forward strand.
TCCGACAAGGGACCTGTTGGCTTCCCAGACCTCCTTTCCCTCCACTATCCCCACTGAGAGAGAGACTCCTTTACAGGCTTTTATCTAGGGGAACTTTGTACAACCTCACTTGTTACATAGCTCTATGAGTAGCCTCACAGATTATTACGAGGGGTGTGTGAAATTGGCACTATCTGTTTTGTAAAATTATGCAACATTTTGGGAAAATTACTTTAATTATATGAAATCCATCTTTTAGGGCTATATCTAGGAGTAAAATGCATTCCTACGTCAATTATTGATGTGAGGACGCATTTTGCTGTAAAAACAATCTGTTAGAGCTATTTTAGTGTGAAATGCTTCCTCTCATCAATTGATATTTTAGTGTGAAATGCGTCCTTGCCTCAATAATTGATGCAAGGATGCATTTTGTATATAAATACTGCTTGAAAAACACAATTGGTACGAGCGACAGTCACGCTCATTATTGATATTTATGTTATTCCTGTGCACTTGCGGTACCGTGAATGAAGAGCAATTGCACAATGTGATGTCATGGCATAATTTCAGGAATTTCATGTAACAAGAGTAATGCAAAATTCCTAAAATTGCGTGAATTAAACTGATGTAATTTAAATTTCCACATATAACCAACCAGGGTACTTGCTACTATGTGAAACGGCTGGAGTAGATACCTCTGAGAGGGATCTTACTTATTTGGAAGTGTTGCCCTCACACACCCTTGCACACCCTTGCAGGTGTCATGCTTCATCATCGCGCGTTTTGCTCCACTTGGGGCCAGCGCTGCAATGCCCCACAGGCCGCGTAAGAGGGATCTTTAGCGAATATCTTTTTGTATCAGCTGTGATGGCCTGTGCGGATGTTACGAGCTAAATGTGATCTTACAATAAACATCAAAGTGATACGATGTCCCCTAAAAACTTTTAAATTAACTTTACCCGAGGTAAGAATGGGCAATTTACCTTCCATGGACAGCTTGCTTTTTAAGCAAAGGATAGTAGTGCAGCTGGGCTTTGTTCATTTATTTTATAATTATTCAAAGCATTGCCATGCTTAGAAACAAACTAGCTAGTCAAAACGAAATCAGGCTGAATGACTAATATTGTTGGCCTATCATTAGACAAAAGCGTAATTCACTGGAGTTGTCATTTTGACTATAGAAAATAAGCAGCGATTAGGACATCATCCAAGTGAGAAATGGATTGCATAATCATTTTTAATCATACTAGCCAAACGCGCAACAAATGATATACATATTTTAATATACATATATTACAGCATTTGCGCTTTACACATTTCTATTGTATGTATTAAAAAATGCATCAAAATATTGTTAAAAACAGCTGCCGCAAATTCCCCTGCAAAACAATTAAATTACCAAAAATCATTTGCACAAAGTTGTAAAATCAACCCAAAAGCCCTGAATTAGAAGAGCAAAGTACTGAAGATCAAAAAAGTCAATGAGGTCTAAATAAAACTCTCGTAAAGACCCCCGTGAATCTGAACAACATTGTCCCAACTTTCAGCAGTGTGCATGATGTCACTCTGTATATAAAGTTAAGCAAAACTGAGTAACATCCTTGTTTCTGATGTGTTGCAAGTATGTTATTTTTGGCACTCGGGAAAAAGAGTAATTTGCTGGTGCGGTTAAGACAGAAAAATTGATTTTTCAATTAGCCAGAAAAATGCAACAGCCAGTCGGATTTCATTAACATAACGATCCGACGACTGCGAATTTCAGTCAATGAGGAGGTAAAAGTAAGGGCACGCACGGCCCAGATCTCAACACATTTGTCATTTAATCGATGCCTGGGAACAGCTTGCATGCTTGCAAAACATCTTTTCTTCAGTCCTGTTTTGCACTAAAGACCGCTATTCTTAAGTCTTCTCTGGGGACATGTTTAATTGTCTAGAGAGCCTCATGTTATCCAAAACTAAAAACAAAAAATACATACAGATATACATACAAATAGGGGTTTTGAGTCAGCCCTCTTTAGCCATTCGCCTGTTTAACTGTCAGTCACAGTTTGCTTCGGTCCACCACAGAATAAATTATCGAGTAATGGGTCAGCCCAATTCAGACACTGGCTTTTATGCACTTGGAGTAAGAGAATTTTGCCTGATCACATGAATATATTGACTTATTAAAAAAAGTGCACTTCAGTACCAGAACCGGTGGACCATAATTTAACATTACAAATGTTTTTCTTTTCACGCTATATATTTTTATTGTCTCAGTCATCATTTTGTGTTTACATTAAGTGTAAGAAATTGGGTTACTGGTTGAGGGTGGTGGAAGCCCCACACCTACAATGACCACAATCCTTGTCAAAGTGAGCCACAAAGTCACTAAATTAATCTGGGCTTAATCCTTTGACAGCTTGGCATAAGGGTTAACTTAGAGGCGCTGTGTAAAGTATTTATGCTACATACACAAAGTAATAAAGTGAAAACAGAACACATGACAAATCCCAAACCAATTTAGAAACATAGTCTAAATTATAATACAAAAAATGATACCAGAATGTCAAAAATCCAATCAGTAGAGTAGGAGATATGGAATTTTAAAGTTTTTAGTGAAAATAACACCTAAGAGAACAAAGCGCCACTGGCGGTCATCTGGTTGCACTAAACCAGGGGGAAGTAACAAGTTCAGACCGACTGTGATAGAGCATAGGTTAAATACAGGGACCAGGCGAGTCCCGATGAAACGTTATCCCCTAAATTCAGCATGAAGAGTTGACTTCGCAGTGGAGGAGGCCACGAGGAAGAGCATCGCTGACAGTAGTTACCATGGCGCAAAGTACAGACGATCGCCACGTTTCTAAATTGGTTTGGGATTTGTCATGTGTTCTGTGATCGCCACTGTAGCTTTGCGTTGCTGGTCGCCGCGTACTGTCATTGTCAGCAGGAAGAACAGGTTTCACCAGAGCTTTGCGTTGGAGCTCATTGTGGGTGACAGAGTTTGGGTGGAAACAGGCACTTTGAGGTTGCAAAGAGACCAAACTTCAGGATTTTCATGTTTCTTTAGGAGTAGTACCACTGATGCCGGCCAAGGGTCCAGCACCTGGGAGAAAAAAAACTCTTGGGGATCAGGACCCATTCCAGCAGAGGCCAGCAATGCTCAGGTAGGTCCAATTGCAGCAGGTCAGCTGGTCAGTTATAAGGTGGCCTCTGAAGCTCGCTGTGTCCTTGTAGCCTCAGGAGGTCGGTTAACAGGACCTTGGAGTCACTCTGGTAACCCAGGGATGAAGGCAAGCAGGCCCAATCTTCCTTCTCAGACAGGAAGGCAGTCCTTCAAGCAGCAGGTCAGTCCTCTGGCCGCAAGACAGTTTTTCTTCTGTACCTTCCACAGGTCCAGAAATGTTTTGATGAGTGACTCTGGAGTTCCAAAATTTATACCTGGTGCCAGCCTTTGTGTGGTGGGACTCCTTGTCCTACCCCGACATCTGGTTCTGGAAAGTTCTTGCCCTTCAACTGTCAAGGCTCCAAACTGTCTGGGGTGACAAAAGCAGGCCTGCCTGGTGTTAGGTTCCTTTGTGTCTGCAGGAAGCAAAGGCCTTTGACGTATGAGGGAGGCTGGGTAAAGCATGTCTCCAGTCATCCTGTCAGGATGGGCCATCCTGCTACACCTAAGCCCCCTTCGTGTCACTGGCTGGGAGGAAAACACAAATCCTAATGGCAGGGCCAGTCACGTAACACAGGACAAGGGCAGAAGGCACTAATGGTTTCTAAAAATGACATTTGCTGAATTGTGATTTAACATCCAACTTTACCTTTAAATAGTATTTTAAATTACAGTCCATTTGAGTGTAAACAGCATATCTTCATCTGCTCCCTAACCAAAGCTAGCATTTAATACATTTAATAAGGTCAGCCTGTATTATTCGATGGAGAGATAGGCCTTGTAATAGTGAAAAACAACTTTAGGAGCACTCCAATTCCAGGTCATGTAAAACTTAAATACATGTCCTACTTTTAAATGAAAACCACCCTGCCCAGTAAGCATTTAGGGCCTACCTTAGGGGTGACTTAAAAGTACTAAAACAAAAGTTTATGCCTGGCAAAAGGTTTATTTTCCAGGTTGGAGTGGAATTTTAAAACTGCAGTACAGGCTGCAGTGGCAGGCATGAGACATATTTTAAAAGCCTACTTTAGTGGGTAGCACAAGGAGTACTGCAGGCACACCAGTAGAATATAACTTACAGGCCAGGGCACATGTAGCACCATTTTCTAGAGTCTTACAAATACATTAAATGTGCCCATCAGGTGACAATAGTACAATGTTTTAGGGACCGAGTGCAATCACTTTAGCACTGGCAAAGTGCACAGACTCTTAAAGCCAATAAAAACAAATTCAGCAAAACAGGAGGGGTGAAGGTAAAATGTTAACTGGAATACCACGCCATGGTTGACAGGTCTAACACTAAGATTTAGAGGAATGCAAAGCCAGTTGAGACTTTTCTTTGCAGCAATGAGAATCATATATTCCTTTGATGGTTTCAATACCTGTGCTAAGTAAAGCAGCTGTACCATTCTAATGAAATTATAGGCAATGTTTAACTTTTTTAAATTAAAAATTCTTATTGTAAGCACGTGGCTGAGACATTACAAAGGCAGCAAGCATTTCTTGATTTTCTTTTTCTGAGAGATATGCTTGCAGTAAAAAAAAAATATTACCACACCATCAATTCGCTTTGCCTACACCTAATGGCTTTGTGAATGATTGAGGAGGTATGTTAAAAGAGAATGAACATCATCACACAAAAGTGGCAACGAAAGAGTGAAAGCAAGGAAAATAATGCATCACATTTCTATTCCCTTACATGAAATATCTATACTGCTAACAGTGCCAGTTGATCACACACTTAATAAAAGCAGTGCAGACCAACAACAGAGCATGTAATGTCGCACTATAATCAAATCAGTTTAGATGTACAAGAGTTTCTGCTTAAAAGATTGTGTGAAGCATCCAACTGAGATAAATCCAGTCGTATCTACAGGAAAAAGTATATGTCCAACAGTGTAAATATCTGGAAGAAAGCATGTTTGTCCAGTAAGATAACCTTGTATACCTTGAGGGTCGACTACATGCTCGCATATACCCCGTCTAAAATAAAGATAAATAAACAATAACCCAAGCTTAAACAAAAGGTAAACCAGGGCATACGTGGAAAAAAACAGTTGTCTCAGTAAGATTAAACCAATGACTAGCTAGTGGGAAGACAGAAAAACAACAAATATCTTGAAACAAACATGCATATCGCTGAAGGTTGTTAATGGTGAATATCTACAAATTTGTGAATTACTAGTAGGATAAAAGTGGCAAATATCTTCATGAGTGGGTGCATATCCCAGAAGGATAAAACCACTGAAAATCTACAAGCATGTGTCTGTGCCCAAGTAGAACAAAACTGCCAGATATCTACAAGCGTGTGCGAGTCCCTGTAAAATAAAACTGGTGTATTATCTAAAAGTGTGTGTAGGATAGCAGCGGTGAATATCTACAAGAGTGTGCGCATGTCCAAGGAGGATAAAGCCGGTGAATATCTGAAAAGGATACGTGTCCCAATAGGGTAAAACCGGTAAATATTTAAGCACGTGTGCATTTGCCAGTAGGATTATACTGGTGAATATCAACAAGAGTCAACAAGAGTGAGTGCATGTCCCTGTAAGACAAAACCGGTAAATATCTAGAAATTTGAGGAATGTTCCATTAGGATGAAATCTGTGCATTGTGTGGTGATACTGTCACATACTTTTGTTCTCTCTGACCACAGCCCCTAAACACCAGTGAGGTAACGGGTTTTTAGGAACCCGTTTGGTGCCAGGGGATAACACCCGAAGACCTCTGAGTTCTCCCTTGTTCCGGACCACAGAAACACTGAGTCTTCTAGTCGCAGTCAGAGATCGAATTTTATTGGCAGCTACCAAGTAACAGGTGTCCTAGAAGCACGACAAACACGGGTCATGTGTTCTCAGGAGACTGTTCGTTTTTACAGAACCAGCCTTCTCCTTATATACAAAAATAATAGCTGCAAGCAAGAATTCTTGAGTTTATGATATGGCTATACACATATTTCTACAATAATACAAAAGAGCGAAGTCATGTAGGCAAGCCCGTATTTTAGATGTCCAATTCGTGATAGATTACCCAGCCAAGCCCGGAACTCCCATCAGATATCGGTGAAGCCCCAATAAAAGAAGGCACCTCCTAGTCATAAAACTGGCCATAAACAGGGAACGCGGACAGGTGTGTGTGTAGAAAACATGATCTGGATGTAGTGAATGGTTTGGGGCATGTTATGCATTGATGCTATCGTATTAGGCCACTGGGCGAGGAGCTGCCCAAACAGGTTTGGCTGGAGGCAAGGGAGTCAGTTGGGACAGGTCGGGGGGAGGTCAGGGAAGGTGGACGTGTCCTTTTAGATCAAGCTCGACCTTTAATTGACTTATCATGAGGGCAAGACACAAGATGGATACCGTTTACAAAATGGAGTCTGAGGGGTCGGGACGGAAACTACGATTCAGGGGTGTTAGCATACCTCGATCATGACGCAAATGCATAGGAATGATGTCCTAATCATTATCGGTTCGTCGACACCAAATTCGTCATGGTACGTTGATGTTTCGGGACACGGGTATCGGACCTCGATACCGGGACAACAGTAGGGTCCAGAATTTCAGAACCACAGACCCTCCTTTTGCCCTCATATAAGGCAATAATTCATGTTAATCCGAGTCTAAATCCGTATGAAGGAATTCGTGGAGATGCTGCTGTAGCATCATTCTGTTGCTCAGTTCGTCCCTTGACACAGGCTTCCGTACACATGAGGTAGCACAGATGCCACATAGTGCAGGAGCGCACTGTACACACAGGCAGAACATAAACAGAAGTGCTAAGATCATCCCAATGAAGATCAGTGTTTTCCATCCCCAGGTAGCGATCAGTTCCCAGAACCACCCTAGTAATGACCAGTCCCCTTTTTCTACGTGAAGGGAACCAGATATCTCGTGTAGCTTAGAGATGGCCTGGTACACTGTTGGTGCGTTATCAGGGATGAAAATGCAACAACTGGATTGGATCACTCTACACACACCACCACGATCGGCGAGTATGATATCTAGGGCAACTCGGTTCTGAAGGGTCATAAGTCGATCCGACTGAAGTTCGGTCGTCAAATTGCCAAGGGCTCCGGCCGTTGTAATCACGGCGGATTCAACTATCCTCGATAACTGGCGAATATTCCTGCTGTTCACCATAGGCCCCCAAAATGGCAGAAAACCCTTTGCGAAGTCAGCGAATTCCTGACCCGCGGTGTCGTCTTTACTCACGACACCTCTAGCTGTCCTTGTCCGATGGTAATCTGCTCTGGCCGTGTAGGTGGGAGGCAGCAGAAATGAGATAAAACATGTACCTGAGAAGTCAGGGGGCAACCAGGTGTAGGCTTGGTCATGGCAGACGAAATACGTGCCTTTGGCTGCTAAGAATATAGGGGAAGTTCGGGAAGCGAACACATAGGTTTCCGTGCATATACTCTTTCCTAATTGTGCTTTGGGATCCCTGCCGATACCTTGTAAACATAAGTGACCTCGGTTGGGTACTATCCAAACTGGGCGGGATTTCTTTGCTGTCTGGCTCTTACTCAGGTAAACCCCATATTTAGTTACGTTCCAACGAGTGTACGGAGTGAGTTCATCTTTGGGAATCGTAAGATAGGTGTCGAACTCTCTACTCATATTTCTTATCCCTGCTACTAGTGCCTTGTTACTGGAATCACTCTCAGTAGAACGGGTCGGGTATGGTTCTAGGGCGAATAGGAACATGGTCTGGAAAGGCCACAGAGAACCATAATAACTGAAAGGCAGGATGAAGTATGGGATACCCTTATCAGTCGTGTGCGGCATGAGTCCGCATACCCAACAGTTCGGCGTGTTCATTATGGACTGGTGTTGGTGTAGAAGTTGAATGAATGAGTTATTTACAAATTCGAGTCTTCTGGCAGACTCGTATTCAGGTAGAGGGTGAAAGGAGTGTGTGGAGAGAGTGAGAGGAGGAGTTGGCCGAGTGTCATTTGAGAACAAGGAAACTTGAAAGACGAATAGAGTATAACCAGTCAAGAACATTGCTATGCTACACAACATAAAAATACATATTATCAAAAAACTTCTTTTGGCCAGTATCGGGCATAATTGTCTTTCAAAGTCCGTGAGTCTGGCAGGTCTCTTTACCCTAGGAAACTTCATCCTCTAGTTGCTGCCCGCGGTGGTAGGTTGATTCTGCCAGGGAGTGCGCTCTGTTCAGTCCGGGGTAACTCCCTTGGACCAACCAGAACCGTTGACCTAAACGTCCCCAGTTGCACTCCCCAGACTTCAACCGCGACCCTAGCAGCAGAACCGGATGGCGGTTCAAAAATCAAAAATGAGCAAGTTTCCTGAGAGTGAGAGAGCTGAAAAATCAAAAATAGTTCTTGGGGGAAGGGAAATCACATTCGTTTGCTTTTTATTAGTCTCTTTGTCTTGACCTTAGATTATATTGTTGTTTCCCAGGTACGGTGTGGTCTTCAAACAATGTCTTAGGTTCTGAAGTGTCCAACTGCATTGACGGTGGCACAAGTCCTTGTAAAATATGATCACTCTCCTTTTCGGTACCAGTTTCTTTTAAACGTGCATCGCTGAAAGGGATGAAGCGAGGTATGGATTCTGTCTCGGAGTCGGCAATTCCTTCGTTGACCCACCGGTCGTATGGAAGGGGCAGAGGGACCCGTTTACAATGGGTCCCGTGCACCCAGTTCTTTTTGCCTTCCACCCGAACAGCTGATCTCGTGGAAAGAAGTACCAGGTACGGTCCGGTCCACCTCGGCTGTCCGTTGTTTGTGCGCTGGAAATTCCGCACCAAGACCCACGTGCCGGGTTCGATGGAGTGACCTGGATCGTCAGAGGCTGGCGGAGAGGAACTGTGAACCTGTTGGTGTAAAACACGCAATTTAGTTGTTAATTCGCACAAATAGTCAAGCAGTACGGGGTGCTCTATTTCGCTGAGTTTCTTTGGCCTTGGCACGCCCCAGACGTTGGCTGGGCGGCCAAACACTATCTCATGAGGACTAAGTCCTAACCTGGAATGGACGGTCATTCTGGTTGACAAGAGTGCTAGGGGCAAGGCGTCAGGCCATTTAAGACCTGTACAGGCTTGGATCTTGGCTAATTTGAGCTTTAAAGTGCCATCGTAGCACTCTACTAATCCAGCTGATTGGGGGTGATTCGCAGAGTGAAACTTTTGTTGTATGCCTAAACACTCACACACTCTCTTCATCACGCGTCCTACGAATTCACTTCCATTATCACTCCAGACGATTCTAGGCATACCGAATCTCGGGAAGAACTCTTTGACAAGGGCTTTGGCAGTTGACAAGGCAGTATTGTCCTTAAGGGGGTACGCTTCCACCCACCTGGAGAAAGCGCAAACAACAACGAGCACATACTTCAGATTGTTGCATCTCTCCATGTGAATGAAATCGAGCTGCAAAACCTCGAACGGATACGTTGGAGGCGCAAAATGACCAGCTGGAGTTGGGGTTCCCCTACCGGGATTGTACTTCAAACACACCATACAGTTTCTGACCACATTCTCTGCATATTTCGGGATATTACCATTTTGCCATACTGGGGCCAATACTTTACAGATTCCTCTCGAACTAATGTGCGCAACTCCATGAGCCATGGTTACTACTGCAAGTACATATGCGTTAGGTAATAGCCATCGCTGGTGTTCTGACAGTTCGACCCAACAACCATTCGCGTCTAATCTACCTTTACTTTCTCTCCATTCATTCACCTCTTTCTCAGTTGCCTCGGCTTGTATAGATTTTACGCTTTCAATGGTGTCCTCACACATTCCCACATCCGTAATCCATCTAGCGGGACCTACAACATACATCCGACTCATTGTGTTCCTTGCAGTCTCTTTCGCAACCTCGTCTGCAAATGCATTCCCGCGGCCAACATCATCTTGAATCTTTTTGTGTGCACTGCATTTCACAATGGCAACTTGTAGTGGCAAGGTCAGTGACTCGAGGAGCTCATTAACTAGCTGACCATGTTGTATCTTTGCACCATGTGACGTCAGGAATCCACGTTCACGCCACAATCTCCCAAAACTGTGAGCCACACCAAAGGCGTATTGGCTGTCAGTGTACACATTCACTCGCTTTCCTTTCGCTAACACACATGCTTTGGTAAGCGCAATTAGCTCTGCAGCTTGTGCAGAATTATGGGAAATGCGCGCGGTCTCTATAATGGTGTGTAATGTCGTTACGGCATATGCTGCAGTCGTATCACCATTCGGCAGCTTGAAACATGAACCATCAACCCATAAAGTATCGTTGCATTCAGGAAGGGGAGTGTCCTGTAAGTCTACTCTCCCTTTTGTCTCTTCTTCTGTCCTAAAACAGCAGTCATGGTTATCAATCTTGTCTGTTTCTGTCGGAATGGGTAATAACGTTGCGGGGTTCAGTGTATCACACCTCTTTATGTGGATGTGACTTGCTAGCAGTGTAAGTTCGTAACTGGATAGTCGAGTGCTAGTAAGATGTTGTGTCTTCGTCCTATTTAGTAAAATGTCTACTGCATGCGGAACCATAACGATCAGAGTATTATTCATGACTAATCCAGCGGATTGTCGAATGCAGACAGCTGCTGCGGCGGTAGCCCTCAGACAACTTGGTAGGGCTTTAGCCACAGGGTCTAGAGTTGCCGAAAAATACGCGCATGGGCGCTGTTTGTCCCCAAAGTGTTGTGTTAGGACTGATAATGCACAACCTTCCTTCTCATGGACGTATAATGTAAAAGGCTTACTGTAGTTGGGGTTTCCCAACACAGGAGCCGAACATAATGCATCACGCAACTCGTGGAAACTCGTCTGGCAATCTTCAGACCAAGGCATAGGATTTGGCGTGTCTTTACAGAGTAGTGCCAGCAAGGGTTTGGCTAGTAGTGAGAAATTCGGTATCCATTGTCTACAGTACGATGTAATGCCCAAGAAGGCTCGAACATCTCTCTGTGTCCTTGGGGCACTCAGTTCTGCAATTGCCTGTATTCTTTCTGGTGTCAGTCTCCTTCCCTCCTTCGACAAGATGTGACCTAGGTAGGTAACTTCTTGTCGACAAAATTGTAGTTTGGAGAGAGAGACTTTGGGCTTCAGGTTACATAAGTGATGCAATAATGACAGCGTAGCTCGTTTGCAAATTTCTTCAGTGTCTGCAGCGATCAGCAGATCGTCTACGTACTGAATCAGAGTTGAACCATTCGGTAGAATAATCGTGTCTAGTTGTGTTTTCAGGGCCTGACTGAATATTGATGGGCTTTCGCAGTAGCCTTGAGGAGCGCACTTGAAGCGGAAGCTTCGTCCTCCTAAATTGAATCCAAAAATATCTCTACTCTCCTCGGCAATCGGGATGCTGAAGAAAGCGTTCTTCAGGTCAATCACCGAGAACCAAGCTGCTGAAGCTGGAACCATCGTCAATAAAGCAGTAATGTCGGGGACAACTGGAAACTGTGGGATAACTATCTTGTTCACTTCTCTGAGGTCGATGACGAACCTATACACAGGCGGTTGTAAAGGATCAGTACGCTTTAAGACGGGCAGAACTGGACTGTTACAAACATTTCCTGTTGTTTCTTCGATGACGTCTTTATCAATCAGGTCATAAACGATCGTCAACAATGCATTTTCGCATTCGCTAGATATTTTGTATTGGGGAATACGTGGCAACCTAACGTTGGCTTTCAATGTTATGACATACGGTGCTATCTCCAAACGACCTACATCGTTAGAGCCATTAGCCCAAAGTATATCAGGAAGTGATGACAATTCAGTCGGAATATTGTCCTTTGACAAATACATTGGAGAAATGACTTTCTTACCTAAAGTAAGTTGTACTCCCAAGGGGGAACAGTACAAAGTCGCATATAACCTTTTTAGCAAATCCAAACCTAACAAATTTTCACCGCAACCTGTTGTAAGAATGAGGGGTGCTTCTAATTCGCACGGGCCAATAGAAAGAGATATAGGACTAGAGATCGGGTTTCTAACAGGGGCGCCAGAGAAACCTACTGAAACATTCATTTCGCCAGACAAAGGTGCGCCAGGAAGTTTCGAGTGCATGATAGAACTTTTTGTAGCACCAGTATCCAGCAGAAATGGCTCTGACACTCCTGAGGTAATTACCTCGACATAAGGTCCATTCTGATCTACTGGAACTGAAACAACTCCCTCTCTTTGTCCATGGCTGTCCTAGCAATCGTTACCCTCATTTTCGTGTTCGGTGTAATAGTCGTCAGCATAGTACTGAGCTGACCTAGACGATGCATTATTCTGTTGGTCAAAGCTGTTCATTGAATTCTGAGGCGGAAAAGAAGTTGTATTCTGGGTGAAATTTCCACGGCCCCTACCTCTAGGGGCATGTTGAACACCTCTTCCCCTTACACCTGAAGCACCGCTCAAACGTCGCGCAAGAGCCGGACAATTACCTTTAAAGTGACCCTCTTCCCTGCAATACGCACATTGATTCGGGCCATAAGCAATACGCTGATGGGAAAACTCGTTTCCTTGCGCGTTTCTCGAATACTGCTGTTGTGGTTGATAATTGGGCTGACTAGCCGTACGAGGCGGATAGGCTTGCTGGAGAAGAACTTTAGTTTTTAAATCTTTTGTCGACTTTATCTAGCTCGTCTTTGCGCCTATTTTCATAGTACTGGGCTGTAGCTAAAATTTGCGCTGACGTAGAGACAGCCCAAGCACTCTCTGAATCTTTCAGTTTATTACACAGTTCAGGGATTAAATTATGTACGAATTTGTCTACAAACAATCTTTGACCACCCTCGGTAGACATATCCTGACCACTATGATCGGTGACAGTCTCCTCAAATCTTGTGAAAAAGTCAGACACATTCTCATCTTTCTTCTGCTTGCACGCAGATAGCTTGTCCCAGTTTACGCGTACTTCAGGCATTATTGTTTTCATGTACACGTTAATTCTACCGGGAAGTTCAGCTATTAACGGCTCAGGTTTAGAACCACCAATTTGTCTAGCATCTATAGCGGTAATGTTCGCCCATGAGTCACCTAGTTCTTGGTCATGGTTCGTATGACGTATTTTGCTCCATAAAGGATGTGGAACAACGTTCCCAAACAACATGTCTATATCCGCGAAATTCATTATACATGAGCATGCAGTTTGCGATAACTCCTTATAATACCCAGTCGGGTTTTTACGAGGATCAGGCAGTGTCTGCTTGAGTGCTAAGACTTCGGATCTTTTCCAGGGGACATGTACCCATACACGCTGGAAATGAGGCAGAATTGGTGGATTCGCATTCGCATCACCTTCCCTCCAAACCGGAGGAACCTCTCTCATGGGGTACTGTCTTGCTCTTTTCCTACCTGATACGTCGTCTTGGTACAATGATCTAGAGACGTTTCCCTTACTCCTATAAGAGAACAACAACTCTATCGCTTTCTCAACATCTGCACCTATAATCATACCTTCATAGAACTTAAAGCGTGTACGCCATAGTTCGTTCATTGTGTATTTGGGATCATTCGTCTCCAAATCTTCGCCCAGATATACACACATTTCTTCGAATACGTATCTCTGGGTGGGTGCATTCCATTGACGGAAAACGTCCATAACAGACTGAACATCATATCTAACAGTATCCGTAATCCATTGGCGTGCTAGTTCATTCAGCACTTTTCTTTCCTCGTAATCAGGCAGTTGACTACGTAACTGTCTATCTTCTGTTTTAGGCGTTGTTTTAGGCGACCCAAAGAAAGGTGAAAGCAGACCAGTGACGGTACCTGTCACTCTTTGTCTAATAGAAGGAGAAGCTTGCGGAGGGGCAAATGCATCAGAAAAGACAGGCTGAGGCGAAGAGGAAATCGAGGCCATAGCAGAGGAAGTTGAAACAGTGGCAGACGTAGTATCATAGGGAACAGTTAGAGCTGTAGGCAAAGTCATAGAAGTAGATGGAGTATGTAGCAAAGATGGCGGCCCTTGAGAAGGCTGCGCCGGAGAAGTAGAAACCAGCTGAAGAGGAGCTGGCGTTCGTGCAAGCGCTGGGTTACGTGCGCCGGGGCGCGGTATAGTAAAATGCTTTGGTGGTGCGGTAGCGTCTAACGCATACGGTGGAGGTGAGCTTAATAAGTGGGACATTAATGGATCTTTCTCGGATCTCTCCTCTTGACCTTGTCCCTTATTTGGTAACATCGGGTAGCATTTATCTACTGCTAGTTTCTTGCTCCTAAGTATTTGTTCGCTTTCTTGCTCTTCCTCGTTATCCCTGTATGCAACGGCAGCTTGCACCATTGACATACCTCTTTTATTCCTTTTTGCTAATTTTATTTCTTTCTGTTTGGCTTCTTTGCGCCATAAGCGGAAAGAGTCAAACATCGCCGGCCGGGCTTTTCTCTTGAATAATTTGACCTCTAGGTTATCTAATATTTCTGAGTCGAAACTACCATATTGGGGCCATTTTAAAACACCATCCTTGCGGGTGTATTTTATCCACACTTCATTATATGTGATAGGACCTACGCCGTGTTTTACATAGAGCTCATATGTTGGAGTTCCAATCGGAGGAACCGGACAGGAATCCTCTAATCGGGAGTCCTTACTATAACCAAGACAAAACAAGTTTCCAAGTCTGCTAAAACCAGGCATCTTTGCTCACTAGTCTAGCTTCAAACTTCAAAGGATTATCTGTTACGATATTTCTCGTGAATACACAAGTCCTTCGGCTTTGGGGCTTGCAAGTACCAAATCAAAGCGTATCTCAAGGATACCAAAAACTAAGGACAAACTAAGGACTGGGAGACGCTCCACTTATACTTAACTGAAGTATTTGAAGATCGGTGACGTCGCTAGAAGACTCGTCTATCGTTTCGCTCTACCAAGGATCACTGGGTCCAAAACAAGGCGATAGTCAGGGCAGCAGTCCTTCGTAGCCGTCGGGACGCGGGGAACCTCGCAGCAAAGACCTTCGGAACCACGTCGACATACAGGGGTCGCTGAAGTGGCTGGCCGTCCTCTGGAATTTTCACACGAAGCTCCTCACGAACATCTGGCTTGGACCGTCGCCGCTTGATACCGCCCCGAGTTGGGCGCCAACTGAGGTAACGGGTTTTTAGGAACCCGTTTGGTGCCAGGGGATAACACCCGAAGACCTCTGAGTTCTCCCTTGTTCCGGACCACAGAAACACTGAGTCTTCTAGTCGCAGTCAGAGATCGAATTTTATTGGCAGCTACCAAGTAACAGGTGTCCTAGAAGCACGACAAACACGGGTCATGTGTTCTCAGGAGACTGTTCGTTTTTACAGAACCAGCCTTCTCCTTATATACAAAAATAATAGCTGCAAGCAAGAATTCTTGAGTTTATGATATGGCTATACACATATTTCTACAATAATACAAAAGAGCGAAGTCATGTAGGCAAGCCCGTATTTTAGATGTCCAATTCGTGATAGGTTACCCAGCCAAGCCCGGAACTCCCATCAGATATCGGTGAAGCCCCAATAAAAGAAGGCACCTCCTAGTCATAAAACTGGCCATAAACAGGGAACGCGGACAGGTGTGTGTGTAGAAAACATGATCTGGATGTAGTGAATGGTTTGGGGCATGTTATGCATTGATGCTATCGTATTAGGCCACTGGGCGAGGAGCTGCCCAAACAGGTTTGGCTGGAGGCAAGGGAGTCAGTTGGGACAGGTCGGGGGGAGGTCATGGAAGGTGGACGTGTCCTTTTAGATCAAGCTCGACCTTTAATTGACTTATCATGAGGGCAAGACACAAGATGGATACCGTTTACAAAATGGAGTCTGAGGGGTCGGGACGGAAACTACGATTCAGGGGTGTTAGCATACCTCGATCATGACGCAAATGCATAGGAATGATGTCCTAATCATTATCGGTTCGTCGACACCAAATTCGTCATGGTACGTTGATGTTTCGGGACACGGGTATCGGACCTCGATACTGGGACAACAGTAGGGTCCAGAATTTCAGAACCACACCAGTGCTCTCTCTATCAGTTTGATGCAACGTTATATCACACATTTTCCCAGCAAAGCAACCAGCCAGCTCTGAAACGAAATGCAGAAACCTTATCATACAGCTGGAAAGATCCAGGGCTAGGAATCTTCACCTCTTTATTGGAACGTTGGCATGAACACTCGATCAAATATCCAGGTCAGTGGGTTTGAGAGCGGGACGAGGTTCTGCCCTCAAATCAACACAATACAGAACAAGTATGGAGATGGAATTACATAAAAGCCCAGTTGCTCTTTGTAATACTGTTTAGTAGTGGGCGATCTTTTAGTTACAGCAGCAAAATTCTCAGACTCTGGCTTTACGTAATTCTGTGACACATCTGCACACAGATGACTCATTTGTGTGTAAAATCTCTTCACAGGAGGAGACATTCTCTGCTCGACCCAGTCTCCTGTATGACTGTTTTATGCAAATTACGCTCTTGTGTGAAAAAAGTTACATTTGTATCAAGAAAACCACATTTTGTGCAAAATGTTGCAAAATATTTATGGAACATTGTGAAATTTCATGGGGAAAAAATGCACATTTGCACACTTCTTATGAGTGCCACCTGACAACTGCAGGACATTCAGAGAGCTCAATAAAAGTGGAGACTCACTGTACCATGAACCAGGGCCAGACTGACCGTAGCGGGCACCAGGTGTTTCCCCAGTGGGTCACTAGGGGGGGGGGCGGTTTTAGACCCCTGGAAAGCCGTTTTTGTTACAGGGCTGGTTTTGCAGCGTAGCTGCATTATCGGCCCCCAGCAACAAAAGCGACACAAAATTTTCCTTTCGCTAGCACCTCCCCAACCCCAAGCCCGCTCCACAGGCCGGCCAAGCTCTTTGACAGGGCCTGTTTCGGTTTCCAGCCTGGCCCTGCCATGAACCCCCTCTGGAACACTATCTCTTCCTTCTGTGGTGTTACATTTCTTATAAACAGAACCATCTATTTTTCACTCGACGGACATTATTTGTATGTAAGGCCACAACATTAATTAGAATATTGGAATATTGAGAGGTCCATTAGTCTGCCAAGGACTATGCCGATTGTTAAAGACTCGCTCCCACAATATAGGCCAAAGAGTCTTTAAACTGGGGTGCGGGCTCCCTCTAGGGGGGGCTCAAGTGATCAGGATAGGGGGGGGGCTACCCTCTCACCAAAAAAAGCATTATGCTAATAATCACACTGTGGATACCTTTATACTTTAGTAAGGCCTGCCTCACCAGAACAGTATGCTTGGCACTCCTGGATTTGATTGCATTTTTACAGGTAACAACTTCACTACAATGTTTTAGAAAGTATAGACATATTTAAACATTGACAATTTAATAGAATAATTGTGAAAAATACTGAGGGGAGTCCTGATGATTTTTTTTCTTCACGGGGCAGGGGAGCGGGGGGGGGGGAGGATGCGTAGCATTAAAAGGTTGTAAGACCATTGTTATAGGCCCTTGTCTGCGGCTCACAGCGGGCTATAATGCTATATTAATTTCGGCTCTCCCCCATAGGTGCAGCATGAGCTTGCCATTTGTATGGCTGCAGCGACAGGACTGGGATTTCTCTTGCCCAGATAGAAGTGGTTCATCAGTTCAACAAAAATCTGCAAAAAAAATATTGGCTTTTTTGTAGGGACAATGTATTGCCTGATCCAGCTGCCTGAGGGAATATTCGGTGTTACACCAGCGTCTTACGAAAGAAATACACAACAAATGGGTTAAGGCCTGAAGAGAAATTGAACAGATAGATAGAAAGATAATTTATAATGAAATCCCTCTTGGCGACGATCAAATAAATCAATTGCAGCGGTCATTAACTTCTGAATTCGCTTTTCTTCCTTTTAGGTAAATGCACAAGAAAGAACGCCAGAAGGAGGTTTGTGATTATTTATTGAACCCTTAAGAAAACTGTTAATTTACCCTGCAAAATATTGAATAAAGCATCATTGCCGTCAACGCTAATGAACAGCCTGGTCCTGTGGGTATATTTTAAAGACAAGTAAGGTTTTCTCTAGTTAGCTTGTTTCCGAATGTGTCCTTTTCCTGAAAAACAGCTGGCCCTTGAATATTATTCCAGCAGGATGAAAGGATTTCCACTGAAGTCTCCGACTAGCTCCCTTGAAGCGAAGAGGCCACTGCCCAGGAAAAAGCCGAAAATGCCAGCAATCATTCATCAATTCCTTTGCCAAAAACTCCAGTACCCTGGACGATGGATCTGCATTCGAGAGCATGATAGGTATTGGGTCTTCCGGGAACATGCTGGGAAATCTCTGTGTAATGGTCAAACTGTGCTAATGTGCTACACACCAGTAGCCTTGCATGTTGGCCTTCACGCGTTCCGTTGTCAATGAAATTATATCGCTTTCATGTATTTTAAAGAGCACAGAAATTATTCTAGGCTCCCATACGGCACCAAATGTATGAACAATTTTGGTGAAAGTCCTATTAAAAGGATAAAGAAGGACTGGATCACATTGTCCCGGGAAGGACAAAGACCCAAATACCCACGCAGATCCTACTTAACTACATTTTCATTATAATTCTCAACAAATTCGTGCAATCTATGATAAACACCCATAGGTCACCTCACACTTTGAACTGATGAGGTAAAATGAATAAAAAGATAACTTTAATCCTAGCATGTCTCAAATGCCTCTGAAGTGCACATCATTTAGGTGACCTCCTAGGTCCATAGAAAATGCATCTGTCAACACCATAACTTCTGGGTAAGGCAAGTAGAACCATTTGCCCAAGTCAGACTGGCATCCACCATGCATCACTGAAGGTCCTGAGCCACCTGGTCGGAAGCAAGGATCCTATTTTTAAGGCACGCCCCAACCCAATTGATGAGCCCACTGCAGATTCAGTTCCATTGACTAACTTGCTTGTGTTCCTGAGGCATCAGCAGCAAGCACACTGCCAGAAAGCTACATAGTCTCAGAACAATACATTTGGAACAGTAGCTCCGCGTAAAAAATGTTGTGATCATAGCCTGAATGTCCCAAACTCAATATGGATTTCTTCACAGTAACAGTGAAGCATGACCAAGGTAGCCCCGATAAAGGATAGTCTCAGTAAGGCCTGAAGTTGAGACAAACTTGATGGAAAATCCCAGAGTGAACACTAACAACATATATTTCTACACGTGGTGCGAGGATACAGAGACAAGCTCACAGTCAATAGTCTCCTGACGAAGAAATGTGGGATTCCCCTAACAGCAAAGATTAGTCTAAGCCAACAGCGAGATTTTTGTAAAGATCTGAAGGGCAATCCAAGGATGAAGGGCAGGTCGGTAAACTTCAAGAGGTCTGATCCCACCTCAAAATGTCTTCTTGTGAGACTGTAGGACTGGCACATGAACTTACATGTCGTACAGCCACAAGGACAGCATCAGATCCTTGTGGTCCAAGGCCAACAGGACCTATGTAGGGGTCATCATTTTGACCTCTTCTTTTTTCAGAAATGGGCAAAGCAACCTGAGGTCTAGAATTGGCGTCACGCTTGTGTACTTTTTGGGGACCAGTAATTACAGTAAAGCCCCATTTCAAACTTTAATCTGGGCACAATCTTGATATTTTCCTTAGCAAGTAACATCAACACCTTTTTGAAGATGCATGATCAAGTGCGCTAATCATGTCTGAGCATAAACATGAGGGACGTGGGAAGTGGTGATCAGAAAGGGAGTGGCATAAAGAAAGTAGACAATCTGGAGGACACATTGGTCTGAAGTGATCAAGCATCAGAAATGTACTTGCAATGTACTTTAGCTCCTACTGGACCCGGATGCCCTCTCAAGAGCAAACTAAAGAGGTTTGAAAACATTGCTTAGATAAGTGGTATAATGTAAAGAATGATGCAGAGAAAGTGGTCCATACCCTGTGCCACTGCCTCTTCCGCTAGCAACCTTGAAAACCCTGCACTGGCTACTGGATGGCATAGGAAGGTTGCCTCCAGAGTATCCTCTGAAATTTCTGTATTGCTGATGGAACTGGTGGGCAGAGAACAGCAATCCCAATTAGCAGTTTTTGAAGTCACATCGACATTTTCTTCAAAAAGGCTGGCCACATCACAGGTCATATCCCTCAATAATGCAAGGGCATCTCTCAAACAACTAGTACCATGAACACCGGCATGCCATCTAACAATGACTCCATTGCCCATATCATGAGCTGTGGAGTCAGTGGGTTCAGTGCCAAACAAAGAACACGTTTCATGTGTCTTATCAGTCTCTGAAAGCATTAGTATGTCCTCAGGCAAAGCGAGGTACACTTCAGACACCATATTTCAAAGAATGTGGCTGCAGCATCCCAAAAGGCAGACGGCATTCAAGAAGTGCACTGCCAGATAGCCTTAAGTAAAACATTTCTGCCCATTGCATCAGATCTTTTTTAACCCCTAAGTGGAGGCTTGAACGATACGGCTCTCCAGAGTAGGATGTTGCAGCAGGAACTTAAGATCTACAGACGATGGCACGATAGGTCTAGCTATGGGACGAATCACTGCTGGAGCAGAAATATGTTTAACCAAGCTGCCATAATTCAGTCACTCAAAGCCTTTTGAAATGGCAATAGAGGATCTGAAGTGGAAGAGCCAGCTTGTAAAATAACTGACCGGATAATAGTCTTAGTCTCTTCCGTGGGGAGTGGCAGCCCTAAAACATCCACAGCCCACTGGACCACTACTGCAAATGGTACATTTTATTCCATAGGGAAGCCCCAAAAGCAATTCCAGGGTGGATTCAGAAGTATGTGTAAAAGCCAGTGGCAAGTCTAGGTACAAAAAAAGTATCAGTTTAATGAGGGTGGAGTAAGTTATCTGACCCTTGCTCCTTATCATTACCATCAACACCATGGTGTTCAATGAGTTGGAAGGTGATAGCCTTCCCAACCAAGGACTTTGGCGGGGAAGTGAACAGTGAGAGTTGAGCAGGGGTCCATGGCTGCTCCCGAGTGGATAGAGTTCATGTTGGCTGTGGTGCTCTGAATAGTGAACTGTTCCAATGCGGTGAGTGGGTGGTTGCGGGTGGCATCAGCCAGTGTGATGAGGTTGTAGATGTGGGTAGATGGTTGATATCTTGTTGTGGAAGTAGTCCACCAGCTCCTGGGAAGGGGAGATCTCTCTGACGATGCTATAGAATTTCTTCCTGTGGTTGGGACTTGCTTCTTGGAGGTCAGCCAGGGCACCTCTTTTTGTCTTTTAGGCATTGGGGCATATGTTGAGGGCTGACTTGAAGTTGGCTGGGTGTGTGGGCTCTCTGCTGGTGCACCATCTTTTTTCAAGCCATTTGCAGTTGAGCTTTACAGTCCTGAGTTCGGGTGTATACCAACTGACTTGTTTTGTGGATCTGCTAGTCTTGGCAGGCTTGATGGGGGCGACTGTCGGCACAGTTAGTGATCCAGGCAGAGAAATTCTGGGCGTCCTGTTCAAGGTTGATTGCAGGGTCGGGCTGGGTGATGTTGAAGGCATCTGTCCATTGGGTCTTTGTCACTTTGTTCCAGCTGCGGTGGGAGGAGCTGCGGGGCCTAGTGGTGGTGCATGGTGATACTGGGATTGCGAAGTGGACGATGGCGCGTCAGTCCCAGTGAATTCGGTGACATGACTTTACTTGACTCGGTCGCTGGCAGTGAAGATAGGGTCAAGCACGTGTCCTGTGCTGTATGTGGGGTTAGTGACCACTTGGGTGAGGCAGATGCTGCTCATGCTTTCCAGGAGGTTGGCAGAGTTAGCGTCTTTGGGGTCGACAAGGTGGAAGTTCAGGTCTCCAAGAAAGATGTAGCGCTTGGAGTAAATGGCAAGTGGGGCAATGACTTGGAGGATGGCATTGCAGAAGCTGAGGCATGGTCCTGGGTGTCTGTAGGCAAGGGTGCCCTGATGGTAGTTTTGCCATCTAGTTGCAGTTGAGGTGTTCCATAATCGGTGTGGTGTCGTCTTCGGTGCTGGTGCAATGGATGGTTTCTTTGTGGATGATGGCGATGTCGCCTCCATGCTTGTTGGTGTGATCCCAGTGTATCATCTTGTAGCTGTTGAGTGCCTCTGTGGTGATGTCGGGGGGGGGGAGGATGGGTTGAGCAAGAACTCTGTAATAAAGATGACAACCGGGGTGATGGTTGTAGTGACTTTGACCACAAAGGAAGTAGGTTTCAAGTGAGTTTATTCTCCAGAAGAACAGCTTAACATCCACAAGTTAGAGAACATGTCTTCATCTCTCAGTAGGACAGGAACTGTTACATTCAAGAGAATACATTCTAAACGTTGCTGACTATTCTAAGTGACATAGATAAGTTCTATTAGACAGGGAGTCATGGTCTTAGTGTGACATGGGGATTACCACACACCTTCCCCCTTTTAAAAAAAAACAAAAAAATTCTAATAAAAATTAAAAATTAAAAAAAAAAACTACAACTTTAGCAGAAAATAGAAATGTACATAGTATTTAAGTAAGCAATTAAGTAATGTAATCTTTGAACTTTGAAGGAGCATATTTTACACGTTCACTACGTCTTAACAAGATATCTTCACTTTCTACATTTGATTGGTTGTTTATTATGACACGTGGAACAGGTCTAATTTCAGAATTGGTCACAACCTTAGAATTGGTCACAGCATCAGGATTGTTTACAATGACTTTTTCTAAATTGTCATAAACTTCATGCATACCAGAAAAACCATTAGGGTCTGTGACAATTTTTTCCGGTAATGTAGTTTTTTGAGTAATTCTTTGAGGAGAAGTAATAATTGGTTTGCATAAAGAAATTCTCCTCAAATTCCATATTTTCCCCCCTTCGACTCTAACAGCCTTGCTAAAAATTTCTATGACTTTGATCGGATCAGACCATCTGGAAACATTCTTGTGAAATAGACCACCCATTTTTACACGGACTTGGTCACCAACCTTTATTCTGTAAGGATTATATTTCTTTTTAGCTGATTGCTGGATCATTCTTTCTTGGTATTTTCCAATCTTTTCTCTCAATTCTTTAAAATCTACTTCATAAGGGGAATCACGTTTCAACCACCAGGGTAAAAGACGAGAACCTGGTTTCCTCCCTCTCAATAACTCAAAAGGAGATAACCCAGTGACTGAATTGGGAGACAACCGATAGGTTAACAGGGTTGCTTGAAGTGCTTTCCTCCATTTTAAACCACTTTTTACAGCTAGTTGACATGATTCTTTGATTACTCTGTTGAACCTTTCAACTTGGCCGTTAGCCTGTGGAGAATAATTTGAGGTTCTTTTGTGAATAATTCCACAATTTCTAAGAAAACACTCGAACTCATTGCTAATGAACTGTGGTCCATTGTCTGTGATGAGTTCTTCCGGTAAACCTTCCCTAGCAAATATTTCGTCAAGGAAATCGATTACGTGTTCTGAGGAAATTTTCTCAACTATTTTTAATTCAGGCCATTTAGAGAAGTAGTCAATTAGAACTAATCCATACATTTCCTTACCAGATTGATAGCTGAAAGGTCCGATGATGTCAATTGCTAACCTCCTCCAAGGTCCATTGGCGTATTCAATGGGAGTAACATCAATAGACATACTCTTCACGGTTTTGTCACTCATAGAGCAAGGGGAGTAATTTCTGACCCAATTATCTATCATGGCATCAATACTTGGCCACCAGTAGTGTTCTCTGATCCTTCTTTTGGTGGTGGACATTCCCATGTGTCCTTCATGTGCCAATTTGCAAATTCTCTCTCTCAAACTTGAAGGAGGTACTATTTTATCTGATCTGATGATGATGTTTCCACATAACATTAAATCATCTTTAACTTTATAGAATGATCCTAACTCACCAGAAAGCTTTCTTTCTTCGGGCCAACCTTTTACTAAAAACTGCTTGACTTGATTCAATATAACATCATTCTCCATTGCTTCTGACCAATCTTTTTCTGATAGGGTTAAAGGACTTTCTTGATTTGAAATTAAGTTAACATCTGCAACTGAGTACGCAACATCACAATCTGTGCTGTCACCTATTTCTACTCTGGCTGGAAAACGTGACATACAATCTGCGTGAACATTTAAACGTCCTGGAATATATACAACTTCACAACGGTACTCTTGTAATTTGGCCGCTAGTCTTGCCAAACGAGCTGTAAGAACTCTTCCACCACCAGCAGCTAGCATGGTGATTAAAGGCTTATGATCTGTTCTCAAAGAGAATTTTGTCCCCCATAAAAACTGTCTAAAGTGCTGAGAAGCCCAGGTACAAGCAAGTAATTCCCTCTCTATAGTTGAATAGTTCTTCTCAGCATCTCGTAGGGCTCTGGAAGCATATGAGACAACAAATTCACCAGTTCTATCTTTTTGCATTAAAACGGCTCCTAGGCCAACATTGCTTGCATCTACATAAACGATACATTCTTTACCCACTGAGTAAGGTTTGAGGAATGGAGCCTCAACAATTTTACGTTTCAAAATTTCAAAGGAATTTTCTTGTTCTTTGTCCCAAACAAACTTTGCATTTTTCTTTAAAAGTATCCTTAAGGGATGTACAATGTCAGAATAATTTTTAACAAATTTGCCATAAAATTCAGTTAATCCTAAGAAAGAAAGTAATTGTTCCTTTGTTTTGGGAGATGGAGCATTGACAATATTTTGGACATGATTAATTTTGGGTTTGATTCCATGACTAGATATTTCATGTCCGAGGTACTCAACCTTGTCTTGCCTGAATTTACATTTGTTATATTTTAGAGTAAGACCTTTAGATCGAACTCTTTCTAGAACTTGGGTTAAATTCTCATCATGTTCAGGATGGTCTTTTCCAAAAATCAGAATGTCATCTTGGAAAGCTATGGCTCCTTTACAATCCATCAATAATTCTTTCATTAGGCGTTGGAAGACGGAGGCTGCACTGGCTAACCCGAAAGGCATGCGTAAATACTGAAACACGCCCTCCGGGGTAACAAAGGCAGTTAATTTTCTTGAGTCTTCATCTAATTCTACCTGGTGGTAGGCGCTTGCTAAATCAATTGAGGTGAATACAGTGGCACCTGATAATGCGGAAATTAACTCGTGTATGTTTGGTAGAGGGTGTTTGTCAACCCATATTTCTTTATTAAGACTGCGCAAATCCGCACATAGACGAAGTTCTCCTGTGCTCTTAAGTGAAATTACTACTGGTGAAACCCAAGGGGAGGATTCAATTGGTTCTATAATATTCTTTTTCATTAAGTCGTCTAGGATTTCTTTTAATTTTGGTCTATAGGCTAAAGGAACATTTCTTACCCTATGCCTGACGGGAACTGCATTATCATTTAAGATAATTTTATGTTTGAAATTTATATATTTTCCTAGTTTGTCATTAAAAATTTCGGGAAAGTTTTTGAGTACACTCTTAGTGAATTCAATATTACTTGTGTTAGTGGTTAAGTTAACTGAGGAGTCAGTTATGTGTTTTTCATACCGGGGTTCTTCAACATAAACTGGTGGAATGGAATTTGGATCTAACTTGATCCCTAACGTACGTTGGTGGGGCCAACCTAGGATAGAAACACCCTTGGTAGCAACATAAATCTTTGCTTTGAAATCCCAGTTTTTAAAAAACAATTTGGCCCAAAAGAAACCTTCTAATGCAATTTTTCGTCCTGTGTACCCTCCAGGATATATGTCTGGACTTAAGAGTTCCCTTTTTTGCCATATTTGTTCGAAAATATCTTTACCGATTATAGTGTACCATGCACAAGAATCAACAAAAATTTCGACAGGTTTGTTATCTATATGGATTGTACAAGAGGGAAAGTTATTTTGAATACACTCATCAATAGAGAGTATGCAGTTCAGGCTATTAAGGACTTCTTCTTCTTCAGGAGAGATATAATTAATTCTCTGACCAGATCTGCACACATTGCTGAAATGTCCTTTCCTTTTACATTTGATACAGATTTTATCCCATGCAGGACAACCTTTGTAGTTGCCAACATGGTTGGGACTGCCGCATCTGTAGCAGATTATTGTACTTTTCTTAGTATAGCTCCTGTTTTCATTAGAGTTCCTTAGATATTCTTTCTTGAAAGTAGGTTTAGCATTAAAAGTATTTGGAGTAGACTGACCAGATTGAGTTTTAACAATGGCTACTTCAACTTCAGGGACATTTGTTTTCGTATTTTTTCCTCTAATTTCGGATACAAATACTTCAGAGTGTTCTATACCCTTAGCTATATTTATTACTGCAGAAAGAGTGGTCTCTGTACCCATCCAAAGTCTTTCTTGTATCTTTTTGCTTTTTGTTCTCATCATAATTTGGTCTCTGAGGACTTGTTCGTATGATATAGTTTCGAAGGAACAAGTGCAGGCAAGCGAACGTAGTGCTGCAACGTAATCTTCGATATTTTCATCAGTTTTTTGTTCGCGAGAGTAGAATTTGAACCTTTCCATCACTGTATTTATCCTCCTACCAAAACGAATTTTCATCTGTTTGGAGGCTTTGTTAAATACATCTAGGTCACCTGCATCCTCAAGAGGTGGTAGGTTATCAAATTCTTTTATTCCTGCTCCGCCAAGACAATGTCTTAAAAGAGCAAGTTTTCTTTTTGCTGAACAGTCCTCTTTTTCCAATACATCTACGTATGCATTAAACATGGGAAACCAAAGATCCCATTCAATAGGAGGATCACCTGCAACTTGTAGGAAATGAGGTGGTGCTGCAATGTTAGACATCCTGTAAATGAAATTTTAATGTTATTATACAATTTACAAATTTGGATGTGTAATTCACAGTTGAAATTTGTAGTAGATAGGGTGTGCAAATCACCGTTGAAATTTGCAGCAAGAGAAATGTGTAATTTACTGTTGAGATTTGTAGTTTATAAGGTGTGCAAATCACCGTTGAAATTTGCAGCAAAGTGTCTTAGTTAAAATTGGTAAAAGATCGTTTTTTTGGTTTATTTCGGTTAAGTTCTTAATTTGCGCGATCATTTGGCTTCAGTCTTAACTAAGATGGCCGCCGAGAGCGTCTGTATTGCGCGGTGACGTGCGTGATGACGCTAATGCCCAGAATGCAGTGCGAGTCTTAACGAACTCCGGGAGGCTCGAGAGCTCTTCGCGCGATCCACTCAAAGGTAAACAAGGAGTTTGAAAGCGCTAAAGTCAATGTTTATTACTTTTCTAAACTTGGGCAATTAAACCGCTCGATTGGTGCGGTCGAAAATTGGATAATTTGATTTTTTGCGGTGATATCGAGTAAAATGAAGAGTTTTGGATAAGATTGTAAAGTAACTTACGTTTTTGAGGGTTGAATCAATGAGGATTCTTACGTAAGTTCTTGTAGGAAGTCGAGTTATTTGATGATACTCTTCACAGTTGATGGAAAATAATATTTTCTTTTCTTAAAGTTGAATAAATGTTGATTGAAGTAAGTGAGCGCTGTCTTCTTAGATTCACTGCTCCCAATCGTCGCCAGTATTTATGTAG
The DNA here is from genome assembly GCF_964261635.1 of Lissotriton helveticus. NCBI lineage: Eukaryota > Metazoa > Chordata > Amphibia > Caudata > Salamandridae > Lissotriton > Lissotriton helveticus. The sequence continues at coordinate 340,509,126 of NC_136070.1, forward strand.
TGACTTTGACCACAAAGGAAGTAGGTTTCAAGTGAGTTTATTCTCCAGAAGAACAGCTTAACATCCACAAGTTAGAGAACATGTCTTCATCTCTCAGTAGGACAGGAACTGTTACATTCAAGAGAATACATTCTAAACGTTGCTGACTATTCTAAGTGACATAGATAAGTTCTATTAGACAGGGAGTCATGGTCTTAGTGTGACATGGGGATTACCACAATGGTGTCCCAGAGTTCAGTGGAGTATTTGCCGGATGAGTAGGGGTTCAGCAGGAGGCAGTGGAGTAGTTCCGGGGTGGTTGTGGTTGGTGAGGTGGGTGCAGAAAGGATTTCCGTGAAGGGGGGGGGGGTCTGGAGTTGCAGGTGATGTGGCAGCTGCGGCTGGTAAAAGATTCTACCATTGATTGAGGATATTCAATGCAGCAGTTGTTGCAGCGTTTGGGGATCAGGGCTCAAAGCTTTGCGTCAGAATATCTATGAGTGGCTGGAGGGCTAGGGTTCCTGGCGCTGGGCACAGTCTAGGTGTGGATGGGCACTGCAATCTCTATTAAGTAGGGTACCCCTAAAACACTCGTTTGGAATTCAACAGGGTCATGTACCTACCACCACATTTTGTTGACATCTACATTGAACCACTCATCGTCTAACTTCATCCATTCCTATGACCTCCTTTTCTTTATGTATGCTGGTCACACAGATTGTACCTTGTTAATGGACCAGAGCGTATACTTCACTAGTGCAAAAAGATTAGAGGATGGTAATGATAGTCGGGAAACATTAAATCTTATGAACAGTTTCTTGGACTTCTGAGATAGTGACCTGCCTTTTGCTAGATACAATCGTAAACAATCTGGGCTTTAGTTTGGCTCTAGGTGTGAATCTGAACCCCAACTCTGCACAAATCAGCACTGTGAATTCTGCCGGCATTTTACTACCTAAAGCAGCAAAGTAAAATCATCTCTTATCTTACCTATGACAGTTAACAAGCCTCAATATGGGCTATTGTTGGATATAGCTTAGTTTATGGCCAGAGGCTGCATTTAGGCAGCTTCAAATGTCTTCTCAAACACCCTTAGTCAATTTGCAATGCTACTACTAGAATCATTGTGTGAGTATCAAACTCCTGTCATGCCACTCCTCTTCTGAAATCCCAGCAGCAACTGCCTGTTCATGCCAGGATATCCTTTAAGGAGAGCACATTTGATTCTGCCCTTCACCCTCCCCCTTACTGATGAAAACATGTTTTCCACCCTATACTCTTCGGTTCAGGGCATTCATTTTTGCTATCAAAGATTGAGAGGACACTCCCTTTTTCTTAGGCCCCTCTGCCTAGAGCAGACTTTCATGTTCCCTACGGCAAATGTTTATTTTACTTTCAGCAAATCTCTGAAAACCTGATTTTTCATATCATTTCTGAAATATAATTCTGATCTAGGTCTGTTGCCCACATCCTTAGCCCCATAAAACCCATTTGGGCATTTGCGCACTTAAGAAACAGCATCTACTGTAACATAATATTCAGGGATCTCTTCCCATTTTTCTCAAATCCAACTGTATTTCTTAAATGTCTACCTCCTTAATGGTATAATCCGACTCAGACTAAAAGGCAGGGGCTGTAATTCCAAAGTAAATCTTGTGATGCATTAATCATATTTTGAGATACGCAGTAATTAAAGCATTTACTTCTGAGTAAGATTTTATTATATTGAAATGCATATGCCTTTGCGGTGATGCAAAACAAGTTCACGATGGCATATCAGTCGTTCAGTTGGGCTGCTCAAGTGTTTACATGCACAATGGGATAATAAGATGCAGCGCAAGTATTGGAATATGGGGACATAACAAATAGGATAGTAGATCTACTAATGGGACACTTTCTGATACTTAATTGCATTGCTCATCTCGCCACGGTCTATATTAAATAAAGTGCCATGGGTTCATCTTACTAGGGCCAATACTAATTAAAGTTCTCTGGAGGCGCAACAGGTGTGTGCATCAGCTTCTTGCATGGCATCTGCTGTAATACTAATCTTAGTTGTATGCAGTACTGAGGGGGTGTACCTTCATTTGCATCAGGCGTGACCATTGCAAACGAGGAAAACACTTTACCTCTGCCCCAGACAGTGGCGTACCTAGAGCTTCTGGCACGCGGGGCTATCCCTCAGATTGCCGCCCATGGCAGGGAGCAGGGGGGCAAGGGGAGGGATGTGCTGGGGAAAAAGGTCGGCGAGCACTTGAAAGAGGTCCGAGAGACACGTGGCCTCAATCACGCAAGTTACAGGCACATACATGACACGGTCCAAGGCTACACAGTTGAATACACCGGCAGTACAAAGGAGAACACATAGATTGCACTGCTGCAAGAAAGACCATACCTTCAAGGTATTCCATTTTAGGAAGGAATAATTGTACCCCAAAACAAAACCTGCTTTGCCTATTTGTTCAAAAATGACCCCACTTGGAGCATCTGTCCCTGGGCCGTTGACAATGGCGACTGTTTCTATTAGGCGGCAGAGACTAGAGAGGCGAGCCATCTTGTACCAGGAACGTGAGGCCTGACTGGCAGGCATTCGATTACCAAACAATCACACAAGAGGCCACAAGCCTGCTACTGAAAAGCAACAAATCAAGATGTCGGGAGATTACTAAATAGGTCTCTCACAGTGATACTCGCACTACCTAAATCTGCGGGTCCAGAACAGCTCTGCCTAGTATTGTGCGCATTCTTACTCGCACAAGAAACACATCGTCCTATAATACGATAGGAGAGACAACTGGAGTTGAAACTGGAGATTAAAGGAGAAATCAATTAGAGGAGTGAAGGGGTAATAAGGGGATGAGAGGGTGCCTAGAAAACAACGAATGTGAGAAAATAAAAGGTGGAAGCGAGAGGAAAATAGGAATGTGATAGAATGCAAGTTCTAGTTGCACTTGAGATGGATTATAAAAGTGCTTATAACATAAAATAACACAAGTCATACACATAGAGCAAGGACTGCAGGAGGGTGTACTGAGACTATAGGTCATGCTTGGGCTTGGGTGGAAATGCAATGTTCCATTCTACTGAATTCTTATACTTTTCACATCAAGTCAGAACTTTTACAGAAAGTTCTGGGGAGCATATAATCTGTTTCCCCTACATGCTAAAAGTATCCACAATGTAGAGCTGTAGACTTGTAGGGTGTTTTATCACGCATCTAGGCGCATCCTTTCCCAGAGCCTGCCGTGATGTTTGAACATATACTCCCAGACAGGTTCGGCAGATGCATAGGCCAGACCCAGTTACATTGGGTCGCATTAAATCAAAAGGGACTGAGAGAGATGTAGAATGCATGGCACTCGCAGAGACAGGGTTCATAGCATTGAGCCAGACTGAGGCATAGTACCGGGACAGACAGGAGAAGCTTTGTACTGAAACAGAGGGAGAGACATAGCCCAGAGACACAGTAGGGACACTAGCAGGGAGACATAGTACTGGGACAGGAGTCTCATAGTACGGAGAACAACAGGGAGACATTATATTGAAACAAGGGATTCAAAGTACTGAGAACAACAGGAAGACCGTGCTGAAACAGGGGGTAATAGTACTGAGGACAACAGAGAGACATAGCACTAAGACAGGGCAGTCATAGTACCAAGAACAACAAAGAGCCAAAATACTGAAACTTGGGAGTTATAGTACTGAGAACAAAAGAGAGACATAGTACAGAGACACAGATGAGTGGGAAAAATAACACTGTGACCAACAGGGAGACATAGTAGAGAGAGACTCGGAAAAGGGGCGACATAGCACTAAAATCCACCGGAAGGTGTAGTACTGAAACAAGGGAGTCATAGTACAGAGACCAACAGGGAGACAGAACACAGAAACAGGCGAGTCATGGTACGGAGACCAACAGGTTGAACTTGTAAATAGTGCAGGGAGGCAGCAGCGGACAGCAGCAGTGGCTGGCTGGATGCTCCAAAGTGCGCATGTCACTTTAGCCGGCAGTCTTGCACCGGCCAAAGTGAAATGTGCACTTTGAAGCTCTCCACTCAGCTGTATTTGACCGCTGGGTGGAGACCAATCACAGGCCTACAGGGCTCAAAGGAGGGTCCAGCAGCCTGCTTTATCCAATCCTGGTGCTTCTCTCATGCTGGTTACCTGCATCGGAGTAGGACAAGAATTGGTTAATGGAATTGACTTGAGCACTCCGAGCCGAGGGACCAGAGTGAGGAGGACGTCGGACGTGAAGCAAGCAAGGTTTTTTTTTTTCTTTGTAGCTGCTCACCTTGCCTGCATGCACGCTATCACCCACTACCCAAGTGCCCACCCCACCAATATATACACCTAGCCGCTACTGCAAAGGCAGGGTTTTGCAAGTTTACAAAACTGACGAAAAGGGGTAGGGTGGGAGACACAGGAGTGGTAGTCACACTTACAACCACAACAAGCAGGGTAAGGGCAAAACAAAAGAAGGAGGGAGAGCAGTAAAGAGGAGTCAAATAAAACATGAAAGATAAACCCGTGAGGGGAACACAAGGAGGGTTATGTTCCCATTGTAAAAGCCATTTAATGGCATGCAGAGAGGGGTAAAAAGCCCCTTCCTTATGTTTGCTATGAACAAGTATCCCCCCTCTCAGCACCACATTTCTGGCGCAGTTTGGCTCATATCTCAACCTGGTTGGCAGATATAGACGGATTTTGCACCAGTGCAAAGTCACGCAAAGTGACCCAAATCGGTTCACAAATCTTGTTAAAGTACTTACTTTCCATTACAAAACTGCTTTTGACCTGCAAGGTTGCTCTTAAAGTAATGTGAATAGTGCTTTGTTTTTACTACTTTGTGTTAAGGGGATGTACCATTGGTAGTATATAGGCATTCCCATGCGCCGCCCATCATTGTGACACTAATACCTCTCCATTTATATGCCTCGCCTGTTCTCTTGCCCAATCACCCTCCCTTTCTTCCTGTGTTTGAAAATGTTGGCATTGAAGCACAAAAGGTTTCTAATTCTAAATTCCAAGCTCACACCATTAGCAAATTCTGAAACTGCATGCAAAACTGACAGGTGAATCGATCACAACCACTGGAGTTGTCACACGGGTAGGAGAAGCGCACAGGCACAAATATTTTTCACAGTGACATCATGTATGATGATATGATCACCCCTTACCTCTCCTGTGGACTCCACAGTGGTGGCAGGGCCGAGAGCTTCTACCGTAGGGGTTCTGCAAATCGTCCAGCACTCCCCTGCCGAGACTGTCTCTCCACTCAGTCAAGCAAGGAGGTGGCGCGCATCACAGGAGCACAACGCGGGGGCTGGCTAAAAATTATGGCCATGGCCGTCATTGGTAGCGCTTTCGCGCGCTACAAGATTGACGGCCCTGGGAGCTACGTACATGGCACGCTGCGCACCTCACCACCACAACTAAGCTAGGTGGTGCGTGCGTGGTGTGCACTGCAGCATTTCCAAGCAGGTGTACATAACTGCACGGAACGTGAGCACTGTGCAGCCGACCGCAAAATACTGCCGTCTGGGGCGGACCGACCCCACCTAGATACGCCACTGTCCCCAGCACCGTATTATGGACGAATGCACAGAGAGACTGCCGGCCGGGAGGCGCACAAACGAGTGGCGCACAGACTGTGCACCCCTGTGGGGGCCACCTGAAATGGCAGAAAGGGTGTCTCATGGATCGCCCCCCCCCCCCCCAGACATCAACATGCAGGTCATTCAATACCCCCCTCCTGCAGAGGCGATCTCTATCCCTATTTGTAAAGCAGGTCGGGTGGCACATGCACTATGAAAGACGGGTCGGTGGCTTCAAACTGCCAGTCCTCCTTCACTAATGCTCTACACCCAGTGCAGGTACAAGCTCCCAGCTGCCCTGGGGGAAGCACAGTATCTGTAATAGGGTGCACTGTCCCTGTTTGCGCCAAGTGCACCTATATAAAGATGCACCACAGTGCAAACATAGAAAGTAATTACTATGTATCATACAGACCACAGATCGCTTTCACATCCAATGCCTTTCTAGGTCATTAACATGTATACTTTACAAATCTGTGACAACCCAAAGCTACAAGGCAATACCGAAGGCAGTGCGCTATACCAAAACCAGGAACATAGCATATAGAAACAAAATTCATTTAAAGGTGCATTTTACAACGAGATACGAGGTATTTACCAATCGAAGCTCACTCTCCTTTCGTGTCAATGTTCTCACATCTTTCCCCAATGTCACCAGACTATCTCTGAACTCGGAGTAAAGCCACTTCGATTTATCAGCTCCCATTGATCCGATGCTTGAAAACTGGCAGACCACTGGCCAGGTTTCTTCATCTGCCTTTCCTGAGGCATGTTCTTTTAAAAGCTGAAGGACAAAATGCAGAAATAAAACAACACAGGTTCACCACTCCTGAAATCACTAAGACGGCTTTCCAAATGCTCAATGTTGAAGAAAAAGCTACTAACCCCTCACAGAGGGTGTCCCGGGTTGAGCTCTCGGGTGACCAATACGATGAAGTTATGAAAGGCTCTAGGTGCATGCTATTGACCAGTAATGTGATTAGGGACTGAACCTTTGACTATCACTCAAAATGCTAAAAAAAAAAAGGTGTAAATAATGCCCCACCAGTGGGCACATCTATGTTACGTTTAGGAAAAAGGTGTTGCGTAAAGTATGTGATGAGCAGGAAGGTGTTGTAAATAGAGGTCCTTGAGCCAGGTGTATAATCAGGCTATCTTTATTCAGGTTGAGTTGCAGGTCAAGTTATTTAGATGGAAATACATAACCCCACCAGGAGTGACCTCCCTGTCACTCAGCCTGCCTGGTACAAACTGCCAGTTGAGACACAGGGCAAGCCCCCAACATTCCACGATGTCACCAAGCATTCTAGCAGTGACACCTTGCGAGCCACAGGGAAATCCCAGCCAGGGAAAAGAGACCTAGATAAATATAACAGAAGGCAAGGGAGGTTGCATTTGGAAAATATAAGCCACTGTTACAGTGTAAGATCTTTCCTACTCTAGTACAATTTTACAGAAAGAATTAACCCCAAATGAGGCAGACCTTCCCATGTTTGTTATCAGGATGAAATTCCATTAAGATTTCCGTTTTGTCTCATTTGTTTCCATCTTGGTCATATGTGAGCCAGACGCTGAAATAGGCACAGTAACTGTTTACAAATATTGACCCAGCATCTTAACATGGCGAAGGGTAACACTTCACCTCAAGGTATATCTAATGCCAGATTATTCCATTTTAGATTTCTAATAGTGGACTGACTAAAAACTGATTTGTTGGCAAGAAATCTAAGTTTGTTACCAGGGGAATACATTCCAACTTGGCTCACTTGCATAAGCCTAGAGTATCGAGAGACATGGGTGAGCTCCCCGCCAAAAAGCTCTCTCGTCCCAAACACTGGAAAACTCTGGAATGCCTCAACTCGACACTAGTAGTGAGCTTGGTGATCAGGATGGATGTTACCAGCAAGGGCACTCTCTACTCTAAGAAGTAAAAATATACAATAGGAATGAGAAGTGCCCATATTAACAAAGTGCTGAAGAAGAACAATTCTTGGGGTTAATCTGTACACAAGGTCTTTTCCCTTGCTAGTGGTCTCACGCTACAGAACTAACATCCTAGCGCCCCCTATGAGACTAAACTGGTCCTTTTAGCCAAATTTTCCTTGCAGTCTTTTCTAGGGCTTTTCTGGTGCAAACAAAGTTTACCACTTTAGTAAGCCAGAGCTTTGCAAACATGGCAGTCCTGTCACCTATTTCTCCATTTGGGCCTTTAAGGGGTCAAAAATAAATAGATAAACTGAGTGTCCCACCTTTCTTGTTGTAAAGATGACAACTCTACAAAGGCACAGCTCATCTAACGAATTGTATGGTATCGGGGTATAAATATAAGAGCATACTATATGTACATGAATCTTGATTACTTATAAATAAGTATACAAAGTAGCAGTCACCACTGTGTAGTTACGGTTCATCCACACCTTGAAAAGGCATTTTTTCCATTTGCCTATGTTCATGCCCCTCTTACCCCCAATAAACAGATAAGCACCAAAACTGGCACTCTTCGCCTACTCAACAAAGATCTGGAAGGCCAATATTTGTGCAGTTCTGTGCATAGAGAAAAAAATAGCCACGGCGGGGGATCAAAAACATGCTTCTTCCCATTTTAGCTCTCATAGGAAATTTTGCTAGCAACTACAGCCCAAACTACTGTACTGATTTCGACCAACCTGGTGATGAATGTGGAGCTTTGCTGAGGAAGTGTGCTTTTGTTGGTTAGGTGTAAATCCATTCAGTAGTTTTGGAGGGAGTAGCATTTCAAAAACGTGTCGGATGGGCTTGAAAGGGTTAACACCTTTGTATAACTTTGTCAGTTAAAAAGCAATTTGTTGAAATACTTATAACTTTGTCTCTGTTTGATGAACGTTCATGAAATTTGGGAGGCACTTACAGTTTTGAGGTTCCTCTATTTTCAAATTCAGATCAATGGGGGCACAGTTAAAAAAAGGGGGGGGAGGCAAACTCGTGTCCATTTGCTAATAAGTTTAGCACTTTTGAATTATGGGCACAACATTTGGCAGAAGTTGTCTAGTAGTATGTCAAATATTGTGCCATTCCATCACGGTGGGGTAGAAAGAGAGCTAATGGGGAGGAGTTTCATTAAACCTTTAATTTCCTTATAACTCTGGAGATGTTTGATGAATCTGGAGCACATGCTGCGGGCAGTTAGAAAGTTTCACACACAGCAGGTACTTCAGGTTTTGTCAAGATCCTGTGGAGGAGGAGGAGGCAATGTAAAATGGAGTAGGTCAAAAATTATTTTACTTAGAAATAAATTTGGCACACCTTAACTCAAGCCCGTCACCATGCTCACTACACTCCTTTGAGGATGCCAATTATGAAAAATAAAAGCTGCCTACAAAGAGCAAAACCAGACATTTGCATGTGGTGTGGTGCATGTTGCACATCATAGCTGGTAAATAACAGACCCTTTTCGGTTTTGTATATACTAAACTATATCTGGGCTTTAACTGTGTTTTTCAGTGACTGACACTGAGACTCACACACAAACACACACCCACTTTTAAATATCAAATAATACACCTACGTTTAGAGAAGTTTCAATAAATAAAAAGTGAAATTCTTTGACAAAACGTTGATAATGTTTCATTTAAAACTATACAGTGCAACGAATTTGAAATATGTTTTTAAAATGAAAATAATACAAAATTTACGGTGATCTCATGCAAATGCTATGACATTTTAACATCAGGCACCCAGCAGCATCAACCCAGAGCCCTTTAGGAATTTTCGGAAAATATTGAATAATCGTAAATTTTTATGGGAAAAGGGTAAAATCTATTGGGCATGAAAATCTGTAGCACATGTACGTGAAAACGTACATTCTATTCTATTATCGGAATACTAGTGCGTATGACTACCCATAAGGGCCTCCCAGCGCTATCTAAACAAAGAACAACTATCCTGCAGAAGCTATTCAAACAGTCTAGTCTTTAGTATTTTCCTAAATTTCAGTTCTGATTCGGTTTGCCTCATATGCAGTGGGAGAGACTTCCAAAGCCTCGGTGCGATATGAGAAAAAGAGCGACCTCAGGCCCGCTTAATTCTAGAGACAGCGCACAGTAACTGATTAGAAGAATGCAGTGATCTCACAGGCTTATAGAAGGTAATAAGGTCCTGAATCAACTTAGAGCCTTTTTAGTGGATCACTTAATGTACAAGACATAGAGTCTTAAAATGGACTCTCTTGTCTATAGGGAGGGCTGCAAGTGGTGTTTGGGTATTTTTTGAATGATGTGTGCTGCAGCTTTTTGTGCGGCCTGCAATCTTTTCAAGATTGTCTTAGGGCTTCTAAGATATAAGGAGTTTCCATAGTCCAGTTGAGAAGTTACAAGGCCTGGTACCACCAGTCTACGTGTTGAGTCAGGTAACCATCTCAGAAGTCTTCTTAGGGTACAAGCAGACCAAAACAAGAGGCTGATAGTTTTTTAACCTCGAATTCCATTGTAAGTTTCTCTTCAAGCCATACTCCTAAAATTGTTACCTCTCTTTTGGGGGTGGGATGGTTATCCAGGGCAGCAAGCAGTTAATTTCCATCCACCTTATGGGATTATTGCCCACTACCATTCAATTATTTCGTTGAAAACCAAAAATAAGAAAATCTACTTTTGTTATTATTTTTCAACATTCTTCATACTTTAGAGTGTTACGCTGATATTTGGGTCCCATTCGTGAACACTCCTCTGCAGCTGTCATTTGTGCATCTTGATGGCAAGATCTTCACCCAGTAGGTCTCCACATCCTGCTTGTGTGTATATATAGTGTTTACCCACTCACGCATCTCTCCCAAGCATCCCTTTGGCATGTTAGCGGCACTCATCTTATGCCCATGCCTACATTAATCAAGCATTCAAACATATTGGTGCCTCAGTGCTTCCTCACACTGCAGAAGATAATGGATTGGATTTGCTGGACAGCTTCATCAGTGCAGAATCCTTGTAAAGGCCACCTTGGGAGGCACCCACTGTCCAGCCCAGTCTGCCACTGTGGTGAGCTATTATTACAGTACATCTTCAGGCTCTTTAAAAACCTGGAAGCAATTTAACAAATATGTTTTCATTTATATATCTACCTAACGCCCATATTCAGATGGCATAAGATGAGTGCCGCTAACATGCCAAAGGGATGCTTGGGAGAGATGCGTGAGTGGGTAAACACTATATATACACACAAGCAGGATGTGGAGACCTACTGGGTCTCTGGTCTCTACCCTTAGCACCCCTCAAATACCTTACTAAAAGGAACAAACATCCTTATAGGCAGTTTAAATGACTTATCTGAGAATCACCAAAGACAGCACAAATTACATCACAAAACAATCAGATATCAGCACTGGTTTCATTGGTCATCACTAACAATTCAGACCTATCCTTTGAGTACCTACAGCCACGTTTTAGCTCACTGCACACTGTAATCCATTCCCCACAGGCTGCACTGTTTGATGGCCAATTAGCATCACTGAATACGGCTTCAACTGTTCACAAGTATTTATCTTAAATTAGTTTATGGGCACATGGCTGACAACTTATCCCTCTAGCGCTAAAAGACAGGAGAACAATACCTTCCGCAGTCTGAAGTGACCCCACTTTTCTTTTTCGGCACCTAGATATCTTCCAGGGGTGGATCCGACGAGGTATACTCTAGAAGCAGAAAATAATTTTAGAAAGTGCAGTGTTCTACAGCTTCAGTCGGTATGAATAAAATATATTACAATATCTAGTATTTCAAAACAAATTCTGAGATAGGTGACAATTGCATTCAATTTTCGGTGTGTAAGTGGAATAACCAAAAGAGGATATCACTTTGTTCTCCTCACTCACCCCTGACAACAAGTGTCATGACACTTTGCTAAACACTAAGGGCCAGATATATGAAGCCATTTAAGAAATTAATAGCCCTGCAATTCGCTAAATCCCCAAAATTGGGACCAGTATTTTTTTTTTATTAAGTACTAATATCATTTTGCAATTTACTAAGTACTTAAGGAATTGCCAAAAGGGTTTAGAGATGCATATCAAATCGCAACTTGCAAGGGACGTGTTTAGGGCGTACCTTCCAAAATTGCGATTCGGAATGCTGTGCATTAATGTGTGACCAGAATTTCAGTTGAAAACCATTGCTAGGTTACAAGCTCCTTAAAGAAAGGTGGGAACCCATTTGCAAAGGGGAAGGAGTACACTAGGGATCCCTTCTCCTTCCTGAATGTAAAATAAAAGTTTGTTCGGCATTGGGAAATGTTGCATGGTACGCAGCACTGTTTCCTTAAAGGAAAATGGGCGCAGCAAAAACAACAATTATTTAAAAAGCGAGCCCAGAAAAAGGTGATAAAGTGATTCCAGACATGGTGGTCTGCTAATCTCAGCAAGCCACAATTGCTGTGATCACTCTCACTCGGAGTAAGTCGCATGAGCAGAAATGAGACAAGTAGGATTGAGACCCACTGCAAATACGTATTTTGGGAACCGACCAATTTACAAAATTTTACTAAATAATTTAGTGGCTGCAAAAGTTCATGACCCAAATTGTGACCACATATACTTACATCTGACCCTTAAGTTTTTTAACACCTTAACCGTGGCGGTTTTTCCGCCGCGGTGCAGGCATTCTATTAGGTCGTGGGGCTGCGCCGGCAGTTGGCTGATGGCAGCACTAGCGAGGTAGTGCTCCCATCGGCCATTGGCCGACGGCAGCACGCAAGGGGTTAAGAAATGTTCTCTTGAGCAAGGTCATGAACATCTTTTTCCCTATTGTGCAGCGGTATGGGTAGTGAATTGAATAGTGACCCATCTGTTTACTTACAAATATTAAATCAGGAAAATGTCCACACCTGTTTAACAAACAACGTATTCTTAACTCTTAGCCTTATTTATTTCTCGTTCAATATTTTTTTTTTATAACTTCTGTTTATTAACTTATAAAATACCACCACTTTACATGAATCACAATGCTATACAGTTAGTGAGTTTCTTCTGGAGATTCAACAATCAGTGTCACATTTCTTGCAAAGATCAAACGAGTATGACAGCACATTCTGTACCTAAAGCCTGAATCATATTGTATTCTCAAGCGACATGGAGCATTGAACATTAGCCAAGTCTTCAGGAAAGTCTTCCTCCTGCAAACCGACAAGATCTGGCTCCCAATGTTCTCGTAGCTGAATTAGAGTGTCAGGGGAATTATTTAGGAATTTTTGGTACGTAAGGGAAATCGCCTTAGTAGTGAGTTGTTTCTCTAGTAATCTGTACTCCAACGGAGACGACTCTGGTAGGTTTTCTTCGGAGGGCAGAGCTGCCCAGAGAACATGTCGGATTTGTAAATATTGAAAGGCCTCCAAGGGGGCTATTTCCTAGGTTCTTTGTAGGTCAGCATATTAAATCACCCCCTCGGGGATACATAGATCCCCCACAGTAGCGATCGCAATCAAGTCCCATTTTTCAAACCCCTGCCTTTTTGCCATAGTGCCCAAGAGTTTAGTGTCCCACAAAGTGTGGCACACAATCTTCTTTTCCTATCCCAATTACAGGGTTACATGCCAGAGATTGACCGTTAGCGCTGTTGGTCTCTAAAGGCAGAGGCGATGCAGGTCAGTATAGAGTGCTCGGCGATATCCCCCCGTTCAGAGAACCAGGTGGTCCATACGATAGGCTGGTTCCTCCCTAGGCTGGTGGAATTTTCTTTCTGTAACATGAATCTATACAAGGAATAACCGGATAAAAGAATCAATGACAAATCAATAATTTGTTTTATATCATGGTATATCCATTGTTTGTGATTGTATAGTTGTCAAATTAGGAATAAGGCATATACATATAGATGTCACTAAAAGACTAGGGTCACGATAGAGGGAGGAGAGGCATAGAGTGAGGAATGGGAGAGCGCAAAAAAAGATAGAAATCAGAGGACTTAATTGCTGCATGGTACGTGTAAGGGCTGAAGTGAAATACAAATCCATGTTAGAGGGGGAAAGGTTTTGGGTATATTCGAGTTTCCTGGTCCCACCCTCTTTAAACCGCAACAGGATCATCCCCATGTATGTTAGACTACTAGTGGGCCTGCAGCCCTGATTGTGCCACCCACTTGGGTAGCCCTGAAAACATGTCTCAGACCTGCCACTGAAGTGCCTGTATGTGCAGTTTTAAACAGCCATTTCGACCTGGCAAGTGCACCCAATTTCCAGGCCTAACCTTCCCTTTTACTACATGTGAGTCATCCTTTAGGTAGGCCCAAGGCAGCCCCACGGGAAGGGTGCCATGTATTTAAAAGGTAGAACAAGTACTGGTGTGTTTTGCATGTCCTAATAGTGAAAACTGCTAATTTCGTTTTTCACTATTTCAAGGACTATCTTTCTCATTGGGTAACATGGGATTTGCCTTGCAATATCTTTTAAATGTAATTTCCCATTGGGAGCAGATACAGATTTTGAGTTTGGGGTCTATAAACTCACAATTTGAAAATACATCTTTTGGTGTGAACTGACGCATCACCTCCCCTGTGTTGTAAGGAACCAACGCATCAATTTGCTTTTATGGTGCCTCACCTACCCTGCGCCTGACACGGTCTTTGATTTTTACGCATCTAAGGTGCTTTGTGCTAAAACAAACACATCCATTGATTTCTACGGACTAAAGTTGCGTAATCCTTTAAGAGATATCTTGACTTGTGTATGTTGGATTTTTGTACTTTGGGCCTTTATTCTGATAAATATTGGCTATTTTTCTAAACTGGTGTAAACTCATTTGTAGTGTTTCCACTGTGTTTCTAAGTGTATGTACAAATGCTTTACATATTACCTTGGAGATAAGCCTGACTGCTCGTGCCAAGCTACCAATGGGGTGAGCAGGGATTATCTTGTGACTCCCATACCCTGCCTAGAGTGAGGGTCCTTTCTTGGACAGGGTGCAAACCCCTGCCAACTAGAGACCCCATTTATAACACTGCACAATTTCTTTCTGAAATATATTGCATCTACGTAATAATTTAATGCATGATAATGCAGTGAACGTTTGAGATGTAAACCATTCCCCCCTGCATTGTAATTTAAGAATTCCATAGAAGGCGGAAAGACACATCAAATAGCTAATATTCCCACAGGGCGGAGCCAAAGCTCACTCAATGTAGATTTTAAAGTACTGGTAACAAAGGGCTGACAGACCTAATAAGGATGACATTTTGGTAATTACTCGACAAAGTTAAATTAGAACACAACACATCTTTTCCTGATCTTTGAAATTCTGCCTTTCTGCAACGCTTCAGCCTGCAGTCACTAGTAATATTTAGTCTACTCCTTGACTTTCAACTTTTTTGTTTAGTGTTCATTCTCCCCTACTCCCTGCCCTGTTGCTTAGTGATTGTTCCTTTGGGAGCTACTTAAGATAAGGGTGTTGTCATAGTTAAAATCTGACACATTTGAACCAAGCTATGAATAACAAATGAACAATTACCAGCCTATCAACCAGAGACGATGATTCAGCATTAACCTGTGTTAAATTGATCACTGAGTAAGCATGCCAGCATACAAGCACACAAACATTTCCATTATTTCCTTTGGCTGGATTTGTATAAAAACATATAATAAGAGATAAGCATACCAGCTTACATCAAGCAAGAATCTCCATACATTGCAGTAGACATTTCCCTGCATACAATTAAGTTAATTTAAGAAGAGAACATTACTGAAAAACAATCATACATCATGCATCCGCATGGTACAATATATCAATGTATGTAGAACCTGAAAAAATATGAAACCCAACTACAAGCCTAACTACAACATTTCAAAATATTTGTCTCATCAGGTTTTCTCCCCAAAGTCCCTATTATAATACAAGATGTTTGACCCAAGTCCAACCATACTGTATGTCAGAGGTGTTGTGCTAAATAGCCCCACTGTTCTCTCCAGTACTTGCTCTCGAACTCAAACAGCTTGATTGCCATTTCTAAATAAAGCTCTGCTTTGTAACAGTGGCCTTACAGGTCTGCCTCAAAAGCTAGTATCTAAGGACCAGCAGTAGATGCTGCTCTTAGGGCTCGATTAAAAGTGATGTGCCAAATTGGAACCCTGTTTGTACAGGTATTATATTTACAAATCAGTTAGTGTTTTTGAGGTTTCCCCAAGAAAATGTTGGCAGGTCAATTCTGCTGAGATTTCCAGGGTGAAAAGGCCAAGTAAATAATGGTATATGTGGTTTTTGGGGCAAAAGGTAAATCCTTTGCTGCATTCTAGCAGGTCATCTCTACATGCACACACCAGAAAGTAACAATACAGTAGTATCCCAAAATCTTAACACTTTCAACACATAATCCATCATACCCTTGCGAATGAAAATCCTACCAAATCACTGTTAAGTCTCTTTGAACGCCATGGATTCCTCTGATCCAAGAACTCCCTTCCTTGCTCAATAAACTTAGTATCCTTTCTGGAGAATAGAACCCAAACAGTCAGCTGCAAAGTCTAATGGGCCAAGCCCTTCCATCTTCCTTGTGGAGTCCAGCAGGTGTACCCCCCCTCAGTCCCACTTTGTTTAATCCTTATGTGACCCCATTGGCATAATTGGTGTGATTTTGGGTTCCACATGTTGTCCTAAGCGAACAACACCCAAATCATTGTCTCTATCTCTGACAACCTGGCACTGGTGGGGGACAACTTCAATTCTTGTATGACTGTAATCAATCCCTGGATGAAGGAGCACTGGCTAAAAGTTAATGCTGTAAAGACATAATTTGGTCTTTGGGGCGCAAAACTCTGTTTGGTCTGAGCTCTGATGGCCTGAGAGGTGCTACCCGTTACCCACACCTGTGACCGCTGCAAAACATCTAGGAGTGATTTTTCATTTACTTTCAACTCTCAGGTCAACATGACGGTGAGCTCTTGCTTCTTCATTATTAAGATCCTGAAGAAGATCTTTCCCTTCTTACCTGTGAAATTAAGAGTTTCAGTGGCCATTACCCTCATTACATCTCGCCTTGACTACTGTAACACCCTATATTTAAATTCCAACAAGTACTCGCTTAACAAACTTCAGATCATACAAACTGTGGCTGTTCGGGTGGTTCTAGATGTTCCTAAACATCTTTGTGTTAAGGAGCAATTATGCTCACTTTATAGCTACTCGTGAGGAAGCAGGTGATCTTCAAAGTTCCCAGCATGGTCTATAAGGCTCTTCACCAGCACAGCCCATTGTACTTGGGAACCGCTTTCAACAGGTATACTCCTAAAAGACAGCTTAGATCTGCAGCACTGAGGAAGGTGATTATTCCCAGATTCTGGAAGGTTAGATGGGGTGGCCGCGCTTTTTCTGTAGCAGCCGCCATGTTATGGAATACGTTACTTATATACATTGTGAGTCTGAATTCCTACACTGGTGTTTCATAAGCGACTCAAAACCTGGTTAGTCTCTCAACCCTAATGATACTTTTATAGTCACTCGGGCTGTTTCTTACTGGTGTTAGCGCTTAGATGCCTTTTTGGCTTAATGTACTCTATAAATTTAAATACAATACTGGATCAATTTGTACCTTAAAGACAGCTCAAGCATAATTTCTGTCCCTCCATCTTCCATAAATCATACGAAATTGAGAGAGAAGTTCCATTAGAATCAATTTCTCATCGCTCCTGTCCATATCAACCACTCCTGGAACACTTTGAAATTCTTTCAGCCTTGCATGCTACACATCAGCTGGCGATACTCAATTAATCCTCAAATGGGAAAAAGTGAATGCTCTTCACCTTCCAAATTTAAATGACTGCCGTAATGCCATCATACAATGAATCACAACTATAATTGTTTGAGGCTCTGCGTGCACTGCGTACAATGTCCGTTCATTTCCAAAGTTTTCATCAGGATTCCCTAAAAACGCATCTACCAACATCACAGATGATGAGGGCTAAAAGAATCACTTCGGAAACCGAGAAAGTGAAAGACACATTGGAAAAGATGGGTGAAAGATTTCGCAAGAGAGGATACCCGTTAACCTTGATCAATAAATCCATTGATAAGGTTCAAAACATCTCCAGAGCAGAACTGTTGAAAACTCGTATCAAACCAAAACAAGAGAGAATGACGATTGTGTCAAAATACTCCACGATGAGTCACAAATACAAACAGATAATACGGACACATTGGAACATTCTACGTGCGGAAAGCGATTTCGATAAGAGTTTTGAGCACCAGCCGATTTTTGCATTCACTAGAGGTAAGAATCTAGGTGAAATGCTTAAACACAAAAAACCGAAAGCAGAGACACATCGTGGCACTAGACCTTGCTTGCAATGCGGGCATTGCAACAATATCATCAGGGGTAATGCAATCACACACCCCATGAAAGGGCATCAAATTAAGCTTCATGTAACAGCAACTTGCGACACAGCCAACGCAATCTACATGTTGAAATGTCCTTGCGGCAAGGTTTACGTAGGTAAAACCACCCGCAAGATAAAGATAAGACTGAACGAGCACAAATCAAACATCAGGACTGGTAACATCAAATCAGCAGTAGCAGCTCATTTCAAAGAAGCCAAACATAATGTGTCACAACTGCAGTTCGCAATTTTGGAAGTGATAGAGAAAACTGAAGGAAGAGATAACAATAAATTTCTTCTGCAACGTGAGAACAGCTGGATGTACCTGTTAAATTCACATAAGCCTTTTGGACTGAATGATCGTGTGGAATTCACATGTTATTTGTGAATTGGGGAGTAATAACATGGATATACGCACTTTTTGCACTTCCTGCAGGGTGGGATGTATGAGTCATCCACATTAATAATTCTTTCACATGATGAAAAAGCAGGGTCACTGCTTTATCTACATTTCTTTTGAATGTCATCTTTTGTATGTCATTTTATTTTACACTGCATCACATGCCACATGTTGAACAATATGGGTACTGTTTTGTGAATTGTCCCAGTTTTCACTGTATTCCTAACGACACGAACACATAGCAATGGCGAGGAATCGGCAGCACCCATTGGCTGTGGACCCGACCACGTGATCGGGAGCACAACCAATGAGAGCGGGGGACGCATAAACGCGCACTAAGAAGTATGTTAAATAAGTAGTGAGAGGACAGCCATCGCGCTTATGCCGACATTACCTATGGCAGGAGAGTGAGCAGTCTGAGGAAGACACGAGGAATAAGTACATAGTGAGTAACTGGGTATTTAACAACTGAAAGTGGAGCTTTGAATGTTTTCAAGCCTAAGCGCATGTTTAGCATAGAGGGAAGTTTCTGCAGCGTCTCTTTGCTTTTTAAAGCAGTGTAGTGTGGTTTGAAACACATGATACAAGGACAACAATGAATGCGCAGTCAGAGTGGCGTTTTTTAATGTATTTTGGCATCTAACATGTTTTGTTTATCCGATGGGGTAAAAATTGTTTTTGAGCGTGCTGATTTTTATGTTTATTTACTTGCCGCATTGACATTTGAAAACGATGCTTGTTTGTATTAGGTGTATTATTTACGACATATATTGACACAAAATTTTGTCATGCCTTGTTTTCAGTTTACTGGTCCCGGATGAAGGTCTTAACGACCGAAATGCATTGACCAAACGTAATTGATATGTACCACAGAATGTTTAAACCAAGGGAAAAAGAAAATGCTTTGAAATAAACAATGAACACGAACTTTCAAACTTGCAAGTGAATATTTGTGAGGAACACTGGGCAAACCCCAGTAGGACTATATAGCAGTGCTACAAGGGATGCCTTTCCTTTTGTAAGGAAGGCACAACTTTATGATCATACAATGAATGACAGAGTCAACACATCAACAACAGAAATTAAAACGTGTGGAATGGGAAACCTACAAGAACGTTGCCTGAAGAACTAAAATATCTGTCAACAACCTCCTCTGGGCTATGGAACTTAAGAATTATCACAGATTCATCCCTCAAAATTAAGTCATTAGTCGACAAATTGACAAAAGTCACATGCCCCATCATGAGGTCACACACAAGCATGTTCCATCATTTAGTTTCCTGCAAAAGGTCCAAGAAACCACCTCACTCATCTTACCACACTAGTACTATGCCAATAGACTTTATTATGAAATGTCAATACCCTCATGAGACAACTTGAAAAAAAAATCCGAATACAGTAGCAAGACAAGCCTCTGCACCTTAAGATTCACAGCCAAATCTCACTGGCTATCAAAGCTCTGTACTGGATACCTCTACACTGCGGTGCATAATGTACAAAGCAATAAAAGGAACAGGGTGAAAATCTTTACAGATGAATCTCAATAAATACTCCCAGTAAAAACACTATGATCAAGATTGGCCACACAACTAACTTTTCCTCCGTCTTTATTATGGTACAGATTTAATAAGAAATATAATACTGAGGGCTACACCTGCCTATCTCCCCTTAATTGAAACTACTTAATGCTTTTTGCTAATATTGAACTGACAATTCATTTTCTCTAAAATATTCAGATAAAAATGACCCCGTGGCATCACCACTGGGTATAGGTAGGATTGCTTTTCCATCGACATGGTGATTTTTTTGTTTTGCTAATAAACTCAGCGCCGTTTGACAAATCTTCACAAAACGTTCCAAACATAAAGCAAATTCACCTCAAATCCTTACCGGAAAGTTATGGGGTGATCCGTCAAGCGAGAGTCGAGAAAAAAGGAGTCAAAAAGCAAATTTCCCCATACATTTTCTATAGACTTCTTTAGACCGCGTGACCGCAAACATTGGTGAACTAAATTACACCAAATTTGTCAGGAAGCTAGATCTCGGTTCGCAGATTGTGATTTTTGTGATTTGGCATAAATCTGTTCAGTAACTTTTTGAGATAAGATTTGAAGCAATTGTATCTCTGAATGGTTGGGTGAGAGGGATTCCTGCAGGAGTCTCACAGGAGCGCCAATTCAAAAATAGAACATTCTGATTGGCCCATGGAACTTTTTTCCCTTAGGCCTTTTCGTTCCTGAGGGAGTCCAACTGATAGGCTCCCAGCAACATGAGAAGATGCTGTTGGCAGCTAATACATGACTCAGGGACTTGGGGCCAGATGTAGGTGGCCAAATACCGAGCGGTAACGCAGAAATTCGCAGAATTTCTCAGTTATCGACCGGTATTTGGCTGAGAGCAATGTAGGTGAGTGTAAACCTACTTTTTCTCTTGCATTTAAGGAATCGGAAATACCGATTCCTTAAATGCAATGTAAGTAGCACTAAAAAAAGTGCACTTCAGCCTTAAGGAATCGCTAATTACCACCAACTTCAAATTGGTGGTAAGTAGCGATTTCCTTCAAAAAAGCACTCTTTTGCTATTTGCGATTCTGTAATACCGAATCACAAATAGTGAATATATTCCCATTCATTCCTATGGGCCTTCTAGCCCATAGGAATGAATAGCTAGGTATTCCTTAATAACGAATCTCAATTACCGATTCGTTATTAAGGAATATTAAGGAATCACTAATATTTTAGCGATTCCTACCTACATTCAATTTAGCGAGTCCTTAATAGCGATTCGGTAAAAATCGCTATTAAGGACTCGCTAAATTGAATTTACCTACATCTGGCCCTTAGTTCCTTGTCATGAAGTTAAAAAGAATAATAAAATAAGGGGGCATGGAAGGTATACCGTGCCTTTCTAGCCCCTGCACTCCCTGAAGCCAAAGTAAATAATAATATATATGTATATTTTTTTTAAACTGCGTTTTTTGCCACTATACCATGGGACTCTGATAGCGTCCCAGCAAACCCCATCCCCGGGTGTAAAATTATGCAAAAAAGAGGGAGGAGCCACCTGATGCTACCCCCCGCTCCCCGACCCTATGTTGGCTCCCTCCTTGAGTCTTTAAGCGCTCCGGGGACCCCATTCACCAGGGCTGGCTCAGTGATTTTATCCTGGGGAGCCCACCTCAAAGACACAGTCATTTCCCTGCCGGCACCAATGTGGGCGGTGAAATATGTGCTTGCTCCTGCCTGGCAGGAGCATTTTTAAATTTCGGCCGAACGGGACCAAACACGAAAGTCTGCTCCCATCTGGCAGGAGTCATGAAGATGATCCTGCCGGGCGGAAGCAGGCTTGTGTTCTGTTTCCCTGAATAGTACTGATATTGCTTCCACCCAGACGGAATAAGCAGAAGACAAATGATCCCTCCAGATAGGAGCAACGTCGGCTCCTGCACCCTGCGGGGAGCCACCTGGGGCCACAGGGGACCTGGAGCTACCTGTGTCAACCCCAAAGTGGTGGTTCGTAAGTGCCCCCGGTAGACACCAGGGCACTCACCTATGACCAAGAGAGGCCCCAGGTTATGGGATCTCCTGGGCCAAAATCAGTTAGGGAGACTCCTTTTTAAATAAACACATAGCCTCAGGGGATGGTTCCCCGGCGACTAATAGGGCTCGATGAGGTGGCTGTATGCGTCCTTTAACTTTGGACCCAGGAGATGGGGTCCTTGGGGCCCAAGATGATTCAGGGAGGGGTGGTGAGCAGCCCCCTTCCCTTTTTAATAAAATATGGCACCAGGGTATGGGGTCTACGGTGCCCGAGAAGGCTTGGAGAGGGGGGCACAAACCCTGGCCCCTTAATTGTGCAATTTAGCCCCAGGGAATGGGGTCTCTGGGCCTAAAAAATGCTCCCCAACCTTTCAAAATTACTGGAAGGATAGGGTCCCCAGGGCCTATAAAGGCTTGGGGAGCGGGACTGCAAACCCAATCCCGTTAGAATGTGGCCCTAGGGTTGGGTCCCCAGGGCCCAAGTAGGCTCAGTGAGGGGCCGCACTGCCTTCCCTGTTTAATTGTATATGGTCCCAGTGTCTTTTACGGTTTGGGGAGGGGGGGCCACACAGCCCCTCCCCTTTTATTGAAATTTTACCTCAGGGATGGGGTCTCTGGGGCCAGTTAAGGTTCTCAGGCTGCAAGCCCCCTCACTTTAATTTATTTGTTTTACGGGGTCCCATGGGCCTGAAGGAAAACCCTATGTAGCACACGCCAAAGGCTTTGCACAGTGTGGGGTTGGCAGGCAACTGGAGGTTTGGAAACTGGTCTGGGTGCAAGCCAGGCCCTGCGGGTGACCACAAGCCATGCACAACCAAAGGCCATGCACAGTGTGGGGTTGGCTGCCCGTGGGTAATTAGACGCAGGGCCTAATGGAGCAAGCCAGGCCCTGCAGCCAAACGCACGCCACACACGACAAAAGGCCATGCGCAATTTAGGGCTGGTTGCCAATGGGAGGAGGGGGTGAGCCGCAATGCAGGCCAAACGAGGCCCCACACTGTGTACGGCCAAAGGCCATGCGAAATGGGGGTTGGCTTTATGAATGGTAATAAAATATTTCTTTTGTTTAAAAAAACTAGAAATTCACTGAAACAACTAAAAGTTAAGGTAACAATATATTACGGTCTGATCAAAAAAGATCTGTTTTTATTTTTTTTATTTATCTGTTTTTATTTTTTTATAACGTTGGAAATTGACTGAAAAAACAAAGGCTAAAGTAATTTTAGGTGTGATAGAAAGATCTGTGTTTGTTTAAAAATAAAAAAATAAAAAATTCACTGAAAAAACAAAGTTAGTGTGATGTTAGAGCTAGGTGAATATGTCAGTGAGAAAATTAAAGTTCTGAACTGAAAAAACATAGAATTTCACCAGTTTATAACTTGCGCCCCCATTATGCACTGCTAATTACCTCCCATATTACATCACTCATGGAATCCAAAGAATGTGTTAGTTTGTTTTATAGTTTACATAGTGGCGGGTGACTACCAGATTACTTCTATATATAATTTTGGAACGCATGTGTCTAGCTAATAGGCACAAGTATAAAACATGTACTCCTAATGCACCATAGGTGTGTAGAGGTATTGAACACATTATAAATGTTTGTATTGAAGAGTTACTCTGCACAGATGAGACGTTTTTTGGTTCTGCAGAAAAAGTTTTAAAACAGGGCAAAGATTCCAAGTAGTTGAAACTAAGTATTGTGAACAGTATAGAGTTTTTAGACAGATTTGTTGTAGCATGTCAATTTCAACATAACATAGAAGACTGTGTGCACCAGGTACTAACCCATGTACATGTGCTTGTTTAGCTTCTAAAGTTGGGCTATCTGTTAAGTTTTCACCATAGTATGAAGGCTTCAGGTAGTATGAACTTAAGCATCTTCAGACTTTGGGAATTCTTAACCCCTTCCATGCTCATGACGAGCTGAGCTCGTCATAAGTTGCGCCGCTCGCATGCTCATGACGAGCTCAGCTCGTCATGTAACGCGGTAAAACGAAAAAAGCCGCACAGCGCAAAAATGACCGCAGCACGCATGCGGTTAATGAATAGTGTTTCTTTTTGGCCTACAGTGAACATTGTTGTTAGTAGATACTTTTTAATACTCAGCGGTATATTTCTCATGAGGGTTTCACTGTCTGCAAACAGTGTGGTACACAGTAAACCATCTCCGTTGAGTAAAGACTGTTTGCAGGACCCACTTTTCTACTCATATCCACTTCAGTCCCCGGTGACTGTGAAGGGTTTTTTACAGATAAAAGCTGTCCGTAGAGGGGCATTAGTTATGAAACTAAAGTTGACTATCAGGAGGAACTTTTTTTTTTTTAACAGTTGTATCCAGAGTGGACACCATGTGCCATAGGGGTCTATTTGTGGTTGATTGTTGATGGAACGGCAACTGTCAATAAAGGTCTCATTGGGCAAGTATCTAAAACATCTAATTTTCTAAAATCGCCTTCCCTTTTTTACCCAAGATTTTTCTATCCAGTTTTATTGTATGAAAATATGACCTATCACCCAAGCCATAACATATAAGCCCACAAAGAGAAATCAAATGAGAATCTGTACTACCCAAAAAAAAAACTAAGGAAATGGTCACAGTCACTCGGGATTAGAAATTAGTGCATGCAGATGCCAAACCACCTATTTTGAATTGAAGTGAAAAAATATGAAATCATCAGGCGATGCATTCCCTCAATCAATTTTCCCTTACTGCTTTGTACAGTGTCCTGTACGGATGGAAGAGTGTTCAGTGTGGTGGTATGTAGAAACATTCCAGCCAATAGCTACATACCTTAGGTTGAAGCCAACAGAAATATGTAGTTCTGGGCTGCTGTTCATCTTACAAGTCTATAGTTGTTTGGTAGCAGCATTCATGATTGCCGCCAATAATCTTAAGGGTTCTGGCTTCTGAACAACTGTACTGATCCTGTTTTCTCTGGGTTAGCCAAGAAGGTTAATTGTTAAATAATTTTCTGTTAATGATTCTTTTACAATCATTGTCAGGGTTTATGGGTATGAAATGTCTGTAGTTCAAACAAACACACAGACACACAACATTCAAAAATATATTTGACACAGATTGCACATATGCAGAAGCAGCCTACCAAAACCTACCCAAAGCATCAATATACAAATCGAAACCAACACAGAAAGACAACCATCCTCACAGAACACCAGAGCCACAGATAGCTGCACAAACAGACACCAGTAATCCATGTACAGACAGACACATGTAGACACACAAACATGCATACACACACACACGCATAGATGCAAAGGTGGTGAATCGATCAAGCAGAGGGTTGGACAGACTTAGTGTAAATCTTTTGTAGTCGTATTCTGATGAGCCGAAGGGGCACCGCCTCTGCTTACCCCCAGCTGTAGTTAATTTTGCCAAAGGTGCTCCACATGTTAAATTGTGTTGTTCACTGCAGCTGAACTCATCTCCCATATCAAAGTGCAATGGATGAGCAACTGTCTAAAACCCAGTCATACAGCAGTAGCAGATGAACCAGGAAGGTGGCAATGAACCCACTAAATCCATATATGAAGGTCTAATCCACAAAATGGGGTTACTGAACTCTATCTTTCAGAAGTGGATCGACAACTTCAAACATCTAATAATCAAAACAAGGACATAAGGCATAACATTGATATATTAATGAATACACAAAGCAATATTAAAGCAAATCTTGATTGTCACCAGGATTGTTACGTACCTAGTTTCTGACAGATCGTGCTGTCTGAGAATCTCTATCCATTCTTTGAGCGTAGGGGATCGGTACGACGCCAAGTAGTCAATAAGGTCAGACCGAAAATTTGTAGCCGGTTCCCCAGCAGATTCAGGAGATCCTTCTGGAAGTCGAGGAAAGAGTGGGCTCAACCAAATCCTATAAGATAAGAATGGGGACTTGTTCAGCCTGGTCCGTTGTAATGTTCATCTTGTTTTCTAAAGTTTCTTCGCCTTATGGCCAAGCACTGTCCAAAATGACAAGACAGCATATGGCAATTCCTAAGTAGCAACAGCCTACCCTTAGTGAGCTGTATGGTTTTAATACCCAGCAACTACATCACACTCAAGGGTAAGCGAACATTACTCCAGGAATGGGGCAGCAGAAACCTCATCGAGACCAAAACCAATGCATATATGGATAACATTTCTTACGTGGCGATCTCAATAACACATTCATGCAAAACACATTTTCATAAGCTTCTCATATCCTGAAGACACTCTGTGGTCTGGTTGACGATCTTCTGTTTTACAAGATGCAAGCAACTTTCAATGGCGTACTCCACTGCTACGCAAAGTACCAAATACACCATCCTCATGTTATCTGTGTGCCTAAGGGATTACAGATCAAAGCATGTGGAACGTAACTACACAGTCGCCATCACAGGAATTCTTCCTGCCATATTTCACGCACATCATATATAATCTCATTGCCTGGTCACCATTCCAATACTTTTCCTAAATCCGAACTGGATATCGGAAAGGTTGGCTTCCAAATCAACACGTATCCTGAATACAATTAAACAATATTTAAACCCTGATCTTACCCGAACCAAACAGCAGTGAAAGAGGTCAATAATTGGTTGGTCTTCCTCTGCTACTTCTTTTGTGTAGCAGGACAATTGTAGGTGGTTGCCATGAGCTGGTAATCACTTGTGCCTGGACTCTGCGCTAAGCATAGTACAAGTCAGTGGGCATGGATTCTGAGCAGGATGCT
Source organism: Lissotriton helveticus (assembly GCF_964261635.1). Lineage (NCBI taxonomy): Eukaryota > Metazoa > Chordata > Amphibia > Caudata > Salamandridae > Lissotriton > Lissotriton helveticus. Next base: position 340,535,684 of record NC_136070.1, read on the forward strand.
TTGCTCAGGTTTTGGATTGGGATAGCCAATTCCACCTCTGGAGACTGGAAAATCAAATTTGACCCAAAACATTGCAACCATGTGCCTGCCATATTTGTACAAATAAGTCTGATCATCAGACATAGATTATACCTAAAGGGTCCACACATGGTCATTTTCTATTTACTAGCAGTGCATCTGGCATGCAAGCTGGAATCCTCTAACAATCCCATCTGGAGCTACTTTTCAAAAGCACAGGAAAGACCGTGTTGCAAGTTTAGAGGCCTGTTTTTAGTCATCCCTGTGCTTTACTGTGTATAGAAGAAGCAGGTTTTCTCTCTAAAGATTCTTGCCAGATTAATGAGAAATCAGAGTTCACAAAATGCCAAAGGTGCATTTCTATAAGGTGTCTCATTTATCACTTGCAGGCAAAATTCACACATGAAGACACTTAGAAACTTGGAAACATTCTGACTTCTAAAGTAAGACTGTGTTAGTGTGCCTCTATTGATGCAAAAACAGATGCAACATATCTTGTTAAAGCTCCTGGGACAGAGTATTATCTCTCTGATGCAAGACAAGCAATATACTAGACAGTAGGACTCAACTCAACCTCACACTGCTGGCCATGTCTGCTGGTGTGAGAGCGAGGCTCTGTAAAAGTTGAGAAAACCGAACTAACAGAAAAGCTATCACACAAATTTGACAATCTTCCATCATCCATGTACAGGCAATTTTATGACAGGAAGCGTCTTAAACTTTGTTTTACTTCTTCATCAGAACAACCTGACCTGTCTATCTGACCTTGTGGAGACTTTATTGAAGTCCCACTAGTGTACTTTGTTTAGAGAAAAGAAACTAAGAAGCAAACTTTTTCACTCCGCTTAACGTAATGTATTTGCGGGTCAGATCCCTTTAGTCAACAACCCACTAATAAATTACATAGAGACGTTTAGTCATTTTTTTCTTACTTTCAACTTCCTTCCCTTTGACTTACACAGACCATATGAGCTTATTTTAATGGCAGTTCCTGCGGAATTTAAATTATTACACAAATAGAAACCTCATGTTTATACAGCACCTATATCGTTGGTTGATTGCTTTATTTCGATATGCATATATCATAAAAGCATTACAAAAAATAAAACAGCATGTCGAAAAAGAAGACTGTACATTTAGATTTAAAAAGAATATCAAGCCAGTATCAGGTCATGTGTGCTTAAGAGCATGGTAATGACACCCTTGTTAATTTCCAAAGTGGAAACTCTTCAGCATTCTTCAGGCACATAACTATCTAATTTAAAGGCGCAGGACATTTCCTTTTCTCATCATACACATGGATGAATGATACAAGATATTCCAAATAACTTGGGGATTTTAAACGTGTAGGGTTCCAAGTTTTCAGTCAAAAGCAATTATAACTGAAAAATCCCAACCAAAGGGAATATTTCTTTTTCTGTAGAAACCAGAAAACACCAGACTTTGCTGCACTTTTATTGGTTTAGCGTCCTTTTAGTGTCAAACAGTATAAATGTAGCTGCTACATGTTAGTACTCTTCTGTGATGAGAGCTCCAACAATGACCCACTCAGGCCATGCTAGTGCTTAATTTAAACAGGTGGTTGCCAGTAGGGTCTATTGCCACTCTTTTTTTTATCTTGATTGGATATTTCACTACAGCACAAGAGAGAAACGGGGGTTGCTGGAGAGAAGGATTTATGTACTGGAACTTAGGCAGGGAGTTTGAGAAATAATAAAAAGTTACTTGAAAGAGCAAATTCAGTGAAAGGGTTCAAAGGGAGTTGGTTGGAAGAAAGAATATATGAATAATTGACAACAGGAGTGAACAAGGGTAGGAAGAAAAAATGTTTCTTTATAAGCACTGGAAAAGCACCATTCCACTGGTCATGTATGGAGCAAAAAAGAACAAACACTGATAACCACTGATTTTTAACATTTGTTAAAAATACTGAACCCCCTCCCCTTCATCAGAACAGAAACTAAAACCAGGAAAGCCTATAAATGTACCTGCTCCATATTCTCTTGTCACAACGTAGTAGGCATTTCAGCTGTAGCATTTTATGCAACATCACAAGGCACTTAAACGCAGTCACAGCTGCAATGTAGCTCTCCCAGAATCCGAAACATATGCTCCTTTCTTTTAACCACAGTTACAACTCCTGCACAGAGTTAGGTATCTTTAGTCAACATGGGAAGAGCATCTATCATTCTCCAACCACCACTCTGCGTAAAAAGTAAATGAGTGAGCCCACTGCGACCCTTCAATCACTGTGCTTGACTTTTCTGCCAAAAAAGTTCTAGTCCTTGTACAGAAATCATAGTTTTTTTTGTCAATGGTTGACCTGACCACCATAGTGAGCCCCTGATATTTATTTCTCATAATAGTTTCTTAGCTTTCCAGTGGTGGCTTGTACAGCCAAATAATTATGATCGACATAGCGTTACTATGGACATTCAATGAAACTGAATTGAATAATTGCCAGCAATATAGATGTTCTATTGGCTTAAGCATGAAAATCCTTGCCTCAGTTTAACAGCAGATTTTGCATAGGCTGAACTCATAAATTACAAAGTATCAGTGATAGTGGGAAACTGACGTATCACATTTCTAGAAGGAACTAGTGGGGCCAGGTATTCATACAAATTCACCTAGGATATTCAGTCATTAAGGAAAGATCTCAACCAAGCAATCACTGCTTGTGAAAAGCCTTCAACTTTCTGAAGCCTGGGCAGCAGGATCTCCTGGTACCTCATATCAAACACAACGGAGAGCTTCAACATTACCATCAATAAGACTTTACCACCAACGTCAGTACTCTGAAGCTTTTACTGAACAAGTAAAGTAGTAGTCATGATCCCCTTCAGGGTTGAAGCCAGAGTGTCTACCACACAAAAAGTTCAAAATCTCCAAATGACGACTCATCTGCCATGTGCGTATTCTTATCCATTACCTTAGCCACTAACATGTCCCATGCTTTTCCCAAAGAAATAGATTGATCCATGGATAGCTTCATCAGCAAGTGAGTGGTCTGGTCTTCCTACAGGGATGCATTTGCGGTCAAAATGTTGGTTTATTGGGAAGAACACTTTAATAATTGATACTGAGCGAGGATCTTCCAACGACCGAGTGATTATCATGCCTTCAATAAGAAATGAATAAATACTACACTATCCAGCAGACTGTTCTTCTCCAAGTCCAGACCCTTAGCTGACTGGAATGCTTTCTCTCTGAAAGTGCACAAATAACACAATTTGGGCTTTTCACTTCAGTGCCTTATTAGGATTGCCGATGAATTCCGCAAGGCTTAGTCTCATCTACCTCAATTTGGAGTTTGTACCTTTTCCCTCTAGGCCATCTGCTACTTGAAGTTAATCTTACTCTCTATATGTGTGCAGATGGCAGCCACATCTGACATATAATTAACGACTGAATCAGAAGGCAAACCTTTATCTCCATTAGGCCCTTAATGCTGTAGAATGGCGGATGAACATACATTTTATAGAGGCAATTTATTTCATGACTCAATTATTTCTGAAACAAAGCAACTAGGATTGCAATCTTTAGTCAGGCTTGGCAGGTCCCTACTCAGAGTCTACATAGGTAGCAATGAATTTTGGATTGCTCTTACTCTCTCTGCATTAAAATGGAAGCCATGCACATGGAATTTCAGACAAATCTGAAAGCATGTTTTCCCCTTTAGTTGATTATGGATAGTTCTTAGTGGAACTACACAGCTTGAAGGGGATTCTTTAGTGCAGCCACTTTAATGCCAAGAGACCCTGTAGGGTGAATACCCAAGCTCTACAAAGTAACATAGACAAAATAAATCAGGGGTAATTTGGAGCAGCTCCATTGGATCAGGTGTCCTGGATGAATGTAGGGGCATGCTGGTTTGCTGGCATGATTTCACCTATGCTTCATATTTGTCTTATTTCGTGGTCTCATGATGTTAAATGTATTTACAATGAACTCTTGACATTTCAATAGACTTTTGACCTTTCGTCTTAGATATTTCTTTGCCAGCAGTGATTAGTGTTTTCTGCTAGGTGACCCTTGTTGATCTACATTGCTTTTGAGCTTCTCAAAGTATTATTTCTCCCTTCATTGTTAGTTAGAAGCCCTGCATTCGGAAGCCATACATAGTGTTGTTTTTTTAACATTTTAATATAGAGTTTGTTTAGATAATCTTTACTTTGTGTGGGTTCAAGATAAGAGTTGTTCAAATAATGGTATTAAATTTCTTAAGAATATTTGTATTAAGTTTTCAAACTCTCTTTAAAAGTGGAGCCCTTCAGATCATCATATTGGATGTAGTGATTTTCTCTATATCAATGTACCTCAAACTTTGATACAGGTATTGGCTACTACTGGTTTTTGTTTTATGAACTTGATCTTGAAAATAAATTTTTAGTAGTGCTTATATTGTTAATCCTCGAATCTCCCTCAAAAATGAACTCCGATCTCTACCCACACAACTACAGTGGAGACAAGGATACTTTAAGGAGTATTTATTTTGCTCCTGAAATGTCTTTTATAAAGGATTGTAGAAGAAGCCTAGAAATAGCACGTATCAACATCTTTGGCCATTGTCGCTTGACAAATACATTTCTTGCGAGGCATTCCCATATTCACAGACACTTCCACAAAAGATTTTGCTTTTTGTCAGAACTCCCAGACAATTGTATACAAAATCCTTAAAAGAAAAAAACCTTTTAAAATCTGAGAAATGTTCCGAAAAAGGGTCTTTTAATTCTGCTGAATGTTGCTTTTATGGTTCTGTAGAGATGAAGTTTCGAATGTATATTTTAAGGGAAAAAGATTTTTCTGTCAAAACATCTAAGGAATTTTCATGATTAATATGAAAATATGAATGGGCAATTCCACTAGCATTGCTTTGGAGATTTGTGGAAGGTTTGTCTTAAAGGGTTTTTCTTTTAGGAATTCTGTGGCAATTTACAAAGAAATACCTAGAGTGCCTGTAGTCGAATTATCAGTACAGTTACTCAGTTTTTAAAGTTGAAAAACTGGCTTTTCATGTTTTCAGACATTTGTTGAAATTACCCAAATAATAGAAATAGATATGTTTTTTTTATTCCAGAAAAAAATCTGCAGGACAATAAAAGAACTTTCCTCCCACATAGCAGGGAATTCAAACTATGTTAAGTCTTATAATCTGAAGCACCCTCGGTTTATTGCAGGTATGAAGTGCGACGAGTACATTAGGATTTAGTAGCACTGTACTGAGGCACTAAAGGGATGTTGCAGTAAGCCAATGATAACGGCTTTGGTTAATTGACAGTTCACTCAACTAGCCTGCATCGAAAGAGAGAAGAAGCAAGTGTGTCAGCTACATCCCTTGTGTTAACATTTTATATTGAACTTCTCACTAGTGGAATAATGGGAACAGAGGAAATCTTAATGTTCACTTTCAGAGGACACAAAACCAAAAGGTAGAATTACATGCTAATGACTTAGCTATCTTTATAGCAAGGCCAATATTCAGTAAACCAAAATTGGAGGAAGTCATTGAAGACTTTGCATCAACATCTGGCTATAAGTGAAAGAAAATCAGAAATGATGCATTGGAATGTTAAATATCACTCCCCTAAGATTGGCGAAAGAATGCAGTATGGAGGTATAACCATTGAAGCAAAGGTTTAAAATAGGTTACAATAGCAAAACAGTATCTCAGGAAGTTGAAGTTAAGCTTTTTGCTAATAAAATTAATTGGCTGAATTGATACATTACAAAATGGTAATCTTGCCCAAATCTGTGCTCAATGTTAAGACTATTCCCTATATTTTGAGAAGCAAATAAATTCTTCATCTTGAGAGAGAAACATTTACAATATGCTGGGAAAACGTGCTAGGGCATTGAAAAGGGCAGTTGGTCCTACAAGATTACCAAATATAGGTCACTCATCGCATCTCAAACTGAAGTGAAACCCATCCACTGGCTCTACGTCATTTATGAAGCAGAACAGTGGAAGGGCTTTGCATATAAATTTGTACCACCAATATTTTTCAAAGGGGTCTGATTAAAGATACTGCAGGCTGCCTCAAACGTTAAGGTAGAAAGTGATGCAATTCATGAATGCGGTATAGTACAGCCCATATCACGGATCCCAAACTACTCATCAAGCGCAGCAACAGCTCCTAAAAGAACCTCTGAAACAGATAGGCATCCGCACTAGGAGGCAAGCGGTGCTGGCCTGCTTAAATCCAGTAAACATCCAACTAAACTGCAGATTGCTACAATTCCTGATGTTGGCTGAACCAAAAATGCCAAAAATACCAAAAATTGATCCACAAAGCCTGCTGCCATAAGCTGCCCAAAAGGGGGTGGTGATGGACGGAGCATTTGAATCAATCAAACACTCACACCCAGTCAAAAGATCTGGGTTTAATCCATCACCGTTCTTTAGCCCACCCTGCCACCCCAGTTCAGACATGGCTATATGCAAATCAGTCTGACCCTGTGCCTCATGGGAACAGTCCAGCCCGAACTGCCAAGCCATGTCTTCCCTGGACCGGAAACAAGCTTCCGGGGACAGGTTTCTGACATTTCAGCCGTCTTCAGCCCGGCTTGCCTGAATCCAGTGGCAAAGTGAGCAAGGGACTCACGTCTGAGCATACCCTGCCACACTTATGGCGGCCAAAAGCGGTACAAAAGGGGGTGGTGATGGACGGAGCATTTGAATCAATCAAAAACTCACACCCAGTCAAAAGATCTGGGTTAAATCCATCACCGTTCTTTAGCCGTAAGCTGCCCAGCAGACAGAAAAGGTCTTAGCGGAACCACTTTAAGGATGCTCACCAGTAGCAGAGGGATACATCTTGCAACAAGTTGAGATAACTTGAACGATGTGACAAACGGGCAAGCATGGCTGGAGTAAAGAAAATCTGAGACAACACATCACAGCAACTAGTGAGCAAATAACTTTCCTTAGCAAGCATAATTTAACTGTGATTTTAAACTGCAATGAATTTTCCACCTTTGGCTTTTAACTGGTTTTAACAAAGATGTTCTGTAGCAACTGTAAGAACTAAAAAGGCAGTTAAGGCGGAGGAAAGCATATTAAATGTCTATTTTTTTTTTTAAATGGATTCTTTTAAGTGTAATACAGAAATGGTTTTAGTTAACTATGCAAAAATAAAAATAAACAAACTCATCATTGGCTGAAGGACAGGCTTGGAAGAACATTTGAGAAAGCAGGAATATGGGTAACTAATGGTCTTATCATAGATTAGGCATCAAGATGTGATCAGATGTACTGACTGACAGGAAGAGAGCTCTCTATATTTAAAGATTATTAGTTGGCAAGTTAATTAAGGTAGATGCTTTTCAAACCCCACATCAATGGAAATTTAAATTAACCTAGGTGCAGAGATGAGAAAAGAGGTATCATTATGGTACAGACGTCTGCATGACCTAGAAGAGGCATGTATAGCATCTCCTGCAGCTGCCAAGCCACAGAGCATGTAGGAAAGGAACAAATGCATGGCAAATATCTATAGAAATACTACACAAGATAGTGCGACCAGCTGCACTGAAGAAAAATAATTTCATTATATAGTACAGATTATACTGGACCCCAAAGAAACTATCAAAGCTATACCAGGTCTCAATGATTAAGCCCTGAAATTGCAGTGCTTCAAACATGGATGGCATTCACATGCTCATCAGGTTCCCAAAATTTCAGCATTATTAGACTAATGCCAAAGTTGTAATATGGAGCATATTTAGAACAGTAACACAATACTGATCTCCCATACCGTTGGTTATTCTGAGGGACGGGGGAGAGATTTATTGGGATACAGGATACTTCCTGCCTATTTTCACATTCATCGCAAAAAGGTATCCCATAACCTCATCTATTCAGTCACTCTCTAACGGAATTCGTTTTCAAAACCAACAAACATGTGGTGTGTTTTGTTTGACCCTCTCACTGTCGGCTGAACACTAGGGAGTAAAGACACTTCATTCTCTATAGACACCAAAAAAAAGCAGTTTTTCCATACCAAAGGCACCCAAATACAGGGATACTGGGCTGAACTTTAGGTATTTGTAGCCATATCTGCAATAGACCCTGTTAAGATCAATATCCAAAGAGCTCCAAGGAAAACGGTTGAGCTCATCGTGGTTTATAGGGACCAGGACCTACGCCCCCATGAACACTGGAGTTGTCCTTTCCTTTTCACAGCGTGCAATAAGAGAAAAAGGTTGGATTGAAGTTTGAAAATGCCTTCAAATTTACATGTGTGTGCGCATTCCGAAACTTCCTAGATAAACCACTCCATGGGACACCAACTCTCACCTGTTGCCACTAGTGGTAGAGAAATCCACAGTAGTAAATGTATTTACTTCTCCCAGGAATCCTTTTGTGATTGCCTGGTAAAAATAAATGGAGTATGTTTGGCCACAAGCCTCTGCAGGAGTCAGCTAGTTGACAAGATCTTGAGGTTCCCTTCTAGACAAATTTGTGGCGCTGGTGAGTAGAAAATTAATTATCCAGTACAGTCAGAGGAAGCCATCAATGTTTGCAGCATGTGCAACAACATTTGTTGGCAACAATGTTGGAAGCTGCAGAGAGGTCAAGTAGGACCTGGAGGCAGATCTCATTCTAGTCAGCGATCAGTACAGTCACAAATTACCTAAAGGGTGACTGTCTCGGGGAGGACTGAAGCCAGACTAGTGGTTCTGCAGGAGAAATTTTTTGTTCATCTGCACATGTAATTGAAAGAATACTTTTATCAATTCAGGTTAAGAGAGTAATGATATGGGAGTTGACTGGTTCATGAGGGTTCAGGGTTGTTTTTTTTTTAGCAGGGGTAAATGTGTGCAGTTTGGACACTGTCTGGGAAGGGTCACTGAATAGTTTTGATGGTATTAATGATGTATGGGGCATCTCCATGGAGAGTTTTCACAATGAGTGAAGGTAGTTTATTGTCTTTGTAGGTGGGGGCCTTGAGAAAGTTAAAGGTGCCAGTGAGTTCAGTGTGTGAGAGGTGGCTAAAGGTGTTTGATGTTGTCACTGTGGGCTCTGGTTTTGTTTATCTATTTCCAGTATAGAAGCATAAATGTTGGATATGTTGTTCTGAGATTGTGCGGATACAATTCATAACTGGAGTGAGGAGTGATTTACTGCTGTTGCTTGACTTGCTAATGGTGGCCTTCAAGAAGGTGGCTTTGGCTGTGGTTATGAGGTATATGTGGTTATAGATCGGTGTTTTTTGAGCTGAGCTACGTTGTCAGGAGCTTTGCTCAATCTCCATTTCTTTTCTTGCCTACAGATGCAGTGTTTGCTCTCCAAAAGGTCATAAGTATCATGGTGCAGTTTGGGTTGGCAGGACAGTGTTTTGAGTGGTGCATTGCTACCCAGATGGTCATGGCACCAATGTATACATAAAGTAGTATGTTGACATCAGTTGTAAGCTGTAAGGAGTGTGAAAGTCAGATGAGAAAGTCCAGGATGAAGTTAGGAATTGCGAGGGGTTTTCTTTGCTTTTCTGTGAACCATGGTGCTTTGCTGTGGTGTGATGGATCATGAAGGGGATGGCGAGGTGATCTGACCAGCCCAGAGTTATTGGGGACCTGCATTAGATTCAAGTTGAAACAGTTCTGATCAAATCGAGGTTGAAACAGTTCTGATCAAATCGAGGTTGTTGCCTATGGGAGAATGTAGGGTGACAATGTGTTGTTTGATGATCATGGTTTTTTAGCAGTGTAAAGTCAGTTGTAATTATCTTGGAGGGATTCAATCTATGGGGATGGTTGAGTCTGTGAGGACAGTGGGAAGGAAGTGCTGTATGGAGAGAGGTGTGATAAGGTCTGAAGCTCAAGAATGTAGAGCAATGCAGATGAATGCAAGTTCTCGGCCTGTTTTCTGTGTGCAGCAAGTGTGCTGTATTCTGTTGCCTGAGGAGATGAGGACATCTACGAATTAGTTGGATGTGGGTGCGAGCCATGTTTCTGTAAAGAAAAGTGCATCAATTGGATGCAGTATGATGTCTGTAATTTTATGGGCATTTAAAGAGTGTGTGTTCATAAGCATGAGGAGGAGGGTGTTTTTGGTATATGTATGCTGGTGAGTGGGATGTGGATGAGGTTCTGGTTATTTGCATTGAGACTGTGGTTGTAATATGGACGCCTGAGTACTGTGATGGCTTCTGGTATATGGTCTATTAGGCACATGATGTGGGAGGGTTACCTGGAGGATTGGGTTCTGATCCAAGCCCCAATTCGGCTCTAAAAGGCCAAAAGGTGAAGATGGCCTTGACCATTTCGGCCTTTATCTGAGACTGCATGTGCAGCAAGATGCTATAAAGAGTGGACTGAACTCGGGAAGGAGGCAGGAAGTTTCAGATGAGAAACCAGGGATGCCACTTCTTGTTGCTGTTGGTGCTGGGAAATGTGATGTCACTTCCTGCCGAAAAGGATGTGAAGATAAACACAATCGCTGTCTCAACTGACTGTCAAATTTTACATAACTTGTCAGAATTTAGAAGTGCAAAATGTCAGCATTTTCCAGTGGAGGAGGTGTCCTAGAACCGAACAACAGAACACATGATACTTCCCCGGGTTGGGTGGGGAGGGGGGGGGGGGGTGACCATGAAGGGGCAACAAGCTTTTCACGGACGTGGGGTAAACAGGCTTCCATGGAAGTAGTACTACAAGTATGAGTATGTAGTATGTATAACTCTAGGCATGGCCAGTGGTAAAATCATAACAATAAAAAGCCCTGAAACAGACCTGAAATTAATAAGAGTGAAATAATGGCAAAATGGAGAGCCTTTTCCTCTTGTCTCAGTCAGAGAGTAAATGCAGAATCGAAGAATCAATTCGACATACATTGCATTCAATATATTCCGTCACTGTGATGAATCATATCTGATCCAGAATATTCTGCCAAAATGCCCTAGGTCACCACCATAGGTCACACAATATTGGCATCAGTCTACTCCTGTTATCCTGATGATGCCATTTGAGGCCAATTTTTTTCTCATATCCTCATTTTGTCCCCCAATCAGTACCTCAGAAAGGGAAATTTACCCGACAATGAAGAGCTAACACTTTTTCTTTACAAACCTCAAAGTAACTAGAGCAAATCTTTAGTTAACCTATTTTACACCACACTGCAAAGATGATGAGACAAGCTCAGCCTGCCATGGATTATCACATACACAGCCCAGGTGGTTAGTCGGAGCTGTGGACACAATGACCCAAACAGTGACGATTTGATCGCTACCTGATGCCGCTTAGATTTCAAAATGCATGTCGCTATAGAAACCAAAGCCTTAAAAGCCTGTTCCCTTTAACCTATCAAAGGAAAACATTTGAAGCTTCAGAGCACCTACTTGAGCACTGCAAGTCTAAGTAGGAATTCTAGAAGTGCGAGGTTTGGAAATACTCAACCTACAGAAGAATGGCAGAGAAAATAGACTCATTAAATATTTCTTCAGCGTTTGGTAAAATGCTATAAGATTTTTTGCATTAACCTTGCATTGTGCAGAGATCTCTGCACCTGTTTTTGTAGAGACTTCACATCCTCCCTCTGGCACTGCATTTTGATATAAATGTCTTCAAACTGAGCTTATTCTTGGTGATGTGGCATAGAGAAAAAGGTATAGTGACAACTTAAGCTAGGTTTGCTTTTCCATAGAAAACACAGGGTGACAGCTTTACAAAGATCTTTGGATTTTTGAGAAAACGTTCTGTGGGATAATGCTAAGTTATTTTATTAGAGATTTGTATTGCAGTGACAGTGTTTAACATTTTCATTAATATGAACCACTGGCAATTTATCTTGGCTTTTTCCAGACTCTTTTGGTGCTCAATGTGGAATTGTAAACATGGATAGATAGCAATGCTTCTGGTTTCAAGCAAGAGATTACAAAACAAGGGCACAATGGAGTGTGAGATCACTGCACCTGGCGGCCATCATCCTTCCTGAAGCATTAATCGAAAAATGTATAACATTTGGGAACAAAATTTGAACCACTGGCAATTCCTCTTGGCTTATTCCAGTCTTTTTTGGTGCTCAATGTGGAATTGTAAACATGGATTGCTAGACCTGGCATAGCTTGGCGTGATTACCCCTGACGGTTTGCCTCTATCCCCTTTGTTTTTAGATACTTTGGGTACTTTGCCACTGCTAATCAGTGTCAAAGTACAAGGGTTCCCTATGTAAAGGTTAGTGGTAATTGGTTGGCCATGATTAGTATGTTGGCCTTACTAGTAAAGTCCCTAGTGATGTGCACTGTGTGTGCAGGGGCTAGTAATGCAAAGGCCGGCAGAAAAGGGAACTCAGGTCTTCAGTGTAGGCCTGCGTGCAGAGTGCTAAGTTAGCATGTTGTCCTGACAAGTCAACCACTTGTCAGGCCTTACTTTCCCGTTTGCATACACATGGGGCACCCCTGTGGTAGGTCCCAGGTAACCCCTGGGCAGGGTGAAGTAGGTAAAAGGCAGGATATCTACTGAGTTGTGTGTTATGTCCTGACAGTAAAAAATACTCAATTTCGTTTTTCACTGGTGAAAGGCCATTCTGCCCATAGGATAGAATGGGGGAGGCTGGGTATTATGTTTTGGTAGCCTAGTTTCCTGTAAGTGTTCATAATGGAGAGGTGGAGTTTAGTATGTATGAATTCACAGTGTCATAACACCTCTTTCTGTGATAATGGTTTTGTCACTGTGTGTTCGTAAACCACTCTTTTAGAAAGTGGCTGAGTTTGTGCTTTAAGAATTTCTGAGTGTCTCTGCTGAATGTGAATTGACTGTCTGGATCTGTGAGGTGAAAGGAGCTGGGAGAGGTTTTGACCCATTGAGGGGTTGAGATGCACCAGGCTGCCCTGCATCTGGAGAGTAGGAGGAGGAGAAGCCCGGGAGGTGAAAAGGCCTGGGCTAGTGCTATAAACCAATTGACCCATCTCCAGCTGAGTGATTAAGGATCCAGACCCCCAGTATCAAAGGGAGAAAGGTGACACTCGGAGGGAGACACCCAGAACCGATTTAGGGAGGGGTCAGGGGCACCTGAGGACAAAGAACTTCAAAGACATGAAGGGGTATAACTAAGAGAACTGAAACCCCTAGAATTTGTCCAAATCTCCCTCCAGAAAGAAGGCCTTCGAAGTCAAGTAGGCGGATTTAAGTTGTGCCAGGGGCCTCATCTTGGACGACTCCATCAGCTGAGCAGGTCTTTGCTCTGGAAGCACTGAGGTACTTCAAGGCACATCTTTAAATACAATACAATATATTTATAGAGTGCACAGCTATCTAAAAAGGTGTCCCGGTGCTAGAAATAAGAGTATCCACTAAGTTCCAGAAACCAGCTTAGGAGGAGGTTATGCAGAATCAAACTGAAGTATTTTGATCCTTTTCCTGGAAACCGTTTCAGATGGACAGCATCTCAAGGACAGCGGTAAGGCATTCCACAGTCTGGCTGTCAGACAGGCAAAAGAACGACCACCACTTCTGGACTTTGCAATACGAGGTGTTTGAAAAGCTTAAAATTATTGGAACAAAGGGATCGCACCTGGGACGAAAGTCTGAGCCGGCGTCTAAGATATAAAGGACCACTGGAGTTACAAATCTTGAAAGCAAAAGTGAGGTTCTTAAACTTGATCCTTTTGCTAATAGGCAACCAGTGAAGCTGATGTAAATGATTAGCGATAGGACACGAGGGACGAAGTTTCAGGATCAGTCGGGCAGCAGCGTTTTAAACGATCTAAAGACGCTGAATAAGAAAGGAAAGGAGCCCAAGATATATACTATTAGCATATTCCAGTTTAAAAGTGATCAAGGCATGTACAATGGTTTTCTGCTATTCCACTGGAATAAAATGTGACATACGTCTCAGGAAACAGGAACTAGACAAATATTTGATCTGAGATTCAAAGGTAAGCGCAGCATCGAATTTGACCCCTAAGTTTCTGACCACAGGAGATGGGCAAGGAGGATTGCCCATCTCAGATGGCCACCAAAGGTTGGAGTCGGGTATAGATTTAGAACCAAAGAATAGAATTTTGGTCTTCTCTGAGTTTAGTTTAAAAAAGTTGGTATTTATCCATTCTAGTACTAATCTGAGACAAGATTCAATGCTAAAGGAGCCTTTTTGTGAAAGACCAAGAACATTGTCTTCAGCCTATGAAACAACTCTAATTCCAAAAGACTCCACAAAATTGGCCAGGGGTTGGGATATCTATATATTAGAAGGAGGGAGAAAGACTGACTGTGTACAATTGAAGATAAAGGACTTAAACCAAGATGAGGCACAATCAGTAATACCTATGCCTTCCAGTCTCTCAAGCAAAATAGCAGAAGAGACAGCATCAAAAGCCACAGAGAAATCCAGCAGCATTCACATAACTGGGGAATTTTGGTCAATATTGCTTTAAATATGCTCAGAAACCTCAAGAAGAGCAGTCTTAGCACTGTAAAACGTGTTGAAAACCTAATTGCGATTCATGCAGACTAATGTTTACCTCCAAGAAAAGAGTGAGCTGTCTGTTGACATTTCTTTCTACCAACTTTGCCATAGTAGGTCGGAGAGAGATGGGCCTAAAGCTGCTAAAAATCTTATGGTCAGGAGAAGGTTTCCTGAGTAGGGCAGTAGCAAGGCCTGCTTCCATCCAGAGGGGACCATTGCCTGATCAAGAGATTAATTGAGAAGTTGTTCACCCAGGGGTTAATCACTGATAAATAAGGTTTGAAACTTTTCCGCAAAAGGTCCTAAAGGCTTTGTTATGGTCCTGTGGAAATTGTTTTGCATGGCTTCGGATACAGCTTCTTTTGCAAGACCCAAATGAAATCGGCCACATTCTCTTGTGGTTTTTTTTTTCTTTATTGAAAAAAATAAATCACGGCATGGTACAGGTAATCACTTCAGCAGTTAGCTTGGTACAGGTAGCACTTACAATTATAATCAGCAATACATGGCAGTTGTTAGTGAAAAGCAAACATATCTCAGTACATTTTAAAGGCCTGATGTGACTTACTCATGGGAGGAGACACGTGCAGCCACCTCAGAGGAGAGAGTTGCGGCATTCGGATCAGCATTGGTCATCTGAGCATCACGAAAGGGAGTGTCAATGGTGAATTCAGCTGGAGCGGCAAGTAGGTGAAGGTATGCAACAAGAGGGCCCCCATATGCCTGGCGGTCTGCTAGCCGCAGGCATCCAATCCCAGAACTCGCCCAGGAGTGTCTGGCAGTGGGATGCATCTTCCAGCAGCATTTAGCCCTGGGTGCCAGTTGGCGTCCCCAATGGATGGCCACCCGCCACTTCGCAAGTATCAGAAGCATTACAGTCAATATACAGTTGGCGTCTGATGTGTGTTTAATGTAGCTCAGGAGGCACACCAAGGGATCAGGGGCAATGCGCTCGGAGGTAATGTCTCTAATGGCGGCGCATACCTCCAGCCAGAACAAGGAAACTCTGAGACACAGCAAAGCCAGATGTGCGAAATCTGCACTACGCGCCATACATCTTGCAGATCTGTCATTGTCCAGTAGTGATGTCGGGGTGCAATAGTGTCTGTGTAGATACTTAAAATGATTAAGCCGCAAGCGATAATTCGGGGAGAGATGCCTTATCTTCTTGCAGCAGTACAACCCTTTTTCAGGGGAGAGGTCAATCTGTAAGTCCGCACCCCATGCGCATCGGGCAAGGTCAGTGTATGGGTGAAGCAGCAAGCGTGAGAGCATATTATCTAGTGACCAATTTCCGCAGAGATTTAGAAGAATAAATAAGCTCAAGCTCGGCACTGGGAGAGGGAGCATGAGAAAAAGCGGGCTTGTCACTTCTGCAGGTTGCCCTGATCTGGAAATAGAGCAACCTATCGAGCGATGCAGCCTTGTCCGATAGAGTGAAAAAGTTATTATCGGGGTCAATGTCCGCCATGGTGCAAATGCCAAGATCGGCAGTGCGGCGGGACATACCCGCAGTCTGTAATGGGGTGAAATGACCGATGGTTTGCAAGTGGCAAAGATGGTGCGTACAGCGCCCCGGCGCCAGTATACTTGTGTAACCCATCCCAGGCCCAACGCAAGCACTCGACCGTAGGGTGAATTCCGAAGTGGAGAAAACTGGCCTGGGTGCACAGCGTACAGAGCCTAAAATCGGGAGACCGCAAACCGCCCCGTGCCTGGGTGAGTGTTAGAATGTCACAGGCAATTCTGGTTGGCGTCTGGCCCAGATCAGTGTGATGATGTGAGAGCGCAATGTTTGAAAAAAGCGTGACGTGAGAGGGATGGAGATATTCAAGAAAAGATAAAGGAATTTGGGGAGTACCACCATTTTAGCGATTGCGATGCACCCCGCCAGTGATAGGGGGAGATCCTGCCATGCTCGCATCCTAAGCGGTACAAAAGGGGGTGGTGATGGACGGAGCATCTGAACCAATCAAACACTCACACCCAGTCAACAGATCTGGGTTTAATCCTTCACCGTTCTTTAGCCCACTCTGCCACCCCAGTTCAGACATGGCCATATGCAAATCAGTCTGACCCTGTGCCTCATGGGAACAGTCCAGCCCGAACTGCCAAGCCATGCCTTCCCTGGACCAGAAACAAGCTTCCTAGGGCCGGCTTCTGGCATTTCAGCCGTCTTCAGCCAGGCTTGCTTGAATCCAGTGGCAAAGTGAGCAAGGGACTCACGTCTGAGCATACCCTGCCAACTTATGGCGAACAAAGCGGTACAAAAGGGGGTGGTGATGGACGGAGCATCTGAACCAATCAAACACTCTCACCCAGTCAACAGATCTGGGTTTAATCCATCACGTTCTTTAGCCCACTCTGCCACCCCAGTTCAGACATGGCCATATGCAAATCAGTCTGACCCTGTGCCTCATGGGAACAGTCTAGCCCGAACTGCCAAGCCATGCCTTCCCTGAACCAGAAATAAGCTTCCTAGGACCGGTTTCTGGCATTTCAGCCGTCTTCAGCCAGGCTTGCTTGAATCCAGTGGCAAAGTGAGCAAGGGGGGTGGTAATGGACGGAGCATCTGAACCAATCACACACTCACACCCAGTCAACAGATCTGGCTCGCATCCTAGACTCCAGCCAGTCCATGGCCCTGCCAAAATTTGACCTCCACAGTTCGTCGACATACCGACTTAGCCAGATACCCAAGTACCTGGTGGGGCCAGTCGCCCAGATAAAAGGATAATCCGGGGTGAAGGGTACGGTCGCGTCCGTGAGTGGAAAAAGGACAGAATTACTCCAGTTGACCTGGACACCGGAGAGGCCACCAAATCGGACAACCTCCCTGGTCATGGGTGCAAGATTCTCCCATGGCTCGCGGACATACATAGTTATGTCGTCCGCATACAAGGAGATGACAAGGGCTCGGGCTGAGAAACAAATACCTCTATGTGTGTGGTGCTGATGCAGCCACGCCGCCAGGGGCTCCATGTCAATGGCAAAGAGCATAGGGGAAAGAGGGCAGCCCTGCCTGGTGCCCCACGAGATAGTGATGGGATCTGTCATCAGCCCATTTACCTGATGCTCGCCATGGGGAAGGTATATTGCAATTGAATCTTGCGCACAAAATCTGGGCTGAATCCTAATCGAGGGAGAAGATTAAAGAGGAAGGGCCACTCTAGCATATCCAAGGCCATTGTAGCATCTAGTAAGGCGGCCACTGCCGCGAGAGTAGGGTTGATCTGGCGGAGAACCGAGAAGATGGTGCGCAGGTTGTGCGAGGTGGCACAGCCTGGGAGAAAACCTGACTGGTCGGGGCGAACGATCAGAAGCATGAGCGGGAGAAGATGGGTTGCCAGGAGTTTAGCATGAATTTTGTTGTCAATATTTATAAGTGATAACAGGCGATACGAATCGCAGCATTCTGGTGACTTGTCCGGTTTCAAAAGAAGGGTAAGTAGAGATTTGCGGAGAGAAGGAGGAAGTCTACCCTGCTCAGAGTCATTATACATTTTGGCTAAATGTGGAATGAGGAGGGGACCATATTGCTTATAAAATGCAGGGGTAAGCTTGTCAGAACCGGGGGCCTTGTCGCAAGGAAGTCCCGCAATGACTTTAGAAATTTCCTCGTGAGTAAACGGCTCATCCAGGTATTCCCGGTGACTATTACCAAGCCACAGCAGTTCGATGGAGTCAAAGTAGTGATCCATAATCTCGCAGGAGGGGGCCGCGCCCGCAGTGTATAGTTGGCAATAGAAGTTAGAGATTCTGGGTAGGATCTCAGAAGGTGAAGTAGTCCTGCCCGAATCATCATTATGCAGTGCCACGACGTAAGAAGAAGCGTGCGGTTGGCGAAGAAAATTTGAAATAGTTTTACCAGGGCGGTCACCCTCGCCATATCGCCGGGTGCAGGCCTCTTTACCGAGAAACGAGACCTCCCTATCAGCCTCCTTATGGAATTCGGTAAGCTTGGTCCTAATCAGTGCAAGCGAGGCAGGGCAAGGGTCGCAAGAGTGCTCAAAGTCTAGGTCCTTGATGCCATTTTCGAGACGTTCAAGGGATCCTCCGATTGACTTCCATACCCCATATTGTCTGGCTATACACTCCCCCTGATTATGACTTTAAAGGCCTCCCAAAGGGTTGAGGGCGACTCCACCGAGCCCGTATTGAGTTCCAAATAGGCGATAATAGCGCCGCGAATGTCCTCGCGAAAGGCGGCATCGTGAAGGACGTTGGGAGGTAGGAGCCATGTGAACATGCGACGGGGCGGGAGTCGCAATCGTAAGCATACAGGGGCTTGATCGGACAGGGTGCAGGCAATGTGGTCCACAGAGGTAGTCCAAGAGGCAGCATCCCGGGGAGCAATGAAGGACAAGGCAGGACCAAGAGCCACGCGCTCCCGAGATACAAGTTCCCTCGCTTTCGTCAGGGTGCCAATGTCGTCAGATATCTAGGAGAGTTATCAGCCATGATGGAATGGAGGACGGAGGTAGCCTGTGGGTGTTGAACCCGATCCCTAGATCGGTCAGCTCCTGTGCGGGGCGATATTGAAATCGCCCCCCCCCAAATATGAGAAAAGGGCCCAGAGAGGATATGAGTGTAACAGACGTGCATTAGAAAGTCAGGGTCGTCTGAGTTGGGGCTGTACAGTGCAGCTCATATCAGTGTTTGTTATACAGCGTGCCAGCAAGGATCACACATCGGCCCTCAGGGTCAATTAGAGAGTGAGTGTTGTGCCAGGGAAGACCCTTCCTGAAAAGTATGGAGACGATGCACGAGTAGTTCGAATAGAAGGATGTGTATGTTTTCCCCAAGTGACGAGAGAGTAACCTAGATGATGTAGCAGGTGCGTCTCCTTAAGGAAGCAGATGTCCACCTGGTGTCTAAACAGGTGGGCATGCATGAGACATGCCTTTCGTGGTCGTTCAGACCCCTGATGTTCCAGGTCCAAAATGTAGTGCCAACCATGTGTCAATGTGGGAAGGGCAAGTCGTCAAGTGCAGACAGTCAATGAGGTAACTGGAAAAGTCAGGAGCAATGGTGAGCAGCACAATGCCGAGGACGTACTGTAACAACATGCCATGATTGCAACAAAACAAGGAACAATACAAGTCTCACACGGGGGGTGCAAGATTCGAAGGCCCAGGAATAAAAGCCCTTCCCACCCACCGCCCACTCCAACCCCCCAATTAGGTTGAGCATCGAGACACACCCCATCCAGGGAACCTAAACTTGGGAATCATCCCAGCAGGCTCAGCCATTACCTCCACGTCTCATAGGCAGGATGGCCGAGCTAGACATAGCTCATTGAGAGGTAACTTGAAAGAATAGAATTGCTATCAAAATAGCATACCAGACCCCCAACGAGGGGTCCGACATACCGGTAAATTGGAGACCCCTACCATCCCGGGACAACGCAGCATCATCCACCGCCCGCCACCACCGGGATAAGAATACAGCTGGGGCTCATGCACAGAGAAGAGAGAAGGTAACGTGTGGCAAACATTGCAAACTGAAGACAAGCACTGGGCATGCAAAGCAGAGAAACAAAGCCAGGTATGAGGGTTTCAGTCATTGTCACTGGTATGATGATCTTCAGAATCGGAGCGACGGTTGCGGGGAGAGGATTTCTGCAGATGCTTCACAAAAGTAAGGGCAGCTTTTGGTTCCGTGAAGATATTGGGCTTCTCACCAACGTCCACACGTAGCTTGGCAGGGTAAAGCATCGCATACGTGATGTGATGCTGCTGTAGGATGCGTTTGGCGGGGAGAAAATTCCTGGGGGCCGCCTGGTTGGACTGAGTGATGTCCGGGTAGAATACGGTGTGCTTCCCTGACGGTTGACCTCACCCAGCTCCCTGGGCCTACGAAGGATGGAATCACTGTCCCGATAGTTCAGCAAATGGGCAATGATAGGCTGCGCTGGGGCCCCAGGAGGAGGTCAGGGGCAAAGTGATCTGTGTGCCCATTCGACAATGAAGTGGGTAGACAGGACAGGCCTAAAGAGCTCACGAAGCAGGGATTCAAGATAGACCTCCATTTACCTAGTGGCGGTGGACTCCGGCAGGCCAACAACGTGGATGTTATTTCTACGGGAGCGTGCTTCTAGGTCATCATTTAAGCACGTATACGTTCAAAAATGTTGTCAATTTTCAGAAGTTTCTACTCACTGGAAACCCCTGCGTCCGAAACCCTGGGACCAGCCGTGTATCATGAGAGTCCACCCTCTGCTTCACTTGGTCGAGGCGGGTCGTAAGGTGGTCGATTTTGGCGTTTATGGACTTTAAGCTGGATTAAGCGTCCAGCAGGATGGTTCTGAGGCTGTCTTCCTGCTCGCCAGGGCCATCAGTCTGGATGGAGTGTTCACTGGCCTCAAGGGGGTCGCAGCACCCTTGCCCGCACCGCGCCCAGAGAAGGTGATTTTGGGTTGCCTACTGTCCGTTTTACCCATGGCGGTTCCCAATGGGAGGATAGTGGAGGCAGAGAGAGGTGCAGGAAGCCTTGCCACCGCTGCAGGGAGAGGTTGCAGGCATGAAGCCCTGTCCAGCTGGGCAGAACCGCAGGGAGATCAAGAGGTTCTAATTCGGCAGGTTGCAGAGGGCGTACAGGGAAGCCCAGTCCAGGCCACAAGCAAAGTCCCAGGCTTTCAGTGGTAGCCTGGCAATCTTAAACACACAACCCAGGGGCAGCAGCAGCCGTAAACAGCAAAACTAAAAGGCCGCAAGGCAATGAAGTAGAGCACACAGGGTATTTTTGCCACCAGCAGGATGTCACACGAAACGCACACCTCCCCACCGCCCGGTCCTCAGAGTTAGTGATGAGCAGAAAGCCGTGGGCAGGTGGCGGTTGGGGGGGAGTAGGGGTGCCGCCAGGCGAAGTGGGCCACCCAGGTTAGGACCGCCGCCGTCCCCCAGGTCCTCACAGCCAAGTCCCAAGATGTATGGTAGATCACACTTGACAGTGACTTCAGATTTCAGGCGGGCCGCCTCAGTGCAGGAGTCCAATCGCTTGAGGTCCAGATAGACAGCGGGCGGGTCATGTGGGGAGTCAGGCGCGGGGAGGGGGGCTAAAGACGTGCGTAGTCCAGGTGTAGAAGTGGAGGGTGCCAGGCAGCCAAGACCTGCCCGGAAAGGGTTGTTGAATGTCCTGGCGTGGTCCCGGCAGCCGGCGGATCCTCCGGCTCAGCCGCTCGCATGCAGGTCCGGGCAGTCAGGCTGCCACTACTGGGAGGCGTGGCCGCCATCAGACACAGGCACCCCCGAAACAGCCCAGGCCGCGAGTCAGCAGGCAGCCCAGCTCCAGGACGTCAAGGCAGGCACCTCCTCTTCCAACACGCAGCGGACCCCACGGGGGAACTGGCACAACCCACGGCAAGTAGCAACAGCAAGCAGTCGACCCCCGGGTGCAGCATAGGACCACAGCAGAAGGCGGGCAGGCAGGCCTAAGCACCGGGAGGCGCGGCCGCCGGCGGGCACAGGCCTGGGATGCCCCCGGCACGGTCACAGGCCGCAAATCAGCAGGCAGTCCGGGCTCAGGGACAATGAAGCAGGCACCGCCACATTTAACAAGGCAGGGACCCGGGGGGAGGGTTTATGGGGGGGACCGGCACAATCCAGGGCAAGTAGCAGCAGTGGGTAGTCGAATCTCCGGGCGCGACGGGGGACCAGAGCAGCAAGCAGGACAGGCCGAGCAACATGAGGTAGTTAGATGGTCCGAGGGTATCACATACGCACACACCCCGGGCGTCGCTCTCACGCAGTTTCCACAGTGTCACAGTTGTCTTACAAGACACGGGGAGGCGGAATGGCAGCAGGATGCCTCCCACTGAGGCCCAGTCGGCAGATTGTTCACCTGGCAAAGCTTGCAAAACGTACAGCCATGTTGCCGCAGTATAAACTACGCCCCTTCCTCTTGTGTTAATTTAATTAATTTAACAGTCAGGTCAGTAGGATTGGGCCGAGACATAGTTGACATAACACATTTGGCAGTCTCAAATTAGGTCTCCAAAGTTAACTCCCTGTAGATATAGAGGGCGATTCGCTACTGCTCAATAGAAGCCTTGTAATGACAGGGAAGTGACCCCTGGTGAGGTCACAAATATGCCCTTAATATACAAATATACCACAACATAGACAAATACATCGGATAGCACAAAAAAAAAACATAAGTCTATGTATGTGTAAATTAATAGAACAAGAGGGCTGGTTGGAGCACCAAGAATAAGGAGAGGAGGGACAATGGGAAAAAGTGTTACCCACAGCTATATCCCGTCTTCAATGATTATTGCAGCCTTTGAAGGCATAAAGGGTTAATATTTTTACAGCCCACTAGAGGGGAGCTCACCACTTGAAAGAAGTGCTGAAAGAAGTGCTGCCTTCACCAGAGGAACAGCCCTGAGGGAGGACTTGCAGGCATGAATAAACACATGGATTACGTTGAAGACCACGCTTGATGGGTCTCGTACGGTTCTAGGAGGAGCCTGCAGAGTACAGCGGTCGCAGAGAAGCAGGAGCGTGGCTGACAAGGTGAGCGACCGCCACAGTGTCAGGAGGGTCCCTGGTGAGCTGAGAGATTGTGCAGACTTTTGCCCACGTCAGCCCCCTAAGGAAGAATCATAACATGGCAGCAGCGCATGCAGTATGGTGATCCCCAGCAGGGGACAAAGCAAGACCACTCCGACAAGCAGTCCACGCAGACGGTATAAATAGGGAAAAACCAAACAATACTAATGTAAGCTAGGAAACCAATAACAATGTTCAGCAAATATCCATCAAGGATGCTTGTTTCCAGTCCAGAGAGGATCTGGCCTGGCAGTTTGGGCTGCACTGTTCCCATGGGGAACAGGGTCAAGACTGATTTGCATATGGCTGGGTCTAAACTGGAATTGCATGGGGAGCAAAAACAATTATGGATTTAGCCCAGATCTCTGTACTGGGGTGAATGTATGACATTGTTCAGCATTCTGTCCATTAGTCGGCCCCTAAGCTTTGGAACACTCTTCCACAATCCATCAGGACCAGCCCTTCACTCCTCCTTTTCCGCAAGCGTTTAAAGACCTGGCTTTTTAACCAATAGAACTGTAGCGAAACACTCTTTTAAGATCGTAGTTGGTTTAGCGCCGAGACGCCTACGGGTATTCGTTCGCGCTTAATAAATATCAATAATAAATAAATAAATTGTTGTTTTTGAAGTTGTAAAATAAAGCAAGGAAGAGGAGGCATAATCTGAAGCCTCTGTTCCAGACATAGAATCAGTACAGACCCTTTTAGAAACTGTAGTGACACCCCTCACCTCAACTACCTTCCAAATAGCAGTTCTCAGAAATAACTAATCAAAAGAAACAATTGATGACGGAAAGCTGGACAATCCAAACATTCACTCTCAGTCACAAGGATCTGGGTTTAATCCATCATTATTTTTCTCACCATACCACCCCAGTTTGGACCCAGCCATATGCAAATCAGTCTTGAGACTGTTCCTTGTGGGAACAGTCCAGCCCGAACTGCCAAGGCAGGTCCTCCCTGGACCGAAAACAAACATCCTGGGACTGGTTTCAGGGCATCACCCTTCATCAGCCAGGCTAGCTTGAATCCAGTGGTGTAGTGAGCACGGGACCCACATCTGGGCATACTGTTCCCACTTAGGGTGACATATGCAAAAGAAACAATTGATGGGCGGAATGCTGGACAATGCAAACATTCACCCCCAGATACACGGATCTGAGTTTAATCCATCATTCTTTTTCTCACCACACCACCCCAGTTTGGACCCAGCCATATGCAAAGCAGTCTTAACCCCGTTCCCTATGGGAACAGTCCAGCCGGAACTGCCAAGTCAGGACCTCCCCAGACCGGAAACAAGCATCCTGGGACCGGTTTCAGGGCATCACCCTTCATCAGCCAGGCTAGCTTAAATCAAGTGGTGTAGTCAGCCCAGGACCCACATCTGGGCATACCTTACCCACTTAGGGTGACATATGCAAAAGAAACAATTGATGGACGGAATGCTGGACAATGCAAACATTCACCCCCAGTCAGAAAGATCTGGGTTTAATCCATCAATCTTTTGCTCACCACACCACCCCAGTTTGGACCCTGCCATATGCAAATCAGTCTTGAATCTGTTCCTTGTGGGAACAGTCCAACCCGAACTGCCAAGCCAGAAATAACTAATCAGCAGCCCTTTCCGAACATGATCCTGACTGAAATTCAAAAGGGAGACCTGTCTCCTTCCCTCACTCACCTCAATATCTGGAGGGCCAACCTTTTTTTATTTTTTTTATTATTTTATGCATGGATTCAACACACAGTGCATCAACAACACAGATAGGGGAAGAGTCAGACTGACTACAGGAAACCGGTACAGATAACATTGCGGTGAGTAGGCGGCTGCCTGATCTCACTCGCGGTCACTGTGGGCTATTTGTGTTGTGGTGCTAAATATTGGAAATACTACCAAATACTGCTAGATACGCTCTTGAAAGCACTTGTAATGTAAGCTTCACTCAATCTTTTAAAAAAAAAAAAAAAGCTTTTTACCTGCACATGCACTTTTCTCATTGATCAGTCTGCCGGTCATCCGCCTCGGTCCCCGCAGCCGTAGCTGTTTGAGTGGAGGGCGTGTTCTCGGCAGACAGACCTCGCGCAGCGCACTTCCGGTCAAGGGGACGGAGTTGTCGTTCGGCTTGGCACCCTACAAAAACCGATGTGCCAGCGTGCGCGCAGCGGACGCGCGCAGCAGGCGCGCCACCGGCGCGCCAAAGGCAAGCCCGTCTGCGCCCGTCCGCGCCCGACCGGGCTCAGGGGTCAGGAACCCTGGCCAACGTCGGTTCTATTCAGCAAATGACCTACAATCCCTTAACTCTAAGAACTATGCCAACAGCAAACCCACACTGTCCAAATTAAAAGAGGAAAATATCCTAAGAGGAAATGGAGGAAACAGCCCTCTTCCACCTCTCCCAACCCCACCTACGCCTAAAACAAAACCAGCCGCCAACATTCAGACTAAACTGAAAGTAACACTTCTGAACACACGTTCCCTACATAAACATCACCTTGAAGTCTTTTCACTTCTCCAGGATGGGGCTACTGACATCCTGGCACTCACTGAAACTTGGTTGGGAGAGACTTCTGTCCCAGATATCATCGCCTCTTTACCAGGCGACTATGATGTGTTATGGCACAACCGGAGTGAAAACACCAGAGGGGGGGGGAGTGGGCATCTTTTTAAAAAAACAGTTAACAGTCACTAAAATACTAGCTGAAAACGTTGATCTAGCAGATCTACTTTGAGTAAAAATCACCTTCAAAAACTCCTGCCTCGACCTTTTGACAGTGTTTCGCCCCCCCGAAGTCAACCCCACGCTTTAACGATCTCTTCTCAGAAATAATCTCAGACCTCTGCACACGGTACCAAAGACTCCTAGTGGTGGGAGACTTCAATCACCACTGGGACAAAACTCCTAAAGACCCGGTGGCCCTCCATCTTGAGACACTTATGAATACATTTGACCTCCAACAACTTGTTGATGGCCCCACACACACTAAAGGCCACACCCTGGACCTTGTCTGGTCCTCCCAACCACGAGCTAATCTGACAGACATCTCTCCATGCGTATGGTCTGACCACTACATAATTAGATGCTGGGTCCCAATAGCCAAACACCTAACCAAACCCCCTCAAATTTGGAAAGCGGTGCGAAACTGGAAAAAAATCGAGTACGCTACCCTAGTTGAGTCCCTCCTTTCCTCCACCCCCCCCCCCCCTCCCCACCTTTGAAAAGGGAAACCTAGATCAGGAATGTGAAGCACTCACAGAAAACCTACGCATAGCAACCGACAACATAGCACCCGAGAAAAGGCAATTGGTCAGAGAAAAGGCAATTGGTCAAAGAAAAGGGAAAGGGAGCCCCTTGGTTTAACCACTCATGCCGAAAGACGCTGGCGCAAAACTAACGATCCAGCCGATCGAGCGATCTACAAGTCACTACTCAACTCCTACAAAAAAGGTATTATGACCACCAAAGCTGAATACTACGAGACCAGAATCAATACAGCAACAAACAGACAGAAAGAGACCTTAAGAATTCTGAAGGAACTCTGCCAAAAACCCAAACAGAAACCCACTGCCAACTCAATCGACTGCAATACGTTTCAAACTTTCTTCTTGCTGAAAGTGAGGGACATTCTCTCAGACATAGACAATACCCCTATCAATCTTAGCCTGCCACCTTCTTCCCATACTCCACCACTGACAAGGTACTCACCTGCTTCCCCAAACTGGATACAGCGTCTTTGACGCTACTCATGAACCGGACTAAATCAGGATCCCCCGCAGACCCCTGCCCCCCTAGAATTTTTCAAATGGCCCTTCCTGGCCTAGAAAGTCAAATTATTACTATGCTAAACAACTCACTAGAGACCAGGTACCTGCCTTTGTACCTAAAGGAGGCGAGAGTTACACCCCTCCTGAAGAAGCCAGGTGCCGATGTGGCCAACCTAAAAAACTATAGGCCTATCTCTCAGCTACCATTCCTGGCCAAGGTCCTAGAACAACATGTCCTGAAAACACTCTCACCCTTCCTGGAGGACCACCATCTACTCCAGGAACGCCAAGCTGGGTTTAGAGCACATCATAGCACTGAGCTGGTCATGCTAGCAGTGCTTGATGAGCTTAGAACCATGGCTGACAGTAAAAGACCCTGTGCCCTGATTTTATTAGACCTATCAGCAGCATTCGATACTGTCAGCCATGCTCAGCTACTGGATAGACTCGCCTCCTTGGGTATCAGGGACCAGGCACTCGTGTGGCTTGAATCGTTCCTATCTGACAGATCCCAAAGGATCCAACTGGGAGAGTTGGTATCGGATACAGGCATGCTTAGCTGGGGAGTCCCCCAGGGCTCAGCCCTATCCCCCCTCCTTTGCAATGTTTACTTGCAACCGCTGATCGCAACCTTAGCCAACATGGGATGTAAAATCTACAACTATGCTGATGACACCCAACTGCTCCTCGGTATTGACAACACCCCCCTCGCTCAGGCCAAGGCACAAAACATCCTCAGATTCACCGTAAGTTGGATGACAGCTAACTCACTAAAAATCAACCCTGACAAGACAGAAATCCTGGTCATCCCCACAACTGACTCCACTTGGGGGGACCACTTCTGGCCCCATGAGATAGGCCCCACCCCCGACCCATGACAGTTGTAAAAAGCCTCGGCATAAAACTTGATGCCGAGATCTCCATGGCCAACCAAATCTCCTTTGTGGTCGGTACCTGCACTGGCCTGATTAGGCAATTACGGAGACTGGTTCCTCTTCTCTCCACCTCCACAATCCAGACGATCGTTTCGGCCACTATCGTCTCAGATTGGATTACGGTAATGCTCTTTACATTGGCCTCCCTCAGAAACTGGAACACAGACTGCAGGTGGTACTTAATGATGCAGCCAGGCTGATCCTTAGACTCCCTAGAAGGTCTCATGCCACGCCAATTTTACACAAACTGCACTGGCTCCCTATAAGGCAAAGAGTGAAATTCAAGGGCCTCTGCATCGCCCACAAAGCAGTCTACGGCCAAGCCCCTACCTACATAAAAGAAGACCTGGAGGCCTATACCCGGGACGCTCATTGCGATCCTCTAAGGCCTGTCTCCTATTTTGCCCACGCCACAAACTTACCTCAAAAGGGGGCACAGCCTTTTCCGTTCTTATCCCCCAGCTCTGGAACCAGCTACCTGAGCAGCTCCGAAAGGAACCTAATCTTCCCCAGTTCAGAAAGCAGCTCAAAACTATCCTGTTTAGGGAAGCCCGAAGTACAGCCTAACACTTATTTCTCACCTGCCGCAACTGTCGTTTTGCAGCCATGCCCTCCCCATCCCAAGCGCCAAGAGACCTGACGGTGATTTGGCGCTATATAAACTCCAATTAACATAACATAACATGACATAACAATAAAAACATACCAATTGATGGAGTCTCTGATTAAGTCAGCTCATAAGCATCATGGGGCTCCTTGGCAGTTTATGAGGCAAGATGAGGGATTAGGGGGCCTGCCTACAGATAGAGCCCGCATTGGTCTCAATGTCCTTGGGATCATGCACCTCCTGGACTGAGGCAATGTCCTGGGCTGCCAATAAGTGGCCAGGGGGGGTCCAAATGTCCTTTGGTCTTGACCTCATGGGCATCAACTCCCAGTAAGCTTCAAACTGCTCCTGACAGTAAATCACAAATGTTTAAGCAAAGGAGCAGGACGCTGGTCCCAGTGGATGGCAACCCAGCACTTGGCCAACTGTTACAGTATAGCAATCAGCATACGGATGTCCTCGGGGACATCTTTCACATAGTCTAACAAGGCACCCAGTGGAGAGCGCAGCAGGGCGTGGTCTGTGATCAGCGCAATAGTGTGAAATAACCCCACCCAGAACAGTGGGACTTCGAGACATTCCCAGGCCAGATGAAAAAAGTTGTTGTTTGTGTCGCGCATCACAGGCAGCTTGCATTGTCTACCAGTCCCATCCTATACCACTGAGCAGGCATTCAGTAGACTCTATGTAAGTATTTGAAATGTATCAGCTGGAATCTATTGTTTTGAGAGAGGGCTTTGGATTGAGTGCAGCAGTAGCACCACTGCTCCTCAATGAGCAAGGAATCTATGTCAGTAGCCCAAGCAGCCCCAGCGTTCAGAAACAGAGGAGGGCCTTGACATATAGTCTCGTAATGTGTTAACGTGGTGATGGATTGGTTCTTCCAAAGCATGAAAGGTCAGGTGGGGTATCAGGAAAAGTGTTGCGTTGAACTTGAAGTGCAGCATGCAGCTGGTGGTGCTATGTGAATATTTCAAGAAGTGTTTATGGTTGGGGTCTTCGAGTATGCGTTGTTGGGTTAGGAAACGTCCCTCTGGATAGAGGTCCCCAATAGTGTGAGTCTCTGTAAGCGCTGTATACATCAGCAGGCACCAGCATCATTAAGGGCAGGGAGCATAAAATGTCCAGCCAGTCTGATATTCGGAGTGTACATACAGTCATGTCTGGCACACAAGCACATTTTGTCCCATGTCTAAAGTGTGCAAACCACTGTGTCATTTTCGGGTTCAGGTCGTCTGGGGGGTTAAGTAAAGGGCAGAGTTTAGAGGCCAGAGGGCAATATAGTCACGTTCGGGCACCGTAGGATGCTGAAATATGGTAGGATGCAACCATAAATGGGCAAACTATGCCTCCGTGAAGTAGACATAGAGGTCTATATCAGGGTTGCAGAGCTCACCCTGCTCGAAGGGAAGAGTCAGGAATTCCCAGGCTACCCAAGGCGGTTTGCCGGCTCATGCCAGAGTAATCAGGTTAGACTGTAAGCATTTTCCAAAGTGGGCTGTAAGAGGAAGTGAAAGGTTAATGAATAAGTACAAAAACTTTGGGAGTATAACCATTTTGACGATGGCAATCCTCCCCACAAGGGACAGCATTAACCTCACCCATGCTGGAAGATGGTTTACGAGCCATGTCATGAGTGTACCGTAATTGGCCATACAAAGCTCCTTAAGATCACACCAAAGCCAAATACCAAGGTACCTGGCAGGGGTTGTGCCCATTGTGAAGGGTATTGGGAGACAAAGGGTGAGTGGGAAGATGATGGATTTAGTCCGATTAATGGTTATCCCTGCCTGTGCACCAAAGCGTATATTTTCCCTCATGAGTGGAGCGACATTGATGTGGCTTATCAGGTTTCAGTATGATGATAAGTTACTGCCTCAGTGGCAGTACCCAGCGAAGCAGAGACGCCTCATACATTGCCAGGAGATGGGAGGCACGAATTGAAGCATATGCTTTGTAAAAGGCCACAGTCAGTCTACCCAATCCCAGTGCCTTGTCCCCAGGCGTGCTTTGAATATTGAATAAGCTGCGCGACATCTTCAGTTGTGAAAGGAGCATCCCGGACATGGGCATTGTCAAGCCCAAGCAAATGGAGCTTGCTTGTCAAGGAAGGCAAGAAGGTCATATGAGATCGTTGAGGTGTTTAAATAAGAGAAAAACGTGCCATGGCAGAAGGGTCATATGAGATCTTTGAGGTGTATAAATCAGACAAAAATAATGTTAAGGATGTGAACAAAAGACAAGGGAACCCTGTAAGTCAGAAGGTACCAAGGGTAGCAGTTTTTTTATTAGAGACAGCGGTCGCTATCTAGGTGAATATGCAATCATACCCACAAAACTACAATCAGAGTTGGGTATGTTACTGCCAAATGGAAGGTATTGTATTTATTTACACATTAAATAAACATGAACAAACAGTTAGTATCATGCAATGAGCAGGAAGTGTCGGGGGCCTGGAAATGTAGTAGCTTCTTGCTAAGGTATTGGAAGCTCATGTTACCACTCACCTCTCTAGTTTTATCGACAAGCTAACGTCCTAGACCCTGCCCAAGCCGGTTTCAGCCCGGCCCATTCTACCGAGTTGGTCATTACGGCAGTCTTGGACTCGCTGCGTCACAATGCAGATATGGACATCCCCCAGGGCCTGGTCCTTTTAGATCTGTCGGCTGCGTTCGACACGGTCGACCATAATATCCTGCTCGACCTTGTCAGACTAGCCGGCATCAGTGGCTTAGCCCACGACTGGATCAAGTCATTTCTTAGTGACCGCTCGCAGGCAGTCGGTCTGCCCCCTTTTTCTTCCCCTGCACTCCCTGTTACTTGTGGGGTTCCCCAGGGTTCCTCACTCTCCCCTATTTTATTTAACATTTATCTGCTTCCTTTACTTCACTCTCTCAAATCTTTCAAAGTCACTACATTTAATTATGCAGATGATCTGCAACTCACTTTCACTATAGATAATTCTTCTGTTTCAATCAATTCTTTCCAGAATACTATGCTTTTCATACGCCACTGGATGGACAGTAACCAACTGAAGTTAAACCCGGACAAAACGGAGTTGGTCCTTTTTGGCAATAGCCAGCTATTCTGGGCCCCACACTATTGGCCTCCTGAATTAGGCCCTCCTCCTACTCCATCTGCCTCGGTTAAAAGTCTGGGGGTGATTATTGACAGAGATCTGTCACTAAAACCTCAAGTCAACTCGGTGGTGGCGACATGTTTCTTTCAGCTCCGGAAAATAAAAAAGATCAGCCGGATGCTCACACAGCCAGCCCTGACCCAGGTTGTGATGGCCTTGGTGTTGTCTCATTTAGACTACGCCAACGCCATCTACCTGGGCCTCCCTGCTACCCTCAGCAGGCGTCTACAGATGGCTCATAATCAGGCCGCAAGACTCATATATCGTCTTCCGCGCTGGCAATCTGCCAGACCTCTTATGAGGCTACTTCACTGGCTCCCTATTACCCAGCGTGTCACCTTCAAAGTCGCCTGTATGGCTTTCAAGGCTCTGCACAATCGTAGTCCTAAATTCATACAAGACCTTTTACCAAGATCTGCTTCGCAAATTCTTCTTTCCGTCCCCAGGTTCAGGTTCCAACGCAAGGGTGGAGAAGATTCGCCACCCTTGCTCCCTAACTGTGGAACTCCCTTCCCCTGGAAATTCGTTCTTCCCCTACTTTACTCTCGTTTAGAAAGCTTTTGAAGACCTGGTTGTTTACTCAATCTCTTGTCTAACTACTGTCTCCTTCCTCTGCTTGCCTTTCTCTCTTCTTAGCTCCTGTTGGTCAGCGCCATGAAACCCTCGGGTGTGCGAGCGCTCTATAAAACTTTGATAAGATAAGATAAGATAAGCTTCTTACCTGTAACTCCAGTTCTGTAGTAGGGTTATCTCTGTTAAAGTCATAATCATGTGAATTTTCCCGCCCATGTGCGTGGACCCCAGAGCAATCGAAATAGTCTCTTAAGTTGTCCCCTTCTGCAATTCTGCAAAGACGCTTAAGAGAAAATCAAACGACAAATAATGCAGCCAGAAATTAACAAGGCTACATTGGCCAGTACTTCATCCTGAAGAGAAAAAGATAGCCAATTAACACTGCAATGCAACCATTTTGCTAAGTTTCACACATAGAGAAACTCCCCTTCACAAAGATCCTTTTTCATGCTAGAGAGGAAGGGTTGGACAGACAAGCCCCATAGGCTGCCATTATGTGTCTGTAAATGGATACCGTGCCTTTAAGAACCCTCCAGAGACCCTTGGTATCCCATGATGCACAGCCAAAGCCTAGTTACTTTCAGCTCTTTTTGAAGGTGTATAAAGCCAGGCCTGTTGCATTCAGGAAATTATCGTTTCATCCACCGGGGAGGAGGGCGGGTTGCTTATGACTATAACAGAGATACCCCTACTACAGAACTGGAGTTACAGGTGAGAAACTACTCATATATAGTCATAATCATGTGAATAGAATGGCAAGCCCATCCCAAACAAACGAAACCCAGTGGTGGAAGAAACAGACAGATCCACTACTATGCAAATACATTTCTCAGTGAAGCCTGCCCAACCTGAGCATCTGCCCTGGCATCAGAGTCCAGGCAATAGTGCTAAGCAAAGGTATGGACTGACTTCCAAGTGGCATCCCTACAGATGTCTGCAATCAGGACATTGCGTAGCAAAGCCGCTGTAGCAGCTTTACCTCTGGTAGAGTGAGCCTTAGACTCACCACCTAGAGTATTGTTAGCTTTCTGGTAACACAGTTGAATACAGGACACAATCCACCTAGAGATGGACTGCTTTGAGGTAGCAAGACCAGTCCTGACCGATCCATAATTAACAAATAATCGATCCGATCTACGAATCTCCTTAGTTTTATCTAAGTAGAATTTCAACATTCTTCGCACATCAAGGGAATGAAGGGACACCTCCGCCGGAGAGGAAGGATTCTGCAAAAATGTGGGCAAAGTGATTGTTTGATTCACATGGAAATCTGACACCACCTTAGGAAGAACCTTTGAGTGAGTTCTCATAACAACCTTGGATGCATGAAACCCAGTATAGGGCTCTTGGCAACAGAGAGCCTGGATCTCACTCACCCTGCAAGACGATGTTAAAGCTACAAGGAAAGCTGCCTTCCAGGATAGATGCTGTAGAGAAGCCTTATGAATAGGCTCAAAAGGCTCCTTCATTAGTCTAGATAGCACCACATTAAGCTGCCACAGAGGTGCTTATGGGAAGAAACACCTAATGGGAGGAAACACATACACCTTCTTCAACCCTTCCTGAAAATCTTTGATGACTGGGATTTGGAAAAAGGAAGTTTGTGAAGGGCATTTCCTATAAGCAGTTAAAGCTGCTAGGTGAAACCTAATGAAGTGAAAATTAAGGCCAGATTGAGCCAAATGCAGTAAGTACGGGAGAATGACATCCTCCTTGCAGGATGTAGCGTCTGCATCCTTAAAAGCGCACCAAATGCAAAATCTCTTCCATTTGTATGCGTAGGAAGTCCTTGTAGACGGTCTTTTTGCCTCTTTTATTATCTCCATGCCGTTCTGAGGAAGATTTAAATGTCCATACTGCACTAGCTCAGGAGCCATGCTGCCAAATTTAACGATAAGACGTTGGGATGCACCATCTGCCCTCCGAACTGCCGACACGGAAGTCGGAGATGCGGCAGGAGAGACTGGTGTAGGAGGTTGGTGAACCACCACTGCAGAGGTCATTCCGGAGCAATGAGGATCATCCTGGCCCGGGACTGGGACAGCTTGATTAACACAGTCAGGATCAGGGGAATGGGTGGAAAAGCGTAGAGAAAGCTGTTCGACCAGTTGATCCGCAGTGCATTCCCCAGCGTTCCTGGTTGGTAAAACCTGGAGGCATTTGTTGTTCTCTGCAGTGGCAAACCGATCGATTTCTGGCGTGCCCCATCTTGCGAAGATGTCTCTTAACACCTCGTTGTTTAAGACCCATTCGTGATTCTCTTGAACGAGCCTGCTGAGCGCATCTGCCTGAGCATTCTGCACACCTGGCAGATGAGTCGCCGTGATCGCCAGGTCCCCGGCCAGCAGCCACTTCAAGATCGTCTGCTCCTCCCGAGACAGTGTGCGCGGTCTTGAGCCCCCTTGCTTGTTGAGGTAATACATTGTTGTCTGTACAAGCGGGGAACTGGTTCGAAACGATGGCTGGAAGGCTTTCAGCGCCAAGTGACCTGTTCAGAGTTCCAGAAAGTTGATGTGATACGTGGACTCCGTCTGGGACCACATCCCTTGTATCTGAAGGTGGTACGAATGCGCTCCCCAGCCGTGGAGAGACGCATCTGTCACAATGGTTTGAGTCGGTATCTCCTTGTGGAACGGAATCCCTCGGAGGAGATTGTGAGGTGAACACCACCACTTCAGGGACTGGACAGCGTGTTGAGACAGTTGGATCCTGTTCTCCAAGCTCCCTCGTTTCTGGTCCCACTGATCCTCTAGACATTCCTGCAGTGGCCTCATGTGGAGGCGTGCATGTGGAGTGAGAAAGATACAAAAGGCCATTGAACCCAGGAGAGAGGACACCGTCCTCACCGTCGCAGAGGGAACGGACATGAGAGTCTGAGCCTTCCGAAGGATCGATAAGCGTCGCTCCTCCGAAGGACACACGCTTGCCTTGAGTGCATTGATAGAGGCTCCCACTGAACAGGAGTCGGGACAGATTTTGACATGGAGTCGGGACAGACTTTGACATGTTGATGTGAAGACCCAATTGGTTCAACAGAACGGCCGTCCTGTTGAAATGCAGCTGTGCTTCCTGAAATGTGGTGGCTTTGATCAGCCAGTCGTCCAGGTACGGATAGACAAACACCTTGTTCTTCCTCAGGTGCGCTGCAACCACCGCCATGCACTTTGAAAAAGTCCTGGGTGCAGACTTCAGGCCGAATGGAAGTACTGAATATTGGTAGTGATTGGTACCAACTAGGAACCGCAGGAACTTCCGATGCTTCCTTGCAATGGGTACATGGAAGTACGCGTCTTGCAGATCTATGGCGCATAGCCTGTCCCCTTGATGCAACTGAGGATAAATCAGGTGCGGGACAGCATGCAGAACTTTTCTCTGCAAATCCATTTGTTTGCTTGCCGCAAATCGAGAATGGGTCTGAATTCGCTTTTGTCCTTTTTGCGCACAAGAAAGAACCTGAGTATAGACCTTTTCCCCTTTGAGAAGGAGGAACCGGTTCTATTGCCCTTTTTCTTAACAGGGCATTGCCTCCACTTGAAGTTTGCGCAACAGGTACTGCGAACAAACTGGTGGAATAGATGGAGGAGGGCTGATGAAACATAGACAGTATCCATTGCGAACAATATTCAGCACCCATATGTCCAGAGTTATTTTTCTCCACTCTGCCAGGTAATTTTGAATGCTTCCCCCACCGGAGTGGGTAACAGAAGTGGGGGAAGTAATAGCTCAGGGCTTAGAACCAGAAGGGCCCGTGTTTCCCGATGTGGACTGCTGGTTGCCCCTGCCTCTCGGACGTCTCTGAACGGGCTGCCGCTGAAACTGCAGTTGCTGCTGTCCAGCCTGACGGCCCTGTCCATGCTGGAACCGTTGGGAAGAGTAGCGCCGTTGGAAGGGACAGAAACTCTTACGCTGTTCCTTAGGCTTCTCCAAGCCAACAGCCTTGAGGGTCTCAACCTCCGCTTTCATACGAGCCATTTCCTCGTCTGCATGGGAACCAAAGTGGGTGGAACCCGAGAATGGCAGGTTAGCGATACGTTGCTGGGCCTCCAGTTTCAGGGAGGTAAGACGTAACCATGAATGGCGCCGTAGAGTCACACCATGACAATATCCATGGGCTGCCAGGAGAGAGGTGTCCGCAGCTGCACTGATGATCTGATTAGAGACCATCAGACCCTCATTGAAAATCTCCTGAAAGTCCTCGCGCTTGTCTCTAGGCAGGAGTTCCAAGAACTGTTGAAGAGACTCCCACAAAGAGCGGTCATACTGGCCCAAGAGGGCAGTCAAGCTCGCTGCCTTCATTGAAGTGGCTGCAGTGCTGCAGACTTTTCTCCCTACAGAATCAAGTCTACGGCTTTCCTTGTCCGGTAGAACTGTGGTCAAAGGGGCCGTAGCGTGCTGCTTCTTCGCCTGTATTTCTTTTCAAGTCTCGAGGGTGCCGACTTCACTGAGGCAGGCAACCAATCAAAGGGGGACCCCTGAAAACTGATGCTAGGCAGATAGCACAGGGGACTCAAGTACAGTAAACCAAGCAAAGAAAGCTACTGCCTGGATTTCACAATGGTAAGGGCCCCACACTGAGGTCCCAAATTTATTTGTCGTCCACTGAAGCTGACCCTGACATATTAATTATGCCATAAGACCCCGAATACATTTAGAAAAAATACTAATTTTTATTATTTCCATGATATCAGAAAAAAAGATAAAACAATCTAAACACATCTCATAAATAGGCTTCATCAATGTCCAAACATTGTCCCACACAACACTACATTCATACTACCAATCACATTCATCCAAACATTCATCAATCAAGAGACATCACACTTCATTCAGCATTGTATAAATGCCAACTGATGATAGGATGACATATGGCCCATACGTCTTCCAGGTGGTAGGGGAACACAATCAGATGGATACTGGACAAGCTTCAAACGCCGACACGTGTTTCTGTGTATGGCCCAGACGGGGCCACACCTTCATCAGGGCAAGTAGAGGGAGTGTGGGTGGGACAACAAGCACTCCTCAGAAGGTTCATTTGAAGAAAAACATATCATCAGCAAATGTTTACATTTTTTTAAAAATTCAACTTATTGCACGTTTGTGGCATGCAGAAGATCAGCTTCAGTAACGTCTTAGATACATAATTATTAATTACAAAAACCTGAAAAATAGCGCTTCAGAGGAAAACCTCACAAATAGAGGAAAAGTCAGAGAACCAACACCACCAGGCTTGTGCTTATCAGAAGGAAAAATAATGAGTATTAAAAGTATGAGTCCAAACCACCCTTCGTGAAGAATGACAACACACTTCATTAAAGAAGATATCACGCCCAGAAGTATACTAACATGCATTAATGTCCACATACACCTACCTAGTGAAAGTCTCAGTTGGGTTCCTTATACGGAAATCAAGATAAAACACCACAGACTCTGAAAACTAGATGAGGTAATCGCTATGAATAGAAGGCAGAACATAAACTTTTAAAACAACACAAGGAGAATATTCCAGAATCAAATGCCTACCCTTCATTCCTTCACAGAGGTGGTGAAGGGAGCTTAGCGCTCAAATCCGGAGGATATGAGATCTTTCCCACGGGCCTCGGAAATCAAATGGGCTGTCCAGTGCAGGTACGAAGACGATGGTTTCTTTGCTTGCTTGCTTGGCTCACTGAGGCAGGCATCAGGAACAATTCCATCGGCGGTTCCTCCAAACAGGGTACCAAAGGAAGCAGAGGACGTGAGAGTTGCTTCCGCTGAAGTGTCTCAAAGATCACAATCGTGGTAGGGGCCGGCACGGACAGTGCAATGCCCAGTTTTGCCGCTCCCCTCACCAGAGCCTCCTGAAACGTGGTGATGTCATCGACAGGTGACACCCTGGAGGTGGGGAATCCGACAACGTCGGCGAGTATCTTCCTCCACTAGAGGACTCTGTGTCCCTAGTACACCTGGAACGTGATCGCTCGTGGCGATGACGATGGCGAGATCTGGTAGATGACCGGTGCCTGCTGCGAGAGCTATGGCTCTGCCGAGATCGAGATCTTGGCCTTCTTGGCACCGCCGGGATCACCGGCACAGGTGGAGCCACCGGCGGCTGAGGAAGCGGCTGAGGTGGAGGAGGTGGTGGTGGCGGAGGTGGATGTGGAGGGGTGGAGGAGGAGGTGGAGGAGGTGAAGGAGGCGGAGGTGGAGGAGGCGGAGGAGGAGTAGGCGTCCTAGGTCGCAGTGGCGACAGATGAAGAGCCACAGGGAGAGCCGATTCCGGAGACCTGGTTGGAGAATAGGTCCTGGAGTACTCCGAGTCCGAAGTATGAATCCCCCTCCTCCGCTTACGGGCAGGCCTCGAAGAGGAACCTCTGGAAGCAGTGCCCCTTGACGGTGAACGTCGATGCCGTCGTGACCTTGAACTCTCAGATGTGGAGATGCTGACCACAGAGGGTGACAGGCTTCTCGACGACAAGCTCCGATGGCTTCTCGACGTCGACTTTCTTCTTGACGTCGACTTACTTCTCGACGTCGACTTTCTTCTCGAGGGCGTCGATATTCTCGTCGACGGCGGCCTGCGGGTCGACGGCGAACGGCGGTATCGCCTCGACGGAGAGAGCTGATGTCTCCTGGAACCAGATCGATGGCAATGATGTGTCGACGTCGTCTGTGATGTCCTCGACGTCGACCTCACCAGAGGTCTCGACTTCCTTCCCTTCGACGTTGATCTTCGACGTCGTTTAGACCCAGAGCCCTGCGTCGACGGGCAGCATACTGTCATCATACCTGGTTTCGACGTGGACGTCGTCGCCTTCGACATCGACCGGGCCGGCGTCATTTCTGAGCATTTTTTCGACTGGGGAGCCCGCCAGAGGCCGACGCATGGGTTGTGGAAGAGGAAAGACTCTCTCCATGCCCAGATGTCCAACCTGCAGCCTGTTGTCTTCTCTGCTCCAGGTCTTGAAGACGAATCTTCTCCCTGTCACGCAAGGACCTCCTGGAGAATAACTTGCAGATGACACAGGAGTCAGGAACATGAGATGAAAGAAGGCAGAGTATACAAACCCTGTGAGAGTCCGACGTGGCATTCTTCCTGCCACATTCTGGGCACTTGTCAAATAAAGATGGCATTTTGACAAGAAAACAGTGGCTTAACTGCCCCAAATAGACAGCAAAAGGAAGGTAAAGGCGTCAGACGTCGAGTGAAATACTCAAATTATCAAAAAAGCTAAAAGATTTGAAGATATACCATTAAAGGTAGAGCTCAATGCTCCAGGGTCCTGCTAGCAGGAGGCGGAAAAAATAACTGAAAGTAACTAGGCTTTGGCTGTGCATCATGGGATACCGAGGATCTCTGGAGGGTTCCTTAAAGGCACAGTATCCATTTACAGACACATAATGGCAGCCTATGGGGATTGTCTGTCTAACCCTTCCTCCCTATCATGAAAAAGGATCTTAGTGAAGGGGAGTTTCTCTATGTGTGAAACTTAGCAAAATGGTTAAATTGCAGTGTTATTTGGCTATATTTTCACTTCAGAATGAAGTACTGGCCAGTGTAGCCTTGTTAATTTCAGGCTGCATTATTTGTCTTTGATTTTCTCTTAAGTGTCTATGCAGGATTGCAGAAGAGGACAACTTAAGAGACTATTTCAATTGCTCCGAGGTCCACACACATGGGCGGGACTATTCACATGATTATGACTATACACAGAGATCCCCTACTACAGAACAGCCGATTTCCAGACCTCGGGCATATAGCTGCAAAGTGACTTTTGGTGATACATAAGTTACAGTAGTCACAGTTGAAAAAACATCTTATGCTCTACATAAATCATGAGCAACAGTATGGAGTCAAGATGTAGTTGTCGACGACGTTTCGATCCCCAACGACAGTTATGACATCATCATCAGGACAAGAGAATCAAAATGCCTGAGAGGTTGCTGTAAGTCTGCGATGCGGACCACAAGTATAGGGCCCATGGGTTCTTGCACCCCCGGCTCATCTGCTTCGCAGCCTGTTGGAGATTTCTCCTCTACTCTGCAGAATCTGGGCCATATGCTAAGAACGCATTAGACGAGACATTGATCACCCTCGACCTAGCCTTATCTTAGCAACCTTGAACTTCCGTGCATCAAGTTACCGTGCTTTATCAACAACAATGCCTCTGACACCATTGATAACACTCTTTCTTTATGCCACAATAGTCCCTTTTATTGACTTTGGGCTTTTAAACATATATTTTCTCCATTACTTATATCGTTTTTATATATTAGTATTCACCATCATTTCAAAAAACTTTTTTGTTCAACTCTCCTTGTTTCAAATCATACATTACATTAAAGACAAGTTTACATACAACATCTATATACACAATACATTAGACTTCCTCATGTTAAATCATCATACACATAATTTTACACAAAATTAATCCTTGATTTAATCGAAGAGTATCATTTTTCCACTCTGTCCTACTAGTACTGAAAAGTACATGTTTCCGAAACAAACCATGACAGAGATCGAGCATTGAGAGGAACGAACTGTCCACACAAGACTGAGAGCTAAAAGGGTACGTGACAATACAGAATCAAATCACACAGAGATGACTACAGTTCTCTAGTATAAAACACATATACTAAAACATATCATTACATCCTACAGGTGTACTTTGATGTCCTACAACCTAAGCACACAGCCCTGAGGAAGACCGCACAAAAATTGTTTTGCTCCAATCATAAGAAGGTCGAAACGCATTGGCAACAAATAGCGGATTGGAGAACTTTATGCATTCAGTTTCCCACTTATGGGAACTGACAGAGGACAGGATTAATTTCCCAATAGAGCATAATCGCACAAAATGATAATCCCTGACCCTATATAGGACCTCACAATCAGTTGTGACTGAGGGATAAAGAAGGTGTGAACCCCAGTCAGACCAAAAAATCTTTTCAGTACTAGTAGGACAGAGTGGAAAAATGATACTCTTCGATTAAATCAAGGATTAATTTTGTGTAAAATTATGTGTATGATGATTTAACATGAGGAAGTCTAATGTATTGTGTATATAGATGTTGTATGTAAACTTGTCTTTAATGTAATGTATGATTTGAAACAAGGAGTTGAACAAAAAAGTTTTTTGAAATGATGGTGAATACTAATATATAAAAACGATGTAAGTAATGGAGAAAATGTATGTTTAAAAGCCCAAAGTCAATAAAAGGGACTATTGTGGCATAAAGAAAGAGTGTTATCAATGGTGTCAGAGGCATTGTTGTTGATAAAATATGTGTTACTGATTCTAGCCTCTGATGACCTTAACCAAATCAATCCCCCTTATTATATGTTCAAGTTACCGTGCTGCCATGCGCTGAATCCCAGCTCTTGCACACCCACTATACTTGTGGTCCGCATCCCGGACTTACAGCAACCTCTCAGGCATTTTGATTCTAACTGTTGGTTTATGTTTATTTAATGTGTAAATAAATACAATACCTTCCCATTTGGACAGTAACATACCCCAACTCTGATTGTAGTTTTGTGGTTATGATTGCGTATTCACCTAGATAGGGAACACTGTCTCTAATAACATAATGTTTAGGATAGCATCAGGGCATGTGTGGCCCAATTATTGGAAGTCTTTGAGCTCCACTACATCCCCGCCAGAAAAACAAACCTGCCCTGCATGTCATACATATCCTGACGAGTGCGTCATGGTACTCCTTCCCCCCCACCACATGTAGTTGGAAACAACTGAGACATGCGACTCCGCCAGCCAGCCTGTGAGAAGTCAAAATCGACACGTATCAGTCAGGTGCTGCACCTGCAGGAAGCATATGTCTACTTGGTGCCTCTGCAGGTACGCAAACACTAGCCACGTTCTGAGTAGGTCATTTAACCTTAGATGTTCCGGGTGAAGTGCTTAAGAGTAGTCATCAGGTAAAAGGAGGAGTGTATGCACCACTCTCAGCGGGTATAGCTGATATGCATAGCAAACCCAGGTCAGTTGGCGCCAGTGTGACAAAAAGGGGTAAGAGGGGTAAACATCCTGCGTAAAATCCACCTCATTCCACTTCAACCCCCTCAACTTGCTGAACAGCACAAACCCACTCCCCATATAATAAAGCATACCAATACTCAGAGAGGGTCAAGGCAATCATCCCAGAGGTACCAAAAAGTTCAGGGAAACTCCCAGCCATAAGTTAGCTGGGTGACCAGGGGTAAAGGGAGAAGCTATCTAACACATGAGGGCCCAGTCCCCAGCTCTGCGTCAATAGGGGAGCAGGCGGGCCCCACCAAACTCGTGGAGGGATCCAATCTCATGGTGACAGTCCATTACTGCATGGTCAGACATCATTCAAGGTTTAATTGGATTGGCCGGTATCGCTTTTGCCCATGGTAAAGGCGTGGGGGGCACAAGGCTCTCCTATAAAAAAGGGGAGGAGGGCACAATAGGTTGGTTAGTCTTAATGAGCCCCAGGTGGCAGCATGCAGGGTCCCGCCACTCTTCAGCAAGGCATCAGTGGGAGGCATGAGCTGACCAAAAATACAGCCACAGCTTTGCCACCACTTCCAGACTTCAGCTCCCGCAACTGTGCCAACAATATGGGGTCTCGTGGAAGAAGTAGGGGGTGCAGCATGGGCCCATCTTCCACCGAGCAATTGATCTCCTCCTCAGCATTGGTGCAGCAAAGCTCCCTTGGTCCAGGAGGCTTCGGCAACACCATTGGTGGCAGCGCCCCAGACAATCACCAAGAGTCAGCAGAGTTGAGTGCGTCAGCAGTTTCAATGTTTAAGTATCCCCCAATGCACTAGTAGTCACCCAGGGTCCGCTAGGCCGATGGAGAGCGAAGGGGGCCCTAGTCTGCCCTCATACCGCAGGAGGCCGTAGTCACATAAGTGGGCCCCATATAGCAACAGGTCAGATTCCGGGGACAAGCGTTCCACACATGTGGCACTGTCCGTCACTAACCGATGTAGGGCTTGACTCAACTTCAATACAGGGCCGTCACCACCAACTTGCAACAAAAAGACGTATGTAGATTTGAAGCATGAATGATGAATGAACACAAACATCAGCAAGCATTGCCAATTCCACTATTTCCTCAGTCACTTGTGAGTTTAGCACTTAATAACATATCATACTTGTATGCACTCATGCATACATGCACCCACCCGCTCATTCTTACGTTCATCCACTCACTTGTCCACAATAAAATACACACAACAATTCAACAGTCATTTGCAAGATATAATAAAAGAGTAAAAGTAGAATAAAGAAAAATGTTTAATGTATATGCTTACAATAAAAAGTAAAAGGTGAACATATCAGCGGTGGTCATCGTGAAATAGTACTGTGCATTTTGTATCATTGTTTGAAAGTTCCAACATAGCTGACATGTTACTTCTAAATATGGTGTCCATCTTGAAATGATAAAACAGTGATACACTATGGACATTACTATTCCAATAATTCCACATAGTTTAGAGTCAGTGGACCAGAAGGATGTAGAGCACTAACCCAGTAGTACTGTCTGCAGAGTAACCGGGCATTCTATAAGAAAATAAACCTAACAAAATAAAAAACAAATAAAAGAAAGGGGGGCCTTAAACAGAGAAATTTGGAAACCTGATAAAGGAGAAAATGGACCGGTCTATCAGTCTGGGCACTGTACTCGTTTTCTAGTGGACATGAAAAAGCAGTCACTCACAGGGCAATAGAGCCAATGGCTGAAGTGAGAAGACCCATTGTAGCTTACTGTATGCTATTATGGGTGGAAGCAGGATATGAACAAGACTCAAATAGACAAATGGCTGAGGAGGCTGAGCTGAATCTTCTTAATTGTATGTATTTTTAGTGAACTGTTTTTTTTAATAAGAAAGTCTGACTGACGGCTAAAGCCGTCTACAGACTTTAACATACTGAAATAACAATCCATCCTGAAAGACCTACTGGCTTTAATGTATGCTTTTCATAATAAATATGCCAAGACAAATGCCATTGTCATAACTCTTCATATTAAACAGATGAGACCTGGTATCTGGCGTAACTTTCTCCAATGAACCAATAAGGGTTATAGCCTTTATTATTGGCTTACCATCATAACTAACTTAGGCCAAATGTACTGAGCATAGGATGTCTCGCAAGACAACGTTTTTGACCCCTAGGGTTTGTCAGAGGTTCTTGGTTTATCCAAACCCCTTGCCTACTACGCAATTCTGCGAGATTCCATGCAACAAACTCCAGTTTATAGGCTGTGCCACATATCATATGTATGGTACCTGACAGAATTTAGCAAGAAACCAATTAGGTCTATAGCCTTTATAATTAGTGTATCACCTTAACCAACTTAGATTGTATTGAGTAAAATTTCCCCACAAGGCAATAAGCAGACAATCATAAAATTACAAATTGCAGTCCTCCTTAAGTGGGCCTACTAAGGAATCTCACTGTACAAACAGCTTCCCCAGTGGTTTGTCAGTGGCGGCAGCCAACTCCAACAATGTTGCCTGCTAATGTAATCAGTCAGAATCCATGCAACAAAATACCAGTCCACCAACTTTAACATAGTGTAATAACAATCCAGCCTTAAAGCCTAGAACCATCAACACATCTTGTTCATAACAAATAAGCCAACTGTACAGCCTTTGTCATACCTTTCAATAATACAAGGATCAGACTTATGGCATCAGATGCAACTTTTCCCAATGAACCAATCAGACAAATATAATTTATCATTGATTTGTCACCATACCCATCTC
Organism: Lissotriton helveticus; assembly: GCF_964261635.1. Classification (NCBI taxonomy): domain Eukaryota; kingdom Metazoa; phylum Chordata; class Amphibia; order Caudata; family Salamandridae; genus Lissotriton; species Lissotriton helveticus. The sequence goes on from NC_136070.1 coordinate 340,580,413, forward strand.
AGGTCTACTGTAAATAAAACTGAGACATAATCTCCAAGCAAATAAAGGTGTAAACCAACTCCAACCCAACCTAACTGTTTCAATAGTTGGAGTTTCTGTGACCCATTAAGCATTATCTCTGGAACATTAAAGAAATATAAGAGTATGGTTGCGGATTTGTGAAAAGCTTTGATAGTACCCAAACGTGCCGCCATTTTTCCTTCTCAGCTTTGACAGTGTAGCTGCCAAATAGACCTATTCTTAAGAAAACATAAACAGGGTAGGTTTTGAGTCTACTCCTTTCAACCACTGGCTTCTTCAGCCAGCTTCTTTCAACCACTGATTTGACAATGTGTAAATCACACCTTGGCTCTGCCCAAAGGATTACTCATTTCTCATCTAATTGGATGTATGGGTGTGTCCGTCAGTCAAGAGTTTGCATTGAACTCCATGAGAGTTTACTATACAACTACAAGAGCGAAAGAAAGTAAAACCCAAAGCATACAAATGTAATGTCTTATCGTCACAAGTTGAAAGATCCAAATCATCCAATCAAAAAACTGTGAGACTGAAATGTTCCATGCTCTATTTCTCAGTGGTGAAAATTGACACTTTGTTAAGTAAGTAAGTTGTATTTCATTTAAGTATAAAACGCAAGACTGATAATTTTCCCTGGAATGTGTAGTTGTCTGGTGGAAAAGAATGTTGAGCAGAGTTAACAGCAGGCGAATAGGGTTGATGGAAGGCGGTTGTTACAATTCTTCTGTACTGGACTAGCCAATCCCCCATGATAAACGTACAAGTCCTGTTGCAATATTGTGAGTTGAGACAACGATGTTAAGAACTATTGCAAGTAAAAAAATAAAATACTGAAATTGACAAGGGTGACATTACAAGGATGCTCTGAAGCATCATTAAATGAAACTTTTGAACAAGATAGACATCTCTTATCTGGACCCAAGAACTGAGGGCTTCGCCGATTTGACAGTGTAAAGTGAGTAAGGAAAGTCTTCTAAAAGCATTCCTTTGGGAGACAGGTGTGGTTTTCTATTGAGGTGGTGTTAATGAAGGACTGCTATAAAAGGCCCCACACAATAGCATACTAATGTATAATGAAGCTTTAGGGCCACATCGGTATATTGATGGTCATGCCTGTCTTGGTCTAACTGTGGGCCCTGCACATTTCAAACTGCACATGAGATATAACTAAGCCTGAAGGAAACTACTACTGAAATGCTAGTGAAGGGGAATAGAAACAAATGCATCATAACTTTAAATTGGATTCAAGAGCAAGGACAGCCGCTGCAACCTTTTGTAAGATATAAAATGAAAGCAACTGGTTTGACTCAGACATTTCTGTAAAGGAGAGTGAGAAGAAAGAAGCTTGTCCCCTTACCCAACTTTGCATCACCAGCAATAAGGGTTCAGGATGTTTGATGTTGTCATTCACTAGATTCCGACTTTAACCAGCATATTTTAGTTATTATAAAAAGCACCAAATTCCAGCTCAGCTGAGTTCCTCCATCAAATCAGAACACAGGCATGGTATACCTCACAGGGACAATGGTACTGTCCCACCTTAACTGCTCTAAAGTGGTAAATGCAAAAAGCTCCAAACAGTGAGATAGAGATTCAGGAACTCCAAAAAAGCGAGGTTCTGTATGAACCAGAAGAGACAAATCGCATATTACTGGTCAAGAAAGACCACTTTAAGGCTCATTGTGCTACTTGCAACATTTCTTTGTAATGGACTGGTAATCTGTGGAAAAAGTCTAGTGATAGCATCTTTTGTCAGGCAACATCAGACTGATAATTTAAACCAAGTCTAAGAGGAAGAGGCAACAATCGAAACCATTTGAGTGCATTACACGCACCTCTGCTAAACCCACTAAAGAAGAGGAGGGTTACAGCCTCATTTCTTTCCAGAGGGATCTGAAAATACTACAATTCAATGACCCTTAATGCCATTGATCAATGGAACACTTCTTCCTCTCCACAGCAGAAACCATGACTTTCCCCTAGCTGATGTACTAGCATCAATCAGTGTGGTATTCCACGCTTTCCTTTGGCATTACAATCTAACATCTGCCCTCCACTCCACCCTAGATTCTTTGATGCACTAGCCCAGTTCTGGACAATAGGAGTCCCACAAAATAAATAAAGCCACGCAACAGATACAGATACTTTCCTCCTCAAAAGCCGTCCTTACTATTAGGCACTCATAAGAAGAAGACAAGTTCTCTTGGAAAGGGGAAACAAAGGGAAATATTTCCTTGACAGACTACCCCCACCTGCAGAAATCCTGCTACAGAAACACCCCCTGGATGCTGCAAAAAGCCACAAGATACAATATCATTAAAAGGCCCCAAAAACATATCAGTGAACATTTTTGATTTTAAAATAGAGATTAAAAAAATTGTCCAGTTAGGCTGCATAATATTCCACAGTCATACAATATAAACAAAATTAAAGAAGGAACATCCAGGAGGTTAATCTTTGGTATCTTCTTTCTAGAGAACGTGAACATTAACCACCTTAATGACACTGCTCGGCATTCTACAGTATAATGGATCTCTTAGAGCCTTAAAGGCATTATCAAAATCTTCTCAAATCAGAGTAGTGCCTTTGTACATTATTTCCTGGTTGAGTTTCCCATTTTTTAAGAGAACTGAAATGTAATTGCCACAAAATAAGTGTTTCTAACCATGAAAAATTGATTTTAATGGCTTTGATAAATTTTTCCCTGTCCGTAGTTTTCTTTGTAAGGGTGGAGATGTTCTAAGGTCCCAGGATAGAGGGTTTGCATGAGTACAAAAGAGATGGTTGGACTCTCTTTTTTGGTTGCTTTGTATTATTTTCTCATGATACTTTTTTACACGCACCGAACCTCATCAAAATCAATCTTTGAATCATAAGAATTCTTGGATTTCAATCACCACGGCATAAGCTTAGACCCAGGTTTCCTGCCACGCAACATTTCAAAAGGTGAAAGACCAGTGACAGAGTTGGGAGAGGTACGATATGTTAGTAAAGTAGCTTGTAACGCTTTTCTCCATTTCAACCCACTTTTGATAGGCAATTGACAGGATTCTTTTACTACTCTGTTGAACCTCTCAGTTTGGCCATTGGCCTGTGGGAAATAATTAGAAACTCTTTTATATAGAATATTACAACTAGAAATAATAGATTCAAATTCCTTGCTTATGAATTGTGGCCCATTATCGGAAATAATTTCTTCAGGTAGGCCCTCTCTACAGAATACTTCCTCCAGAAATTCCACCACATTCTCTGCACAAACTTTTTCCATGATCTTTAATTTGGGCCATTTAGAGAAATAGTCAATCAAAACTAATGCAAATAATTATTTGCCTGATTGATAATTAAAAGTTCCAATGATATCAATACCCAACTTCCTCCAAGGCCCTTGGGCAAATTCAACGGGAGTAACTCCAACCGATAGTGCTTTGGCAGATTTATCACTTAAAGAACATGGAGAACAATTTCTGTCCCACCTGTCCACCATACCATCTAACCCTGGCCACCAATAGAACTCCCTAATTCTTCTCTTCATAGTAGACATTCCCATATGACCTTTATGGGCTAACTTAATGAGTTGTCTAAGATCCTTAGGAGGGATCATTTTGTCAGATCTCATTAACATACCACGGTTCAGCATAAGCTCATCCTTCACTTTCCAAAATGAAGTCAAATCACCACTCAATTTCCTTTCCTCAGGCCACCCTTTATTTAAATGTATAATTAGGTCCGATCCAACTTATGACTATTAGGCAAAGGTTGTATATGCTTGTCAAATGGAACATAGGGGTAGGTGGTCAAATTAAGTCCCACACTTGGGTAGTCATCAGAATAATGCAACTGGCCAGAGTACACTTTGCAAGATTGTCATGGAAAGGTTTTTTCAGGTTGTTGAGTCGCTGTAGGTTCCACAATCACTTTCATTTTTGTGGTAGCAGGAGACTCTTTTGTGGAAAAGTATTAGATTTAGAGAATAATCCAATGGTGGAATTTTCTCAATGACAGTATTCCTGTGGTCAAGAAAATGTCACAGATGAATTTTCCTCCAGATTTAGCACTTCATCCAAAGACCAGGATATTTTTCTTCACCACCAAATTCTAACGCAGGTCCTACATTATTAAAGTGATACAGGGAAGGTGAGCTCAAGCAAACCTGATCGTTGTCATCATGTGAGTTCTCTCACTAAGATCACTTTATTTTTTCGGGAAACGTTAACAGGCAACACGTTTCAATGCAAAATGTTTTCAGGTTGTATTTAGGCACAATTAGAGAGGGACATCAATGCACTAATGGTTAGTATAAAAAAGATAAAGACTATCTTGATACGCTGTTCTCTATAATCAGGTTTACTCTCTGATCTCTGACTTGATTCCAGATGGTCTATAGACCAAAATACAGGGCGACCCAGTATCCCTAGGGAACCCGGGTGTCTACACAATAGTAAACAAAATAGGGTCCCTTGGGGGAAGCTTACTCCTTAGCTTTCTAGGCTTGAAAGAAAAAAGCGAGGTCAAACTGGTGTTTAACAATGGATCCTCTATTTAATGGATACCCATAGAATCATGATTGTAGAGTCCTGTGCAGACTTAAGGTATACACATTTACATCAGGTAAAACTAGACACAATTCTAACAAATAACACATTGTAGGAGGGAAAGGTGCAGTGAGGTGATAGATGTGATATTTAGTGAATCATAGTTGGATCCAGTGGGGAGGAAAGAGATGCAATATTGAATTGCAAGAAGCTGGGGTTGCGATATAGAATTACAAGAGATGCAATATAGAATTCCAAGAAGCTGGGGTTGCAATAAAGAATTGCAAGAGATGCAGTAAAGAATGGCAAGAAGCTGGGGTTTGAAAACCTCCCTAAATAGCCCCAATAGAGGAGTACACTGAGGAGCAGGAAGTGGTGTTTGTACAGAGTAGAAAGATACATTTCCTAGTATTGAATTATCCAATCCTCATGATCCCTTGGTATTTAAGGGTGCAAATTGATAATATAGTTAATCTGGGATACATTTTAATAGTCATGTAGTTAAATAACATGCTTAGGGCTTATTACACAAATGGAACTAATAAAACGCTAGAAATGTTGCACTTACATTATTTGCATAAATAACAATGAAACCAGGTTCGAGTCAACTTGTGTCAGTGATTGAGTATGGCACTTATGAAAGTTTTTCTACTTTTATATACGAGATATAATAATGTATTGCTCCTTTTTCAAATTGTATCCTGTTATCAAAGAGTGTTTGATCTCTGTAGATAAAATAATAAACAATTTGTTCTGGAAAATAGCGAGATCTAGTGATCAACCTTGGTCCAATGCCTACATCAGAAACCAGAAGATCAACTTCCATCGTCAGTGATGATACCTGTATTCAACGTGGATGAAGCAGTCAGAATACCCTACCTAAGGAAACGAAATGATGTAGAACCAGGGGCGATTCCTCCGCTGAGAAGGAGGAGTGCTGCCCCACTAAAAAATATGCCCCCAGAGATAGAAAAATAAAATGGTAATAAAAGTTAACTTATTACCATTTTATTCTTCTAAAACCCCGCCTGGGCCGAGCATCAGGACGGTGGCGGGGCTTTCGGATTTCTGCTGTTTCCAGTCAGAAAGCAGCAGAAACAAGTGATAAGCAGGGCACTTAGGTTTAAAGTATGCATGTCTTTTTAGCCAGCCGTCTTGCGATGGCCAGCCAGACATGCACAGTTTAAACCTCTCTAACCCAGTTGTCTTGGGCAGCTGGGTTAGAGAAAGCACAGGGCTCCAGTGTCCTGGGAGCAGCGAGAGCGACTACTCGCTCCAATCCAGGCGCTGATCTCATGCACAGCGCCATGTTTGGTTACTGCATTTTCCTGCCAGGAGAAAACCCAAGCTAGGAGGAGGATGTCGCGCCAAGAAGGTAAGCGGGACTATTTTTTCTTTACATATTTTTTTATCCACCCCCTGCCACCACCCTCCTTACATGCCAGCCGCCACTGTGTAGAACATAACTTTGAGGAAGATCGCTAAACGTTCTACTCACAAAAACTAACTGCTAATTAACATAATCATTAATTTCAATATAAAACATTTTCCCCGTCAACCACTAACGCCCCACAAAAATATGATCTTCACCATAGTGGATCTATTCTGTGACCTACCTCAGCAAAAAATAAAAAAAATAAACTTCTCCTACAGCTAGCTTTGAGTCATCTTAGAGATTTGAAGCCCTTAGAAGAGGTGGATGGGATCAATGGCAAGGTACAAAGGTGGCTTAACATTTTTTTAATACATTGTAAAGGGGATTTTACTTATTTGCTCTCCTTCCTCAGGATTCTTCTATAATAATCTTTCTTATTTTGTGTTCAATACACACTTCCTAGGGGATCTTATAAAGACATGTGAACTCATTTTTGATTTGCAAGCTTAAGAAAATGAAGAAAGTTCTACTGCAATGTGGACTTTGTGCCATCACAACTTTCTACAATATACTGCGATGTATGGATATGAGACAGCCGAAATTAGAGGGACCATGTGCACTGGCACCCTCGCCTAATGCATCTTTGGTCACACAACTCAAGGCCCAGGTCCCACACCGATTCCACAGGACAGAACCCTGATATTATTGGACAGAAAAAGGGCGTGGTCATGTCTGAGAAATTGGGAACGCATCATCCCAGACTTCTGCAATTTAATCTGAATGAAAATTACACAGATGGTTAATATTAAAGATGCTGTCCACTACAAATCAGGCTATAAGCTATTTCAACAAATCTGGGGGGAAAAATGCTTCTCCTCAGTTGTCTTTTATCATTTCCTACCGTAACTTCTTCTTACCTGCTCTCAGTTCCATTTTACTTCATATACATCCTTATTATGCTATCCAGTTCCAGCACCTTGAGGCTACATCAGCAACAAGCAGCACACCATAAAAAATACATCAGAGACGTTTTACGGCATGGGCAAAGTGGTCTCTGACACAGGGCACCAGACTTTCAGGTGGGCGCTGATAGAGGCAGCTTGATTCTGAGGAGTCGTGCTCCGATGCCTTGAATAATTCTTAAAAAGATTGTTTTAAATACCGTTTTCCTTTAAAAAAAAATGTATGTGGGTGAGGTTGTGGGAGTCTATTTTTAATTCAAAACAGGACATGTTATACGGGAAATGGGAGGGTGCCCCAGAGAATATTTGCAGTTATATTAGTGAGTGGCAAGCGTTACAATAAACACACGTCACTATCCCTGAATATTAGATGTATTTTTTTTTTATTTGGATGAGTGTGATTTTGCACTGTCTGTGACCTTGCCAAAGAGGGCCTTAAAGAGCTGAAATTGGATCATAAAATCAAAGCTGTTCCAAAAAGGGGCACCCAAATTCAGAGGCGGCTCCTCCACTAGGGCGGAGGAGTGTCGCCCCACTGCTTTCTCGCAGTGCGAGAAGCAGAAACATAAAATATGTTTGGTTGCGGGCGGGCGGGCTGCTCTAAGGGCAGGGGGGGGGAGTGGTGCGCCCACTCCTGAATGCGCAAAGACTGTTTGGTCGGCCCTCTGAGGCCACCCAAACCGGTCATGCACACTCTGCCCTTCTCCATGCAGCCTGTTTGGAGAATATGGCCTCCCCATAAGCACCTAGCTGTGCGGTGTCCCAACCAATCACAACGCTGCTTGCAACATTGTGATTGGCTTAGGGGAAGGAAGCCTGGCGGCCTGCTTCCTGCCCAGGGCTCCCAAAATCCTTAAGATGTGCCTGCATATCTTACAAAAACAAGTCCATGGTTCTCTTACGTGCATTTGAAAGGGTCTGTTACCAAGTGCTCTTTGAGAAGACATTTGATATGATGAAGAGGTGGAGAACCACTCAATCACACTGTACGGTGGTAGGCGGGGAGGGGCACCTGTAGGAGACGGCGGCATTTGTATAGGGAAATGTGATCAGACAAGGTCTTTTACAGTAAAGGTTACTCATGGGAAAGGTTACTTTTTCTATTTGCATTCTAAGATAAAGGCAATCCGCCCACGCCTATCACATACATACCCCTGAGTTTTCTGATGCCAATCATCGTGAATGAGGTTGCTCGTGTGGATCACCACCCTCAGGCCTTCCTTATAGAGCAGCAACATCATTTTCCTGGAAAAGAAGAAAGAAAGATTCTAGGAAATTCTACTGCAGTTTCTTTATGCTTGAAACAGCCTTGCACATATGAGACTTGAGAAAAAACAGAAGATACAGGAATACCCAGCCCGTTGTGACTTACTCTATCCAGCTACATGAAGGCATGTTGGCATGATTATTACATTTGGAGGATCATGTCCTGTGGGTCTCCTCTATTTAAAATTCTGTTAGAGGGAGAAATCCAACATACCACAAGAAGAGAAGTGATGCTGCGACTGAAATTGCTGCTGCATTCAGCAACTAGGTTCTTGTGCAAGGGAAGACGCCGGAGGTGCTCATACAGGAGAAGAAAGAGCTTATATTTTCCACGAAACAAGGCCACTTAAATTCCACAGCGAAATAAGCAGGCATACATGTATTACTTTTACAATATGGTGTAATTAGTTCCTTACGCCTTTGGTCAGTTTTGGATATTTCTGGCAATTTGTCACTGCTCGCTACTACAAGGGTGTGGGTCCTCAGTCGATTCGCAAGGGGCCTGGAGCCAGAAGAAGGGTCCAGAGCATACTCAACGAACATTCCCCCAGATGCATCAAGCATACATTTTGCAATTCCTTATTTGCGAAAAATAAGGAATCGCAAATAAGGAATCGCAAAATGCAATGCATCAAGAAATAGCAAAAAAATAGCGATTTCTTAATATACCTTAATTGCGACTCGCAAATTGCGAGTCGCAATTAAGGAATAACTCCCCATTCATTCCTATGGGCCTAGAGGCCCATAGGAATGAATGGGAAGACGCAAATCGGTGCGTGTACACCAGCTGCACCAGCACCTCACATCCATCGTTTATGTTAGGTCTTGACCGCAGCTTCTGTATCACAGCATACACATTCCGAGATTTTTACTAGCTGTACTCTTGTATCTATTTATTCAATTTACGTCCATCGCTGATACCTTGTTTCCTCTTTCGTAGAACATCAGCGCCTGATGAAGGGATCACATGCCCGAAATGCATTGGGCAGTTTTGAATGAATGTATAATTCAAAATTGATGGAATGACTAAAACATAAACATCGTCTGATTTGAAAGTAAATGAAGAAAAGAAAAGAAAATCAATGATATTGACAACACTACGACTGAATTCATGTATTAATGATTGAACTTCGTATTGAGTGCACGAGGAAGACAATTATAAGGCCATGTGCCTTTGATCTCATGAAGTACACAACAGATGACCAACCAAGGCCCTTTGAGAGTAAACTCAAAAGCAATGCACTAAAATACATAGAGTTAATTGTGTTGTACAAGTAAATCAGGGAAACAGATTGAGCACCTTGGAAGTCATTTGAGGTCACCTCACCGAGGTGGCGGTCAAGGTTTTCTCAAACTAAAGCCAACTTGTCCTGAAGTGAAAATAGACCTAAATATCAGCAGAGTGAAACTCCAGCAATTGGCAGCAGAGTGCCTGCACCAATTAAGTGCAAATTACTCACTGGTGACTCTTGCACTAGTAGCCCTGCATTCCCCCTTATTCCAGACCATGAGACACATCCTGGACCGGCTTGTCAAGGGGCCACAGCACATTTCCACCAACTGTAAAAATGCTTAAAGTCTGGTTTCATGTGGGCCCACCAGTTGTTCATCCTCTCAGTTGAGACCACATATGGAGAGTGGGGCAGGCGTCAAGAGTTCACCCTGGAATTCCCTGCGGGGAAAAAACACTCCTCATTATTGGTTCCATTCACAAGCAGTGAGCTTGCCCGAACACCACCTTTAGTTCTTGACACCCACGATCAGCACAGATCTATGTCTAGGGCAGGTTTTTCAAACTCAGGTTTCAACAGGTGTCACAATTCTGAATTGTGCAGTGGTAATTACTGGGAGAAATAAATCAAGTCTGCGCCCTTCATTAGCTTTCTGCAGGCCAAACCTGCTGGAGTGCAACAGGGAAAAAGGGTTCGGTATTTGCAGTGACTTTCTGATTTTGGTGCACTGAGTCCCAACATCCGAATGTCATTCCCCAAAAACTCAGAATAGGTGGAACTTATCGCTCCCGGTTTCTATAATGCGAGCTGAGTCCCCAGTTATGAGGCTGGAGATTTATGGCACCTGAGCAAACCCCTGTTTTCCGAACCCGGGGAGTCGGATTTTATCAGATGCGATAAAATGCACTTACCCCTAGGGGTACGCATAATCACGGCCTTAAATCTTCTAAACTGTAAGGTTCATGTTGGCTTTAAAGGTTCTTATTACCAAATTCCCTAGATAGCGTTAGAGGATTCTCGCTATAAAACACATAAATGCATTACAGTATTGTTATCGTTCTATAAAAAAGAATAAATATTGCGACTGCTTGCCCTTTTCAGGTACTACCGAAGCATATCTCTACTTGTGCTGGAGAGAGGAATGAATTCTTTCTTTCAATCCAACCTGGCAAAGTGGTACTTTATTAAAACGTTGACACAGAGAGGGCATGGCATTAAAATCCAATCTCTGCACGGGACATCCGGGCATCCGTCAAATAATTCATGGTTTAAAAACTTCAGGAAAAAGGTCAATTACAGCATCGAGGTGAACGCACAGATACACAAACCGCCTCTTCACTTCGGAAAAAGGTTGCCTTAGAAACAAGTACATGAGGATGAAAGGCACCGGGCAGAAAAAAATCCTATTTTCACTGAAGCCATATGGCCACAACGCACGAGCTTTTTTTTTTTTAATATAAAATCGACAAGGACGATGGTTTATTTTCTCGTCTGTTTCATTTTCTTTCTTTAAAACAACCTTTAAACGTTTGTCAATAAATAAGATGCACCAGGGATAATTATTATATTTAATTCTTTGTATTCTTATCACTGCTTGCTGCTCAGGCCGTTAACGGCTGCTAATTACTCACTCTGCAATTATAACGGGAGCAAAGGTAATTAACTGTTGTAGCACAAATGCATTAGGACAGAGCAAGTGCTGCATTGAGACAACAGTAGGCACGAACCACTAGAGATCCTGAGAACGTTCTAGAATGCAAGGAACGGTCTTGTCGCAAGGGAATAGATAGTGAACACACAAATGACAAAATGCTATTTTGCCTGGGAATCCCAAATTCCCTGCACTGGAGCTGCATCATGGCAGTAAGCTAATAGTAGCTGTCCCTCTTATCTCACCGGATGTATGTCAACACAACATACAGGGCCGGACTGGGAACGCAAACCGGCCCTGGCAATTAAGTGTGACCGGCCATACGGGTAGTGGGGTTGGGGAAGGAGGGGGACACTGCTGCTGCTTTTGGTGAAGGGGGCCTAAATTGCAACACTGCTGAAAAACCAGCCCCCTGTACCAACAAGCATTTACAATGCAATGGTCTTGGCATTGTTAAAGTTAGAGCTATTGGCATTGTTCATGACATTATTTTTATTTATGTTTTTGTTTTTAAAACATATAAATAAATGGCATTGTCATTTAAAATGCCAATAGCTTAATCGCTCGCAAATGCGAGACCTATTGCATTTGCACCCACACACAGAGCCACACACACAAAGCCACCCACACGCACATACAGAGCCACCCACACAGAGCCACCCACACACAGAGCCACCCACACACAGAGCCACCCACACACAGAGCCACCCACACACAGAGCCACCCACACACAGAGCCACCCACACACAGAGCCACCCACACACAGAGCCACACACACACACACAGAGCCCAACACACACACAGAGCCCAACACACACACAGAGCCCAACACACACACAGAGCCACACACACACACACACACATGAATGTGGTGGTGGTGGTGGATATGTTGGATGTGGTGGTGGTGGATGTGGTGGTGGTGGATATGGTGGTGGTGGATGTGGTGCTGGTGGTTGCGGTGGGTGTGGTGGTGGATGTGGTGGTGGTGGATGTGGTGGTGGTGGATGTGGCGGTGGTGGATGTGGCGGTGGTGGATGTGGCGGTGGTGGATGTGGCGGTGGATGTGGTGGTGGTGGATGTGGTGGTGGTGGATGTGGTGGTGGTTGTGGTGGTGGTTGTGGTGGTGTTAATGTGTTGCAGAGCATTGGGAATGTTGTGCAGCATGTTTAAAAGTTATACGTTATAATTAAGAAATTGTTATAACCATTTGTCACTTTATATATAACCTAGAAAACATTATATACATTTGACGTATCCTAATAAAAACCAGAATTAATACCAAAAATGTGTTCTAGTTTTATTGTTTATGCAAGGAAGGGGGCAGTGGGGGGAGGGGGGAGTGGAGGTATAGGGAGTGGTGGGGTAGGAGTGGAGTGGAGGTGGAGGGAGGGAATGGGAGGAGGGGGAGTGGAGGTGCAGGGAGGGAGGGTGGAGTGCAGGTGGAGGGAGGGGGTGAGTGAGTGAGGTGGTGGGATTGAGGAGGAAGTGAAGGTGGGAGATTGGAGGTTGGTGGAGGGAGGTGGGAGTGGAAGTGGAGGGACGTGGAGTGGAGGGAGGTGGTAGTGGAAGTAGAAGGAGGGGGTGAGGATTTGCAGGGAAGGAGGAGGGAATGGAGGTGGGAGTAAAGGTGCAGGGAGGGAGGGGGAGTGGAGTTGGTGGTGGGAGTGGAAGTGGAAGGAAGGGAAACAGGAGTGGAGGAGGTGGAGGGAGTGGAGGTCTGAGTGGAAGTGGGTGGAGGGGGAGTGGAGGTGTAGGGAGCAAGGAGGGTGTGGCAGTGGAGGTGGGAGTAAAGGTGCAGGGAGGGAGGGGGGAGTGGAGGTGGTGGTGAGAGAAAAGGTGGAGAGGGGGGGATTTGGCACTTTGACTAGCACATTACACGCTGATCTCTGCATTTGTGCCTTAAACATGTAAACTACCCTCTGTCAGCACTACACCTGGGATCGGCGCAGCCCTGTGCCGTAGGGATCGGCTCTGGGTATTGAGGATCGAGGGAGGGCGAGCGGGAGTGGAAGCGCTCTCTCTCGGAGGAAAGCGTGGCTGATGGGGGCGAGGGAACAGAGACATTAAACTTTACAGCCGCCTTCATGGCCGGGTGCAGCGAGGGATGGGTGCAGTTAAAAAAAAAAAAGTTATGGGCAGCTTTAACCGTGGGACACCACATCAGTGAAAGGGTCTGGAGTTTGACCACTCTCCCTGTCGGCAGCGGCACTCGCTTTGTGTGGGGTCCCCCACCAGCACCAACCGCCCGCGGCTCCTCCCAGGTCACCCCATGAGCGCTCGGACTCACCGACTCCAACCGGCAGCAAAGCCGTCAAGGGCAGCAGAGGTGCTCGGATCCCCATCCTAAAGGTGGAGGCTGGAACGAGAAGCAGGGGCAGGCAGGCGACGGATCGGCGTACTTGCTCCCAAGCGGCCGCTACCAACTCCAATAACAGGATAGCCTGAGGCGGCAGCAGCAGGTGAAGGCGCGTCACTTCCGGTCGGACAGCGAGGGATGAGGCACGAGCAGGAGCAGCCCGGACTGAGCTCCCGTGTGTGGGAAGCGAGTCCGCACCCACGCCCTCTGGTCACTTTATGTGGCCTCGCATGATAGGCATTTCTGTGCTCTTTTCGACTCGCCTGTTTCAGCCGGGTAGTGAACACCGAGCGAAGACTATCTTTCAGGTCTCCCGAATTCACGCGGATTTAGCAACAACGGGGTTTAAGGACAGAGAATATGTTTTTTCCCGTACATTTATCAGGCACAATCTGAAATGCCCTCTGGTTTCGTGTAAAGAGCGTGCACAGAATGCGTTCCCTCCTGAGCTTTTTTTTCCATTTTTGAGAGGGGGAGTTATTAACACCCATTCATTTTTTTCACCTGCCCCGTTTTAATTTGCAGAGTTCTTTTATTTAGATAACTTTAAAAACACTGTTCACGTTGAACAAGTATGTGGCCGGGCTGCGCTGTGTGGAAAGGAGGCAGAGTCTGCTCACGCTGCCTGCACGCGCCAGTCGGCCCTCTGATTGGTTAATAAGGAACACCAATCAGAGAGCTGACTTGGGCGTGCAGGCAGCGTGATGAGGGGCGTGCTCTCCGCCGATGACGTCATAGAGAGAGAGAACACCAAAAACACCCCCCCCCCGAATCCGGGCTTCAACGGAATGAGGCCCTTTTCCTCCAATGGCTGGCTTCCGTTTAGGAAGCCAGCCAATGGAGAAGAGGGGCGGGTTCAAGCCCCCATACCTAAAAACATAAAATCTCGCAAGCGCAGCCATCGATAGGCCGAGACCTAAAAACGGCCCCCACCCTTCCGGCCCAACGGGAAAACACCCGATGCCCACTACGGACAGTCCGACCTCAACAACATATGCCTTTACCACACGTGGTAAGTATTATAAGGTAAGTGAAACCTATATATATATTACCTACTGGCGGTCGCCAGTAGGTAGTTATAGTTAGGACCTAGTTTCCATAGGAAAAGCGTTTTTTGTTTTCCCAATAACTTTGGCGCTGGTTGACGAATCTTCGCGAAATTTTCAAAAACTAGTGACCCGCTCTGTTCAGCTCCTGTCTTGAAAGTTTCAGGGTGATTCGTCAAACGGGGGCCGAGAAAAAAGGGTGGTCCCAAAACGCGTTTTCCCCATGTTATTTTCCTTAGGAAACTTTAGACAAAGCTACAGCCCGAACTACTGAAAGGGATTACACCAAATGTGGCAAAAAGGGAGATTTTGCTTCAGCAAGATCCCTCTTTTTCAAATGGTGTAAATCCGTTCAGTAGTTGCTGAGAAATTAGAAAAAGAAAAAGTTTTGATATCTGGGGCAGTGGTGGGTACGCAAACCCTCCCGAGCACAAGCTTCACTGTGATTGGCTGCCAACACTCCAAACCAGGAAGTATTGGCAGCCATCTTAAAAACAGTAGAAAAAACAAGAAAAGGGGGCGGGTAGAAACACCCTGACCCCCAGGCCTACTCAGGGGGTCCCAGAAGGACCCCCAGGGCCAAAAAAATATATTTTTTTTATAATTTCGGTGGAAATCGCGATGGGGTTGCAAAACCCGGCTTAATTGTTTTTTTTTTAAAACCGCACTTGATTTAAAAAAAGCCTCTGGGTGGGCCAGGTCCCGGGGGCACTGCCAATTTATTAGAGGGGGCCCACAGGGCCCCCGCAGCCCTGGAGACCGCTACCTCCCCGCAGCTGTGAAAAAAAAATGCGATGGGGGCTCCCAATCCCCCCCACACGCCCCGGCGACCACCACCTCCCCGGGCACTAAATATTTAAATGTGGGGGTCCGTTACGGACCCCCGAGCCCCGGGCACCACCACCTCCCCGGGGCTTTGTAATGGTAGGGGAGGGGGCCTCGCGGCACCCCTCCTGGAGCCCTTCATGGCCCTGGGGACCGGCACCCCCAGGGCCGCTCCTGCAGTGTCCTGGGGTGCCCACCCCCGGGACAAAGCTGTTTGCTATGGCAGAGCGGGAGCCGTGCGGCTCCAGCCCGGTCATAGCAAACACTGCTTTGGATTTTGGAAGCGAGAGCAGGTTTCCAGGCTCAGCAACCTCAGGCTCACTATACAGGAGACCATTCTTCCAGTAAATCCAATGTGATCCAGACCTATCACCTGCTGCCTGGGTTGCAGCCTGCTATCGAAAACCAACCACAGAAGGGCATTCCTACTGCTCCTTGCAGAATTCCTGCCTGGAGGGGCCCCTTCCTGCTGCCAATACGTCAGCTCAGGCAGGTCCCCCAGTTCGGTCACTTGCTCCCCTTTAGGCTCCAGGGTAACCCCCTCAAAGTCTGCCTCCTCCTGGAGAGTGGAAACTTCGGTACCGGTTTCCCGTGCCGCCTTCCTATTCTCTTTCTGACAGGTACCTGGGCCACTCTTTCAGGCTCCAGGTCCTCTTGATTGCTCTTACTGGCTGCCATACACACCCACTCAGGCAAACCCAACCTCCCCAGATGTGACCTGTGTTATACCTTATCCCAAGGGGAACTCTCACGGTCGTTACCAAGCAGACAGTCAACAGGCATGGTTGGTCTCACAACTACTTTCAAGGTACCCAAGAGCCCCCCCCACCCAAAGGGAACATGTACTACTTTGCAGAGGTATTTTGAGTTGTCAGCTGCAACTAGTGGGTAAAGTACGTTGGGGACCGCCGGTTTTTCAGAAACTAGCCGACAACTGGCAGCTGTCACACTGGCTCCAAGTGTCTCTCTGGGCCTCCACCAAATGGCCATTAATGGTCACCCACTGGCCGTATTTCTAACTGTTAGTGGGCAGGTGGGTCCTTGGGACCATCTCACTGTCCCCTAGTGAGACAAGGGTCAATTTTGCAGGCTCCCACCCTTCCTGGGGACCCAACTGCTCCCCCAAGGATACACTAGTCAACCCACTGGGTGGTGCATCAGTAGGTGCAGTGGTGGCTTAGGGACACTTGGGATCCCCTATAAAGTGACCCACCTGATCACAAACATAACATTTACGCGGACCCTTCTCTGCAGGCTAACATGTAGAGACCCATGGTTTCTTACCACGGGGGGCAGGGAATCTTTCCCTTAGTTCCCTCTGGAATTACTTTGGGGCACTTTTTGGAACTCCTTTTGTTTACCCTTGTCCCCCCCATTCTTCTGCTGGGGACACTGCCCACCCTTGGCTGAGTCTCCCACATACCCCTTGTGGACCCTGATGAGGACACAGCGGTCCACCTCCACAGCAAGTTTCCTGAGGTCAGTTAGCTTGCTGTCAATCAAGTGCTGGCATAGCTCTGAAAACTATTAGCAGACAAGTGCTCCCATGCCATCAAATCATAGAGTCCCTGAAAATCCGTTATCTGGATACCCTTCACCCAACCATCCCGTGCTCTGCAAAAGAAAGCAACATACTCACACCAAGTTTGTGACTTAAGATTTTTACAGGCCCTGAACTTCTGCCTGAACAGTTCTGGGGTCAAGCCATATCTTCTGATTAAGGCCTCCTTCACAGGAGCATAAACCATGTTATCCTACTCTGATAAGGCTAGCAAGATGCATCTCCCCTCTGCCATGAAGCAGCTCCTCAACCCCGCTCACCAGTCTCAGGGACTCTTTGGGAACTAATTCCTACTGCATACCCTTTGAACCACTGACTAATGTCATTACTTCTCACAATATCCTTGATCAAATTCTAAGGAATATACACCCTCCCTTCTGCATGCACTGAGGACAAGCTGCCACCATTGTAACTGGACTCCACGCTTTTGGCTTTTATGCCCAGCTCCTTCACACTTCTCTCATGCTCTAAGAGCATTGTCTTTTCCTCCATCGCAAGTTTCTGCCTCTCTAACTCAAATCTTTTATCTTCTGTGTCCCTCTCTTTCCCCAACTGGAGCTTTGGAAGCTTCCACTCCTACACTCTGCTTCTCTCCCTGTCCTCCAGCTCCTCTGGAGACAGCCCTCTTGAAGACACACTGCTGTCCTACCTGGAAAGCACCCTACCTCAAGGCAGAATCAAAGGTCCTGCTGCCCATCAAAATTCTCTGACTCCACCACAGGGTCCAGGGTACATCCACTAGCATTCCTTGATTCCAACCAGGCCTTCAGCGCCTTTTGGTATTCTTCCTTTCTGGTGAGGCCTCTTATTGGGATTTTAAATTTCTTGCAGATGGCTTTCAGTTGTGGTAAACTGTAGGTTTCCACCCTATCCTCTTCAAAATTAATATCCACAGATTCAATTGATGCTGGTTTAGACATGAAGAAAATTGGCAGTTCACAAGTTGCAGAAAAGTCCAAAAAGAAAAATCACCAAATAGTATGTGGTCGCGTAATGGTCTGTATTATAATAGTAGTGCACACCAATTACTGTATGTAAGACACAAAAGCAAGTCCTAATCCCCACCGCTGACCACCAATGTTAGAAATAGGGGTTTCTAGTTGGTAATGGTTTGAACCTTTGTCTAAGTAGCGACCCTAGCTTTTAGTCAGGGTAAGGGAGTTACGCCCTTAGACAACCCCTGCTCACACCCTTGGTAGCTTGGCACGATCAATCAGGCTTATCTCAGAGGCAGTGTGTAAAGCATTTTGCACACATACAGTAATATAGTGAAAACACTACAAATAGACACCACACCAGTTTAGAAAAATAAGTTCTCTTTATCTAAACCAAACAAGACCAAAAGTTCAAAAATCCAGAATACATTTAAATGACATCCTCAAAAATGTTATTTGCACAAATAAAGCTTCTAGCAACAAATAACTCCAACTGGAGCTATTATGTCATGACAGATGAAAATCCACAGTAGGGAGCCGACCGCTAGATGTGCGGCGTCGGGCGCAGAGTCACACAGACCCCCAAAGAACAGTACCTTGGCAAATGATGAAAGCAAAGACGGAGCATAGCATCGGGAGGTGATGCTTTGCTGGCGCTGGGTGCGTCGGTTTGTGGTAAATAAATAAATAATACCCTATTTTTGACTAGACTTATAGCATAACAGATAGCTCAATAAATAAGAGTCAAGATTCGAGGTAGTAGGAGTTTCTGCAGGTTTATTACAGCATAAGGACAGGATCAGGACAACCTGCATAGGAACAGAATGACAGGGCCCAGCAGGACAACTGGGGCCCAGCAGGGGAAAAGAGGCCCAGCAGCTGCTGGGGCTAGGTCTGGGATGAGCGCGCTAACATTCAATAACAAAACATTGACTTATATACATAGCGCAAACACATAGCATTACATTGCAGTAGGCGTAACAGTAGGTGGAGTAGAAGGCGTGACGCGTAGCAGTCGCGAGAGATAACAGAAATAAGGGGTGTAACTGGGAGTTTACTTAGACATGTGATGCAAAAACGTAACAGAATATGTCCTGAATGGGCGGACACATAGGAGGGGGCTACCTAAGGAGCCGGGACCTCTAACCTAATGGTGCGCGGAAACTAGCAATGACGTGTTACTAGGAGAAGCTGGGGGCTACGAACTCTGGGCTAGGAGCAGAGACTAGAGTCTGGAGGGTCGGAGCGACATGTACCTAAACCCTATCTGGTATCTAATGTTTAGGGAACACGTTGATATAAACTAGAAGTCATGAGGGGAAAAGCTAACTTGATTCTAAGACTGGACCATGCATTATTCTACATGTAGTGCGTGAAGAATATTAAATGACCATTAAATACAGTATTTCTCTAACATGGAGACGAGAAGGCTAGACAATGACGGAAACTATTGATGCAGTTCAGTAGCTTAGGAATGCAGAGGAGGAGGACTGAACTGATAGCTGGAACTATAACATACTTTTGGCAGACTCAGAGGCAGAGCCGGGGTGCACCGGGCACTGCAAGGCAGGAAGTAAGTGAAGGGTCGAGGATACAGGTGGGGGCTGTATCGCTCCTCAGCGAGGCTTTCAGAAAACAGGAGCTGAATCTGTGGTCCGGGCCCTTTTGAGGCCTAGAAACGGAGACTTTATAATGGAATAACGTGCACACTGAGAAACGTGGCAACATTATTTACATAGGCCTGATATTCGTAGTATTCACGAGGACTGGAAACTAACATACTAGAGGTGGACACAACTGTAATTGCGTCTTTAATCAGAAATGGGGAATAACATATGCATATTGATCATGCACACATAACATATGATGGATGAGGCGTAGGGACACAGAACATGGCAAAATTTACTTTTCCACATTCCCTCCTTGTCACTACGTTTCCATCAGGAAACATCAATATTCATGATACCGTCTATCATTTCATACAGTACCATTTGTTCGTCTCGAATTGTCTTGGAACGAGATTTAGAACGGGGCTTGGGACTAGGAATACAAGAGGTAGCACACATGCTGCAAATCGCAGGGCCACATTGTATACAGAGGCAGCAGCTAAATATGATCGCTACTGCAATACCTAAGAAGGACAGGACTTTCCATCCCCATGCGGAAATTATATTCCAGAACCAACCGGACCATGTCCAGGTGCCTGGATCTTGGTGTAACAGATGGGCAATTTTATGGAGTCTGGTTATAGCTGAATAAACAGACGGCGCGTTATTTGGAATGAAAATACAACAACTGGATCCGAGAATTCTACAGGCCCCGCCCCTATCGGCCAGTATGACGTCAAGGACGAGACGATTCTGTAAAACGACAATTCTCATAAAGGATTGCTCTTCAGTTAAGTTACCTAGAGCGGAGGCAGTCTCATCTACTACTGCTTCAAGGGTTCTTGTTAACCTACGAATAAGCTTACTATTTACAACTGTACCTAAATAAGGGAAAACACCTTTATCTATATCAATGAATTGCTCTGCGGCAGTTTCAGTATAATCGACAATCGGGAGATTTCTCTTGTGTCTAGTGTGTACTAAGAAAGAATTCCTATGATAGTCAGGTGGGGCTAAAAAAACAGGTGGCAGTAGGAAAGCAATGTAACAGGTTCCCTCCCAATCGAGGGGCAGACGGACATATGCAGTTTGACCACAAATAAAATAAGAATGACGTGAAGCTTTGAAAATAGATTTCCCACTGTCACTATACTGGATAACAGTAGTACATTCACTATGACCTATATGTACAGAACCATAACTACGGACACATAATTCGCCTTTGACTGGTAGTACTGAAATAGCGGGTGAGTCTGGAGTAGTATCAGACTGAACATTCAGAACCATGAAATTCGACGAATAATTTCCTAAATTATATACTTCATTTTCTAAATCTAAACCTGTTCTGTGGGGGAAACCTTGCTTGTCTGGGAAACATGTACTGTTAAGAAAAGACATATCTGTTGAGGATGACGTTAACGTGGACCATGCTCCACACGAACCATTGTGTGAGAATGGATAAGGAAAGAGTGGCAGAACTCCCTTCGGTGTCTGGAAAGGGGGGAGTCGACCACACACCCAACAATTAGTGGCATTGCTGGTCTGGTGTGAATAATGTAACATACGGATAAATGTGTTATTACGCATAGCGAGGCGGTATGCATATTCGTGAGGAGGCAGATCACTAAACGTGTGCTCTACTGTAGCATGAGCAGACATATTTACATGAGGAACTGAAAAACACAGATAGAAAGCATAGCTGGTGCAGGAAATCATTATGCTGATGAATAATACGAAACTCAGAAAAACGATATATTTGATTGAGCTTTGACTGACTCTCTCACTATGGGGGTCTATTTTATACATGTCAGAAACAGTCTAACCGTTTCACCTAGGGGAGGACTTATACAATCAAACTGGCTGACTTATTAGACCTGAGCTTTAACTTATACTCCTGTTGCGGAGTTTTCTCTAACAAGGGAGGGAATGTAACAATGTCTTGTGCGGGACAGTCCTTTAAAACAATGTTCTGGCAATCCTTCGAATCCTGGGAAATGTTCTTGGGAATGTTTTTAAAGACTGGTTTCGGTCCTTTGAAAAGTTTTACATGAGAAAGGTGGACCCACCCCTTCCTGCCTTCCAACTTGACGGCAGTTCGGGTGGTCAAGAGGACCTGACGTGGCTCCTTCCAACGTGGTTCCAGCGGACTTGATCTGTCAAAATTTCTGATCATCACTAGGGAGCCTGGAACGATCTCGTGCGGTGCCACCTCAGTATTGTCTGGAAATGCGGCGGCAACCTGTGAACGACATGAGTTGAGGGCAGACATCAAGGAAGCTAGGTAATCTGTCAACATATTACATGAAACATCGGTAATACTTCGGGGTCTAGGAGTACCCCACATGTTAGGGGGGCGGCCGAAAACGACCTCATACGGGGACAGACCTGATCTGGAATGTGCGACCATACGCATGTAAAACAGAGCGACTGGCAAAGCTACTAACCAATCCACACCCTTGTCTTTACATACTTTTGCTATACGGATTTTCAGAGTCTGATTATGCCTTTCGACTAGTCCAGCTGCTTCTGGATGGCGTACACAATGGAACTTCCACTGGTACCCTAACAACAGGGAAACGTGTCTCATGAGTTCAGATGAGAATTGCTGGCCGTTATCAGAATATACGATTCTAGGGAGTCCATATCTAGGGAAGAATTCACGAACCAACTGCTTGGCAGTGGTCGCGGCTGTGTAATCTGGGACTGGATATGCTTCTGTCCACCTGGACAAAGCGCATACAACTACAAGGACATACTTGAAACCTCGACATCGCTCCATTTGAATATAATCCATCTGGAGGACCTCAAAAGGGTGGTCAGGGGGCTGGAAACCACCTTGTTCCACCGGAACACTTTTACCTGGATTAAACTGACAACATATCATACAGGTACGGACTTTCTGCTTGGCTGCAGCTCGTAAATGCTTGTTGAACCAAATGGTCTGGATACTGTCTAACATAGCTTTTTTCTCCTAAATGTGCTGGACTATGTGCGGTATTGATAATGACTTGAACCATAGAATCGGGGAGAAACCATGTGGCTCTACCCTTCGTTAACCATCCTTGATCTGTCTGGACCCCTCCTTGTACAGACCATTTCTTGATTTCATCGGGAGTAGCATGTGACTGGATATCTATGACATCTTGTGTAGGGTCCTTAACTGTCATGCATGTAATCGGATCTGGAGTATGTGTCAGATTGACTGGAATGTCTGGAGTCTGTGCTGTAAGCTTGGCTGTGCGGTCTGCTAAATCATTACCTTGGGAAATAATGTCAGTAACTTTCGTATGTGCTTTGCACTTCATGATAGCAATAGATGTCGGTAAATGTATGGCATCTAACAGGGCTTGAATAAGGAGACCATGCTGAATCTTGGTTCCATGAGAAGTCATAAAACCTCTCTCCTGCCAGAGCACTCCGAAGTCGTGTACAACTCCGAATGCGTAACGTGAATCTGTGTAAACATTAACCTTCAGGTTCTTGGCATGTATACAGGCTTGTGTCAGAGCAACTAGCTCTGCTGCTTGAGCGGACAGAGTATCAATACGGTGTGTTTCAATAACTTCAGTGTCAGTAGTCACTGCATACGCGGCGACTAGTTCTCCTGTACTAGTTCTCATACATGAACCATCCACATAAAGTGTCAGGTCAGGATCTGGTAACGGAATGTCTGTCAGGTCTTGTCTTGGCTTTGTCGTAATGTTAACTACTTCCACACAATCATGTGTGTCTGGATTTGAACTAACTGATGTTAACAGTGTAGCAGGATTCAGGACGTTGCAGCGTCTAATTTCTATGTGTGGCTGGAACAGTGTCAATTCATAACCTGTTAAACGTGCAATTGTCAAGTGCTGAGTTTGTGTTCGGTTTAAAAGAACTTCTACTGAATGTGGAACTTGTACTGTCAGGGAATGTCCTAAAACTATAGAATCACTTTGTCTGATAGCTAGTGCTGTGGCTGCAACTGACTTGAGGCACGCAGGCAACGCCTGGGCGACTGGATCTAATGTGCTCGAAAAATAAGCACAGGGCTTGTATTGACCTGCTTGATCTTGTGTGAGGACAGATAATGCTGTACCTTCGCGTTCAGTAACGAAAAGTGTAAAAGGCTTACTGTAGTTCGGTGTAGCTAGGACTGGAGCTTGACATAGGGCTTTCTTTAACTCGTTGAAACTAAGTGTATGGTCAGATGTCCAAGGGAGGACAGTCGATACGGCTGCCTCCTGTGTCGTTAACTGTATCAGTGGCTTGGCTAGAAATGCATACTGGGGAATCCATTGTCTACAATAAGAAGTAAGGCCGATGAAGGCACGTACCTCCTTCTGGGTTCTTGGCTGGGGAAGACTCGCTATTAACTGGATACGGTCGGGTGTCAACTGCCTACCCCTCTTGGACAGCAAGTGTCCTAAGTATACCACTTGCTGGACACAGAATTGAAGCTTCGAAGGTGACACCTTGTGCCCCATCTCGGCTAGAAAATACAGAACTGTAAGTGATGCTCGCTCGCAGTCACGTTCAGAACGGGCTGTGATCAGTAGATCATCGACATACTGGAGCAGGGCAGTGTCAGTTGGCATGTGAATGTTGTCTAGTTGTCTCTTGAGTGCTTGACTGTAAATACTAGGGCTTTCTGTGAAACCTTGAGGAGCGCGTGTAAACATATAGCTCCTTCCATTTAAACAGAATCCGAAAAGAAACTGGCTATCTGGATGAATTGGAACACTAAAAAATGCATTCTTGAGGTCAATAACAGTGAAAAACATGGCTTCGGAATCAATGGCTGTTAACAGGGAAGAAATGTCTGGAACAACTGGGTACTGAGGAATAATACATTTGTTAAGCTCTCGTAAATCAATCACTAATCGATATACTGGGGGTGCATTTGGATCAGTACGTTTCATGACTGGAATGATCGGAGAATTACACACATTGGAGTCAGTTTCTACAACTACTCCTTGAGCCATGAGCTCGTCAATAATTTTGGATAAGGCTGCTACAGCCTCAGGTGGCAATCTGTACTGCCTGATTCGTGGTAACACTACACCTGGTTTGAGAGTCACACGATAGGGTGTGATTTGCATGTAACCTACATCAGTTGGACCTTGCGCCCATAAATGCTGCGGAACATTAGACAATCTTGAATCAAAATCTCGTAATACATAGTGACCCTTAAAGTCACGTAGGAACAGACGTATTCCCTCTGGGGAACAGCAAATAACTGCACCTAATTCTTTCAATGTCTTAATGCCTAATAGATTTTCTGGACATGACTTAGTAAGTAACAGATCAGTAGTACGGGACAATGGACCTATTTCTAGAGTAACTGGCTTAGATATTTCATTAACTATGGGTTTTCCTGAAAATCCAAGGGAAACATTTCTTGAGCCTGAGAGCGGAGCCCCTGGAACTTCGGCATGACTAATTGTGGTCCTACTTGCCCCTGTATCGATCAAAAACTTACTGTCTTTCCCTAATACTTGACTGTGAACATAGGGACCTTCTTGATCTACAGGTATCTCGATGAGAGGCAAGCCTACCTCCTTCTCTAGGCTGTTTCATGAATATGACTGGTACTCTGGATACTCGGACTGTGCATACTGGTACATCTGCGATGTAACGTGCTGTGTTGCAGCAATAGGCTGCGGTGCTGTAACCGTCTGTTGTGCATTCTGTGACTGAGGAGTCTGTGAAACTTGTTCTTGTCTTGGCGGACGTGGTCTTTCTTTAGTCTTACCAGTAGCTATGTTGTGTTTCAGAACTGCACACTCGTTTATAAAATGACCTGGCTGTTTACAATAGTTGCAGTTCCCTTTAACGGGAGCTGCAGGATGACTGGCTTGATTCGGACCTCTCTTCTGACTGTCTTGAGGAATAGATTGTGCAACTAGCACTTTCATTTTCGTGTCTTTCATACGTTTTCTTTCGTGTTCTTGCTCTTCTCTGATTCTATTCTGGTGGTACTGGAGCATCTGGAGCATCTGGGACGGAGTATTTGCTTGCCAGGTGCTTTCGACTTTCAAAACTCGGTTTTTAATTTGTGGACTTGAATTCTCGACTAATTTGGTAACGAAAAGGTGAGGGTATGACTCACTACTTGTCTTGAGACCACTATTAATACTGAAACATTTCTCAAATCTAGAATAAAAATCACTAATATCCTCATCTTGTTTCTGTTTACAGGCTGAGATTGCATCCCAGTCTTCTTTCCTAGTTGTCAATAATCTGGGTAAAACTTGAATCAATAATTCTGGTAATTCTTTACATTTATCTCCAAGACCGGTACCTGGTACTCGTGCCTTGTCTTCAGCTTCTAGAGCTGCCCAATCGATCTTTTTCTCTCCCACCTCCCATTCTTTTTCCTTTAACTTTTCATACACCCCTGCGGGTAACAGGACCTTTAACATTTTAATGATATCAGGGTAAGTGTATTCTCCCATACGGAGCATGTCTTTTAATTCTCTATGGAACCCCGCTGGATCTTTGTCATGACAGGGGATTAATTTCTTCATTTCAAGAAGTTCCATCTTTGATATCGGAGTGTATACAAACACTCGTTGCATTACGCCACCCGCCCCTTGGACTGGGTGGACTTCTCGTAGCGGATTCTGTCTGTCTATATAGAATGGTTTACTTTCTGGGGGTGAGACATGAACAAAATGCGGGTTCAGGAACGTTCTATACTTGTGGCGCTGTTCTAGAATGACACTTATTAAATCGGTACCTAGACCTCTCCATCTGTACTGGAGTAACTCGTTCAGGATATCATGTAACGGGCCTGGATCAGAATGTTGACCCTCATACAGGGTAATGAGGTGCTGGATCATATACATACCCACCAGTCGTTGCTCGGCTGGGGGCAGTTTCAGAAACATTTGTGCCACTATTTCGTCTGGAAAAGTGGTAGAATCAGTAATCCATCGGACTGCTGATCGGGCTAGTTCTTGTTCGTGCATGGTACTTAATTCGCTATAACCGACTCGTGATTTCAGAATGTGATCGGTAGCTTGAAATACTTGTTCTAAAGAGCTTTGTTCTGGTGCTAGATGTTGAAAAATAGACTTGGGTTCTAGACGTAAATGGCGATCTGGAAATCTGGATTTTCCTACATACGCTATTCTGGCGGGATTCTCGTCTTCCTCTTCAGGATCAGAGATACTTTCTTTCTCGCTTACTTGTGCTGCTTTACGCTGTTCGTGTAACCTTATTATTTCTTTACGAATTTTCTTGTACATACTTTCCATGGCACTAATGGTCTTGTGCTTACCCTCGGCTATATTATCACTCCACCTTGTTAAGATTCTCATTTCGGCGGGATCTTTAGACGGATAATCTTGTTCTCTTATTAGACAATTGATCAGGAACTTTAATATCATGAGCTGAATCTCGGCTTTCCTTTGAGACATAATCTCGCCAATACTTTCTGGATCATCCCCTGTGCGGATGAAACGATATATTCTGTCTAGATCTTCTTTTATATTCGGTAAGGTGACTAGATACTCGGTCACCCTTCTTACGCGTACGGAATATAAAACCATATTATACTCGCCTGGGACTGTGTCATAGACACATTCGGCAAGGGCTTGTCTGATTTCTGTAACAGACTTATTACTTTTAGGAGTACGCTGTGATGCTTGGGCATGTAATTCGAGTGCTGATAGACGCTTGTGTGGCGGTGGGGTTTGAGGAGGACCTCCTCCTGCGGCCCCTAGACTGGAATCGTCGACTGACATTCTTCGTGCTTGCAGGGTCGGTAATTGTAACGTGGGCTGAACTTGTATGACAGGCTGACCCGGGGGTACCGTAACAGGTACTCCGGTGTCTGGAGAAACGGGAAGTGCCTGATTTACAGGGACAGGTGGAGCGCGAACTGGATTGGCATATTCTGGAACTGTGTCGTCCAAATAGGACGAAATAAAAATATCAGCTGCGGTCGGTTTGTGACGTAGCTTGGTCGGAACTAATGGTGGCGGGAAATTACTGGGTGCCTCTGGGGTCGCTTTTGGCAAGCCTTCGGCAAGGAGAGGATACATACCCTTAATAAGGGCATGCCTCTGTCTGTCTGACTGTTCGACTTTGACTTGTTCACCTATCTCGATTAATTCTCTTTCTTGGGCTCGTTCTTGGGATTCTCTACTTAACTCTGACTTTCTGACTTCCTTTTCCGTTCTTCTATGCGCTTCCTTACGCCATAACTCGATGGCATCTTTCTGTGACTGTCTGGCTTTCTTTTTCCATAATGCTTCTTCTACTCGCATGATACATTCGGCATCCCATGTACCCGATACGGGCCATCTATACTTTTCTTCTAACTGTTTGGTATACTCTACCCATAAATCTAGATACAATATGGCGCTTATGCCATGTTTCTGATACATAAAGTGACCTGGACTGTCCCTAGGCGGAACAGGAACTGCTGCTTCCAGCAGACCCTTTCTAGTTTTTAACTGACGTAACTTGGAAAAGAGCGGCATTCTAAACTTGAATCGGAACACAATACAATACACGAAAAACAATAACAATTGGGAAAACAATTCAGGCATACCACGACATTGGAAATACATTAAACAATATTATAAATAACAGTTCGAACAGAATACTACCTGAAAATACTGAAAACAGAACAGAATTCTCGAGAACGGAACAGACTAGAGTTACTGGATGCACTGCTGTAACAGTACGGAACATACCGGTCCCATAAAGGAACGCATCAAGACCCGTATCCACCTAGGTGAACACTTCGTTTGTGGGCTTGGGTACCACCAACCCACGGACCAGGAGTCAATTTAGACTGACCCTGTCTAGACACTACCCCAGCAATGGTACTCACCGGGCAGCACGGAACGGAAGGCCTCGAACGGGACTGGACTACGACGGACTTCGGACTTCGGACTTCAGTTACGGGTGGGCCTCCGGATACCTCGGACCTTGGACTCTCGGCTTGGGCTCTGGTCGGGACTCGCCGCGTTCCTCCACCGTCTCGTTCGGATGCTGGACCGCCTCCTCCGTCTCCTCCGTGGGCCTGAGGGATACTTGAAGCAGAAATATCTGCACTTGGCCAGTATGGTTCCGTCACGACTGCAGAGGGTCAGGGGGTCGGCGTGGCTTCACCGACGCATGGGGAAAGGGCAAGTCCCTGTTCGGGCGCCATTATGTGGTAAATAAATAAATAATACCCTATTTTTGACTAGACTTATAGCATAACAGATAGCTCAATAAATAAGAGTCAAGATTCGAGGTAGTAGGAGTTTCTGCAGGTTTATTACAGCATAAGGACAGGATCAGGACAACCTGCATAGGAACAGAATGACAGGGCCCAGCAGGACAACTGGGGCCCAGCAGGGGAAAAGAGGCCCAGCAGCTGCTGGGGCTAGGTCTGGGATGAGCGCGCTAACATTCAATAACAAAACATTGACTTATATACATAGCGCAAACACATAGCATTACATTGCAGTAGGCGTAACAGTAGGTGGAGTAGAAGGCGTGACGCGTAGCAGTCGCGAGAGATAACAGAAATAAGGGGTGTAACTGGGAGTTTACTTAGACATGTGATGCAAAAACGTAACAGAATATGTCCTGAATGGGCGGACACATAGGAGGGGGCTACCTAAGGAGCCGGGACCTCTAACCTAATGGTGCGCGGAAACTAGCAATGACGTGTTACTAGGAGAAGCTGGGGGCTACGAACTCTGGGCTAGGAGCAGAGACTAGAGTCTGGAGGGTCGGAGCGACATGTACCTAAACCCTATCTGGTATCTAATGTTTAGGGAACACGTTGATATAAACTAGAAGTCATGAGGGGAAAAGCTAACTTGATTCTAAGACTGGACCATGCATTATTCTACATGTAGTGCGTGAAGAATATTAAATGACCATTAAATACAGTATTTCTCTAACATGGAGACGAGAAGGCTAGACAATGACGGAAACTATTGATGCAGTTCAGTAGCTTAGGAATGCAGAGGAGGAGGACTGAACTGATAGCTGGAACTATAACATACTTTTGGCAGACTCAGAGGCAGAGCCGGGGTGCACCGGGCACTGCAAGGCAGGAAGTAAGTGAAGGGTCGAGGATACAGGTGGGGGCTGTATCGCTCCTCAGCGAGGCTTTCAGAAAACAGGAGCTGAATCTGTGGTCCGGGCCCTTTTGAGGCCTAGAAACGGAGACTTTATAATGGAATAACGTGCACACTGAGAAACGTGGCAACATTATTTACATAGGCCTGATATTCGTAGTATTCACGAGGACTGGAAACTAACATACTAGAGGTGGACACAACTGTAATTGCGTCTTTAATCAGAAATGGGGAATAACATATGCATATTGATCATGCACACATAACATATGATGGATGAGGCGTAGGGACACAGAACATGGCAAAATTTACTTTTCCACAGGTTCCTTACGACCACAGGGGAGATGATGCGTCCGTCCCTTATGACCCCGGAGGAGATGAGGCCTTGGTTTCTTACTGCGATGCAGGGTAGGTGAGGCGTCGATTCCTTACTGTTGTTGGGGAGGTGAGACAGTTTCTTACTGTTGCCGGGGAGGTGATGTCACAGTGGCGGTAAGGCGGCGGTTCCGTACTACGGTGCGGTGTAGATGGATTCAGGAAGTCACCCACGTCCAGTATCAGCTCCACAATGATGAAGCACCAGTGTCGATGAGGTCGGGGCTGCAGTGCGAGTTGGGGCAGTGCACCATGAACGTCATGAGCGGTGCCTTCGGCTGTGGTGCAGGCAGCCGTTTTGGTGACGCCATCTGAGTCGATACAGTATGGCGTCGACAGGCGTCGGGGCTGCGGTGCAAGTCGGGGCGTTGTGCTCTTCACGAAAGGATGCCCACTGCTTTCGTTACAGGTTGCGGCATCACTCGCCGGTATCCTTTGGGCAGCACTGTGCAACCAACTATATATATTGCCTGACCAGAGTCTTCAACTTTATCACTCAATCACATCCATAACATTCAGAATAGGAGAATATATCTATATACCCAAGACTACTATTAAGTAAAAGACTAGTGACAAAAGATTAAAATTGTTTTATTCATCATACTCTCGCCCATATTTTATATTTATGTTGTCTGATATTTTTATTGTGCTTTTGGAATGAATTTATGGAATTTGCATTGTTTATATATCTGATGACAGTGTTATTAATCGTGTAGATCTGTTTTCTTGATTGTGTGTATTATGATAAATAAAACTATTCTAATCTTTTGTCACTAGTCTTGTACTTAATAGTAGTCTTGGGTATACAGATATATTCTCCTATTCTGAATATAATGGATGTGATTGAGTGATAAAGTTGAAGATTCTGGTCAGGCAATATATATGGTTGGTTGCATAGTGCTGCCCAAAGGAAACCTTTATGATTACATATTCGTATGGTACCCTATTCCTTTGGCTTAAGGGGTCCCTCTCAGTTTTTTATAAATAATCACTCGTCGGTGTCAGTGTTGCAATTTCCCTCTGTGGCAGCTGAAACAGCAGTTCCAGATGCAGGAGGACAGAAGAAATTATGTCTTTGTGTCCCTGAGACTTCAGAACAGGAGGCAAGCTCTACACCTAGACCTTTGAGATCTTCTTCAAGCTGGATACACAGCAAAGTCTTTGTCCTCTCTTTGGAAGAAACAGCCTCTGCAGGCCAACCCCAGACAGCACACAGCAAAGGGGCAGTACTTCTCCTTCAGTTTTCCCAGCTCTTCTCCTTGGCAGAGATTCCTTTTGAGTCCAGAAGTATTCTAAAGTTCTGGGGTCTCTGCCCCAATATTTATACAGCAGTTGCTCTTTGTTTTCCTGTGGCAGACAGGCTCTGTGTTCAGTCAAAACCAGTTCTGTCCTATCTGGTCCAGCTTCCCGGCAGGAGGTAGAGACAGTATTGTGTAAGGCAGACCAGGCCCGTTCAGGTGTAACACAATCTCTACCCCATACTCTAAACGCAGCCAAGCCCAACTCATCCAGGAGAGCTGGACCCACCTCAATCACCCAGTGACTGTCTATAGTGAATGCATATCCCAGCCCCTGTCACTCCAAAGCTAGACAGTCAATCCACAAACCAGCAGAGGCACACAGGATGGCTAAGCAAGAAAATACACACTTTCTAAAAGGGGTATTTTCAAACACACAATATAAAAATCATCTTTACTATTGGGTGCATTTTTATATTCTGATCTCAGGCATACTAAACTCCATCTTTCCATCTTGTCCCAATGGGAAGGCAGTTATAAATAAACTCCCATTTTATCCTAGGGGACAGTTAGCCTTTCCATAGTGAAAAACAAACTACACTATATATCAGTATCAGGACGTCACACACATCAGTAAATATCCAACCTTTCACACACAGTGCACCTTGCCCACAGGGGTACCTTGGGCCTACCTTAGAGGTGATTCACATGTAATAAAAGGGAAGGTTAAGGCCTGGCACGTGGGTGCACTTGCCACTTCGACATGGCAGTAGAGACTGAGCACAGACACTGCAGTGGCAGGTCAGAGACCCCTTTGAAAGGCTGCTTGTGTGGGTGACGCAATCAGTGCTGCAGGCCCACTAGCAGCATTTGACTGACAGGCCCTGGACACACACAGTGCACTGTACTAGGGACTTAGTAGTAAGTCAAACAACCAGTCATGGAAACACCAATCCATATTCACAATTTACAGAGGAAGCACTTGCACTTTGGCAGTGATCAGCAGTGGCAAAGTGCCTGAAGCATCTAAACCAGCAAAAACGAAATTCAGCACACAGCAAAAATTCAGGCGGCAGAATCAAAAAGACAGGGGAAAATCATGCCAAGGATGCCAGGTCTAACACCCCTCATCCCAAGGGGCTGGTCTAACAAAACTGCCTGGGCTGCTTTGTGTTTTCAGTCCAGCCCTGACTTCCTGTATGCGTAGCTAAAACAAACAGGATGCATACGCCAAATTAGCTGATGTAAGTAGTACTGAGCTAGATGTTTTCTAGTAAAGTTTTCCAATTCCCCATATGAATGCAATCATAAATGGGGTATACATTGAATGGTTACACCTAAATACACACTACCAAGTCACATGTAGATTGCAGGAGAACACTGTAGGCAAAGAGATATTTACAATATAGACAGTGTTTAACCAGAGATACCTACACCAGTGTGAAAACTATTGAACCGTAAGAAGAACTACATCTAGATAACTTGAATGACAGGCGTGCAAGACAGTTCCTCTTAAACACTATTCTATGTACAGTGATATAGTTTTGTGAGGGAAATGATCCTTTACATGTTAAAGGTGCATGAACGTTCTATTGTGCATGGCTCCCTCAAGAAGTGGGGAGGATAAAAAGCCTGTCAACCATTTTCATACAGATAGGCTTGAGTCAAAAAATATAATAGAATTCTGCTTGATAAGGATTTGAAAAGTGGGTGTATTTATTAGATAAGCTAAATATATTTATAGGTTCTAGTCCGGAAGGTGATTCTCGTCCTACTACTGGTGGCCCACCTCCATTCAGCACCAATGTCCGCTATTAACTGGCTTAAATTGTCTTTTTTTTAAAAATTATTACTAGAGTACCTTCCAGATTTTTAAGCAACGGATAGTCAGCCACAGGGGACAGAAAAAGAGAGCCCAATTGAGCCTCCTATTAACACATGTCAAGTCCTTGCGGATGCTGAACCACAACATGACATACCCACTGAAAAGAATGGAGTTTTGGCACCTATTTCAAAGTTCTGGGTTTGCTCTCAAGTTTCATGGTATAGCAGCAGCATGTTAACTCTGGTGGCTAATGCACTTGCTGGAGAGATATAATTGCATTTTATTTTATGTTTACAGGTTAGCAGCATCATAAAATAGCACAGACGGTAAATATGCTTGTTTCAGAGCATAATGAGTATGCTACAGATTAGTATATTATATAGGATAGCAGAGTGGGCTAATTCTTCAGTTGCAGAGATCCTACTGTTACTAGTTGCTAAATCAATACGTTACTTGCCTTCAGTAAAGCTCTTTCTAGTAAATACTGTGCCTAACCACAGATTTCTCATCTTTGAACCCTCCTAGGCACTGAACTCGATCCGGAAAATGTCTACAACAGCTCCTGCAAGCCAGACGGTCCAGCCATCACATAACATGGATATGTTATTCCACTTTTGTAAGTGTTGATAAGGAGTTGGTTGTGGGCACCTCCCCTGTGTGTGACGTCCGTTTATCAACAGATAATTTCAATGCCTGTCAAATGAACATGTTCTCAGTGAGCAAAGTCTAACCTGGGACCTCATAACCTAATCCTTAGAAGGTGGAGATGGACAGGCAGTTTGGAATCTGTGGATAATGACAGTATCCATCAGAAATTGCATCATCGGGTAAGCAGCTTATTCTTCCGATGGATACTTCAACATGCATATTCCACACCTTCTGAATCTCGAACCAAAGTATTACCCTCTCAAAGGTGGTGGATCGAGGAGTGGACTTTACATCGGTACAACCGAGTAAGCAAAATGACCCTCCCTGCAGACCTGAGAGTCAATACACCAATACATCGTGAAGGTATGGATGAACACCCATGTAGCAGCTTGGCAGATGTCCAACACCTCACCTCCTCTATCCGGGGCCTTGGACACAGCCTCGTCCCTGGTGGAATGATCTCAAAGACCCCCAGGAGGCTAGACCTGTTCAGAGCATAGCACAGCTTAACACAGAACAATCCATTTTGATACCATTGGTTTCTGGATAGACTTGCTTTTCTTTGACCCAGCAAACTTGGCAAAGAGTTCATAATCTCCCCACTTCTCCTTTGGTCTATTAATGTAGAAACTACGGGCCCCATTAGGATCCAACCAGTGTAGCTGTGTCGGCTATCCTCCTCTTTAGGATAGCACCGCAGTTTAGAACCAGTTTTATGCAAATCTATACTCTGCTCCAATGGCAACCGTACAGCCCGAACTGCCAAGCCAGGACCTCCCTGAACCGGAACACCAGCATCCCAGGACTGGTTTTGCCATAGTTAGGGCTCATCAACCAGGTACACCTTGCCTTCTGTGACACAGTTTGCACAGAACCCAAGTCTGGGCACACGCCAGTCTCACTTAGGATTACAAACTAAAGTGTACAAAAAAAGTGATGGATGGAATGCTTCAATTAATCTCCATCCCCTGTTAATTACTGGGGCCGCAATCCAATCCATTGTTTTTTTGCACACCATACCACCTCAGTTTGAACCCAGCTATTTGCAAATCAGCCTCGACCCTGCTCCAATGCGACCAGTCCAGCCCGAATGCCATGGCAGTTTGGGCAGCTTTGGTATTTGCTAACCCCGGGATCGAAAAGCTTTGGGCCCCTGCACCTAATTAATTCATTCACATTTCGGACAGGTCAGTCCGTGTGCCCAGCGCCCCTTCACAGCGCTCTGAACGCCATTAAAATATCCAGACATCAGCCTGGCTGCAGGCGTAGGGTAAAAATAAACAATATGCATAAAAGTCCTAAAATGAAAATACACAACAAAAAATGCCAGTTAAATAACCACCTTTTAGACAAGCTCAGTATTGCGGGTCTTTTCTCAGTGTCTTATCCGAAACTTTAGGCCGATTTTCGCCTGCCCCTAAAATATCTCCATGACCCATCAGATCCAGACTCCTGGAGGCAAACCTGAGCACACAAATCCATAAGAACAAAAGAAAAGGGGCGGGTGGTTCGCGCTCTTATATATATTACATTCCTTCTTAGTGACCTGTAGCAGATACTGGGTGGCATGAGCAATATGCTTATGTTCTATATTTAAATTATAGCATAACATAAAAGCTAGGCCATATTTTAAAACACATTCATAGAACATAAAAGACCACGTTTCTCTTAAATTGAACCCAAAACCGGTTGAAATGTACAATGGACAGGCCAAATTATGATGTTGGAATGTTAGAACAAAAACTTACGTATGATGGGTCCCGTAGGCAATATCCAACTTGGCCTGAAGAATGGAAATAAAAAAGAAACTATTATTCAAAGTAGAACAGCGTGTTGTACAAGTGATAGCTGAGGATTTGCTTCCCTCTGCTGGTCAAAACAAAATGAAATAATTCGTGTAACACCAAACAATGCGGTTTTACATTGTATGTACAAAATGTTTAGCAGAAAGGGAATCCATAGCAAGCAGACTTTAGAGATTAGTGGGAAGGTAGGGGAGAAGAAATTTGATGGGGAGGGGAGGCCTGGTTGGGAAGTGAAGTGGGGTGAGCTATAAGAAATGTTTGAGGTAATGAGCTGCGTGTCATTAAGGAGCAGGCAGGGCCTGGCTCCAGGATTTTTTTTTAAATCTGTGATGGTCATAAAGATGCATGGTTAGGCCATGAAAACCGCACATACATACATACATACATGTAGAGAGAGTTCTGGTGCTTTTATTGCACAACATGCAATACTATACTAGAAAAACCGATAACTCGCAGATAAATATGAAATATA
The DNA here is from genome assembly GCF_964261635.1 of Lissotriton helveticus. NCBI lineage: Eukaryota > Metazoa > Chordata > Amphibia > Caudata > Salamandridae > Lissotriton > Lissotriton helveticus. The sequence goes on from NC_136070.1 coordinate 340,616,215, forward strand.
TTTAATTGTTGTCTGTGAAATTTTAATCTTATCATCATGATGGCATTTTCCAAACCACTCTGCAAAGCTTTAACTTTGTCAAGGCGAATAGGATTAACCGGCATGAAGAATCAAATTATATGCATCTAAATTATGCAGCAAACATACAATTTACGTAACAGTTTCTCTATTATTACTTTTACCCCTCCTTCCTCCAGAGAACAACATTTCGGCACATTTTGCAAATTGTGGCAAATGCAGTAAATCCATAATTATGTGGCAAACAGAAAGAATCTAGGCTTGAGTGGTAAATTCCGTTCCGCTTGCGGAATTTGCAGAATTTCGCATTCCGCGGAGAACGCAAAATTCCCCAAAATTCTGCATTCAGCGACTTCGCGAATTTTTTTGCTTGTTCGCGTTCTCAAAATGCGTGTTCACGAGCTATTTCTCCCCGAGCACGCAAACAGAAATAGCGAACCAGAAAAAAGCATTGCGAACAAGCAATTCTGCGTGTTCATGGAAGTTCTGCATGTTCGCGGAGATTTTTTACCGTTTCGCTGAGATTTGCGTAACGCGATTACTCAAATTCCGCCCACCCCTAGAAGAATCACCTAAATCCAATTTTAATTACCATTGCTGTTAGTTTTTTTAAAAGAATAATGTATTCAAGAAATGTAAACAAAACCTACACAATTAATTCCCCTCAGTGCCATTGGTGGCAGCACTTAAAAGAAAACCGCTTTTTCAAGCCAACTACTCAAAAGTATACATGTAATACAAACAATACATAACAGTACCAGATGTTATATGGTCCTGTATTGCCATCCTATGGTTCTAACGACAATTACAAACCGCTCAATTTCCGGCCTTTTGATTTATGACACCTTAAAGGCAATATTAGATCATATTACAAATGTACCTGCCATGTATCGTATATAGGTATTATAATCTATTGTGGGCTGAACATTTAAAACATTTTAATAAGGTTCCCAAATTTCGGCTACTAGAGCGGGGTGTACATTTGGTTACATAAACAAAGTTAGGTGATTCTTGATCCAGGATTTCATAGTTTATAGAACTAGGACAATTTTTAACGATATATAATTTATTGAGGTTTTCCAGTTTTTAAATTCATTCAAACAATTAGTATATTAAGATTACAAATGAAAAATGTGGAGTCTCTGCAAGATGTACATATTGAAGTTTCCACACACTTCTTCAGCGAATTGCTCAGCAAATAATGCAGGCAAAATGGAATATAAATCGCATGTACATTTGTAAGCGGTTTCATCAAAGAAATATTCATTGCAGTATACATTTTTGAGTTCTCGTAATGAGACAGCTCTATGGTAAAATACTACCAACTTCACTTGACTAGCTCTACTTACTTAGCTAAGTCCATTATATTCCTCCGATAATCTTCTAAAAAGTTTTCAAATTTCTTGAAATATACCCCACCTATATACACACCAGTCAACCTGATGTCATACACTAGACCATATTGTGGGGCCCATTCCTCAATATCTGTTGGGGATGGGCTGCCCCATTATTGTGCTATATCTCCCCTTGCAAGAGAACCCAAGCCTGCTATCAACTTACTTTCAGTATTTCACTATTATCAAGCAACTTCTAAGTGTGTGGGTGGTATCCTTTAGCCCACATCCACATGACCACATTTTATTATTAGTTCATCCAAATTTTCATAGTTGAACACTGGAGTAATAAGTTCTGGGAAATAATCAACTGGACTTAGGAAACCAGATCTTGCTAACAACTCTCTGGCTTTATGCAAATGATCCCCTCAACCCAATTTTCTATTGGGTCTATTTTGCTCCATCAAGCTTTTAGGCCACCCAAGTCTTTTTGTCTGAGATATTGCTTTTTTTTGGCCATTCTGGCCTTTGGAAACCTTACCTTGAGTGGGGAGACTTTCAGCAACCCCATTTAATGGGAGAAGTAACAACAGCTTTTAACTAAAAGTATTTAGATGTCTGGGTGCTTTGTAACTGGTACTGGGCAAGTACGATGTGAACTGACCATAAAACAAGCTTTAATTCATTCAGGAAAACAATCTTGTTGTGCCCTATACTTAACAAACATAGAAAGCAAATATATATGCTCAGAATAGACAACACTATACTGTGCCCTTTGTAGCTCTGTTTACCCACTCGTTTAATACAAAGATTTCAACTGAAGTTAAGGGTAGAATGGGTGCACACAGCAAACCTTCAAACCTGTATCTCCAAGCTACTGTAATACATCAGTTAGGGTGCTGTAAAAACATAATTGTGCTACAACAATGCATTCCAAATTCTGAATGTACATCAAAGTTATACAATGCAAATTCCTCTGTAATTTAGAAATAACTGAAATATTTTTGTAGTGTTACAATGCCTTTTCTTTTCACAAAGGACCTCAACTATGTTTCAGTTTTGATAAGATGTTGTTCCCTATGTTCTTTTTCTTCCATACATCTTGTAATCTGCAGCAGCTGTAACGTTAACATCTATTGGAACTTTGTTTTTCTATCTTGAAATAAATATAGATCCACTGGTCTTTAAAGTGAAATCTGCTATCTCATACTTTGCCACATGTGGCCCTATTAGTCCACCAAAAGGCATCCATTTTATTTGCCTTATAAGATTGAAATCCTGGGATAAACCTGCTGGGGTTCGCAAACGTGTCTTGCCAGTTACACATAGTTCCCCGCACAAGGAACCATTCTATCACTTGTAACCATTTACATACATATGAATATGGTGTGAATCAATGTAATGATGCATTGAATGTTCTTTCACTAAGCTCATAACAGGATGAAACATATGCTTTGTTAACTTTTCCCATTGATTTGTTTTTCACGTAATGCTGCAAGTGAAGAATGGTCTCACAGGACGAAGAAAATAAAACAAACACTAAGTAATTCTATATCCTAAATGTATGCACATTTCCATTAGCGTTCTAGAAAATGGAAAATCATTTGCAGAGGGTTTATGATATAACACTGTTTTCAACAGCTCAGTACCTTGTGATGGAAGCCTGCAACCTCTTTTGTGTGAGAGTTCAGGATATCAGTGCTTCTCACTATCTATTACCTGGTCAGACCACCTCCTATTAAAATTCACCATCCCCAACTCAGCCACAGCCCCTCAAGCTAAAACAGTGCAGAGGGACCCAAACTACAGGGCGTTCCATAAAGCATCCATCCCAAAGTTAGTGGATGCCCTTGTCCATTCTTCTCCAGAGCTATCGGGAAAACTCTTAGTAGACTCATGGCTCCGTGCCAACTTTGATGTAGCTGTACCTGTTGCTACTGGCTCCTCCAAGCGGTCCACCCCTCTTTGGTTTAACGATTCCCTCAGATCCAGCAAAAAGAACTGCAGAAAAATGGAGCGAAAATGGAGCAAATACTATCGGCCTGAAGACAGGAAAGCGTAGAAGGATACCATTCTCGTGAAGGCTGCCGAGAAAAATTTCTTTCAGATCAAGATAGAAAATGCCCAAAATAAGAGTAAGGAAATCTTCAGCATAGTTAAATCCTTCACCTCCCCGAATGCCAGCAAGAAGGAAGTGCCGTGCACAGAGGAATGGCCTAAGCAGATGGCCCAATTCTTCCATATTAGGATTTCTGTTACCCAACAAGCTTTCACTAGCATCTCAGAGGAAGAACTGACCTTTTACCACAGGGCAAACAGTAAATTTAACTTTTGGGAACCCCCTTCTTTACTAGCCTTCCCTGAGCTTCACCTGGAAGAGGCACTCGCTCTTCTCCGAAGCATAAAGTCTGGCTCTCCTAACGACCTGTGCCCAGCAAATATCCCTAACCTATTAGCACCCAGCATAAACCCCACGGGAAACCGGCTTTTTAATGCATCCCTCTCCTCAGGAAATATGCCGAAATTATGGAAGCAAGTAAAGATTCTTCCACTTATTAAGAAGGCAAACGCGGAACAGACAGACCCCGCCAACTACAGGCCCATCTCCCTTCTTCCTGCCCTCTCTAAAGTACTAGAGACATGTAAACAAGCCCTCCAAAAACACATTGAAGATTGGAAGGTTTTTCATGCGTCCCAATCCTGTTTCAGGGCCAACTACAGTACAGAGTCTGCTCTGCTGTAAGTGACTGAATTCATCAAGGGTAAGCTGGACCAGGGAGGTAAGGCTATTTTAATATTACTCGATTTATCGGTGGGCTTCGGTACGGTCCCTCATGAGAGGCTCTTGAATAGACTTGCTGACATCAGCCTGAGGGAGACCGCCCTAACATGGATATCCTCCTTCCTGTGAAACAGATCCCAGGATATCTGGCTTCCCCCTTTCTCATCCTCTGTTCCGGCCATTAATGTGTGTGTCCCTCAGGAATTTATTTTCAGCCCAACCCTTTTTAACATATATCTCCCCTCGCACTTCTTGTGGAGGAAGTGGGTACAAAAATTGTCTCTTACACTGATGACACTCAGCTGCTTTTTACATACGACAAAGGAATGGAATTTGACAGGGCAATGATTAGGTCTTGCCTCACAAAGGTTTTTAATTGGCGTAAGATAAATCAGCTAAAGTGTAACCCTGACAAAACAGAAGTCGTCTTCTTTGGACAACCTGAAATGCTCGACTGGAGCTCTTGGTGCACAAAAGATCTGCCGCCCACTGCAAAGGAGAAAGTAAAAAACTTACAGCCAGATTCATCATTCTCCCGTTTTGCGAGCCCCTAATAGCGATTCATAAGGAATCGCTATTAAGGACTTGCAAAACGGGAATCATGTAGGAATTGCAAAAAATATTGCGATTCCTACATGTTCCTTATTTGCGATTAGCAAATTGCTAATCGCAAATAAGGAATAACTCCCCATGCATTCCTATGGGCCTACAGGCCCATAGGAATGCATGGGGAGTTATTCCTTATTTGCGATTAGCAATTAGCTAATCGCAAATAAGGATGCGATTTCAAGGGTGCAGGGGTGTCCCAAGGACACCCTGTAGCACCCCTGAAATGTAATCTACATTGGTGTTGCACACACACATGTCCAAAGGACATGTGTGTGTGTAACATGCAACTTAGAAAAATGCATTTAAATGCATTTTTCTAAGTTTTTGCTATTTACCACGAGGTCTGACCTCTCGGTAAATAGCGGCCCAAAATTGCAATTTCGCAATTTTAAAATGATTCATGAATTGCATTTAAGGAATCTCAAATAGAGATTCCTTAAATGCAATTCTTCGCAAATGTGCGAATTCTTTAATAGAGAATTTTGCATTTGGGATGATGAATCCCAAATGCAAAAATTGCACTCGCAAAAGGCAAGATTCTGAGAATCTTGTCCTTTGCAAGTGCAATGTAGCTTGATGAATCAGGCTGTAAGTAATTGTAATAAATAACGCAATTTCCATGCGCTCTCAGATCCAACATTTAACTGGCGCTTGCTTTGGCATACTCTGCATGTTAAAAAAAACTCCTGCCGCTGCTACCGCTTGACAGCATAAAGACTGTCGTGCAGGCACTGGTGACGTCAACAGTTTGTACCTCGGGCTTCCCAAACCTCTTTTTCAGCACCTACAAGAAGTACAAAACGCGTCAGCCAGAGCCATCCTGAGGTCCAAACCCGAATCAAGTATGACCCTCATTCTAAAGTCTCTACATTGGCTACGCAAAAAAGGAACGGATTGACTTCAAGGCGATGATCATCTTCTTTAAAGCTTTCTATGGCTTAGGTGCCGGCTACCTGAATAAGTGCGTCCATCGCTACACTCGATCCTTAAGATCTACAAATGCTAACCTGGCCATCATGCCCAAAGTACGTCTTGCTCGCACAGGAGGCAGATCCTTCGGCTTTCTAGGCGCTAAGTTATGGAACAGCCTCCCTGAACCTCAGACCAACCGCAGGCCTACTATCCTTCAGGAAGAACCTTAAAACCTGGCTTTTTAAAAACCAGTTTGGTCTCTTTTTCTCACGTTTCTTTACGCTGTCACATGCAAGGACACTCTAGTTTGATTAGCTGTGCGCTATATCAAATACACTATTTCATTTCATTTGAGCATTGGAGCAGCTACTGTCCCTGCTGACTTCACACCTCTCCCCAGGCCTGAAACTAGCCTATGGCATTGCATTAAGGTGGAAAACTCTGTGCCTGGGGGTAGGGAGTACTGATGCAGTTAGTTATAAGGATGAGTATTGTCTAATGGAGGAGGATAGAGCACATATTAATACTGTGTCATTAGGAGGATTGGGAAATACTTTGCACAACAGGTAATCAGAGGGAGTGGTGCGTTACTGTGGAAGGTCAGTTTTAGGGTGGTTAATAAGGTCAGGACCGACAAAATGGTGGGAGAAGCAAAAGTCAGATGGCAAGAAATTCCCTGGAGTGTGGATGCACAGGCAGGATACTGGAGACCGACTTGAGGCGAGCAGTGATAGATACTAGGGACATGACAGGATGTGCAGGGATCCTGGAAGGATATAAGTACTCTCGACAGAAGAGTGTGGTCTCCCTTTCTGTACAATAACTGTACGAGGAAGGACACCCAATGTGTATAGTTTTATGTTATTTCTCCCCACAGTTCCAGTTGTGTATCTTACTGAGAGTGTGAAATGGGAATGAGTAGGTGGTACTCTGGTTAAGTCCCTGTGGCAGCGTCTTTTAAGACAAGAATCGTAAACGGGCCCAATTAAGCCCAGCAGTTTATGAGTAAGAATGATGTAAGAAGCTATATATGAGATAAGTACGCCCGTCATGCATTATAAGGATATGGCAAGTCACTAAGGCGATCCATGGCAGTTTAGAGGAAGGAGGCCAAAGGTGCAGTTCTTTATAAGGTCAAGGAGCTCCACGTTATTTTGTTCCTTATAACACACTGTCACGCGATCACCCATCCCTCACACCCCTTAAATCCTTGGGTCTTGCTCCTTCTTAGTGACGCGATATTATGTTTGCAGACATGGCGAATGACAGTGTAATCTACAGTAATTTGTTGCAAAAATACATTAAAGTCTGTTTAATGTAAATCAGATTAAAAAGGCGGTACCTCAGAATGAGTAGTAACATGCAGAGGTATTTTTTTCTTTCCTGTAATTAATTAGAGCACACAAACAGATCATATGAATGAAAACTGTTTCAAGTGCAGGAGCAATAATGTTCAGGGATCTGCCTTTCACCTTGGCCACTGGCTCGGACAGCAGACATTATGACGTCACATAGCAAAAGTAATACGTTTAGGTTCTACATCATTTTCCTATTACAGGTGACTTGAGACGTCACAACTCAATTGTAATAAGAAAATTAGAAACCGGTTTTAATACTGGGATTGCAGGCTTCCGTGTCTTGTAGAGTTAATAAAGATGAGAGATGTGCTGCTCACAGATGTGTGAGCACGATTTGCTAGAACTCGTAAGTAGGTTTGATGTGTTACCTGGGGCTCTGGAGCAGGGATTACTACAAGCACTAATAGAAGGTGATGCGTTATTCAGGGGAAGGTGAGACAGTACATTTTATGTGGAAGAATGAAGTATAGTTTTATATCACAGCTATTTAAATTCCATCCCTGTCATATTACTTCTCAGGGGTCTCATTGATGCAACTCAGCAGATCCTGCGGATTGTGCTTGGTAAAGGCATTGCATGGTAATGCCTGCACTGGAAAGGCTGTCTCCCATCAGAATGATAGTACTTGTGGCTTAGGACTGTGATACTTGGTTGTAGGGCAGTAGTGGGCTTGTGCGGGTGCATGACACAACTGTGCAGCAACTTATGGTTGTGTGCAACCCTGCTTGATCATTAGGACTACCTAGACAAAATCAGTATAGAGCTCTCTGCACCAGAACACCGTCCCAAAATGTTTTTTTGCACCTGTACCACATTTAGATAAGGCTCTCTGCATGTGTACACTATTTCGAGAAGATTGTCTAAACTTATCAGAAAGCAAAGTCAAATGTGTGGGCACCAGTATTAAAAGCCCCCAGGCTCAAAACTCTTTGACTAGGAAAAATGATGAGTTATTGGGTGTGTTCCTCTTTTGTGATAGTTTGAACCTAGCTTTTTTCCAAGTCTCTTATCTCTCACGTTCTTGAAGGAATCTTCAACTTCTGATTCCTCCTGTAAATGTTTGATATCTGAGTCTTTTGTGCCTCTCATAATCAGCTGTTTGAGAAGAGTAGTTTGCAAGGTACCCTTCCTCTTTCGACAACTCCTCTTTCCGGATTATCGCAGGAAAAAGGGTTATGCGCCAAGCTGTAATTTCTCTATCCTCGACTTCACTTGCCTCCATCATCTAGTATCCATCCCAAAAACAAAGTTAGTTAATTAAGAGGAGAAATTCAATTTACAGAAATCGCATTATCAGTCTTCGCCAGTGAGCAAAGTTACTGCCTTCATTTTCACTTGTTGGCAAGAATATATGTTAGATTCTAAGTAACTCCTTGATATTTAAAATCCTACGTGTGCAAGGATGAGCTATACAAACCCATGTTTGCCTTTGGAGTTCCAGTGGATCAAGTTTTCGGTCAAAAACAGAGAAGAGGAGGCCTCAGGAGAAGTGAGATGGCCTTTTAAAAGATCTTCAAATGATCAAGACACATGCAGGAGCTTCACGTTGGAGGATTATTAACAACACCTCATCCATCAGCAGCCGATCAGCAACTGCCAGATGAGACACAGGACAAAATACATTCCAAGTTCTATGTTCTATAGAACTTCCATAACAGAGATGTCATGAAGGAAGACACCACACCTTTGGTGCCTCAAAATGCTGGACAGCACAATGCCATCTATGAAATACAAAACTCACCCATTCATCTCCTAGATGCCTGGCACAGAGGGTGTGCTCTTGGCGGCAAATACCTCTTCACGACTACCAGTCGGCCTATGAACGACGCTGTATCGGCCTATGAACGACGCTGTAGCACCAAATCTCCACATTTCAAGCAGTAGACGATGCCCTAGCCACCCCCAACAGCTGAGCACATTGCCTCTTCATCCTATTTAATAGTTTTTAACGCCATTGATTATAAAGCACATATGAAAGCTTTCATACAATGGATGCGAAGCGAGAGGACAATACTAGATTGTTTTGTTTTCTTGCGTGTCCGACAAAGAACAATTCCTGAGTTGGAAATCCTTAGGATCTTGGCACTATTTAGCTCCGGCTGGAACCAATAAATCATATGCTTCTTCCCGGGCCTAGGGAATGTCTTGAAAGCAAACAAATCGGACTTACACATACAGGCTGAAAGCAATAATGAATTAGCTTGGAGGGGAGGCTTCTTTTGTGGATTTCTTTTGACCTTACGTTGGTCAGAAATAGAAAAAGGGGCACTTTTCCTGTTAAATGGAAGTGCTTTAAAATGTAATGTGAGATAAACATAAATGTCCCCTCTTGGACTACTGGAGGGTGAGAAGGAGAGATGATGTCTACGATAGAACATCGAAGACATTTTACAGTGTCAATTGTGACTGTAGTTCATCAAACATACTCCGGGCTAAACACACAAACTGCAAAAGAATACAAAATTGATTTGCACTGCTGGGAATTTTTGCAAGGGAATTACTGATGCTTCAAACCAAATTTCCTCCTCTTAGGAAATTCAAATGTTTCGGGAAAATTTGGTCGGGTCCCCAGTATACCGGTGCACTCAGAGCAGCAAAATGATTTGCCAAGAGCTTGAAAGGTTCTGGTACAAGAACTACGATCCTGTTAGCAAGACTAATTACAGCCATTCGATCAAGCATCTTAAAATGATAGTAAAAAACACCGCACAGAGCTGGATGCTAGGTCTATCGCTTCAGCCAATGACAGCACAAAAGACGAATGTAGGGTAGCGAGGGAACTAAGTAATCCACATTCCTGCTCTACCCACATTATAATTTCATTAGAACTGAGCGAATCCTTGGTTTTTTATTTTTCCTCAAAGCTATTTATGATAATTGTGTTGTAGTTTACTTTATGGACTCATTAACCATTGCTCTGATTATTAAGTCCGCCTTTCATTTAGACCCTCCTCCTGCAAAAATATTTCATCTGGTCATGGAAATAGTGCCTTCATTTTGCACAATGCCTTATTTTCGAGGGCTATGGCCTCCATGACTGGAAATGAGCGATAGTGATTCCACTGCTAAAGAAATCTTCTGCAGATCTGTCTGTCCCTAGCAAGTTCCAGCCATATCTCTGTTACTTTTTAAGTCTACATTGGCCGAGAAAAAGGTCAATAGACAACTGTCCACTTTTAATAATAATTCTTCTATCCGTAACAATGCTCATGCTGGATGCCGCGCAATTCACGCCTAGGTGGTTGCTATTGTAGCAGTCATGGACCAGCTACAGATGATTCAGGATAAGAGAGGTGTCACTACTATCATCTGTTTAGATTTATTGGCAGCTTTTGACACAGTGTCCCACTCTATTCTTTCTTCCCATCTCCAGGAGCTTGGATTTGATAGCAAGGTTCTTGGTTGGACTGAATCACTTCTGCACAGCCGTGTACAGGCACTTTCCAACCCTTATTACACTAAGTCCTTTTGCAAATATGACGGTGGTAATCCTCAACACTCTTCATTAAGCACCATGCTGTTTAACATATATGTCACACCACCGGTGAAGGTCATTACGCTTTTCAATCTGTAGGTCATGCCCTATACAGATTTCAATCATATTATTGTGAGGTTGGGAGGAGCTGTTTAGGTTTCAGTCTAATCTTTGTTCATGTGTATCAAAACCCAACTCAGACAAAATGGAGGTCATTATTCTAGGAGATTCTTTATCATTCTTTTCTCACTACTGGTGGTCGTAATCTTTAGTCTCATCCATGCACAGCTGCACTAGCTATAGTACGCAATCTAGGGTTCATCTTCGACAACAACTACAACGGTTTGACCCAAATTGCAGAACCCACTTCTTTATGTATTTTTTTTAATTTAGACTTTTAAAGAAAATATTTTCACTTTTACCTTGGGATACTGATACTTGGTTTATGGTCTTTCGGGAAATTGACTACTGTTATTCACTTTAGTTTACTCTCCTTAAGTGTAAGCTTCAGAAACAACAACTTATTCCAAATTTGGCAGCCAGACTCTTACTGGGTCTCCCTCCATGGGGTTCTATCTCTCACCATTGCAAATAGCTTTACTGGTTACTGTTTAAATTCTGATCTCCCTGCATCTGCCACAAAGTCATCAATGGCCATAGTCCTTTTTTTTAATTAAAAAAAACCACCTTTTTATTAAGCTTACGGAAAACAATACATTTACACCACAAGTAGTCACGCATGCAGGTAAGTTGTGAACAAACTGCAGTGCTGCTGTTAATGATCTCACTCCCTACCTCCCAGTCCATCCCCTGCCCCCATGCGCCAGGGGGGGTGCCGCCCCAAGGAATGGTGGCTTCAGTAACAACTGCAAAGGGGGCGGTACAGGAGCTTCCTCTCTGAACATTCCACTTGCCCTATGGCCACAGTCCTGATTTATTTGCAATTTAATCACCATATATCGGCCAGTCCGTACACTTTACTCTGCTGCAGTTTACCTGCTTATTCCCCTCAGAGTTTGTGGTCACAGAACTGGCAGGCGGTCCTTTGCAGCTAATAATACTTGAAACGCTCTGTTCTCGTTCATACATCTTATTCCTGACCACTTGACCTTTAGAAAATAGCAGATGACCTTTCCTTTCTCAGACTAACATTTTCAGCAGCCGGAATGTGCTATTTTCATATTTCAGCACCAGGATATATGTAATGATAGTCGTGTGCGGTGGTCTACAAAAATAATATGATGATTTTAAGCCTGATCAGCGACAGGTGTCAGAGCACCCGCATTATTACTAAGTGACAGTCAATCAGTGAATACGTTTATTGTGTGATTACTTAATATCATTACAATATAAAGTTAAATAAAAAAATATCGATCATGAATTAAAACGGAATCGAACTTTAAATTCGTAGCAGCGAGAAAGTGTGTACGCAGCTGATGCTGACTCTGTGATTAGCAAATTAGGATACAATATCACTATAGTTAATTTGCTGAGTCCCTAAAGAAGAGTGGTCCTTGCAGAGTGGGGCTCTGTTGTAGTGGAGCACGTCAAACTATTAGTCACTATCTCGGTGTGCCATTTTTTCTTTCAAGAGTGAACGTGCTTGGCAAATGAACTTGTCGCAATGTGCCATATTCTTCACTGTATCCAAGGTGTAGAGCTGGCAGATGGCATCCTGTGCTGTGCGTGTGCCCAGTAGAAGGAGAGTGGGTCTGAGGTAGATTCAGCAGGCTTGCCGCAGAGCCAGGAAACATAGGAGTATATGTGCCATGGATTCCCTTCGATAGTTGCATAGACTACACCTTATGATATCTAGAAGTGCTTGCTAAGTGAGTCTATCTTGCATAGCTCTTAATGACTCCCTCGTTGAGCCCTTAATTGTGGAGTATCATGTAGTGGCCATACAAATATTTATTTGTGCAAAAACATTTAACCACATATTTCAAATCTTCATGTAAGGCCTGCATTTGGGATGCCGGAAGACTCTCCCTGCTACTTTGACAGATGGAAAGTCATGTGCAGTGAAAAATAGTTAATTAGTGCAGACATGGCAACACAAGTTGGATGACAACGTTAGAGAAGTGAACGAGAGACATTTCACAGCAAAGTAAAGGACAAATGTCTTCAATATGTGACTGACTGTGCAAATAGCTCCTGTTAAAAATCAAATGCAGCCATTTCCAGGTGTTGTCTTAATTTTCTCCTTCATTAATGTGTATTTCAAAGAAAAAATGTGAGCCCAAAAAGCAGAGTAAATGAAATAATTATCACCTGGCAAAGACGAACATGTTCATATGGATGAGCGTCCTCATGTAGCCGCGCTTTGGATTCCCGCTTCTCTCCATGAACTATCAGTAAGGGTTTGTTCCTAAAGAGAAACACAAACCTAGGTCAAGTGACGTACATTTCACCGAATAAAAATCAAGATGGATCAGTTGATGTCTATGAATGGAAGCACCTATCCACTTCACTACCATGCACTTTAATCTATAGCTAATTTTTGGCAAATATGTTTCCCAATTGTTAGAATGAACCTGAAATGCCCAAAGTCCTCTTGAAGAAGCAGGGCTACCAAATACATGCTAAATACAGACTCAAAAATGAGATTTGGTGCTGGTGCCAATCTACAAGTGAATACAAAAATAATCTGTTTAGTTTTATCTTTCAATGTCTCACATGGGACAAAAAAAAAAAAGAGTTTACATTTCTCAAATCTTCTTGTAATTACCCATCGCCATAGGAGATAAGAGACAGAGAGAGATAGAGAGAAAACAGTTGATAGAGAGAGATAGAGAGAGAGACAGAGAGAGGATAGTGGACGGAGAGAGAGAGAGATAGAGAGAGGAGAAAGAGACAGTGCTCTCACTTGGAGACCAATATCCTCTCCCTGGATTGCATAATTGTTAGCAAGTGTGCTGTGTGACTCCACACGTTTGCGTAGGTGATTAAGTGCATGTGAGAGCAAGTGCACGTCAATCTGCATATAACTGTGCCAGACACCATAGGTACTTGAGACTGTGGGTATCGTGTCTGACTGTATTGCCTGTCTGTATGTCACGCCAAGACTACTGAGTGTCTCTGTGTACCTTATTAGGAGCCAGGCAGTCTGTGTCTATGCACTGCAAACCAGGTGTCAGCTCTGCTGTTATCTGCAATTGTACTGAAAGTGGAGTAATACAGGCCGGTGAGTTAAAAGAGTGAGTAAATCAAGGAAGAATGATGATTTCTTTATTATGAAATTTACAACGAAACCCTTGCTAGCCAAGAACCTATAACCTTAGTAAATACGTGTTAAGATAGATTAGGTGTTTTTTTGCCAATAAACACGGAGTGTGATTTATAACTTTGGTGAATGATTTTCACTATGCTCCACTGCAGCAATACCAGGGTATTCTATGGACTCAGCTTGGGCAGTGGCTAAAGCAGGACAATTCTCTGTTTTTTATTTATTTATTTTATTTATTTTTTGCACTTGTAATGCGCACAGATACCCACAAAGGGTTTCCCAGCGCCAGGGCTAAGAAATCGAAACACAGAGAGCAGCAGCTGTCAAAGACCACAATTATCTATTAAACAGCCAATTTTTAACGTTTTTCTTAAAACTAGCGAAGTTATCCTCTTTGCGTAAGGCTAAGGGGAGAGAGTTCCAAAGAACCGGTCCCAGATGGGAGAAAGATTTTCCCCCCATTCGGGCCAGTTTAAATCTGGGAACCACAAAAATTGCTCCATTTAAGGAACGGAGATTACGTACAGGAACATGGGGCCTGACCAATTTTTGCAGATACTTTGGTGCAGTTCCTGCCCTGATCTTGAACATGTAAGTCAAGGCCTTAAACCGGACCCGGTTCTCAACCTTCAGCCAATGTAGGTCTCTAAGGTGCTTCGAGATCCTTGCTGTCCTAGGGATCTTACACAACAACCTGGCTGCGGAGTTCTGGACCAGCTGTAGCCGCCTGGTTACGGCTAAATTGGAGCCCAGGTATAGAATGTTACCGTAGTCAAGCCTAGATGTAATTAGTGCATTGACTACGGTCTTCTGGGTATCCACAGGCAGCATCCAGATAATCTTCCGCAGCCATTTAAGGATCGTGAAGCAAGTACCAGCCACTTTATTAGCCTGCTGTTTCATCGATAAAGAGTCATCGATACACACCCCTAAATTTCTAACCTGGGTAGCCGGGGTGGGGAAAGCACCCAAAGATGGCGGCCAATGAAAGTCCTGCCACAGATCACGATTTTTCCCCAGGAGAAGAATCTCCGTCTTCTCCCCGTTGAGCTTCAGCTGGTTTGTTGACATCCAGCTGAAGACTTCCTGAAGACCTAGCTTCAGCACAGAGGGGGATGAAGACTCTGAATTGGTGAGGGAAAAGATAATCTGCGAATCGTCCGCATAGGTCATGAGTTCCAGACCTACCCGCTCTGCTAGATCGGCGAGGGGGCGGAGATACAGGTTGAAAAATAACGGACTTAAAACTGAGCCCTGAGGCACGCCGTGGGGTGACAAAAAAATGTCCGACTGGGCATGTGAGGACGAGATCTGAAACGTCCGGTTGCTCAAGTAAGATCTAATCCAGTCCAGCGCAGTCCCTCCGACACCATCCTCACTCAGCCTGGCAAGCAGTCTGTTGTGTGAGATGGTGTCGAAGGCTGCGCTCAGATCAAGCAGGACGAGAGCAACCGTTTGCCCGTCGTCCAAAAGTCCCCTGATCTTCTCCGTGACTCCCAGGAGGGCAGATTCAGTGGAATGGCCTGCCCTGAAACCCGACTGGGAATAATGGAGTAGGTTGTTATTCTCCGTGTACGATGAAAGTACACCATGGATGTGCTTCTCCAAGATTTTTGAGAAGGCAGGCAGCAGGGATATCGGGCGATAGTTTGCCAGCACCTCTGGATCAGCAGAAGGCTTCTTCAACAGAGGGCTGACCATGGCGTGCTTCCAGGACGCCGGGACGGTTGCCAGGTGAATGGAGGCATTGAGTGTCTCGGCAATAATCCCCAAAGCAACGTCATCCAATTGGCTCAGAATGTTGATTGGGAGGGGATCGCACGGAGAGCCCGATTTAATAGAAGTAGCCAAAGATTTTAGGGTGCCCAAGGAAATATATGGCCAGGAGTCAAGCCGATTTCCTGATGAGCTTTCTAGGGGAAAAACTTCCCTGTCATCCCTCATCAGGGGATTAATATTGGCAATAATAGTCTCGATCTTTTCCACAAAATACGTGGCAAGATCTTGACATTTTTGAGGGGTAAGGGGGCGTGCAGCCGCCATTGAGTTTGCTCCGGCTAAGTCTTTAACTGTATTAAAAAGGGTCCGTGCTTTGTTGGCAGCAGTATTAATGGTCTCTGTTACATAGGATGCCCTAGCTCTGGAGCAGGCCGTATGGTAGAGATTTCTGGCCTTACGGTACAATTCCTTTATTTGAGGATCATAGTGCTTGCGCCACTTCCTCTCAAGTCCCTTGCACTTGGTTTTTTCTAGTTTCAATTCTTCCGTATACCAGGGAGCCGGGGGCCGATGGACATTCCCTCTACACCTGGTAGCGGGCAGACAGATGTCAACTGCTCTCTCCAGCCAAGTGTGGGCTTCCAGCGCATTTGTTTCCATGTCATCACCCAAGACTGGAGGAGATGCCTGTAACGCATTCTGCAACTCGGTCGGATCTATCTTTTTCCAATTTCTCATGAAAATTGGGGGCCGAGCAGAGCCTGGCATCTTGAATTGTGTAAGAGTAATACTGAAGAGCGTTAAAAAATGGTCCGACCAACAAATAGGGTCAGTTTTTAGCCATTTCAGCTCCTGTATGTTGGAGATAATGGGGTCCAGCAAGTGCCCAGCTTTGTGCGTGGGGCCCTCATTTCTTAGGAACATATTCAGAGTATTAAAATCCTCCAAAAGGTTGATAGCTATACTATTGGATTTATCCTCAAAATGGAGATTTAAATCCCCCAGTATAGTCATGTTTTGGGCATTCAGAAAGTAAGGAGAAATGAAATTAACCAAATTCGCAGCCCAAACACTACTGTTTCCCGGGGGGCGGTAAATTAAAAAACCAGAAAACATAAAATTGGGGTTCAGTGAAATTTAAAAAAATGCTGCTTCGCATCCAGGAATGTTGACCATTTCAAAGTCGCAATTAAAATCTCTATTAAAGATCACAGCGATACCCCCTCCTACCTGTCTTTCTCTGTCTACTCTAACAATGGCATAGTTAGAGGGCAAGGCAGCGGCTACATCGGGACCTGCACCGTCATGTAGCCAGGTCTCCGTTAAAAATACCGCGCATGGTTTTTCTTCAGCTAAGAGGTGGTAGATGTCTGCTTTATGTTGGGGCAGTGATCTACAATTAACAGTATAAAAAGTAAAAGTGCGGGGATTTAAAACAGAGGCTTGAGTAGGTGACTTAGGCTTGTGTAGTACCTCTGGATAAGGTTGTACATTAGTTAGTGCAAAAGCACAATGAGGACATGCATGTGTACCCATTAAGGAAGGCTTTAAGACGGAACAGTTACTGTTGCTACTTGGGCGCAACGCCCGTAGCTGATCCGCTGTGATCCTACCTGTACCAGCGCTACGTGCCCCGTGACCCGGCCTAGCCCGGACGGGCACAGACGGGCTGGTCTTAGGCTCGTCTTTGGCGCAGTCAAAGGCGCCTACCCTGCGCGCCATCGCTGCGCGCTGGGGCCGCCGAGTGGCTAAATACTCTCCAGGAAGCGGAGGTCTAGAGCGCTAACCGCTCGACACTCCGTCAGGTGCCGCCCCTGTCCCGCCCTCGACAACCGCGATTGGCTGGAATGCCGGTTGCCTTAGAACTAGGCGGAAACAGTCCCCGGCTAGCAGATAGTGTCACTGGTGAGTGCAAGTATGTGCTCTTGTTAGTCAGAGTGAATATAAAAACCACATATACACAACATCAGTACAGACTGTTTTAAAAAGATAGCTTCAGCTCAATTTCACAGCACAATGTGTGTTTTAAAATAATTATCAGCCTCTGAAAGCAATTTGCATTCAAATGTTTTTCGTGCTCAGCGCCCAGCGGGGAGTAGCTGCCACCCACTCTTCTGCTGACAAACTGGAAACATACCTTTTCTCCCTTCAACAATGCATCCTGGCCTTTCAATTCCTCTTTGGGAGGATAGCAAGTTAAATATGTGAGAGAGCTCGTTAGAAAAAGGTCCCCCTAGGTTCATACATCGTACTGTCATCGGGACAACGGAGACAGACTTGCTGAGAATAAAAGCAGTCAATAATAAAGAAAATCCATTGGGTTTAAGGCAGGGGCTGTAGAAGTCTAGCTGCCAGCAACCATCATTGCAGTCTAGCCATCCAATCGAGGCACTCATCTTTTTCTCATTTAACATTTTTTATTGTTTTTTTTTCCCCTAGAAATTGGTGTCCTCTAACCTTGTCACCCTTTGGCGGCTGCCCGCGTCCACCTAATGGGCCTTTAGTTTTCGCCAGTGAGGAAATGGGTCGGGAGTGAAGCTAATTAAGGACCTGGTCCATTACATGGAATGTGTAAAGCAACCACTTGATGAAAGTACAGAAACCAAAGGTTGTAAAGGTGCCAAGACATGCAAGAGGAAATGTGATAGGCCTAAAATATATAAAGTTAGAAATAATGGTAACAATTTCAAATGTGAAGGGAGTGTAGATTCCATAAACATCTTAAATAACTTATGTACTAGTTCTGTCTGTAAACATTAAAGGAAATCTGGAAGACATTGAATGTATTGTGATAATATTGTGTCAGTATTAACTTGCATCTGTAGACATGTATCAACAGAAACTGGAAATATCAGATATTTTCATAAAAATGGACTATGTTCACTATTGAATTGAAACTTCACACACATTGTAGATGTTGAACTCCTCCTTGTTAGGTCGAGCTTGGGCAGCGCATGCTCTGCTGCAAGGCATGCAGTATTGGTGTATGGCTTTGAAGCCCCGCCCTCTCCCCGCTAATATTTTTAATTGGCTTGTATCATTGTCCTTGGTAAATGCACTGGCTTCCGAGTCGTTATTAGACTCGTTAGTGTCTCCTTGGTACCACCTTTGTATGCATTTGTTACCTCCCATATGACTGGACCTTTTACTTCTCTTGTTACACGGTCTGCTTTATCTTGGCTGTGAGAACTATTTTGTTTATTGATTTGTCCCTATTCCACCCAATACATCTCAGCACGCTTTTATTTTATTTACTAATGGAGGTCTGCTTTAACTATAACAGCTGCATTTCTTTGTTTATTTATTGCTTTGTTTGGTTACTAGTGCCCATGCAGTGCTTCACATCTATGGAGTCTGCGCCCCTTTCGTTAGACAAGCCACGTCTAAATTAAGGTTTACAGCCGCTATTAAGGTAAAAGCGTGGCATGGGCGATTTTATTAAAAAAACATCTGTTTGTCAACTTGAGAAACAGATGCTTTTTTTTGCCAAAGCACCCCATGGCGCGCTTTCATTTTAATGTCTCTTATTTCAACAAGGGGACCCAAACAGTTGGCTGAGGACCGTGGGTAGTTTATGTTTTAAAAGACAAAGGTCCTTAGCTTATCAGAATCAAATTTAAAAATAAAAATATAGGCCATAGTAGGAAACTATATTTGCCCTCTGTCCAGCCGGACAGGGTATTTATTTTAACAATTTTTTGAACAGTTACTTAGATAGTTTCTGGCACAGTCCTGTACCACATTCAAGAGAAGACAAAACAAAATATAAGGGGAAATATTTCACAGGCAAAGAGAGAGCAAAACTGGCCACTTTAGGATCGATTTTAAATTGACGTGTTTGCCAGGAAACACAACACACAACTAAAATATAACACAATGGTTAGGCTGTGAGCGTGCTACAGAAAGTCGACGTTTCGATCCCTTAAAGCTCTAGTTGCATGGGATCATCATCAGGACAGAAATGTGAAAACATTTGCCTGCCTGTAGTTATTAAACACCCGCCTGTTTAGGGAAAGAGATAGAGAGAAAAAGGGGAAAGAAAACAAGGTCATTGGCCAACTTATAAGTGAAACTCCAACAACTCAAACAATCCAATTGCTATGCACATTTTGTTTTCTCGGAATCGAATTGACGTGGTCTATTAAATGTTTGTGAAAACCAAGTGAGATTCTGTGACTTCGAAGGGACGGTTGCATATGTGCATGGTGATTGTGCGGTGATTCTATAGTGGCAAAACATAACGGAGAGCCAAGGGCTTATGACAATCAGTCAAAGCAGGTACATTCCTCATATTAAGAATTGGTACACCCGTCGAGAAATCGAGTGCAGTCATGCCGTGAGTGAAGTGAATGATATAGGATCAATGTAATCAATATAACTATCGGGGGCTCGGGAATAAAGCTTACCCCAGTGTTGGGCTCCTTAGATCCTGGGCACACGAATAGCTTTAGTCAATCGTTCGGAATCTTGTGGAAATTGGGGCATATTTCTATAGAAATAAATTAAAAATAATTGCCCCTTGATTATTGGATTATCAGCAAGAATTAAGCGGGGGGCGGTGGGACCGGGAATCGGCGGTTACCTGATTTATAGTGTAACGCTGTCCACACAGTTGCCAATGGGTTGTGACATCAGTTTGGTCACCGAGGTTTTCTAGAAAAACCGAAAATGGACGGGAATTATTTTCTGCGTGAGAACGCTTTTACGTGACTAACTGGGGAGGCAGAAGTCAACTAGGATGGTTACCTGATAATAATTACTTTGTCCAGACAGGGGTTGGCTGCCCGGTACAGGGTCGGGGTTCAGTGCTGATTCTGGTGAAGAAAGAGTAAAGGGACGGGTCATGTTCAAGTCGCAAGGTTGCGGGGATTCTCATAATGCTGCATTGCGGGGGTTCGGGGCTCTTACCTGTAAGAGTGCGGTGACTCAGTTACAGTTGGGGTTCTTCGGGCGGGGGAGCGATGTCCTCTCCGTATCTGCCGAGATTGCAGTTCCGGTGATAGGGAAGCCGCGCAGTGAGTATTATGGCGGGTCTATGGACATAGAAAGCGGCCAATCCGTGGTGGCCATCTTGGAAGGGGTCTGTTTGAGCAAGCCTAAACGGCGGCCATTATGGAATGATAACGGGAAGGGGTAGCTCCATGGCGGCCATTATGGAATGATAAAACCGTTTAAACCTTAATTTGTGGAATAATAAGTTAGCTAGGTCAGAGGTGAGGGACTAGTACGCAAACTGTGTGATCCCTTATGTCACTGATTCTACACCTTAGCAGAACAATTTGACTCAAACATTGGTGTTTTATTATGCAGCTGTTAAAGGATATGACAGACAGTGGAGCCTTTAAATACGAATGCCCTTAATGGAACATACTTTCTCAGAGAACTACTTTATTAGTGTTAATCCTACTGGACCTCTCGACGGCCTTCGACACTGTCTCCCATGTCACCCTAAGCACAAGACTCCAGGAAAACGGTATCCGAGACAAGCCCTCAACTGGATCTGCTCCTTTCCCACTATACCTCCCGAAACCAACAGAGATCAGGTGTGGAGTACCCCAGGGCTCCGCCCTCAGCCTCACCCTCTTCAACATCTACATGGACAACCTTGCAGCCATTGTCAAGAACCATGGGCTCAACATCATCTCCTATGCCGATGACACCCAGCTGATCCTCTCCCTCACCAAAAAACTCACTGTCGCCAGGAACTACCACGAAGGAATGAAAGCCATTGCTGCCTGGATAAACGACAGCTGCCTGAAGCTCAACTCGGACAAGACAGAAGTCCTCATCCTGGGAGCCTCCCCCTCTGTTTGGAACGACTCCTGGTGTCCCTCCTCTTTCGGAAGCCCCTCGACTACCACAAGCCATGCACAAAACCTCAGCATCCTACTGAACTCCTCACTCACAATCGACCGCCAGATAAACACGGTCTCCTTGGCCTGCTTCAACACACTCCGCCTGTTTCGAAAGACTGTCAGATGGATCCCCTACGAATCCAGGAAGACAGTCACCCATGCCCTCAACAGCAGCAGACTCGATCACTGCAACGCACTCTATGCCAGCGTCACCCAGAAACTCCTCCGAAGACTCCAGAATGTTCAGAACACCGCAGCAAGACTAATCCTTAACATCCCCCGTCGCAGCCACATGACTCAGCACCTCCATGATCTTCACTGGATCCCAGTCGACAGAAGAATAACCTTCAAAAGCCTCACCCACGCATACAAGACCCTTCACAACATCCAACTCACATACCTGAATCATCACCTATCATTCCAAGTACCCAATAGACACCTCCGCTCTGCCCATCTTTCACTGGCTACCATCCCACGAATCCACAAGTCCAGAACCAGAGGAATTTCCTTCTCTTACCTCGCCTCCAAGATATGAAACACCCTGCCATCCACCACAGGAAACCACCCTCGCTGACGCAGTTCAGGAAAGACCTCAAGACCTGGATCTTCGGATTAACCCATCACTTAGGGTGATCTGCTGCACACCTCCACTCCCCGGAGTGCCTTGAGACCCTCACGGGTGAGTAGCTGTGCTTTACAAACCCTGCTTAATTGATTCAGTGAAATACAGTTTGAGGGTTATCTACTATGGCTCTGAACATCTCAATGACTGCTTTGTTCTAGACACTTAAATCTATTGGAATGTTACATGAAGACAATTTTTTTAAAGTGTTTCCCTTGTGGAACTGGTACATACAGGAAAGCTCCAAATACCTAATGACTTCAATGATAATGGCAACTTAAGAGCATTACCGAGTATTTGCAGACCTCTGTTTTTAGTCTAGGACGGACTAAAGGATGTAGTATAAATAATCAATGTGTTAATCAGTCTGAGGATTATAATGCAGCCTGAACATTTTCGTGTAAATGAAAACAGGTTTAACAAAATTGGGATCCAATGTTATCCCATGGTAGCAAACATCTCATGGCACACAGTTAAAACTGATAAGGGGTGGTGTTACTGTAGGGAATGGTAGATTACTGCCTTAATATTGTCTCACATTTTTACTGTACGTTAATAAGACGCTGATGTGATATTACCACATATACTAATAATTGTAAAGTTTATTATTATAACTTATGAAATAAGGATTGGTATAAATCAGCATAGAATTACCTGAACTCCTTTGGATACTGCTTCACCAGCCACTCGACATCTACACAATAGTTGAACTTTTTGGGAGAGTAAAAAAAGGATATTAGTATATGCTTTATTACATTTCAACTGACCCCAAAAATATATATATGTGTGTGTATACACCGAATTTCTATTTTTTGTAACCTTTACCCATCCATTCCCCTTATGTTGAAGTACATTCTAAACAATATATACATTTTCACAATGAAAGCAAATAAACTTAAGGAAACAGGGTAAACATTACAAATAAGGTATCATTCACATGTGGTCATAAAGAAAAAAACCTCCCCATTGCAAATTTGTTTTAAACTGAAGTTAATCCAGGGCCAATTGCTGTCCCGTTTGACTTTTTTAGAGTGAATAGGAAATGTAGGCAATGTTAACCTTTTACGCTTCTTAAGAATTGCCCTATTAGAAGTGGTACAGCTTATGCCATTCACATAAGTGGGAAATGTGACTTCTGCGCGAACTGTAGTAATAAGTCTAGAACAACACTGGTGGGCAGAACTTTTTGGGCTAACGAGAATGGAATGTGTTTCATCATGGACTTAGCTGGAAAATGCTATTGAGTTTGATTTTTACAGTATTGTCAAGAAACCAGGGGATTGTCTTAGGGAAACTAGTTATCACTCTGGCTCGAGAATGTAAAGCACTATGAGAGGCAACAGAAAAATGAAGGGGAAGAATGAAGCAATAGGAGGTCACAGGAGCAGGAAACCAAAAAAAAGTTTCACCCAGCATAGACCATTTATTACTCAAACAGATCAAAACTATTAAGAGCTGCCCGAGATTCCGTGTCCATGTTGGGCGGAGGGTGCGGGGGGGACGGGGAGGGGGAGGTTGCTGTAAATAAGTAAACCAACCATTATTTACAGACCAAATCAAAGTGATAGGATCAGGTGGAGAAACTGAACTTTCTCTCCCAGAATATCTTAAAAGACAACATTACACATCAGTCTGTGTAATACGAAGAGAGGAGACCGGACTGGGGTTCATAAAGAAGAGATGATAATATAGCACTGCTTTTGGCTTTGAATAGGGGCATATTCTCCAATACCAATTTTTACACAAATAACCTACCACTGGCTTAGTATGGCCTGGGCCCTAATAGGGTTGTTGAGGTTTCCAAGCAGATAAAATAGAACTGATAGGGGGGCTGAAGTGTTGGTGACTCCACAAACAAAGAGGCTATCTGTTTGCAGAAAAGGGAAACATCAAGCAAGTGTTTACAAAGTAACTGGTCAAGGGTTTGGAGGAGGGTGCAGTTACGGTACTATTTAAATCACATAAGACTTCGGTGTAGAGTAATGAAGTAATCAAAGAAAATGTTATGCCAAGTAATCACAAATATCCTTCCATATCCAGAACAGGCAGGTCTCCAGCAGGTGCACAAATCTTTCCTTTGTTCTTTAATTCTCTTCTGTAATGGGTCCTAACTGCCAGTACAACTCATGCATCATTCCACCATATACACACATTCCAAGCAAAAAAAAAGACAACAAGTAATTTGCTTTAGATAGTTTGAGTCTTACAAAAATAGTCAGTGGCCTGATGTATCAGGTAAATCCTGAAGGGCCCTGGAGAGGGACACAAACTCTAACAACTTCTTAAAATAAATCACTGCTTTGAAGATTTCGGGATACAAAAGGAGGACTGATCACTGAAGATGTAGCTGTGACGGGCCTTAGAGGAGGTGAGGAGGTGACAAGATGTAATTGTTCCTCCTTAACCCTTTTCTGGAGATGCACTCATCCTTTTGTTAGCATCACAACTTTTACAGGGGTGAAGTATTAAGTAAACCGCTTTTCTGGATTTGGAATATTCATAACTGTTTTTTAAACTAGACAATCTTGTTTTAAAAATGCCTCAGTCTAAAAAATGTTAAATCCTGGCTCTTGTTTTAAAAATTCCTCAGTCTAAAAATGTTAAATCCTGGATTTGGTTAACAAAGAAAAAGCAAGTGTCTACTGTCTGGCACCGATACATCAATTTGTAATCTGTTTATGGGTTTTAACTTTAGGACAGAATAAAAGGTGTGCCATTTTCATTCTATTCAGGCCACTAATTTGTTTAAAACCCCCATGAACTAATGTGCGTGCATTACTGGTTGATTCTTATGTTGGATTAGAAAGACTGGTGCACAAAGAGTTTCCAACCTAGAAATAGCTTCAGGGGGGTTATTGCTAAATTTGTGATGCCTGTAGTTCTACGTTTGTTGAGGTCTTTAGCAGGTTACCTACTGAAAAACATTATCTGGGCCAGCCAGGTTAGCTAGCGTGGAGGATATTAAAATATGGCTCAGTGCTATCTGAACAAACTGTCTACGACACTTACAGTGTCTTATTATTTTTATGAATGTCAGAAATGTGCAGTTCCGACCAAGTATTGCCTATTCAAGGTTTCAGCGGGTGGTCTTGTGCAGGTCCTTTAAATGGGTCATTTAAGCAATGTGTGTAAGTGATACTAAAATATATAATTAAGATTAATTCTAAGAGCTTGAGGGGCATAAACCTGGATGCCTCCCTTTCTGAGGGGCAAGCTTGTATTCATAACTACACCACATGAAACAATATTGATTACCTGTAAATAGGGAACATCGGCTACTTCAATTGACTTTTAACATAATGTCACATTATCTAGATCAACCCGTAATCAGACATTCAATGTAACAGGGGAATGATTTACATGTATGAGGTCCAAGAAACTCAAATAAAAACTTTAAGCTAGTTCTAAGCTAATAATGGGAGAAATAATGCTAGGGACGTTTCCTGTGGTTGATATAAAGAATAATTTACAAACATTTTTAATAAAAACAATAATAGAATTTTCTTTATAGCAGCACGTAATCCAATTTGTTTTACTACAGTTTGCAATATTATTGTAGATACAGCAAATTAAAAAAATAATAATGTTCATCAGCAGATGCAGTTGGTCTTACTCCACAAAACTTGTATTCTCTCCTGCTTTCAATCTAAAAAGAAGTTGACTAAAATTTTACAGAAAATTATAAACTGAATTTTTAAGTTAAATAATATCAGCTATGTGAGAGGGCCTTCCAAAGTTAATATTATCGACATTTAATATTATTGACACTAGTTAAAGTCTTGTCACTGTTCTCAAATAAACACATACTGTACCTGAGCAGAAGAAACCAGTGATCCGAAAAGAGGTGATAAGATATCTGTTAAAAACAAATACAAAATGTTTGTTACGTTGTTCAATAATACTTTTTGCGACCCAGGAGCCCATTTTTTCCTGTTATACTTCTTTTAACTATTCAATTACTGATCAATGCAACCCACAAAAGGTCATTAAGGACTGAGCAGGAGAAAGGTACCAAGACCCGCATTAGGTATATAGATGTAGTTTTCCTGATTTGATTCGGTCCTCCACACCTTTCGTGGTTGCGATAATCAAAAAAATTACTTTTAACATTTGCCATATGAATAAGGCTCATCACAAATCATATAGTGGCTCTGTCACCATATTAGAAGAGTAGTAAACCCCAGTGTCATCACTAAATTCACAACCACCCACAGTTGCCACCTGATATATTGTCATCTATATTCACTTAGCTACTTTAAATTAATTTCATGCCATTTGTTTCACTGACAAAATATTTAAAAGTAACATGAAACTGTAAAATTCTATACACTATCCATGTAACTTCACAGTCTATACTTTCATTTGCAATACTTAAAACATTAAAAGATAATTGATAAAGAAACCAAAGAGGCTGCAAAATGATTAAACGTGGGGTAGATTTCTTATTCCTACATATTCATAAACAATCTTTTAAATCTGTGTATCGCACTTCTTTTTGACAAAGTGTTGTGTGTTCTGCAATTCTATTACATTTTCTATTTTCCCAGAATTAGTTGCCCCAAGTATATATGTTTTATTTTGTATTGAAGTATGCATTTTCATTCTCTGACTACTGCCAAGTCCCATGATTTCTCTGTACGTTTAACAAAAAAATCTGAATCAGATATTTTCAGGAAACCCACATATCAAGAGCAAAACAAGGGCTTAAAATCTACGTTTCTTAAAAGAAGAAAAATACCGCTAAAATGCCCAATCAGCAATGTAGTTATTAAAATCACAAACATCTGCACTGAATAAACCAGGAAGGGCAAGCAACCATGGTACTGAACATACAAATATTGCTTAAACACCAAATACTTCCATTTCACAAATATATTTCTATTTTTGTTTCAGCATTTTGTCAGAAGTTCAATAGGTTCATTTAAAAGTCTACTGTTATCCACGTTGAGTAGAAAAAAGCTTAGTATTAGATATGAAGAAAGTGCATACTTTTTCATTTTGACACCCCTACATTATTAATAAAAAAAATGTTTTGTATTCTGAACCATTGTGTGTGATTCCTTTAGGATCTGGACTCATAAAACATCATGTTTTGTAAAATGCTGCAAATCCAGCACAGAGCTAATTCGTCTCCCTAATTTCTTAAACTCCAGAATCCCTGTATTCAAACTAATTAGATATGATATCTCAGCATTTGGAATAAAATCAATGCATCATCTGCAACCTACTTTGTCGATCTTGCATGTCACATTTTCAGCATTATGGAAGTTAGTCGTGTTAGTAAGAAGCAAAGATGCTAGTATAATTTTATTTATAAATCTTTAGTTCAAATGGAGTCAGAATCAAAGAAAAGCAGCTCAATATACATTTTTTACATAGAGAACAGATAATGTTAAAATACCACAGAATTCTATGGCAGGACTGGAGGCTTCGGATTATGCCTTCTTCCTTCGCTCTTTATTCTTTTCACAGCAGCAAGAAAGATAACACAAACTACATTTCCCATGAACATTAGGGAAAGAACAACACATGAGTAAGTCCTTTGTCAGTCTCTGCACTCCTGAAGGCTCCCATCATGCTCTGCAGCCCCTTCCTCTTCCTTCGCTGCTCAGCAGCAAGTTAAGTGGTTTTTCCTACTCTCGCCTCAGTTTAGGGCTTGTGGGGGCAGTGTTTGTATATTTGCTGTAGCGCTGCCTGGTATTTTTTTTTTAGAGCCCTTTTCATAATCGCGGGACGCATATACGCGATCCTCACGCGATTTTGCCCGTTTTAAGTGCGGTGCCGTCCTCTCACCGCTGGGGGGCACACGCTGTCATTCTGCGCTAGCGCGAGTATGGAGCGCTTTTTGGAGGCGTTTCGGCGCCTTTTGGAAGCGTTTTTGCATGCGTTGGCGTAGTCTGGCCATAGTGTCCCCTACCACCTGGTGTACACCCTGCAGGGTCGCAAATCTCCCTGACTGTATGTGAACGCCCGCTTGGCGGTCTGTAATACTTTTGGCTACACCCTACGGGGTCGTAATTGGCACCGGTGAGGTGCTTGGGGCGCTTGTTGCCGGGTGGTGCCCAGTGATTAGGTGGGATGCAGCGTCCCTGGGCATGGCCCTTAAATTATGCGCTTGGCGCCGCCATACCTGCCTGGGCTACTTCCCAGCGCCAAATTAGTACCCGGGAGGGTCCAGTTGTGCTGGTGCTGTCGCGTTTATTCTGCGGAGCCTAATTTACCTCACTATGCGGGGCGGGCAGGACCAGTACGCAGAGGAGGATCCTCTGAGTTATGCCACCTGGGATGAGGACTTTTACCAGGCGGTTGATGACTCAATTTATAGGGCTGTGGACCAGGCTATGGTCCCTTTAGAACAACGCCTTACAGCCAGGCTGGACGAGGCGTATGCCAAGTTGGCGTCCCTTATTCCCTCGCCGGCCCGACTCCGGGGCCCGCACCCTCCCCTGCCCCCCTCCACCGAAGAAGCCTTGTGCTGACGGGGTTGATCCCAAGGCTTTTGCGAGGATTAAGAGTGCCTTTAAGGCGCACGAGGGTCCCCTTTCTGCCCCAGTGGTCCCAGCGGATTTTCCCCCCGACTCCTCGGATGATGTCCCCGGACCCGCAGGATGACGAGGATTCACCTGACACGGACGAGGAGGCTTGCTCTTCCCGTTCGTGGCTTCCATCCCAGGCCTCCTCTTCGGCGGGTCCTTCGGACATGCTGGACCCGGACGATATCGTCCATCCCCGGTCTTCAGAGTGGGTTCCTGGGGACAAGGTGGCCCAATAAGTGGCGAACCGATTGCGCAAGCCGGTAGACAAGGACGCCCGTAGTCGGCTTCGCGCGGAGTGCCATCGGCCATCCTTGGAGGGCACGGTGGCCATGACCCCCGACATTGATTCCCAAGATGGCCACGTTCCTGGCTAAGTTTGTTAAGGATCCTCGGAAGGGTATAGATAGGTCCTGGCGTAGGTGCCAGGACAAGCGGTTGGATGCTGTGGGGCCCGATACCAAAATCCTGGATATGGCAGAAGAGGCCAAGGCTTCGGGGGCCCTTATCTCTCCGGAGGTCCTATCCAATTGGGCCCAGCGGGCCATTGTGTTAATCGGGAATGCTAACTGTGCCCTCTCAACTGAGAGGAGGAGGTCCCTGCTCATAAAGATCGACCCGAAGCTGGGCGAACTCGCTTCCTCTGAGGCTGGCGCGGTGGTGCAAGGTGGTCTATTCAGTGACCCGTTTATAAAAGAATTAGGAAAATTCGTGGCCACCTTTACTTCCTTAGACAGGGCGCAATCGAACATTAAAAAGGTCTTTGCACCGCGGATTTTTGACAAGACCGGACGTGGCAGGGGCCGCTCGTTCGGTCGAGGCGGTAGCTCCGACACGGGGCAAGGCTCCGGCCGCGGTCAGCTGCAGGACAATGGCCGCTACAACAACTTTTATCCCACGAGAGGTCAACGGTTCCGTGGCCGTGGAGGTCAGAGAGGCCAGCAACAAGGTGCTGGACGAGGTGAGTGTGCTGCCGTCAGCGAGTTTGAGGGTAAGGGGGGCGCTTGGCGCTGTTTTATAAGGCATGGGCTTCCCTCACGAGTGACGCTTGGGAGCTGCAGACGGTCCAGGGCTTCCAGCTGGAGTTCCATGGTCGTCCCCATCAGCTCCAGCGTCCTTGGCCTATTGTGTTCTCGCAGCGCGATGCAGAGTTGGTGCGCGAAGAGGTTTCCGCCCTCCTGTCAAAAGGGGCGGTTTGTTGCGCGGTCGAGCATCCCGACGGTTTCCTCAGCAACCTATTTCTGGTCGACAAGGTCGACGGGGGCCGTCGGCCGGTCATCAACCTGAAGGAGTTCAACTAATGGCTGGTATACCGAAATTTCAAGATGGAGGGGATCCACCTCCTGAGGGATGTCTTGCACCCGTCCGATTGGATGGTCAGGCTCGACTTAAAAGACGCTTATCTCACGGTAGCGGTTTTTCCTCCTCACCGGCGCTTCCTCCAGTTCAGGTGGGACGGTCAGGTGTACGAATTCACCACGCTGCCTTTCGGGCTCTCCTCAGCTCCGTGGTATTTCACGAAAGTGCTTCGCCCAGCGGTGGAGGCGTTGCGAGCTCAAGGCATGCGTATGATTGTCTACCTAGACGATATGCTGTTCATGGACCAGTGTCCGAGGCGTCTTTCCTCCCAGCTTCAGGTGGCGGTCGACCTCCTTCAAGGGCTGGGATTTGTTATCAACGAGAAAAAATCTCTTTTAGTTCCCACTCAGAGAGCAGTCTTTTTGGGGTTCACCATAGACTCGGTGGCTTCGACCCTCAGCCTTCCGGCCAGGAAGATGGCGAAGATTCGGCACGAATTGCGCCAAACTTTGGTGAAGCGGCAGACGTCCCTGCGTCCATTGGCCAGGCTGGTGGATCTCCTGTCCTCGTCCATTCAGGCCATTTTTCCGGGGCCTTTACATTATCGGGCCATGCAAAGGCTGAAGGCCTCCCACCTCAGGAAGGGCTTGACTTACTCTCAGCTGATTCCGTTGTCTGAGGAGGTGAGAGGCAAAATGCAGTGGTGGCTGACGCACATGGAGGCTTGGAATGGCCGTGCGATTTTTGGCTCAGCATCGTCATAGAGTCGGATGCCAGTCGGGCCGGCTGGGGGGTCCGATGCGGAGAGTTTTCCACGGGTGGAGCCTGGTCCACTCTCGAACAGTCGTTTCACATCAACTGTTTGGAGTTGCTGGCAGGATCCTTTGCGGTCCAGTGCTGGACGAAGGACCGAGTGCAGTCCTGTGTCCTTCTGCGGATGGACAATGTGTCAGCGGTCAGGTACATAAATCATCTGGGAGGTACCAGATCCAAGATGTTAGCGGATCTCGCGCAGGACTTCCGGCACTTCTGCCTGGACCATCAGGTATCGGTCACGGCGGAATATCTGCCGGGTCGGCAGAACGAGGTGGCCGATTGGCACTCCCGACATCTCCTGGACGCCAGCGTGTGGAAGCTGGACCCTCTGGTATTCTCGTTGCTGGCGGAGAAGTGGGGTGCCTTCACAGTAGATCTGTTTGCGTCCCGTCTGGACCACCAGCTTCCAAGGATCTTCAGCTGGCGTCCGGATCCTCTGGCGGAGGCGACAGATGCATTCCTGCAGGATTGGTCGGGCGAGCAGGGGTACGTGTTTCCTCCGTTCTCAATGATCACGCGGGTGTTAGCTCTGCTGCGCCGCCAGTTGACGGAGGTGGTGATGGTCACGCCGTGGTGGAGGTCTCAAGTTTGGTTTCCAGTTCTTCTGGAACTTTCCTGGGATTCTCCAAACCTACTCCCCCATCATCCGCACATTCTGCTCAATCCAGACAGGGTTCCCCACCGGTTAGTCCAAGAAGGGTCTCTCCGCTTGATGGCGTGGAGGATCTACGGCGTCGCTAGGCGCTACCGGGACCTTCGGAAAAGGCTGAGGACTTGCTCGACAGAGCGTGGGCCGCGGGCACGACCAAGAGATATCGGTCGGCCTGGCAGCGATGGTGCCGTTGGTGTGTGCGACGGGGTGTGGATCAAGTGGGGGCAGATGTAGTCCATGTGCTTAACTTTTTGGTAGGCGTGGCAGAAGATGGCCTAGCTTATCAGTTTATAAATACCTTTCGATCTGCGATCTCAGCCGGTCATGCACTTTTGCAAGGTTCCCCGGTGGGAGAGCATCCCCTGGTGTGTAGGCTTCTTAGGGGAATTCAGCTCTCGTTACCCCCAGAGCCTCGTTACTCTGCCCTTTGGGCTGTAAACAGGGTTCTGAATTTGTTTCTGTCATGGCAACCGAATAGGTTGTTGACCCGGAAGGAGCTAACGGCTAAATTGGCCATGTTGTTATGCCTGGTTTCCTGCAGGCGAGTCTCAGATGTACGAGCATTGGATATCTCAGCCAGAGTTTTTTCTCCTGATGGGGGTATGTTTCACGCTCAGTAGGCGGACTAAATCCAACACGAGAGTTATCTCGTATCCGGCCTTCCCGGACTCCCCTAAACTGTGCGTTGTGCAGTGCCTCCGTGCTTATGAAGATGCCACTGAAGATTCCCGCCCTCCGGGTGAAGACAACTTCTTATTGCTCTACGTAAGCCGTACAAGGCCGTTTCTTCCCCATCTATCGCCCACTGGGTGCGTTGGGTGATGTAGGAGGCGGTGATTGACACTAAGCAGTTTGGTGCTCATTCAGCGAGAGGTGCTATGGCCTCTAAAGCATTTGCCCTTGGGGCGCGATTGGAGGATCTGATGCGAGCGGCCGATTGGTCGTCGGATTCCATGTTTAAACGGTTTGATTTCAAACCAGTGTTGGAGGTGGCTAGTTTGGTTGTCGACAAGCTTTGAACCGACATAATCCGAAGCCTCCGGTCCTGCCATATAGTGTAAATTTTCCTAGCCATAGGTGCTAGTAAGTTTCAATTCTATTAAGGACTCGGAGGCGGGGATTATCCCTCCCAATGACTTCCAGGAAGGGGACCCTTCCCCGTACTGGCTGTAAGTAAATCTTTTTTGCATGCATTGGCTTATGCTTGCGTTGGGCTGTGGGTGCCTTGCACTGTTGCCTATTTGCTTTGTCTAGTAATAGCTGAAGTTCGGTTTTGACATTGCGGCTTTTTGCAGGAAATGATGCTGGCAGGGCGGATACTTAATGGTGCTGAACTAGATGCTTCGCGCGAAGAAAGAGGAAGTGGCTGCAGAGCATGATGGGAGCCTCCAGGAGTGCAGAGACTGTCAAAGGACTTACTCATTTGTTGTTCTTTCCCTAATGTTCATGGGAAATGTAGTTTGTTTTATCTTTCTTGCTGCTGTGAAAGGAATAAAGAGCGAAGGAAGAAGGCATAATCCTCGCCTCCGAGTCCTTAATTGAATTGAAACTTACTAGCACCGATGGCTAGGAAAATTTTCATTACCCTACATAGGGATTTATAGACAGAGTCACAGTAACCCCATCTGAAGAGTAAACTAAACAAAGGGGGCCCTGATTAGCTGCTTTAAAGGCCAAATTACCGTAGGACCTCAGACAAGTGTAAACGGCAATGCTCAACTTTGATACTGTCCAGTAAACATAGACTGCCCAGGACCAGAGAAAAGGGCTCCCGCTATCTCACTAAAATTATTTTAAAAACAGATTTTAACTATTTCACTTTGCCTGATTTTGGAAGCTGTCAACATACTTAACACTCATCTCTTCAGCCTCCTGTCAGGGTGTGGCGCCGCACTCGAGCCCCAGTGCTTAAGCAGCATCATAAAATGTGCTGTCTCTGCATGGCTGTGATCTTACCTACAATTAAAATTCTATTCAAGTGTGTTCTGGAGGTGCTGTGCTTGCTCGTGGAAAGGTAGGAGGACCGGGCAGATGGGGGAGACTGACACTCTTCTGGTGTGTAATTTTTACATTTTTGCCTACAACAGGCTGCATTTGCATCTGCCATGTATATGTACTCGACTTGTTCGGAAACTCCGATGTATGAGTTTCATGTATGTATGTGCTGTCCTGTACTTTGAAGCTGCTGTTAGTTATCAGTAGCAGCGTAAGAAAGTCAAATAGTAAAAAGCGAATTCTTAAATGATTCTGGGATCATGCATTTGATTCTAAAACTTGAGCATGTCCTTTGGGGTGACCAACAGCTGGGCATCAGACAGGGCCGACTTTTAATGCAGTGAGCTCCTAGCACCGAGTTCAGAGGTTGTGATTGGGAGGGACTGTTAGGAACTAACTTCCTCATGTGTTCCAGCAGGATTCTGGCATCAATAAAAAATTCAAGAAAACGCTACACGCTGGCGATTAAATGTTCCTGCTGAAGAGAGATTGGAGATTTGTCTTGTGTTAGTTTTGACTGTAACGCAGATGGTTAATGTGCCTTTGGCAAAGAACGTGTGCCATGCAGAGGACAGAACTGTATTTATGTGAATAGATCAGTGGGTTTCTGTCACCGAGACCTTTGGTACATGCTGGTCATAAATTACAATCCTAATGTAGCACAGAGAGCTATGAACTGTCATCAAAGAAGATCTGCATGTAAACTGCATGGTATAGGTTAGAACATGGGTACTCACAAACTTTCTCTTGGGGGCCAAATTTACAGTGTGGTTTGTGTCCGAGGGCCGCACCGGTGGGGGCAGGGTCAGTGGGGGGGCGGGGCTAGAGCAACAAAAAAACTGACCATGAGGTTGAACACAGGTCCCTGCAGCAGACTCCTTCGTCCACTGAGCTACCAGACCCGGCATACACACCTCTCTCTCTCTCTCTCTCTCTCTCTCTCCCTCTCTCTGACTCCCTCCCTCTATCTATCTCTCTCTCTCTGCCTCCCTCCCTCCATTCCTCTATCTCCCTCTCTCCCTCCCCGGTCTCCCTCTGTCTCACTCACTCTGACTGTCTCACTCCCTCTCACTCCCTATCTTTCCCTATCTCACCCTTATTCTGACTGTCTCACTCCCTCTCCCTCTCTCCTTCCCTCTCCATTCCTCTCCTTCCCTCCCTCACCCTCACTCCCCTTCCCTTCCCCTCACTCTCCTTCCCCCTATTCCCCCTCTCCCTCCCTCACTCCCCTTCCCTCACCCTCACTCCCTCCCCTCTCTCCGTCCCTCACTCCCCTTCCCTCTCTCCCTCCCTCACTCCCCTTCCCTCACTCCCCTTCCCTCACTCCCCTTCCCTCACTCCCCTTCCCTCACTCCCCTTTCCTCACTCCCCTTTCCTCACTCACTCCCTAACTCCCCTTCCCTCACTCACTCCCTCACTCCCCTTCCCTCACTCACTCCCTAACTCCCCTTCCCTCACTCACTCCCTAACTCCCCTTCCCTCACTCCCCTTCCCTCACTCCCTCACTCCCCTTCCCTCACTCCCTCCCTCATTCCCCTTCCCTCACTCCCTTCCCTCACTCCCCCACTCCCTCCCACACTCCCTCCCACACTCCCCTTCCCTTCCCTCACTCCCCTTCCCTCCCTCCCCTTCCCTCACTCCCCTTCCCTCACTCCCTTCCCTCACTCCCCCTCTCTCCCTCACTCCCCTTCCCTCACCCCCTCCCTCACCCCCTTCCCTACCTCCCTCACTCCCCTTCCCTCACTCCTTTACTCCCGTCCCTCCTTCACTCCCCTTCCCTCACTCCCTCACTCCCGTCCCTCACTCCCTCCCTCCCTCCCCTAACTCCCTCAATCCCCTTCCCTCACCCCCTCCCTCCCCTTCCCTCCCTCCCTCACCTTCCCTCACTCCCCTTCCCTCACTCCCTCCCCTTCCCTCACTCCCTCACTCCCCTTCCCTCACTCCCCTTCCCTCACTCCCCTTCCCTTCCCTCACTCCCTTCCCTCACTCCCGTCCCTTACTCCCGTCCCTTACTCCCTTCCCTCACTCCCCTTCCCTCACTCCCTCCCCTTCCCTCACTCCCCTTCCCTCATTCCCTCACTCCTTCCCTCACTCCCCTTCCCCAACTCCCCTTCCCTCCCTCCCTCACCTTCCCTCACTCCCCTTCCCTCACTCCCTCACTCCCCTTCCCTCACTCCCCTTCCCTTCCCTCACTCCCTTCCCTCACTCCCGTCCCTTACTCCCTTCCCCCTCTCCCTCCCTTACTCCCCTTCCCTCACTCCCCTTCCCTCACTCCCTCCCCTTCGCTCACACCCTCACTCCCTTCCCTCAGTCCCCTTCCCTCAGTCCCCTTACCTCATTCCTTTCCCTCATTCCTTTCCCTCATTCCCTTCCCTCATTCCCTTCCCTCATTCCCCTTCCCTCACTCCCTTCCCTCACTCCCTCACTCCCCTTCCCGCACTCCCTTCCCTCACTCCCTTCCCTCACTCCCTTCCCTCACTCCCTTCCCTCACTCCCCTTCCCTCACTCCCCTTCCCGCACTCCCTTCCCTCACTCCCTTCGCTCATTCCCTTCCCTCATTCCCCTTCCCTCACTCCCTTCCCTCACTCCCTTCCCGCACTCCCCTTCCCTCACTCCCTTCCCTCACTCCCTTCCCTCATTCCCTTCCCTCATTCCCTTCCCTCATTCCCTTCCCTCATTCCCTTCCCTCATTCCCCTTCCCTCACTCCCTTCCCGCACTCCCCTTCCCGCACTCCCCTTCCCGCACTCCCTTCCCTCATTCCCTTCCCTCATTCCCCTTCCCTCATTCCCCTTCCCTCACTCCCTTCCCTCACTCCCTTCCCTCACACCCCTTCCCTCACACCCCTTCCCTCGCTCCTTCACTCCCTCACTCCCCTTCCCTCACTCCCTCCCCCTGATTCCCTCCTTCCCTCACTCCCCCTTCCCTCACTCCCCCTTCCCTCACTCCCTTCCTTCCCTCACTCCCTTCCTTCCCTCACTCCCTTCCCTCACTCCCTTCCCTCACTCCCCTTCCCTCACTCCCTCACTTCCCTTCCCTCACTCCCTCACTCCCCTTCCCTCACTCCCTCCCTCATTCCCCTTCCCTCACTCCCCTTCCCTCACTCCCTTCCTTCCCTCACTCCCTTCCCTCACTCCCCTTCCCTCACTCCCCTTCCCTCACTCCCCTTCCCTCACTCCCTCACTTCCCTTCCCTCACTCCCTCACTCCCCTTCCCTCACTCCCTCCCTCATTCCCCTTCCCTCACTCCCCTTCCCTCACTGTGCCTCCCGCACTCCGTCGCCCTCATCCCTCTGTCACCCTCATCCCTCTATCGCCCTCCTCCCTCTGTCTGTGTGTCTCCCTTTTTCTGTCTCCATTTCTCTGTCTCCATTTCCCTCCCTCTGTCTCTGTCCCTCTACCTCCCTCTGTCACCTCACCCTGCCTGTGTCACCCGGGCTGAGACAGCTTCCTCAGCCTGCTTTCCCAGCGCGCACAGACACACAGCCCCACCCGAGCATTTCACAGGTCTTCAAAAAGACCATCTGCTTGTGAATGGGGCATTGCTGTATTTCACACCCTCTTGGCGCCCCTGCAGCTCCACTCTGGCTTCGCCGGAATAAATTGCCTGGCCCCCACAGAGCAGCAGAGTGTTTGCAGACAGTCTTTGTAAACACGGGTACTATGTCTTATGGTCCGCGGGCCGCCACGGAAGGCTTGCCGGGCCGCTGCTGGCCCGCGGGCCGTACTATGAGTACCCGTGGGTTAGAACGTTATGAATTTATCCAGTCTTTCATTATGTGACGATGAGGTTATGCTCATCCACCTTCGAACTGACCAATGAGGACTCGACTTTTCTCCAAACGTTTCTCTTTTAGATAGATAGAGCTAGTGAAAAAGATATAAAAAGTGCTGATTTTAACGAGTGAAAAAAACCTCTTCTTAATTTCTGATTTTTCCTGTGATGTAAGAATCTTTCTGACTTATAAATTTTCCTTTGCAGGAAGTGTGCTTTAGTGAGGGATTTTAGTTAGGGAGTTAGGAGAATGGATTTTGGGAACTATCTGTCTTTTGCTAATACTTGCGTTCTGAACCTAAATGGTTAACGTTTATTTCTGAGATTTTCTAAAATAAATGAAATTAACTGTTTTGAACTAAATTCTGTTTAAATGTCATTTGAAGATTAAATAAATAAATAAAGAAAAGAGACTTTTAGACATGTTAAACTTGCTTTAATAAAAATTAGATAAATGGCAATTTAAACTGGTCTTGATTTTTCCTACGACTAATTTTTCCACTAGCAGACCCATCGACCCTTATATCGATATGTCTAAATGTATATTTTCTGATGATAAAACCATGGTAAACTCTCTAAAACTGCAGATGTAAATAGTATAAAAGTTTAATTTTAATTTAGACATTTCGCTATGATACAGCAGCTCTGTATGTGTGTAGCTCACAGTGATACGGGCCCCACTGGTGAGTGAATGCATGTTTTGGTGTTTCAGGGATAAGTGATATGGTTTCAGAAATTATTTTTGGAGTAGCGCTGCATCACTACATTATTCTTATAGTAAAGCCAAATCCAACCACTGTGATACGTTTTAAATCCTAAATTTGTGTTTCTCCAGCCCACTCTTAAAATATACTGCCTAATAGAATGGATGACATGTGATTCCCACAACTTGTAACCCTCATTGTCTTATGTAACATTTCCTATAGACTGATTTACACACGTATGATTCAATGTCTCTGCATAGTTTATGAGTGATTTAAAGTGCTGGAACACCCTGCACTGGTATGAATAGTGCTATAAAACACTGCGTTTGCGGGGGACTATGGAGCGATGAATGGCAATGTTGGATAATGGTAGTGAGGAAATGCACGGAGAAGGAGATTACAGGGGGGGGGGGGCCGAAAAATGTAGACGCGCCATCATCACTGAAGCCGGCCCTGGCATCAGAATAAGTTGCATAAACAAGAGACAATAAAGAATTAAACAAAGATAATCGCCTCTTTTGAAGAACATGTGTTATTTTTTTTAATGTTAACTTTTTTGTCCTTTTGTGGCTCAGTGAGCTGTAGGATGAAACTGAAAACATTTAAGGTTTATCTTCCAGTCATTAAAATTGAGCTTGACAGAACTGGTTCACATTTGAAGATCCAAAGGAATCTGATTTGGATATTTTGTAGACAGAAGCCAAAATAACGAGTTGGGACATCACTAAATCAGGGGAAAAGAAACTACTCTCTATGAAGCAGCACAGATCCTATCTGGCAAAGCTAACATTTAACCATATCTTGCTTTGGTTTAAAAATTGGCACTGCTTGTACCAGTTACTGTTGCCAGCAACGAGTGTAGTTTTAGCCAACTGAACTGATAAAGAACTACCTTAGATCCACATTGACAGATAAGCACTTAAATCATTTGATGCTCATCACTTGTGAAGCAAATACCTCAGATGTACTGAACTTGGACAGCATAGCTTCAAAGTAGATCATTTTAAAGGATCAACACATTTCAGTTTAAGGTCCCAGCCACAAGTTATGCTTTATTTTTCACACAGGTTTAACGTTTTATGATTTTGGTCCAATTTTGTGAATTGAGGTTTATCTGGCCTAAAGGTTTATCATGGCAAAGATAAACTGATCCACAGAATGCTTCCAATGAAAATTTAAGCTAACATAGAATGATAACAGACTACTTGAATGCTAATGAACAGTGTTTTGATAGTTCCAGACCTGTGGAAAATAATCAATAAAATTAATTTTTCAGGGAACGGATGTTTATTTCCAATTATACGTGTTCTATTGCGCCTTTTAAGCACATGCTAAAACACTTTAATTATAGTATACTGGAGTTTCCAAATACATAGTAGACACTGAGTTTTATGGTAATTTGTGTTGTGGCTTATGACTATAGTATTGTGACCAAGAATGTCCTTGCTTTACTAAATAACTTAAAACTAATGGCCCAAAGAAAGCGTGTCCGTTATTCCCGTTCAGTGACCTTAGCCCATCGCTAATCTTTTCCGTTGCGTCCACCATTTTGTTAGTTGGAAAATCTCAGACTCAAACCCCCCTAAAGTTTTTGACTAAGCCCACATGCATTTGCCCACATGATGAAACAAGGGAAATACAGCCAGGAATTTCAGGTTCTTTGCACTGACTGAAAGTAGGTTCAAAATTCTTACAACAAGTCTTTCAGAAAACCTTTCACTGCTGACAATGCCCTCCACTCTAAAAAACCAACACACTTCCACTTGACACACAATTATCTTTGGAGCATGATGGATAACTAGACACAGGAAAACAAAAGTATTTCTAATCAGTGGGCCAAAATTGAAAGTTTATGCACGTGCTGGAATTTGCTACTAAGGCATATGGTAAATTCTAGCAACCAGAAAGTGAAACAGGAAGATGCTACGAGTATAAGCATGGTAAGCGTTTCCAAACAACAAAGGTCATGGAATGCTAATATCTTCAAGTCCATCAATTCACTCCCAAGAATAGGGAAGAATAAATTCTCACTGTGCCTACTGCTTCCACGAAGAACCTCCGGTTCCACTCAAGCCTGGAAAGGAAGAAACCCAGAGGTCATCATGAAAGAGATTAAAGTCCAGTAGAGACCTCTACACACCTGAAATCTTCGACCCAGTGACATCAATCATTGCATGAAGCTAAAACTTTATAAATCCCTGTTGGCTGCTAGACATAATATATTTACAAAAGTATATATTTTTCAACCTAGAGCATGGCGTTACTGTTACTCAGGCTAGGGTACTTCCTCTTAATGTCTATGAAAGCCGTTGGTACAATTCCACAGAACTGTGTGATTTGTGTCAGGGCGGAATTCAGGACTTTAGCCATATGCTCTCCATATGTCCCCGCAGGGCTCATATCTCCGCTATAGCTTAAGTTCAGAATAACAGGTATAGATAAAAAGATTTATAAGGTCTCCCTCAAATGAACTTCTGTGTTATAAAGTATTCAATTTTTCTTTTTTTAATTGAACTTATTTTAAATGTTTACTTTATGTGTACACTTTGGTCTACAGTTTGACTCTTGTAGTTTTATCTCATGTTATTTTGTTGATCTCTGTTGCGGTCTTGATAACATTTTTGACTTGAGAGAGGAAAAAAACATGGGGATGCTGAAAATGCCAGCCCAGTTATGACGCCAAGTTAAGGGTGGGTGGAACTTACATTTTCAGCACTCCTGATGCTTTCCGTTATGGAAAGGACTGGGAGGAAGAGGTGATTTGACTTACCTCGCCTCTAAGCCATTAAATGAAAGTGTACTCTTAGGTGGGGTTTTTGTTATTTTTATTCACTGGGAAATTGTGAATTATCTGTCATGGTTTATCAACAGGTTGCTTGCTGGAGCAAGCAAAATTGTTTTAAATAGCAGGCCCTAGCGGTTCGTAAAATCAAAGAGAATGTGATGCCACTTTATTTTGGCCTCTATGCCTTTAAAGGACAGTGAGATTTTAGGGGGGGTTGTTATTTTTAGTCGTTGGCTAATTGTGACTTATCAGCCACGGTTTATTAACATGTTGCTTTCAGGAGCGAACAATATTGTTTTAAAAAACAGGCTCTAGTGCGTCCTAAGATTAAAGTACATCGGATGCCCCTTTTCTTTGTGCTCTCAAAATACATAAGAAGAAAAAACAGCCTTGTGATGATTTTTCCGCTAGCCAATGCTTTTGTTGAAATGAAGCCTATGACGCTTCGGTGCATTTTTTGTATTTTCAAGATAAAAACAAGCATTTCTTACCCAAGTCTTGCACTTTTAATGCACATAAACATCTTCTTTTAGAGCCAAGGCCAGACCCCAGCTGTTAAGTCTTTTACATGAGTCTTGCCCATCACTCTTTAAAACTTTACATGCACTTAAGGAATTCTAGGCGCATGCCATTCGGTGCTGATGTGGCATATTATGTGCAAGCTAGTACTCTGTATAAACGCATTTACTGTGATTGACTGGTTCTGAGCCGGTAATCGTGCAGATGTGGAAACTGGCAAACAACCCATGCTGGGCTGGCCAGGATTAACAGCAGATCAAAGCGAGTTCCAGCCACAAAATGCACATACATTATAATCTGTCCATAATATAATTGCCTTCCACTTAGGCACTGCATATTAAGAAGATTACTGGATAGGGATCAATGGGTTAGTGCTGCCATAATACACAATTTACTTCATTTCATAGCCCTTCTACTAATTCTCATTCAAAATGCCATTCATTAAAACCATGAAAGCATTGCTAGATCCAAAACTCCAGGGGCGCAGGGCTCAGAGTTACACTTGAAGTCTAATTTTAGCATGGATTCAGTTTTTTCTTCCTCTCTTAGTCTATTGTGTAGGAAGACCACTAATGTTTTCTGTATATGTAGATTTTAAAGAGGTTTTAAAGTGTGTGCCGGCATGATAAGCTCTCTGATGGCAAAATATTAGCTCTGGAAACTAATACAACCAAACATTCTAAAATGGAAATAAATCTATATACAGTGCTTCATTTGTAAATAAATAATTTCCAGAGCTCTCGTCAGGAAACCACTGCAACTTGTGCCACACATTTCCCCTGCCATGCTGCAAGTGATAGTAACAACACAACTACTAATCTTTACACTACTACAAGTGTGACAATTCAGACTATTCCAGGCTTCCAAAGTTATAAGAATGGTTTGGGCGGCAGGTAATAGTAATTTGTAATGTATATTGAATTAATAATTGCCTGTTGTTGTGCTCATCTTAGACCGCGCCACCTTGTGGCATACTGTCACAAGCCAAACAAGCATTTGCAATGCAATAGGTCTCGCATTAGGAAAGTTTCAGCTATTGGTCTTCTAAATGACAATTTTTTTATTTATGTGTTAGTTTTGAAAATAGCTAAATTAATAGCATTGTCATTTACAATGCCAATAGTTATAACTTTTGCAAATGTGACACCTATAGCATTTGTAATGCAATATGTTTTGTATTTACGTGACTTAGATGTATTGATATTACAAATAACAATGGCTTTTAATTTTTTTAAATAATTAATACTTAAATAAAAGTGATTGTAATTTATAATGGCAATAGCTTAAACTTTTGTAAATAATTTTGAGAAGATTATGTTCTGTGTATTTTATTGTGACGAAAATCCAAGAACAGAAGTGAAATATTAACATCTTTTTGTGACATTTGTAATAAAGCTTGAAACATTGAGAGAACATATTTGAACAAGTCGTTGTTGAATGGTTGCACAGATTGATGCTGTGATGGTGCGAAGTGATGTTGCCGTGGCGACAAGTGATGCTGTGGCTTTCAGTGATGCTGTGGTAGCGCATAGTGATGGCACATACATATATATAAATGCATACACATATATATATACATATATATGTGCATATGTGTGCACGTAGAGGTAGTGTGAGGTAGAGTAGTAGAGTGAGTAGTAGAGAGTATTAGAGTAGTACAAAGTTAGTAGAGAGTGAGTAGTAGATTGTGAGTAGTAGAGAGTGAGTAGAGCGTAGTTGAGAGTAGTTGAGTGAGTAGAGAGTAGTAGAGAGTAGTAGAGTGAGTAGAGAGTAGTAGAGTGAGTAGTAGAGAGTGAGTCGTATTGTAGTAGAGGCTGAATAGTAGAGGGTGAGTAATAGAGAGTGAGTACTAGAGTAGTAGATAGTGAGTACTAGAGTAGTAGTGATTAGAGAGTGGATAGACAGATTGAAAGCGTGGATGGATGAGTGAAAGAGTAAATGAATGAAGAAAAGGTTAGATTCCAACAAACTTAAATTACAGGAGTGCAAATAGCCAAAGGCATATTATTACTTTAAACATAGTGGGCAATGCGATACATTAGTCATGTGCGCCACTTCCCTGGGACCTCAGTTGGTTCATCCCAGCACACACCTACAGTACTGTTCTCTTCCTGCACCGCAGGATCACAGTCTGCTGCTGTCCTCCTTAAAGTCATTTTAAGGAAACGGACGAGTGTTTATGGAAACTGGAGTCTGTGCCAGGAGAGGGATGCAGGAGTGGGGAATGGAAAGAAGCAGGCTCTACTATGTATAGCTTAGCGGCCATGCTGGTAAAGAGACTAGGAAGAGATCCGTTGCAGCAGGAGCTGCGTCCCAGAAAGTAATGCTGGTAAAGAGCTAGCAAGCAGACAGGAATGAATGAGTAGGATGGGTTAGGGGAGAAGAAGAAACCAACACGACTGCTTGGGGTGAGGGGGTCTACTTTCTCCTGACAAAGCCCCTGCTATGGTCCGTACTGTTATGCTCCAAACCTGTCCAGCATGGCTGTCGACTCTACTCTGATCCCCGGCTGAGAGTATACATTGAGCCTGTCCCCTTGGTAGAAGACAGAAAAATGTACAGTGCACACATACCGTTTGAAGTCCCTCATTAGTCTTCTCAGTGCTGACGTAAACACTGCTGATGATTAAAATAACTCTTTAAACTTTCCCTAGTGCAGAAAAGACCTGTCTTCCACTTTTAACAACCCGGAGTACAAACAACCCCAAGTAACACGCAGCAACACCGAAGGGAAGCAGAAGATTCGACAGGATGAAACCAAATCTTGGTGGAACTAAAGGGTTTAGCCTGCCATTACTGGAAATAACTAAAGCGCACTTCCGCAAGATTGCAAATGCATTAGCTCTACTGAATGTATTTAATAAAAAATAAGGTTGTAGCAATTCTAGCGCATTATGAAGCATTTTGTCCTTACACTTAAATAAATACCCCACCCTCTACTTCGATGATGGTACATCCCAAAGAACACAATTTGTAAGATTACGTGAGGCGCTCCAGAAACGGCCGCTGCAAAGACATTAAATTTACAGTGTAACGACGCACTAGCGCTATTGAATGTGTTTTAAAATAGTTATATAAGCCCGATGCCGCGTGCGTGTCCCTCCATTGAGCGT
Source organism: Lissotriton helveticus (assembly GCF_964261635.1). NCBI lineage: Eukaryota > Metazoa > Chordata > Amphibia > Caudata > Salamandridae > Lissotriton > Lissotriton helveticus. The sequence goes on from NC_136070.1 coordinate 340,660,313, forward strand.
GCACATATAACCAAAGCCCAAAAAAGTAACAAACATTTGTAGTTAGACATTACCCAAAAGTAAACGCACTGCACAAAAAACATACCTTTGGTGCGTATACTTCAGTTGCGATGCTAAGATTCTAGCGATTGTTGTAGATTGCTGAAAAATAGACAACAACCACAAATGCAAATCAAAACTGATCGCACCACCGAAAAAGCTACTGACGCACTAGCGCTACTGAATGTGTTTTAAAATAGTTATATAAGCCCGATGCCGCGTGCGTGTCCCTACATTGAGCGTGCACATATAACCAAAGCCCCAAAAAGTAACAAACATTTGTAGTTAGACATTACCCAAAAGTAAACGCACTTCACAAAAAACATACCTTTGGTGCGTCAGTATCCTAGCTCCTTGTGTATAAACAAGTCCCGCGGCGACCCGGAAGCTCTTGGCCGGCCGGCCAATCCGGTCGCGGCCGACCGGAAGTCCCGCCTCCCGAGGTCCGCGAGCTGCCGGCGCATGGAGCGCCCTGCCTGTCCGAATCAGCCCGGGTCCCCAGGAGGGGGCCGGGGAGAAGGAGGAGTGTGGCGTCTGTTGCGGGGCTCCTCGGACCTGAGGGAGCCCCGATTGTGAAGAGGAGACGAGACGCGCCGTGAGGCGCGGAGCGCGAGAGGAGCCCGCCGGAAGAGCGCAGTCGGTGAGTGGGGCCCAGGGCTGAAGTGAAGTGCGTGCGTGCCTGTGTGTATGCCTGGGAGGGGTGGGGGAGGGGGAGTGTGTGCGCGCGTGTGTGCGTGTGGGAATGTGTGTGCGCATGCGTGACTGTGTGATTGAGAGAGAATGCGAGGTAGGGGATAGTGTGCCTGTATGTGTGCCTGTATGTGTGTCGTATGCCTGCGTGTGCATGCGCGCGCCTGTGTGTGTGTGTGTGCGTGCGTGCATGCAGAGGGGTGGGGGCTGTCTGTGTGAGAGCCAGGGCTTGCACCACGCATGCGCAGCTATCAGACGCTCGCTCCCGAGGTGAAATCCGACCTCGTCAAAGCGCGCGTCTGGTAGCTGTCCACTCTCCTAAATACGGGCCACAAAAGGTCTGAAGCAGACACTCTCAATGCTCACGCATTGAGAGTAGGTCTGCTCGACCTAAAAAGGGAGTGTCAAAGTCTTCAACATTTCACAGCACCAGTTAATCAATTTAGTCTTTGTGCGTGCTGCCTGAAACCGAGGTCTGTCCAACAACCACGTGTGTAGACACTTCGTCAAAAGCTGGAGTAGAGGGACACTCCTGTGACGGACGCACAGCTTAACACCTGAATCATAACAGATTTTCAACACATTTGTCCACTTTCAATTAATTTTATTCCCTGTATTCCTTAATTTTATACTCAAATTCTTCAATTTTATCATGTCAAATGAGAGATGCTGTGTATTTTATATCTAACTACAGCCCGTCCCGACGTTGTCCGGGCATGCTGTATCCGACGCCACTGTACCTTAACACGCTCCAGCCGCGAACGTGTTTTTCCAGTGTTCGCTCCATCCCCGAACATGTTTGGCCGCTCCAGCATGTTTGGCCACTCCAGCCTACGCCCCTGCAATATGCGAACGTGTGTGTTCGCTCCATCCCCGAACGTGTTTGGCCGCTCCAGCCTACGCCCTTAGACGCACAACATGGCGTCAACGTCCAACGCCCACAACAATGCTAAAGGACACGCCCACTCGTATTGAAACGCTAGTCCCACACAGAACGCTTCTCTTTTGCCGAATCCCACAACGCACACGCCCACAACGGACTACTTTTCACAAAACGTTCTTTTCCCCTTTTAATGTATATGTTGGGCTGCTGTATAGCCTATGACCATCTGCTGATACTGTAGTTTGCAATGCTGTATTGGGTGTTCCGATTGGTGCTGTAGTTCTTGAGTTTACCCGCCTCAAAGGTTTGGGCTCTCTCTTTATTATATTATAGATAGATAGATAGATAGATAGATAGATAGATAGATAGATAGATAGATAGATAGATAGATAGATAGAATTAATAATTGACTGTTATTGTGCTCATCTGAGACAGTGCTACCTTGTGGCATACTGTCACAAGCACCAGTGCAGATAGCTAAGTGCCGTTGCTGAGCACCGGAAACCACTGGCTCAAATTAAGCACTGTCTATATACATAATTAAACTAAAGATAGTAACTTGTGACGCAGTCACGCAGGAAACCTGAAAATAAAAAAGTAAAAGAGACGAAGGTCTATTTAGGAAACGCTGTTCATTAGTTGTCTAACTATTAATTTAATATTGAGTTGGGGACCAAAAAAACTGTCAAAAAACTGTCAAAACAAATTGTGAAAGCTAGACCCAATTCATTTTTCGATTTTCTTAACATGATGTAACTTTCATTTTGTACTGAATACCACCATAGTGGGTTGTAGTCACACCTGTTATTTAAGGCACATTGCAGCCGATGTGTCACATGAAACCGATAACAAATATTGTTCAAGCTTTCATACATTAGCTGGCACCTCTAGAGTAGGCACACTGGGGCAGCTTCAGAGAACAAAGCAAACACAAGGAGATGATGGACGGAGCGCTGAAACTTTTCAAACACTCACTCCCAGTCACAGATCTGGGTTCAATCCATCATGGTTCTTTAGCTCACTTCGCCACACCAGTTCAGACACAGCTATATGCAAATTAGTCTTGACCCTGTGACTCATGGGAACAGTCCAGCCTGAACTGCCAAACCATGTCTTCTCTGTACAGGAAACAAGCTGATGAGAAGTGTTACCCCGAAACCAGTTCCAGGATGCTTGTTTCTGGTCCAGGAAGACATGGATTAGCAGTTCGGGCTAGATTGTTCCCATGAGGCACAAGGTCAACACTGATATGCATACAGCTTTGTCTAAACAGGGGTGCCGAAGTAAGCAAAAGAATGATGATGGATTCAACCCAGACCGGTGACTGGTGGTTAGTGTCTGAAAAGTTTCAGCACTCCGTCCATCATCTCCTTGTGTTTGCTTTGTTCGCCTTTAGTTGGCAGGGTGTGCCCAGACGTGGGTCCCTTGCTCACTTTGTCACTGGATTCAAGCTAGCCTGGCTGATGAGGGTTGTTAGCCCAAAACCGGTCCCAGGATGATTATTGCTGTTAGCATGAAACCGATCCCAGGACGCTTGATTCCGGTCTGGGAAAGACATGGCTTGGCAGTTCAGACTGGACTGTTCCCATGAGGGACAGGGTAAAGACCGATTTGCATATAGTTGAATCTGAACTGGGGTGGCGAAGTGAGCTAAAAAACGATGATGGATTCAACCTAGATCTGTGACTAGTGGTGAGGGTCTGAAAAGTTTCAGCAATCCGTCCATCATCTCCTTGTGTTTTCTTCAGAGAACAACCATGGTTACCTTCGGACAAATGTTCTTGGTCAACTGGCCTTTTGTGTGACATTCTGGTCATACTAAGAGGTATAGACTGCCCCTGTATCTCATTACAACTAAACTCACATTAAACAAAAGCCTGTCATTACAACAAGTCACCATCAAGTCTACCTGTATGATAAAACCACAGAGCATAGCCATTGGTTACTCTTGTCTTGTGAAAAATTGTACTAGTGATCACTCTAGTAATCACTACTAGTAATCACTCATGAGCAATATGTTCTTCTTGCATGTCTCTTGCACAGTTTCTATGAATTTCTAAAATTCTACACCACCAGAGGGATACCCTTAGCATCGCTGCAGCACCAATATTTATTTACGCATAACAATTGAGCTTAGTGCCTAATGACAAGAGTCCAAAAGGTTCAGTTCAGTTTGTGGATTTTCCATGGAACAAGGGGATGAAGATGCATAAATACCATATCTTATCCCATTTTGTTGTTGGAAAGGTGTATATTCAAATCTTCTACCAGATTCATACATACATATATATTCACTGAAAAAAACAAAGTTTAAAGTAATGTTATAGTTAGGTGAGAATTTCAGTGACAATGTCACTTTTTAAATGCAAACCACCATTGCAATGCACCAGTTATAGTTCTCTCAAGAAACCATAACTTGTCCCCTAAAGTAACGAGAACTTGCATTTCCGCCATGCATAGTTTTCGCATCAATATTTTAAATGCAATTGGGGCAGTGATATTAACGATGATGTCATAGAAGATATCATGAGTGATGTAATATGTGCAGTAATTACCAGTGCATGGCAAGGGCATAAGTATGTGAACCAACCTTAAGGGATGGTGTCCTTGGGGCTTTTAGAGGCTATGGGAGGGTGGGGCATGCAACCTGCCTTTTTTTGTGACATTAAGCCCCAGGGGATGCTCAGGGAGGGGGGCCAATTGGGCCCCTCTCCTTTTTATGCACAATGGTCTGGGGGATGTCACAGGTTCGAGGATCCCCCACGAATTTGCAGTAAAAACATTTTTTTCATGTTTTTGCCCCTAGGTGGCGTCCCTCTGGGACCCCATCACCAGGCCTAAGGGGTCAGGGTATCCCTACTCTGTCCCCTTATGTTTTCCTTTACCTGTTTTATGACTCTAGTCAAGAGGCCTCGTTGATGTGGTGGCAGCCAATCAGATCTCAGCTTGAGGTCCGTCGGCCCTGCATATCCTCAACAGCGTGAAATATACAATGTTTCTGAGCATTAATTGCTCAAAGGCTACTGAACTGGTTTATCCTAAACCACTCACGCCTTCTTTCTGGACCAAGATCTAACTTTGACATCTTTGGTGTAAATGTATTGAGCCATTTTGGCTGTAGCTGTGTCTAAGTTACCTAAAGAAAATTGAATGGGGAAAATGCGTTTTGGGACACCTCTCTTTTTTCTTGGACACAGCTTGATGGATAACCTGAAAAATGTCCCTGCACAAATGCAGCAAAAAGTAGCACTTTTTTTCTAAAAGTTTTGCGAAGGTTTGTAAAATGTTGCTCCATCAACTTCAAAGCAACTTGGGTTGTCATTCTTTATATGATTATTGCGGTCCAATAAGCACAATGAGTGCTAAGTGATACATTGACTTTTTTGTTTTGATGCTTATACTTTTATCGAATGCCATTCTCAGCCTCCTTTACCACAATTGTAACTATCCTGTCTGTGGCTGTGTGTTAATGAATAGTGGACTTCTGCCACAAACAAATTGCAACTCTTTGCTCTGAGATAACAAGTTAAGCAGGAGTTGTTCTCTCTCACTTTACCCTCTAGTTTTCTCCCTCAAAGCTGAGAAAGGGGGTTCTCCCTAATGGGAATATCTGCCCTTCCGACTCTAACAACAACTTGTCATCACTCTGGGTCAACTCACAATGTTTGCCCAGCTATAAATAATAAAACAGCTATTTATCCCGATTGGGAAAAATCTGTGTAAGATAAAACACTTCGCACTTTCATCAGGGATTGTACCTCATTCTTTTGAAGGAAGTAGCTATATATTTATTTAAAAAAAGCATTGGATAAGCTAATTGGTCTGATGTTTGAATGGGATGTGGGTTGAGGGTATGCACACCATCCAAATGTCAAACTTACTCTATGAAAGGACAGGCAAAGTCATCTGAGAATGCATGTTATATCAAAAAGATTGCTTTATTTGTTGTAGCATCCATTTTCGGATGCATTTGTCAGTGCTCACTCCACAGTGCTGCAGGGTTATATTATGCGAGTGGCTGTGTGTATTCATGTGTGAGTAGGTGTCTGGGCAGCTCTATGGGTGTGTGAGTGGTTGTATGGGTGTGTGAGTGATTGCATGGATGAGTGAGTGTGTGAATTGGTGTGTGAGTGGCTGTATGGGTGAGTATATATGTACCTTTGTTCACAAAAGTGCTGGGCACTTAAGTATTAAGGTAGATGCTTAGTTTTGCTTTTCATTTGTCCGGATTTGGACAATAAAGACTTATACTGTCTCAAGATCAAAATGTATTGTGTGTTTATATGGCACTGCTTCACTGTCTTCGAGTTCCAAAGCATATGGCATCCCCTAGAGTATTCCTTGACTGTTCTACCTAATTACCCTGACAGCAAACTCCAACAATAATTTGCAATGCAATAGGTCTCACATTTGCGAAAGTTTGAACGATTGGCATTGTAAATGACAATGTCTCTTATTTATCTGTTTAAAGGCATTGTCATTTACAATGCCAATAGCTCTAACACTCGCAAATGCTAGACCTATTGCATTCAAATGCTGGTTTGTAAGAGAGCCCCATGCCGCGCTTTCACTTTAATAGCAGCTGCGCCTCCTTTCTTAAGACGAGCCGAGTCTAAAAAAAGGTGCATGGCCACCATTAAAATGAACGCGCAGAATAGGGCACTTGTAAACATAAATAAATAAATAAAAATAAACCATTTGTTTATGAAGGTGAATATGGCGAGCCGCAACTAAATAAAGAGGTGCGGCCGGCATTAACCTGAAAGTGTGTCATGGTGCGGTTTAAAACAAAATATTAATAAATAGAAGGAAACAAAACCTGCACCCACGTTTGGTGCTGCAAATAACAAACCAAAGGCATGGCTGCCATTATATCAGATGTGCTATGGAGAAAAGAAAAAAAAAGGAAAGCGTTGTGAGAGAGCATATCCTGCCTACAACAGCAGACAGGAGAAAGCCATTTAACAAAATAGTGCTCGGCAGCTGTAATTAAAGCTTACCGAGTAATAACTCAAGTAAGAGGGGGTGTTCTCATGGGAGGTTATAAGATGAGAAAAGGCGGAGTAACTGCTAAGCCAGTTGACCAATGAAAAGTCACAGTTAACAAAGGACAGTGACAGGAGCCAATTAAAAAGATGGGTGGAAAGTGGGCGGAGCTTCAACTCTATACCTGAATACAGCATGTCTCAAAGAGACAGCGCAAGCTGCCTAGGCAAGACCTAAAAATAAGGAGCCTTAGCACTTTGAGGGTGGTATAATAGCAAGTGTGGTATCCAGAGTACAGCATCAATCAACAATTCTGACAATTGTTTCACTCCATGTAACACAACTTTATAACAAAGGATTGCATAAAACATCACCCTTACACAGGAGAAGAAAGGCAGATAAAACGTGAAGTAATAGGTGAAATATGGTTTGCATTTACTGCATAAGATGTCTCTGTGGAATTCATTACAGCGGCCTCAAAGATCACAAAGTGAAACTTAGATGGACTGAGTACTGTAGTAGTGAAAGATTGAAGACTGAAGAGTTCTGTGTGTCGGCATGATATGAAACATCACCATCACATTTTTCTGATTCTATAGGAAATACCAGAATTGACAAAGGGAGGTTATAGGAGCCAGAAGTTTTAACAATCTAAACAATACTTAAAGAAATACTTTACAGACTTCACTAGAGAGGCATGAATGAATATCAAGCTATGAGCCTTTTTTTAAAGTAACTAGCAGAACAAAAGAAACTATCAAAAGACTAAATGTAGTAACTATAAAGAAAGCAGAGGTTTGTACTTCCTAGAGGAGGCAGGCTACCGCCATTTAGACATGAGAATGGCATGAGAACAATCCAGAATGGTACAATCAGAAATATAAATAGGCGTTTGACGTAATGAGGGAATTTGAACAGAATCTTGCTATACATTCTATATAAATTTAGTAACCGTATATTTTAGAACTGAGTTGATGTGTGAGTTGATGTTTGTACATCTATACATTACTTTTAGATTGCAGAGTAAAAATTGTACAGCAATGATCAAATTCATGAAGAATAAAACCCAGAATCTCTAAATGCATGGAATTAATTTGATAATACTGGACAACGATATCTGCCAATAAACTGTAATGTACTACAAAAAAAAAAAAATCAGTAGTATCACAAAGTACTTGCCTTATAATTAGTTATCTGTAACGAATAATCTATTAAAGTTACATATGAAATCACCAGTTACATTATTTGTGATGCTATCCATAAATACTGGAGAGGTCAACTGAAGTGCAGAGGACAGCATTACAGCTCATAGCTGACCATTATTAAGTATATTCCGTAGTGTTCATGTCTGGATTCTATTCATAACACCCTTCCATTCAAATCTTTTAAGAAATCAATAATAATGATGGTTAACAATTTTGTTTCAGTCATCGCTTTGGGTTAATAATGATATACCTTAGATTGAATTTGCTTGCACATGGGCCTTTGACCACCTCCGGTTCCCAGAAGTAATGGCCTCAGTAGTGGTCTACTATGCACATCATGCAGCCTTGCTCACCATTCACCAACGATACCTTCACACGCACCTTATGCTCAATAGCCATGCCCTGCCTAATCGCTAGTCACAGCCTACAGCTGTGTTTAGAGAAGACTGGAAAGAGAAAATTACATTTGTCCAAACCTTGTGCTTTGTAACCCAGCCACCAGTCCCCCCTAGGACAGGAAAAGCATGTGAGGGCGGACCAGTATTTCCCGACCAAATATTTGCATACGGGCACGGTTATACACTGCACATAGTCTTTCTGGCCCAAATCCTGTAGCACATGGCCTTTCACCATGACTAGGGGACTCTGGGCATGTTGCTTGCCCTTTTGCTATGCCCCGAGCTCGTGGCACCAGAACATGATCTTAGATCCTGCCCAGCGAGCTCTGCCTCTGCCATGCTTTGCATACATTCTCCTAGCAATAGATTTTGACCGTGACAAGTGGGCATCCTTCAGCCATATTGTGTACCTATTACCTCTGCCTTAGGACACACCCTTTGCTGGTACCCAGAAGACTTTTCTATCCGCACCCACATGACCTTTTTCCATAACTGTGGGTGCAGTGCCCAGTCCTTCTGCCTCTGACCCATGTCCTACATAGCCTTTAGCTGAGACCAATAGGAACTGGTTTCACAGTATGGCCATCAGTCACCCTCGTTTTGTAGAGTTATACCTCCTTATGTAGGACCATCAGATGTGATTTTTTTGTTGTTTTATTAGCTTAAAAATAGTTTTGTACGTTTGCTGCTGAGTTCAAATGCGCACATTGTGTACAACTCACTTCAGCTGCAATTTGAAACGTTTCGGGTTGACTCACTGAGATCGAAAATGAGGGGCGGGGGTAGGGGGGTGTGTTGGGTTCACAAAACACGTTTTCCCCATGCAATTTCCCATGGGAAAATTTTAAACACGATTACAGCCAGAACCGCTAAACGGAATTACACCAAGTTTGGCAGAAAGCTCGATATTGGTCCAAAAAGAGCCCTTTTTAGGTCCCGGCTAAGCCAGCGCACGCGCTACACTGCAAGACATTTAGTAAGAGGGTTTTCAAAGTGCTGCCAGAGGCTTTACCTGGCCTCAAGCTTGCGGTTACGCGCGTGTGAAAGTGCACAGCTGCCATCTGGCTTCCTGCAATGGCTCATTAAGCCTTACAGTGCATGACTCATGGTTCTCCAAACCCTTGCTCTCTGCTCTCACTACCCCCTCCCTTCTCCCACTCCCTCTTCATCAGCTTCATGGCAGCACCTGAATAATGCTCCTCCACCCCCTTGCTGTTTGCTCTCACTACCCCCTCCCTTCTCCCCCTCACTACTAACACCGGTAGGATGCACTTGTTTAACCCGCATTATCTGAACCTAGGCTACTCTTATATAGCATTGGTACTCCAGTAAGATGTGCTCATTTAACCTGCAATTACGAGCACAAGTTTACATTTGAATCTAAATGAACTTTTTTGGACCGTGTTTTTGTCAGTTATCATTCACGGCACAGGCATACCGGCAAGACGCTCACCCAACCAGCATTCATGAGCACAAAGCCACATTAACAATCTCATTTTCTGGGCACTTTTATGTAAATGTTTTGCACCCGTTTTTTTACCTTGTTTTTTAGCATAGGCTTACCGATAAGACGCTCACCCAACCCCAATTAATGAGCACAAAGTTACATCACTACTCCCGGGCTTGTTTATTTTGTTGCTTCTTACCAAGATTGTCTCGGTGGTGCTTCAGAGGCCAGGTGTCTGGGATTGTCTTGAGCCAACCCTAATGGCGCCCCAGGCTCTGGATTTGCCTACTGTCTGTCTTGTATTTGAACATCGCCAATAACATAATGGCTGCTCACTCAGTCGTGCGGGCAATGTTAAGCCACGTTGAACCTGAACCTCGCTGGCTTCTGCGGCGCTTGGTGTTTGTGGTTTTCAGGAATTTAATGTGAAACGTGCTACCGGCTCACAGCTAAGGCCGGGCCACCATTGGGAAGAAGCTTTGAGGTCTGCTCTGTAGACAGCCATTCTTTGCTGATGCGGAATTCACTTTTCCACATGCTTGGAGTGCAAGGAAACAAAACGGATCTATACGTTGAGACTTTATGCTGTCACAAGGTACTTACTTACTGACATTTTGGAGAAAGGCCCCTCATTTGTTTATACGCAGGTAAGCACGTTCTGTATAGTATGAACTCAGAAACTTCGCTGAGATTCAAGATAATGTTGATAGCTCTTTTAAAGTCCTTTGCCTTTCAGGTATAATTTGTGAAAGGCATTATTTTGAGTTCGGTTTTGAGTGTTCTAAAGCATTTCGCCCTTTTAGAATCCATTTGAATTTTGCAAATGATTGGTTGTGTTCATAGTATTAGGCCTCTGTAATTACGTCCCTATATTATTGAAATCAAGTTTGCAACATCTAAAGGAAAAGATAAACTACGATTTCTTGTTTTAGGAAAGTGGGAAACTTGCCAATTATGGCTGCATAATACACACATGCTCGTACTGCTAAAAAAGTTATAATACATGGAGCTGCCTCAGAAAAAAATTGCCAACTTTTATTAAAGATGCTCTATTCTGAAATCGGGAATAATCATTTTAAGGAGACGTTGGCAAATCCAATTATTTATTTTCAAGTCGAAAGCCACACTTTTGACAAACTGGAGCACTTTGTTTGTGTAAAGAAAGAAAACCTGTGTGAGGTGCTATGACTAGGTGTAATTGATTCTTGTGGCACTCCTTGCTTATTCCTGAATGCTAGCAGTAGGCAAGAAGTACTACAAGAGTAATTCACAGCAAATTCTTTGTGAAGGGATCCTTTTGTCAACATTTGAGCATCTTTCTAATCTTGGGCTGTGCAACATATCCGACAGCGGGGTAGCTATCAGGGACACAGGTGGTGCAGTGGCTCCTGGGTCCGGTGGTGTGAATGGTCCATTGCATCTCACTTACAGCTGTACATTACTAAGCTGATGGATCTGGGGATAGTCGGTTTTCCTCTCTTAAATCAGGGACCCCAGTACATCCTTGATGTACCACTGATAATTTGGATTCTTGTTTTAGTCTCATTTTTATTTCAGCCGTTTTCTTTTTGTTGAAGCCAAAAGGAAGGTATGTGTGCATTCGTTGCATATACTCAAAGTGCCTTGGTATCACTTTTGGAAGCATAGGCTACCTGACTTCCCTTTTGTTGTATTGTATTGCAAAATGTATATAACGCTTACTACTCTCAGGTGGGGCGCTGAAGTGCTTGCGTACATCGGTGGCATGCTACACTGTGGTGGATGTGTAATTGGAAGTGTGATTGCATGTGTTATATGAAGAGTGTTGTTTTGTTTTGATCCTGTGTAAAGTAAACACACATTTCAAGAAAAATATCAAACTAAAGTTAGACTTTGAAGCCAAAATCTATTTAAAGATCACCAGAAGTCAACTAGACCCTCTCAGAGAAATTCAGAAATCAAAAAAGGTTTTCTAAGATCATACAGAAATGTTCATATATATAAAACCAACTGGTAAATGTCTCTAGCTAATAACAAATGACATTACTCTAAAAGCTCTGATTACTTTCCCCTCCCCTAATTGTGGCGATCGAGGGAATACAGTGCAGTATTCACAGGCTCCAACTGCCTTTTGTTTCTGAGCCTGAAATATGCTGCTTACAGAGGGAAACAAGCATTGGCATAGCCAATAGGTCTCGTCTCGCCTTTGGGACCTTATAAGTATTTAATTATGCAGCACAATATGCTTAGTGCAACATCAACTGTTGCATGGCTAAACACTTATATTGTCCCAAAGGCGAGACCTATTGGCTAAGCTAATGCTTGTTGTAATTTGCGGTAAATCCATTTAGTAGTTTTAGAGTTATTAAAGAAAAAAGATGAATGTATATCTAGGGACGCGAATCATACGCGGATCCGACAGATCCCTTGGAGTGATCTGAATGCCCGCCAACCCTTTAACCCGGAAGTGTTGATAGCCATCTTGGGACTAGGACGAGTCTGAAGAGAAAACATTAAGAAAAATAAAAGACAAGGGGGTAGGGTATGAATTCCCTTACCCCCTAGGCCTGGTGGTGGTGTCCTACATTGATCCCCTCCAGGAACAAAAAACTTTTTATTTTATTTTCCTGCAAATTCATGGAATATCCGCCCAGGCCCTGGGAGATGGGGTTACCATCTCCTGAGGCCAAATACAGCCTAGAGAGGGAGGCTGCATGTCCCCCTCCACCACCATAAATTAAGCAGTGGACCCAGGGGCATTGGGTCACAGGGGCTAAATATGGCTTGAATGTAGGGCCACGTGCCCCCTTCCCCTAAAAAAATGAGGTTGGTCCCGGCTAGGCCTTGTGGCCAACCCCTGCCATGCACGGCCGGAGGCTGTGCGTGGTGTTGGCTGCAGCCAGCAGCCAGATCCTGTGCGTGGGGGCAGTTGGATTAACGTATGGTAATCAAATATTACTTTACATTAAAAATAACCTTGAAATACGCTAGATAAAACAAAGGTTATATGGACGTTATAGTTAGGAAATAGCATTAAAAAAACATGAAAATTCCCAGAAAAAACCTACGATTACAGAGACGTTATAGTTAGGAAACAAATTTTTTTTTAAAATCTTCAAAATTCACTAAAAACCCAAAGGCTACACGGATGGTATAGTTAGTTTCAGATTTTACACACACAAAACCATTGAAATTCAACAGCTATAGTCAGTTCTCTCAAGAGCTATAACTCATGCCCTAAGGTAAATATAATGTGCGCTCTCACCTTTCACTGCTAATTACCCCACAGATTACATCACTCGTTTCCTCTTCTATGACAATATTAATAATATCAGTGCAACATTTGTTGTAAAATTATTGATGAGAAAACTGTGCATGACGGGGCGAGAGTTCTAGTTACCTTAGGGCCACGATTTATAGTAAAACTTTCTATTATTAAATGTGTATGGTTTTGTGTGCGTAAAATTTTAATCTAACTAGAACATCACCGTAGCCTATTGTTTTGTGATTATATATATATAATTACAATCAGAATTATATTAAACTCATTAAATCGGCCCATTTTAAATAAACTATTCTCTGTGGGGTGTACATTTAAATGTTTAATTTTAAGCAAGAAACTGACCTTCATGCATAGGCATGAAGGTCGATTCAGGTTATAAAGTTACAGATTTCAATTAGACTTGTCTGGCAAAAATGAATAGTCGGTCGACAATTTTTTTTATAGCATTTCTTGCAGAGAATCCAAAGGTCAAGGCTTAAACAAATAAAATAACTAGCATGTATAGTTTAAATAGAGTTCCAATAAAGACAGCAACACACCGTAGTCAAAAAAATAATTTCTTAATCTAATTTAAACCTTCCTGAATTTTAGTGGCTTTCCTTGAACCTTTTTTATCAAACCCTGCTATTACACACCTACAATAGTTAGACTAATTTAAGGCCATCTCAAAATAATGCATGATGTGCTTCTTCAGGAGGTCTCCAGGCGACAACTGAAAATAGATTGAAAGTATTTTCCCCCTTTAGAACACAACGGAGATATGGAAAAAAGGTGACTTTGAGAGCTTTGAGTGAGTTTACCTGAAAAAAAGAGGAAGAGAAAGAAATCACACGGTCTAGATAAAATTGAATTAGGATGGCTGTAAAACGGAAGTTAGAAAAACTTATGTTGGTGGCATTCAATTCACGCTAGGATTGTGTACTTCAAGGACAAAATAAAAATTTCTGATTCACAATAGTATTGACACAATACCTTTTATATGCAGGGCTCCCGAGTTGTATTTTGGTTTTATACCCAAGACTTTCGTCAAGTAGAATCGGAACGGCTCGCCTGACTCCAAGAGGTCCCAGGCATCTTGGGATTCACTTGAGGGTTTGTTTTTGCCAGATGGTTTTTGTGTAGGCGGTTGAGAATTACACTCCGCTTTCGGCACAAGTGTCTCTTTTGGACGGTCGCACTTTTCCCTTTTGACCGCAGTGCTTGTTGCAGTCTGTGGCACATGACCGGTCAGTCCAGACTCTTCATCACTGCTGGAGAGACACCAACCAGAGTCATCCAGGTTTGGCTTTGCCTTTTTTGCAGGTGAGCTGACCTGTGGGGGACTTTCCTGCTCAAATTTTACAGGGTCAGCCTTCCTTTTATGAGCTTCTTTTCTGGCATCAGAACATGGGTACTGTGGCACAGAGGAACGGTTGACAACAGGTGGCAACGTGGAAGTAGATGGTTTTCTGTCGTCACCCTCATCATCGTCACTGCTGGACATTGTCCATTTCCCATGATTACTTTCTTGGCTGTCAGTTGTCCTGAAATTAAATACAGCGGATACTAAGACAAGTATAACAAAAATTAATGGATATACCTGCACCTTTTTCCAGTGCCTTAATTCTGCACTGCATGTAAAACATTCATTATTTTATTATGTATCACCGCACATTTGAAGATTTTTTCTAAAGACCGTTTTAAGCATTCACAGACTTATTTTAAGGCTGAAAGTCAAATTCTGTAAAATGATCATTTTACATTTTATGACAGAACTGAAAGTGTTGCCTCTTGGCGCTGTGGAACAGCTTGTGTCATTAAAGAAGAGTTGAGCAGGGATGAAACAAACAAGGAGATGGCCCAATCATGGAATGTGGCGGTCAACTTTTATAGGTGATAAATTCCTTCATTTAGATGATCCTACCTTTAAACATTGAGGAAAAATGTATTTTTTTAAGCAATGATAAAGGGACATGAAGATTTTAAAAACATAACCTTGTTATGGAAAAAATCCCTTTTTACTAAAGTCTCCCCACTGCTTTGCAAAATGTTTATTGATGAACGTTTTAAAATAATTTGAAGTAAATTGTTACTTAAAGTCAGCAGCAGTAGATGTAGCTCTGAGTAAATGTTACCTCAAGGCATATTGTACTCATTGGAAAGTACATAATCTGAGCCCTCCCAACTCTAGCTTTCTCTCTGAGATGACCGATCCACATGAAAGGTAGTGTAAAAAAGGCAGGCTGGACAAGAATATACATATGAAAGGTATGTGCGGTGTCACGTTTGTAAAAATCATTTAAATTAATTGAAACCAGAATCCAATTCAAGTGGTCAAGATCACCACAACAATGCTACAGGGCAAGGTATGCGTGTGACTATACAGGATACGCATGTGTGCAGAACTGCAAAAATTCTAATAACTTTTTAGGGTACCATTGTCAGAAAACGTGGATTATTATGTGGGGTGTTTGTGCAACTTCACTGTGTAATAATTACACAATTTCGATCAGGTCCATTTAGGTTTGTTTGTAAAACTTTAGTTCAGTCCTGGCTAGCTGTGGCATGAAGCAGTAAAGCTTTATCAAAGGAACAAGTGTAAAGGATTAAGAAGTTCCAAAACAGTAACTACAAAGAAAACACGGCATAACAAAAATATAATAGCAATTTATAAAAATAGGGTATATTTTTAACTGTAAATAGACACCAGAATGACAAGAATCCAGCGGAGGGATGTGGAGATATGATTTTTAAAAGAAACAATAAATCACTGTTGTTCACTCAATGGAATAAATCCATGTAATTGACTGTGACAGTGCTTTAGGGTTGAAAATGGCTGCATTGCCACTCGTGGATGGGCCAACACCAGGCCAACTCCGATAGAGGACCAGTCACAGGGACCCATCACTTTTAGCCTTCTCCAGTCCAGATCTAAATCCTTAAGGAAGATCACTATTGAAGTCATTCATTTTCATTTAAGAATCTTTATTCGGTGATTAAAAAACACCATAAAAGCACAAACATATATACATTAATAAAAGGTTATTAAACATTGATCAAGATCCTTGTACATAGTCAACATAGGTAAAAAAAAATGTCAATATACAAATCCATAAGCATACAATAGATGATCCAGATTCTTTCATACCTAACCCCTGGTCATCCTTAATCGGACCGCAACCTTAATAAAATTCATGATACAACACAGGGTAAGGGGATCGGAGGCTTTTTGCAAAAAGACCAGCGCATCCCTAGCATGTTCCTGATGGGCATTTTTTTAAATATTTACCAGAAAACTGCGCCTGGGCATAGAAAAGTAGGGACAGAGCAAAACAAAGTGAAGGGAGTCCTGCGGAGACCTGTTGTCGCAGCCGCAGGGTCCCTTCTGCTCAATTGATGTAGAGAAACCTGCTGGGGAAGCCAACATAAAGGGAAGTAGATTCAGTCTAAAACGGCACATAAGAAATCTATCCTGTGCATTGTGCATGAGATACAGATAAGGCTCCATACCCTCCACACTCTTCACCAAATTATGCGCCCTCACAGTCTTTTTGAGTGTTTCTGCCTCAGCTCTGTAATGGGTTTTCCGCTCTAGGAAAATTTCCCCTACTTGTTTCTTATGCTGGGCTAAAATTGTTGTGGGGTTCGTGAAGAGGTTACCAAAACCTAGATCTTCGAGGGTATTTTTCACATATTTGAGCCAAGGGATACGCATACAATTGGTCCTATCCAAGCAGTCCAATAAGATTTCTCTGCTTAGATGCGCCTCTGGGTTAGCCCATATTTTTAACCAAGCCACAATTGGCCTAAATTTTAGCAGGTCATCCAGGTATGGCCTCCCTAGCTCCCTGTGGGCTATAAATCCAGCGGTGCTGGGTGGTACCCTCAGGATAGATTTCAAATATTTGTTTTCTTCCTGTTGAATTCTAGTGGTGTTCACAAAGCCCCATACTTCTGCCCCGTAGATTACTTTGGAGCATGATACGGAGCAATACAAATTCACCACCTGTTCCGGGCTCCATCTACCTAACCTCCTGCCGTATCCTGCTATTGCCCCGTTTGAGGCAATCATTTTGCAACAACGTTCCGTCACCAAGGAGTTAAACTGTAAAGCACCATCAAAAGTCACTCCGAGATAAGTGAACGTTTTGACCTCCTCTAAAATATGGGTACCTATTGTGTAAGTAAATCTAGAGGAAGGTTTTTTGCCGGCCAGGAGTACATAAGATTTACCCAGGTTGACAGATAAATCCAGGGTGCTCATAAAATTAACAAACCCATCAATCAGGATTTGTAGACTGCGTGGGGTGCGCGCGAGCAGAACCGCGTCGTCCGCGTAAAGCAAGACAGGGATATGCCTCTGCCCCACCCTGGGGGAGTCTGCCTTTAAACCCAAAAGAAACTGCTCCAAATTGTTAATGTAGAGGGAAAACAAAAAAGGGGCGAGGATGCAACCTTGTCTGACTCCACTCTTACATGAAAAGGGGTCAGACAAACCTCCCTCCCTGTTAAACCGAACCCTGGCCGTGGTATCGCTATGTAATTCCCTTAGTATGGAGATTAAACCACTATCAATCCCCATACTTGACATCATGTCCCATAGCTTTCCTCTGTTGACGTGGTCAAATGCTGCTGCCAAATCCATGAAACCCATGTAAATAGGTTCATCACTTGCCAAAGTGTATTTGGCAGTCAGCATATAAAGGTTCAGGCATTGGTCGCTGGTAGACCTCCCTGTCCTAAACCCGTATTGAGTGTCCGAGAAGGTGTTATTCTCATCGGTCCACTCGGACAGTCCATTGAGGATTGCCCTACCCAATAGTTTGGCCGATACGTCAATCAGGGAAATCGGCCGATAGCACTTAGGGTCGTCCCTGTTGCCCTTTTTAAAAATTGGCACAATAATTGCTTTTGACCAAGATGGTGGCAGGTCACAAGAGATGGCGGTATTTATGACCCTGGTCATCAGAGGGGCCCATAAATCTATGTTACTGAGAAATAGGTCAGGGGGGATCCCATCCGGACCCGGAGCTTTATTTTTAGTCAGACCCTCCATCCCTACAGTGATCTCTTTAAGAGTAAATACTACCGGAGAAACCTGATTTAAGGCTACCGGTTGCTCTACAGAGGGACCGGACTCATAATTATATAAACCTCTGAAATGTGCGGTCCACTGTTCCGGAAGGATGTTAGCCCCTATGTCCGGTGAATCTTTTTCTTGAAAAGTCGGTCTGTTAATAATTCTCCAGAAGCCCTCCAGATCCTTTCTTTCCCCTGCCTCTCTTAGGTCTGCCCAAGCTTCTGCCTGCAGGGCAAGTTTCCTCCTTTTAGTTTCTTTATTATATTTCTCTCTACATGCCCTAATTTTTTGGGGGTCCCTCGGTTTTAGCTTTAGGCAGCATTTCAACTCCCTTAGTGCCTTAGAGCAATCTTTGTCAAACCACCGCGGATTGACCGGGTTACGAGGGGGCGCACTGGACTTAAGTAGGCCATCAATCAGGTTAGCAATCTGCTCGAATGCTTCCAGTAACCTTGGACCCTGGACTTCCAAGTCTAGACAATCATTAATGGCCGGTAGGCCCTTTTCACCCAGGGTTTTGAAAAACTTTGCCCCATCTATTTTGGACCATTTCAGTCGCCTACCTTGGTCTGTAACCCTCTCCTCAATTATACCACGGGGTCTAGTTCCAACACCCACCCTGTATAAGAGCACCAAAACGAGAGGGTTGTGGTCGCTGAAACTGCTCCATTCTATCCCTGCCCCAACTATTTTGTTTATCAGGGATCTTGAGGCCAGAATATAATCTATAATGGATGAGCAGCCCCTACCCTTAAAAGTCGGAGGAAGTGTGCCATCCAACTGTGGGTCAATCATGGTAATAGTGTGTTCTAAGTCATACTTCAACCGAAGTAGACCCAGAGCCGACCCAGTTGGTGTGTGAGAGAAATGCGGGCCCTTTTCCAATGGGCATTCTGACCAATCTGAGTTTGCAGTAACCAATGCCGGACAGAGATGGCAGTTAAAATCTCCCATTAATAGCAGCCCATAAGACTGCCCCTTATTTTGGGATGTTAGTTCTTGTTACTCTCACTATTGAAGTCAATGGAAGTAGTCCTGATGCAGGGGATACAGGAGACTGGAAAATCTGGTCTGGTGCAGTGGTCCTTCCTCTTGGTACTCAAGCTGGCGGAGGGAGGTCTTCTTTGGTCTCAGATGTCGATCTCTGATCTTGTTAAGGCAAAGTCCAGCGCAAGTCTAGTTGCCACTGGTAAACTAGTCTCCGGTCACAGGAAATTCAGTAGTTTTCTTTAACTAGCAAGAACAGGGCGATTGGACTGAACTCGAATTGCCTTCACGGGTTCAACAAACCCAGGTTCATTCTGTCTCCCAGACTGCAACTCAGCATCTAGCAGCAATCAAAGATCTTTACCCTGGAGTCACAAGGGTGCAGGCTTCTCAACTTTTATGGCCCTCTGGCTGTAACAGGGAGTCAGCCAAGTGATTTGTGGAGACACTTCTCCAATCTGGTATTTGTGGGCATCTATTCCATGAGTAGGGCACTGCAGGCACATTCCTCTCTTAGCCAGTCCTCAGATTCGGCAGATGCAGTCCACACTTTGGTGCAGCCTCTCTTTGCTGGGTCCAGGGATAGAAGGGCATTTCTTTTTCAGTCTTCTTTCCAGGCCAGTAGTGATCTGAGGTCTGGGTACCTGAGTTGCCATTTGCTGTCATTTACGAGCCTACCCGGTGGTGGCGACTAACTATCCAACAGGCTTTTAGGTGCTCTCCTGCCTGATGACTACTTCCTGTGAAGTGAGGCATCTAGCTACCTCACAGTTCTCTATTCTGCCACATGCCAACATGGCGAGACAACTCTCTTGGTGTGTGAAGCTCCTATGGCTGTGGCTACACTAGCCTCGAAAAAAACTGTTTTGCAACAGGTTTTCACTATCTGACCGAGATGCCAGCCTATCTGCCTAAATATAGAGCAGTCCTTTTCTAGTGTGACTAGAATTTGCCCTTCGAAGGCTGCTTCTCATTTCAGGCTCTCCGCCTGTGCTCACACCCACTCTGGTCAACCTGCCAGGTGTATGTCATCTCTTTCATCGGCAGGTTCTTTGATCCTCTTCCGGAGAGTCATTCTCACTGTTCCCCAGGTGGGAAGAAGGCTGTCTCGAGGACAGCAGCTTTTTGCGACAGAAGTGGCCACTGGAAAACTTGTGGAACAAAGAAGCAACAAGAGGCAAATTTCTAAAGTTGCTATCTGTAAAGTCAGGGGTCGGGGATTTCTATCGTCTGACGCCCAATTCAAGTGAATTTCAACTGGGGACAAGAAGATTTGATGTCTAGTTTGTCCCACGGACAACTAGACATTAAATTAGGCTGCAAAGGGATGAGCTGAGCCACAGTCAATCAGGATGGTTTTAACAAATCTCAAAACCACTGGACATCTGCAAAGGCCTGGGATTGGGGGACTGACTCTAAGCCTGTGTTGACTGGGGGAAACATGATCTCATCTCCAAGACAAGCCCTTTAATTTCCACTATTGAATAAAGCCTTGGGGAGGCCTCTCCATGCTGCAATTGGCTATAGGTATGGCCCCGAGCGTAACTCCAGGCCATCACCTAACATAACATAACGTGTTTTTGTAAAGCACATGTTCACCCATAGGTATCTTGGCGTTGACTAACAGATGTTTACTGTTACCCAACTCAATGGTACAGATGGATGAAAGGCTGAGTGGACCCTCTGGTATTTGAGACCATGAGGTTGAACACAGGACACTGTAGTGGACGCATTAGTTCACTATGCCACCTGACCCACCTCACTTCCAGAGTTCCGAATGGCCGTCAAGACCTTGTTGTTCGAATAAGCCTTCGGGACCTGCAAGCGGCTGGATTCCCTAACATGTGATTAGCTGCGCTTTATAAATCCTGTTTGACTGATTGAAGTATCGGCATGATTAAAAAAAAATCAATTTCTTCCTGCAATACCCCAGAAACACGCTGGAAAAGGGAAGTTCTGAAGTTGCTGCAATGGTGAAGGGTAACAACTCAGCTATCTAGTGTGTGTGTGGTAGAAGATCAAAGGGATGGGAGTGAAGGGAACCTTGTCCCTACTTTAGGTTCTTGCTCTAAGCTTTTTTTCTCGCTTTCGTGCCTGCTTATTGCCACTCCCCGCTCTGTGTTCCTAATAATCTAATGTCTCCTGTCTTTTATGCCTTACCTGGTAACTGTTTGCGCCCCATGCATTTTCATCCATGCCCTTCATGCCTCTTGTATCGCTCCAGCAGACCCCGCAAATTCTTCACGACCGCTTGTTATGGCGAACCATTTCCTTTAAGGGCGAGACCTGTTTGGGGTCCTCTCTTCGAGCATGTCGAGGACCACCAGTTGTCTGTATACTTCCTGAGCCAGCAGTCCCCCTTGATGACCAACAGCTGCCTCAGCACTACCAAAGTGCAACTTTAGGCTTCATTACCTAACACAACTCACCCTTTGCTGAAACCATTGGTGGGCAGTGCTTAATTTGAGCCGGTGGCATTTATGACAGTGGGCCACATGGTGGGCTGCTTGTCTAATTTAGAGTGAGTACAACAACAGTTGTTTACTAATTTAACATACATAACAAATTACTATTACTTACCACCCATGCTAATATTATAGCTTTGTGGGCCTGGAATAGTCTGAATTATCACACTTGTAGGAGTGTGATGTTAGTAGCTGGTTTGGTACTGTCATTGGCAGCGCTGGCAGGGGCAATGGGTGGTGTAGGCTGCAGTGGCCTCCTGATCAGGGGCCCTGGCACTTAATTTTTACAAATTAGGCACTGTTGGTGGGGCTTACTCTACTTCATTTCGAGTGCAGGATGCAATCAAACTACACTCCTAATGAAGATGCATAAGCATGCCAACTCAGTCTGCATGCCTACATGCAATATGACATTACCTAGGGGCAGAGTCAGATGCCCATCGTTATTGTGGCAGCCAATGTGCAGCCACCGTAAACATGAAATAATGCAGAAATCCATTGTAAGCCATCAGCCTCTCTCATCTACATCTGTCCCTGAGAAGTAGAGCGTACTGCAGCATTCCGAGTGTGCACCAAGCGTTGTCAGGTGCAATAAGTATACAATGTAAATAAACTGGACCAGGCCTCCTCCTTTATCGTACCTGGCCAAAAGGAGAGGCCTCAGTGTGCCGGGAGTCTCACCGCCCCTCCCGCCTCAGCTGCTTTGATCAGCTTGCATTGCAGCAAGAACTCAGAAACAGGCAGTGATATTAAGAAAAGAAAATTATTTTTGCTTGGCATGCAATGAAATGTGTTCATTAAAAAAACAGAATGTAAAATTGTCCGCCTGATTGCGGTGGGCATCGTGTCTTCGAGCCACAGCTGCAAAAAGGCTGTCAAAGTAGAGACCCTTGATAATTAACAGTAAACAGTCTGATAACAGTGGGTTGCTTTAATTATCTACTCTCTTTTCAGAATAAGTGGTTGATTTTGAATGAGCCATAGTTTACCATTTAATCTCCATCCTTGTACAGCCCTCCTAGTTGAACATGACAAGACTTTTCCCAAGTTTACGGTATGCCGAATAGGCCGCAGTTGAGCTGAACCAATACAGCAAACATGGCATTCATTCTAAAATGAATTTAGGCTGGAAGATGCTTCAGTGTTATATACAGAAGATCACTTTAGATCAAGGAATGTCTCTAACAAACATGGAAGATACTCATAGGTGCACCACAACAAGAACGTTTGAAAGTAAAAAACGGAAATAAACTGGTGATGAAATACCTCCCTCAACCTGAGAGACTCAAGCAGTATGGGAGTCACTTGGATGTAAGGAGAAGAGGGGGTGGGGGAGAGAGGAGAGGAGAGGGAGAGATCTGAATCTCGAAAACAGCTGCTCCCGATTGATTCTGCTCTGCTCTCCACTTCGCCAGCACCTACACATTGATGCGAGACAAAACAGAAGTGAAAGAGCAAAGGAGAGAAAAGATAACAAGGTGATGGGCTATGAGAATGAACAGGTGCTCCCTGCGCCTAGGGGAGGGGTGCCCTTAGTCACGCCATGGAACTGAGCCCCCTCCGGGGCCAGGAAGGGGGCTGGATGTACGTGGAGGCCAGGAGATATCATCAGGGGGCGCCGGAAGACCTGGCAAGGATATTTAAAGCGGCGCCTATCGGACTCTTTGTCCCTCTGGACCTCCTGCAAGCTGCAGGGGCGCGTCGTCGACCACTCACCCACCCGGTAGATGAGCAAGGCTTTGCGGAGAGCTGACAGTTAACAACAAAGGGGGATGCGAAACAATGGAGGTTCAGCGACTGGATGGACCCCAGGAAGGGGTAGGATCCATGTGTGCGGGAAGGGGGGACTGACCTGCTGGTGGTCCTGGAGTCTACTGCCCTAATCTGCAACGTATGGACTGAGTTGAACGCTGGGGAGGCTGCCTGTATGCAGGTACCCCGGCGGGCCGGTGCGCTATGCGGGGCCCTGGATTTCAAGTTGGTGGTACAACTGTTTACTGGAACACTTTGGGGCCTGCTGGCACAATGCGTGCAGCAGAGTGGGGACTTGGTGGGCTGAGAGGGCAAAGTCCAAGTGTTCAGCTAAGCTCAAGTTCAAGTATAATGTTGTTCCTAATGAAATTATAGTAAATGAGAAACCACAGGCCAGGGAACAAGAGAGAAGAGGGATGGAAAAGAATGAGCATTAAAAATGAGTAAAGAAGATAATATGTAGGTTGATGGGTAAAATCGTAGTACGATGCCAAATGGAACGTGCCTGCCACAGACTGCTAGCTGTAATCTGCAGTTCACTGATATCAACCATCCAGAGACAGCAGAGATGTGTATTTAGTGTGAAAGTGATGGGTGTTACTCACATAACTATACATAAATCATTATTTATTCCTTAAGATCATATATCATAAATAATACCATAGTGATAGCCCAGAAGGCTAATGCACCTAGTGAACAATTGCTTGTAATTTTTTGATCACTGATTGCAATCAGTGTATTTTTAAATGGGTTAATGCACCTATTGCATGGAACTTTATGCAACCTTTGTACCACAGGTTCCAATTTTAGGGAAGTACTGCCATATCAGCAGTGCACTGACAATACGACCACTATACCAGTAAAGTTCTGGGGTTTAAACTTAGGAAAAAATACAGATTTAAACATTTATTTTCAAAATATACAAATATCATACCCAAAAGTACCTCCCCATACTGCAAACACGTATTTTCAGTAGAAAAGTGTTAATTTTGTCAAGCAATTTCACATATATTGGTAAAAATAGCAATGTGTTCAGACCAGCTAACTGATATAGGTAGTATGTGGGACAAGTGGATTTCAGTAACGTACATTCAAACATTCCACACCCCTGAAAGTAGTTACAATAAATTCAACATATATATATATATATATATATATATATATATATATATATATATATATATATATACTTTGTCACAAATTTAAATGGCAATTTTAAAATGTACAAACTGCTCTGAAATTCTGCAATGGCTGCCTGGAGTGATCCTTTGCTTCAGTTAACAAGGGACACTTAAATTACAGGTCCTAGGTACACCTAGTACCATATACTAGATACTTACAAGTAAGTTAGCTTATGTCAATTGGTGGAGTCACTCAATTGCACAAATACTTTTTTTGAAGGTTACAACACTGGCCCTGGGGTCTGGTTAACAGAGCCCAGTGCACTTTCAGAGTAAAAAGAAACAGCAGCATCTGTCCAAATGTTTGGTGGGGACTATGCAAAAACGCCATAAACTACAAAAACAATTACCAATAAACCTTATGGATGTATAGCCCACAGTGCAACAGAGAATTACATTTTAAAATGAGTGCAACAGACACAACAAAACATCAACATGAAGGATTATTACCTAGTGACAAAAACTGAAGGTTAAGGTGACATGTACATTATGTTTAACGCAACACGAGAGACATATCAACCAATTTGGAGACTAATAAATAATACATACATCTTAGACTGGTCCATTAAATCAGCAGATTAAGAGACTACATACCCCAGAAAGAAGTGTATTAGTGCAACGGGTTTTAAAGGTGAATGAGCACCAGGCGTATTCTACAAAACCTTAGAGGGATATGAACTATTTTGGAATATGCTACATAGAAGAGAACATTTGTCAGCAGATCTATACCTACGGATTTAGACAGACTACCTATCCAGTAATTAGTGTTTTGGTGACACGGCTGTTGAATACCTTTGCATACCTCACCACATGCACAGTATGATCAACGTATCATTAGAGACATCAACTCATTTGGAGTATCCCAAATAAAGTATACAAATATGTCAAAAGCAATGCATTTGCAGATTGGAGAAAAGATACAAATACCAGAATTAGCCACAAATATCTCGAACATCAATGTGCATTAGGAGACTAAAACAGTGTTAAAGACAAACAATTTGGAGCATACTAAAAGAAAGCATACATATTCGTCAGGAGCAATATACCTGCAGAATTAAAGTCAGACTACATAGGTTAATGCCGGGTACTTATGATACATGGAGCTTGAAGTACAATGTACACTACGAGAATACATATTTTAATGTGACGGGGTGTCTAATTTGCTACCTAAAAAATACAATTGTATGTGGTTTTTAGGTCGAGCCTGAGCCAGCGCACATGCGCTGCTCTGCGTGGCTTCTTGTAAGCAGTCTAAACTACTTTGTGTGGGTCCGACTCCCCCCGCATTGGGTTGGTTGTTGCCTGTGTCATTTCATTATCGTAGCCTGCAAATGGCTAAAGGTGGGCGCATGTCCCACCTCTTTTGCAAAGGTTCACTCCCACAGCGTTTTGCTTGCGGGAGCGAGCAGCGGCGCGCAGGGTGGCAGCTGCATTCCTCGTTTTTTTCCTTCCTTACAGCGCGCGCAGCACTCGCTGGACACAGTTTTTATGTTTGGCGTGTTGCGAGCAGATGCGCGCAGGGTGGCAGCTGCACTCCTCGTTTCAACAGCAGAGATCTCTCCAGGACTAGCTAATGTGGCATTAGCTAATATTTCCGAGATGCTGATTAGCTTTTCATCTGGCAGAAGTTTATGAATATAGAACCGTCCCCGCATTGGAAATGAGAGCGGGAACATTGATTTGATGCGCAACATCTGACTTGTATTCACTATACATGTCACTGTGGGACGAGCAGGGCCAGGCCCGCCGGGCCGCTTCGGGCAGGGGAGACGACGTCGTGCCTCATCATCTGAGGATTTCCTTTTCGCTGAGAATTTATTCTCCGATTAATTACTTTTTTTCCGACTTCAGTAGTGTGCCGGGGTGCAGAGCAGATCATTATCTTTACAACAGTTCTGTTTGCATACCATTTGTTTAATTGTGTGGCTTAATTTCGTTTAATTACATTTCTTTCGCATACTTTGCTTGGAAAGTTGTTTATTAAAAATATACATTGCATTCTTCGGGGAAGGTTGTTGCCCTTGTGGTGATTTGCATGGGTTTTATGTGTGGCAGATTAAGCACTTGAGGCGCAATACATTGTATTGCGCTGAACAGGTCCTTTTATTATGGTGATTGAAAAGTCACGCTGTTGCCCATAGGAGCTCTATATCTGAGAATTGTTTTAGACACAGAACCCTAGGACCGTTCCAGTTTCTTTGGCTGTAAATACAGGGGTTCCAACGTTATTGCTTAAGTGCAAGCCTGTTTTAGGGATAATCACGGACTCTGGAAATGATTCCAGTTTGAGACACTGATCTCACCTGCCTGCAAGAAGATTCCGTCATAGCGCCTATTCTCAGGGACCTAAGTTATATATGCTTGTTTACTGGTTCTATTCTAGACACCATCTCTGCTAAAATGCTATAGAATATCTTCATGAGGTACATGACTCCTTAATTACGTGCAGATTGAATTAGAGCTAATTCTAAGTGGGTAGTTCAAAGGGCATTGATATCACAGATAAACATGGCTCCTGCATTGTTGTTCCCTAGGTGAAGGTACCATTTGTTTGACCTTCGCCCGCACCCTGCTGATTTTAGGAGCAGTTTAGTCTCTTTGGTAATGGCCTTGTAAGAGAACTCCTGTTTTTCCCTTGACCCAGAATGGGCTTTTCTGTGGATGAGGCAGGTGTTGTTAATGCGAATACCTCCTGAGGAGCGTTCCATACAAAGATGCTCTTCCACAGAGAAGGACGATGTATGGCTCTGGGTTTTTAGCAGAGGCAGTGGACCCAGGGAATTGAACCTCTCATTGGTGTGAGTGCTGCCTTGGAGTTGATTTCTTGAAGAGTTAACCAATAGATGTTTTAGGGTTCCACCAGTAGTTGTGAATTTTTATTCCAGCGCTGTTCACTTTCGCGGCAGCTCTGCTTTATTTAATTAATTTGCAGCACGGTCCCCATCAGTTCAGTGTAGCATAGGCAAACAAGCATTTGCAATGCATTAGGTCTCGCATTTACGCGAGTTTGAGCTATTGGCATTGTAAATGACAATGCCTTTTATTTTATTTTTTGGTTTTTGAACCATAAATAAAACGCATTTCATTTACAATGCCAATAGCTTAAACTTGCGTAAATGTGAGACCTATTGCACTGCAAATGCTTGTTATTTATGTTTTCATTAAATAAAAAATGGAGGTAATCCCAGCAAGTAATAGAGTGATTGTCATTCCACTAGAATGTTTAACATCAATCAGTACCGTGTGAGGATGGCAGATGCATACGTTTGAAGAGAGTTTGCGGCACGCACAGGCTGCCTGGTAGCACGTGGGGTGAAGATGATCGTTGTGAGAGCAAAGTAAAAAGTGCATATTGGAAGAGCGGGTATAACATTTTATGCTGGTGCACAGAGGTGATGTTTATCAGCTGTTTTTATGGA
Source organism: Lissotriton helveticus (assembly GCF_964261635.1). Taxonomy (NCBI): domain Eukaryota; kingdom Metazoa; phylum Chordata; class Amphibia; order Caudata; family Salamandridae; genus Lissotriton; species Lissotriton helveticus. Next base: position 340,688,086 of record NC_136070.1, read on the forward strand.
TGACATGGCACAGGTTGCACAATGGCACTGAAAAGAAACAGGGGGCCATATTTACAACAAAGCGGTGAAGCGTGCTGTTAAGCCAAGTAGGCTTATGACACACTTCGTTACTTTAGAAACGCAGGTCTGCATCATATTTACTCAAATAGAATATGGTGCAGTCCTGCGTTTCCCCCTCCGCCGGTGCAAACTTTAGCTGCCTAGAGCCAATGCAGGTACCCTTGCACCAAAGTGCAAGGATGCCTGTGTTGAGGGGAAGATTGTTTATGTGCAGGAAGGGGGACCTTCCTGCACATAAACACGCTTCAAATGCCGTTTTATAACTTCTATATGTGCTGCAAAATGCAGCACACATAGAAGTTACAAAAAGTTACAAAAAGGCACTTTTTAAATGATTGTTTATGTGCAGGAAGTGTCACCTTCCTGCACATAAACAATCATAGGCAAATATGCTGTTTCTATGTGTGATGCACACGGTAGCACACATGGAAACAGCAAAAACAAGGAGAAAGTGACATTGTGATGGCGATGGGTGCTTTAAATATGCCCCTTGATCTGTTATGAAGAGCTTTAATAAATAGAGCAAGGAAGAGAATCAGTCTTTTCAAACAGGATAGAGCAGGCTTTCTCGGATTTCAGGGTTTTTGGACTTATGTAATATGTAAATCATTAGGACTCTATAAACTATCTATTTCAGCGCGCTTGTAGAACAGAAGGCATACTAGAAATACAATTATAGGAGCCGATTGCTGTTTTTGTATATATAAAAATTAAACAAACAGCTAGTGGGCTTAAGAAAATTGCCGAAAAGTTTATAGTGATTGTATGCAAATTAATTAGGATGTGCTCGTTAAGATGTTTCGACGCATAATATTATTTTATTTTTTTTAATTTCATATGCTTCTTTGTTTTGTCCTACAGCTGCTATCATAAATAGCCCCCGACCCCCTCCAGATGAAAAGAGGAGGCTCGAAATGCAAAGGGGATTTGAATCTATGGATATAATGGGAAGTAAACAATGAACCATGCGCCAAACGGAAAAACCAAAGTGAATACTCAACAATAAAAGATGCACAAAAGTAATACTAATGAAAATATTTTGATTAATGCTTAGGAACAGCTTTGAAGAAACTTGACTCGAGTAGACTTGTTATAAATGCATCATAATCATGTGGTGTCCAGAGTGTTGCCAGGTTTCTAGCCCAATATTTTTTTTTTTGTAAAACTTTTATTTTTGTTTTGCAGACAGAGACAAGAAGAGAGGGCAAAAAAAAAAGAAAACAAGCGACAATCCCGCATTGGTCCCCACGCAGGGGGCAGTTAAAGAGGCAAATAAAGGCTAAGGGGAGGCAGTATGGAGAGCTATCAAAGTGCCGTTCAAGGAATCAGTGTCCGATGACAATTATATCAGAAATCAAAGCAATCTCCCTTTCAGATCTCAGAGGGTTAATAGCCCTGCGAAGAAGGGTGGTGAAACTCCAGTGAGGGAGTCAGTGCAGCAAGAAAGGAAGATGTCCGGCAGCCTCCATATGCCCTGAAACGTCGCATCAAACATTATAACCAACTCCAATCCCCCCTCCCCACCCACCCCCCCTGGTGGTGGCGACAGCGATCCACAATCATTCTCACATGCATACCTGTTTGATTAAATCTGAAAAAGGTGGAGAGCGCGCATAGCGGATGGGCAGACCGCAGAGGGTAGGCCTCGTGAGAGGAAGCGAACCAGGGGACCCCAGCGGTACAGGACATTTTTGAAATTGTTAAATAACAAAGCGAGAGAGTAAGGGATTTTACACTTTATCAATGTGAGTTTGAGAACTCCTGGTCCCCAGAATTACTTACAAAAACAATAAAGGAGTATCCACTCAAAAATAGAGAGAACGTAAAAATGTGTTCCTCTGGATAGGGGCTAGGGTGCTCAGTTCAGCACCATGTGCCTCAGCCTGTTTTTGGATAATACATATCCTTTTAGAAGACCCCTCACTCACCAACCTAGTTGGTGACATGCTTCATCATTGGGGTCCCACCCCATAGGCCGAGTGCCTATAGGGTGTGCTGCGACACCTGATTACAGTGGAGCTGGTTCGTTTTTTTCTTTTATATGTACAAGACGATCAAACAAGTGGTTTAAAAAGGGCCAACACTACTCACTGCAAGTAATTTATTCTTGAGTGCTTGAACCCTTAATTAAAAACGTGTTGCACCTATGCCTAATTAGGTAGGCTTCGGTGATATAATTAGTGTTTGATAAAAATAGCTAAGTGTGCTATGTGAAGTGTGGTAAATAATAAAATTTAAAAGGGTCTACATGTTTCAACCATCATATCATTAATTGGTTTTCGTCAGGACCATGTGACTGAACTGGGTGGTCCACACACGCTAAGGTGCGTCCTGCCCTAAATTCAGGTGGATATCCAACTGGCGGAAGGAACTATGAAGACCACCATCACAGGTTTTAAGAAAAAGCTGGACGAACTAAACAAGGAGATGACAGAGTATAAAGATAACCTGTCACAACAGAAAGTACAAAAATTTCAGAAAGACTTAAAAAGATTCTCCATGACAAAGGCTTACCCATACTCGGATCCTGAATATGTACCGCCGTCAAAAGGAGATGATAATTCTGACGCCTCCAGCAATGCTTCCAGTAATACCTCCAACACCAGTACTAACTCGAGTGGCGGAGGCACTAAACAACAACGAGGGCGAGGACGGGGTAGAGGACAAGGCAACTGGCCACCCATGAACCCAGTACCGATGCAAGGGTATATTGATCCCTACTACAACCCACAAAATATGGGAATGTATGGCTGGCAACCTCCGTTCCAGCAACCTTTCTTCCAACCGAATGCCTATAGACCGCCTTTTTTGTACCGGGGCGGGAGAGGACGGGGAAGAAGAAAAACCCAGAATCAAGGGGGCCAAGTACATTGGGCACCGGAAGATCCGAATGCGAGCAAGAACAGGAACAACCCACAACAAGCAGGCCCAAGCAATCGGAAAACTTGATAACAAACCTGTCAAGCAGACAATTGAGTATGGCTGAAAACTCAGTACTGAACAAAGGCTTGGGGTATGTACCCACTGCTAACCTTGATAAATTCAAGTTGCACTGTGAACTGTCGTCTTTCTTCCGTAAACTACGATTGAAAGCCTTTTTTGAGAAAAAAACTAACAATGAAGAAAACCTGGACATGAACGAAACTGGACTTAGGAATAAGTCCACGTTCTTACCACCACCACACTTGATTCCAGTGGAAATTTCCACATTTGAGCAGGCCGTCTTTAATGAGATTGAGACAACTACGCCAAAAAAACCCTTTATGAACTTAACCAGGGAAGAAAGGAGTGCCCTTGATAACCTGAGAGACTGTGACACGATTGTGATAAAGCCTGCAGACAAGGGCGGAGGTATTGTAGTGCAAGATCGCACAGCCTATCAAAAAGAATGTCTCCGACTATTAGCAGACCAAACCAGCTACCGCAGACTACCGGTGGATCCAACAGAAGATCTGGAAAGCGAGATAAAATCGCTAGTGGAACATGGCGAGTCGGAAGGCTTTATATCCAAACAAGAGGCTGATTTCTTGTGCGGGAGCGAAAAAAAGATTCCATATTTTTACACCCTCCCCAAGATACACAAGAACAAGACACCACCACCTGGCAGACCCATTGTGTCTGGCATAGGGTCGGTGTTGGAACCCCTTTCACAATTCTGTGATGTATTTTTCAAAAAAATGGTACAAAAAACAAGCACCTACCTCCAAGATACAAAAAGTTTACTTCAAATTTTGGATCAACTCACTGTTGCGAATGACACTATACTGGTGAGTTTCGATATAGAAAGCCTGTACACCAGTATTCCCCAAGACGCAACACTGGATGTACTAGGTCGAGCCCTTGCAAAAGAAGAGTGGACGTCAAGAACCCCTAGAGAGTTTGTTCTAGAATGTGCCAGATTGGCTCTCAAAAGAAATTATTTTGAGTTTGAAGGCCAGATTTTCCTACAAACGGGTGGGACATCCATGGGCAGTTCTTTTGCTCCAAGCATAGCGGGATTGTATGTTTACGATTTCGAGGAGAAGTACATCCTTGGTCAAACAAACCCCTATAGCTCAAACATCTTAATATGGCGCAGGTACATTGACGATGTGCTGACCATTTGGAAAGGCACCGAGGACTCTTTGAACTCCTTTTTTAATTGGATAAATACTTGTGATGAACATCTACGCTTCACTTTTGAAAAAAGTCCAGATACACTTGTGTTTCTTGATATAACAATCACAAAAACAGATGGTAAACTAACAACGGTGACCCATCATAAGCCAACTGCAAAAAATAACTTGCTACGCTTCGACAGCTTCCACCCGAGACCTTTGCGTGAAAACCTACCCTATGGGCAATATTTGAGGCTCCGTAGGAACTGCAGTGAACTGGCTGATTATAAGAACCAGGCAGAGGATCTCACAAAAAAACTGCAGAACCGGGGGTACCCAAAAAAGATTCTCCAGAAGAGCCAAAAACGTGCGCGGAACCAACCACGCTCTGGTCTCTTAGAACATACAAACAAAGCAGCTGGAGAAATACCCCTGACATGTGTTACTACCTATAACACCATCTCCAATGATGTCTCCCGAATAATAAGGAAACACTGGAATATCTTAAATACTGGCAACCTGGAATGGGAAAAACCCTTGTTCAGCTTCAAAAGGGCGCAGAGTATAAAGGACAGGGTGGTCAACACAAGACCAATAAAGACAAACCCCGAAAGGGAGACACAAACAACGCTATGGGATTTACCAAGAGTGACAGGCCACTTCAGATGTGGTACCTGTAGTGTCTGCCCCTTCACGAAGAACACAAAAACGTTGCAATTGGAACCAAATAAAACCTGGACTATCAGGAGTCATACAAATTGCAACAGTGAGAATGTTGTTTATATGCTGACATGCCCGTGTAATCTAAGATACGTGGGTATGACGAGCCGAAAAATAAAACTCCGGATAGGAGAACATAGAAGCACTATCAGGTGCCAAAAAACTAACACAAGACTAACTGAGCATTTTCTTGCAAAAGGCCATACACCAGATGACTTAGAATGGACCATCATTGAGCAAGTCAAGCCAGGTACGAATCTGACTAAAAGACTATTTGAAAAAGAGCAAAGATGGGTGTACAGACTGTCTACCCACAAGTCGGGTTTGAATGATAACATCCCGTGGAATAGTGTATTGGCATGATTCACTATTCACAAGAAATATCATGATGTACCGAAATTTGCACAGAACATCGCATTAAATGAAGACTTCATAAATATACTGTTAATATAGTCGAATTCCTGACTCTGTTCGCAGGTCCGTTACGAGTTGCCCCTCTCTTTTGCACTGGCTATGAAGCTACCCCCATTTAAGCCCTAATAGTGTAGGAATTTCCTTCGAAAAACTACAACGAAACGATCGATCATGTAAACGATTGGTTTCTATGGCAACGTAAACAAGAGACACCCTCTGACTACGTCTGCCAGATACAGATGACACCAACTGAAAGCGCCGCCCTCGGAGCTCCCTGGTTGGCCAAGGCGGAGTCACGTGACTACCCCACGTGATACGGCCACGCCCAACCAGGAAGCGCTCCAAACGATACTTTACCGGTAAGCACAGTGAGAACCGGTTACTCCTCGGGGCACCACCAGCCGGAACCAAGTAGGTTTACCGCCTGATGAACAGAAGCAGCAAGTAAGTGATGCGCAACCGTTTTAATGCGGGAACAAGAGGTTCCTCGTATTTTTGATTTGGTAAGCCGACGGGCAAGGCTACAAATTCAATTGATCACAACAACTATAACCGGGCATATTTTTCCCTTTCCCTTTCTCCCTCCTTTCTACATAACGATTTGAAGGAGACGGACTCTTGCCGTCTTGGAAGTGCAGGTGCCCATGAAGCGGCAATACCGCAAAGAAGCGTAAGCTAAAAACAATACCAGTCGCAATTCACCAAAAGCGACGTCACGACTGCCCACATATTCCAGCAGCCGTTCACTTCGTGATCACAAGTAGAGATCACTCACTCATAGCACGCCGATTATTATTATTTTTTCACAAGCTATTCACAAAAATGCCAGAACTAGGTCGACACCACTTCTTTGGCATTATCCGAGTAGTGACCAGCCACAGTCCTGTTATAGCACTGTAGCAATGTAAATAAAATAGATGAATCCCTCTGTTCCAACCCAGGATTAACATCTACTATTGACTTGGTATGGCTATATATGTTAAATGTGATGTATATGTATTGTCTACCCTAGTATGTGACCCCGTCCTGTTTGTCTTTTGCTTCCCTGTTTTTACAGGTTTTTTCTTTGAACAAAAGAATCAGCACTTATTTTACACGAGTCCACAATTTGTGCACTCTAATCTGGACTAGGGCAGGACGCACCTTAGCGTGTGTGGACCACCCAGTTCAGTCACATGGTCCTGACGAAAACCAATTAATGATATGATGGTTGAAACATGTAGACCCTTTTAAATTTTATTATTTACCACACTTCACATAGCACACTTAGCTATTTTTATCAAACACTAATTATATCACCGAAGCCTACCTAATTAGGCATAGGTGCAACACGTTTTTAATTAAGGGTTCAAGCACTCAAGAATAAATTACTTGCAGTGAGTAGTGTTGGCCCTTTTTAAACCACTTGTTTGATCGTCTTGTACATATAAAAGAAAAAAACGAACCAGCTCCACTGTAATCAGGTGTCGCAGCACACCCTATAGGCACTCGGCCTATGGGGTGGGACCCCAATGATGAAGCATGTCACCAACTAGGTTGGTGAGTGAGGGGTCTTCTAAAAGGATATGTATTATCCAAAAACAGGCTGAGGCACATGGTGCTGAACTGAGCACCCTAGCCCCTATCCAGAGGAACACATTTTTACGTTCTCTCTATTTTTGAGTGGATACTCCTTTATCATTTTTTAAATTGCCCAGGAAGATATCCGCCATCCGCTCCAGGCTCAGCAACCTCCATAGTCTCGCGTGCCACAGGGATATCGCCGGAGCGTCCGGTCTCTTCCAGGCCGCAGCCAAGGTGAGCTTGGCGGCTCCGAGGCAGAGCCATAGGATATGTTTTGTTCTGCTGTCGTTTGATAGTTCAGAGCCGGATCTCGGAGGCCCAGTAGGACATGTTCTATGGAGTGCGATACCGGATAGCCTAGGCTGTCTTTGATATGGGACAGAATCTCTTCCCAGTATGGGCGGATGACCGGACAGTCCCACCAAATGTGGCGAAAGTCCCCCAGCAGACCACAGCCCCTCCAACATAAGTCCGAGGAAGCCGGGAATATTCGATGTAGCTTGGATGGGTACAGGTACCAATCCATAAGAGTCTTTAGGTGGGCTTCTCTCAGGTCCAATGAGTGGTTGTGTGCAGCGATGTCTCACCAGAGACCCTTCCATTCCTCTTCCGAGACATCGCGGCCCAGGAGCTCCTCCCAATGCTCCATGTAGCGGGGACAGGGAAACACTGCAGTGGTAAGCAGCAAGCTGTACAGGAAGGAGATCGCGCCCTTCATGGTGGAAGTACGCAAGAGAAAGGCCTCAAATGGTGTTAGCGATCTCGTAGCTGCATCTCCCACCCCTGGGGAGGTCGCCCAGTGGAGGAGTTGGATGTGGCGGAATCGTTTGGTGGCTGGGATCCCGTAATCTCTCATACATTTGGCATAAGTGAGCGGCGCGGCCCCATGAAACAAGTGGGTAAGAGCCCTGCAACCTCCCTCCCTCCATAGTTGAAATGGGCCTTCCCGCATCGCCGGTGGAAAGGCCGGATTGAAGTGTATGGGCGTAAAGGGGGACGGGAACGTGGTCCAGCGGTCATCTCCAGAGACCGTGTCCCAAATCTTCAGAACGGTGCTGGTGGGTGTACTGATGTAGGCGTTCTTAGGTCTATCCGCCTTGGGCTTCCAAGCCACGTCCCAGATCGACCTCCCAGCCACACTCCTGTCCATGTGCAGCCAGTGTTTTTCTGAGAGCTGTTGGGACCACTCCACCAAGACCCGTAGAAGCGCGGCTTTATAGTACAGGTGCATATCGGTGAAGCGCACTCCCCCCTCTCCTCGCGGTCGTCGCAGGGTTGCGAAGGAGAACCGTGCTCGCCCTCCCTGCCAAACGAATCACAGCATTAAGGTTTTAAGACGCCGGAAGAAGTCCACGTCTATTGGAATGGGGAGGGCTTGGAAAAGATATAAAAACTTGGGGAGGAGGACCATCTTGAGAGCATGGATCCTGCCCAGCCACGAGATATATTTCGGCTTCCATCGGTCCAAGTCCGCTCGTACCGCCGCCAGTAGTGGGGGGAAGTTCGCTGAGAACAGTGACCCTATGGAGGGTGTCAATCTGACTCCCAGGTACAAGAGAGAAGAGGGGGCCCACGAAAGAGGTGTGAGCAGCCGCACACGCTCAACTTCCACCAGAGGGAGAGTGAGATTTTGGATATAAGATTTATCAAAGTTGACTTTAAAACCGGCTACCGTTTCAAAGTCGGACAAGACTGCCTGGATATGCGGTAATGAGTGAGCTGGGTCCCCCACCGATAGGAGCACATCGTCCGCGAACAGAGATATCTTATGCTGCTCACCAGTAAAGGGGAGGCCTTTGATCTGCTCATGCTCTCGCACCGCCAGAGCTAGTGGCTCGATGCTTAGAGCGAAGAGAAGGGGGGAAAGGGGACAGCCCTGTCTGGTGCCACGGGAGTGCGTGAAGGAAGCGGATCGGTGTCCATTAAGCATTACCCTAGAGCGGGGTCTGCTATAATTTGCACGTATCATTGATATGAATTGAGCCGAGAAGCCAAAGGCTGCCAAGGGTGCGAAACATGAACCCCCAGTCCACGCGGTCAAAAGCTTTTTCCGCGTCAAGGCCCACCAGCACAGCCGGAATGCGGAACCTAGTAGCCTTTTCTCTTAGGTGAATCACCCGCCTCATGTTGTTGTGTGTCTGTCGGCCCTTGATAAACCCAGATTGGTCCGGGTGTATGAGAGACGGCATTAGGTCCTGGAGCCTGCGCGCAATGACAGAAGAATATATTTTGGCATCAATATGGAGGAGGGCAATCGGGCGGTAAGACGAGCATTTAGTCAGGTCCTTCCCCGGCTTGGGAATGAAGGAGATCACGGCTTCAGCCATGGACCCCGAGGTATTCCCGGTGACAGCCATTTCATTAAAGAGGGAGACCGGGTAGACACTCAGCTCCGTCGCAAACGACTTATAGAAAAGCGCAGTGTAGCCGTCCGGGCCCGGTGCCTTATGAAGTTTCAGGGCCTTAATAGCGTCCAACACTTCAATCCTGGAGATGGGAGCAGCCAGGAGATCATTCCACTCCTTAGAAACCTGCGGTAAGGGGAGATCGGCCAAGTATCTCCTCTGGGCCTCCTGGTCAAGAGAGTCCCCCGCGTAAAGTGCTGCATAAAAGCGGCCAAAAAGGTCCGCCTTGTCCTCATCTCGGTGCTGCAGGGTCCCCGTCGAATCTTGGATCCCTCCGATATATTCCTTCTCCCTCTTGTCCCGACGTTGGCAGGCCAAGTGCTTCCCTACCTTGTTTCCCTGCGAGTATGAGAGGCGCCGTAGTCTTAGGAGAGTGAATTCAGCTCGATTGTTATAGTGGGCCTTGAGTTTCCCTCTGACAGCCGTTAAAGGTCGGAGAGTCAACCTGGATGGGTTCGATTTGTGTGCTTGTTCCAAAATGGCCAATTCCGCCTCCAGGTCTTCCCGTTCCTTCCTCCTCAGTTTGTTATGGTTCGCGTTGAGGGCTAAGCAAGTACCTCGTAGCGAAGCCTTACATGCATACCAAATATTGAACACCGAAGTGTCCGAGACCGGGTTGAGGGCCAGAAAGTCCCTGATGGCCACCCTCAGTTCCTTACAGGACGTGTCGTCCCGGACAAGTGCAGCCGGGAAGTACCATTTCCGTAGCCCGTCCCCTCTCATCGCCCAGTGCAACCCAAGGACCAACAGGCTATGATCAGACACAGAGAGCGGAAAAATGCTGGAGTCGCGGATATCCCCCCTAAGGGCTTGGCTCAGGAAAATATGGTCTAAGCGGGAATAGGAATGGTGGACATGGGAGAAGAAGGTGTAGTCTCGGGATTGGGGGTGCAAAGAACGCCAGCCGTCAATCAAACCTAGGTCACCTACCAGGCTCTGCGTCTCAGTAGAAAAAACGCCTGCTTCTGCTCGCTGAGTGTGGGAGTTATCCAGGTTCCCGTCCCAAACCAAGTTAAAATCTCCCATCAAAAACAGGTGCCCCTCCACAAATTCCCCAACCCTATCCAGCAGTCCCTGGAGAAAGCTATTCTGCCCGGCATTGGGGACGTACACCACTACAAAAGAGCATAACCTGCCATCTTCCCTGCTCCGGCTCTCGCCCCACTCTCTGCCATGAGGAGGACCGCCGTCTTCTCCGCGACGAAGGGCTCACGCCCTCTGGTGAGGGGGTCGTGTCCTCAAGGCGCAGGAGGTCCCTCGCAGCCTGAAGAGATCGGATTTGCGCCAACCTATTCTGCCACCTGAAAATGATGCGGAAGGGGTGGCCCCAGGAGTAGGAAATATTGCGTTCCCTCAGAAAGGACGTTACTGGACGGAACTCGCGCCTCTTCTGGAGTGTCGATGCTGCCAAGTCTTGGTACAATTGCGGATGATGTTCTCGGAACTGCAATGACGGGATAACCCGCGCTTTTCAAAGAATGCGTTCTTTCAGCTGAAAGTCATGCACGCAGACCAAAATGTCGGGTGGTGGACCTCCTCCCCTTCTAGGCAGACCGACCCTGTGGACCCTGTTAGCCCAATATTTTTAAGGATACAGTAAACCAGGCTTCTCCAAAGAGTAGCTTGTGAGCTACTTGTAGTTCCCCGGCGACCTGTAAGTATCTCTCCTATGTGTATCTCAGCATACTAAATTAGAAGATTTTGCATGGTTGAATTAATATATGTATACCAACATTGAAAAAAGTGAGAATTCGGGACACAAATGAGTGAAAAAAATGAGTGACTTTCTGAAATATATTTAAAGCCATTTGTGTCACAAATAATTCAGTCCTGGGGAGACTTCTTATTAACTATGTTCCCTGTGTACTACAGCTATGGATGTTAAACAATACTCATATAGAGACATTCCACATTGACAAAGCATTTTTTAAATTAACACTGGCATCCATGGTTTGTGCACTGAGGTGATCACTGATGGTAACCTTTCAAATTGGGGATTATGATATCGAAGCCTAGTAATTTGCGCTGTGAAGGTTTGGGGTAGCGAGGCAAAAGGTTAGAACCTGATGAAAGTGGGAGAGAGGAAAAGAGAGGGAAGCATAGAAGTGCACCCTTATTTGAGAAAGGGGCAAAAAGAATGTGTATGCGACCTTATGTAGGAAGTTGGGAGGCCCATACTTAGATACAATTAGGAGATGTGTGCCTATGCACTGGAAGAAGTGCACGACTGCTGAGTAATGGTAAAATGTATCATGCTATATCCTGGGTGTTGTACGTTACATGCTGTCCCAAAACAATGAAAAAGTTTTTGTTTTGTTTTTTTAATTGCAAATTGTGACCGCTGATGTAATCTTGTCTAATGTGATCACTATTACAACTCTAATAATATTAGTAGCTTGTGATACTTTTCATTCAACATAAGTAGCTCTTATTACTGAAAAGATTGTAGACACCTGCACTAAACTATGTTATCCTGAGTGTAACTTTTGACATTTGGGTTACAGTGGAACACTGAAACAAACTCCTTTACCCACTGTGCTATGTTGCAAAATGTTGGACTTCATTCTGCGCAGTGGGTACATTAATCATCTGTGACCAGAGATGATACACAAATCTCGCCAGCGAGTGCATTAACCATTTGCACTATCGTACCAGTACTACACTGAGATTTTATAGCAAGGCCCAGAGGCCAATATTATGCATCATCCCTTTTATTGCTCCCCAAACAGCAGCAACAAAACACTAGAATTTAGAATACATATAACTTCTAAAACGCTGAACATGCTTATACTCTAAGAACTGGCAGCCATCTGCCTCTCTTGTTGCTGCTCAGACACAGATATGTCATAATTTATTTTGCCAAAGAAAATTGGATGAATGATTGTTGTTATAGTATGTTGTATTTAGGAATAAATGGAATGTTATTATAAGATGTAAAAGGTGGATATTAAGGTAGTCAAGTTATTTTAAAGGTTTAAGAGATTTTGAGTAAGAAAAATAGAAGATTTATTTATTTAGAGAAAGCGATCTTTGGATGTGTTGAGGATATCATGTATATTTGAGTTTACAGGGGTTTAAACGTTTTGAGAGAGACCTTGTAAAGTTTAAAGGGGATGATTATTATATTGGGAGCAGAGGCTGTGAACACAATGCATAAGAACTGGTGAATCACAGGCGCTCATTCGTTAACTCTGCACATGAGCGCTTTACATGAGCACCAGTTACGTTACACAAGTACACATTCATTTCCTACACTAGCATAAAAGTTTAGCTTAATAGCAAAACTGTCGAGCAACATAGGTCGTTACCAATAAACAGGAGATAGCAATACATGCAACATCTTCCTTCGAGCGATTTGTTATGATATTTGGCTTCTCTGCAACCTTTAAAGTCAAAATAAGCGTTGAAGACATTGTAAGCTAAACTAAGGAAGCTCAATGTAGTTGCAAAGAAGACTGGTGCGTTTCGTATGTCTCACAAGACACTCTTCCCCCCTTCTACAAGCAGAGCACATCTGGCACTTATATGAAAAGACATGACATATAGAAGATCCATTTGTCACAGGTTTGCTACAGGACGCGTAACGTTAAACCTCAAATCATTCATTTTGCAAATATAGGGAATGTGCATCAACGTGGCACCAGCCACAACGCACACAGCAGAGAGAGCTTGCATTCACCTTTGCATCTTGACGTTGAGCTGCACTTCAAGCGGCGGACCATACAAAACGTCAGCTCCGAATAGCCCACACCATGCTGGAAGTAGAAACAGAAAGAGGACCAAAAATAGCGAGACACCGTGAAGCTATGTAACTTGGTTGAGCGTGGAGCAGCTTCCATCGGTGCAAAATAGAGGCCATCTTAGTATGGTGTGAAACAGTAGCGACCTTGACGGAATTTCGGGGATCAGTTCTCTTGATCTGAGCGCTACACTCTTTCTTTTTTAGTTTTCAGTTTATAAAAGGAAACCCATCTAGTAATGAATATTTTTAATGCTATTTCAGATCTCCATTTTATTTGTAAGGAATGTTCCTGCCAAAATGTAAGTTACCCAAATAGACAGCCCTTTCAGTGGGCTGACAAATCTAGGGGGTCTTTAACAGGGGCGTGGTCAATGTAATTAAGTGCGTGGCTTAAAAACACATAAACTAAAAATCTGTGCTTAGCATAGTGTCCTGCCCGACTTGTATTTTTCTGTTTCTGTCATTGCATCCAGATATATGATACATATAACATCATAACAACTAAAAGTCACAACTATTGGCCTCGTCAATGGTTGTTATTTGTACAATATAAATAAGCAGCAACTACGGCATGTATAGAATATGTAAAAGCTTTGACTTAAAGCCCTGGTGACACCACGACAATGGTGCTGCTCCTGAGTTTCAAAAAGAGAAAGGAAATTCAGAGAAAAAATGACTCTCTTTAACCCCTTCCGTGCGGCCGCGATTCCCCCCGTGTGCGGCCGCCGCCCGAACAGGGCGGGGCCGTGACGAACCCCAGCCGTCATCAGCACACGAGCACCGTGGAGCGTGACGGCTGGGGTTCGTCACCAGCATGGAAGGGGTTAAAGGATTTCCCTTCCGCTATGATGCTCACTAGTCATGCCGTAACCTCTCCACTAGTGACAAGTAAAAGTGAGCAGTGTGAGCGCACGCACATCAATTTACCTGCTGTCACTGCGGTTCAGAAAGAAATGGACCGCCTGTGCCAGGCCAAAAAAAACAGAGCCCGATAGAGACCCGTTTCGAGGCCCCCTTTTAAAAACTGCTGGTGCTCAGCACCGGTGAGACCCGGCCCTCTTAAACCCCTGCAAATAGCAATATGTAGTTCCATCAGATCTTCATGTGGCATTGCGACCATAATGGGTAGGGCCCTGGGCCCTCATGTGGTGCTAATGATTACACAGACACATGATGGTACAGTCTGGAACTGGTTGTTTAGTGTGAATAATCTTCAATAGCATGTATTGTCTGAATCAATCATATTCAGGCAATTGATTGTTCAGTCCTGATGATGATCCCACTATTCTTTAAGCATGGGATCGAAACTTCGTCGACCAATTAAATAGTGCCACGCCTAACCAATGTGTATAAGCAGTGTGGTCACTATTGTGGATAGCTTTTTCATTTCCTGATCTAACTAAGCTTCCATGCTCTTGTTTTGCCTGGAAATTTTTCATGTTCAATGTTGTTTTGTTTCCTGTCTTATGTACTGGATGCAGGATTGTGTCCCGCTCTATTGTTGTTTTCTCTTTCATGTTTTATTAATTCTATCAAAAATTAAATATATAATCTTCTCACGAAGGCGCCCCCCGCAGGGACCACCAGAGTGACAAAATTCAATTTACACACCAGTTGCTGTAACTCGCCTAGTGTGGCCTTTTTTGCTGCCTCAGTTTACTAATGATTTCTCTTAGCTTCACCACCTTCTCGGGTGGCAATTTGCATGTCCTTGCCACAGAGTCCAGCTCTATCCCGAGGAAGGATAGTTTAGTGGCCGGGCCTCACTCTTTTCTTGGGCTAGGGGGATTCCCAATTCCCGAGCCAGGTCTATGAAGGTCTGCAGGAGGTTGGCGCATTCCCCTGTGTCCGCCCTGCTGATAAAGAGGAAGTCGCCTAAGTAGTGAACCCCACCTCCCATCAGGGCGCATGTACCCAGCACCCATTCCAGGAAACTGCTAAAAGCCTCAAAGTATGCGCAGGATATTGAGCAACCCATTGGTAGGCATTTGTCATAGTAGTATTGATCGTCTAGCTGGAAACCTAGCAAGTGGTAGCTGTCTGGGTGCACTGGCAGGAGGCGGAATGCTGATTCTATGTCTGTCTTAGCCAGCAAGGCCCCCACCCCTGCTTGTCTTATCAGGTCCACCGCATCGTCCACAGATGCATAGGCGACTGAGCAACTCCCCTGTTCAAGCCAGTCATTGACGGACTCCCCGTGGGGATGGGACAGGTGGTGTATTATCCGGAATTTGCCTGCCTCCTTCTTGGGTACCACTCCCTAAGTGGATATCATCAGGTCCTGTGGGGGGGAGGAGGGAAAGGGCCGGCCACCTGGCCCAGCTGGACTTCTTTTTCTATCTTCTGTCGTGCCAACCCAGGGTAGTCCCTTATGGATTTCAAGTTCCGGCTTTCCCGGGCGCCCTTGGGACCGTTGTAGGGGATTGGAAAACCTTGAGTGAAACCGTCTGCTAATTTCTGTTTGTCCGTTGCTTTGGGATAATGACCTAATAGGTGTAATAGCCTGCCTGCGTGTATGGGTGTTAGTTGTGGCTGTCCCCTTCCTTCACACCCACCATGGGGGGGGGGGGGTGGCCTGCTCCTCATTTCTTAATGGCTGCCTTGTCTTTGTCGGTCCCGGTTCCCTGGGCTTGCCTGCAGCATTTTGTGGGATGCCACTCCCGCATGACCCGCATGCGGGCTTAAACCTGCATGCTGCACCCTGTTTACACTCATCCTTGCTAAACTTCCAGCAAGACTTCCCTGTCTTGTCACTTCTCTGGTTCTTTCCCTTGAAACCCTGTCCTTGCCCTTCATATTTGCCTTTACTCCCGAAGGGACGAAAATTGTGATCTTTATTGCTGACTCCCTCTCTGGAAGCTACCATATGCGTCGTGAAACCCTCCATGTTCTGGTTGTCCCATTCGATCACTAGCCATGTCTGCTTCTACTCCCTGAAGCACTCGCCGTACCTCAACCATGCATACCCCTGATATTGCTGTTGTGCGTCATGCACCTTTTGTTCATATAAAATAAGTGCTGCAGCACTTTGGGGGGGCTTCTCAATGAAAATGCAGGCCAGGGTCCTGAAAGCTCTCAGCCAATTCTCTAGCGATTGCTCCACCTTGGGTTTACACCTTTCCCTCTTGTCCTCATCCTTTTTGTTGTGCGCTGTCAGGTCCAAGCCTGCCTGGTGCACTTCCAGCAGGGACAAAATGTCTATAGCAGCACTTTGGGGGAGCTTCTCAATGAAAATGCAGGCCAGGGTCCTGAAAGCTCTCAGCCAATTCTCTAGCGATCGCTCCACCTTGGGTTTACGCCTTTCCCTCTTGTCCTCATCCTTTTTGTTGTGCGCTGTCAGGTCCAAGCCTGCCTGGTGCACCTCCAGCAGGGAAAAAATGTCTATAAATTCTTTCCTCCATATTCTCTCCTTTACTGCAAATGGGATGAGATTACCCAACCCTAGGATTTTTGTTGTGGAGGGAGGGCCTCCTGGGGATGGGCTCAGGTATTCGCTGGCCAGCTTCCCTTTTGGGTCCTGACCTTCCTCTGTACCACTTTTCCCTGCATTAGTGCCCTTCAGGGCCGCTGCCCCTCCTTGCCCAGTCCCCTCCTGTGCTGTTCCCTCGCTCTGCTTTGCCTGCTGTGGGTTATCTTTCCCATTGCCTGTCGCCCCTTCCGGGTCCCCACCAATATTCGGCATGTGGTCTGGTACCTGGCTAGCCCTATTTCTCTCTGTGCCCAATGAGGTGCCTCCCCCGAAGGGGAAACCTGCCCCTGATTTTGAAAGAATTGAAGTGCGCAAGTGCTGAATGTAGTGAGTTCTCCAAGAGAATCTACTGGTGACAATACAGTCTGGAACAGGGCCAGGGCATATGCGCCCGTCCCCTTTTATTAGCTGTGTCACCTGACCGGTGACACCTGTGATGGATCGGTGTGGATGCTAGCCCTCAATGAGTGGCTGGTGGAAACACATAGTGTAGAACACTAGACCGTGACCAGCGGTCACTACATCCCTCTCAAACTTTATTGGAAATAGACAACAAGTCCAAACTTTGGGAGAGAGTAAAACAACAAAACAAAAACACCACTGAGTCTCTTCAGGTTGATTGCTAGACAAGAAGAATGGACAGGTTCAGCTGGGTGTACCCAGAATCACGGCATGCCTCTGTAGTTCAACCAGACTCATCTGGGCACAAATGGCAGTTTGGATGAAGCCCAGAACTCTCCATGGCCTGTCCATGATGTTACAGTCCACCTGGGCACTGTTGGTCCTGTCCCACCTGGTCTCACAGTGTTGGAGTCTATTTACAAATGTCGGACTCAAATGACCATTTCATCTGCTCCCCCACTCCTGCCATGGGAATCCCATTTCACATAAAAACATTCTCCACAAACTTAAATCCTTCCGGAACCCCACTTCGAAGAGCACCCTGTGGTGAGGGAGGGATGTGCCAGCCAATGCCCAGCCCAGTCACCTGCAGAAAGTCCTCCCTGCTTTTATAGCCCTGCACACAAACGTTCACATGGCCAAGTAGAACCTGTATGTCTTTCACCTGTACTTTTGTTTTGACCAACATCCTGTCCAGCAGCTCAATACAACGCCACCTCTTCTACTTGGGCCATCTAGTTTCCATTCTGACAGAATCGAGCTTGATGCCCTACAACACAAGGACATGTACTGTAATGACACACCCAAATCCAACACCACCTCTTGAAACAACAACAAACTCTCCTGCCATTCCTCAGACTGCGCTGCTCCCACCATGAAGAAATCGTCGGGATAGTGAGGCAGGACCTCCTTCCCCCCTCTGTGCATAAAAATCTTCTGCAGAAAAGTACTGAATGCCTCAAACAATGAACAAGAAACAGAACAACCGATAGGGAGAGCCTTGTCCACAAAGAACATCCCTCAAAACTGTAAGCCCAACAGCTCGTAAACGGCCAGGTGAACTGGCAATAATTAAAAAGCCGACTTCCTGTTGCATTTTTCCATTAACGATCCCTGTCCCATCACAATCACCAGCTGAACCGCCATATCCACCGATGCATAATGCACCCTGCTGCACACCTCTGGGATGAAATCATTCACTTACAAGCCCTCCGGCCAAGACAGGTGATAAATCAAACAAAACTCACCAGGATTCTTCTTGGGAACCACACCAATTGGTGACACCCTCAAATATTCCAGAGGCCATGGTCAAACGGCCCGTCCATCCATTCTTCCTTTACCTCCTTCAACAGCTTGCTGACTGCCAACCCCTCCTGTTCCTTTACTGACTGTAAGTTGTCTGCCCATTGATGTTCCCTGAGACCACCATATCATAAACGAAAACCAACCAGAAAACCAGATAACAACAAATCATTTTCTTGTGCTGATCCCAACACATCCAGTCAGAAGCGCAACCGTTCTATATTAACTGGTGTATGTGCTTTTTCCCATTGGATTCTGACCTTCCCAGACCATTGACCTGCAGTAGAACTCTGCTGTCTGAACGTACCCCCTTGGGGGCCGCACCGCACTTGGTAAGCATATGATTCCTGACGCATTTGGAGCATTCAAGGTGATATTTACAGTAGTCCTGTAAATATTATCCCCTGTTATGAGACCAGCACGCGCCTCCACTCCCGACTTGCCCGAAGCCTGCAGTACCCACCCCGGCTGCGTTGGGACGGTCCTGAAAGGGCTTTTAAATGACCAGCCAACTGCTCGCCGCATAAGTCGATGGGGCTGGCCATTCAGGTGTCATAGTCTGTAGGAACAACTTATTATCCAGCTGCTCCCAAACCTTCTCCTCTTCCTCTGGCGGGTCCTGAATTTCTTTGTTGGAATGCACCAGGCCTAACCTCTAAAAGTAACCTGTGCCTTCAGTGTGTCTAAATACTTAAACAAAGCTACACACCTTTCTGTGTATTTTCTGCTGTATATGTTCACACAAACCAGAAAGGCTGTGGACCATTTCTTTCTGTTAATTGGCACCAGGGCCTGGCACACTCTATCCTCAAGTGCTATTCTCGAAAATCCCCTGTCATAAAAACATACAGCACAAGCTACTAGGAATCTAGAGGAAAATCGACAGACTGTCCGCGTCAGCTGGGGAGTACCCCCATCTAAAATGGCAGTCTAACCTTAACTGCCACCCTCCTAAGTTTCAAACCAATCCCCGCCCCTGCGCCCCCAAGCCAATCCTGATGCCCATCGCTCAGTAGACCTTACCACCTGCCCAAAGATTTTGGGGGAGTAGGGCATTCTGCCCACCCCACAAAACCCCATTGCTTGGTGTAGCTTGGGGACACATGAAACTCATGGTTGTGGGTGTATTGAATTCTACTAATAAACTCCTTGAGGACATCCTTGCTTGGATCCTTACTACTCAATATTGATGACAAAAATGGGTCAGCCACACTTGCTGATCCACCTGCGTTAGGTTTATGTCTCTTTTAAGAAGGCAAAACCACAAACATAGCCAAGGGTTCCGACTGCTTATGTGTGACATTTTCATAATTTCAGTGTGATTATGAGTGTCATTCAATGACTATGAGTGACACTTTCTCAGTAGAAAAATCAAGTGATGAAGGCATGGGAAACATATAAATATAAGAAATTACACCCACTTGAAGAATGAGAAACTCTAAGAAGATCTTAACACTGCTGCAAAGCACCAGAAAAGGAAGGGTACATGTGAGAGCCTCCAGCGTGGAGCGGGCTTGAGCCAGCCTCATGATGCTGAACAAATCTCAACTTCTTGTGCAGATAGTCAGTGACTGCAGAGCTCTGAAACTTTTGCAATCAATTTAGAGGAAGTTACTTTTTAAATACTGTTGGCATATACTGCAATGCAGAGTTGAGCAGCCTCTCAGCTAAACTTATTTTACAGGCTGAATGATGCAGCATGCCCCTAAATTTTTTTATTTGGAAGCCAAGTGATCAGTGGTGAGTAGTAGTGACACTTACTCTCAGCGAGCACCAATATGATACAGCCCAACCAGCCGCAAGAAGTACCCCAGGCACCGTCCAGTCCGCCGATCCAAGCACCAGGGGCGTAACACAGGCCCCCGCAGCCCTCGCGGTGCTGGGGGGGCCCTAGCTCCAAGGGGCCCCCTCGGCACTGAACTCTGGTCGGGAGAGCTCCTGATTGAACCCGGAGGGGGCCCCCCTAAGTACCGTGCAGGGAGGCCCCCTCACTTTTCGTTACGCCAGTGCCAAGCACCCCGCGGCCACGGTTCAGGACTCCAACTTGAGAGGTATTCATGGCTGCGCTAGCAGTGGGCTGCAGTCAGTGCAGGGCATTGGACCGACTGCTGAGCACGCACCACCACTCACCTGCTGCAGCCACGTGGGTCCATCCAAATGTGCAAACTGAACTCTGTGCCGTGAACCAGTCCCTAGTCAGTGAGCGTGTCTCCTGGCTGTTGATTGGGCAAATTAAATAATGAGACTCAGTCTCAGCCTGATGTCAGTGACTTTGCCGCGGTGACTTGGTGAAACATTGTAGCCAGCCCAGGCCAGAGCGAGCTGCCTGAGACAGCCCCCAAGAATGCTGCAGCAGCGCACACTGCCAGCTAAGATGTTTACGCAGTCAGTGGTACTTAAGCAGAGCTCCGGCATGACAGCTGAGGAGGCGCTATAAATGGATGTATGACGTTACCACGCATCCTTTTACAACGCCTACCTTTACCACGCAATTTTTACAACGCAGGATCCATTACAACGAAGTACTATTACAACGCATTTTTTTACATTGCATATACCTTTACAACGCATCCCATTACAACGTAAGTATTGGTAAGTATATAATATATTTTTTTTAATTTAAATAATTAAAATTAATATATTTTATTTTATTTTAATTTTAATTGTAATTTATTTTTACCCTGTACCCCTAATTAAAATTAATAAAATGTATTTTAATTTAATTTTAATTTTAATTTATTTTTACCCTGTACCC
Source organism: Lissotriton helveticus (assembly GCF_964261635.1). Classification (NCBI taxonomy): domain Eukaryota; kingdom Metazoa; phylum Chordata; class Amphibia; order Caudata; family Salamandridae; genus Lissotriton; species Lissotriton helveticus. The sequence continues at coordinate 340,709,015 of NC_136070.1, forward strand.
CTGTACCCCAAAACCCAAACCTAGCCCTGAACCCTAAAAATACCCTTTTACCCAAAAACCCAAACCTAGCCCTGAACCCTAAAAATAACCCTTTACCCAAAAACCCAAACCTAGCCCTGAACCCTAAAAATACCCTTTTACCCAAAAACCCAAACCTAGCCCTGAACCCTAAAAATACCCTTTTACCCAAAAACCCAAACCTAGCCCTGAACCCTAAAAATACCCCTTTACCCAAAAACCCAAACCTAGCCCTGAACCCTAAAAATACCCCTTTACCCAAAAAACCCAAACCTAGCCCTGAACCCTAAAAATACCCCTTTACCCAAAAACCCAAACCTAGCCCTGAACCCTAAAAATACCCCTTTACCCAAAAACCCAAACCTAGCCCTGAACCCTAAAAATACCCCTTTACCAAAAAACCCAAACCTAGCCCTGAACCCTAAAAATACCCCTTTAACCAAAAACCCAAACCTAGCCCTTTACCCTTAAAATACCCCTGTACCCAAAAAATGCGTTGTAAAGTAAATGCGTTGTAAAAGTACTTGCGTTGTAATAGTATCCGTTGTAAAAGTATGCGTTGTAAAAGTTTTTGTGTTGTAAAAAATGCGTGGTAATGGTATTGCGTTGTAAAAAATGCGTGGTAAAGGTTACATACCGCTATAAATGTGTGACAATGTATATCAGTTCGATGATGCGGCCCACCACACTCAAATGCATTAGTCTAATGCCTGGTGCATGGTACTTGGCAAGGCTGCACACAATCTGAAAATGTAGTATGAGACTGTTAGACCTGGAGTTACCAGACTACATAGGGTAGCTTAGCACAGAGCAGGGACAGCTACACTCTAAGGCAAATGTGTTGTGCTTACAATTCTCACTCACAGTAACCCAGCGCTCCACCACTAAAATAAAAGACGCCACACCAGTTTAGAAAAATATGTTCCCCTTTATAAAATCTCTTTGCAGTTTTTCTATGTTCCCTTGCAGTCCTCAGTTTCTGTTCACTAAATTGCTCCGCACAGGGTTATTAGCATATACACATTTACTTGTAACAGTATTTACTCAACACTCTGTTGCTGGGTTGTGGGTCAGTTTTCTTCAACTATGACATGGGATAATTACTTAGCCTAAATTGACACTCTGGAACATTCAATAAGGAATTACTTTCAGGTCCAACTCAGCAGATCATGGAGACCCCAGTTTCAATGATTTATCAATTATACTTATCACTTTCAATTCGACTATACTCAGTTTGTCTGGTTAGGGGTCACTGAAACACCATTTCTCATTTATTCAGTTTAGCAGAAGTATACATTAGGTCCATTTGGTGACCATGGAGAAGCCGACTCAGCTAAGTTTCCCAATATGTTTTCTCAACAGTTGCCTGATTTCACTCTTATGCTTCTCCCCTCCCCCTTCTTAATCCCTACACAGGAAAACGGGGTCAATACTGTCCAACTTTCCAAATTTCCTCTGTCCCTGGCTTCCCTGGTCCTCGTTATTAACTTGCCAGGTTTAGCCCTAAAACGATTGAGTCTGAAGTCTTAAGTCTATTGGCAGTCCCGCCAGCTCAACTTGCGCTGGCAAACACACAGTTCCACAGAGCTCTTCCTCCTCAACTAATCACCAGGGACCATGGCATAGATTTCTGGTTCCACGTCCCTTGCCAGCCCCCACCGCTCCCTGCTTACTTGTATTCAGGGAGGCTGGCTCCTCCAGTTCACTGTTTCTCTACCAGCGCCGAAGTTCTGAGTCCTCTCCCCTCACAGGCCAAACTGCACCACCTCAAAGCCTGCAGGAGAGGGGGGGGAAGGTCGCACACACTGGATGTATCTCGATCCCCGGTCTTCACCGAGGCGCGGCTACCGGCTTAATGTAGGTCTGCGCGGCCGATTCTGCGCAGTAGATTAGTGTCTTCCTCTGCGGTGCCGCCTTTCTCCTCAGACGGCTGACAGGACCTCCTGCGGACCCGCCCGCCAACAGCTACTCCGGGCTGTCGCTCCTCCCCCTCTCGGAGAGTAGTGTCTCCCTCACTTCGGGACCTGCGCAATCACCGGCCACTGTTCTCGAGCCCCTTCGCTTGCCCCGCTGTCACTACCACCAATTCCCGCTCCACACCCAACACCTCAGGGAGGGGCAGTCAACGACGGGGCAGCGCTTCCCAACACAGGAGAAAGGTGAGCACTACGGGGATATCAGAATCGGAAGGCCTTGGGTTTGTCGAAGGCTACGAATTCCCCTTTAGTTCCTGGGGCACGTTGGTGATGACGGGACCCTTCAGAAGTTCCTGCCCAGTTCACCAGCAGACTGACGATTCCACCCCAGCGTCAGGGGATGGGTTCTAGTAACTCGTGGGGGCTTTGTGACCCAACAACCGAGTACAATTCAAAAGGGGCCAGATTTATGGTTTGCGGGTCGGTGTCAGCAGTAAAGCAGCAATCCCTAGGGAAGGTGTCAACCCTCTGTGAATCCTAGCCCCCTAGCGCCACAGCCTGCACTCCCACTGATTCTAAGGTCACTCCTTATCATCTAAAATGGCCGCCCTGGTTCTGGCCTTTTATAGTCTGGGTTCTGGCTACCAGAACTAGCCAGAAGGTTCTATAACCTCTCCATAGGTTCCTATGGCCACTAGTCCTGAGGTAAAAAGATTATGGCAGTTGCAAGCCACCATTTTGTGTCACTGTGCTCAATAGTGTTTATGAGAGGGGACTAGGCCTTAAAGAAAAAAGGACACTGGTAAAGGTGACACCTAGCCCCTAGACAACACTAACAATTCTGGTGAACATGAAAAATGGGAACTCTCGGAGGCCAAAGGGGACAAAATAAATAAATAAATGGTAGGAAACTCCCAGAAGCAGACAGGTCTAACAGAGACTAATTGCCAAGGTTTTTTCTGGGAATTGAGGGACACGTAGTCTTGTGTAAGTAAGACTACAAATCTCAAAATCAGTGCTTAATTTGAGCCAGAGGTTGCCGGTGGGGACCACTGGCACTTATTTCTGGGGACCGGCACCTATTTTTACACAGCAGACCTTTCTGAAGCACAAGAGAGGGAAAACACACAAAATGAAAAGCAGAAGGAAGAGAAAGACAGCAGATAAAGGTGCAGGGAATGTCTGGTAGAGGACTATACAGCCTTGCTACTGGGCGCAGCAACGTGATTGAACCGGTTGCAAGCTTCTGAGCAGAGCTTTGTGCACTCATTATTTCACAAATTAAGCACTGCCCAAAATGTAAAGACTATACCTACACTGGAGCAGCACACCATGCATGGAACTGGGAAACTTGGCAAGGGAGTGACAGTCACTCACACACCCATACAGCTACTCACACATCTATTTATACTCCCATACAGCCACTCGCACACCCATACAGATACTTACTCACACACATATACACACAGGCACTCACATAATATATGTTAGAAATAGTATTACTTATTAGTAGTACAGGAAGTAGACTACTTTAACTTTTGTAGTAACTTGATATATATGTTTAACATTCATAAATATTTAGAAAACACTCACACTCACTGGATGATGTCATCAGTGATGTCATTCGAGATGTTATCAGTGATGTCATGAGTGTTGACAATGACAGAGTCATCAATCAATCAGTCAGGATTTATAAAGCGTTCTCATCACACAATAGGGTATCCAGGTGCTTGCAGGCTCCGGTGACTTATTTGAGCACCCAGGTCTTGAAGGCCATTCGGAATTCCGAAGTGAAGTGATGGTCCGGAGGTACGCGGGGAGGCTGTTCTAGGTCTTTGCTGAGATGTGGAAGAAGGAGCGCCCTCCGGAGCATAGTCTTCTCGATGGTTGGTGGAAGTTCAGATGATGGTTAATGTAGGCGAGTCCTTGGTTGTGTAGAGCCTTGTGTGCGTGGATCATGAGTGATGTAATATGTGAGGTCATACACAGTGCATTGTGGGGGTGTAAGTTATAGTTAGCTCAGCTAACTATAACTGCTGAATTTCACTGGTTTTGTACGAGTGAAATCTGAGCCTAACTGTAAAGTCCCTGTAACCTTTGTTTTTTTAGGTGAATTTGTAAGGTTTTTCTAATGATATTTCCTAACTGTAACTGCTGACCTTTGACAGTGATTGTCTGAGTGAGTATATGAGTCTCTAAGTGGGTCTGTGAGTGAGTGCATGAGTCTCTAAGTGGGTCTGTGAGTGTGTGAATGAGTCTCTGAGTCAGTCTGTGTGTGGGTGCATGAGTCTCTGAGTGGGTCTGTGAGTGGGTGCGTAAGTGTCTAAATGGGTCTGTGAGTGGGTCTTTGAGTGTCTGAGTAAGTGGATGCTTGAGTCTCAGAGTGGATCTGTTAGTGAGTGCATGAGTTTCTGAATGGGTCTGTCAGTGAGTGCATGAGTTTCTGAGTGGGTCTGTGAGTGGGTGAATGAGCTTGAGTGGTTTTGTTAGTGGGTACCTGGGTATCTGAGTGGGTATGTGATTGGGTGCTTGAGCATCTAAATAGGTCTGCAGTGGGTGTGTGAGTGTCTGAGTTGGTCTGTGAGTGGGTGCATGAGTCTCTGAGTGGGTTTGTGTGTGGGTGTATGGGTTCCGCATTGGGTGGGTGTGTACATCTCTGAATGGGTGTATGAGTGTCTGACTGCTCTCTTTTCTGCCCTCTTCTGCTCTGTTATGCCTTTTCTTCTTGTTTTTCTGCCCTCTGTTTTGCCTTTCCTGCTCTTTTTTCTGCCTCTGATTTACCTTTCCTGCTTGTTTTTATGCTATCTGTTTTGACCTCTTCCGCTCTGTTTTGCTTTTCCTGCTTGTATTTCTGCCCTCTGTTTTGCCTTTGGGGCCAGTTTTTCTACCCTCTGTTTTTCCATTTTTTGCTTGTTTTTCTACCCTGTGTTTAGCCTTTCCTGCTCTTTCTATTGTCTTCTGTTTTGCCCTTTCTGCTCTCTGCCCTCCCTTTTGCCTTATTCTGCTTGTTTTTCCGCCCTCTGCATATGAGTAGGGGGGGCATACACCCACCTCCCCTGGCTGATTTCGGTCCTGTGGACCCCATACCCTAGGACCCAGCTATTATTCAATGGGAGGGCACGCGGCCCCCCATCGTGGGCTGATTTCAGCTATGGGTACCCCATTGACTGGGGCCCAGTAGTGTCGCCTGGGTGCCCAGTGTGCAGCATGGGGACCACAGGGAAAACCTCAAAGCCCCTGTGGTCCCAGCCAGCTCCCCGCCTCCTGTGGGAGCCAGCATTGTTGCTGCAGGAAGGGAGCTGCTGGAAATACAGCTCCTTCTGTGCAGGAGCAACAGTTCCATCTCTTTCTCTGCCTGCATGTCTGCGGGTAGGAAAAGAGATGAAACCTCTGCTTCCAGCAGGCGGGAGAACTTTGACAGCTCACGCCACTGGACTTGAGTGTTAGCTTTTGCTTTACAGGAGATGTCTGCTCACACCAAGCAAAAGCAAAAAGCTATGTCCTGGGGATGGGCACCCCGGGACATAGCAGGAGCCTGCTTCGGGGGGGGGGGGGGGGTCTGTAGGGCCATAATTGGCCGTATGGCCCCCCTCCTTTCTTTTGTTTGGCCCAGGGGAGGTGGTGATGCCCGGGCCTAGGGGGTCCGTGCAGCTTCTCTCATTAAATTTAACAAAAGCCTCTGGATTTGATGTTCCCAGCATTCAGGGGGTCCACGTGGCTCCCCTCATTAAATTTAACAAGAATCTGGGGAGGTGGTGGTCCCAGGGGCTCACAGGGGTGCACGCAGCTCCCCCTATTAATTTTATTTATTGCCCTGGGAGGTGGTGGTCCCTGGGGCAAGGGCGTCCATGCAACCCCCCTTTTTACATTAAGATAAGCCCCGGGGAGGTGGTGATCCACGGGGAAAAAATTGCTCTATGGGGGGGGTCAGGTCTGCCCCCTCCTTTAATTCATTAACCACTTGGCTGCTAAGGTACATCCCCCTCTTCCCATTGACTTTCCATTGAAATCAATGGAAACTCCATGACGAGTTACCCTTGTCATTAGCACTGAAGGGGTTAATTGATCCCGGGATCTGGGGGCTTGTGTCCCCCCCCCCATGAATTTTTTTAATGCTTTTTTGCCCTGCTGGGGTCTGGGACCCCAAGACCAAGGCTTGGGGGCCAGAATATTCCTACCCTGACCCCTTTTCTCTCTTTTACGTTTGTTTTTTGGGACTTGGCTGATGCCGGGTCCCAAAGTGGCTGCCAACATTTCTTGGTTGAAGTGTTAGCTGCCAATCAGAGCTCTGCAGTTCCCTGCACAAGCTTGTTATTATTCGCGAATTAGCCACGATCGCAGATATAAAAATGTGGATTTCCTTAAATATTTCAACAACTACTGAACGGAATTACACTAAATATGTGTATGTGTGATTTTAGTAACCAAATCTACCTTTCTGCTAAATTCGATGTAATTCATCAGGGGGTTCTGTGTCGTAGTCGAGCTCTGTTGAAGTGAATTCAATACATCGTTGTTGAGCTATGCAGAGCGTTGTTGTGGAGCCGCACGGCGAGGCGATGCTTTGGTTTTTGCAGAAATCAGTTGCAAACCCATTTCTGAGAGCCAGGACTGGAAGGGGCACCTCAGACAAGGGTAGAAATCACAGATGGCAGAGTCCAGCAGCACCTGCAAGATTGCAGGAATTTTTTTGTGTCTCTGAGACTTCAGAACACAGGAGACAAGCCAGCAAGCCCTTGGAGTCACTCTGGGTTCATGTGAGATGGGTCCAGCCCTTGTCCTCAGCAACGCAGAGATCAGCAGGCAACAGGGCAGCTCAGCAAAGCAGAGAAGCACTTCCTCAGGCACAACAAAGTGGCAATCCTTACAGCACAGCAGTCTCCAGCAGAGTTCTTCCCAGGTCCAGTAGTGTACTGCTTTGGTAGGGTCAGAGCGCTGGCACTTATACCCAAAAGTGCCTTTGATGTAGAGGGTGACTTCAAAGGAGTTCTCTGAAGTGCACAAGGATCCCTTTCAGCCCAGTCCTGTCTTCCAGGCTAGCTGTGGGGGGTAATCAACCCTTTGTGTGAGAACAGGACACAGCCCATTCAGATGTAAGTGTGAGCCACCTCTCTCTCTTCCTGCCCAGGAAGGCTATTAGAATGCAGTCAAATACAGATGAGTCCTCTGTCACACCCAGCACTTCCTGTTTTTGTGGCTGTCTAGAGAGAATGCAGAAAGTGTAGGTGTCACCCAGGCCACACGTGTATTGGAGACAGGCAGCAGGCACACACAGCAAAGTTAAGAGCCGAGAAATGTCCACTTCTAAAAGTGGCATTTCTAAAATGGTAATGTCAAATCCAACTTTACCACTAAAGAGAATGTATTACCACCATTCCAAAGATATTAAACATGATGTAGCTACTCCTTTCTGACCTGGAATTACAGCTTAAAAGGGTTTTAAGGAATTGCTAATTCAAGCCTAAGATAGGAGTAGGCCTCCCAGTTGTGAAAAACAAATGTAGCTGTTTGTCACTACCAGGATACGTAAAACTCAAAGGTACAGTATACCACTTTACAAGGGACTTACAGGTAAACTAAATATGCCTATCAGGCACACACCAACTATGCATATGTCTAGGGAAGAAGCACATGCACGTTAGTACTGGTCAGCAGTGGTGAAGTGCTCAGAATCTTAAAGCCAACAAAATCGAGGTCAGAAAAAGAAGAGGAGGAGGGAAAAAAGTTTGGGGTAACTCTTCAAAGAGGGTCATTTCGAACAAGTACCTTAAATGGAGGAAGCAATGCAAGGAGCACAGGAGGCAAGGCGGTATGGTCTATCCCATGGATGCAGGCGATATGTCGGTTCTAATCAGCACAGTCAAGCCTTGTCCACAAACCCCTTTGCAATACAGGCAATACGTCATTGTCGAGCCACGCAGTCCACCATCATTGATCTGCACAGTCTGTTCAAACAATGTCATCGGACAGCCGCTGTGTTGGCGTCAAAGGGTGATGCGTTAGTTCCAATCAGCACAAAGTCCAAGGACCCAGGACTGGATTGACACCACTAGGCAAGGCAGGACTCACAGATGGAAGAGTCCAGGTGGTTTTGCTGGGGTGGAGGAAGTTTTTATTGGCCCTGAGACTTCAGAACAGGTGGCACGCCAGCAAGCCCTTAAAGTCGCTCTGGGTTCAAGTGAGATAGGTCCAGTACTTTTCCTCAGCAGAACAGAGGGTAGCAAGCAGCTGGTAACATGCAGGGCATCAAAGCAGAAAAGGAGTTCTTCCAGAACAGCAGTCCAGCAGAGTGACCGTCCTTGTAGTGGCACAGCAGTCATTCTTTCTGACAGGGTTATTCACAAGTCCAGTAGTGTACTGCATTGGTAGGATCAGAGATCCAGTTCTTATACCCAGTTGTGCCTTTGAAGGCGGGGGTGGCTTCAAAGAAGGTTGATGTACACCGGTCCTTTCTTCCCAGCTCCGGCTCAAGACTATCAGTAGGGAGTAATCAGCCCTTTTCCTGCGAAACAGAACACTGCCTATTCAGGTGTAAGTGTCAGGTATCCAGGTTGGTCTTTAAAAAATTGCCTCAGGCCCTCCATAAAATGTGTGTTGTTTTTTTACACCAATGTTACCATGTTTAGGGAAGAATCACATGCACTTTAGCACTGGTCAGCAGTGGTAAATTTCTCACAGCCTTAAGCCCAACAAAAACAATCAGCAAAAACATGTGGTAAGCAGGCAAAAGTTTGGTGGAAGAACACCCTAAGGATGACAGGTCTAACAAGCAACCTACAACACAAGCAATACTCTGAATCTGCTCACCTTAAATGTTTGTTTTTCTAGGTAAAAAGCTTTTGTCATTTTACAGCTTGGCGTGGATAGCACTGTGCTAATCCTTTGCTGTAGAAATGACAAAAGGCTTTGTCCCTTTCTAGCTCGGTGTGTTTGGCACTGAGCTAAATATTTGTTATAAAAACAGACATTTGAGGTGAGCAGATTGGGAACTACCCAGAGTTTTCTGGTTGCCAGTAGGTAGATATAGTTACGATCTAGTTTCCATAAGAAAGTGTTTTTTGACTTGCCTATATCTTTTACGCTGGATGACAAATCTTCATGAAATTGTCTCAAAAATGTGTGTTGGTGAGTCTTGTTGTGCATAGAAAGTTTTGGGGTGATCCGTTAAGTGGTGTCTGAAAAAGGGGCTTAAATAAAAGTGTGTTTCCAATGTTAATTCCCATAGGGATTTCGAACAGGTCTTTAGCCTGAACTGCTGGACGAAATTACGCCAAATTTGGCAGAAATCTAGCTCTTGGTCCAGAAAAAGGGCTTTTTGTTGTTTGGTGTAAATCCGTTCAGTAGCTTTAGAGTTATTGTAAGAAAAACACATTTTTATATTTAGAGACATGACCCCTCTGCAAATCATCCCAATCTTGTGTAGAGATCTGATTGAATGCTAACACTTAAACCAGGAAGTGTTGGCAGCCATATAGGGACTTGGAGTCAGTCAATCGATGTTCCCAACTAAAACCCAAAAAAAGAGAAGGGGCAGTGTAGAAATACCCAGACCCCCTAGGCCTGGTGCTGGGATCCCCAGGGACCCAGCCAGGGCTAAAGAGCATTTTTTTAAAAAAGACTTGCGGTGAAATACCAGACATATTATCAAATTCAAAGCAAAAAAAAAACCAAAAACAGCATCATCTCCCGTGCTTGTTTTCCCAACGGGTGGGCCAGGTCACGGGTCATGAGAGTATTTTTTTTAAAAAGGAGGTGGTTGCACAGGGCTCTTAGGCCTCTTTCTAGTCCTGGGCCCACCACCTCCTAGAGGCTTTATTTAAATATGGGAGGGGCAGCAAGGACCCCACTCCATTAGGATCATTGAGCGCCTGCGACCACCACCTCCAGGGGCTTTATAATAATAGTGGAAGGGGGCCGCCTGGACCCCCCCTCCTGAGGCTTTACAATGCTTCGGGACCACCACCTCCTTGGGGCTAAATAAACAATGGTGTGGGGGCCGCATGGACCACTAGGCCCTGGGGACCACCACCTCAACAGGGCCAAATACATATTTAAAATTGGTGGGGCGTGCCTCCCCTTCCGGGCCATATACAGCCCCGGGGACCATCACTCCCCTGGGGCAAACCTATGCCAATTAAAGGAGGGGCCACTTGGCCCTCCTCACGGAGCCATTAATGAACCTGGGAACCTCTACCCGCAGGGCTGGCTCCTACTATCTCCCAAGGTGCCCACCCTCGGAAGGTAGTTGTTTGCTTTTGCTTGGCAGGAGAAGCAAAGCAAACAGTAACTCTGCTCCCAGTGTGCAGGAGCAGGAACAAGTTTCATCTGTCTCCGTGCCTGCTGTCAAGCGGTCAGGAAAACAGACGACAGAATTGCTCCCACATGCAGGCAGCAGCATTTATGGCAGCTCCCTATGTGTGTGAGCAATGCTGGCTCCTGCTGGAAGCTGGGAGCTGGCAGGGACAGTGGAGGCATTAAGGCTCCCCCGCGCTCCCCAACAGTCGTCACTGGGTGCCCTGGGTGACCAGGGCACTGGGCAGCAAGAGGCTGGGCCCCTGGTGATGGGTCCCCAGGGCAGAAATCAGCCTGGGGGAGAGGCCGCGTGGCTCCCACTTTCTTTCCAATAATTTGCCAGGCCCTGGGGGATGGGGTCCCGGGCCAAAATCGGCCCAGGGAGACGGGCTTCGTGGTCCCTCTTCACCATTAATTCTTGGCCAGGATCCTGTGGGATGAGTTCCCCCAGCCTGAAATCGGCCTGAGGGGGGAACGCACTTGATCCCTATCTTAACTTTTGGCAGGCCATTCTGGGCCTGATGCTCATTTCATAGAAATTAAACTTAAACTTAAACTTCAACTGGAAGCACTTGCAAATATAAACATACCAGGTACCCCAGTCGAAGTTCCACTTCTGTAAAGGACAAATTATCCTGACCTCCTGAGCTTGACAAAGGCAAAGTAAGTGTGTTTTCTTGGCAAGTCCAAATTGAAAGACTGTCTGAAGTGCTTCTTGGAGGTGAATGCATCATTGATCTATTGGAGCACAATCTGTAGTGACTGTGACAGGTGATTTCTTTCTTGTCCTTACCTGGTGAGAGCAGAGTCCATGGTTCTCTCTTTGAATTATGAGTATTCAAATGTGCAAAATCACTTGGAAGCTTGGTCCGTTTAGCCCTGCCCACCTTAGTAATGTGCAATGGTCTCCCTGCCTATTGCCAGGGTGATGTACAGCTTAAGAAGAGCCCCCCCCCCAGCGGGTTTCTTGCCAATTTTACTGATGCATTCTTGATGCCAGGAATTTTGGGAAATCTCCACCAAAGAAAGAAGCACTTACTTCATATAGTTAAGAAGAAGGACCCTTGTTTGGTGGAGATTCACCTCCTTGTACTCTTTTCGTCATCTCTATAGGAACATTCATGTTATTTCAGATTTCTGGATAAAGACACACGATGAACCATCACATTGCCAAAACGCCCATAGGGTCACTGGTGACATTTCGTCATGCTTCATTACGCAGGTGTAGTTCGGAATACGTATTGGACATTTACCCCAGGAGTTGGCACTGAGTGATTAATCAATAGAAAGTACTGCACTTGATTAGATATGTTGTGCAAAACTGTGGACTCTCTTTGGATAAAGGGCTGAGTGCAGTTCCAATTTGGCTTAGTCACTGACACAGCTACTAACACATCCATCAAGACACTTAGACAGTCATAGCTACTTGAGATAACTGTAACTAACTGGTGAATTGTCTGTTTTTTTGTTTAAAACTTTGTGTTTTTGCTGAACACTTCACCTAACTATAACGTTACTTTAACTTTTGTTTTTTTTATTGAAAAAAACAAAACAAAAAAAAAATATATACACACACGTATATATTATATACACACACACATACACACACGTATATATATATTTTGTCAATGAAAGAAACAAATGTTAAAGTAATGTTATAGTTAGGTGAAAATGTCAGTTGAAACATACTGTTTTAAACAAACAAGCCCATTAAAATTCACCAGTTATAGTTTTCTCAAATACCTATAACTCACACCCGACCATGCAGTCTTGTCATCAATAATGTAATTTAAGATGTTGCAGACTTGTTATTATTGAGGTCATAGATCATGTCATGACTGATGTAACATGTAGGGTTATTGGCACTACATGGCGAGGGTGCAAATTATAGTTACCTAAGGGCACTAGGTATAGTTACTTAAGATAACTGTAACTGGTGATTTTCAGAAGTTTTTTTAGTTTAAAGCGGTATGTTTTTAACTTACATTTTCATGTAACTATAACGTCTCTTTAACCTTTGTGTTTTTTTAGTGAATTTCTAAGGTTTTGTCATACAAAGTACGATGTGATTACCATACCTAACTATAACATCACTTTAATCTTAGTTTTATTCAGTGAATCTTCACGTTTTTTTTAGCATGAAGTAATATTTTATTACCATATGTAATGCCAACCCCATGCACAGCCAAAGGCTGGGTGTGGGAGCCCAAACCCCAATAATTCACTGAACCCCAATATCTTGAAGACCCCAAAAATTACCTCAGGCAGTTCAGCTTCGGCACCCTTGATCTTGCAACCCTCCACGAGATCAGGCCCAACAATACACAAGAGTAAAATCAAATAGTGACTAGAGACACTCAATAAGTGAGTTGTAGATTAAATAAAATATAAATAGTTTATTTACAAAAATACAGAGAAAGGCAGTAAATGCAAGGAAGGCTCAGATACAGACTGTAAAATCAGAAATCGGAAACCATATAAATCCTAATTAAGCAGTAAAACCCCTCTTTAATTTAAATGTCAGACTTATAAAGAATACTGACATCACCTTACGAGGAAAGAAAAATCTCAAAAAATGTATTCTCAGATTCTCATAAGTAAAAGGAGAGTCATCCCGAACTACCAAAGCCAGGTGTTTTTATACTCATTTTACACATATCCAATTAACAAAACTACAAATTCAGCCTTGCTTGACTAGCGCCAGCATAAACAGGAAAAATCAGAAACCAGATCGTCATTTAGCCCCTCATATCACTAACCCATTTCTAAGGTAGAAGAATCTTCTATTAGCTTCCACAGCAGCAGCAATCCAGAGGTGTAAAATGCAAAATGAAATGTTCTAAAATAAAGACTCATACAATAGTGTGCCAGCAAGCCTACTTCAGACCTTGCAGACGAAGTATCCTTTAAAAAGATATATGAGGAACACAATGGAAAGTTTCATTCACAATATATGCGCTCTAATAAAAATAACCAATTGCATCAAAGTCTGCTGTGCTTAGTGGATCCTGTAGAAAAAGGAAGACTTGCAGGGGGACATTGAGTAAGAGGGGAGAATGAGCAGTAGCAAGATGAGCAGAACACCTGAAACAGCATCCATTTTAATAAAATGCGATCTCTTACAAAAATGTGGCATAACTAAACTATATTATTAGACACACATCTAAATATTATATTAAATTGTTTTAGGTGCACCATCATCAAGTCATCTGTTATGACTATATTCATCAATAAAATCATCAATACAAGCAAATTGTTACCTAAAATTGCACATTCGATAAAACTATAATGTATGCGGGGAGGGGTTGGCCACAGGGCCTGACCTGCGATAAACCCCTTGATTATCGTAAAAGTTGTAATACAGTTTAATTAAAAATAAGTTCACCAACATATCTTAGAATCTTTTTAGATCTCGCCTGGCGTTAGCAGCGCGCATGCGCTTCTCTCGCCATGCGAGGGCCTTTTGTGATCAATTCAGCCAAAGCAGAATGCACACGCGTACAGGCGGACAAAGATGGCTGCTCTCGCCATCCACAAAGCTAAACATGCACGCGTACGGACAAAAAAATGCATCCGCATGGGGACAGCCCAACGCCATCTTTCTTTACTTTAATTAGCGTAGGCATGTGCACACGCGCGCACATTTTTTTGTCCATACGCGTGCATGTGCAGTGTGCTTTTGCTTTCCCTCCCTCCCCCGTCGGAGTTTGGAACTGTTCCCAGATGGGCTGAAGGGCCCGGCGGCAGTGCTGAAGAATCCGCTGCGGCGCGGGCAGCCACCGCTCGACCCCAGGAGCTGGCGCGAGGCTTCCCGCGAGGAGCGGGCAAGGAAACCGGGGCGGGTCTATTATCTTTGAAGTGTGAGGAAAGGATCCAGGCAAAAAAGAGGTTTTCAGGTGCACCGACACTGAGGGCGCAGGATTTCTTTAGTGAGGTGAGCCTTTGTTCTCTGTTAGATTTGCTTTTATTTTTCACAGCACTCGATGGGAGTTAGGTAGCTCAGTGGGTTGAACACTTGGTACCAGTTTTGTTTGCACCCTGCTGCAGGTCACAGGTTGGAATCAGCCTGGAAGGAGGTCGACTCAACCTTTCCAAAGTATAAGTGAACCGGTTGTCTAAAAAAAAGTCAGGGATTGCAGCGCCTGGGGTTTGCGCTGTGTGTTGAATATGTATGTATTGGGCCCTTATCCTTCTTAACAGAGGCTCTTTCATAACATTCGTCATATGTGGGAGGTTGACATCCCGCGCAGGTGAGAGATGGCCCGGTAGGGTCTCGAGAAGCCACCGGAGAAATTAAATACTGTGGTAAACGGAGTATCAGGCTCACATCACTATGTGTGGAAGCATCCTTTCACCAGCTGCGAGCGGCAGAGAAAGTGAAGCGATCCGCTCGAGGGTGACTGCTATTGTCTCTGGCAGCTAGTGTCTTGTACTTCACTAGCTCTTAATGTGGCTTCCTCGAGTGGTGATGACATTGGCTCCTGACTGCTTTCTTATTATGTGACCCCCATCTCTTCAGCGACCGCTGTGCAGGTGGGACTGCACTGGTTTTCTTGCTGTATTATTGCTGTCCATCGAGTCTCTTTACTATCCTGCAAGCATGTCAACTACATCAAAGCAAAGAGCTTAAAACAGGACAGAACGCGTCTATGATGGTTGAGCATCTTTTGAGAGATGCCACTTTTAGGCTGCCACAATCTCATATGTAAAGTGACACGGCTTAAGCACGACTCTGAGAATTTTCAAATAACTGTTAAAGATTATAGGGGGTGACTCTGCCTGCTCCTCGCTCCTTGACTGAAATCTCTTGATGAATAGCTGCAGGGCATGGGGGCTCTGTGCTGTACGGCTGACGGTCATAGAGAATGCTTCCTTTTAGTGCAAATTATAGTGGAAAGTTTTATTTTACTGTGTTTACTCGGTTTGTCCTTAAGATTGTTTCGTAATATGATTATGAATTACACTGCTAAACAAACCCCCCTCCCCTCTCCAGCCCGCATTGTGCAATGCAGGAATGTGTGGACTTAGAGATGTTTCTGCCTAATCTTCATCTTCATCACTGAAAACTTCATCACTGAAAACAATAAGTAGTGTGTGTGTGTTTGTGTGTGTGCGAAAGTGAGAGTGGCATGTCACTTTAAAATACAAAAAGTTTTACATGAGTGAAGAGACTTTTATAGCACCTATCGTAAACTCAGCTATTCCTAGGTATTTGCAGATAAAAGTAATTATGCCTTTTTTAGTGTATACATAGCACCTATCATTATTCAAGCCATTTCTAAGCACCTTCAATATTGACAGATAAGGAAACTGAGGCATAATTTTGTTTCGCAACAGAAAAGTCAACATTGGGATTCTAATTTTCGGTTTACCGGGTCAGCTATTTAGCCAAAAACACATATTTAATGTTATAATCTATATTTACTGTACCTGCAAATGTTCCAAAATAGGCAGTAACATGGATCAGTGGGGTGACAATTCACTGCTTCATATTTCTATGTGAGTCGTAGATCACGAGCTATGATTAGGCATGGCTAGCTCAGACATTTATCCTTGTGAGGTCGATAAGCGGAAAACTCCTAAATTAATTACCAGTAATGGCTCTGCTGACTGTGTTAGTCTCCTGATATATTGTTGTAACTTGTAATACATGTAAGAGGGAGGTGTTCAAGGATATCTTTCATTTATCTTTGGCGCTAAATAAAACAAGCATTGAAAATGCAATAGGTCTAACCTTTGATTAAGTTAAAGCCATTTGCCTTGCTAATGGTATTGTATAGCAAAGCAAATGGCTTTAACTTAATAAAAGGCGTGACCTATTGCATTTTTAATGCTTGTTTTAAACATTTGTCAGGCCACAAAGTGCAGCCATAAAGCCCACCACAACGGGGCTCTGCTCTCCAGTGAAAGAGCATAGCAGAGCTCCAGCTCAGAGTGCTTTAAAAAACATATGTGAAGCTCTCCTGGGGTCCTGGATTTATTGACCTAGGAGACTTAGGGCCAGATGTACGAAATTCCAATTTTGCATTTCCTAAATAGCGAATCTTAGGAAATGCTATTCAGGAAATGCAAACCAAAATGTACAAAAATAGCAATTCCTAAAGAGTAGGAATCGCTATTAGGTAATTGCTATTTTGGAAATGCAAACACATTCGCACCTATGGCCTAATGCCCAAAGGTACAAATAGTTTTGAATTTCCTAATTTGCCATTTCCTAATTTGGAATCGCAAAGTGCAGAACCAGGCAGCCAGACTTGTTCTTAAACAACCTAGGCGGTGTTCCATCAGGCCTGGCCTAGAACAATTACACTGGCTGCCTGTATCTCAAAGAATCATGTTTAATCCGGCTGTATCATATACAAGAGTCTACAAAACATAGGGCCTCAGTTCATCAATCAGTTGGTCTCCAAATACAAGCCCACTCGCAATCTTAGATCCATCAATAAAGACTTGCTGGTTGTTCCCTCTTACAGGAGAAAGCGTCAGGGCGGCAGCTGTTTCCATTACTTAGCTGCTGTCCTATGGAACTCCCTACCACTTTCCCTTCGGCTCAGCCCAGACTTTCTAACTTTTAGACGTTCTTATAAAACTTGGCTGTTCAGACAGGCTTATTTTCAGTAAGTTGTTGTGTTAGGTTCCTACTTCAACAGCGCCATGAAGCCCACGGGCGTACGTGCGCTTTACAAAAAAAAACTAACATAACATAACATAACATTCCTACCTATGGGCCTAAGGCCCCCTAAATCAAAGGGGAAAAAAGAATAGTGCTCATGTACAGCACTCAATTGCCTTCGGGGCAAGTGGGCACTCTATGGCACAGGAAAAAATGCATTTTAGGTGCATTTTCAAAATTGCACATGGTTACCATCAACTTGGAGTCAATGGCTAAAGCAGTTCCTAAATGCCCATTTTGCATTTAGGAAATGCTTTGGACTTGTGCTTAAGAAACCATAAATAGGTAATCCCTATTTGCGATTTCCTATTTAGGGAATCACAAAATGCGATTTCTTGTGGGTAGAAATAGCATTTGGCAACCGACTTTAGGCCTTTGTACATGCCAAAACTCTATTTAGCATTTTTTAATAGTCCAAAATAACGACTTGGTCCATTAAGAAATGCTAAATAGCTTCTTACATCGTTCCCTTACTGTTTTTTGGGGGGGGGGGGGTGTTTATATAGCGCGAACTGGACCCGAAGGTACCACAGCGCTTTACATGAGAACCACTTACGTTTGAGACGGGCACATTCATTTTTGTTAGGCACAGGGAGATTAAGTGATTTGCACAGAATCACAGAATGTTGAGCTTCCCTGCAGAGACTCGAACCCGGTTCCCCAGCTCCGAGGTCGACTGCCCTAGCCATTAGGCCACAATCTCTTTCTTGGGGGGCTGCTACACTCCCTGCAGCCCCCCACAACATTTAAAAAATATGCCTTGAGATGCCCCTACCCCATGTCAGGACAGCACCAAGCTTAAAAAAAGTTCAAAGAGCCTCCTCAAGGCACTATGCAGCGCTTCTTCAAGGAGCAGTGAATACAAAATGAGTGGCTATTGCCACTCATTTTTTTTTTAATTTTGGATGTTCTGGTGCCCAACCAAGACACCATTTGTTCCTAATTATTGGGGTGTTCAGCCCCATCCCAACCCTTATATGACCTTGGAGAACCTACCCCCCACCCCCCGGCGGTACTCACTTATTTAGGTGAGAGGGCACGTGGCTCCGCTCCCTGAGTGTCTATGGGTCGATTTTCTATTTTATGGGAGGGGACGCACGTGGTTCCAATCCCATAGCCCCTATGGCTCCAAGGACTCCATCCCCAGGGGCTGTTTTTATTAAGAGGAGGGGGCACATGCCCCCCCCTCCCGAGCCTTAACGGCCATGGTACCCAATACCCCAAGGGCCTATTGTGAGTGTCCCAGTGCCTACCTGGGGCAACCACAACAATGTTGGAGGCCACATGTGGGAGCCCTAGGACCCCTTTGGGCCTGCCGGCTCCTGGTTGCAACGAGAGCTAGCATTGCTCCCTCCCGGTGGGAGCAGATATTTTTCACTGCTCCTACCAAGTGGGAGCAATCTGTACTTCTGTGCCTTCAGGAGTGTGACCAGGCCAAAAAATGTCTGTTCCCACCCGGTGGGAGCATTTCTGCAGCTCCTGCTGGGTGGGAGTCTTCCCTGCCCTCGCTCTTCCAGGTAAGGAAACAGTGTCCAGGCTGTGTGCTCCCCGGGACACAATAGAGGAGTTGGCTCCAGAGGATCTGGCTTTCAACCCTCAGAGAGGGGGGGCCTGTTGAGGGAGCTTTTTGGAGCAAGTGCTCCAACTCGCTGGCAGCAAAAAGAATAAATAAAGTTGCGGCCGCCATTACAAGGCTCAACGACTTGGTTCCTGCAGGGCCAGACTAGCCGTAGTAAGCACCCTGTGTTTTCCCGGTGGGTTGGAAGGGTGGGGGCCGGTTTTGGAGCCGTGGGGACTTGTTTTGCAGCAGTGCTACAATATTGCCCCCTGTAACAAAACAAAAGTTTATTGCAGAGGCAGCATTAATATACACTAGGAATGCGTTTTGGCTGTTGGTTTTGGTTGACAAATGCTGGTCTAACAGCCGAAACGAGAGCCTAGTGTATATTTATTTATTTATTTATTAATGAAATTTGTTAAGCTCAAGCAATTGCCCGAAGGCGTCTCGGCGCTAGTGCTGCCTCTGCAATTCCAGAGAATTGAATGCAGACCCCTTCTTGATGGAGATAATAACTTTTTGTATTTAAAAAGGCGTGTGTGGTATTGCTATATATATATATATATATATATATATATATATATATATATATATATATATATATGTATTTATATGTATAGTCACTGAAAAAAACATGGTTAAAGTTATGCGACAGGTGTAGCATACCACTTTGAAATAAAAACAATGCTGAAATTGACCAGTCATAGTTTTCTGAGCTAACTAGAACTTGTGCCCCCATCATGCTCCGCTTATGACCTCACAGATTGCACCACTCATGAGCTGTTCATCATTGATGACAACACCAAGAACGGTTGTTATTTCTACCCTCGATATTGTGACATGCAAATTTTGAGAGTGAGAGCTAGCACCCAAGATTGTAGTGCAGGTGATGTTACCGGACAGGGACCAGCCCTTTCATGTCCTCATCTTCGTCTTCACAGAAACAAGCAGAAGAGGCTCCTCCTTAATGGTGGAGGAGTGTTGCCCCACTGACTCAGATCCAGCAGCTAAACAATAAATAAAACCATAGTTCGTTATCCTTTTCTTTTTCAGCAGCTGGCTCAGCCAGCATGTGTAGAGAGATGCAAGGATGGGCCATGGGAGGAGGAAGGAGTGCTATGTGCACTCCCTAAGTGCGCATGTCCGTTTGGCCGGCCGTTTCAGACTGGCCAAACACACACGTGCACTTAGGTTTCTCTAACATGGCTGTATTGAGCAGTCAGGTTAAAGAAACAGCAAAGACTCCCTGCGCCTGACCGAGCGCATTTTCAGCCCGCTCAGGCCAATCCCTGTGCTGCTCTCATAGCATGAGAGAGGTGTCGTGATTGGACAAGAAGTCTGATGCAGACCCAGTGCCTGCTCGGACAAGGAAGAAGAACATGACCAGATACGACGCAGGAGGCTGCCGGCATCTTAAGGTAAAATGGGCTTTTTTTTATTTTTGAACTACCCCCTGCGCTTGCTCAGAAGCTCTCTTTGTGCTATAGAAGGTCCCTACTTCATTTCCCACCTAACACAAGAGAAGGTTTGTTTGCTTCAGCTGTAGTGATAACTGTAGCAAGGTCAAACACGCCCAAACATTTTTGTTACTGGCAGAATGACCTGCTCTGGTGTAGGTATGGGTGAGGGTGAGTGAGTGAGAGCCCTTTAGGAGGGGCTTCCGGCCTGAGTCAGTGTCCTCATGGACACCAGAGACAACCCCTGATCATCAAGAGATTTTCCAATCAATGCCACCCTGTCTGTCATCTCTCTGGTAGTCCAGCTTCTGCTGCTTACCCATTTTCATCACACAAACCTACAAGACATCCCTCACAATATGTAGGCGTCTACTCTGAAATGGATGTATGACGTTATAACGCATACTATTACTCCGCATACCATTACAACGCGACTTTTACTCCGCATACCGTTACAACGCATAGCGCCTTGGGGCGCTGGATAGTGGTAAGTATAATTTACTATTCTAACTCCAGTCCCCGTGGACCCTAGGGAAGGTGTTGGTTAGTAAATTATACTTATTCCCTATCCTAGAGCGCCCCCCAGCGCAATGCGTTGTAATGGTATGCGGAGTAAAAGTCGCGTTGTAATGGTAGTGCGGAGTAAAAGATGCGTTGTAACGGGTGTATACCCTCTGAAATACCACAAGGAAAGAGCACTCAACAACAATCCATTCCGCTCGCAGTCGAAGTTTGTCTAGCCTTGGGATTTTGCCTGTACTTTTGCTGCCTGTGAGGAGAACTGCGTTTGGGAGTGAAGTCCGCCAACAGACCGGGACTGCGAGGCCCACCAGGCTGTGTGCTGAAGATCCTGCACACCTGCCGCCTCTTCCCGTGTCCCCTCCCTTCTAACTGCTCACCTCTTGGCCTTCATAAGATGACTCGTGGCCCCCGCTCCGCGGGTGCCGCTCGCAGTCGAAGTTTGTCTAGCCTTGGGATTTTGCCTGTACTTTTGCTGCCCGTGAGGAGAACTGCGTTTGGGAGTGAAGTCCGCCAACAGACCGGGACTGCGAGGCCCACCAGGCTGTGCGCTGAAGATCCTGCACACCTGCCGCCTCTTCCCGTGTGCCCTCCCTTCTAACTGCTCATCTCTTGGCCTTCATAAGACGACTCGCGGCCCCCGCTCCGTGGGAGCCGCTCGCAGTCGAAGTTTGTCTAGCCTTGGGATTTTGCCTGTACTTTTGCTGCCCGTGAGGAGAACTGCGTTTGGGAGTGAAGTCCGCCAACAGACCGGGACTGCGAGGCCCACCGAGCTGTGCGCTGAAGATCCTGCACACCTGCTGCCTCTTCCCGTGTCCCCTCCCTTCTAACTGCTCACCTCTTGGCCTTCATAAGACGACTCGCGGCCCCCGCTCCGCGGGAGCCGCTCGCAGTCGAAGTTTGTCTAGCCTTGGGATTTTGCCTGTACTTTTGCTGCCCGTGAGGAGAACTGCGTTTGGGAGTGAAGCCAACAGACCGGGACTGCGAGGCCCACCAGGCTGTGCGCTGAAGATCCTGCACACCTGCCGCCTCTTCCCGTGTCCCCTCCCCTTCATCCACCCTCCCGCATATAGATTGGAATACTATCGCGTGAGCGGGACGTGTGAGCGGGACAAAACCCGGGACAAAGCCCGGACTAAGGGCGGACCCTCTGAGACACTCAGAGCACCGAGGAGACTGGACTGGGCATATTCCCTGATCTTCCGTTAGTTTATCGCCAGTGAAAACGACTCGCAACAGGTTCTCTTTGTTTGACTTGTTAAGTGTGCTTGTTATAAAACTGTCCTCTGTAACGCCAAACATAGACCAGCCCATGTCAGACAAGCAGGGTGCACTGCTAAATAGAACTCTCGACAATTACTTCACAAAATCTACCCCTGACATTACTAAGGAAATTGCTTTGGCGGAGCGGCGAGCAGATCGCCGCCGTTCCGTGGAAAGCATGAAGAAAAGGTCAGTGTCACTGGTTTCCCTACGCGCTAACTCTACTATCGACATTAATCCAACAGCCAATGAGTCTGTATACATATTGGATAGTCAGTCTTTGGTAGCGAGTGATACCACGCCCATATTAAATAACTCCCCCAATACGGACATGAATGGTCCATCTACAACAACTCTTGTGAGTACTCCAAGTACATTGAATGTACTTGTTTCCATTCCAGCAAAAACAACTCACAATAGGGCAAAAAAATCCATGTCCCTGCCTAGAATCTATGGCCCTCCGCCGAATAAAAAACGGCGGAAAAGGGGGGACTTGCAACAACCTAAGCTGAGCTGCTCTGACTTTGGGAAAAAGGCGAACACCATTGCCAATAACCCCAAAAATTTACAAGTAGCCATAGAAGGAACCCATATCACATCTTCATTACTACAAAATTTGCCCACTGATAATGAGGCCAGTATGGACACCAGCGCGGTTGTCAGGCGCCTCACGTGGACCAGGGTCCTGTTACATTGCTTAGCATAGAAAGTCTAATCAAAAACTACTCGGCATCTATTTTAGAGAGGCTGGTGGAAGTAGAATGTAGACTGTGTAAAATTGAGCATGCCTTGGGAAGAAAGGATGTTGCAATTAATACTGCACCAAATAATGTATTTACATTAGTACCAAGCAATGTAACACAAAACACCTCATTACCATCTCAACCCTCCCTAACTGTCCCTACCCCTATTCCATCTCTACACTCAAGCACACCAAAGCCCCCGGGGAACTCAGTGATTACCCAACATATCCCACCCCCCAAATTACCCCAACAAAAAAAACGAGACCAGCAGCCGGCCATTATTGCAAGTAAAACTCCCAATAGCATGGCTAACACACTCCTGGAGAGACCATCAAGGGAGGTGGGGGACACTAGGCATACCTGGGGGAAACATAGAAGGACTCCATTACCAGAACTCCCGCCAGAGGCAGTACCCTATGTGGTAGTCCTAACAGGGGTGCCTGTGTTGGAACAGAATAAGCGGGAGGGCTTCGCCCAATTGAAGAACAAGATTATGCATTGGCTGAGTTTATACAGGCCAATTGCAAACCATATTAGTGGCGAAATTGCCCATGTTCGACGTCTCCAATGGCTGGGGGGCAGACCAAAAGACATCGAAGGTGATGTGGTGGTTGTGAATTTTAGGGACCCAAATGCTGTCCAGTTTATATTACATTGGCCGTCAGGCAGCTCCAACAATTCCATAATCCCTAGACCACTAACGTATTTCTATCCCAGGTCAGTGGTGTTTCCATCCCAGCATCATCCACCACAGCATATAACTTACACCCATCCGTCTAGCTATCCCATTGCACAGAATGCTGGGAATAGTCAATATGCACTTTATCCACCGACAATACAGAATGCTAGAAACCTGCAATTTGCACCCTACCCTGTGACAGTCCCAGACCCCATCGGATGGAATTATGTACCAGCCAGAACTTACAATGCCCATAATAGAAGGATGGATCATCTAAAACCATTCACACCCCTAGAGACCTCAAATAGATTTGATATTTTTAGTGGCCTAGATGATTGTGATTGATGTTTCTTGTACCGGGGGGGTGAGGAAAGCGGAATAAGGAATCCCATTGTTAAGGGTGTTGTTGATGAACTTGAAGTGTTGGCGAATTCTGGGTCCCCTCTATTGGACATACCAGTAGTTAGTGATGTAATTACCCTAGGCGAATGTTGTATAGAATCAAATGTATTGGCAATACCCCAAAACAAATTGAGTAAAATGTCATCGTCTGAGGTAACACCCTTGGCAATACAAACTGTGTTTCCCGTTAGTTGTGGAGAAACGCCAAGGGTGCTCCCTGAGACGTCTCTTGTATTTCGGGAGCCTGTAAAACTAGTCTGCTGGAACATAGCTGGAATCACAAAAAACCTGAGGGATCCAGAGTGGGCGAGCTTTATTGAATCCTTTGATTTCTGTATGTTGCAGGAAACCTGGGCAGTTGATACACCTCATAGAGTGGGGTATAAGACCTATGGAATTGGCGCGATTCCATCTAGAAGTGGAAGGCCTTCGGGGGGACTTTTGACTTGGGTGAAAGCAAAACTAAGGGTACACATCGAGGTGGTGGACACAAATTCCTTAGATATATTAGCACTAAAAGTTACGACGTGCAAAGAGAAAAAATTATTCTTAGTAAACATCTACAACAGGCCTTCACCCTCATCAAGTGAATCAACAACGCTATCTAAACTAGACCATTTTCTAAGCAGATTGGATTCCAGGGAGGATCTGATCATTCTGGCTGGCGATTTAAATTGTAATTTCGAGCCAGTCTTGGGCCTCAGTGATATTTTTGTTGAGGAAGATCAGGCGAATAAAATCCCTATTTTGGAGAATGTAAAATCGGTAAAATGCTCTACTTTGGTTCTCCAACTGACTAAACTATGCACAGAGTACTGTCTTAGGGCTTGCAATGGATGGTTACCGTCCGACAGTTCGAAGAAACCAACCTTTAGCAGGAACAATTGCAAAAGTAACTTAGACTTCGTGATTGCCTCTATACCTATGTGGTCGCATCTTCTGGACCTCGATGTAATGGAGAGGCTAGAAAGTGATCACTTTCCTTTAAATCTTGCACTAGATGCTTCACTGTTTAACGACATAGTTCAACCCTCCCTAGTAGAGGAAAGCAGTGGTGATAATATCGAGATCCACATTAGTAACAATAGGCGATCACTCAAATGGCTTTTTATATTGGACCACAGTGACATTCTTAGTGAAATTTATACACTTTTTGCTGGGACTTTTGGATCCTATTTAGGTCTAACGCCTGATGAGGAAATTAAAACCCCCTTTTTGTTATTACATCAAAAATTCTTCACTGACCTAAAATTCTTAGTTACAAAAATGCCCAAAAAGAATCAGCAAAAGACACAGAATCTGTCCCATAGTAAGCCCTGGTATGATAGATTCTGTAGAGAGTCCAAAAGGGAACTTATATTGGCGATTAGGTCTAAGTCTCCCTTAGACATCCAAAAAGCAAGGAATAATTACAAGTCCGTCCAAAGGGATTCAAAAATAGCATGGGGGGAAGATAAATGGGCTGATTTGCTGCTAGCCGCCAAATCGCGTGATAATGTGGCCTTTTGGAGGCTAGTAGCAAATGGGAACCACGTAGGTAGAGTGGCCAAGGACGTCTTTCTGGATGAGCAAACTTGGATTAATCACTTCACTAACCTATATAAAAAATATGATGATCCCGACATGGACATGAATGCCCCAAGCTATGAAACATCAACAGATTATCTGGTCTTCACACTAGGGGAAACTGAGCTGGCAATAAGCCAAATAAAATCCGGCAAAGCCCCAGGCCTTGACAAGATTCCGGGGGATCTATACAAGCACGACCTAAAAGTATGGGCACCATATATTAATTACCTGTGCAACAAGCTATCCTGCACTTTAGAATTCCCTGAAAGTTGGAAGGGAGCTGAAATTGTTTTAATTTTAAAAAAAGGAGACAGGATGGATCCCTGTAACTACCGGCAAATCAGTTTAATGGATATCCTTCAGAAAATTTACTCACGACAGATTTTATTACGTGTGAGTGATTGGTTGGAGGAAAATACAATTTTAACCAAATACCAAGCTGGGTTTAGATCAAAAGTTAGTACAATAGATCAGATTTTTAGATTCTGTTGCCTATAATGGAAATATGTAAAGATTAAAAGGGGTCACTTATATGTTGCCTTTGTTGATTTAAGGGCAGCATTCGATTTAGTGCCACGTAATCTTTTATGGAAAACCCTGAGTGCAGCAGGGCTGCCAAACAATCTAGTAGTTCAGATTAAAGAGTTACATGAAGGGAATTTTGCTAGAATTCGATGGGGCCCAAACGGTAAATTAACCCAAAAAATCCCCATCGAGCGTGGTGTTCGCCAGGGCTGTGTTCTGGCCCCTACTCTCTTTTCCCTTTTTGTGAACGACATCCCCTCATATCTAGAGGGATGTAATAACGACTCTCCAAAACTGAACGGTGAAAGGGTAACATCCTTATTATTTGCTGACGACACTATCTTGATTTCCCAAACTAAAAAAGGTCTCCAGGTACTATTGAATACCTTCAGTGAATTTTGTAGTAAGAAGGGGCTGGAGATTAATGGGAAAAAGACCAAATGTATGGCCCTGAATCCGACTAAACCAGATAAAGGCTGTCTAACTTTGAAAGGAGCAAAACTGGAATCGGTGCCCCATTTTTCATATCTAGGGGTGACACTAGATTCCAATTTTACTTGGAGAGCGCAAATGGAAAAATGTAAGTTGACATTTGCCCAGAATGTAAAACCAATTCTCAGGGAACAAAGCCTGAGTACCAGTAAAGCTGTGACACCAGCGATTGAACTTTTTAAATTTAAAGTCCAACCATCAGTGCTATATGGTGCAGAAATTTGGGGTCCTGGGTCCAAAGACACTTTTAGTGTCATGGACAACAACTTCTTGCGAAGTCTGGTAAGGGTTCCGCACCCCACTAGTGCCACTGCAACTTGACCTAAATTTTAAAAGAACCAATCACCAAGTCTTGATTCGACCTTTAATGCTATGGGTTAGACTATGGCAGGTTCCCGAACTTCAAGACTATAGAGATGGGCTAAAAGAAATCATGGCTCTGGATAGTCTAAAAGCTATCCCATGGTTTAGGCATGTTAAAACTTGGCTCAACAACATAGGTCTGAAACATTTTTGGGAGAACCCTGAGCAACTACCATCTAACCCGAAATTAATCTTAAAAAGGGCTTTTTGGACCTTTATTGCAAATAGAACCATAAATGTTACAAATGGAGGGACTCTAGTATCAAACTTCCTAAGATTTAAGGACTTGCCTCTTTTTGAGACTTTTATGGATGTAATAGAGCCCCCACTTGCCAAAACTCTATTTTTAAAATTTAGATATGGAAATCTTTTAATAAAGACAACTTTGGCACGTTGGGCTAGAAATTCAGACGCATCATTTATAGCAACTGATGAAATTTGCTCTATGTGCGAACAAAACAAGATAGAAAATGAGCAACATATCCTCTTCTTTTGTCCTGCGTATGCACAGGCCAGGAAAAGATGGATCAAACCAATATGCCTATTGCTAGGCTTGAGGTCATGTACACAGGCCTTTTGAATTTTGACAACTAACTCAATGCAACCAATAACATTTAGTGTTAGCAGATTTTTACACTCTATTTTCTTTCTAAGGAAAAAAATGGGGCATCAACTGTAACTGAGCTCATTCCCGGAAATAGAACTGATTTACTTTCTGCAATTAGTGAGGGGTCCATCCTAGGATTTTAAGACTGTTTGATTGTGCTCCGATTGTCTTCCAACATGAAATGTACTGTTTTAGCTATTGATTTTAATATTTCAAAGTGGAATGTTTTTCTTCCTTTTTTATCCACTGTAATGTATGTATTGTTCTTTTATGGCATCAATGCCGAAATAAAGAACATTTTGAATTGATTTGAAACAATCCATTCACCTCCACGGTAAAAGCAAGGACGAAACAGACACTTCAACAGTACTAATGTCCTCCTTTAGGCAGAAATATCAACAATTGAAATGGAAACACCTACTAACAGAGCATGCAAATGCACAATAATTCAGCTTTTTTGTCCTGTCCACTAATTTGTTTTCCACACCACCCATCCTCTTAGCACTTAACCAGCCTAATCTTTCAGCCTTTCCACACAACTCAATACCTCTCTCCTGACTCTGGCCCTACTATACTCACACTATCCAACCTCTGGCTCCCTATTAACTTCCCACTACTTCTCCAACTAAAATTCTCATCTCACAACACTCCCTCCCTAACCCCAGCTCCTCCCTCCATCATCCATTCTATGCAACTGCACTTACATTGTCCTTTAATAATCTCCTAGAATGCTCTTCCGCCACTTCTTAACATGCAGGCACCTTACCATTTACTTTTATCCTGAATGTTTATCCTCTTTTCCTAAATCTAACACCTTGGATCTTCCCACTTTCAGTCACTCTCAACTCAGATACAAATCGAATGACACCTGAACCTCCTTCCAACATACACCTCTCTAAATCCTCTCACCTTGTCAATTCCAGAGCATTGCCCCTCATCCTTCCCCCTAATTATTTAATCACCACTACGTCTGTCTTCTTATAACCATAACCATACAGTCTTCTTCCCCTCCCCAAACCGGTAAGCATGTTAGATGCTGATCCGTACTAGGGTTGCCACCTTTCTCAGAGAAAAATACAACACGTATGAGGGAATTTTGTGTTCTGCAAGGGCCAGGAGTGTGTACAGGAATAACAATTCTTTAAAAATCCTATTCATTCTTTTCCAACACAGCAGTGTTTCCTCTACTTGCTCAAAAAACATTTATGAAGAGTTTAGACAACATTAAAAAAATTGACATTGTTCATCTTGTGTTTGTTGCTGTCAATTTATATTTGAAAAGGGGGTTTCATGATTTTTCACATTTGATTTTACCTGTCTTTACATGATAATGCTTGCAAGGCTGGTAAAAAACTAGTCAGGTGGCAACCAGAATATAGACTCGTTCTTAGCTTCGAATGAACTGTCTGTCCCAAATCCTCCTCTCCTTCATTCTCCTGAATTCCAGGCCAGGGCCGGACTGGCCATAGCGGGCACTGGGCAATCCCCGGTGCGCCGCATGGGTGGGGGCTGGTTTTGGGCCCCTGAGGGCCGTTTTTGTTACAGGGCCGTTTTTGCAGCATAACTGCAAAATCGGCCCAGTACCAAAATCGCACCTCCAACCATCCCCCCCCCCCCCCCCCCCCCCCCCCCCAGTGGGGAGGGGGGTCGGCCGAGCACTTTGCCTGGGCCGGTTGTGGTTCAAAAGTCCGGCCCTGTTCCAGGCAATGAATAAAAATATGTCTCAATATAAGAACGAGATCTATCAGGTTTCAGTTGTACTCTTTCAGAATAAACATTCAAGCCATTGAGTGCCAGATTCTGAAAGGTGTCAAGCTATGCAGCGCAGAGCCGAAAGAGGCTGTGCTGGATCGCAGGGTAGGGAGGGAGCAGGAGAGCCCCATATTCAGATAGAAATGGCTCTCTCCTCCCCTCTCTCTAGTGCTGGTGCTGATTTCAGCTGCCGAACACCACGCACACACCTTAGTGTCATAGCGCTAGGGTAGGGTGTGTGCGTGAGTCTAACATAGGTTTTATACAGGAAGGGTATCCTGCTGGTATAAAATACAATGCTTAGACAAGTGAAAAAGCTTATTCTATTTTATAGGTTTTCTGCACAGTGCAGCATGAATGCAAAGTTGTAAAAGCACACAGAAATGGAAACATTTCTCTGTTGAACACCTGTGTTTCACCTGTGTTCATTTTTGGCACTAAACCCTTTCTACTGATGTTTAAGAATAGGGTTAACGTCAAAGCATGGGTGGTAGCACGGGTACACCCATGTACCACCCTCTTGATGCAAACTGAGGCAAAGCGCTGTTTCGCGCTGCTTTGCATTACTTTTCCATACAAACCAATGCAAATACCAATTTTCGCTGGTTTGTGAATCCCAAATATGGTTTTGCATCAGTTTAGGGTTACAAAGGTAACGCTAATCCGATGCTAAACTTTTGAGAATCTGGGCCTGAGTGTGAATCACTATTCACACTATTCAGTGCTCACCATTGCCAACTTTCACTTGCTCATCCTTCCTAAACTACAGATGATCACCTTGCAATCCAGCATTTAGCTAAGCCTTTCACAACTTTTGCTGTACAAGTAGTTTGTTGAGTTCTGTGGAGCTGGTGTTGACTGCTAACTCTGGTGGTTCTAAAGCTCCCTCAGGACCTCAGGGAGACACTTAGAGACTCACAAGGTGGTAGGCAGAGGTCAACAGGAGGGTCTAGGCCAGGTCCAGTGGCCTCTTGTTAGCTAGGCCGTTGCAGGGAATGGCCTCTTTTAGCTTGTTGTGTCCCTGTAGCTTTAACAGGAAGTCAGACTTATGACTCTTGGAGTCCACCTCTTTGTCCTGGGTACATAAGGAAGAGCAGGTCCCATCTTCTAGACTCTTCTCAGGTCTCTTAAAGAAGGTTCAGTCCTCTTACGACCTTCCACATGACCTAGAGTTTTCTGACGTGGGTGCATGAGAGTCCCTTATTCTTGTGCAGTCATATATACATTTGTGGTTGTCTGATTGAATTCATGGCAGTTGGATGTTGAGAATACCCCTTTCAGTGCCAATTGATTATGCAGCTAAATGTGTGTATTTTTACTTAGGTGTCATTCAGTGCTGGTTTAAGGTGGAGGTGGTGCTGTTGTTTATGGGACATGATGTTTACTTTGGCGCCACACATGAGAATGGTATTGATGTATTTCTGTATGGCATTTTGGTATAAGCCGCTTTAAATTACTCGAACACACTACATGAATTAACTTTCTTATACTTTATCCATTTCTTTTGTATTTGGCTTTTCTGCATTGTCACCAGCAGTTTGTAAATTATGCTGTGTAGAATGCTGTTTCAACTGATTGGTGCTAGATTTGTATGATCTACAGCTTTGGCAAATGCCATAGCTGGTTGCTTTGTGATCATTTCTTTCTTCTGTTGAGGCATTCCCGTGGGTAGGCGTTTCTACATGTGGGTACCAGGTTGTTTTTGGTCACAATTATTATCGGCTATATTTCGACCGTCATTTTTATCCTTGTGGACTTCGTTCGCCCAATGCACGGAGGATAATTAGTGCGACCACCCAAACGTAAAGATGTTTTGTATGCATATGCAGATTCTGTATGGATCAAGCTTAGCTTTACTAATCTGCATTCTTCAATCAATTGCACTGCTACTTTAGCCGCTTCATTTGGCAATTCGCTCGTCTCGTGCTGGCTCAGCCTCTCAACCCTGCATAGAATGAACCTGCGGATTCCTTTTCTTTTCGGATTTCTTGAGTCAGTAAAAATCTTTTATATACAGGTTTATGAGGGTTCAAAGTATGTGTTTAGCGCAACACCTGCTATCCCATAGGTTGTTCCAACACTGTGATGTGAGCATGTCGTGTACTTCATCCCAATTTTGAATGTGTCCTCCTTTTCTGTGGCTGTGAGGTAGTTTGCAAGTCTGGCTATTCAGCGCCTCTTTCTCAGAGCAAGGGCTTTTTTGATCTGAGGTAGCTAAGCTGTTGATGCCAAAGTGCTTCACTGCATTCGAGGCATGTATTCTGAATCTGATTTATATTCAAATGAAACCATCCAGCGTTTCAGAAACAATGTGATTCACTGCATCAAAACCTTGGTCTATAAATAGATATAAATGCACAAATACATACAAATCTAGATGTAAACTATTTGAACATATATACGCGTACGCGCGCGCGTGTATGTGTGTGCGTATATTTGAGTGACTTCAGGTCTAGAGACGCCAATGATTTGCTCCGCTCTTCTCTCTCTCTTATGTAGACAAACAGTAATGGTCTGTCTTTATTGTCTTGCTGTTACAAAGTAAATTAATTAAATCTCCCTCACACACCGGGTTTGTCTAGCACTTTCTACTTAGGCAGCACTACTAATATCTGCCACTAGAGGGCAGCAGAGTACTAAAGTTATTATGAGAAGCAAATTGTCAACATCAATAGTTTGATTAAATCGCGACCTTATCAAAAGCAACATGGAAATTGCATCACATAAACGGTATTTTTCTCTGGGAAAGGTCAAAGGTGGCAGGCCTGCACACCCTGTGGTTCATTCATTTTATCCATTTCCTGACTAGTCAAGTGTAAATTGGGCGGTGGAGGGGTCGTCACGCAGAGACCAAGGGCCTTAAGAATAACGGCTATACTGTAAAGGAGACACAGGCACTAGTATTATGGTCCGAGAAGTGACCACGAGCGATTGCTCCTTATTTATTTATACCCTTGGATCGTGCCCGGCCTCCAGGATGTACATTTAGCAACACTGTATCGTAGAGGCCGGGTGGCACTCTACATCCCTTCCAACTTTTATTAACTGTAAACATCAACCTTATTATACGGTGCACACATAGGGGTATATTCACATGAATGTGTGATAACTACCGCAAGAGTAGCGTAATGCAACTTTCAACATCACATTGCAGGAAAATAACCCCGTGTCAACGTGGAATTCACAACGCAGCGGTAGCATGCGATAGACACCAGATAATGCGTCAAATGTCGGCGTGAAAATCAACGGCATTCCGCAAAAATGCGATACGTGAACGCTAAACAACATGCGATGAAGCCAACTGCGGTACAAAAAGTTGCGAAAACCAGCCACAGGTTTGCAAATCTCACGCGTCTGGCGGGACAATGCACCGTAAAAACCACAGAAACAAGCCAAAGCACGTAGCAACATGGATGCACCCTGACCCAGCGCAGAGGCAAACTCGAACCCCACACAGACCGCTAGCAAGGAACAACGGGGTCAGGGAAGGCCAAGGAGAAGAGGGAGAGGAAGACGGGGTGCATACCGCAGGAAAACAAGACCAGCGTCACAGAGGTGACAGAACACTACCAGCAACTGACCCACAAGCAGACCACCTGGAATGCAGTCGGAGTGCCGAGTAGGGCAATCGAGGAGGCCAATAGGCGCCGGCATGATGTGACAACCTAAACCAGGCACAAACCCGCTGCCAACAGGAAAGCAGCAACAGCTACAGGAGGTGGCAGTCCAGCGCCACAGCAGGAGCTGGAGGAAACCCAGGCCACAGTCATCAGTGTGGAGACGGTGCAAGGAGTAGGGAGTACGGACATAGCTTGAGAGGACTTGACACAACATCAATAGGGAGTGGGCACAATGGCACACATGCACGAGGTGTAGCACACTACAATTACCCAGGATCATGTCTCAGATCCCCTTGGCACACTGCAGTACACACAATCAATCAATCAATCAGAGTACTTGTAAAGCGCGCTACTTACCCGTGAGGATCCCAAGGCGCTCAGGGGAGAGGGGGGATGCTGCTACTGCTTGAAGAGCCAGGTCTTGAGGAGTCTTCTGAAGGCGAGTAGGTCTTGGGTCTGCATATGTGGGTAAGGAGGGTGTTCCAGGTCTTGGCGGTGAGGTAGGAGAAGGATCTACCGCCGGAGGCCGTTCGTTGGATGCGGGGGATAGCGGCGAGGCTGGCGGAGCGGAGCTGGCGGGTGGGGGTGTGGAAGCTGAGTCTGCTGTTCAGGTAGGCCGGTCCGGCGTTGTGGAGTGCTTTGTGTGCGTGGGTGAGTAGCTTGAGCCATGTAGACATTGAACAGTGTTGGGCTGAGGGATGAGCCCTGGGGGACGCCGCAGATGATGTCGGAGGCTTCGGATCGGAAGGTTGTGAGGCGGACGCTCTGGGTTCTGCCGGAGAGGAAGGACGTGGTCCAGTCAAGAGCCTTCTCTTGGATTCCAGCTCCTAGGAGGCGTGTCTTTAGAGTGCGATGGCAGACCGTGTCGAAGGCAGCTGACAGGTCCAGGAGGATGAGGGCTGATGTTTCGCTGTTGTCTAGTTGGCGCCTAATGTCGTCTGTGGCGGCGATGAGGGCTGTCTCGGTGCTGTGGTTTCATCTGAATCCGGACTGGGACGGGTCCAAGATGTTGTTGTCTTCCAGGTGGCGGGCCAGTTGCATGTTGACAATTTTCTCTATGACTTTTGCCGGGAACGGGAGCAGGGAGATGGGCCGAAAGTTCTTGAGGTCCTTGGGGTCCGCTTTGGGCTTCTTGAGGAGGGCGTTGATTTCGGCCTGCTTCCAGCTTTCCGGGAATGTCGCTGTTTCGAAGGAGATGTTGATGACCTTCCGTAGTTGGGGTGAGATGACTACCTCTGCTTTGTTGAATACGTGGTGTGGGCACGGGTCAGACGGAGATCCTGAGTGGATGGAGTTCATGACCTTGCGCGTCTTGGCGTCGTTGATGTTGGACCAGAAGGTGTTGAAGCTGTCGTAAATGTCAGCGATCTTGTGGTGGAAGAAGATGGCTAGTGAGTCGCACAGTTCTTGTGAGGGCGGGATGTCATTGGCGTTGGCGCTGGGGTTGGAGAGTTCCTTTACAATGCTGAAGAGCTCTTTGCTGTCGTGTGCATTGTTATCCAAGCGGTGTTTGAAGGAGGATCACTTGGCTAATCTGATGAGGTGGTGGTGTCTGCAGGTGGCGTCCTTGTAGGCTGCGTGGTTGTTCAGTGTGCGTTCGTGGAGCCATGTCTTCTCCAGTTTCCGGCATGCACGTTTAGAGGTCTGGTGCTCGTCGGTGAACCAGGTGGCTCTCTTGTTGGCGTGGCTGTTGGAGGGTTTCTTGAGTGGGGCGAGGGTGTTGGTGCAGTCGTCGATCCACTGTCTGAGGTTTTGGGCTGCGGCATCTGGGTTGGTGTGGTCAGAATAGAAAGAACAGCACACTCACATTGACGACAATGTGGTACAATGCACATAGCCGACACTGCAGAACAGCGGACACAACTGGCTCCACACATGCACAGAAACATGACTACTAAATCTGACAGAGCCGGAAACTGTGAAATGGAAATGTACGAGTACGACCTCACATCCGTCATGTAGTCCAAATGTACACTGTCCCGCAGAAGAATCCAGCACCTCCCAAACGGTCACAATGATCATTGCCGTACAGTTTGCATGCAAACCAGCACAATGCGCCAACATACATGTCAACACAATGTCAACATGCATCTCCCCTTCACATTGCAGAGGGCAACACAACACCTTCAGCAGAGCACAGAATACAACACATCTGTGATGCCGGCGAGGACCACCACACCGTTGACATCGACGCCCTACAACAGCCCATGGATATCCCACGCAACCCCCCACCAGGACCCAGCCAGGTAAGCTACTCAGAGGAGAACACTGAGCCTGCAACAGGCCACACAGCAGGAAGCACCCGCAAGCACAACTGGCTCACGATACTTCACCCACCCACACATGGCACCCCAATGCCAAGTGTCAGCACGCCAAAAGGAGGTGGCCCAACAGGTGTGGGTGGGGGCCCAACCCATGGAATGTGAACTAGAACACATACGTAGGTGTCTATCACCCTTCAGGGACCACCCACGCCCCAATTATGAGACCCACACTGCCATAGAGACACATGCAGATGCACATTCACAGTACAAAACCACACCCAGGGGGGCTCAAATAGCAGTCACACACCCATGTTGGCTCTGTGTACTACGGCCCTGGCCACTCCACCTACGAATTGAGTGGGTGACGACAAAGCTACATGTCCAAGCTCCAACCCGCTGTCTGCATGACATGTCTGCATCCGATGTACACAGCACATTGTAATGTCATAGGGCCCAGGGATTTCATGCATACAACAAGGCCACAGGGACACACACAGAGATATCATGTTGAACTGGCTATGGGCACATGCGCCCAGCCCCTTTATTGGCAGAGCCACATGTACAGTGACGCCTGTGCTGGATGTGTGTGGGGTCAGTGTAAGCCATTCTGCATGGAATGTCTGGTGCTGGCAACCACTTGAACATTGGACACCAGTGCAACGGAAACAGAAAACACATGCATAACAGAGTCAACTGCTGAGCAACATGGAGTGAGCAAGAGAAAGTCCAGAGGACAGTCAACATGCAAACAGAAGTGTCCGTGAATTGCAGTGCACTGGGGTTGGGACACTAGATATGAGCATGCTCATGTGAAGAAAAAGTCTTGGATTGTGTCCCTTCGATATATTCCTGATGCAGATGCAGTGGGGTGTGTTAGACCTGCATCGTCTTCCCCAACAACGTCTCAGGGCCGCCACACTGTTTGAGGTGACATAGCTGCGCAACCGCTCCACAGCACAAAACTCAATCAGCAACGGACAATGGCCTGCGGTGCACTGAGTCACTTGCACCTGGAGTGCTGACCAGGGTATCAGGCCGATGATGGCATCCACAACAGGTCTGAGCAACTCCGTAAGTCTGTCAGGACCACCGTTTTGACTCTGGCAGATGGCGGTTGGAGGTGGTCCTTGCGGTGGTGGTGTGTGCCTCCTGCAGTGATGCGACATCTGGGCCGGTCAGGACTCGCTTTGGTGTGTGAGCCCTGGTGGGACGCAGTTGGGCACGGAGGCTGCGTACTGCGCAGGGCCTCCGAGAAATGGCATTGACCCCAAGGCCAATGCTTCAGGGGCCATCCAATATCTCAGAAGAAGGGGTACCGGACCGGAGCAGCATAGAGTTAGTGGCCCCGGATGCACTAAGGCTGGCACAGGCACCCAGCCACGGGACGGTGACTTGTGGTGCAGTCAGATGGGCCATGCGACCTGAGCGGGTCCTCACCAATATCCGGAGTGTATGTTGCAGAGGGTTGCGGGGGACAGTGGAAGGTGTCCTCCAGGGCATGATGCAGAAGGTTTGATTTTATCTGGAAGCAGCAAATGGAGGAGTGGAAAGCGCAAGCCTTGTTTTCACCACCAGTTCGGTATCAGTTACATGAGGATTAAAACTGGCCCCTAGTCCATAGAATTAGACGCCACCAATGTACGACCAGTGAGTGTCTTTGAATGTCAGGGAACAGACTTAGTGGCACCGGTGCCCAGAGGGGATGCAGTCTGCGATGATGCCTGTACACTGATATGAACTCTGCCATCGCTAAATCAAGACTTATTGACCTACTGGACCGCAGTGTAGGCCGGAGGCAGGTGTCAGCACCGGCCATTCACCGAGGTTCACCAGCATAGGTTGGTGGCCCCACCAGCCTGCGAAGTTCAGGTTCAGTGGCACCACATGTTCGGTCACCTCCGTGACTGTGACCCGGCATTCGTCCGGACTGAGCCGCATCTTCCTCTTACTCTTCTCCACGCGACCACTGGTGTGGACTCTGCCACTAGGTGCTGGCAGAGTCCAAACCAGTCGCGTGACTCGCGATTAGGTGCTGGATGTGAGACCTACTGGTCCGCAGGCTAGTCCTGGTCCCTCATTCACGTGTCGCCGGCTGGCGTTGAACAGGGTTAGTGGCACCACATGTAGCCGAATGGTGTTTGACAGGGTTAGTAGCACCAGTTGTAGCCGGCTGGCATTGAACAGGGTTAGTGGCACCACGTGTAGCGGGCTAGCATTGAACAAGGTTAGTGGCACCACGTGTAGCGGGCTGGCATTGAACAGGGCCAGTGGCACCACGTGTAGCTGGCTGGCATTGAACCGGGTTAGTGGCACCACGTGTAGCCGGCTCGCATTGAGCAGGGTTAGTGGCACCACGTGTAGCCGGCTTGCGTTGAGCAGGGTTAGGGGCACCACGTGTAGCCGGTTGGCATTGAACAGGGATAGTGGCACCACGTTTAGCCGGCTGGCGTTGAACAGGGTTAGTGGCACCACGTGTAGCCGACTGGCATTGCACAGGGTTAGTGGCACCACGTGTCACAAAATGCCCATATGGAACTGCTGCCTCATTGATCGTGGGGGGTCTGGTGCTGTGGCCGCTGGCCTGGATTTGGGGTCACTGCCATTCAGGACCCAGGACACAGTTTCACATATGGGACCTACTGGGCCGAAGAGGACGCCAGTGTAGTATGTGAATGAGAAAGGAGTAATGTGGGCCAGCGTCGGGGGGCCAGCGATGGTCTGAGAGGTTGGCAGGGTCAGGGGCCTTGGGCTTGGAGCTTGCACAGGCACGTGGTGGGCCCTCCTTGACACACACACAGGTGTCGGTAGGTGATCAGTGTGGCCTGGCTGTGCATGGGCGGGCCTGACGGGTTCGTGGTCCAGCGGGCCAGGGAATGGCAGGTGCACAGGAATACAGGCAACTCCGCTCACGAGAATGGTGTTGGCCTCATGGCGGGGTGAGAGGTGCCACCTTGGCAGAGACGTTGGGCTTTCCGGAAGAGGACCATGCCCAGGGCTACGTGCTTTTTATTCACACCCCTATGCTGGCCTGGAGTACGCCGGACCATCCCACTATGCTCATGCTTACGGGGGGATGTAACAGGCAACATTTCCGCGAGGAGCCCCGCTGGCTCGAGTAACATGGTTGTGTCCACTGTCCACTACACTCCATACACCAGAGGTGTATGTCGCCGTGGATATGGGTGTGTTCTGCATACTGCGGTCTGTCCAGCACATTGCCACCACTCTTGGCATTCTGTACTTTTCCAACCATGGTTCTTCTGCATCCTTCACACATGCCTGGTTGCCACCTCTCCCTACATTCGGCTATTGTGCGGCTGAGGTGCCGTGCCATTGATGGCTCATGTTCACGGCTTGCCCAGGTTACCATTGTAAGTTGTTCTTTCGTGTCTGGTGGGTGGGCATGTTGTTGTGCATGTTGGATGTGATTTTGTGATGTGTGCATTGCCAGAGTTGTGAATTGCATGGTTGTGAAGTTGAGGTGAGTGGGGTGTTAATTTGGAACTTGCCAAGGGGCTGTGCATTTCTCTTGGTGCCATCCTTGGAATGCTGGTTGCTGATGGACTGTCGGAGGATGAAGGAATTATGCACACTGGCTGTGTATTTGGAGGTGACATTGGTGGAGGTCCCACGATGTTATGATGTTGCCTCACATTGATGTGTGATGTGTGCTTCCTGATGCTGTGATTGTGTGCTGTGTCACCAGGGGGCACAGGTAGGATATGTGTGCTATGGATATGGATTGTCCCCAAAACCTGCATGCATCCAGCTATGCCATATGGTCCTTGCTTGGTCTCCAGCGGATCCTGCGCATTGTGTTGGACGTATGGGGACTGGGGTGCCAGGGTGATGGTGATGTCCAGGACAGGTGTAGGGGACTTGGATGCGGCTGGCTGTGAGACTCCTCCGACTCTGGCGGGTGTTGGTTGGGGTGTTTAATAACACACGGAAGATACCAAGGGTCTTTTAAA
Organism: Lissotriton helveticus; assembly: GCF_964261635.1. Taxonomy (NCBI): domain Eukaryota; kingdom Metazoa; phylum Chordata; class Amphibia; order Caudata; family Salamandridae; genus Lissotriton; species Lissotriton helveticus. The sequence goes on from NC_136070.1 coordinate 340,747,698, forward strand.
ATTTACACTATGGTCAGCACCTATTTGCGGTGTCCGGACTCAAACATACCAAAAGGTTATCCAGGAGGTTTCAAGTGAGAGAGAAATGAGGGATCAAAGAAAAGGGAAGAATACCCATCAGCCCACCCATTGGCGGAGCTTCATCATCTGGGTTGTTTTGAAAAGATGGTATCCGCTAGACACCTCCTCAGAGTGTTTCTTGAGGATTGCTAGTATTGGATCATCCAGTAAGACCATCAACCATTAGATGAGAGTTTTTAGGCTGAAGGGGCAAGTTGCAGTGCTCAAAAAGTGTGAAAAGTATGAACAAATATAGTGGTGATTTAAAAATACCTGTTTTGATGTCTAAGAAAGCTTTATTAGGTGCGACCATCAAAACAGCATAGTTAAAAACAGAGTGAAAATAGTATGTAAAGAATTACTATCCATCAAAGATTATAATTGGTCAACATGTTTCAGCCTCCACGGGCTTTCATCAGGACCTATGATGTGCACTACTGCAACACTTACCACAAGACGTGATAATCAATGTAGATTATGTAGACCTACCAGTGTTTGTAGCTGTGAAATGGTCTCATATCTTAATGTCAAAACCTCTCCCATATATGTAGGGGGAACGACCTCACCTCGCCTGGCACTCGCTCAGGACAAAGAGGCCACGCTCTTTCCGTCGTTACCTCGGTCTGGCATCTGAGCCGAGATCGTCTTGTGGTAAGTGTTGCAGTAGTGTACATCATAGTTCCTGATGAAAGCCCGTGGAGGCTGAAACATGTTGACCAACTATAATCTTTGATGGATAGTAATTCTTTACATACTATTTTCACTCTGTTTTTAACTATGCCGTTTTGATGGTCGCACCTAATAAAGCTTTCTTAGACATCATAACAGGTATTTTTAAATCACCACTATATTTGTTCATACTTTTCACACTTTTTGAGCACTGCAACTTGCCCCTTCAGCCCAAAAACTATCATCTATTGGTTGATGGTCTTACTGGATGATCCGATACTAGCAATCCTCAAGAAACACTCTGAGGAGGTGTCTAGCGGATACCATCTTTTCAAAAAAAACCAGATGATGAAGCTCCGCCAATGGGTGGGCTGATGGGTATTCTTCCCTTTTCTTTAATCCCTCATTTCTCTCTCCTTTGAAACCTCCTGGATAACCTTTTGGTATGTTTGAGTCCGGACACCGCAAATAGGTGCTGACCATAGTGTAAATTTTAAAAGACCCTTGGTATCTTCCGTGTGTTATTAAATTGTTCAGTTGGGGGACAAGATACAAGCAGGTCTATAAATACTAATTCCCCTTGGACCCCTTTTCATATTTTGGTTTTTGGTGTTGGTTGGGGTGTGCCAGGGGCCAACAGGTGCAGCACAGCCAGCAGATTGGTGTGGGGTGGGATGTTGGTTGTCCGCTGTGCTGGTGCCTTAGGCCTGTTAGGCGATGATGGTCAGGAGGCGCAGGATGGTTGTCCCTTTCAGCCTGTAGTGGACAGTGACATTGTCAGATGTAGGGTCTGTGAGGCCGGTGTGTTTCCTGGTGGGCCCCTGTCTTTGTCTGCGCTGCCTCTGTGGTGGTCCGGGGGGTGTGTCTGGGTGGGGGTGAAGAACCGGGATTTAAACCCAGCGGCGCCAGGGGCACGCCCAAAGTCTTCGGGTCCACCTGTCTTAGAATACAGAGACACGGGATACTTCTTTGTGGCGTCAAAGATCAAATTTATTAGCTGCAGCCAGTAACAGAGATCCTAGAAGTACAACACGGTGTATGTTCTCAGGAGACTGCTCAACTTTACAAAGCAAGCCATCCCTTTTTATACAAAAAATTGTGCTTCAGGCAAACATTCCTTATTTACAGTTTGACCACTCACATGTTTCCACGACAAAAGCATTGCATGATGACAAGCCCATTTTTCAGTTTGTCAAGCCCAAAATTAATCATCAAACAAACCCATAATAAACATTCTTCTTTTTAACAAACCGGACAAAAACCCATAGTAAAAGACCTCAACCCAAATCGTAAATAGGCCATAAAAGAAGGAACAGAAACAGATGAGAAGAAAGATAGAAAGGTGTGTGCATGTACCATAAACTCAGCAATGTCCTGCTCTTTGATCTCTATCTTGACCAGCTAAAGGGCAAGAACTGGTTTGGCAAGGTCAGCTTCAGGCAACAGGGTCAGTTCACTCAGGTCAAACAGGAGTCAGCACAAACTCAAGCTAAGGTGCACGTGTCCCAGAGACTCATTCAGCCACAGTCATAGGCCTATGTGAGGGCAACCACAAAATGGCTGCCATGCACAAAATGGAACCCAAGGGTTTCAGAACGAAATCGTCAAATACACAGTGAATCCATCAATGTAACATGACGGAAACACTCATGCTTGCTGAGCTCACTGTTTACGGTTCGCTGTTACCAAAATCGTAACAAAACCACAACCATTATGACCCAGGGTCAGAATTCATGGAACCTCAGCCCCTCCTTTTGCCCTTACATAGGCAATAACCTAAACTCACGTCAATCTGAATCTAGGTCTATATTCATCAGATCATCAAGATGTTGCTGTAGCATCATCCTAGTACTTAGTAACTCTCTCTGGACAGGTTTCCTCGAACACGAAGTAGCACAAATGCCACATATAGCAGGAGCACACTGTACGCAAAGACAGGAAAAGGATAGCTAATACCACCCCACTGACCATCAGAATCTTCCATCCCCAAGTGGATAACAATCCCCAAAACCATCCCATCAACGACCAATCTCCTTCGTCCACATGCACAGACTCGGAGATCTTATGTAGCTTGGAAATGGCTTGGTACACTGTCGGAGCGTTGTCTGGAATAAAAACGCAGCAGCTCGATTGAATCAATTTACATACCCCTCCTCTATCTGCAAGTATGACATCTAACGCAACCCTGTTCTGAAGAGTCATAAGGCAATCCGACTGGAGCTCAGCAGTCAAGTTACTAAGGGCACCAGCAGTTTCAACTATGGTGGACTCAACCACTCTCGTCAATTGCCGTATGTTCCTGCTGTTAACCATAGGTCCCCAAAACGGCAGAAAACCCTTTAGAAAATCTCCCAATTCTTGTCCTGCAGTATCTTCCTTACTGAAGACACCTCTAACAACTCTCATCTTGTGGTAATCTGCCGCAGCTGTATACGTAGGAGGCAACAAGAACGAGACAAAACATGTGCCCGAGAAATCAGGGGGCAACCATGTATACGCTCTGTCGTAACAGACGAAATAGGTACCCTTAGCTGCTAGAAACGATGGGGAAGTCTGGGATGCAAAAACATACGTCTCAGTGCAAACACTCTTCCCTAACTGAGCTCTCGGATTCTTGCCATTACCTTGCAGACAGTAATGACCCTGATGGGGTACAATCCAAATCGGAGATGATCTTTTCGCTCGCTGGTTCTTACTCAGACTAACTCCATATCCAGTAACGTTCCATCCAATATACGCTAGCGTCTCATCTCTCGGGATAGTCTCATAGGAGTCTATTCCTCTAATCATATCTACTATTCCCTTTAACTAGAGCACTATTCTTTGGATTATCTTTCACAGAACGTAGGGGGTAGACTTCACGAGCATAGATGAACATCGTTTTGTATGCCCACACAGAACCATTGTAGCTGAATGGCAGGACCAGGTAAGGAATACCTTTATCGGTAGTATGGGGTATAAGGCCACACACCCAACAAATAGTCGTGTTCACTACTAGCTGGTGTTGGTGCAGAAGCTGAACAAAGGAGTTATTAACGAATTCCAATCTCCTAATGGACTCATGTTCAGGCAGAGGGTGAAAAGAATGCGAGGAAACAGTAGAAGAAGGTATGGGTCGTGTAGTGGGTGCAAACGTCACTTGAAAAGAGAATATTATATATCCCATCAAAAACATCATTAAACTAAGTAGCATAAAAAGACACAATATTAAGAAACATTTTCTGCTCATAATTTTACACATTTTGCTCTTAAAGCTCATTCTTTCAACAGATCTCTCCATCTCGAAAAACTCCATCCTCTAATCATGCTGTTCGCGGCAGTTGGTTTGATTCGCTCAGTGTACCTCTGAATATCCTAGGGAACGCCCTAGAACAAACCAGAACCGTCGACCTTGTGTCTACACGGCAGTACGCTCTAAGTCTTTGTACCACGACCCTACAGCTGAACCCAGATGCCGGGTCGAAAAACAAAAATCGGTCAAAACAGTTTTCCGGAGGAGAGAATTCAGTTTCAGAAATAGCAAAAGGAAAAAAATTTACTTTATTAGTCCCACGACTCTTGGTCGCAAATTATAACGGCCTTTATCAGGCAATGTCTGATCACGAAACAAAAGTTCAGGTTCAGAAGTGTCCAAACGAACTGACGGAGGCACAGCTCCTTGCAGAAGATCATCGCTTTCACGCTCAGAACTTGACCCAATTAAACGTGCATCGCTAAAAGGCATAAAACGAGGCACGGTTTCACTTTCAGAGTCTGGAATACCATCCTGGACCCACTGGTCATACGGCAGAGGCAAAGGGGCTCTCTTACAATGTACGCCGTGGATCCAGTTCGTTTTACCGCGCACTCGCACTGCAGATCGCGTCGATAGCAACACCAAGTAGGGTCCGGTCCAGCGGGGTTGATCGTTCTTTGTCCGCTGAAAATTCTTAACCAGAACCCAGGACCCAGGTTCGATAGCGTGTCCTAAATCTTCAGAAGCCTGAGGCAATGTATCATGAACCTGTTGTTGTAAGACACGCAATTTAGCCGTCAATTCGTACAGATAATCAAGCAGTAAGGATACTCTATTTCACTGAATTTGGTCGGTCTCGGCACTCCCCATATGTTTGCCGGGCGACCAAAAACAATCTCATAAGGACTAAGTCCCACTCGTGAATGTACAGTCATCCTTGTTGACAAGAGTGCTAATGGCAAAGCATCAGGCCATTGGAGACCAGAGCTCGCCTGTATCTTGGCCAATTTCAACTTAAGGGTGCCATTATAGCACTCAACTAGACCAGCTGATTGGGGGTGATTTGCAGCGTGAAACTTCTGTCGAATTCCCAAACCACCACACACTCTCTTCATCACTTGACCCACAAATTCACTCCCATTGTCACTCCACACCATTCTCGGCAAACCGTACCTAGGGAAAAACTCCTTAACAAGAGCTTTAGCTGTGGACAAGGCAGTATTATCTTTCAGGGGATATGCTTCTACCCATCTTGAAAAGGCACAAACAACCACAAGTACATACTTCAAATTGTTGCACCTCTCCATGTGGATGAAATCTAGCTGCAAAACCTCGAACGGATACGTCGGAGGCGCAAAATGACCAGCTGGAGTTGGAGTTCCCTTGCCAGGATTGTACATCAGACAAACCATACAATTTTTGACCACATTATCTGCACACTTAGGAATTCCAGCATTTTGCTATACTGGAGCCAACAACTTACAAATCCCTTTCACACTGATATGAGCCATTCCATGCACCATCGTAACCACTGCAAGCACGTACGCATCGGGTAACAACCATCGCTGATGCTCTGACAACTCAACCCAACAACCATTCAAATCCAATTTACCCGTACTCTCTCTCCATACGCTCAATTCTTTCTCTGTAGCTTCAGCTTGAATTGACTTCACACTCTCTATCGTATCTTCACACTTTCCTCTATCCGGAACCCATCTCGCCGGACCCGCAACATACATTAGACTCATCACATCTCTTGCCGTTTCTTTCGCAACTTCATCTGCAAACGCATTACCACGACCAACGTCATCAGTAACTTTCTTATGTGCACTGCATTTCACAATCGCAACTTGCAACAGCAAAGTAAGTGACTCAAGGAGTTCATTTACCAACTGACCATGCTGAATCTTAGCTCCATGCGAAGTCAGAAACCCACGCTCTTTCCACAATCGTCCAAAACTATGAGCCACACCAAACGCATACTGGCTATCAGTGTACACAGTCACTCGTTTCCCTTTCGACAACACACACGCTCTTGTCAATGCAATCAACTCTGCTGCTTGAGCTGAGTTATGTGGGATACGTGTAGCTTCAACAATCGTATGCAAAGTCGTAACAGCATATGCCGCAGTCGTATCACCATTCGGAAGCTAGAAGCACAAACCATCTACCCATAAGGTACCATCACACTTTGAAAGAGGAGTGTCCCTAAGATCTATTCTCCCTTTCGTTTCTTCCTCTGTCCTAAGAAAGCAATCATGCTGTTCAGAAACATCTGTCTCCACTGAAATTGGCAACAACGTAGCTGGATTCAACGTGTTGCATCTCTTTATATGCACATGACTCGCTAAGAGGGTCAACTCATAACCTGACAATCGAGCACTAGTTAAGTGCTGTGTCTTTGTCCTGTTCAACAATGTACCCACTGCATGTGGAACCATTACAATCAACGTATTATCCATCACCAAGCCAGCAGACTGTTGAACAGAAACAGCCGCTGCCGCTGTAGCTCTTAAACAACTCGGCAATGCTCTAGCTACAGGGTCCAAAGTCGATGAAAAATACGCACATGGACGTTGCTTATCGCCAAACTGCTGTGTCAAAACTGACAATGCACATCCCTCTCTCTCGTGGACATAGAGTGTAAAAGGCTTACTGTAGTCGGGAGTAGCCAACACAGGAGCCGAACACAACGCATCACGCAATTCTGAAAAACTCTTCTGACATTCGTCAGTCCAAGGAATAGGATTCGGAGTATCCTTAACAGTAAGAGCTATCAAAGGTTTCGCAAGAAGTGAAAAATTCGGAATCCATTGTCTACAGTATGACGTAATACCCAAGAAAGCACACACTTCTCTCTGTGTGGTTGGCACACTCATTTTCGCAATCGCTTGAATTCTTTCTGGGGTCAATCTTCTTCCCTCCTTCGATAAGAGATGACACTCTTGTCACTTCTTGTCGACAATACTGTAACTTCGAAAGAGACACCTTATGATGAAAGTCAGACAAATGACGCAACAACGACAAAGTAGCTTCTTTACAAATCTCTTCATTGTCAGCAGCAACTAACAAATCGTCGACATACTGAATAAGAGCAGCGCCATCAGGTAAGACTACCGTATCAAGCTGTCTTTTCAAAGCCTGACTATAGATGGATGAGCTCTCACAATAGCCTTGAGGAGCGCGCTTAAACCGGAAACTTCGGCCTCCTAAAGAGAAGCCAAAAATATCTCTACTCTCCTCGGCAATCGGGATGCTGAAGAAAGCATTCTTCAAATCAATCACCGAAAACCAAGTAGCAGACGCCGGAATCAAAGTCAGTAAAGCAGTGATATCTGGCACAACTGGAAATTGCGGAACTACAATCTTATTCACCTCGCGAAGATCGATCACAAACCTGTACACAGGTGGCTGAGAAGAATCAGTACATTTCAAAACAGGCAAAATTGGACTATTGCACACATTACCTCTTGTTTCTTCAATCACACCCTTCTCAATCAGATCATAAATGATCGCTAGAGGCGCCCTTTCACCATCACTAGAAATCCTGTATTGGGGAATACGAGGCAATTTAGCATTCGCTTTCAGCGTCACAACATACAAAATCTCCAGGAGACCCACATCATTAGGACCAGTAGTCCAAAGAGAATCAGGAAGGGAAAACAATTCTGCTGGAAGTTGATCCTTAGATAAATACATCGGAGAGATCACTCCCTTACCCAATGTAAGCCGTACTCCTGAAGGAGAACAATGTAGTGTCGCATACAATCTTTTCAACAAATCCAATCCCAACAAGTTCTCACCACAACCCGTTGTCAGAATGAGGGGTGCTTCAAATTCACAAGGTCCAACAGAAAGAGACAAAGGACTAGAAATCGGATTACTAACTGGGGCGCCAGAAAAACCTACTGAAACATTAGTTAAGCCAGACAAAGGTGCGCCAGGGAGTTTAGAGTGCATGATAGAAATCTTCGCAGCACCAGTATCCAACAGAAAAGGCTCCTACACACCTGATGTAATGACTTCAACATAAGGTCCACTCTGATCTACTGGAACTGAAATCACTCCCTCTCTTTGTCTGTGGCTGTCCTAGCAATCATTACCGCCGATATTCTCACCTTCGACATAGTAGTCGTCAGCATAGTACTGAGTCGTCCTACCAGACGCCCCATTCTGCTGATCAAAACACTTCATAGAAGTCTGTGGAGGAAAGGAACGCGCATTCTGGGGAAACACACCACGTCCCCTACCTCTAGGAGCTTGCTGAACACCTCGACCTCTCACTCCAGAAACACCATTCGTGCTCTGCAACAAAAGCGGACAACTGTTCTTGAAATGACCCTCTTCTTTGCAATATGCACACTGATTAGGGCCTACAGGAAAACGCGGTTGAGAAGACTCGAACCTTTGCGAGTTTCTCTGAAACTGCTGAGGTTGCTGATAATCACGCTGATTACTACGAGGCGGATACGCTTGCTGCAAAAGAACCTTCGTCTTCAGATCTTTAGTCTTTCTGTCTGCTCTATCCTTCTCATCCTTCTCCATATTTTCGTAGTACTGTGCAGTAGCCAATATCTGTGCCGAGGAAGAAACAGCCCATGAACTCTCTGAATCCTTCAACTTAGTACACAACTCGGGAAGCAAATTATGTACAAACTTATCTACGAACAACCGTTGACCACCTTCCCTTACTCATGTCTTGACCACTATGGTCGATAAACGTTTCTTCAAACCTAGTGAAGAAATCAGACACACTTTCATCTTTCTTCTGCTTACACGCAGACAATTTGTCCCAGTTTACTCGCATAGCAGGCATTAAAGTCTTCATGTAAGTAATGATCCTACCAGGAAGTTCTGCAACTAAAGGCTCAGGTTTGGCACCACCAACTTGTCGACCATCCGCAGCACCAATATTATTCCATGTATCACCTAACTCTTGCACATGATCCGTATGACGAATCAATCCCCATAAGGGCTGTGGAACTACATTTCCAAACAACATATCTATATCGGCTAAATTCATAACACATGAATCTGCAGTCTGTGATAATTCCTTATAGTACCCTGCAGGATTTTTACAAGGATCAGGCAAAGTCTGTTTAAGAGCCAAAACTTCAGCTCGCTTCCATGGAACATGTACCCAAACACGCTGAAAATGAGCCGGCGCAGCTACAATACCAGCCTGGGCATTGGCCTGAACGGCCTCTTTCCACACCGGAGGAACCTCTCTCATTGGGTAATGCCGCACTTTTCTCCTAACAGAAGGATCAGGCTCAAACAATGACTGAGAAGGAGACTTACTCCTAAACGACAACAATGTCGCAACTGCTCTCTCAACGTCGAGACCCACTATAGTTCCCTTTGCAAACTCAGACTGTACACGGAACAACTCAGACGGAGTCTGTCCCAAATCACCATCTTCCCATTCTTCACGAAGGAAAGTACACATTTCATCAAAAACATACCTCTGCTTCGGTGCTTCCCATTGACGGAAAACATCCATAACAGACTCTAAATCATATCTCAAAGTATTAGTAACCCATTTATGTGCTAAATGATCCAGCACTGTCCGCTCATCGGGACCAGGCAATTGGCTACGTAATTGTTTACGCTCTGAAACAGGGGTCATACCTAGTGACCCAAAGAGGGGAGAAAGGAGACCAGTAACGGTATCAGTCATCCTTTGTCGAACAGAAGGAGAAGTTGACAGAAGGACAGGAGACAAAGCAGAATGAGAGGAAACCAATATAGGAGCAGTAGCAGAAGAAGTAGCAAGAACAGGAGACAAAGTCGTAAGGAGACGGAGCAGGTAGCAAAGTCGGCGGCCCTTGAGAAGGCTGCACCAGAGGAATAGGAACTAACTGAAGAGGAGCTGGCGGCTGTGCAATAACAGGAGGCAAAGCAACCAGAGGTTGCGCAACTAAATGTTGCGGAGGTGCTGTAGCACTCTGCACATAAGGGGGTGGTGAATTCAACAAATGTGACATCAAAGGATCTTTCTCAAGTTCCTTCGTCGCACCTTGCTGAAGAGGTGGCAAAGCTGGATAACATTTATCAATCGCCATTTTACGTTGTCTATGCAACTGCTCACTCGCTTGTTCTTCTTCGTTATCTTTAAACTGTATAGCAGCTTGCATTATCGAAATACCCTTCTCTCTTTTATTTCTCTTCGCTAATTTAATTTCTTTCTGTTTGGCTTCCTTTCGCCAGAGGCGGAAAGAAATCGTCAAATACACAGTAAATCCATCAATGTAACATGACGGAAACACTCATGCTTGCTGAGCGGTATACAACGTTTACAACGAAACTTTTACAACGACCTACCATTACAACGCAACTTTTACAACGCAAACTATTACAACGCATTGCTCTGGGGGGCGCTCTAGGATAGGGAATAGGTTAATTTACTATCCAATAACCTTCCCTACTATCCACGGGGACTGGAGTTGGAATAGTAAATTAAACTATTCACTATCCAGCACCCCAAAGCGCTATGCGTTGTAATGGTATGCGTGGTAAAAACCGCGTTGTAAAGGTAGGCTTTGTAAAAGTATGCGTTGTAACGTCATACATCCTTGCTGAGCTCACTGTTTACGGTTCGCTGTTACCAAAATTGTAACAAAACCACGACCATTATGACCCAGGGTCAGAATTCACGGAACCTCAGGGGTTGGGGTCCTGGGGTGGTGGCGGTGGGTGTTGTGGCCCTCTTGGGTGTCCGGGCTGCATGATGAGTGGCTCCATGGCACCTGTTGCCCTTCCGATGACGCCCTGGGCTGGGCTCCCTTTTGTGGTGCAGGCTGCCATCCGACTTTACACCAGGTCAGAGCGCCTTATCTCCTGTTTTGGGTTCTTATCACCGATCTGGCTGGTCGTTGTGGTGTCGTGTTGTCGCTGCTTTTTGCACGGGAATGCCTACCCTACATCTCATTAGATATAGTTGCAGGGGTCCTCTGTGGTGATGTTTTTTGCGGCTGCTATTCCGGGTAAACTGGTGCTGGGGGCTGTTAACACCAGCTTGTGAATGGGGAGGTAAATTTATCATGACTTTGACTGTGAAAAAAGTGCTGTTAATTCAGCAGTTGCTCCTTGTGAATATGCCCCATAGTCTCTCAGTTTCTGACTTGGTGCTGGGCTGGGCCGAAGACCATACATTTGGCTGTTGCCTCCTCCATTCTGGCTGACAGCCGGCACGGTGTCAATGCAAGAGGTCCCTGCACACCTTCATGATGATTGTGATGGCCCTGCGGACCTGCCAGTGTCATTATGGGTGCCCTCAGTGTAATGGTCTGGCATTTCTGCATCAGGAGTGACGGCGACTTTACCTTCTTTCTGGTTCTCTTCTCCTTTCCTAGCCTGGGATCTCACTTTTTTAAACCAGGACACATTACGGGCCACTGTCGTGTGGCCCACTGTACTGTGATCATAGTTCAATGCATGGCTGTCAACGTCCAGGCCTCCCTCTCGAACGGTGTGCAGAACTTCCATCCTGGATAGGGGGCTTGCATTATGACCTGGTCTCCTATTGACAACCCAGGTGTTTTTGCTCGGCGGGCTAGGCTGGTCTTGCTGTTCATGTTCTTTTTTCTCTTCTGAGTGCAGTAGAGTCACATAGGACCCCACAGCCCCCTCGGACCCGGTGGGGGTGCCCGACCTGCTGTGGGCCCCTTTAGCACAGTGAGAGCTCCTGACTGAGCCTAGAGGGGGCCCTCCATGTACCTTGCAAGGGGGCTCCCTCAGGTTTGGTTACGCCACTGTCTGAGTGGCCTGTACATCCAGTATATTGGGCTTCCATTGAGGTCCAGAGGGGATACAGTTGCGAGTGGCTCTTCACTTCAGGAGATCCATTGGCACACAGTTAGTTGTGCTGTGGGGAGTCTATCGGTAGGCTTTTAGGAACCTATGGAGACAATACTCCAGGTCCTCTCCATTGTCTGGGCCTATTTTGAGTGCCCTGTTCAGCATGCTCACAAAGCACTCCACCTCTTCTTTGGCTTTAGGCGCTTGATGTTTAGTGACCGCATACATGCCTTGAATTCTTGCCCCTGGTAGGGGGGTCCTTTGTCTGTCTTTACTTTGTCTGGGAGTCCCAATATAGTGAATACCTTCTTCAGAACTGGCTTCACCTTGGACTGTATGACTTCCACCATCGGGTACTTGGAGTTGCTGTCCATTATTACTGCGGTGAGCCGACATTCGGGGAAGCTCCCGAAGTCCATGCTAACCTGGGATCTTGGTCTCAGACATGGATCCTCCATAATGACTGGTGCTGGGGCAGGATCCCCACTTGTGAATGTACATGAATGGCAACCCTCACCTTCTCGTCCACTAAGGTGTCCATGCTAGGAAACCACACCTTTTCTCTCCACCTTGCCTTAGTTTGTACCACTCCTTGGTGGCCCTGATAAGCCAACTTGACAACTCTGGCCTAGAGGCTCTGTGGTATCATAATTTGCCATCCCCTGAGTAGCAGGCCTTTATCACTAGTTCTCAGTTCATCTCGTTCGCGCCAAAGCTGGCTCATCATCTATTGTACGGGCTCATCCAATGACTTAGATGCATCCAGAAAGTTCCACCACTGCTTCAATCCTGAGTGCTTCTTTGGCATTTGAGAGGCACGTGTCAGCAAGGGTTGCTTGGGTGACTTCTGCAACGGACAGTGTCCTTGGACATGCATCATGCACTACCATCCTCATTAAGTCTTCCACCTCTTAATCCTCTTCAGTTGTCTTCAGTCCATGCTCTCCCTGTAGATGGCATGACAGATAACCGGCCGGGTTGTTGACCCTCGGGTGGTACAATACGTCAGATTGGTAGGGCTGCAGCTGCACTGCCTACAGCTCGTTGCAAGGTTGGGCATGTCATGAGGTTCCAACAAACAGAGAGACTAGAGGCTTATGGTCAGTGATTAACTGGAATCGTTGACCACAGAGGTATATGTAGAAGTGACAGCAGACCTACCTAATGGCCAGCATCTCGTGCTCAATCTGCGCAAACCTGGTCTCTGTGCCCGACTGTGCTCTGCTGGTGTAGGCGATTGGGACCCAGTATCCTCTGCTCCTCTTTTACAGCAGCACCGCTCCTATTGATGATATCCCATAGTTCAGCCTCCAATACCAACAGAGACCCATGTGGGTTGAGAAGGTCATGGTATATCGACTGGCTGATACCAGCTCCAGTTGATGGTATCTATTGTGTAAGTCAAGTTTGGAGAATCATTGGGCTCCATTCAAGTCCGCCACAATGTCGTCCACCGTGGGCCTGATGTGTCATTCTCCCCAAAATGCTTTATTGGGAAGCTGCATGTCCACACCAAGTCGAATGGCTCCCGGCAGTTTGATCTTTAGTGCAATCACCAGTTACCTTTTCAATCACTCCTTGACATTCCAGGCTTCTCAGTACTTTTTCCATGAGTGGCTGTAGGTGGAAATGACCCTCTGGTGTTGAAGAGCTGTTGGCCTCACAGTCTCATCGATGTATAATCGAATCTTGCTGAATTTCAGACATCTGAGCCCTCCAAACAGCAGGGGGTATTCTAGCAGGATGGTGGCAGTGTGGGAGTCATGGATTTGCCGGGCAAAGAAGAAGAGCCACAGGTCTTTCGCTGTGTGGCAGCCTAGCAGCATGTCAATGCTCCCTTCCATGATGTGGAATTGGACTCAAATCACTCTCCCTATGCTTGCAACTTCAACCTCCAGCATGCCCTTCTGGGGTAGGGGATCTATTCCACCATATGTGTAGAAATTTGCGTTTTGTTGACTCTAGCCTATGGCGAGGTATCAGTGTCAAAGTGTGACGAGTCGATTACATTGACTGAGACACCAGTTTCGATCAGCCCCCTCACAGTCATGCCTCCAATCTCCACAGTACACATGGGTGGGGCCTTTTTTGGTTACCCTCTCTCCCAGTAAATGAGATGGTAAATACCTCACTGTCATGTTAATCATCACCAGCATACCATCTCTGAGTGCCTACCACAGGTGGCTCCTAGGTCTCGTCTTCCTGAATTGATAGCTGCTGCAGGGAGGATCTTATCTTGCCTTGCCCTTGTTTCCTAACTGAGGACCCTTCTCCCTCACTGCGGCACACTTTGGCGAAGTGAGTCATTCATCTGCACTTGCAGCAACACCGGCCCCTGGCAGGGCAGGTGTTCGGCACTTGATGTTCTAGGCTGCAGTTGCCCCACTGGGTGTGTGGGGTCGGGCAGGGTGATTTTTTATGGCAACTATGTGCTCTTCCTACAATTTAATGGTGCGGGAGTGCCCTCCTGGGATGCTCCCCTCACTAGGGCCACGTCCTTCTCATCTATTTGGGTGTTTGCCAACTTGTGTGGCCTTACTAGCACCAGAATGGCATCCAGGTGATCCTAGGTTGGAGCAGGCTTGTGTTGATCCCTAATTTGATAGGGCTGGTTAATGTCAGTGCACCTGCTTACCAACTTCCGGAGCTGTCCATAGAATATATTTACTGATTCATCCTCCTGTTGTCTGACCTGCCACAGTTTGAATGGCTAATAATCAGGGTTGAGCTCTGGGCCAAAGTGTCTATTCAAGGCAGCCACCGCAGAGTCGAAATCTGCATTGTCTCCTCTGTTGGGCAGGGTCTCAAACAGATCATATAGTTCTGCCCCACAAAAGTGAAGCAGCAGAGACCTTTTGACTGCACCACCTGTCTCTCTCATAGCACTGTAGAAGTTCTGTAGGAGCCCAGCCTACTGTCGCCAACGTGGTGTGGCCATCGCAGGGTTCTCCAACTTGCCGAATGGTGGCAGCGCTGTGACTAAGGCATGGGTTGCTGTTGGGGGAGGTACTTGCCATTGCTATGGCATGAATATGGCATAACAGCGCATGTGTCAGTGCGCCATTGGGTAATTCCATTCAACAGCTATCTTGAGCCCTTACTGTTGCGCCTTGGCGTCCCTTGGCGGGATATTTCTGTCTCTGAACAGTTTCCCAACCATGAACACTTTCCTTTCCCATTTATTTAATTATTTTATCTTATGTTAATTATTATTTTTTTGTTCACCTGTTCTATGTTGTTTTTCTTCTGGCCTCCTTGTGGCTTCACTCTGTTCCCGCCAGCAGGTCTTGCTGCTCTGGAAGGATTGCTGGCTCACAGCATGCAGGAGACTGTTGAGGCGGCCACGTAGTGCTTCCAAGTCTTGGCGCCCATGTGGGGTGAGAAGCCCGGCCCACCCTTTCCTAGGTCTGCAGCATGGATAAACTCTGCACACGTGGTGTGTTGTGCACTTGCCACCAGTAGGTTGCACAGTGCCAGGGGCCACCTTCGTGCCTGGGTACTGTTGGCTCTCCCGCCCGCTGTGCGCGGGCCATGCTCATTTACCACACGGCCTGTGGTGAGGTCGTCGTGTTGTCGTGGCAGGAATGGAATCACTGCTGCTGGGCCTGGGGACTCTTCACCGAGTGCCGAGTGCTGCATCTCGCAGTATGAACCTCTTTCAGCTTTGCTGCACGTTCCTGCTTCTATTTCGCCATCGGCCGGGCCTCATGCAGGGCCCGCAAGGTGCACGACCATCCTAGTCGTCAGTGTAAGATGGAGAGGGGCACGCAGTGAAAAAGGCCTTAAGAATGAACTCAATACTATAAAGGAGACACAGGCACTAGTATATGTTCCAAGGAGTGACCATGAGCGATTGCTCCTCATTTATTTATACCCTCGAGTCGCGCCTGGTCCTCTGGATGTGCATTTGGCGACATTGTATCATAGAGGCCGTGTGGCACTCTACATCAAAGTTTAAATGTGGCCTGGGCACACTGGTGCTCTCAGTTCACATCAGATAATTTAATTCCCAAGCCAGGGTGTCTCATCATTAATTGCGGCAAGCTGTTGTGCTAAAGGAAGTGATTTCTCTGGACATTGAATATAGTTGTGCTGTTTGGACTGCCCTGGGAGAACCGGCTGACTTGTTTTTTTCTCAAGAAAGAAGAAAAAACTTCAAACACAAAGGGGTGTTTCCCATGGCTGGCTCCTTTGATCCGAGGCCAATGGTGCTTCAGGGTGAAAGGCAGCCCTGTCTCTTTCCTAAGTCTGTCCCTGTTCCTTTCTAATGAATGCACTGTTTTGCCCGCAAAGCTGCATGGTTGTTCTAGTCATTAACTGCTCGATGTTTTCTAATTTTAGTCCCAAACCTCTAGCAGTACCTTCCTCACCATCTTTTTCTGTTCCATATCATAACCTCTTAAGCAGAACTTATCTGTTGCTAAAATTGAGCTGTGGGCATAGAGTAAATTGAACTGGAGATTGGAATGTCTCAATCTTAAAAATTCCTCTCTTCTGAAGTGTGGCAATCAATTACCATTAGATATTGTAGTCTGCAGGGAAACAGCAATGAACATTGTAGGATTAAGGGAATTGTTAAACTATACAGAAGTCTAACTATTGCTACTCGTGACCGAACAATCAGAAAATCTTCCTGAACATACTTTTAGTAATTTTCTTAATTGGTTATATTTAACAACGTCTATAGTACCTGTACTGCACCTGTAAATGTATTGCTTCAAGTTCACCTCTTCCCCACTGCAGTCTTTGCTCTTTTAAGGTGTCTGTCTGCTCTCTGAAACCAAGCACCTCACTTTCTGGGCAGTTGCAGTGAGACCTCTGGAGCTTGTTGTGTTCCTGTAGTTCAAACAGGAGGTCAGTCAACAGACCCATGAAATAACTCTTGTAGTCCTGTGTTCAAGGAGATGACCTACTCTCCTTCAACCACAAGGCAGGCCTCAAGCAGCAGGGCAGTCCTCTGAAGAAAAAAGGCAGGTGTCACACAGTAGGGCAGTCCGTTGAAGAACAAGGCAGGCCTCAAGCAGCAGGACAGTCCTATGGTAGCAGCAGGGAAGTCCTCTGAGAAACAAGGCAGGCCTCAAGCAGCAGGACAGTCCTCTGAAGTACAAGGCATTCCTTCTGAAGTCTTCCACAGGTTCAGGAGTGTACTGAAGAGGGTCCAGTATATATACCTGGTACCAGCTTTGAAGTGGGAGAAACTTCTTGATTTCTCCACATCTGGTTCTGGAATTTTCTTCCCTTCCTTGTTCAGGCTCTAAGGGGTCAGGGGTGACAATAGCCTGGTGTCAAGTTCTTTGTGAGTGTGCTGAGGCAGCTCCTTAGAAAGGTAAGGGGGCAGGGAACAGCTCTGTCCCCATCCTGTAAAGATGGCACTCTCCCAGCTACACCCAGATCAATGTCTGCTCCCAATCTAAGGTTATCACTTATTTATTTTTTTTGTTTAAGAATTTTATTGAAGTTTCAGGATACAGAAAAAATATAAACAAACGCATTCATAAAATATATAAACATTTTACAAAATGTAAGAACGTATAATATAAAAAAGCTATATGTAAACTACAAAGAAGGAGAGGCAAAGAGAGGAAAAGGAGAGAAAAAGAAAAGAAAAAAAGAGAAATAAAGGAGGGAAAAGAATAAAGAAAGAAAGAAAAAGAAGAGAATTCTAAAATGAATATGATAAGTTAGAAAAGAAGAAAAGTATTAAACAGTAGCATGTGAGGATAGATATAAAGCAAAAGGTAGCCAGAGAAGATCAGCTTTAACTTTTTGAACGAGGTGGGTAGAAGAAACAGTAGCAATTCTATGTTCATCACAAATAAAATTCCACCAAGATAATGTAGATATTTTAGAATTGTCTTTCCAAGACGATAAAATAACTTTGAATGCTAATGCAATAAACAAATCAAATAACATAGAAATAGATGAGGATTCATCAAAATCAGGAGAGGAAGATACTAGAAAGCCGTATCCCAAACAGATTTCCAAAATACAAGTACATTTGAACAATCATAAAGTAATTGTCTTAATGTGCCAGTCACACTAGAACAAGACCAGCATAATGGGGAAGAGGATGGGGAAAACTTGGAAATACTAACAGGAGTAATAACAGCCCTATTATAAATAAAATACAAAGATTGGGTTATGCGTGCAGCAGGAGAAACTTTAAATAATTTAGACCATATCTTATCCCAAGTCATGTTAGAAAAGGAAATAGACAAATCAGCTTCCCACACAATTTCAACAGGAGATTTATGTCTTTCTGTAACACGTGACATTAATAGTCTATAAACAAGAGCAGCCTTAGGTTTATGAGTCTGAAATAAACTATATAATGGGGAAATTGGGGTAAGAGAAGGTGTATCTGCTGGAAGGTCAAAAGTAGCTAATTGTAATTGTATGGCAGCGGAGATTGCGGTATATTTATGCATGCATGAGTCAGGTAAATGAAATTGTAATTGCAAATCGGAAAAGGGAATAACTGAATTTTGGCGTATCAACTGATATACAAAAATAATGCCCTTCTCCTTCCAGTATTTGTAATAGAATGATTTGCCTTTATATTTAAGGAATTTATTATACCAAATCGTGGAGGATAAAAAACATTGAAAAGGAGTTAATCCAGTGGAGAATGTAGTGTATAATAAGCTCTGAGAATACTTTAAAATGGGATTCATGGATAAAAAGGTACTATTTGACATATATATTATGTTCTGAAAGGAAAAATCCTTTAATAACGAACGCTCATAAACAATCCATTTGGGAAGAGGGATATCTGCAAAATTATAGGATAAAGCAAAGGATTGTGTAATCAAAAAGGCTGGATGATAATGTTTGAAATCTGGAAAACGTACTCCACCCTTAGATTTTGGGCGAGTAAGTTTTGAAAAAGCAATTTGTGGGTGTTTTTTATTCCATAAAAAGTTTGTACAAATGGAGTTGATTTGAGTAAAGTATGAAACGGGGATACGAAAAGGTAACATAGAAATTGTATAAAGGACATGTGGTACAATCATCATTTTAATTGTATCCAGACGACCCCACCAGGAAAGGTAGAGGGGAGAACAATTAAGAAGGAGAGATTGAATTTTAGTAATTAATGCAGTAAACGTATATCTAAGTGTGAGAGCTAAAGAAGTAGAAAACCAAATACCAAGATATTTAAGTTTTGTGGGGCACCATGCAAAATTAGTGTCAGGAAACATAAATTGTAAGCATAAGGGATTTAGGGGTAAAACTTCTGTTTTAGTGAGGTTTAATGTATATCCAGAAACACTGGAGTACAAACGAACCTCATCCAGGAATGGAGGGAGGGATGGATGTGAGGGGATTTGACATGTAAATTAATATATCATCCGCATATGCTGATAACTTGGTTTCAATGGAATTATGAGAGAAACCAGCAATACGAGTATTAACACGGATGCGTTCAAGAAATGGTTCAAGGCATAAAACAAATAACAAGGGGGAAAGGGGACATCCCTGTCGGATACCTCTAGATAATGGAAAAAATCTAGAAAAATGGTTATTTACAAAAATACTGGCTCGTGGACAAGAGTATAATAGTTGGACATATGAAAGGAAAAGACGGACCAAAACCAAACCATTGGAGCGTTCTAAACATAAACTGCCAATTAATACGGTCAAAAGCCTTTTCAGCATCCAAAGACAGAGCTTCAAGAGGATATTTGAATTTGTTACCATAGGAGATATTATTTGCAAACATTCGAGCATTGTCTGATGCTAACCTGCCCTTCACAAAGCCAACCTGATCAGTTTTAATCAATAATGGGATGATGTTTTCAAGACGAGATGCAAGAATCTTGGCAAATATTTTACAATCATAATATATTAAAGATATGGGCCGAAATCTTTTACAAAGGGAAGAATCTTTGTCAGGCTTGGGAATGAGAATTATGAGAGCGTCCATTAAAGAACCAGAAGCTTTGGCATTGGTAATAAAAAAAAAAATAATGTCAAGAGTTTGGGGACAAAAATGGAAGAAAAGGTAGAATAAAATTCAACAGAAAAACCATCAGGTCCTGGTGCTTTGGATTTTTTTAAGGATGAAATAGCATTAGCTATTTCTTGAGCAGTAATTTCTCTTTCCAATGAATTGAATTCATCAGGAAAAGAAGGTGGAGGGGGGAGAACCGAAAAAAAGGTATCCAAATTCTGATTAGAGGGGTTAGTATCGTCAGAATAAAGTGACCGATAATAGTCAAGAAAAACATTAGCAATGTCTTCATCCGAAGACATCAGCTTGTTAGTGGATTCGTTTAAGATGGGTCCAATATTTTTGCGTTCAGATTTAATTTACAAATAGTTAGCCAACATCTTACCCGCTTTGTTCTGACCCCTATGATATTTAGATTGTATTTTTAGGAGAGTGTTACATGCTTCAAACGTGGCAAGTTTATTGAGTTCAGATTTGGCCTTAATCAATTCATGTAAAGTCGAAGTTGATTTGGAAGTAAAATAATTATGTTCCAAAAGTTTAAGTTGTTGTAACTGATCATTATACTTTTTCCGATTAGTTCTCTTTTTTCTTGGGACATATGAAATAGTGAAGGCACAAAAGGAGGCCTTAAAGGCATCCCAATTATTAGAAACAGAGGTGTCTATTGGATTATTAATTTTAAAAAATTCAGAAATAAAAGTAGTAGCCTCTTTGATGAAAACATTATCAGACAATAAAAAGTTATTAAGTTTCCAACGGCTGAATTGTGGAGAGCTATGTGAAAGGTCTAAAACAGTATGGACAGGTGCATGGTCAGAAATAAAAATGGAACCAATTTCGGAGGAAAGAATGGAAGGAAGTAAATATTTACTAACCAAAATATAGTCAACTCTAGATCGTGTTTGGTGGAAATTAGACAAAAAAGTATATTCAAGTGAGTCAGGGTTACAAGTTCTCCAAACATCATATAATGAACGAGAAGTAATGGCAGATTGAAAAGCTTTATGAGATTTATCAGGATTAAATTCACATTTGGATAATCTATCAGAAAAGGGGTCAATCCATTGATTAAAATCACCAGCAATAATAATATTAGGACAATCAATTGAGGAGAGCAAAATCTTAATATCATCCCAAAACTTAGAATCTGGTTTAACCGGGCCATAAATATTCAATAATACCAGCGTTTTGTTTTGTATAACGACCTTTGCCATTACCCAACGTACATCTTCATCATTTTGTGTAGACAGAATTTGTACAGATAAGGACTTGTGAAACAATATAGCAACACCCCCTTTCTTACCAGAGGCAGAAGAAAAAACAACTTGACCCACCCATTGTCTTTTCAATTTAAGGGATTCTGCCTCATTACAATCTGTTTCTTGAAGAAAGGAAACTTGATAATTTAGTTTGGATAAATGAGATAATACCTTTTGTCTTTTCACGGGATGTCCAAGACCACGAACGTTCCACGTAACAAACTTATACATGATGAAGCGATGCGAAGGTTATACATGTAAGGAGGTGATACACATCGGGGATAAAACTACAAAAGAAAAAAACTCACAAATGAGAAACATAAAAGAAATCTGCTATAAAAAGGTAAATATTAAAGATGGATACATGCCACATAATAAACATCATCCGGTGAGAAAAACATATGAAGAGAAAGCAAGAAAAAGAAAAAACAAAGAGAAAGAGGACAAATAGAGAAAGAAGAAGATAGATCGAGGACAGAAATCTAGATCTATGAGGACGAATGAACAATAACTGCATGAGGCGAAGCTGCAGCGACAGGAGATGGAGTGACAGCAAAAGAGAAATATACAAAGAAAGAGTTGTGAACAGCCAATCTAAATATGTTAATCAGAAAAGGTAAGATAAAGAACAGCAGGAACATACAGGGATATTTAAGGACGGGACGATAAACCTCCCGCAATATTGGTAGAGATGCTGTGGAGAAAGGACCTCAATTTGAGAGGATCATCAAACGAACGTGTGGAACCATCATGAGTAATTTTACACAGACGAGGATGGAGGATACCATATCGGATATTCAATTGTCTCATCTGTGGACGAAGAGCCAAAAACTCTTTTCTTCTAGCATTAGTGGCATGAGAAATAAAGATGTTGTGACCAGACCATTTGAGATTACGCTTTGCTTTGGCTGCAGAGAGGACTCACATTAAATCTGTAAATTCTAAAAACAGCATAATTATTCCTCTAGGGGTGGGAGCATGAGGTTGCATTCGACCAAGTCTATGCGCACGTTGGATATTTAATGCAGGCTCAGGTTGAACTCTAAAAAAGAGAGAGTTTTCCCAAAATAAACCCAGAAAGGACCGGGAAATATTGTAAACAAACAAAGAAATTCCTTTCTGTGTGTTTGAATTTATGTTATCATATGGATTTTTGGAGATAACACTTGTTTAGACCAACCAATACCCTCTTAAACCTTCCCTAAAATAGAGTTTTAACAATCACAAGATAAAATTGTATGTATCTAGGTACTTTTTATTTTTAAAAAAAATTCATGGTGAATGCATTAACAATTTATTAAAAACAATTTTACATATGTCTGCCTAATCAAACAAAAAAGACACATGTTTACAATGAATCAATACATTATCTACAGTACATCAATTTGATAAAAACAAAGTTATACATATACAAAAAACTTATTTTCTGTGTGTCGACGCGTTTCGGTGCTTTGATTTATAGAACACCTTCCTCAGGACTGTTTCCATTAAAAACATAAAATCTTCTTTCTTATCTTTTGGGTACCAGACATATCCCAGGGGTTACAGTAATCGTTCAACCTCCTCTTCCTCTATGTATTTCATCAGAGGATTTATTGTTTATCAAGGGGCATCACACTCCATTTCAGAAAATATCACTCATTTGTCCAATGGATCTGATGAGGTTCTTGTATTAAAATCCGCCCGAAGAGATTCTTTTCTTTAGCTCCTCATTGGGTCACACAATGTACATTCCTCTTAATTATTTGAGGCAATGTTCAGCATCTCAATTAGAACGCGATGCGGTCTGCCTGCCGGGTCACTCTCGTACTCCAAGTCAGAAGGCTCAAGAGTTCTGGTAGGAATTTCTTAAGAAAAAGAAGCATATCCGGGCCCTCACAATTTTACGGAAGACCAAAAAGACATAGGTTATTGCATCTATTTCGATTTTCAAGGTCCTCTGTATGAAGCTTTAAACGTTGGATTTCTTGCTCCAGAGACGCTGGATTTTAGTAGAAACATCGTGTAAATCACTAATACGTTGCTCCATATCTAACACCTTGGCTTCCATACTAATCCATCTATCCTCAATTTTTGCAGTTTCTCGTTAGTCGTGGTCATAAAAGACTTAAGACCCCTCACTTCATCCAAAATAATATCAAGAACAGGGTTTTGAGAGGATAGAATGGGTGAAGAAGGGTCATTTTTGGCTCTTTTGGGTTTGGTACCTGTTGACGATGTTCTTGTCGAAGTTGGAGCTCCAGTAGCCATCTTTATATGATGCGGTGTACGAGAATTTATTTTTAGTAGCGTTTTCAATCTGCCCATATGTTTAATAAAAACACTTCATAAAATGAATAAGTCTCCAGAGAAAAATATAGTAACAGAATGAAGTCACCCTCCTGTCGGCACTCACTTATAAGGAATATAGCAGAAGCTATAAGGCAAATAGTAATTCACAAGCCAGTTCTACATGAGGCTAAAGGGTGTGACCAAATATAGAGAGAAGAAGAAAAAATGAAAACTTGACCCAGACTTGGATAGGAATGATTTATGTTTCATAAATGCTGCAACTACCGATGAAATTTCCTTTCATTTCGTGGTCAAGAGAATGATTAATGCAAAGAAAGGAGATTCAAGTCAAGCAATAATGTCATGGAGGAGGAAAAATAATATTTTAACTGAAAACGCTAAAAGCAACAATATAATGCAGCAGACATTGAAGTAATTTCCTTTCATTTCGTGTTGAGGAAAGTGAGTTCAGCAAAAAAGGAAACTTGAGGTAAGTATTAATGCCAGTAGGAAAGAAAAATATTATTTGACTGAAAACGCTGAAAACAACATAATAATGCTGCAACCATTGAGGTAATTTCCTGTCATTCCATGTTCAAAAGAATGAGTTGAGCTGATATTATGAGATCATTTAAACTGAGAACACTGAAAATGACAGTGTATTGTCACCAGTAACTGCATTTATGCTGCTGAGCAGGCTAGCATAGAAGAAGAATGGGTCACACGTTGCCCCGCATTAATGAGTTAAAACGCCAGTTACCTTAGCAAAACAGGAGGCGGGCGGCCGATATAAAATGGCAGCCGCCGCCCACATAACAGTGAGGGAGAGTCGTCCTCCTCGACGTCGGGTCCCCGAAGTATGCCTAGATAGTCGGGATATATCAAACGGCTCTCCGACCATTCATCCGCCGGAAGCCGTCATCGAAATTCCCGCTGATATCTTGAAGCAGGCTGCAATCAGTAGGAAGGCTCCGCGGTCGCACGGAGCCTACAGGGGATGTGCCATCTTCCCAAGGTGCGAGACCACGTCCCCTAAGGTTATCACTTTAAAATAATTCGTTAACTGTAGTTGGGGGGCAGTCCTAGCTGTGGATTGCAACATGGCCAACACTGCTAACCTAGAAGTATGGATAGGCAGCGTTCTAGTTGTTCCCCATAATGTGAGAGTGTCATCTGCAACGATTGGTACTCAAAATCAAGAAGTGCTGGAAGCATGGGGAAGCAACGTGGGAGCCGTGATAACGCGGGATTGCCTAGATGTTGAGGGGACGACACCGGAGGGATACCACAGACCGGTTGGAGAGACAAGGCCAGAAGAGACAACCAGAGCCGAAGGAGCACCAGCCCGGTTCAACGCGTTCGAGAGGCAAGAACAGCAAACCGACTGAAATGTTTGCATAACCTCAGGCATACTTCTTTTCGTGGTTCCAAAATAAAAAATGTTATCTCACAGAGGTAAGAAAATTGAGGTAATAGGTCAATTTGATACTGTTATGGAATTTGATGACAGTACTGTTAACCCCACAATATATGTGGCCAAAGAGGGTTCTAACCTGTTGGGTTTGGGAAAATCAGGGTGAACTCAACATTACATTAGACTATTCAGCCTAATCATGTCCTCATGAGAAAGAGATGTTTTGGTATTTTACATTTAGAAAATTCAAAGAAGAATTTACCGAAATAGGAGATTGTTTCTGTAAGAGTTCACCCATTCCTTAGGCAAATGACGAGGGTTTCAACATAGAACTATTTAAAAAAGTAATGCAATTTCAGTTGTGCACAAAGTGTGTAAGGTGCCATTAATTCTCATGATTTGCATAAGGAATTAAACATGTTATGTGAAATGTAGATCATAGAACCCCTTGACAGTTCAGAGTGGTTGTTTTCGTGGTTTTGGTGTGTATGGCTGACAAATCTTTAAGACTTTATGTGGATTTACAAGACCTTAAAAACATTTAGGTTGCTCATGATCCTTTACCTAACATTTCAGAAAGGATGCTGCCAGTCCAAACAACAGAGGTATTTACATCACTCAATGTGTCATCAGCATGCCATCAAATTGAGTTGTGTGAAGAATCCAGTCACTCAACATCATTTGTTACCTCTGAAGGTACATTTAGGTATAAATGTATGCCTTTTGGTGTAGCCTCTGACTCATCAGTATTCCAGAGGGCAATGAAACTTCTATGTAATTTCAAGATTACATTTTGGTTAATGACCGGAATTTAAATGAACATGATGTAAAAATGCAAAAAGTGTTTGGAATTTTGAACGATCATGGTTTAACATTCCATGTAGAGAAATGCATATTTGCTGTCGATGGTGGACACTATGACCTCAAGTTTTAGGTTAAGGAGTCAAGCTACAATTAAAGATTGTCAAGACTATTCAGAATGCAGCTTCTCAAAAGGGTATGAATCAGTTGAGATCCATTCTAGGATTAGTGGAATAATATTATACATTTATTTCCCAGTTTTGAGAAAAGAATTGTTGATATGCGTAAATTACTTATGAAAAAATTGAAATTTGATTGGGGTAAAGAAGGCGAAGTAAGCTTCAATATTGTGAAGCATGATATTGTTAAGGCAGAACCTTTGATGCCATTTCACACAAAAGATCATTCCATAATTAGGACGGATGCTTGTTGTCATGGTTTTGAGGTGGTTTTACTTCAGAACAGAGCATATGATAGAGAAGAAATCATTGTGTTAGTATTCCGAGGATTGGTGAGGCCTGAACCCTTTCACTCAACTATTGAGAACAAAGTTTTAGCTTTGTGGTGGGGAACTCAGCATTTCAAAACGTATGTGTGTTGTTGTAAGCATGAATTGTGCACTGATCACAAGCTGTTAATTGATTGATTTGCTTAATGTTAAGAATGCTGCCAGGCCGATTCCACAAATTGCTAAATGGCAGTATAAATTACAGGTCTTCCAGTTTGATCTCGTGTATGTTCATGGAAAAAAACTTTGCTGGAGATTTTCGTATCCTATATGCCATTGGATGAAAATTCTGATGTGGAAGAACTGGGTGATGATATTGATTTTGTTAGCAATGTGAGTTGCATGAATTTGTTATTGGGTCAGTGCACTAAAAGAAACGGAGTGGAAAAGAGCCTTGGATGGTGATTAGATTTACAAAAAGTAACCATTTAAGCAAGGTAAATGGCCTATCTCCAAACAATTGAATCCTGGAATTATGCAGTTTGCCCAAATTGTTCACGATTAAGGGCGCGATTCTGATCTTGGTCGGAAGGGATCCAAATCGGATTTGGTGTTACCTAAACCGATCCAGAGCCCTTGTTTCTGACCAACTCGTTCCCAATTTCGAACGACCAAGTACGATGACCCGAAACCCTTAACACTGACAGAATCATTTCTGGAAGGCATACGGAGGGATAAAGCCCTCTGGTGCCAAATCGTACAACTCTATGAAGAAGGTTTTCCAAGCGAGCAAGTACGATGAACGATTCAGACAGCCTTTATGATTCCTTTTGCTGGAATCGGTCTTAGGGGGCACATAGCAGGCCCCCCTTCACCCGGGGCCCCAAACTTGTGCCCGTGGGGGTACACATGGGTCCCTCCTTTCCTGACCATGCACAGTGTGGCAGGCTCCAAGGGGTGCCCGCCACTGGGTGCACGATGATCCCCAACCACATCTTTTGTCAATGGGAGCCTGTGTACGCGTTCGGTACACAGGCTCCCATTGCAGTCAATGGGAGTCCAAACAAATCGTATCAGAATGCATTCAAATGCATCATACTTGATTGATCAGACTCCCCAGACACGAGTCATATGGAAAGCATTCCAGAACAGAGTTGTTTGGTTCGCTTTCCGAACGAGATCGGAATCGGGCCCTAAGTTGTATTGATGGGTTGCTGAAAAGGGAGGGTTTATTAGATGTTCCATTAACAATGAGTGGTAAGGTATTTTAACTTGCATATAAATGTCACATTGGTGCCTGGGCAATGAATCGAGGAATTAGAATAAGATTTTTGGTGGCTTGATGTTCATAAAGCAGTTGAGAGGTATGTACGGGATTGTGATTTCTATATTTTAAGTGATTAATCACAAATTGTGCATCCATTGCCTATTTCCCCAATTTTGCACTTATGGTACCTTGGAGGGCATTGTTTTTGATATCTCAGGACCTTTTGGTGTGTTAGGAAGTTCACAAAAGTATGCTTTTGTGTTATGATACTATACGTCCAAGTGACCCAAGGTCGAAAGTATGGATAATATTACTACAAATGCTGTTATCAAGTTTTTTGATGTAGTGTTTAAAAGGAAAGGCATTCCTTCTGAGTTGGTAATTGACAATGGTGCACAGGATGACCTCAGCATAATTTGATGAGATTGTTAGATGAACATGTTATTAAACACATGAGAACATTGTTGTACAAGTTCAAGAAGCAATGGTCTTGTACAGTAGTACAGTGCTTTAATAGAGTCTTGAAAGATCATTTGTAATTAGCATTGGTTAACAAGGTATTCTGGAAACAGGATTTGAAGAATGTACTATGGGCCATGAGAACCATGCCACATGTTACCTTTTGTATTATTGAGAGATAGGTGCCTGGCACCAAACTCAACAGAGCATGGATGGGTGGAGGAAATGTTACTGTTGATAAAAAGGGGTTGATGTCAGAATTCTGGTTAAGCGACCTGATACAGATGCATACAAGAGTAAAACCAAGGTGTGTGCAGGAGGTTGAATCAGAAGCAAGAAGCCAGGGCTGATGTGGAAAGGTGAGTCTACATTTTTATTACCAATATAAATAATACGAGTGAATGAGCACTCGATTGTAACTGAAGAAAATTGTGTGTAGGGTTTTGACAGAATTGTTAAAATACCTTTGAAAGTGGGTGAATCATTAAGCAACATGGTGATGGTAACAAAGAGTCCAGAAATGATTTGACCGATCAAAATAATGAGTCATGTAAAGATGCTGATGGTCAATATTCTAAAAGGAGTCTTTGACCTTCCCAAGTATTTGAAAGATTTTGCCTTTGAGTAAAACCCTCTTCATGTTAGTTTCAACTGTTTTGGAATAGTTGTTCTTACTGACTGTGCATATAAATATAGTTTTGTTTGCTGACAATTCTTTATTTCTGGAGGAATTTTGGGCTTTTTGGTGTTTGTGTTTGCCAAAATATTCAGGTGTTTTACTGAATATGCTGCCACATGATGATTAGAACGTGTTTGTGGAAGTCTTGTATTTTCTTTTCAATTGGCTACTGCTACTGTCCTCACGAACTCTTTGCTTTTCAGTCCTGAATAGGCTAGTTAGTCCCTCCTTGGTACCGCCTTGTCTGCATTTTTAACCCCCCATGAAGACTGGACTTTTTTACTTATCTTGTTACACGGTCTACTTTATGTAGTCGATAAGCACTATTTTCTTCAATGATTCGCCCCTATTCCAACCACTACGTCGCAGCGCGCTGCCCACTTTTATTTGTATTACTAATGGCGGTCCAACTTAACTATAGCAGCCGCGTTTCTTTCTTTGTTTATTTTAGAAGCGCAGTCAGCTTTAAGTATAGCTTCCATGCTTATTTATTTATTTCATGTTTTCTTTTGGTTTAATAGCGCCCATGCACTCCTTTCTTTCGACAAGCCGGTGCATGGTCACTATTAAAGTGAAATTGCAAGTATGGGGCGCTTTGACAAAAAAAAAGAATGTGTTTGTCACTTGGCAAACAGATTTTTTTTGTCATAGCCCCAATGCCGTGGTTTCACTTTAATGTCGGACACGCCCCTTTCTTTATATGCGCCTTGTCTAAAGAAAGGGGCAGGACCTCTATAAACATGAAAGCGCGTCACTGGGCGCTTAGATGCAAAAATATTTGCAATGCAATAGGTCTCGCATTTGAGAGAGTTTGAGCTATTGGCATTTTTAAATGCCAATAGCCCAAACTCTTGCAAATGCGAGACCTATTGAATTGCAAATGCTACTTAGTGGCACAGAGAATTCTGGAAAGAAAATAATCATTGGCCCTCTTGCTGTTCATGAAAACTCGTGCGATAGACTTTTTTGTTACCCAGACAGTATCCCAGGATTACATTTTTTGTAGAAGTGCTCCTGCTGGGTCAGAGCGAGAACCATATGCCACAACAAACCCCAGCAATCTACAGGGGGTCTCGAAATGCTTTAACAGGATGACAATGAGGCCTCAACTTCACTAGTAGGCTGGTGGCCAACCCGCCATTCTTTTAATGATACCTTCAATCATTAGGTGTTGATAAAAGCTCTCAAACTCAGCTGAAGGGGAATACTGAAAAACAAAGGTCATGATCTACGTAGCAGCAGCATCATTCCAACAAAATCACACGATCAACAGCAGTGTTATTAGATGCCTTTTGAACCCACTGACATCACAGGAAATGACATCAGAGACAGTGAATGCATTTTTATGTTTAAACAATACTGTAAACCAGAGGCTTACAGCTTGTTAATGAACAGTGATCGATAATGAGCTACTAAACCCAGTACAAGCTAGAAACTTACTTTTAAACAATCAGTAATCACATAAGTTAAATTGTAGGTCTGTAAAGAAGTGGCACCCATAGCTACTCTTCAACCACACCCCCTGCTGCCCTGCTTAGCAGTGGGTATATTCTGTACATCCCACTGCGACGAAACAGGATTGTTGACCTTTCTCTGAAATTCTAAAATTGCTTCTTTAAACCTTGTTTTTTCCTTTTAGATTGTTCTTCTCTGGATGATGATCCTTATATTTTATCAAATACTTCTTTTTATTATGTTCTCAAATCACCTTCTCATACCCTCTTTTTTAATATTCTACCCTCCTCACTTTGGCAGATGACTTGACCGCATCATCAATGCTCTTGAAGCCCTCTTTCCATAATTATTGCCTTAAGTGTATTCAGACTCAGTCAATCGCTCCCATTCTTTTCTTCTAATCTTTCTTTTTAAATTCTGTGATAGACTTTCGCTCCCTGCTTTAATTGCTCCTCTCATTACACCCTGTACTTTCGATGAGGCAATACGCGCCTCACAGCATCAAATGTAGAGTACATATGAATGGAAAGAATGGCAGATTGCCTTTCACAAATATGTCCAACCTTCCTCCTCGTGCTCCTTCAAAACGTCAATATGGTTTTTAATTGCACCAGAGGAGGCTCTGAGGGCCCAATTACACAAAGAGTTTACTTTGAGTTCATGTGACTTACTTCAGTACAGGCTTAATGGAATAAGCCAGGAGTACCACAAGAGTAAATCTTAGCAACTTCGTTGCCGATTAGACCCACCTTTTTTTTTGTTTTTTTACACTGGTGACCATCAATGATACAATTTTAGAAATGCCAGATAGAACATCTTTCTAACCCAGGTCTACCCAGGTGATTTGAATAGATTGCCCTTGTGTTGCATAACTGATTGTAAAACAATAATTTGTGGTATAAGTTTCATAGAGTCATTTCAGATAAAAGTTCTATAATGAGCAAAAAAATACCTAAATACACATAACACGCAGTTATTTACCAGCCTTCTGGTGATGTGTGTGTCTGCAGGAACAGTTGTACCAAGCACAGAGAGCACAGTGGACAGATCCACGCGTTTTGCAGACTCCCACAATGGAGCTTCAAACCTCTGAACTTTAATATGGATGTCTCCACTTCTGTTGTCACAGCTGCAAATGCCCACCCAGAAACAATTTTGTACATTTGTGATGCAAATACAGGTGGCATAATATTGTTTTACTAATATTTGGACGGCATACAGCTCACCAGCTGTGAAACATTTTCGGTAAACTTTCTTTTGTTAAAAGCCAGGTCTTTATCTGACTCTGCCAGAAGCGATGGCGCCTACGAGAAGGGGAGTGTTTGGAGCTTGGGACTACTCTTTGTGCCAAATGTGTCTGCTTTTATGCTAGCGTTACAACACCATTAAAAAACAAAACATGCCCAACCTGTTTTGATGCAGAATTGCTGTTGAACACTGCCTACCCTACATTATTGCCTTTAATAGTATGGGGCATATGTACAAGCCCCTTTTGCCACCACAACATCACCCATAGTGACGTTGTTGTGGCACTTAACGTGGCTTAACGCTGCCTTGTACATAAGGCCCCCTTTCACGCTATGGTTAGCGTGAAAGGGGTGTGCAGCAGGTGTTGCGGTGGTCATTCCACCGCAACACCCATTCATTTTGAGGCTGCCCCCTCTGTACAAGGGTGGCGTACATATGGGGCAACGCAAAATTTAAGACCAGGTAAAACCTGGTCTTAATATGGCAAAACATGGAGAAATGCATTATTTCTCCTCGTTTTTGCTTTTTCCTTGTGTACTGCCTTGTGCAGCACACATGGAAAAAGCAAAATGCCACGGTTGTTTATGTGTAGGAAGGTGTCCCTTCCTGTACATAAACAAACTTAAAAAAAAAAATCAATTTTGTAACTTTCATGTGTGCTGCATGAAGCAGCACACATGAAAGTGACAGATTGGCATTTTAGGATTGTTTATTTGCAGGAAGGGACACCTTCCTACACATAAACAATCCTCCCCTGCACACAGACACCCTTGCACCATGGTGCAAGGGGGCCTGTGTTGGTGCTAAGTTGCTAAACTTAGCGATATCGCAGGGGGAAACGCAAGGCTGCACCACATTCTTGTAAATATGGTGCAGCCTTGCGTTTAAGAAGTGGCAGAGAGAGGCGTTAAGCCAGGAAGGCTAACGCCTCTCTCAACCACTTCACTGTACATATGGCCCTGTGTTTTTTCCTTGCTTTTCACCATACCAACCAACCATACCCAAAGTGCTTGCTGCAACCTGCCCTTTGGGCCTTTGGCAAATTACTGCGCTGATTTTTCTGCAAAGGGTTTGCTAATTACAATCCCTTACATGAACATCAATTCACCAAAATAGCTGGGGCAGCGGAAGTGACATAACACCCCATTTATCCTTTACTTTCACTCACACACACTCTTACAAATAAATACATTCACATATAAACACACACTTGGTCTCACATAAATACACTCTCACCGGCAAGCATGCACACAACATACATTTAAAAGCATTGTTTACTTCCCTCAGCTGCCAGGGAGGGTTATACTATAGCTAATTGTAATAAATCGTTTATTACACTATAAGTGAACAACAAAATATTATTCACTATTAGTGCAAGAAACCAAGGAAAGTAGAGCCCCAACTGATGTCCTTAAGGATGAGCTACCGATGTGCTCCTAGCACTGATTTAGCCACCTCTGAGGCCTGAGGTCACAAAGGCAGTGCCAGGGTGGCCCCTAAAGGACATCCATGATCTCTTACATTGTTAAAGTATTGCAAACCTGTGCAGTTTAAAAGAATGTGCTCCAATGTTTCTTCAAGTAATAAAACCTACTAAAGCATCAGTAAATGGTCAAATGCACTTCCAGTAGGGACTTCTCTTTCCGTTAAGTATGTGTAGAACAGAATCAAGCACTGATCATCTGGTTCATATTGACAAAGCCCCATGTATTATTTGCTGAAGGATATATTCTCTTTTTAATGTGTATATTATTTTGTTACTCGGCTGCAATCGGGAAGAGGAGTTGGCCTAACGACTAGGGCGGTCAACCTCAAATCTGGAGAACCGGTTTCGAGTCTCCGCAATGACGCTGAACAT
Organism: Lissotriton helveticus; assembly: GCF_964261635.1. Lineage (NCBI taxonomy): Eukaryota > Metazoa > Chordata > Amphibia > Caudata > Salamandridae > Lissotriton > Lissotriton helveticus. Next base: position 340,780,578 of record NC_136070.1, read on the forward strand.
CCTGTGATTCTGGGCAAATCACTTAATCTCCCAGTGCCTAAAAAAGATGAACGTGTCCTCATGTAACGCAACTGGTGCTATGTAAAGTGCTCTGATACCTGATACAGGGTCAAGTTCGTGCTATATAAAACTCTGTAAAAAAAATATATGTGTCAGTAGCTCGGAACTTTTTCCTTTAAATGTGTCAATTTTCTTACCCTCATACAAAAGTGCATATTTACAAGCCCCTATCGCCACCACAGTGTCACTTTTCTCAACATTGTGGTGGTGACAGTGGCTTCACCTTATTCGCAATGCTGCTTTAAGCCACTTAAACGTGGCTTAACGTCACCTTGTGAATCTGGCACACTTTTACGTTATACATTGCATGAGATGGGGGCAACGGGTGTTGTGGTGGGCGTTCCACCGCAACACCCATTGATTTTGACACTGCCTCATATTTACAAGGGTGGCGTAAATCTGTGTCAGTGCCAAAATGAGGAAAAACCTGGTCTTACCCTTGCGCAACGGGGAGGAATGTTTAATTTCGCCTCATTTTGGCTGTTTCCATGTGTGCTGTGTTGTGCAGCACACATGGAAACAGCAAAACACCATTGATTGTTTATGTGCAGGAAGGTGACCCTTTCTTCACATAAACAATCATTTAAAAAAATGACATTTTGCAACTTCTATGTGTGCAGCCTTAAGCTTCACACATAGAAGTTTCAAAACGCCATTTCTGATTGTTTATGTGCAGGAAGGGACAACTTCCTACACATAAACAACCATTTCTCTTACCGCAGGCACCTTTGCACAATGGTGCATGGGTGCCTGCGTTGGCGCTAGGCAGCTAAGTTAGCGCCAGCGCAGATAAAAATGCAAGGCTGCACCATATTCTTATAAAATACAGTCCAGCCTTGCTTCTCAGAAGTGGTGGAGTGCGGCGGAGCACGGCGTTAAGCCAAGGCGGCTAACACCGCTGCCCGCCACTTCCTTGTAAATATGCCCCAAAGTTTTGAAAAGATGACGCAAATTTAGCTCAGAGAGTTGGTCCCAATGAGCTTTCTCACGCATGAAAGAAAACATCAGAACCAGAGTATCAATCTGTGACTAAATGTAAGAGATAAAAACTGAGGTTGCAAACTAAAAGCACTTCTATCTTCTCAAGTGGTAAATACTGTAATGACGAAGAGCTATAGTACAATTGCAAACTATATCACTGTAAAGTGGCCAAGTAGTGATCTTGACCAAAATGTACTTGCTCTTTCTGTTCCTGATCTTTTGAGTCAGACCCTGTTTATAGGCCATGGCCAAGCCGGGGCTACTGGGCGTCAACTGTGGGGGTGGGGTTATTTATCTCTGATGTGCTGAAGCCCATCCTACTGTGGTGTTGCAAAGTGGGGCAAGTACAAACACTTCAGTACTTAAAAATCCTACAGCAGGAAACTAATACTTGATATTCAAGAAGAAAAGTATTTTTAATGCACACTAGAAATGTATGCTACACATAAATGTACGCACTTGATGTAATTGAGTGTCCTGTTGCTTAGATTAGGTTAGCACTCCAGTGTGGATTATTATTATCGATTACAGAATATCATAGGACACTAGTATCATGGGCATTATATCAAGGGACAAAATATTGGAGGGTATGTATAGATCTTCAAAACCTAACTCCATATATATGTACCTTGACATTATCTATACCTTCAACATTCATAGATGTGGACTTAAAAATTGTAAATGTATACTTCCCTATATCTACATACCTTTCAATATTTTGTCCCTCAATATTTGTGAAATTAGTGTGCGGCAATATTTCATTTGAGTCAGTTTACCTTCGGCAGAGCGGCGGCCTGCCTCGCATCACTCATCCCCTGTAAGGCTTCGCCAGTGATACTTTGGTACACGTATTGCGACCTTGGACTGATTGGTTCCCCTGTCGTTCTATACTGTACCCAATTCATTCTTGGCTCCCCACCAGACTATCTCCTAGGCTACTGGATGAGTATCCATTAATTTCTTGTTTCTTCGGCCACCCACATCCTTTCAAGTTTCTGGAGTCCTCCCTGCTGGAGCAGCCTTTGCACACCCCGTCAGACGCCCCTCGCCCTGCTGCAGCCATCGAGCGCCATGATGCCCCCCACCCACAGACTCATGTACTTGATTGATGCTCCTATGAGAGTTCTGCAATTTTCAAGACTTCACCACTATAGGGCCTCCATACTAAGAGGCCTATTAGGATGGCGGACGGACCTGCGTCCGTCCGCCACCCCCGAGGTGGAGGGACCGTCCGCAGGGGCAGTGACGGTCCCTCCGTTGCAATTAGGATGTGACCGCCACCTTGGCGGTCACATCCCGTATCTTTAAACTTGCGGCGGTTGCTGCTTGAAGCAGCACCCGCCGCAAGGTTAAAAATGCATGATTTGCATTTACATGCACAAAGCGGCAGGCACCGTGCGGTGCCTGCCGCTTTGTGCATGTAAATGCAGGGGGGTACCATAGGTACCCCCCATGTGCACCCCCATGCCCCCTTCACCCTGGGGGCCCGCAAGGGGCCCCCAGAAGCAAAGTTCCACATGCTTTTCCACGGCGGAAAAGCAGCCACGGAAAAGCATGTTTAAACACACATCCTAATTTGGCTGACGGTGTCTTCCAAATAGCGCTCAACACCCCGCGGATCAGCGGCGGACGGACCTGCCGTCCGCTGCTGTTCCCACCACCATCATAATCTGGCAGTGGGTGTTTTCTGTGACTGCGGCGGTGAATCCGCATCCTCCGGGCTGGCGGTGGCTTCCACTGGCCCGGAGGATGCAGATTCACCGCCATCATAATCGACCCCTAAGTACTACTTATTGCTAAATCAATGTGTGTAATCCATTCCCTATGATGAAACAACACATGTCGAAACGCCATCGACAATACTTAGCGGAATTACCGCTTCCTTGGCCCTTAACATGTTTCCAACACATTTTTCATCACAGTGTTCTGTATGTACCAACTTTGCGCCTTTCACATTGCCACAAGCACTTTATATGAAATCTAATATTGCTGTCTGGAATTAATGCTTTTTCCAAAAACTCTAATAGGGGCCCGATATCCAACTCTGTTGTTTTTCCCATTTCCTGTCCCCTTCATGTAATTTATTTAACATTCTACTAATTGTAATTAAAGTATTAGCTGTTGAGACATTGTTGCCTGTTACTACAATATTTCCTACTATATATTCCAGAGTACAATCACCTCCTCCAGGTACTGTCCCCGCACACATGTTCCTGATGGTTCATATTCTGGGTTATTATTAGGCTCAGGTGCAGATTACTTCCATTCTCTACGGTAAGTGCACAGTCTTAAACAGTTTTGTCTTGGTTCTCACCAATGAGTCTAACATAAACCGTGATTGGGGCCTGTTCATCTTTGGTGACGCCTGGGTCCTCTGGGACTCAGTTGTTTCTGGGCTAAGCATGAAACTGCAGTGTTCCACTGCCTCTTCAGTGGTCGCATCAAGCAATACAGCTGCATTCAAGGATGGCTAGATTAGGAAAGTTGTATCCTCTCCACAGCTAGTCTTCGTTGCAGTTCGGACTGTTCCAGTTTTGATCAGTGCGGCAAAGCATGGCCAGACTCAAGCTGAGGACAAGACCTCTCCTAGACCTCTAAGGCCTGATGTTGTGCCACAGCTTCAGACATGCCGCGGTCCTGGTTGCCCAGCTGCTCTGGATCCCACTGCAACATGAGCCGGTGCCATGCCATGGATTCACAATTTGAGTGCAGCAGCTCAGCTCACACTGCAATGTTCACAGCTCAGGCACAGCAGCTCAGGCCACTCTGCAGTCTTCAACATTTCAGGCTCTATGTCCACACAGTGCCTTTTGTCATTAAAGGACAGTTTAAGTGTTAGGCGGTCCATAGGATAACATGGGCTGGCACCCGGGTAAACCTGAGGTTGGCAGCTCAGTTGTGGTACTGACTAAATGTATAGCATTTGGTATTAAACAATGTGCCTTCTTACACCTGACACAAATCATGTGTTGAGGGCGATGGGGCAATGACCCAGGTGGCTACCTTAGAGGTTGCCACCTGGTTGACCTAGCTTCCCTGTGCTCTGACTGGCAACCTGTGCTTGCTGCCACCAAGACAGGATTCTGACCACCTGCTAGCAGTGTGAACACTCCCAGGAGTCAGGAACAAAGGCCAGAGCAGGAAGGAGGTCACACCTACTCCCTCTTAGGATGGCAAGTGAAGTGGTTCATCAAAGCAGGGAGTTTCAATGGCTGCACTACCTCTGATAAGCATCAGGGCTAACTCCCAGAGGAGGAAACAACCCCTTCCCTCTGCCCCTGGCACATTTATGCCAGGACAGGCAGGAAATTGGATAGTCAAGGAGGTGTACACCCTAGAAGGCTAGCCCCACCTCCAAGGTTGGCAGCCCAGTCAGTACACTGAAAGAAGGGTTATGCCATTTTTAGAACTGGCAGAATACAGATTTCTGGGTAGAAAAGTCAACCTATACCCTGTATGTGGTCACCTCTGGCGGATTATCCACAGGGGCAAGCAGCCCATTGGCCAGTAGCACTCAAACCCCTAAGGCCTCTACATTTTGGATTTAAGCATTACCCCTGACACCAGAACCTCAGTTCTGAACATCCTGCATTTAAGAGGACAAAAGAAGAGACCTGTGTCTGCGACAACAGGACATGCAGAAAGCAAAAGAGGAATTTTCTGCACATGTAGCAACACTCCTAACCCTGCCTAATTGAGACTCATGCTAGGCTAACTCTTGATTCCTCCAGACATAGGGACCCTGTGGAAGAATGAAGCACCCTCAGACTTTCCTGGACTTGTTGCAGTAGTTCCCTGCAAACTGCAGGTAAAACAATGCTCTGGATCTGAAGAATCGCTGCCCATCAGGCCCTCAGTGGGATCGCCCAAATCCAGATGGTCTAGTCCATTGTGGGAGCTGTAGTCCTGCCTTCCATGAAATTATAGGCAGCTACCATGTTCCCAGGGACCACCGGATGTCAAAGTACCTTTTTCCAAGGAATACCACTGCCAAGGCTTGTTGGTCGCCAGTCCAGCAACAGACCCCTTCCCTCGATGCTGCACCTAGAGGGAACTTCATCCTATCTTCAATCAGCATCATTTCATTTAATTTCATTTCACAATATTTATTTCGGTACATTAGAACCATAAAAGATACATAAAAACATTACATTGTTGATAAAATTACAAAAGTCCAAATAGAAGTTCATGCGAGCAATTTATACAAGAGAAACACGGAATGGGGGCATCTGACCCTTGCACCTTTATATTAAAACATAAATATTAATATAAATATATTAAAAAGGCATCAAGGATTAAAAGAGGAAAACACATGATATTTAGGCTTGGGATCCGCAACCAATTAAAAAAGTTTTGGTGTTATTAAGGTATAAAACAATTAATATCTATACATTTATTAATTCATGGTGCAATGCAAATGTCAATATCATTTCATTAAGACAACTATATTATTTAAAGCAATTTTAATACAGTACGGACAGTTCACTTACGTTTTAGGCCTACTTTGGCTCGTAAAAAGCTTATTGCTAGCAAAAATCTACTAATGCCAAAGACAATGGCCTGTGCTGTGTCAGTTTTTAAAATCCTTTCCGCCTCTTTACATGATCTCATACTTAGGTTTAAACAGAGCGGTTTAATCCATATTTTCCTAGCTTCAGCATAAGCAGGACAAAAGAAAAGAATATGCAACTCATCTTCTTTGGCTTTACCTGAGCATAAAGTACATAAAACATCTATCTTTTCAGTATAATTACTGGTCCATCTTGCTACAGTTGTATTAATGTTCAATACACCATATCTGAATTTCATGTATAGTGTTTTGGCAAGTGGGGGATGTACCTCATCCAAAAACCGCTTAAAGTAAGCTCTATCTTTAAACAAAAGGAACCTGCTTGTTAGGGTTCCACCTGCTAGATCATGTAACGCACTATTTTGGATGTATGCCCAAAAAGTAGTTTTTAATACCCTTTTCGAGGCTTGGGTCAATGTAGACGGGTCATCCCAGAACTGCGATAGGTCAATCTTTTTCAGCAATAGACAAACATGTCTTAGCCATGTAATGCTTTTATTCTGGTGCAGTTCCATTATCTCTTCTAGACCGGCCTTATAATCTAGCAACTCCGGAGTTGACCAAAGTCTCACCCAAAATGTCACAGGTCTTAAAATCACAAAGTGATGGGTCCGTGTTATGTTCAGATCGAGAACAATTGGTATTAATGGTGTACGTACAGGCAGCCTTAACAGGGCTCTGTACAATTTATTTTCACCCACCTCAAAATTCTTTTTGCAAGAGGGTCCCCATATTTCAGCCCCATATAATGCAGCGGATTGGGCTTTATATTTGAACACCTCTAATGCTGGGGAAACAGACTTAGTGAAACTATTTCCATGCCTTTTCATAATTGGCAACAAATTTTGTGTCAGGGTAATCTTACTTTTTTCTATTTGGGTCTTCCATGATAATTTAGTATCCAAAGAAACACCCAAATAACTAAAACTATGTACGTATTCCAATCTGTGACCATTCAAAACCAGATTTTCCCGAAAAGTTTTGTGGTGATTTATAGCCATGTATTTGGTCTTACTGATATTGATCTGAAGGCCTTTATTGTTGCAATATGTTTGGAATTAATTTATTAGACATTGTAATCCCTTGGGTGTTTGCGATATTAATATGGCATCGTCAGCGAAAAGGAGTGCTGATATCATTTCTCCCCTTAATTTTGGTGCATCGTTTTTACAACCATTCAGAAAATGCAGAATGTCGTTGACGAATAATGAGAATAACGTGGGTGCCAGTACGCATCCTTGGCGAACCCCCCTCTTTATGGGATTGGTACTGTTAGTTTGCCCTTTGGGCCCCATCTAACCTTGGCATAGTTATTTTTATGTAGCCTCATAATCTGTCCAAGAAGGTTAGCTGTCAACCCTTGCATCTCAATGATTCCCATAACAAATCTCGAGGAATAAGATCAAACGCTGCCTTAAGATCTACAAAGGCTACGTATAGATGTCCCTTTTAAGTTTACATATTTCCAACATAGACAACAAAATCTAAAGACCTGATCTATGGTACTGGTTTTAAGTCTGAACTCTGCCTGAAATTTTGAAAGAACAGTGTTTTCCTCAATCCATATATTTATATGATTTAAAATGTGCCTTGCATTTTATTTTTTTAAATATCAATTGATCGACATCAGCAACCACCTCGTTGTGTTTTTGATTCTTGTTCCCCCGCAGCACTGTGTAAGCGGTAAAAAGCAGAGCCATGCACAAGGTAAAATTGAACTGGCTGTCGTGGCCTCATCCTGGGACCCGCATCACCCTGCAAGGGTACCACACAACTTTGGTGCAGGCTGTGGATGTTGACGCTATAGGTGTTTACGGCGGGCAGTCGCTCAGTAATAAATACACTGGGCGTGAAGAATTCCCCCTGCCACAAGCCTATGGGGCACCTACATTGCCGATTGACTAATTTCCTGTCTCCCAAAATCCGGAGAGGCCACAGGAGACAATACCTGTGCAACTATTACACATAAGGTTGTATAGTTTTATGTCCCACCCCCTTAGGTTTGACGCCTTAGCGTGCGTCACCCTTGGAGTGAGGACTTCTCTGGTCCTGACGAATGCTGAGCTGACTGTTGGCTCACTAGCAGAAACATGTCGACCCATCTTTACTTTCTTTCTGTTTGATTAATTTATAGGACTTTATGGTTCAAATTAACACAACCATTTATACGTCCACTATCACTGGTTTTAATGGAGTTAGAGCTACCCTCTTATTAAAAGAATGTTTCAGTTTGAGGAGTAGACCACACTCCTTTTAATTCACCTTAGTTTATCACACTTTTTTGATACTCATTTTTCTAACAAGAACCCAATGAAGACAACTGGCTACCGACTTTGTGTTGGTGCCTGAGGGTTCTTTTTCATTCACTAAGCATGCTCACTTCTATCTCCTTATTATGTATGTACTTGTTTTGGTGGTAGGAACTGACTACTCCTTAATTTCCATTACTTTTGTCGCTGTTAAAACTTATATTGTCACTCTTCTGTTGATTGATATATATTATTGCTAAGGGGTACAAGAGTGATTTTCTGACCCTTCCTCTCTTGTTGATTGCATTTTACCACACAACTCAACCTGCAGGTGACCGATTGTCGCTAATTGTTTTTCCCATTAACTGCAATGCTAAATGTTCACTGTATTGTTTTGCAATGAATCTAAGGGGCATATTCCCAAGGATCTATCGCCGAATTATCAGCACTTTATCACTTTATCGCAGCCAAAGTCGCGATACATGTATCTCCCCATTCACGAGCTGGTGCTAACAACCCATATCACCAGTTTCAGAAACAAAAGATTGTCCTGAGCACAACACCAACTGTGTCACAAAATCAAAGTCCAATCAATCTTCCTTATCCATGATGATTTTATTCTTGATGTATGATAAAATTTTCTCCAGATCACATATAGCCAACACGTGTTTCGTCAGTTCTGATGCCTCCGCATCTCTGACTTCATCAGGGCTATAAACAAATTAACAACATATGTCTAAGTAATACTGTAGTGATTACACCCCATCACCTCCACCAGAACACCCACGTGCTCAAAAGTGATCAAAAATTGATCATAAGTGCGCAAATCACTTATTGAACTAACATTTCTGCATTTAGTTCTCATATAAAGATATACTTATCAAAGAGAGGCAATTGTAGACACAAATACAATCATATATATAATAATAATAATCACCATATCAAAACTCAAAACATTGTATATACATACAAAAAAGTCAAGTTATCAATGTGTGGAACATAAGCCACACCTTAGTACCCTTAAATACCCATGCTGTCATTCCAAGACAAAGAGCTCACCTAATAAAACGTCCATCCAAATTCTAGTCACTAAATCCACCGTAGTTCAAACGTCAAAGGCTTGTATTAAGCAAAAGTATGCGCTGGAGCATAAAAAGGAAATATTAATAAATGTATCTATTCATTATGTTCTGCATAAAAAAGTTCATGCACGGTACATCATGCACCTTTCATAAGTCCGTCTATGTATGCTTACCATCTGTTTTATGAAGTCCTTTATCTAGGACAAAACGAGTAACCGCACTGAAATATCTGAAACCTGTAGAAAATAAACATAAAATGAGACAAAATAGGACTCATACCACAAACTATTTACAAACCACCACCATAACACCATATCAATGGTCCTTATCAATCATGTGGACTAACTATTGTTAATTCAGATTCTCCAGATAGTGGAGTCAGAGAACCTAAAGGATGGCCCACCATTACATCACAAATATCAAAGATGCACCTACATGACGTGCCCAACATTAAGGAATCGCCAGATTTCATATATTACTGAATTCGGTTCTTTTAAATATATGAACCGCACGACTACAACATATAGTCATTGCGCATCCTGAAAGACCTGTATTAGGAGCAATCACCACATTGAATAAGTTGCTAACATCGGTCCTTTAGGTATACGACCCGCACGACTGGATAGTATAATTAATGCACATGCTCAAAAGCAGCAATACACACTTATGACCTACCCAATCTTAAAAAATCTCCATAAAATACATAATATTAAAATGTCTTACCGCATACATTTAATTCACTTACCGAAGCAGCAGAGAGTACTCCCCACTAGATATTACCGGCGTTGTGCTCAAGCGCCATCTTGAATATTCCTCTCATATAGTCCCAGCCCGTAGTCTACCAACTATAACTACCACGCGCAAATATATTATGTGCTGGATGGTTGTGGTGTGGGTGTAAACTAGCTGCGAGGGAGTGGCTGTGGCATGCTGACAACTAGACCTGTGATCTGCAGAACAATACAGGGTAGACTTGGAACATGTGGCATTGTCGTCGTCCCCTGTGAGCGTAAGCAGAGTGGGCTGGCCTGGCTTATGCCAGTCCAGCTTAAGGGTTTGAACAATGACCCCGGGGCTCTGGGCATGGTTCCGTACTGGGCTGGACAAGGAAGTAACTAACGCATGTGTCTCTGTTGTTGTGTCGGCACCACCCGGACCGCAATCGACAATGTGTCACCCTGTCATGAGCAACATGGACGTAAGGGGGCATATATGACCCTACATTCATCCATACTTCCACACTTGAAAGATCATAGACATGACACCTCTGTGTGATTATGAATGTTTAATGCACATTAAGTGGAGTGTTACAGCTGGAGCAGTACAGGGCCATGCAAACCCCACTTTACAATGTTGGCCTATGGAGGGTCATCCAGAGCCCTTCAGGGAATGACAAGTCCAAAGATGAGGAAGAGTGCAGTCCGCAGTCTGATTTCTGTGTCATTGGCGATCATACAGAATAGGGCAGTCCATGTCGAGGTCCAAGGTGAGTGTCGCAGAGTGTATAGGGAGCAGTGGAAGGTGATGATGTAGAGGGCAGAACCAAGCAGAAACAGGCCCTATGGTGGGGATGCATGCTACTGCGTCCTTCTTACCACGATGGCAGATTCAGCCGCATCTTCATCCTCTGCTGTTTCATGTGCCTCACGTGTGGGTGGGTGTTCTGTCTCCAGCACTGTGTGGCAGTTACACATTAGTGAAAAACCAAAGGTGGTGATGGACGGAGTGTTGACAATACAAACACTCACCCCCAGTCAACTGATCTGGGTTTAATCCATCACCGTTCTTTAGCTCACTCCGCCACCCCAGTTCAGACATGGCCATATGCAAATCAGTCTGACCCTGTGCCTCATGGAAACAGTCCAGCCCGAACTGCCAAGCCATGTCTTCCCTGGACCGTAATCAAGCTTCCCAGGACCGGTTTCTGGCATTACAGCCGCCTTCAGCCGAGCTTGCTTGACTCCAGTGGCAAAGTGAGCAAGGGACTCACGTCTGAGCATACCCTGACAACTTAGGACGAACAAAGAAAAACCAAAGGTGGTGATGGACGGAGTGTTGACAATACAAACACTCACCCCCAGTCAACTGATCTGGGTTTAATCCATCACCGTTCTTTAGCTTACTCCGCCACCCCAGTTCAGACATGGCCATATGCAAATCAGTCTATCCCTGTGCCTCATGGGAACAGTCCAGCCCGAACTGCCAAGCCATGTCTTCCCTGGACCAGAATCAAGCTTCCCAGGACCGGTTTCTGGCATTACAGCCGTCTTCAGCCGGGCTTGCTTGACTCCAGTGGCAAAGTGAGCAAGAGACTCACGTCTGAGCATACCCTGCCAACTTAGGGCGAACAAAGAAATACAAAGGTGGTGATGGACGGAGTGTGACAATACAAACACTCACCCCCAGTCAACTGATCTGGGTTTAATCCATCACCGTTCTTTAGCTCACTCTGCAACCCCAGTTCAGACATGGCCATATGCAAATCAGTCTGACCCTGTGCCTCATGGGAAAAGTCCAGCCCGAACTGCCAAGCCGTGTCTTCCCTGGACCAGAATCAAGCTTCCCAGGACCGGTTTCTGGCATTACAGCCGTCTTCAGCCGGGCTTGCTTGACTCCAGTGGCAAAGTGAGCAAGGGACTCACGTCTGAGCATACCCTGCCAACTTAGAGCGAACAAAGAAAAACCAAAGGTGGTGATGGACGGAGTGTTGACAATACAAACACTCACCCCCAATCAACTGATCTGGGTTTAATCCATCACCGTTCTTTAGCTCACTCGCCACCCCAGTTCAGACATGGCCATATGCAAATCAGTCTGACCCTGTGCCTCATGGGAACAGTCCAGCCCGAACTGCCAAGCCATGTCTTCCCTGGACTGGAATCAAGCTTCCCAGGACCGGTTTCTGGCATTACTGCCGTCTTCAGCCGGACTTGCTTGACTCCAGTGGCAAAGTGAGCAAGGGACTCACGTCTGAGCATACCCTACCAACTTAGGGCGAACAAAGAAAAACCAAAGGTGGTGATGGACGGAGTGTTGACAATACAAACACTCACCCTCAGTCAACTGATCTGGGTTTAATCCATCACCGTTCTTTAGCTCACTCCGCCACCCCAGTTCAGACATGGCCATATGCAAATCAGTTTGACCCTGTGCCTCATGGGAACAGTCCAGCCCGAACTGCCAAGCCATGTCTTCCCTGGACCGGAATCAAGCTTCCCAGGACCGGTTTCTGGCTTTCCAGCCGTCTTCAGCCGGGCTTGCTTGAATCCAGTGGCAAAGTGAGCAAGGGACTCACGTCTGAGCATACCCTGCCAACTTAGGGCGAACAAAGAAAAACCAAAGGTGGTGATGGACGGAGTGTTGACAATACAAACACTCACCCCCAGTCAACTGATCTGGGTTTAATCCATCACCATTCTTTAGCTCACTCTGCCACCCCAGTTCAGACATGGCCATATGCAAATCAGTCCGACCCTGTGCCTCATGGGAACAGTCCAGCCCAAACTTCCTAGCCATGTCTTCCCTGGACCGTAATCAAGATTCCCTGGACCGGTTTCTGGCATTACAGCCGTCTTCAGCCGGGCTTGCTTGACTCCAGTGGCAAAGTGAGCAAGGGACTCCTGTCTGAGCATACCCTGCCAACTTAGGGCGAACAAAGAAAAACCAAAGGTGGTGATGGACGTAGTATTGACAATACAAACACTCACCCCCAGTCAACTGATCTGGGTTTAATCAATCACCGTTCTTTAGCTCACTCCGCCACCCCAGTTCAGACATGGCCATATGCAAATCAGTCTGACCCTGTGCCTCATGGAAACAGTCCAGCCCGAACTGCCAAGACATGTCTTCCCTGGACCAGAATCAAGCTTCCCAGGACCGGTGTCTGGCATTACAGCCATCTTCAGCCGGGCTTGCTTGACTCCAGTGGCAAAGTGAGCAAGGGACTCACGTCTGAGCATACCCTACCAACTTAGGGCGAACAAAGACAAACCAAAGGTGGTGATGGACGGAGTGTTGACAATACAAACACTCACCCCCAGTCAACTGACCTGGGTTTAATCCATCACCGTTCTTTAGCTCACTCCACCACCCCAGTTCAGACATGGCCATATGCAAATCAGTCTGACCCTGTGCCTCATGGGAACAGTCCAGCCCGAACTGCCAAGCCATGTCTTCCCTGGACCGGAATCAAGCTTCCCAGGACCGGTTTCTGGCATTACAGCCGTCTTAAGCTGGGCTTGCTTGACTCCAGTGGCAAAGTGAGCAAGGGACTCACGTCTGAGCATACCCTGCCAACTTAGGGCGAACAAAGAAAAACCTAAGGTGGTGATGGACAGAGTGTTGACAATACAAACACTCACCCCCAGTCAACTGATCTGGGTTTAATCCATCACCGTTCTTTAGCTCACTCCGCCACCCCAGTTCAGACATGGCCATATGCAAATCAGTCTGACCCTGTGCCTCATGGGAACAGTCCAGCCCGAACTGCCAAGTCATGTCTTCCCTGGACCGGAATCAAGCTTCCCAGGACCGGTTTCTGGCATTACAGCCGTCTTCAGCTGGGATTGCTTGACTCCAGTGGCAAAGTGAGCAAGGGACTCACGTCTGAGCATTCTCTGCCAACTTAGGGCGAACAAAGAAAAACCAAAGGTGGTGATGGACGGAGTGTTGACAATACAAACACTCACCCCCAGTCAACTGATCTGGGTTTAATCCATCACCGTTCTTTAGCTCACTCCGCCACCCCAGTTCAGACATGGCCATATGCACACAGCGTTGGAAGGCCATGTATTCTTCTTGGGGGTCCTGGGACGCAGCCGTGGTGGTGGGTGCTGTCTGCTGCGTAGTCTGTGCAGGGGGTGGGGTCTCTTCATGGCAGCTGGGCTGCCCTGCACCTGGAGGTGGGTTGCGCAGGCTCTCCACAAGCTGTTGAAGGGCGTCGGAGTCGAAGCTGTGTTGGTCCTCCTCGTCATCAGAGGAGAGGTTCGGCCTGCTCTGCAGGAGGTGTTGGATTTCCTTCTGCAATTCGAAGGGGAGATACAGTTTAACATTGTGTTCACATGTATTTCGACGCACTGTACATGTTTACATTCAGACTTCATGACAGTGTACATTGTGACTGAGGGAGCTGCCGATTTGATGCGGGACAGTGGACATTACGACAACATCATGGATATGTGTTAGTACTTGTACATTATAAACCCACTTTTCCCTGCAATGCCAAATGTGATTGGCCATTTTCTACACACATGCTGCACCAGTTGTGTCCTGTGTTCTGTTGTGGACGTGTTACGGTTTGTACCACATCGTTGTCAATGTTGATGTGATCTGCATGTTAAGTGTGCTGCATGTTGGGGGAGTCACCCCTGCAGCTCTGATTTTAAGGCACCTTGTCCCTTATATGCGGTGTGCCTTTGACTTAAGTGCTTATACTCTTGGTGGGAGTTGGTGGTCTGGGGCATGGTTTGTCTGCAGATATGCTCCACATAATTGTGCATGTGTGCCATTGTGCCCATCTCCCCCCGTCTCCCCAAGCCCTGTTCGTTACTCACCCTGGTGCTGTTGTGTCCGGTCATGTTGAGCAGTGTCCCGCCCTTCATCTCCTGCCACCGTCTCCCCACTGATCACTGTGGACACCATTTCCTCCATCTCGTCCAGGTCCTCCTGTGGAGTTGGACTCTCATCTCCAGTCTGCATCGCTGCCTTCGGGTTGTTGGCAAGTTTTTGCTTGGTTTTGCTATTGACATCATTCCAGTGCCTCTTGACCTCTTCCATTGTCCTATTGTCCTCGTCAGCACTGTGACTGCATTCACCTTGTCCATGATGGACTGCCATGTTCCATTTTTTGTTGCCAATGACACAGTGGAGGTGACTAACAGTTGTTGATGGTGTTCTATCACCTCCGTTATCAGGATCCTGTTTTCCTGAGTACTGAAGCGCTTCTACCTACTCTTCTTCTCCTTGCCCTTCCCTGACACTGAGGTCCCAGACTGGTCCTCCAGGGGGCTTGTGGGGTTTTGGTTGTCCTCGGTACTTGCTCCCGCATCCTCCATTGTGCTTCGCTGTTGTTTGCCTTCTGTTTGGATGTTTTTTTCTACTTTTATGGTGTCTTTTTCCACCTGACATGTGTGAAATGCAGGCCTGTGGCTGATTTTTGTATCGCGATTGGCTTCATCGCAACTTTTTTTGCGTTCGTGTTTCGCATTTTTGGGGCATTGCGTTGACTTTATCGCGGACATTTGACACGTTATTGTGGGCCTATCGCATGGTACCGCCATGTTGGGAATACTAAGTTAACACAGCGTTATTTTACTGCGATAGATTGGGATGTGAAGAGTTGTGTTAAGCTTATTTTGTGGTAATTATCACACGTTCTTGAGAATATCACCTTATGTTGCTTCTAAAATCTATAACTCCGGATATATGTGTGCTAGTCCATTCGTTTTGGTGTCTGAATTAAGATAACAATACACTCTATTTTATAAATTGGTGTAGGATTTCTCTCGAATCGTGTCAATTACTTATCTTCCACGTTGGTAGTCTGAAATGCTGGCACATGTTCCTCTAGTAAACCCTGACTACTCTTTGCCACATTACCATTAGTGTGAACTCAAGGACTGTCTTTGGGGTTTGTGACAGTATTGCACTGTGAGGGGTTGCCGAGCATGACATGCCAAATGTCGGAGCCTGAGCGCATTTGTCGGCACAAAACCTTACCTGGCAGGAGGGCTGCAAAGCAGTTCAGACTCAGAAGGTCGCCTGTAACTCCCCCATGTCATCTGTACGTACATCGTCAGGAACTCTCCCTCGCTGAAGAGGAGGAGGCGGGGCTAACCCCGGAAGCAGTTCCTCGCAGGAACTAAAAAGGGTGAAGGAAACCGACAGGACGCGCGAAGAAGCCGGAAGGAAGGAGGAAAGCCAAGGAAATCGGGAGCAGAAAGAAGAAGTCGTGGAAGGAGAAGGCACGGGAGAGCGAGAAAAAGAAGACGAGACATGGTGCGAGGACTGGTGGTCCCCACAGGAGGTGGGAGAAGAGCGACCGCAACTCAGGAGAGTTGCCGCAGAGACGGTGAATGTTGGGTACCTGGGGGAAAAGGGAACAGGGTAGCGGGAGGTACGCGGGTGTACAGGAGGGTGTTGGGAGGTTCCTGATAGAAGGAGGGGTTGCTTACTCCAACGTTTCTTTACTAAAATTGGGTGCACAGCATTTTTACCCCCCCTGACTTTAGTTTGAGTTAGTAAATGTGTTAACTCGGGGAAACTATAAGCAGGTTGCCATCGGAGGGCTTGAGAGGCCAATACTAAGACCCAATCAGACCGCTCTTATTTAAAACCTTTTCACTTCCCTACTTTCCTGTGCACAATACGAACCCAGCTAGGTCCTGCACTGCTTCCCCTCACAAAACCGACACTTCCATTCAATGCGTCAATCAATCAATCAATCAATCAATCAAGGATTTATAGAGCGCACTACATACCTGTGAGGGTCACAAGGCACTGGGGAGGGTGGCTGCAGCTAGCGGTCGAAGAGCCAGGTCTTGAGTAGTCTCCTGAAGGTCTGTGGGTCATCTGTCTGCCGTAGGTGTAGAGGGAGGGCGTTCCAGGTCTTGGCGGCTAGGTGGGAGAAGGATCTTCCCCCGGAGGAAGTTCTGTGGATGCGTTGGACGGTGGCCAGTGAGAGGTCGGCTGAGCGAAGTTCTCTGTTGGGTACGTAGAATGACAGTCGGCTGTTGGGGTATTCAGGGCCCGTATTGTGGAGTGCTTTGTGTGCGTGGGTCAGGAGTTTGCAGGTGATTCTTTTGTTGACGGGGAGCCAGTGCAGGTCTCTCAGGTGGGGGGTGATGTGGTCTTGGCGGGGGACGTCGAGGACCAGGCGTGTCGAGGCGTTCTGGATTCTTTGAAGTCTGCTGATGAGCTTGGCCGGGGCTCCGGCATAGAGGGCGTTGCCGTAGTCGAGTCTGCTGCTGATGAGGGCATGGGGTCACGGTTTTCCGTGTGCCTGTAGGGATCCATCTGAAGATCTTTCAGAGCATGCGGAGGGTGTAGAAGCAGGTTGAGGAGACTGCGTTGATTTGGTTGGCCATGGTGAGTTTTGAGTCGAGGATGACTCCCAGGTTGCGTGCGTGGTTGGTTGGTGTTGGGGCGGCGCCCAGGGAGGTGGGCCACCAGGAGTCGTCCCAGGCGGAGGGGTTGGGTCCGAGGGGGAGCATCTCTGTCTTGTCCGTGTTCAGTTTGAGCCGGCTGTCTTCCATTCAGTTGGTGACGGCCCTCATACCCCGGTGGAGATTGGCTTTGGCGGTGAGGGGGTCTTTGGTGAGGGAGAGGATCAGCTGGGTGTCGTCGGCATACGAGATCAAGTTGAGGTCGTGGAGTATGGTGATGCGTGCAAGTGGAGCCATGTAGATGTTGAAGAGTGTCGGGCTGAGGGATGATCCTTGCGGGACGCCGCAGATGGTCTTGGTGATTCCTGAGTGGAACGGGGGGAGGCGGACTCTTTGGGTTCTGTCGGAGAGGAAGGAGATGATCCATTCCAGGGCCTTGTCGCGGATCCCTGCGTCGTGGAGGCGTGTGCGTAGTGTGCGATGACAGACGGTGTCGAAGGCAGCGGAGAGGTCCAGGAGGATGAGGGCTGCTGTCTCGCCGTTGTTGAGTAGGACTCTGACGTCGTCTGTGGCGGCGATGAGGGCGGTCTCAGTGCTGTGGTTCTTGCGGAAGCCTGACTGGGAGGAGTCGAGGATCTTGTTCTCTTCCAGGTACCGGGTGAGCTGGGTGTTGACGATCCTTTTGATGATCTTCACCGGGAACGGGAGCAGGGAGATGGGCCGGAAGTTCTTGAGGTCGCTCGGGTCCACCTTGGGTTTCTTCAGTAGGGCATTGTTATCTGCGTGTTTCCAGCATGCAGGGAAGGTTGCGGGCTCGAATGAGAGTTTGATGATGTTCCGCAGGTGGGGTGCGATGGAGCTGCCGGCCTTGTTGGCGATGTGGTGGGGAAGAGGGTCGGATGGGGTGCCGGAGTGGATGGTGCTCATGGTTGTGGTGGTATCTTCGGTGGTTACGCTGGTCCATGCGGTGAGGTGGTCGTGGTCCGTGGGTGATTGTGGTAGCGTTGCGATGGGGTTGGTGTGGTGCGTCCGGGGGTTGAGGCTGTCGTTGATTGTCGGTGATCTTGCGGTGGAAGAAGGCCGCGAGGGCGTCGCAGAGGGCTTGCGATGGCGGGATGTTGTTGGTGCAGGAGCCCGGGTTTGAGAGTTCCTTCACGATGTTGAAGAGCTCCTTGCTGTTGTGTGTGTTGTTGTCGAGGCGGTCTGTTAAAGGAGGCTTTCTTGGTGGTTCTGATGAGGTGGTGGTGGTTGCGGATGGCGACCTTGAGGGCTGTGTGGCTATCGGGCATTTTGTCGTTGTGCCAGGCGTTTTCCAGTCTTCGACAGGCGCGCTTGGAGGCTAGGAGCTCCGGGGTGAACCAGCTGGCTCTCTGGCTGGTGTCCCTGCCGGTGTGTTGTCTCAATGGGGCTAAGGTGTTGGCGCAGTCTTCCATCCAGTGTCTGAGGGCGTGGGCCCCCTCCTCGGGGTCGGCGGGTTGAGTGCGAGGTGGGCCTGTAGTAGTTCCTTGGTGGCCTTGCCCCAGCGACGTCGGGGGATCTGTAGGGTGCGGTGATGTGAGACGGGTTTCTGGAAGCTGAAGTGGACGCAGTGGTGGTCGGTCCAGGTGAGTTCGGAGGCATGGCTGAATGCAACGTGGGGGCTGGAGGTGAAGATGGCATCTAGCGTGTGGCCGGCGATGTGGGTGGGTGTCGTGACGGTCTGTGTCAGTCCCAGGGTGATGAGTTTGTCGATCAGGGTGGATGAGTTGCTGTCATTGTTGTTTTCCAGGTGGTAGTTCAGGTCGCCGAGGAGGATGTAGTTGGAGTAGGTCAGTGCATGCGTGCTGATAAAGTCGGCAAAGGAGTTGCAGAATTGGGGATGGGGTCCGGGTGGTCTGTAGACGAGGGTGCCTCTTAGGGTGGTCTTGGGGTCCGTGTGAATTTGGAAGTGCATGTGTTCAGCAGTGCTGAGGGTGTCTGTGGTGCTTGTGGAGATCCTGATGGTTCTCTTGTGGATGATTGCAATCCCCCCGTGACTCCGTTGGCGCGGTCTCTGCGGGTGATATTGTATCCGTCGGGGATGGCCACTGCGATGTCTGGGGCGGAGGCTTCGGTCATCCAGGTCTCGGTCAGGAAGGCGATGTCGTCAGTACCCTTCATGCGGTATCACCAATTGGGTGTGGTGACGATGTTGAGAATATAGGAACAGGGGACACCTAGAAAGAACTGACGGCTCCTTGTTTTTCTTTTCTCTTCTGAGCCTCTCGGGGAAGGACCATCCAGCTCGCAGGCTACCCCATTTGTACACGGAGGAGATTTGGAGCCACCCAAAGAAGAGAACGCAGAACCCTAGCTGTGGGACCCCAAGACTATACCCTTGACTTTAACGTGTTAAATAAAAGCAGTCCAACTGGCACACTATGTACAGCCTCCTCGTCTGTTTATCTGGCCCTCTCTCCCACAAGCACCGTGAAGCCTAACCAGCATCAGCAAATGATACTCCACCTTCCTACACAAAGGTAAACAGTTTTTGTTGAAGGTATACAGGATCCAATCTGAAAAAGAACAGTACAGAGAATAATATAAATAATACACTCGGTCACTGGAAGCCAGTGTAATAGATTCAGATGATGAAATGAATGAGCAGCCTCGGAGGTCAAGAATAAGACAGGCAGCTGAGCTTTGAACCATCTGCAGGCAAGGGAGAAAGTAAGCAGGAAGGTCCAAGTACTAAGGGTTACTAAAGCTCGAAGTTATCATATATTTCTTACACCTCTTAAACTACACAGGATCTAAGTGGACCGCTCTACACATCACACTGTCTTGTAGAGACGAGAAGGTCACAGAGGATTTAGAAGTCTGGCTGACTACATTTGAAGAGGCGGGACTGTTGGAGGGAGTAGATGCCTGCATTCGGTGCTATGGAAGGGATACCATCATAACCCCTAGAGACCACTGACAGGGTGCGGCAGAGCTTGTAAGGGCTCAGGGTTGTTGTACAGGTCTATCCATGGATAAGGGAAAGGATGTGTCTTTCACTGAAATTAATGGAGGTGAATAAGTAATAAGTTGTATGGGATGTAAAGGGTGAGAAGCGCTCAACAATGGGCAGGGTCAATATATCTACAAAAGTACATTGGTAGGAATTGGAGATAAGTGTCACAGCCTTTCAGTTTTTTTGTTTGTAAGGCGTATATGTTATTAATAAAAATGCACAAATAAAAAATATTTTAAAAAAAACATTAGTCCAACTTTGAATGGATGAGCACTTGAATGACCTTCAGCTTGTAGTTATAACTAAGAAAAGGGAGCTCTTTACATATAACTCGAATTAGAAATTAACCTAGCTGACTGGCTCTTTGAAGGAAAGAGAGGAGTCAAAAGTTGCTCCTAGATTGCGAGCAAATGGTGACTAAGTAGACTTCAAGCTAGAGGAAAGGCCGCCAAAACTTATGACCTCTGTCTTATCACTGTTCACTTTCAGGCTACAACAGTGAACATGCTTTTGTTGAATTTAGACTGAACATGGTTAAATATTCTCGTTAAAGGATGCCACAATTTGGAGGTTCTCTGTGTAAGTCATCATTGAGAAGCTGAAAGATCTGATCGGCTTGGCAATGGTGATCAAATAGGTATTAAAAAGTGTAAGACTAAGGGAAGAGCCCAAAGGCACTCTTCATATCAGTGGATGGGCTATGGACCAAAAAAGGTAGAAATGGACTGCTGGTTATTAATCGGCAATAAGGACTTCATCCAATCCAATGCCTGGAACTGAATGCCTACTTTAGACAAATAGTGCAGCAGGTTTCAAAAGAGATGAACCTAGAATGCTCACTCAAATTGAGAAGGGTCAAGGCAGCTTTGCTCCCACAATCAAATATGAGCCGAAGCTCGCCTGTAGCGGCCACATAGGCTTTTTCTACTCCATGTAGAGGATGAAACCCTTATTGACCAGATTCCAATAGATTTTGATTTACTATAAAGTGAGATGTGATTAACCCTCCTTTTTTAGATTTTAGCCTGATAGGTAAGAGAGGAATTGGGTTTAAATTGGTCAGAATGGAAGGATCACCATTAAGCTTATTAGCGGGGGTAGTATGGCTGTAGCTAAGAATGTGTTGTGAAGGTCAGAGAGGGCACGACCTACAGTAGAGAGGACTTACAAAATATGAGTAAGACAAGGATCAAGAGGAGATCCAGAGTGGATATCAATGTAGGCAGGAGTGAGTGCGGCAAATGAAGAAAGTGGTAAATTTGTTGTGGGGCAGACCAGAATGAATAGAACATTCAGGAAAAGCGCTTATGCCATGAGCTACACATTTTTTCAATCCTATTGAAGAAGTAGGCAGATGGAGAATTGAAGAGGTAATTTAAAGGGCCAATACTGCCTTTGCCAGCTTCCAGATCAGCAAACTCTTTTACAGTCCTAAGCAGTTCACCTGGAGAGTTGTTAGCAGAATCAATGCAATGAGATTCTTTTCATTTGGGCGATGGTGTCAAAAGATTGTACATTCAGACTCTATACTGAATACTTTTTTTTCTACTTTCTCTGCTCTGTTCATTGAGGGGATAGGCTAGTAAAGCAAAGTAGTTTTAGTAGAGGTAGATAACGGGCTGGCAGAATCCAAGCGAGTAAAATTGCTTTCCATAGTGGTGAGTACAGCACACTTTTCTGAACATTTTGACAAAAGAGATGTAGGCTCTACACAAATTTCTAAAGAGAATGTCGATGAAATATTCCAATGCTTTAGATCCTGGCACCGAGGAGCATTTATTCTCGGCAGGAGCTAATCATCTAAGCCTCTCCCAAGAAATGTTATGAAGCTCACATAGGACGACTTTCAGGAGTAAATGTTTTGAGCATGCCACCACCTGTGAATACCTTAAAGTGGCCTGGCTTTTCCCCACATTTCAAGAGTTCTCTCTGTGTCCCCTATAACCAGTCCAGTCCTGGGGTCCCCTTTAAAAATGTATATGTCTAATGTAAGTCTGGAAAAAGCTAAATTCATGCCTGCCTTATTTACACCTGATTCTCAAATCATGAAATGTGCAAATCCTTTGGATAAAATGCTTCCCATCCATATTTGTCAACCAGTTGCTGTATCAGAGGAGTGGTCAATGCATTCATATGTAAATATAGTGGTTAGCACACATACTGTTTCGGATTACTAGGGGTGTGCGTCTGTGCAACAATGTAAATGTTTTACCCAGGTGAAGGTTTTACCCTAGTAACTTTGTAAAATCACTTCACAATTAAATAAAAATAAGAGGAAACACTGTCACTAAAATGAGCTCAACAGGAGGAAAAACTCTGCAAAAGAAAAAACTTTAAGCAAGAAAATCATCTCAGTGGGAAGTGGGAGGTTGTGTCATCTTTGCCCTACTTCGAGGGTGAGGTTTGGAACCTCTCACGTCTAAATACACACACAAAGTCTCATTTTAAAGGATGTCACTAACCTTTATCATGTAATTTGAAGTGTAGGTTTGTTAAAAAGGCAACATTTATAAACATGTTTGGGCTTAAATTATGCATATTATAATTTACACTGAATTTTGTGACTCAGGCCCAAAATCACAGTCCATACTTTCTGCTGTATTCAGAATCTTTTGAACACAGAAAAAGTGACCCTGAGAATGAACGGTATCAGCGAATGTGTCAACTTTGTAGCACTTTAGCTTGGGGTATTTGTACTCAGTGCAGACAGTGCCTGTCAGACTAGGTTGATGGTGCCTAAATTTACATTATGGCTTTCAGTGTTCCGTAACTTTATTTCGGTCGAAGGCCTTAAAAGCAGCATAAACAATTATATTTTCAATCCTGCACATTTAAACAACACATCAATATTAAAATCAAATAAAACAATACGTTTAAAAGATAAAAAATGTTCACAAGAATAGGTGGCATAGGCAATGGGGATCACACCCTTAAAAATCACCTATAGTTAGAGAGCTCTAACAAACTTCTTTTTTTACATTATAGAGCTTTTTATTCAACAGGGATTAATTCACCCTCTCTATATCACACGTATGCACCCAAAGGTGTAACTTGGTAGTTTTATTGAGTGGGCGGGTGCGCGTCGGCCAACGGACCTGCGCAGCACTACGGAGGCAGTGCTGGCGTCGGCTGATGGCCCACGGGCGCATCGAAGGGGTTAAATATCTAAGAGTGGAGTGGTTAATGACTATTCAGCAGTTTTTTTATGTCTTTTTAATGTTCAAAACATACTTTATAATAATAAATCTGTTTTTGTATGCTAGTTTCTCTAAAGTCCTCTTAAGGAGACTGATGTGTATATACAATTATACAATCCAACCTAAATTATTAAGGGTCCTCTGGCTTTCGTCCATGATAACATACATGCAACCTTTCCAATAAAAGTAAAGCAGCCATGCTGAGCCATGTTAGTGCCACCTATGTTAAGTATAGCATTGAGCAACCAGCTAAGAAATGTTGGGAAGTGCCTATAAAGAGTGTAGCAGCAGTGTCAAAAAGTGTTGTCACTTTCTTATAAAGGTATGGCAACCCTGTTGAGAGTTGTCACTTCTGCCCATGTAAAGTGTAATATCCGGTGAAAAAGTGCTGGAGCTGTCCCATTGAAAGTACAAGATGCATTGGAATGAAAGTTAGCAATGTCTAATAGAGGTATGCTTGTCCTGCTAATAAGTGATGTACACTCCATAAAAAGCTGTCATAGTTTTATTCTAAACTCCCAGGATCGGTTCGATGCTCAAGTGGGCCCACCTCTCAATTGCCCCACTCTCTGAAGCTATAATAGCACAGACGGTTAGAGGGATTAAGCGAGGGAAGGAAAGGAGAGGGACTGCGGGGAGGGGGACCTATAAATCTACAACCACAAACAAAACAACATAAGTTGAAGTAATAAAATACCACTCAACTATTATTACTGTCCAACATTTATTACTAATGTATAGGTCTCTAAATACCTGTAAATCTGTGACTGGGGGTGAGTGTCTTAAAAGTTTCTTTGCTGTGAGTTTTTATCCACCTGTCTTTGGTTGAGGACCTACCCATAAAACCCACCTTAATTTCACTGTTGCTTTTGGTCACAGGTTCTTAAAGATGCACTATTTGGTATACATTTTCCTTAAGGGAGTCTAAGCTCTCCCACGCATTCTGTAAAACTATGTTTCAATGATATCATGTTTTGACTAGAGGTCTGCAAAATGTCGTTTTTTGATCATGACACTTTAAGTAAATCATGCTAATTTATTCAAAATTCCACAAAATTACCTCAACGGTATCGCACATGAAAATTAATATACTCAAGGGGATAGGTTGGAGGAAAAATTTCACCAGCAAGACATTTTCTTCTTTAACCAGTCTTCTGTAGGTAAAATAGTCGAAATTATGCACCTGCAAAATCTTATGAAATTTGCAAATTTCTCAAGTTGCACAGTTTTATAATTATTTCACAAGGGTCGGGTTTTGATTAATCATACTAACCTCATATGCTTCAAAACAGACTACCCCCCACTTATTTCCCCAAACGTATTTTTGGGCGATCCCCCAAGCTTCCTGAAGATTTATCTTTAAGTCCCATCAGCTTTGAAACAAAAGTACTGCCTGCTGAGCTGTAACCTGTACCATTTGCCATCAATTTGTCACAAAATTCTAGCAGGTGCTGTAGCGTGACTGGGCCCATTTACTTTTGTCTCACCTTGTATCCTAACACTACCCTTCAGGTTTCATTTATTTGGTTCTCCAATGGATCTTGAATCGTGCAGAGAGGGGTCGGATATAGGGGATCCAATCAAGGTATCCAATGAGGACCAGGAATTGTATAACTGATCTACAAACTAGTAATTAGATTCATATATATAACCCTCAACACTACACTATACAAATACAGAATTATCACAGCTAGACCAAATCTCTTGAATACATTCAGTTGGACTAAAATCATACAAACCAATGACTCAGTAAAAGCTATTTAGAATAGTAACATTAGAAACTGCTGTGTAGAGATCTGTCTATTTAGATTCTCGTCCTTCATTAAAACTCAATTGGAATGCACAATCAATAATTGAAGGTGAGACATAGAGAGAGAGAAACAGGATTTGAGGATGGTTTTGTTTATGAGAAGATTTAAAAAGAGTAAATACATCAATATAAGGCATTTAAATTTAGATATACAGAATAATTGAATGTACCTATTGTGGCCCATCAATTACCAAATCTATCAAAGAAAAGTTCATGAAAGGAGGTGAATCATTTCAGCTCAAAGGTTCTCTCCCATTGAGGAAAAGGAGTCCGGAAACAGCGCGCACAGCTTATGCGTCAGCCCAAAGAAAACCAGTAGAGTCTGCAAGATCGAAAGCTGTCTTTCAGTCCAACAATAGCAAGATCTTCAACAAAAGCAAACATAAGTCTCTCTATTTCTCCATTCCACAACGTATATTAAGTTCCTTAAGATCCGGGGTGACACCTCCTGGGTCACTTCATCTGGTCAGACCACTCAGTCCATTGGTCAGTTCGTATAGGGTGATTTTCATGCAGCATAAGGAAAACACATTTTTGTAGGAATAGAGACAGTGCAAAATACGTAACCTGTCAGGACATCGGGTAGGAGTATACTTCAAACAAAGATCCTTAGTAAAAATAGCACATGAGCGAAGTTGAAAGGAAAGTTTCTCAGGCAGATGTTCCCAAAGTAACAAGAAATTGTGTCAAATAGTCCCCGTATTCGAGTGGGAACTTTTAAAATAAAACTTAGTATCAAGTCACTTTGTGATTTCAGAACACTTTTCCATGGGATGAAGTCGAGCAGCACGGAAAAAATGCATGTAAGCAAGCAGGCCTGCATTGAATGTAAGCTATTATAAGCAAAATATGAAGTATTGAAATATACATTTTCATTGGAAAATGTGGAATTTAGATATTGTTTTCAACCTAATTGTTCTAAGTAAGCTGACACATTTCATTACAAATTGCATGTATAACTATAACGTATTACTGCATTTCCGAAGTACCAACGTGTACATTTATTGTACATTTCTAATAACTAATGTTATAGGTGATACATATTAATACATATATGAAAATTATTCTCTGAAAGTTTAAGAGCATTTGGAATTAGTATAAACGTCCAGTACCATTTTATTTTTTCTCCCTTGGTGCACATTTTGACATGAGCAAAGACAGAGTTGAAACGAAACTCTTCAATAAACATTGATAGCATCATCTAATATACATTTAGTTTCATTAATTCTTCACATACATTATTAAGAAAAGAAGGTGGTCAGTAAAATTTCTATTACATGCTAAAATAATACACCAATGAAATCTTGTAAAACATGAACCTTTGTTATTCAAACAAGCATTTTTTGTCTACAATCTTCTGCATGCTTTTACAATGCAGTAACAAAGGCTCTTTATAATCTATTTCTCAAGATTCTCCAACGTATAGTGAGCACAAATTTTGCACATTGTCAATTTTGTCTCAAAGGTGTCCAAATCCATTTAATGTGTCAACTAAGGGATTCAGCAGTTTATCTGCTTCATTACAGGTTAATCATGTTGTGCTGCACCTAGTCACTTTGTCTTAACTTGCACCATTTTCTTATAACTCTCAAACATTCCTTGGATTGAATAACACCAACATCGAATAACTCCAAAATGGACCCAGCGTTCTTAAAAATAGCACCTTACTGCCTCATTTGTTTTTCAAAACTCCCCCCCTTCCTCCAAGCCTGTTATATTGATGGGGCCAAAAACTCACTTCTGGCTATTGCATTCAACTGTAATGAAATAAATATTTGTGGATGGCGTGCCAGCATATACAATGACATTGAGAAACTTATGACCTGGTAACAGATGTCTAATCTTTTCTCGTTCCACATCTGAAGAAATGAACGTCACTGGTTTATGGATTAATGGTTATGTGGCAAGTTTATAACTGTGTTTGCTGCCTGCATGGTATGTTTGAATGTGAATATATCCAATGCAAATATTATTGTTTCTAAGTTGTCTTGGTTTCAGTTTATGTGCATAAATATTGACTTTGGATTTTCTTACTACGTTTTTGAAAGGGACATGTCAACTTAACATGTAGGTGGTAAGGGTCTTGCGACTAGCACCTTTATTTTCTGAGTTTCATATTCTAAGAAAACAAATATTTACATTCCATATTGTGCAGTTTGCATGGGACGTATTTACTAAGCTATCCCGGCCACACATTCAAACCATTTCTAAGTATATGCTTTCTCTGGGCAAACGTTTAGCAATGCTTTAGAGATTCCAAATAATGGCCCCCTCTCTCTCTGCATATATAGATATATATATTGAATTACAAAATAACAGTCAAACTGCATGCTGAGAAAGTACCCTTTTATATTTTACAGACAGCAACAATATTCTTTCCAAATGTTACTGTCAATTTACAATGTGCACGAATGCAAATATATTAATGAATTGAATTCAAATTGCTACAACATCATTTCTGCTGCTAAGACGCTGTCAAAAGTATCGAGTGAGGAGCCAGTGAGTCTGTCTTCTATCACAGTGATGGCAGTATTGTTTCTATTGGATTGTTTTGGACTGGTCCTACCTTTATGTTTTGTAAATCTATACTAATATAATAAAGAGAGAGCCCAAACCTTTGAGGCGGGTAATCTCAGGAACCACAGCACCAATCACAACACCCAATACAGCGTTGGAAAGGGCAGTTGCAGCAGAAGGACATAGGCTATGCAGACGCCCACCATATACATTTAAAAGGTAAAAGAACCGTGCCAGCAAAGTAGTCCTTTGTGGGCGTGTCTGCGTTGTGCTGTGGGCGTGTGCTGGAGCGTGACAAATGCTGGGGGCTTGTGGTAGGTTCCGCCCTTTATGCCATGTCTCATATCGTGTGCTGTGGGCGTGTGCTGGGGGCGTGGGCGTGTGCGGGGCGTGGGATTACGGGAAAAAAAAGCGAGCGTTGTGCCCAATATTTCATTGTTTTTTCTTCCCAGGTTGACCATTCCATTATTTCATTTCTCATTTACTCGGCTTCAGCCGATAAGCTGCCCCTACCCTAAAACATTCTGGCTCGCAGTTGGAATCAAACTGACCTTGACTCTCTTTCGCTCTCTCTGGCCTCTTCAGCTCCGGATTTCACTAACCTCTCTTTGGAGTTGCAGACAGATGCTATCAGCACCTGGCTCTCCTCTTCCTGCGATCAGGTCGCCCCGCTTAAGAAGGTCAAATCCGTCCGCCCTTATGATGTGCACAAATGGTTCACCAAGGAGCTCAAAAATCTCAAACTTGATCTTAGGCGGTCGGAGCGCCACTGGAGACGGAACTACTGCCCTAATCTCCGCGCTAAATACAGACTTCTCCTGAAAGACTACAAAAGAGCGGTCCTCGCGGCCAAAACCAAATATTTTACTGAAAAAGTTGCCCTCTCTGCCAATAAATCCCGAGAAATTTTCTCCCTGGTCCATACTCTAGCTACCTCTGACCGCACTAGCGCCAATCTTGTCCCATCTCAGACCCTCTGCTCTTCACTCAATGATTATTTCATTGATAAGATCACTAACATAAAGGCCAATATCCCTACGGTGCTCCAAGCTGGCTTCTCCTGCTCCCTCCCTCTGCCCGCCTCCTCTTTGGATCACTTCCCACCCATTTCCATGGACCGTTTCCTTAACCTACTCACAAAAATTAAGTCTGGCTCTCCGGCGGACTGTGCTCCTGCACGGATCCTCAAAACTCTTTTCACTAGCGTTCCTGCCCCCCCTCTTGCCCTTCTTAATGCTTCCTTAGCTTTGGGTTCCGTTCCTTCATCTTTTAAATCTGCTATAGTTTTTCCCATTCTTAAAAAAATTGGTCTGGATCCTTCCCTCCCTTCTAATTTCAGGCCTATTTCTCTTCTCCCTTACTTGGGCAAGATCCTTGAAAGCTACATTATATCTTGCCTGTCCAACTATATTGAGGAGAACCATCTCCTGGCCTCCCATCAGGCGGGCTTTCGCCCAGGCCATTCTACGGAGTCAGTGGTCATCGCGGTCCTGGACGAACTCAAAGGGAAAGCTGACAACAATCTCCCCCAGGCCCTGGTCCTCCTCGACCTGTCCGCTGCGTTTGACACGGTCGATCATTCTATCCTCCTCGACCGTGTCAGCGCAGCGGGCATCCGGGGCACCGCCTTCTCCTGGCTTGCGTCCTTTCTTCAGGGTAGGACCCAAGCGGTTCATCTCTCAGGTTTCTCTGCCCCTCCTCACCTGGTCACCTGTGGGGTCCCCCAAGGTTCCTCACTTTCTCCTCTCCTCTTCAACCTTTATATCTACCCTCTTATCATTTCTCTTCTCGAACTGGGGGTCTCTGTGTACAACTACGCGGATGACCTCCAGCTTGTCTTTGATCTTTCTTCCCCTTCTGTTTCCCTTCCTAAGTTTTGCTCCACCTTAGTCTTTATATCCGAATGGATGAGCTTCAATCACTTGAAGCTCAATCCGGACAAGACGGAGCTTGTCCTCACAGGTGGCCCCTCTAATCCTTGGTCCGCGGCTCACTGGCCCCCTTCTTTTGGTCCCCCCCTCACCGGTTTCCTCTGTTCGGACCTTGGGCATCAAAGTCAGCCATGATCTGACTATGCATGCCCAAGTCAGTTCTGTAGTATCCTCTTGTTTTCTGTCCCCCCGCCTCATTCGGAAGATCTCTCGGTATTTCTCTACGGACGCCCTTAAAATCATCGTCATGGCTCTTATCACCTCCCGCCTTGACTATGGGAATGGATTGTACGTGGGCATACCCGCTTATGAAACCCGCCGTCTTCAGGCCATTCAAAACCAGGCTGCCCACCTCATTCTTCGTCTTCCCAAATCCTCTCACATCACCCCTGCACTCAAGTCTCTTCATTGGCTCCCTGTGCACTTTAGATCTTTTTTTAAATTGGCCTGTCTGGCCTTTCGCGCTCACACCCGTTCAGCTCCCCTCTTTATTGGATCTCTCATTACTCCCCATGTCCCCAGCCGCACTCTACGCTCCTCCTCTCTCTCCCTTCTCCACGTCCCCCGCTTCCGTAAATCCAGAACGGGAGGCACCCGATTTTCGGTTCTGGCCCCCCGGATCTGGAATAGTCTCCCTCTATTCATCCGTTCCATCCCCATTTATACCCACTTTCGTAAAGCTCTCAAAACCTTCCTGTTCTCTCAAGCATTCCCTTGCTAGTTTTCCCGCGCCCCCTCTGTGAGTCTGGTCAAACCCCCAGCGCCAGGAAGCCGCTTGGCCGCAGTGCGCTTAATTAAGCTCTTTTTTTCATTTTATTTCATTTCATTTCATTTCAGTACATTGCAGCTCCGGGTGTCCACCCTTCTCCCTTTAAATACCCAGCACTCCATAATCATAACCCACCCATACTCCTTAAAATACCCCAACACCCTTAAACACTAAACCATCTTAACCCTTTAAATATACCCTGTACCCCAAAACCCAAACCTATCCCTAAACCCTAAAAATACCCCTGTATGCCAAAACCAAAACCTAGCCCTGAACCCTCTAAATACCCCTGTACCTCAAAACCCAAACCTACCCCTGAACCCTAAAAATACCCCTGTACCTCAAAACCCAAACCTAGCTTTGAACCCTAAAAATACCCCTGTACCCCAAAACCCAAACCTACCCCTGAACCCTAAAATACCCCTGTACCTCAAAACCCAAACCTAGCCCTGAACCCTTAAAATACTCCTGTACCCCAAACCTACCCCATAACCTTAAAAATACCCCTGTACCCCAAAACCCAAACCTAGCCCTGAACCATAAAAATAACCCTGTACCCCAAAACCCAAACCTACCCCTGAACCCTAAAATACCCTTGTACCCCAAAACCCAAACCTAGCCCTGAACCCTAAAAATACCCCTGTACCCCAAAACCCAAACCTAGCCCTGAACCCTTAAAATACCCCTGTACCCCAAAACCCAAACCTACCCCTGAACCCTAAAAATACCCCTGTACCCCAAAACCCATGCCTATCCCTAAACCCTAAAACTACCCCTGTACCCCATAACCCAAAACTATATCTGAACCCTTAAAATACCCAAACACCCCAAAACATATACCTCAGTACCCCAAAACATATACCCCTATACCCATACTTACCTTATTCAAACATTAAAAAAACACATGCTTTTACCATTCATGCATTTACAACGAATTTCGTTGTAAATGTATGTGTGGTAAAAGCATATAAAATGTAATGCCATGCGTTATAATGGCATTGCGGAGTCATGGTACTTTCGTAATGAAAGTATGCGGAGTGATGGTATGCGGAAAGAAAGTTACGGAATAATGGGTGTTTACCCTCCCCGGTAAGTACATTGGTGGCACGGCGGCCCACATCTCCAGCAACATACTCATATTTTTTCACCACCGATTTGAAAAATGCACAGATCTCTCTCATTGATGGCCAGCACCGACATACACTTTTAGACACACCTCCCGCCACAAGTTCTAGAATTGCGGATTTTAGAGCTGGGGAGCTACGTTCGAATCTCGGCATCTGCTCAACATCCTGTGATTCCAGGCAAATTGCTTTGTCTCCCCGTGCCTACCACAAATGAATGTGTTCTTCTGTAATGTAAATTGTGCTCATGCCATGTTGTCGAGTTCGCGCTATATAATATTGCAAGGAAAAATAAAGTGGGGAAACTCGAGTTCACACACTACTGAACGCGCACTCTTAAGTGCATCAGCAGTGCACTGTGAATCGGAGCGTTTCACAGGCCTGTCACAAATAAGAAATGCTATCAAAACGAAATACTACAAAACAATATACTACTGGCAGGCAGCAATTCATACCTGGACAATGTCGGGACAGGCTGCTAGTACACTTATAATGGTGAATGAAGGTGGTGTAACGTTGGCTTGCCAGCAAAGTAACCTTTGATTACAGTCACCGTGGAGTGCGAGTCTTCTTTCCAAGCCAAGAACAACGATTTGCGGGGGATTTCTTTCATCTATATATATCTATATATATCAATCACTGCCTGCATGACTCTCCGGTGGGGGGGGGGTCATACGGTGAAGGGGGTCGCTCGGGGATGGGGGAAGGTTTAATTAACATTTTTAAAAAACGTTTAACTTACCTTCACCAGCTCTGCTTCTCTTCCTGCTCCACACAGGAAGCAGGCAACCTCCCTCTCCTCCCCTCAGTCAATCACAATGCTGCAATGGCATGTACAAAAGGGAGAGTGCGCCCTCAGAGTGGGCTAGCCACTCCTCCCCTGCCCTAAAGCAGGACAGCACACCCGCCCCAAACCAAACCCTTCTGCCTTCTCGCAAGGCGAGAAGCAGAGACATTAAATGGTAATTATAATATGGACTGAATGCTGAACAATGCAAACATTCACCCTCAGTCACAAAGATCGGGGTTTAATCCATTGTTCTTTTGCTCACCACACCATTCCAGTTTGGACCCAGCCATATACAAATCAGCTGGACCCTGTTCCTCATGGGGACTGAAAAACAATGGATTTAATTCAGATCTGTGACGGCGGTGAATGTTTGGTTAATTCAGCATTCCGTCCATCATCTGTTCTTTTTGCATTTGTTGCCCTAAGTCGTAAGGGTATGCCCAGACGTGGGTACCCATGCTCACTACACCACCAGATTCAAGCTAGCCTGGCTGATGAGGGGTGTTAGCCCGAAACCGGTCCCAGGATGCTTGTTTCTGGTCAGGGAGGACCTGGCCTGGCAGTTCTGGCTGTACTGTTCCCATGGGGAACAGGGTCAAAACTGATTTGCATATGGCTGAATCTAAACTGAAATGGCATGACATGCAAAAAAACTATGGATTTAACATAGATCTGTGACTGGGAATAAATGTTTGAATAATTCAGCATTCCTTCCATCATCTGTTCTTTTTGCAATTGTTACCCTAAGTGGGAAGTAACTTTAGGCCATGAGTTATAGTTTCTTAACATAAGTATAACTATAAGTATAGCTATAACTGCAGAATTTCTATGGTTTGTGTGAGTAAAACCTGAACCTAACTATAACAACCCTGTAAACTTTGGATTTTTATATATAAACAACTGCTATAAACTTTGGCGCCCTTTGACAAATCTTCATGAAATATGAAACTTTCCAAAAAAAGTGCGTCCACCACAGCTGCTTCCTGGAAAGTTCTAGGGTCATCTGGCACATGAGGGCTGAGACAAAAGGGAGAGAGCAGGTCGCAAAATGAGTTTTCGCCATGCAATTTCCAACAGGAATTTTAGGAAGCTTTTTAGAAAATAATTGTGGAACAGAATGACATCAAATTTAACAGAAAGCTAGACCCTTACTAGGGGTGGGGTTAACTTGTGGAATTTCACTCCACAGAATTCCTCAAAGTTAGAGAAAAACTCAGAGATTCCGCAGAATTCCGTTTGGGCTTCAATTTAGTACCGGTAGCGTGAGCAGCGCTGAAAATCAGTGCGAGCAGCACCAAGCCATTCAAGTTGATTTTGCTGCCACTCAAGTAGAAATTCTACTCGAGTGGCAGCAAATCTATTTGAGCGACAGCCCTCTGACTGTGCAGGCTTACAAATGCCAGTGAACCCCGCATTCGAAAATTGTGCTGGGGATGCCAAATCTCGCTCACGCTCACCTGCTTGCATATTCTGGAGACTTCCTCCACAAGGTGATTGACAGAATTTGGCCAGAACTCTATGGTAAAGAGTAATATAGAGTGGCCAAAGTTCCTCCAATTCCAAGGACCTATCAGAACTTTCCACTCACCCCTAATCTTTACTCAGGAAGTGTGCTTTTGTGATTTGGTGTAAATCCATTAATTGTTTTTTGATAAAAAATCATTCAAAGGTTAGTGGCATATTGGAAGTCAGTCCTGCAGGTCTCTCGAGAGAGACTCCTGTGGTAAAGCAAATTAAAAAAATAAAACATTATGATTGGTCGCAAGGGTTTTTTTTTCCGCCAGCCACTTTGGTCCCATGTGACTGGCAGAGTCCTGGGGTGCTCAGCAATCTGGCTGGCTGGTTGCAACATGTAGAGAAATGTTACAGCTGGCATTAAAGGATAACAGGCTTCGGTCACTGTGTCATGAACTTAAAATAAAATGAGTGACACCTTGGGGCCCAAAAAAAAAAGTTGAATGCCTCAGGTGGGACCCAAGAGGCCTCTCATGTGGTCCTACAGCACTTCTGCAGGATCCAGTATGGACCATGTGTGGCCAAGAGGGAGTACTGCGGGACCGCACAAAAAAAAGAAAAGAAAAAGGGAAATGTGGTTTGTCCAGCCCTCCACTACGCATGGTCAAAAAGTAGGTTCAGTGAGGGTGTTGAATGAAGATGATCAAAAGTCTTTGGGTGTCAATGTTGCTCAAGAATGACACAAGGTTCAAGGGCTGGGACAGCCAGTCCTCAAAACACATAAATCTCAAAGGAGCAAAAAGTATTATCTCTTGTTGGCAGATGCTCCTGTTGGCCACTGAGACTGCTGGGGTCCAAGAGCCTGCTTCTGGTGTTCTCTCACAGCTTAATCTTTTCACCTTAGATCATAATTGCACCCACAAGAAGAAATGCATCTGGGACCTTGAAGATACGAGTTCTTTAATTTTGAAAGCTTTGTTATTATTTTGGACACCATTAGCATACCAACCTGAATAATTATCACATAACATCTATTAAAACATACTTTCTAAATGTGCTGACTGCATACTTATATTATGAGTAGTTACTTTAGATTTCCGAAGTCAAAAATATCAAAATTGTTCACAAATTATTTGCCAGCATCATTATACTCCTGCCTCCTCCAATCATATTTCTGATTCGATAGTCGAATATCTTTTTGTGATTTGCATTTAACACACTCAACTCATCTGTGTCTCTTAGATGCTGCTACCTCAGAGAATCTTCCTGTTTTTTTACCATGATATCTATCTGAATCTGCAACTGACTTGAAATGAAGGGACCCATGGCTGCCTTTCACCCACCAATTCTTCTTATCACCAAATTGTTATCCCTGTTTACAAATCAAAAAATAAATATTATGGGTCAGCTCAACTAATTCCTTGAGTAACCCTTCTTCATTTTAATACAGGAAAGAAGCAATTCTGCCCTTTGTATGTTGACCAAAAATTGATGATGACCTCTTAATAACAACTTTAACCTTACATGGAGTTTTTAAGCTGTTTGGAAATTAAGGATGAATTGTTGCAATTTCCATTTTCCTACCACTTGTCTCTCTGCTCATATCAGGACTAAAAACAAATCTGCTGTAAATTGCACATAATTGCCTCAGATACATTTCTTTAGTCAAGGCTTTAAATAAAACTATAAAAGGGTTTATGTGCAGGATTGGACCATGTGAGTCTCACAGGACAGTAGCTCTTTGCCATTAAATTATACCTTCACAACTATGGGGCAGATTTACAAGAACTGGTGCATCTCTGCCGGGAAACATCCTTTACAACGCAACTTTTACCACGCAATGCCTTTACAACGCGGTATTTACAACGAATACCTTTACAACGCATTGCGCTGGGGGGCGCTCTAGGATAGGGAATAGATTTAATTTACTATCCAACACCTTCCCTACTATCCACGGGGACTGGAGTTGGAATAGTAAATTAAACTATTCACTATCCAGCGCCCCAAAGCACTATGCGTTGTAAAGGTATTCGTTGTAAACACTGCGTTGTAAAGGCATGCGTGGTAAAAGCATGTGTTGTAATGTCATACATCCATCTCTGCCTATTAGCAGAGATTCATCAACTAAATTGCGTGACGTAAAAAAAGCCTTGCACCATCATGGATGCGTTGCATTTACAATGTGGCGCACCATGATGCAAGGATAGACAGATGCCTGACGCATCTTTTGGTGGAAAGGCAGCACATTGCTGGAGTGGTGTCATAAGCACAACGCAACTACAGCAATGGTCAGGAATGCCTATTCCCATCATGCTGCATCACTCCTTATGCCTGCTTCAAGTAGGCGCAAGGTTTTGACGCAGTGGCGTCGTAAAAGTGACAGTGAAATCTTGTAGGTTTCACTGCATCACAAGGCTTCCTTGCGAAGGAACGTCCACCCTGCATACATTATACCTGACACAGGTATAATGTAGCGCAGGGCTTTACAACGTGACGCATCTCCCTAGATCCGTGACCTTGTAAATATGTTAAAACGTGGTGCATTGTTTACGACACAGCTGTGTCATAGAAGTGACGCAATGGTGACGTAAAGTTGTCGCAAGGGGCTTGTAAATCTGCCCCTATGTCTCCCGTCACGCATGATGGGCATGGGTCACCTACCATAGACGCCTGCACACATCCCAACGGAAGTTCGTGGTTAATCCTGTTACCTCACAATACAAATGGAGAGCACTGGACATCTTTATACACAATAACCAGTAGAACTTCGCGTCCCTTCAAAATCTGGCATCTCGGCCTTTTGTATATGTTCAGGATTGGGCTTGAGAACCTCGTCGCTTGTTCACATGGCTCTCTTATTTTCTTTGTTTCCTCTCCTTTCTTTCTCTCCTTTCCTCAACATTCATCTTTCTTTTCTTTCCCTTCATCTAACCAGCTTTCCCCTCCTCATTTCATTTTATTGCTCAAGACCACACATGGGGGCTCATAACGATGGAGAAAGGACCGCCGGGCCGGCGGGGAAGTCCGCCGGCCCGGCGGACCGCTTTTCTCCTACCGCCAGATTACAATGGCGATGGGATCCAGAGTGCAAGGGTGCCTGGTTGCAGGGAGGATTGCTTTTGTGCAGGAAGGAGCATCTTCCTGCACAAAAACAATCCTTAGAGGCATTTCCTCTTTCTATGTGTTCTGCAGAATGCAGCACACGTGGACAGAGGAAATAACAAGAAGAAATAAAGATATTTCTCCTCATTATGTCTCACTGAGGAAGGAGTAGCATTTATATGCCTTCTCAGGTTTATTAGCATTAGTATATCTGGTAATGCACTAAAGTTTACGGGTGAATGCATGGGAACGCCCATGCTCCACCCATGGAACGCCTCCCAGCTTAAAATGTAATGAGGAGCAAGCAGCTGCGCTGCGTTACATTTCTGTGCAAAGCCACGCAAGGAGGTGCATTTCGCCCCTTATTTGGCTTTGGAAATAATACTGACGCCTTCGCGTTGACCTTGCGTTGCTTTGTGCAACGCAAAGCTTGGCAAATCTGGGCCATGAAGGTTAGTTTTTTTTTGTAAATATCTTTTTATTGCAGCAAGGTAGGTGGTACAATCAAAGCATTTGTGTCATTCCCTTTGTTGCCCATTAAATCTATTAATCTCCAGTATGTGCGCCACACAGCCGTTTAG
Organism: Lissotriton helveticus; assembly: GCF_964261635.1. Lineage (NCBI taxonomy): Eukaryota > Metazoa > Chordata > Amphibia > Caudata > Salamandridae > Lissotriton > Lissotriton helveticus. Next base: position 340,817,872 of record NC_136070.1, read on the forward strand.
CTCACACCCCGGAGGTCGAGCGGCGCAACAGTAGATAAAGTCTTGTGCAAGGTAACACAGCATGGCTCAGCGGCAACCAGTTACCTGGGAAATGGCAGTGCTGCTTTTCGGTTCTCACGTTCCCCCCCCCATGCGCAATGTCCAGTAGGATCAGTAGTTCCTCTTCTTCATTGCTGAACAACAACCCCCCTGACCGCTCGTCCCTCTCAACCCCACCCAACCCCCTCCCCTCCTCTAGAACTACCCCTCCCGCCCCTAACTCTGCCCCCCACCCCCTCAGACGTGCCAGCGTATCACCAGTGCTAGTCCACATCCATCCCGACCAATCCAGACCCGAAGCAGACCATCAGGAGCAATCAACAAACAACTTGCAGTCATCACCTAGGAAGTAGGGGAACAAGGGAGGGAGTCTAGGTCCCCATCTCATCAGGCGGTTGGTCCGCTGGAGCAGGGCTATGCTCCGGGGTGTCCTCCTCATCTAGGCCCAAAAGTGTGAAGTCCAAGACCAACCCCTCCCACGCCCTGGCCCCCTCCAGAGCCGCGTCATTGTCTGTGCTAATTGCAGATTGCATGCGGAGCTCCCCCTCACACCGGGCCCATTTGAGAAGCTCAGCCTTCCACCTCTCCACCGTGGGGCCCCTATTTGCCTTCCATTGGGATGTTATGGCCCGCTTCGCTAGGAGTAGACCCAAGTCCAGGAACTTGCTAGTAATCTTGTTCTTCGATGTGTGTGGGAACCAGTGTAGGATGCAGTGTACCATGGTGAATTGCGAGTCTCTCTCCGTAACCTCCCTCAGGCTGTCCACTACCTCCCGCCAAAAGGAACCCAACTCTGGGCAGGACCAGAACATGTGCTGGAAATCAGCCAAGTCCGCCGGACATCGCGGACAGGCCGCCGGATGGGCCGGGAAATATTTATGCAGTTTGTCAGGGGTCAGGTAGGCCCTGTGCAGGACATAGAGGTGCACCAGCTGAAACCTAGCGTTGCGCGTCCCGTTCCGGGCCCGTGCCACTATGCCATTCCACGCCTCCTCAGGGATCTCCGTCGCCAGGTCCGCCTCCCATTTCGCCTTCAGGGTCAGCAGTGGGGCAACAGTCTCCGAGACCATGCGTCTGTGTAGGCACGTGACTGCCTTGACCGTCCCCGCCATCATCACCACGTACTGGCAGCCCAGAGACAATGGCGGCTCCGTCATGCCCGTCTTCCAGTGCCTGCGGATCGCCGACGTTAGTGCCGCATGAAGGAGGAAGTCCCCCCCGCCAGCTCAAAGCGGTCTCTCAGAAGGTCAAAAGGCAACAGTACCCCGTTCTCATAGAGGTCCCCTTTGGACGTGAGTCCTTGCAGCTCCCATCCCCCTAGCCCGTGCCACGAGCCCCCATGCGGCAGCGCCCCGCACAGCCTGAGCGGGATCTCAGGGGCATAAGGGACCGTAATAGGCCCCTCCGGCGATATCTATTCCAGCATTTCCGGGCCGTCGCAAATTCCTGAGTGAGGTGGAAATCTCCCATCGGGAGCCCCAGAACAATCCGGGATAGCACCTGAACCGGGCCCGCCGGCTCCCCCAATCCATCCTCCCCTCTTCTGGCTCTCGCGACCCATTGCATCAGCCATTGCAGCTGTGCCGCTAGGTAGTATAGCTCGTAATCTGGCACCGCTAGCCCACCTTCCTCTCTAGGGCGGAGAAGTGTACTGTGTGCCACCCTGCGTCTGCCCGCCCCCCACAGAAAGCCGATTACCATCGACCTCAGCCACCTGAAGTAGCTCGCGGGGATCCAGATCGGGAGGGTCCTGAAGAAATAAAGCAGCCGCGGCAGGGTCACCATCTTAAGAAGTGCCACTCTCCCCATTAGTGACAATGGGAGCGTGCTCCAAAAGTCGAAGTTCTCCTTAGTGCGTCTAATCGCCGATCCAATATTTCCCTCAAGGATATCCGCCTTATCATGGAAGATCGAGGTCCCTAGGTAGCACAGACTCCTGTCTTCCCACGTCACCCCCTCCGTGGACTGTGGACACCCTGCTCAATGATTGGAGGAGGGTTTTAGCTCCCTTCAGAGAGTCAGTGGAGTCCGCTAGGAACATCAGCAGGTCATCTGCATATAATGCGATGTGATGCACCTGCCCATAAACATCCAGCCCCAAATATGCCTGACCCAACCGGGCTCGCGCCGCGAGGGGTTCGACGGCTATGGCGAACAGTAGGGGGGAAAGAGGACACCCCTGGCGGGTGCCCCTGCCCACCGCACACATCTCAGAGATAACTCTCCCAGTTCTGACCCTCGCCGTCGCGTTCCGGTAGAGCAGCTCCGTCTAATCCACGAAGCCCTTGCCCAGGCCCAGCGTGCGCATGACATGGAAGAGATAAGGCCACTCCAGGCTGTCAAAGGCCTTCTCCATGTCTACTGCAAGCACCACCGCCTCATCGCCGTCATAGGTGTCAGCCTCCAATACATGTAGGAGCCGTCGTACGTTAAGCGCCGTGTTGCGGGCCGGGATGAAGCCGGACTGGTCTGCGTGGATCAACATGGGCATATGGGGGAGCAAACGCGTCGCCAAGATTTTACTCAGAATTTTATAGTCCAGGTTGAGCATGGACAGAGGGCGATACGCCGTCCGGTCCCACGGTTGTTTGCCCGGTTTTAATAGGGGGACTATGAGCTAGTGGTCGTCGGCAGGTTGCCCAGTCGCTTCGCCTCATTGTAGAGCCACGTCAACCGGGGTGCCAGAAGGTCGACATAGGTGAGGTAAAATTCCGTTGGGAGCCCATCGGAACCCGGCGTCTTGTTCCTCGCCATACCCTTGATGGCGACTCTCACCTCCCTCTCCTCAATTTTGTCCCCGAGTCGCTTCGCGTCCTCCTCCCCCAGCTCCGGCAAGTCTAGCCCCTCCGTGAAGCTCTGGAAGTCGTCCACCGACGGCAGGACCCTGCTGCGGTATAGCTCCGTGTAGTAATCATAGAATATCTCATTAATCCCCCTTGGTCAAACCGCGCCACTCCCGAGTGGTCCCTGAGCTCAAGGATGACCGAGCTCCGGCGAGCCGGATTGGCCAGCCAGGCCAAAAGAGCTCCCGACTTATCGCGCTCCGAGTGCGCACGTGTGAGGTAGGCCTTGTAGTTGAAGCACCTGAGGCGCTCCACTGTCGCCGCCACCACTTCCCGTGCCTCAAGTAGTGCCTCATGCGTGTTTGGCCGCTCAGGCCTGGCTCTTTCCAGCCCCCGCAGCTTCTCGTCCCGCTTCGTGATGTCGTCTAGCAAGGTCCTCCTAACTCCCGATGCCGCCGCAATGCATTGTCCCCGCACCACCGACTTGAAGGCGTCCCATTCAATCGAGGCTGAGCCCGCATTGATCTGAAAGTACGCCTCGATGTTCGAGGCTATAGTGGTTCGGAAGAGCTAGTCGTCCAGCGCCTCCGGGCGTAGCTTCCAGGCAGGGACTCGCGGGCGACACTGCGACCAGCGGAGCTGCACAAGTAGCAGGTTATGATCGGATATCGTGCGCGTGAGATATTCACTGTGGCACACCTCTGCATGCACGTCCTGTGAGCACAGGAAGGCATCAATGCGAACGTGGAGCTCGTGGAGAGCGGAGAAAAACGAGTAGTCTCTGTCCGACGGATGGTTAGCCCTCCATGAGTCGACCAGATCCCATTGGCGTTGCCAAGCAGAGCGCGCAAGTGCCAGTTTGCCAGCTGGTGCGTTAGGTAAGGGGGGGTGCGATCTGTCCAAGGTAGTGTCAGTCACGCTATTAAAGTCCCCACCAAGGAGCAAGGGCTCCACCAAAAACGGGGCCAGCTTGTTGGACAGCAAGGAGAGAAATGCCGGCTGGTCTACGTTCGGGGCGTACAGGCATCCCAAGGAAAGGTCCCTCCCATCTAATTTGCCCCGCACCATGACATACCTCCCCTCTGGGTCAATTAGTTGCTGAGTGCACTGGAAAGGAACACCCGCCCGTACCCAAATAGCCACCCCCCTAGCATATGCAGAGTAGCCAGTGTGGTAGATCTGCCCCCTCCATCTCCGCTGTAGTGCCTTCCCTTCCTTAGCTAGTAGATGTGTTTCCTGGAGGAAGGCAAAGAGAATGCCCCGTCTGACTAAATAGGAGTGGATCTTGTGGCGCCTGTGCATAGTATGCATCCCCCTAACATTCCATGTGAGACATTTGTAGCCTAGGTCGGGTCCCATTGTAGAGCCCATCGCGCTTCATCCACTCTCTCAGTGACCCCCCTGGCATGCCCGGGTCCCACCCCCATTCCCCCCCCCAATCTGATCAAATAAACTTCCCCAACTCCCACACCCCAGGACAGACAACCAACGTGGAAACCCCATCCAAACTCAAGCAACGAAAGTGTACTTCAATAGAATAGGGCTAGGGTGGCCAGTACGCCTACCCGAACAGGTCCGAAGCCCCCCATCCCCGCCCCACTCCCCCCTCTACCATTCAGGAGGAACCTCCCGGCTCTATCCCCCTCCACATCCCGGTAATGAGCCTCAGGAGGTCTCCGCACCTCTCCGCATAGCGTCCGAAGGCAGCTTCTACCCGCAACCCAGTACCTTACAAATTTGTCCAACGGCTTGCCGTCCACATCAGCCAAAGATGCCATCCGCTGTTTGGGGAGTCACCACCGGCAGGTCCGTCTCCGAGAGATCGTGCCCACTACTGGAGCCAGGACTGGGAGCGCTGACCATCGATTGCTCCGACGCGCCGCTGGTAGGGCTGGCGCCTCCCTGGCTGATGGCCGCCACCGCCAGCACCACCTTAGCTCTTTCTTGCTGCCATCCCGACGGGGAACCAGATCTCCGCGTCGGCGGCGTCTCAGTAGAGTGCCTACCAGGCGAGGTCTCCGGAGGGGCGTCCACGTCCGACTCCCCCCTGGTATCTAACCAGTTCCAAGCCTCCTGTGGTGTGGGGAAAAAGTGGGAACGTCCTCCAGCGATGACCCGCGGCCGAGCCGGGAACAACAGAGCATAGGGCAGCTGCAGCGACCTCAACTTCCGCTTGACCGCCAGGAAGGAGGCCCGTTGTCTTTGTACGTCTCTGGTGAAGTCCGGGAAAACCATGACCCTGCTATTATCAATTCTCAGGTCCGGCAGGTCCCTGACCCTCCGGGGGATGTGATCTCTATCTCGGAAGTGCAGGAGGCGCATCACTATCGGCCGTGGCGGTCCTCCCGGCTTGGGAGGGCGCGCCGGGACTCTGTGGGCCCGCTCCAGGGCAAAAAACTGGGAAAGTCCTTCTGGAGCCACTACAGTCCGCAGCCAGCCCTCCAGGTAGGCGACCGCATCTTGGCCTTCCACCTTTTCTGGAACCCCCACGAGGCGGAGGTTGTTACATCTGGAGCGCCCTTCACTGTCCTCGGCCCTGAGTTCCAGCACCCGGACCTTCTGCGTCACCTCCGCCAATGATGCTCTCAGAGTAGCCACATCCCCAGGCAAGTCTTTCAGGGTTACCTCCGAAGTCACCACCCGCTCCTTCAGCTTCCTGTGGTCATCCTTCAATAGGGTCAGGCCCGAGTCGATGGTGTCTATACGCTTTTCAAGAGCTTCCCGTGACGCTACTATCGCCTGCATTATGTCACTCAAGGATGGGTCTCGCTGGCTGGTCGAGCTGCTTGCTCCAGACGTCGGCGCATCTTCCTCCACTAGGTGGCCCGGGTCGTCCGTCTTCAGTGCGTCGAAGCCCTTCTTTTTGCCTCCTCGCGCCATTCTGCCGGGCGGAAAGGCTTACGTATCTCTGCGGTGGCCACCAGTGGATCAGGGCACTCCCGGGCCCCCCTCCGGTCCCGCCTCAGCCGCTCGGCTCTGCGCCTCCAAGCCCTTGTCAGACAGGGCTCCAGTCCATTGGCCAACTCAGGGAGCGAGCTTCCCTCCACCAGGGCGACGAGGCACCAGGGCCCTCACTCCAGTTGCTTTGTTATAGGCGGTGGCAGCCCTCCTGGGTGTCTCAGGCCGGGTTCGCGCCTTCAAGCGCCAGGCCCAGGTCAGCGTCCGGCGCGCAGGTGTCCCTGGTCAGGAAGCAATCCCCCACCGCTAGCAGTCCAGGTGTCCCTGCGGTAGCCACCAGCGAGGCAAGGCACTCTCGCCCTCTTCTCCGGTCCCGCCTCAGTCGCTCTGTCCTTCTGCGCCTCCGGGCCCCTGCCAGGCGGGGCCCCAGACCATCGACCAACTCAGGGAGCAGATCTCACTCCGCCAGGGCGGCGGGGCATCGGGGTCCCCGCTTCAGTCGCCTGGCGAGTCCTCCCACTCCGGGGGTGTCACAGCCTGATTACGCGCCTCCGAGTGCCAGGCCCAGCGCAACTTCTGGTGCGCGAGTGCTCCCGGCCAGGAGGCAGTCCCTCTCCGCTAGCAGCCCGGGTGTACCTCTGTGGTGGGTGCCAGGCCCGCCTGCCACACCGCCGAAGCTTGCTCACCGCTTATCTCGATGCCACTGCAGGCACCCCGCTTCCCAGGGCGGAAGGGGCACCAGGGATATCCCCGTATCGGCAGGGTGAAGTCAGCACACCGCGAGGTCGCAGGGTCCCCACCGCCGGCAGCAAGGGCATACTCTGTCACTCGCGCGGCTCCATCTTGGGGTCAGGCAGTCTGTCAGCCCCTCGCTCTCCGGCCTCGTCCGTTCTGCGACGCCAGGCTATGCCTCTCACCTCTTACAGGCCCGAGGGACCTCCGCTGTCGAGAGGGGGAATTTTCGGGGTCTCACTGGGTGCTCTTCTGCTGTCCGTTCACCGCCGCCAGGCACATCAGGCTGAGACAGCGGCCGCCATTTTGTCCGCCCTTTGCTCCGGTCGCCTCGCCTCCCGAGAAATGTTCGCCGCTGGCAGCTGCCGGGGTTCTCGGATCGCCAGAGTCACCCCTTGTGCTCCCGAGACTCTCCCACGTGAATTCAGGGGTCCGGGGTTCGAGCCAGGGTACAGGATATGCTGTGGTGCGAGGCAGGCGCGGAGGAGCTCCGGAGTCCCGCTTCCACCTACATCGGCGCCTTAGCCACGCCCCTGGGCCATGAAGGTTAGTGACCATAAAATCCTTCTCTAATTGTCGGTGTCGCATGCAGGAGTGGAGGGGTGGAGCACATCATTAAGACGTTTAGTTTTCTTCACTAACAATTGTGCCCACCAAGACGAGATAGGGTCCTGTTCTCTCAACAACCAGTCTCGTCACCTGGTCAACACTTCCACCTTGGCTTAATTTGAGCCGGTGTTTGCCGGTGGGGCCCACCAGCTCTTATTTTTAGAGACCAGCACTTATTTTTCTGCATCAGATATTGACTGCGAGCACGAGAGAATAAAACACACAAACGAGAAAGAAGGAGGAAGAGAGAAATGGAAAAACTGAACAAAGAGAGCAAGCTGGGACTGGCAAGTGCGAAATAAAGTGGCATCAGTGTCTAGTAGTGGATTAAAGTTGCTTAAGATAATTGAAGACTGTGCAGCCTTTTTATTTGGCACACTAATTTTAATAGTACCACACGAGTAGAACTTTGGACACCGGCAGTCAATCTTGTACAAATTAAGCACTGGCTCCCTCCCAGTCTCTTTATTGTCTACCTGGTTCCACTAGTGCACATTCGGGATGCTTACAACGTTGTCTATCATATGTTTGTTGACAGCCAGATTTACCCAAACTGGAAGAAGGAACGAATGCTCACTCTCAAACTGCTTGAAGAAAGTCCAAAACTTTGCCTGAACAGTCAGAAGACAGAAATCGTGCTTGTGGGGCCCGTCAGCTCTCTTGGTCAGACATGATTGTACCACCTCCCAAACCTGTTCTTTTCAAAGTAAACATTTCAAACTAAAGCATTTTGTGCAATGGAGTCTTTTACAACTAAAGTGCAGCAAAGTGGTGTGGGTCTCTTGGGATGGTAAACTGGGATGAGTAATACTGGCAGTACAGTAGTTGTAGCCACTGATTATATGTGTAAACACATATTGATGAACAATGCTATTGAGGGTTGAAGGTGAAAATTGTAAATGATGTCATCGGTTACGGATATGCATGTCAAACTCATGGCAATGCATAACATGACTGAAATTAAATGTTGCTATGATGTCACAAGCAATCAAAGAGATTTCAAAACACATTGGGGCAGATTTATGTTGGGAATGCGCCACGTTTGCGTCACGCAACCGCGGCGTAAACGTGGCGCATCCCTATGACCCATTTACAACGTGACGCATCTAGGCAGATGCGTCACGTTGTAAAGCCCTGCGCCACTTGTGGGCGTTCCGGCGCAGGGTGGGCGTTCCGGGGCAGGTGCGCCTCGCAAAAGTGGCTGAGTGAAATCTATAAGATTTCATTCAGTCACTTTCAGGCCGATCCTGCGTCAAAACCCTGCGCCTGCTTGAAGCAGGCGTAGGTCTTGACGCAGCATTGTAAAGATGGGGCACCCCCGAGCCTTGCTGTAGCTGCGTCGCGCTTGCGACGCAACTCCAGCAATGCGCCACCTTTACGGCACAGATGCGTCACGCATCTGTGCCGTTTTTGCCCCATGGTGCGCCGCATTGTAAATGCGGCGCACCATGGGTGGCGGAGCAGCGGCGCAAAATAACTGGCGCATCCCTGGGGATGCGCCAGTTATCATAAATCTGCCCCATTGTCTTGTATGTCAGTGCAGAAGTCATTAGCAGGGTTGCCCCTGGTGCCAGTGCTCTCAGCATCCAGTTGATATCGCACTTGTTCCACTTCTGCTTTCTTACCCGTGTCACTTCTGTTTCGTGTCTCTTCTGGCATTGGCAGAGGTCGCCTCACTGCAATCTTGTGCTGCATGCATCAAATTAGTACTGCGTAGCACACCTTAACTGGCTTGAACATCAGGGTTTCACCTGCACCGTGTTTGCCATTTATTGCAGTATTATCCTTGTACCTGTGTTTGGTACTCTTTTGTAACATGCACACCCCACTTTTCTCTTGTAACACACTGTTTGCTACCTCTCACATTTTGTTTGCTTTTGATTCTTGCACAAGTGCCACCATTGCCTACGTAACGTTTGTTCTTGTGTCCGAGTGTCTAGCATATATTGCAGTATTATACCTCTAATTGTACTTTGTTTTCTCTTGTAACCTGCACACTTGTCACGTTTTCCTCCTGTAATGCACTGTTTGCTACCTCATGTATTTTGTTTGCTCACAAAATTACCTCATGTAACTTAACGTCTGCTTTTGTAATTTGTTCACTTGTAACTTTCTCCACATGTATCATTACTGTTCCTATTGTGAAGCGCTCTGACGCCTTCGGGTAAAGTCCGCGCTATATAAAAACGCATAAATAAAATAAAATACCCTATCACAGTCGAAATGCATTCTCATTCACGGCGCGCGCCCTGATGCGGGTCCTGTCGCGTGCTTCTTCCTGCGCACTTAAAGGATCTGTGATGGGGAATGAGCAATGCGTCAGGAGCAACGCAGAGTCGTACGGGGGATGCACGAGTGAGTAGTGCAGGTGAACAGCAGCGCTGACAATACACGAATACAGCGTCATGTTTATTTCCTTGCATACATCAGGACATTTCTTGTGTTATGAAGCGGGGGGCCGGGGGCACAGCCTTTTCGCAGGTGAGGTGAAATGCTGATCATCATGTATTAAAGACACCTGGTGAATGCCTTTACTACTTACCTATGTGCATTATGCAGGTTGTTCCACAAGCTATTTCTTTTATTAAACAATGGACATTCCATTGCTTAAGGAGTACGTACCAGCTTTACATATCTTAGGCGTGAGGGCCGTCCATGTGGCCATAATATGACGTTTTTTATGGGTCAAGGACTTAAGGGAACCCAGCAATGCGGGGAAGCAATCCGTAAAGCACAAGTCTCTCCATGCTGAAGAGGCGCTGCTTCTTGAGGGTGACCTTGGAGCAATCAATGAAATGTGGAAAAAGTAGAACTATTAACTAAGCATGTATAAAGGAAACATGCTATTGTGTAAAACTTGCCTTCACCACATTCGGGGGCATATGTACATGCCCCTATCGCCACCACGACGTCACCTTTAGTGACGTTGTGGTGGCAATAGGGGCTTAACGCTTCCTTGTACATAAGGCCCCCTTTCCTGCTTTTGTTAGCGTGAAAGGGGTGGGCAGTGGGTGTTGCGTTGGGCGTTCCACCGCAACACCCATTCATTTTGACGCTGCCCCCTATGTACAAGGGTGGCGTACATAAATTCATTATTTATCCTCATTTTTGTTTTTTCCTGTGTGCTGCCTTGTGCAGCACATATGGAAAAACAAAATGCCTTTGTTTATATACAGGAAGGCGTCCGTTCCTGCACATAAACATTTTTTTTTAAATGCCACTTCGTCACTTTCATGTGTGCTGCTTGAAGCAGCACACATGAAAGTGACAGAATGGCATTTCTAGGATTGTTTATGTGCAGAAAGGGACACCTTCCTACACATAAACAATCCTCCCCTGCACGCAGACACCCTTTCCCTCTGGTGCAAGGTAACCCTGGACGTAGTTCACGAAGTAGCTCTACACGTAGCTACGCGAAGTGCACTTCGCGAGCTACGCGTAGCTATGCGAACTGCGTAGTGCACTGTGCAAAATGCTGTTCGCACTGATTGCACATTGCCGGATGCTTGTTCGCAATGTGCAATCAGTGCATACCGCATCTTACACAGTGCAATCGGTCGTTTTCTGCAGCTCTCAACGCGTACTGGTAGTTTCTCATCGCGAGCGGTCGCAAGCATACGTGACCACTCGCAATGAGAAACCTGACCGCCCGCGTTGAGAATCTCGCCCGGAGGTTTATTTTCCACGCTCGCGATCGGCAACTTGATGTTGAAGATCACGAACGAGGAAAATGTCTCGCCGGGATATCATTTTGTTCGCTCATGGTCGCCAACTTGACGTTGAGGACCGCAAGCAAGCAAAAAATTACCTGCTATGCTACACGTGTTTGCACTGTGCTGCGTGTAATTCACGTAGTGCGAAGTAGCACAAACTTCGCAAACTACGCGAGCATAGCGTAGTACTTCGCCCAGTGTTAGTGCAAGGGTGCCTGCTTTGGAGCTAAGTTGCTAAACTTCACATTCTTGTAAATATGGTGCAGCGTTGCATTACAGAAGTGGAGGAGAGAGGCGTTAAGCCAGGAAGGCTAACGCCTCTCTCATCCACTTCCTAGTACATATCCCCCTACGTGTCTGCATGTCTGTAGAGCATAAATGTTTGCTGGTTGAGAATTGTTTTAAAAAAACAACTTTTTATTGTTACAACAACATAGCATGGCATACTTACAATTCCCATAAAGCTGTGTGATATCCCAGAGTATAATCACAAGGTACACAACAAGCAGATCTCAAGTTACAACTCATACACATGTTGTACATTCCGCTGTTCCTTTGCAACACTAGTTACAAATAGCGGGGACAGATGATACAACAGTAAGGGAATACTTCAGTCATAGTCCCGATGACACCTCCATGAGCCCCATATCATTTCACTGGCTGAATAAATGGAGCAGTGGCTACACAACCAGTGCCAGTGTCTTTGAAAATATTGTTATATTGTCCGCGACATAAAACGCTGACTACTTGCTGAAAGTGTAATTTCCACAATAGTAAAAACAAAATCTGGCTTAACCATGAAGTGTGATTTTAAATTACTATTGAATTGAGTCCTTGGACCATTCTGTAACTACTCCTAAATATAGCACTTATAAAAGGTAATAGTGTAAGCCAGTGTTAATTTGTGGGCGAGCCAAATAGCTCTGCGAAAAACAGCTTTGTAGGCTTTTTACTGCCAGGATATGTAAATCATAAATTATACATGTTCTTCTTTTTAAATACCATGCACCATGCTCTATGGGTATTGAAGGCCTACTTTATGGGTGACATCATATCAAAATGGAAAGGTTAGGCCAGGCAAATGGTTTGAAATTGCAGTTTTAAAACTGAACTACAGGCTGCAGTGGCAGACCTCAGACATTTAGACCACTACTAGCATTTAATTTACAGTCCCTGGGTACATGTAGTACCATATACTAGGTACTTAACAGTAAAGTAAATGTGAACATTTGGTATATATCAATTTTACCATGTTTAAAAGAAGGAACAAAAGCACTTTACCACTGGTTAGCAGGAGTTAAGTGCTCAGAGTCCCATGGCCATCAGCAAACAAGGGGAAAACCATCTTGGGTGGCCCTGCAGAAAGGACAACTTTCCAAATTCAAAGAAGTAAAGGGTCAGGTTCAGGTAGTTTTTAAACTCATAAACTCAGTGCTGTACAACATTAAAAAAGGTACTCGCTAGGAGGGGCACTAAAATTGTGTTTTCTTGGGCATGTGCATATTTACCCATGAGCAACGAAAAGTCAATAAGTCCTTTCTGGCCTTTCAGACATTAACAGTAAAGCTGTCACACAACCTGCCGGTCGGTACACTTCCACTGTGCACTGTGTGATGTAATGTGCCCACATAATGTTTTCTTGTGGACAAGTGACGTTTACACCTATCGACTTAAGAAAGAAGACATGAAACAGCTTTTGTTTGGCAACCACAAACACTTTATTGGGAGTTCTTCAGATTTGCGGCAGTGAACATCTGTTTCACCAGTTTACCACTTAAACTATTTACCCTTGACTATCAAACATTGGGAAAAAGGTGGTGGTAAATGTAAGCACCCATTTCTTTTAAAACATGTGGGTCATATTTACAAAGTGTTCACACCAGCAGAAAGTCACTTTTTCTGACTTTCTGGTGGCGTTAAGTCCTTCACCTTATTTACAAGGCGGTGTAATGCTAATTATCGTGGCTTAACGCCACTTTGTAAATAATGACCCTATTCACGCAGCACTTAGCATGAAAGGAGCAAGAAATGTGTGTTGCAGTGGGCGTTCCGCTGCAACACTTATTGCTTTTGATGCTGCCCCATATTTACAAGGTATGGGACAGTGCCAAAAATATCGCCAGGGAATACCTGACCTTAAGCAGGCGATACGAGGAGAAATGTTTCATTTCTCCTCATATTTTGCTCTTTCTATGTGTGCTGCAGCACACATAGAAACAGCAAACTGCATGTAAAGATTGTTTATGTGGTGGAAGGTTTCTCTTCCTGCAAATAAACAATCGCCCATGCAGTGCAGGCATTCTTGCAACATGGCACAAGTGTGCCTGCACTGGCACTAGGCAGCTTTTTTAGCGCTAGGGGAAATGCAAGGGTGCCCCGCATTCTTGTAAATATGGTGCATTCTGATTTTGAAACTGGCGGAGCTGGCCTTATCAATTTGTAGAAACAAATAAATGAATAAATTGAATAAGCGAATTAAGTATTTACAAAGCGCTAATGATCGTCAAAAGGCATCATAGCACTGCAAACTCTAGTGCACAGTGGTCAGGCTCCAGATTATCAGAACAGTGTTCCTTAACTGTTTTCCTAAAGGCGCTGTGGTTGTCAACCTGACAAATATGGAGAGTCTATTGTTCCAGATCAAAGGTGTGACAGCAGCGAAGAAGCACCCTGCAAATTTAGCTCACAAGAAAACAACATAAACAGAAAATCATTCCCCTATTACAATTAAAAGCATCGCTAACCTCTCTAAACTCCATGGGCCAGATTTTCTAGGAGTACTTGTGTTTTACTCCTGTCTTAGGTTTAAATTGCAATTGAATTTCATTGCCTTCTTGGTAAAGAACTTCCCTTGGATAGGTGTGTCATATTCCAGACTTAGGTGTGGTGTTCTCATTCATTTCCAGGAGTTAGTGGCAGCTGCATCTATACGGGGGTGGTGAGGGGGAGGCATGAAAAAATAAAATAAATAAACGTACCTTCTTCGCCTCCTCACGTCTTTCCTCCGTCCTTGTTCTCTGCCACCGGAAGCACCCGGGCTCCAGGACTCTCCCAGCCAATCATGACGCTTCAATAGCAGCAACGGGATTGGTCTGAGTGGCCTGTTTGGCCGCTCAGGCAGGGCCTGGGAGGCTGGGCATGTTCTCCACGGGGATGTGAACACAGCCCAGCAGAGAACATGGCAAGTGCGCATGACTGTGGGGCCGGCCAAGCCGCCATGCGCACTTAGGGAGGGAATGCAAACCAGTCCTTCTCCCTCTGACGGCGGCGGGCCTTGCTCCGCCCGACCTGTCTAGAGTCCCGCAAAGAAAAATAAAATGATAATAACTTCTTGTTATTATCATTTTCTTTGTCTTTTGCACTGCTCAACAAGCAGGGGGCAACACTCCTCCGCCTTAGCAGAAGAGCCACCACTGCCAGGAGTAACTCACACTTTTTATTCAAGAGTAAGCATGTCTGACTACTGGAAATGCAGCAGCAGTCACAGACAAAGTCTGGAGCAATGCACAAATACTTACTGAAAATACTCTGTGAATCGGCCCTGGATATTGAGGAATAATTGACGCAGCTACTCTAAGAAAGTTTTTTTTTAATCCAGGAGTTCCCCTGATCGGTTTGCAGTCTTAATGACCATCACTCTCCATGACAATGCTTTTTTTTTTTTTACAAAGCACGAACTTGACCCAAATTCGAAAGGGGTATCAGAGTGCTTTACATAGCACCAGTTACGTTACATGAGGACACATTCACTTTTATTAGGCTCGGGGAGATTAAGGGCCAGATGTAGGAGCCTAAATACCGGTCGGTAACGGCCGATTTCGGCCGTTACCGACCGGTATTTAAGAATTGGCATGTAGGGGCTTTTATTTTACAGAATCGGTAAATTTACCGAATCGGTAAATTTACCGATTCTGTAAAATACCAAATCGGTAATTTTACCGATTCGGTAAATCCAAATGTAGGTGGGACTCTTCTGAGTCCCAAAGGCAATACAGATTCGGTATTTTACCACCCAATTCAATTGGGTGGTAAAATACCGAATCAAGGTGTGCATGCACATGTGTGCATGCACACCTATGCCATGTGACAGACAGACATGCCCTTAGGGCATGTCTGTGTGCCACATGGCACACATGCCTGTATTTGGGGTGCTAGAGGGTGTCAAAGTGGCACCCCCTGCACCCTTGCAGGAATCTGTATTTACCGATTCGGTAATTACCGAATCGGTATTTCCCATTGATTCCTATGGGCTTCATAGCCCATAGGAATCAATAGGAAATACCGATTCGGTATTTACCGAATCAGTAAATACCGAATTTTAAAGAATCGGTAATTCAATTACCGATTCTTCCTACATCTCCCTCCTTCATATTTACCGATTCATAAATACCGAATCGGTAAAATTCGGTATTTATGAATCAGTAAATACGTTTTTCCTACATCTGGCCCTAAGTGATTTGCCCAGAATTACAGAATGTTTAGGTCATTACCGAGACTCGAACCCAGTTCCCCAGGTCCGAGGTCGAGCGCCCTAGCCGTTAGGCAGACAAAAGCTAGCATTTCCTTTCAGTCTCCTCTTCATTTACTTCCTGTTAACATGCGCTCAACACAATTTCGATCTGTGCCTTTGTAGTCATTATGCTACTCGGCTGTGTCTGTACCTGATGCATTCAACAGAACAGTGGGATGTGAAAGCTGTCATGACCCTATACGTTTGTGAATCGTAGAGCTTGTAACCCTAAAATCAGCCCTTAGTTACTGGGTGTACTTAAATATACTGTATTTATGGTAAAGAACATGCCTTTCACAGTATCTTTCTTTCTTTTACTCTTTTGCTTGAGCAGTCGCCATTTTTTACTTTCTTTCCAATGTTTTTGTGAGTGTTTAGACTCTCTATTTCCTCATTCTCGCTCTTTTCCTGCTATTCTTAATTTTTTGTCCATCCCTTTTTATTTCTTTGTTTGTTTATTTCAGCCATATATCTGTATCTTCATTTTCTGTCTGTACTCCTATCTTTTTGTTCCATCTTTTTATTTTGATTTAGTTTGTCTTTAATTCTTTATTTTTCTACTTTGCCTCTATCTTTCATTCTTAACTATATTTGTTTCATCTTTACACCTTCAATTATTTAGCCTTTAATTCTTTATTTTTCATTTATTTCCTTTCCTTTTCTTTCTTTATCTTTCATTGCTAATCTTCAGTATCACATGTTCTTTATTTCTATTCTTTTTTTTTTGTTGGAACTTTTTTATTGAAATTAAAAACAAGAAAACAGAAAAACAAAACATGGCAAGGCATTACAATAGTATTGTGTCACCATTCGGCCCGCGGGGGGGGGGTACAGGCGTAAATCAGATATCATTGCAAACAGTTAATCGGGGGGAGGGGGGGGGGGAAAGGAGACCAGAAGTATATAAAACATCTATAATACTGCGGAGGAAACATCAGGTTGGGAGGAGGGCAAGTCAATTTATTTCTATTCTTAATAGTAAAATTTTTTCCTTCCTCCCTTCAGTTACTTAACCCTGACTACTCACTTTTAATCGGTCCACTTTTTCAGTCTGCAGGTTCCATCTGCTACATGTAAATGTAAATGTACAGGAATTTATATAGCGCAAATCACCGAGCGGTTTCTAAGCGCTTGCTTAGGGAACCCGTCCTGGTATTCCCCTGTGGATAACCCCGGCAGGGTATCCGCAAGGTGAAAGCCAGGCATCCCGCAGCGAGGGGCCGTTGTGGAGATTAAGCAAGCTATTGCCCAGAGTCGCAGAGTGTGAACCCGTGAATCGAGTAGGCACCGGAGCGAGAAACATTTTAGGACTCAAGACCCCGCCGAGCCGGGAATTGAACCCTGGTCCCGAGCTGACCTCTGCTTCCAGGTCTGCCTCGTCTAACCAGTGAGCCGCACTTCTCCACTACAGCTGCATTTATAATATTGAATGAAGGAGTGATTTAAATCAACAAACTTAGGAGAGTTTGAAAATGTGAGTAAGTGGCCTAAACACAGTAGACTAACTTTGCTATGATATAGCATCATTTTTTTGTGGCTCAAAATAATTTTTGGCATTTGCAAATCCACGCAAAGCCTCTTTACATGGCTTTTCGTGGCTTTGAATATACAAAGTGACGTGACCTTTACTTTGCTCCAGATAGGTATTACATGGATGAAGCATGAGCATTCCCAAGCATTCCCCCATGTATTTTGACACAAACTCAGATTTAGAAAAACAGGTAAACCTGGGTTTGCACCCCAATGGTTTGCCTACCCAAAAGAGGTGTAAAGAGGAGAAATATCTATATTTCTCCTCTTTCCTATGTGTGCTCATTCTGCAGGACATGTAGAGAGAGGAATATGCCTCTAAGTATTGTTTTTATGCAGGAAGGTGTCCCTTTCTGTACAGAAACAATTTTGCCTGTAAAGCAGACATCATTGCAGCATGGCGCAAAGGTGCCTGCATTGGCACTAGGCAGCCTCAAGTGGGTCAGTGCGGGGTGAGAGCTGAAGAGCGCCATATCTTAGTACATATGGCACTCTCCAGTTCTTTTCCATTCACACAATGCAGAGCAGCATCCTTGCTTTCTGCACTGCATTGCATTAACTCTTAATAAATATGCCCCAGGGTTTCCTCAGGAATCAACCAAATGTTCTTATTTTTTAAGTTCAAAATAAACTTTATTGATTTTCATACAAAAATACCAACTGAAAAAACTATAAATTATAATTGTCACAGCTGGTAAACGAAAAGAATACACAAGGAAAATCATACAAGTATCACATTGTCATTAAGGGGGAAAAATGCAGTCTTACATATATAAATGAGAGAGAAGATCAATATTAAAAAGAGAGGAGTTACAAAATAAGGACTTATGACAAGGAAGTAGAAAAGCAAAAGGGTACATTATCCCGATCGAACCATATGTGATGTTCGCACTGGTACGGGTTAGTAATTCAGCCATGTAAGATCTTAAGTTAAAAGCATGAAATACCAGCACAAGAGGTTTGGTGACAGCAAGAAGTCATCTAAAGATTTCCATATAGGGTTAAATTGCGATTTCCAGGGTGAGTGTTGCAGAGCAATGTTATCAGCCCCTCTGATGTGTGATCTCCAGTGTAACTAGGCTTCAAAAGAAGCTTTGTGAGTGGCTTTCCAGTTAGAGGTAAGCAATTTAATTGCCGCCACCAACAAAAGATTAAGTAGGAGGCTGTCAGCCAGGCATTTAATATTAGTGTCAAGGAAACTTTTGTTAAGAAAGGAGAATTCCGCTTGGGACATATATTAAAGAGCTTGGATATAAAGGGGAAAACATTGTCCCAGAAATATTTCACAGACTTGCAGCGAAAAATCAGATGGGCAAGGTCCCCAGTTTCTTCCTTAGAATTCCAACATGTAGAGCTTTTGAAACCTTTCAGGGTATGTAGGCGGGAGGGAATCCAGTAGATTTTATGGATTAGCCCATATTTTGTTTGGGAGCGTAAAAGGTGTTACTTTGTGTGAAGCAACTGATTTCCAAATACCATTCCATTTCAGTTTCAGACATGGGAGTGGAGGAATGGGTGTCCCAGTTTTCTATTATTTTCTTGTTTGCTTTTGATGTGCTAGGTTGAAGCAAATAATAAAATTTGGAAACCTGACGACCTACTTCATTGAGTTTGGTAATGAGAGATGGGAGAGATGGTTCTCTGTAGTGGGTCTTGGATTTAGAAATGGGCGTCCTAATTTTGATGACATTTTAGAATTCTTGATTGTCTTTATGATATTGTGTCTTTAGTTTCAAGAAGGTTAGCGGGTGGATATAGAATCTAGTTGTCTAGAGAAGTATATACCTTTGGCGACCCAGAGTCACAATAGAGGGTCTGACCCTCATATGTGATGGTCGGGTTATGGTTAGAGAGGCTAGGTTTGGAGTAGTTGATCTTCAAAGGCAGTTTCTTGTCAATGCCCAATAAGACTTTTCTGGTATTTTTTATATACATATATTTGGATTACGTGAGATGTTTGCACGTGATAGTGAGCAGGGTGGCAGGGTCTAGATTGTCCAGGATGGATCTTTCAACTTACAACCACATGGGAGTGTAATTTTCAGGTGAGGAGAACCAATATGTGCCCTGTTTGGCTAAGGCTGTCTGGTATTTTCTAAAATTGGTGAGATTAACTCCTCCTATTGTGTTAGGGAGGTGTAATGTTTTAGCACTATTCTGGCCTTTTTGCCTTGTAAGATAAAGTTTGTGATCAGTTTATCTAACTTCCAAAGGAAGTCGGCAGAGAGTAGTAGGAGGAGCATACTAATTAAGTAATTAATTATTGGGGTAACCATTATTTTTATGGTTACAATGCGGCCCCACCAAGTGATGAATTTTAGTGTCCAACTGTCTAATAATTCCTTGATTTTTACAAGGGTTATGTGTTCCTTGTGTTTTACAGTATCGATTAGATCAAATACGCATTCGATGCCCAAATACTTAATGTACTGAGGTTGCCGAGTTAGGCCTGAGTTACCTAAGATGTCTTTTGTTCCTAGTAAGTTAAGAGATTTAACTTCTGACTTGTCTCTATTTAGTTTATAACTCAAGACCTTGGAATACTGCTAAATTGTTTCCTTGAGAGCTTGTAAAGTTGAGTTGGGGTCATCAGTGACAATTAAGATGCCATCTGCATAGGCAGATCATTTAACTTCTTTCCCTTGGAAGTTGATACTTGCTAAATTAGAATTGCTTTTTATATCTAGGAGGAGAGGCTTAAGGGCCAGCATGAAGAAGGAGGGTGAAAGTGGATAGCCCTGCCCATGTCATTTTTTAGGTCGAGCCTAGAGCAGCGCATGCGCTGCTTGCTCTACTTTTAGTAAGGGGGTTTTCAAAGTGCTACCAGAGGCTTTTGCTGGCCTCAAGCTTGCGTGCGCATGCAGGCGCGCAGCCGCCATGTGGGTTTCCGTCAAGGCTCATTAAGCCTTGAGTGCGCTAGCCCATCTGCAGCCACACAATCTGTTTCTTACTTCTGTTTCCCTTATCTCTTCCCAGGCCTTGTCTTTATAAACACAACTTTCTATAAATCTTATCAAAGTTGCTTTCCTCTTTTTCATCCTTTAAAGAGCTGTTTTTCTTAATGTGTAAATACACTGATGGCATTTGTGACAGATCACATTTTTTACGCTGAATTTCTCAATCAGGACTTGGTGAGCAATACTGCTTACGAGTGATGTGCTTTGTCATTTGGAAGCCAGACTGAATGTTATCTTCATTTCCTGTTAAATTTGTGTTTTGAGACACAACTGGAATATTTACAAATAATGTGGATGTTGCACTTTGCATCAAATGTTGTGAATGCTCACAGCTAAGACACGCTGCGCTTTCACTGCAACAGATTTCATGTGCCTGATTATCTGCATTTGATGTAACAGCTGCTGCAAGAGAATGTTTGCAAGTGCTTGCTTGAGTTATTGGATAACGAACATCAGTATACTGTGGCCTATCATCTAGAGTCTTTAGCGATCTTTGCCGTGCTCGTGTCACACATGCATTTGGCTTCTGTGTACGACACCGGCCTCTATACCCAGCGAAGAGGGAGGGCTGGTCAGCTCGTGTCGGTGAGCGTTGCACGCACTGTGCTTTTCGGGGCTCCACACATTTAACGCACCGGGCTCCACGTGTTTGTGTACATGACTGACAGACACAGGCGTACACACACACACACACACACACACACCACCACCACCCCCAGCATCTGGTAAGCTTTTTGCACTTGTAAGGTTCTCGCTTTGCACCTCACATACGATGCTTCTGTTAAACGCGCCTCATAACTTCGCTTCTCACGCTTGTGTGCCTCTTAATATATTGTGTTTGCAAAAATGTGATAAACTCGCCTTGTGGAGTGTATCGCTGTAAAGTTGAGGCAATACGCAAACAACATTTCGTGGGCAGAAAACTATTCAAAATGTGCCTAAATGTCCTTGTGCATGACCAGTCGAGTTGTGCCCAACAGTAAAGGCAGCGGCTCGAGGAACACTTATCTCGTTCACATTTGAACACTCGACAAGATTTGTTAAAGCATTCTATCTAGCTCTTTGTCGGGCAATGTAAGCAATATATAAAGGCACTTTTGATATGATGAGTACTTTTGTTTTAGTGAACGTGTTCACATTCACTCGAGGGCATTATAGGGTCATAATGGCTGCTACCTGTTATGTATTACCTATTTTACGGATGATTACGCTTACAAACAATTCCTGATGCAATTAATTTTCTAGCAGTTTTTCAGAAGTCTGAGAGAATCTGTTTGGTGTTTCTTGCTCTCGTTAGAAAGACAGAGAAGTGAAGGCCATCGGCGCTGCATTTCAACAAGCTTTCAACTGCGAGGCCCCCTTACAGATTTTGGCTAACACATGTGCATTCTAAACTTAAAATCACCTCGCTGCCTGATTTTCCCCCCAGACATGCCTTAATGACTCACACCCTCACAGTTCAGGAAAAAGCCTTCTTCCCTTCACTCTGCCCCCACCGCTTTTATTAAAGGGGCTGTAAAATGCGGACCTTCCCCGGCCCGCTGCTTCACAGGAGACTCTACAGGCTCTCCTCGGCCAATTAACACCTTAAGCAGGGACGCAGGGTTGTCATGCGCAAGGGTCCATCTTGATTAAAAAGTACAGAGCTTCTCTAGCCTCAAGGAAAACATAGCCATGGCAGGTTTATATGGAATATGAAACTGTTTGCGGTATTCCACTGTATAAAAATTTATTTTGCTTGTGAAGTCGCATATTGGCCTTAGTTACTTTAAAACAATAATCACTTTTACTCGTATATCTTCAAAAACACTTCTATGTTCATTTTTTTTAAAGGGTCACTGAGTTATTCATAATATTCCATTAATTATATATAAGGTAACAAAAATGCTTATAATGCTTTTTATTATAACTTTGCAACATGCTGCACAACAGCCACACTACTCTACAACATAGCTTAAATACGCTGGCAAAGCCAATAGCTCTGACTAAACACTTATAAGATCCCAAAGGCGAGGCCTATTGGCTATGCCAATGCTTGTCTAACTTGAGCAGGTTGAGACATGAAGCCACTAGCAGAAATACTGGCACTTGGGTTACTATATAAGGCCATGATCATTCGTATAAACCTGTTGCCAAGATGAAAGGTTCTAAGGGATGCCTCAAGAAAGGTCCACAAACCCTGCCAAATGCTTCCTCAGCATCAAGCACTATTGCCATGGCGGCCGAAGTGGACGTTTTCGCCCTTTCTAGGACATGGCATAGGAGACGGGTGTTATTATTCGTCATTCACTTTTTTAGGAATCCTTCCTGTGCAGCCGCGATCTATGCAGGTAACAGCAGCGGGGCCAGGTAAGGGGGGATTTTGAGGGATGATGTGAGGTAAAATTAAATAAATAATTAATTTTCTCTTAGCATCGTCCCTCAAAATCCCCCCTAACCCGTGCCCCACTGCCCCACCGCTGTTACCTGCATGGACCGTGGCTGTTCTTGTGTATTACTTATCAAATTTGGTAAAAGGAATTTATACTTGGCCAGAGTCTGGACGACCAAAGAGCTAGACCACTTTAGAACTGGGCTACGATATGTTGTTAGCAGACCACAAGTGACCAACATTCCTTGGCTAAGTAAGGTATTTAAAAAAATCATTATTTAACTTGGAGCTGGGCGAATACTAGTCAAATTCAGCACCCATTTCATAAAATGCTCCCTCCATTGAGAAGGAAAGATTTTGTTATTGTGCCTAGGGAATACGAATGACTTCTACTCCAGGGAGCCTCATAAACACTTTCCTAAATATAAAATGTGATTATAAATGTGAAGAGTTTTTAGATTATCTCAAACCGCCTATTTGCAGAAAACAGTACGTGAAATTTAGGCTGGGCACTGCAGTCTTTGTCATTCTTTACGAGCAGATGGTCTGCTCCGGACTATAGGTCTGGCTTATGATCTGCATTTAATATTGCCTACGAAAAGAATGAGCATATGTTATTTTTGGTCCAGCATACAAGAAAACTAGGGGAAACGGCTTTTACAACGAAGCCGTTTCCCCGAAATCTTTAACCACGCATGCAGTACAACGCATGCATGGTTACAACTAGTGCCTTTACCACGCATGCCTTTACTACGATGTTTGTAGTAAAGGCATATGTGGTAAAAGTAAAAAAAAAAAAGGGGGGGCTTGGGGGGGTCTCCCCCCCAAATAAAACAACTCACCTTAAGTCACGTCGGCATCAGAGTCGATTAAGAGAAATCAGTAAAAATATGCCGTTTTCTCTTCACGACGTATGACGTCACCACGCAAATAGTCGGTGAAAGGTTTATGCGTGCTAAACGAATTCCGTTGTAACGCATGCGTGGTAAAGGCATGCGTTGCAACGGAATTCGTTTTATCATCATATATTCGAAAACTAGACGAAAATGGATTAAACCACTCTGTCTGAGGATGGGAGTCGGGGACTTTTGGGAAGCCCTATGGATTTGTAAAACTGACACTAGTTTCTTTATCGTACACGCTGTGTCTAAATTTCTGCAAGCAACTTGGTTCATAAGAACTCAACTATTGAAAACTGGTAATGCTCTGTGCCCTTTGCACTAACATTTGCACATTTAATATTCTTTTTTTCTTTGAGTTGCATGATGGTTCATTCAAGCTGTATGCCAATGTTATTTTGCTTATTTTAACATGTTCTATTTTAATGGTTGCATTGCATCTCAATATGTAAATCCTATTTTGGTGTGCTGCTTTGATGGATTTTTAACTATCAGAACTAACAATAAAATGACGATGGTGGGAAAATTACTCCAAATCCCAGAATATAAAGAAAGCAAAGTAACAGAATAAGCTACTCAGGTCCGAAGTTGAGGCAACTTTAGCCCTCTGTGACATCATTCTGTGCCACGTGCAACATGTCCAGTGGCCTCCTGAGCCACAGCTTGCCCAGTGTTCGTCAGCCATGCATCACCCAGTCCTCCTTGTGATACACGACTATTCTTAGGGGCATGTCACTCCACTGAGGTCTCCTGAGTCACAGCTTCATTATCATGGCCAATTCTGATGCATCTGTTGGCGCAAATGTGATGCATTGCTGGAGTTGCTCATAAAAGTGACGCAACTCCAGCAATGCGCCACAATAGATGGGTGAGTCCCATTCAAAAAGCCCTGGGTCATTCCTTAACATGGTCCTGAATAGCCACAAACTCTCACGTTTGTTGGTACACACAAACATTCCAGTGCGAGCCCAAATTGGAATGTCCACTTGCCCCCCTGGAGTATAATTTATCAATAGTCATTCCCATCACTGTAGGGTACTGTATGGGTAGATGGATTTACGACTCCAATATCATTTTTTGCGAAGTCCTTGCCCTAGTAAACTATAATATTTGCATGTGTGAGTCTGATTTACACACACGCTATTGGCTCTTGGGCTCAGGTCCATTACATAGGATGGGAGTGGACAATGAGCACCAACCCCCAGAAGACCAGACACCATCAGGGCTTATCACTGCTAAGTGGGCAAATCACTTAGGGCCATATGTATCAAGCATTAATGCGTTTGCGAACGTCGAAATTTGCAAAATGTCGGCGTTTGTGAATGCATTAGTGCAAAATGGTATGTATGAAAGAAATCTGCGTGCAAAATTTGTGATTCCTTATTGTGCGATTGCATTTAAGGAATCGCAAATTTTGTGATTCCTTAAATGCAATGTAAGAAGCATTAAAAAATGCAAATTGGCCTTAAGGTATCGCAAATTACCACCAACTTCAAGTTGGTGGTAATTTGCGAATTCCTTGAAAAATGCACTTTTTTGCATTTTTCAAAGTGCAATGTGAAGCACATACATGCCCTTAGTGCAGGTATAATTAAGATTGATATGTAACATGAGGCAAAGGATGGGTACAGTAATAATCAATGAAATTCCATGTAAGATAACCCAGTTAAATAATCAGCAGGCTCTCTTACTGGTGACACTACAGTTTAGAAATGTGTTTACTGTTCAAACATCTACATTGTCTCATCTGCTTCCTTGAAACTTGTGTTGCAGCGGTACACAGAGAAAAGTGATGTTAAATAATAAGAATCAAACGTCTTTGCTAGCTTTTCTGCACATGCAACCAAGCATGATGCCAAACGAATGAGCCTCAATGCTTTATTAGTGATTAAACTTGACTTAAGCACGAGGCAAATTCTGACCAATGAGGGCCATAGACACTAATGGGCAGATTTACAAGGAACTGATGCATCTGCATAGATGCGTCAGTTTTCCTGCGTCAGCCAGAATGTCCTTGCAACACTATGGATGCGCTGTATTTACAATACAGTGCTTCATGGCGCAAGGATTAACAAATGCGTTAGAAATTCTGACGCATCTGTTGGCTCAAATGTGATGCATTGCTGGAGTTGCTCATGAAAGTTACGCAACTCCAGCAATGCGCCACAATAGATGGGTGAGTCCCATTCAAAAAGCCCTGTGTCATTCCTTACGCCTGGTCTGAGCAGGCATAGGGATTTTGACACTGTGAAGCCGTAGAGTGACACAGTGAAATCTTGTAGATTTCACTGCGTTAGTTCTACATGGCTTTTTGTGTGGGAAGGCCCACCCTGCATACAGTATACCTGACGCAGGTATAATGTGACGCAGGGCTTTACAACGTGTTGCATCACCCTAGATGTGTTACGTTGTAAAGGGCCGCAACATTGCCGCCGCAGCTGCATCACAAAAGTGAAGCAATGGGGGCACAAAAGTCCCAAAATTCTCAACGGCCGTCATTCGAGAAGAAGCAACGTCTTTGATAAATGACCATTTTGTCTTGCTGTGAAGGCAGTACTATTGGTTCTCTATATTACTACCAGTCGTAGGGTTTCACCATCGCCAGTACATAACACTACTGTTAAAACATATTTTATGCTTTTGAAGATTTAGGACAGTTGTATTTTTTACCACTGTATAATTTTTGTCCATCAAATATAATTAATTAACTGGTGATAAAAAAAAAATACCATCCAGAAATAAGAATGGCAATTGTAGGGGCAGAGTTATGAAACTTGTGGCAAGAAACATAACCATTTCACCATTCAAATGTACAGTGATCATACCAAGCCCTACATTTTAGATAGGTGCAACTCCTTATGGTGTTATTGCTATTTAAGACTAGCTCAGACAGCGGCGGCAGGCATCTATGGGGAGAGAGGAGGCATCGGGGCGCAAATATTTTAATTTTTAAAAGAAAACTTTCCTGAGCCGACGTCTTCCGCTCCAGATCTCTTCTTCACAACCGGATGCTTCAGGGCGGGCACCAATCCTAGGGCTGACCTCATGATGTGAAAGCAGCGCCCTGATTGGAGAGACTGGCCTCACTCACCATGCTTAAGGATATTCGAGCCCTCCCTGCACTTACTCTGATCCAGATGTCTCAATACAGCTGGGTTAGAGGTTTCAAAGTGGGCATGTGTGGTTGGCTATCGCAAGACGGCTGGCCAAAGGGACATGTACACTTTTAAAAGTGCAAACACAGCCTACCCGCCTCCCTGCAGCTGTCATTTGTATAATTTTTTATCATCAAATGTAATTAATTACCTGGTGATAAAAAAAAAATACCATCCAGAAATAAGAATTGCAATTGTAGGGGCAGAGTTGTGAAACTTGTGACAAGAAACATAAACATATCACCGTTCAAATGTACAGTGATCATACCAAGGTCTACATTTTATATAGGTGCAACTCCTTATAATTTTATTTCTATTTAAGACTAGCTCAGACAGCGGCGGCTGGCATCTACGGGGAGAGAGGAGGCAGCGGGCGCAAATATTTTAATTTTTAAAAGAAAACTTACCTGAGCCGACGTCTTCTGCTCCAGATCTCTTCTTCACAACCGGATGCTGCAGGGCGGGCACCAATCCTAGGGCTGATCTCATGATGTGAAAGCAGCGCCCTGATTGGAGAGACTGGCCTCACTCACCATGCTTAAGGATATTCAAGCCCTCCCTGCACTTACTCTGATCCAGATGTCTCAATACAGCTGGGTTAGAGGTTTCAAAGTGCGCATCTGTGGCTGGCCATCGCAAGACAGCTGGCCAAAGGGACATGCACACTTTTAAAAGTGCAAACACATCCTACCCGCCTCCCTGCAGCTGTCATTCAGCAGTGGCCCTGCCCCGGCATGACGCTCGGTTCAGGATGGGATGGTGAAAAATTAAATGGTAATGTATTTCCATTTAATTTTTTATCTTTGGGGGTAAATTAAGTGGGGCGATGCTCCTCCGCTCCAGCAGAGCCCATGAGCTTAGATGTTAATATTTTCAGGCATAGAATCTACATACGTTAGGCTGTCTGCTGTCCTATAATGGTAATGAAGTTGGTAATAAACTTCTCACTGTTATAATTGTCCCTCCGGATGTAATCTTTCAGGTGCTTACTTGGAGGCAGCTGTTATTTTCTGCTTACAGGATTGGCGGTATTTCCCCTTTATCGCTAGTGGTAAAATGATAACCCTTTTCATAACCCCCGCACTCTGCCCCACTCCCACATGTATGCAACATTTGCCATACTGTATTCCTTATCAGGACAAGAAAGAAAGCCAACATACACGTTCATCTTGTGGTGGTCATTTGTTGGCCGCAGTTTATTAGGAATACAAGGAAACATGTATATACTTGCATACTTTGCATGTTATGTCCTGACAAACTTCCTTGTTATTGTCTCTTGGCCCTTTTGGGTCATTTTCTTTGGTAGGTTGGTTTTGTGCTCACTTTGCGCGGGGAGAGAGTAGCTTCTGTCCCGGAGTTAGGCCCCCTCGCTACCTTGTCCGACTCTTGTTGTGCCCTGCCTTCCGGCGGGGGCTGGGCTGCGAGCGCCGTCTCCGTTTGCTACCCCCCGTCTTTGGTAGGCCAACTTCCCAGCCGTGAGGCATCCCAGAGTGAGTGGTCCTACACACCTGTCCTTAGGCCAACTCACCCAGCCGTGAGGCATCTGAAGGTGAGTGGACCTATTCTGGCACACCGCCCTCCGGTGTGCCTCCGTACCAACCGTTATCAGCGTAGTTCTCCGCCACGCTTTGCCTGTTCCTCAGCCCTGCGACAATGCTGTTCTTTGGGTGTGGGTGGGTGGGACAAAACTGTGGGCCCTGCCGCCGGTGCTGCTCCCCGCTCTGATAAGATAGGGGCTTGCTTGGGGGAGCGTTGCTTATATGCCCCCCGCCATTCGCCCTCCAGCCAGCCCGATATGCCCCATGTCCATTGGGTGGTTATTTTCCCGCCTCGGCCTCCATTGGCCAGGGGCTGGCGCCTCTTTGGTGGCTGCTGTGGGGGGAAGGGCGCCGCCATTTCCTTTGTTGCTTGGTCGCTTTTGCGCGCCAAAACCAGCCCCCACTAGTTCGTGTCCGGGGGCACGGCGCTAGTTATGGCGCCGGCTTTCGAGCTCCCTTTGGGAGCAGCCTCTGCTAGACTGAGGCTGAATGATTTCTTCTAACAAGCTCAACACAGTAATATGCAAAGTTGCAAAGAACCATATATGCAGATTTGCTTATGACATATATATGTAAAGCTGCATATACCCCACAGCTTCAGGTATGCAGTAATGGGTTGACACTGAAAAAGGCATTCTTTGCAGCCTTTTTGCAGCAATTCAATGCTGCAATTACTTACCCGTAATAGCATCCTTCTCTCACCGTGATGATACGCACATTGAGGCCCCTGTGCCTCCAATCACAACACTTTCCCACAGATAAAAATCCCTCCTCCTTCCTTACATCCTGTTCCGTACCAAGCCCAAACACCACACAGATGGACTGGCCGAAAAGGACGGAGGGAAGGCCTTAGTTATCACGGTAAGAGAAGGAATCAGAGTAATGCTATTACCGGTAAGTAATCGCAGCATTACCCCTTCATCCCTCTCGCCGTGATGACTCACACATTGAGATGTATCCAAGCCAAAAAGCAGGCCAGGACGAAGCACAGAAAATGTAAACACAAGCTTCAAACCATAGGCAAAAAACTGTGTACAGCACGAAAACCAGCAAAGTGGAACCCAACCAATCTGGAACCCCCGGATCCAGGACCACCCGAGAACGAGACACACAGGTAGAAAGGACTGTCCAAGTAGCAGCCAGATTGAGGTCCTGCAAAGAAGCACCCACACCATAGCTAAGGAAGCAGACAAACACCCAGTGGACCTGCCGTGGAACCCTAAAGGAGAATACAGACCATGCCGCTTATAAGCCAGCTGAAGGCCAGAATCGAAGGCGTACCTCACTTCCGGACGGTACCGAAAATCACAAACAAAGAAGAGGGGACCCAGAATGCCTTCACATGATTCAGACAGAGCAATTTTACCCTTGGCACACGGAGAGCCACCTCCTCAGGAGACAGAGGGTCAGGAAAGAACACAGAAGAAATGAAGACGGTCCTTCGGGCACAAATCCAGAACCCATCCGCATCACAATCCTGCCCAGTAACACCCGAAAGAAAGGAGACCAACAAGAGAGAGAGCTCAGTGCACCAAGGTGGGGGCCGAAGTTATGTCCCCAGAAGAAACACCTCCAAGGACAAAAGATGTAACCCCCCACTAAAGACAAGGGCACAACAGAGGGTACTGGAAAACCTGCAATACCAACTGCAGACCCCAGGAAGGATACACCACCTGTAGGACAGGACCAAAAGGCAAAAAATCCTGGAAAAGAACCAGGAGGCCAGACCATGGTCGGCTACAAGACGACTCCAAGGGTGAGGGAACGCCTTGACAGCTGCTACCTGACCCTTAAGAGGGGAAGGGATAAGACCCAACAGAAAACCATCCTGGAGAAAACTCAAAATCTGAGAAAGTCGAAACGGAAGGAGGAACCCAACACGGTCTAACACACCAGGCCTGAAAGTCAAACAACGCCGAGCAGAAGACATACTCAACAACCATCAGAATGTCTGCACAGAAGAAGACACAGAAGCTGAGAGACCCAGAAACCTCAAACCTTCCCTTGCAAACCCAAAGCCGACAGCCCGAGGTGCGCCAATGACTGAACCAGGATACATGAAAACTACAGAGAGAGGAGACCAAAGGGAGCCTCCAGTCCCAACTCCAACTCCACCAGTAGAGGATACAGATAACACTAGGCCATGCTGGAGCTAACCGAATAACCAGAGCCCTCACCCAATGCACCCAAAACAGCAACTACTGGATCAAGGAAATGAAGAAAGAGCACACCTCAGATTTGAACCTAGGACACAACAAGGCATAGCTTGCCACCCACAAATAGCAGATTAAGAAAATAAGAATTTACAGCCAGACCCGCCTCCCAGTCCCACAACCAGAGGGTCGTCAGGCCATGATTGAAGAGGAGTAGGCTACATACGCTGCCTTCAGGACATCATCCAACACAACAGCCAGGAACTCTGCCTTTTGAGCCACATGTACTAGGACAGCCAACACATTTGACCCCTCTCGGCCGGCCTTCACCAAAGCCCCAAAGTCCTTCACTAAGTATCATGCAGGCAGGGCTCTGTTTTATTCAGCCCTGAGCACCAGATAAGATGCTGTGACTGACGGCTGCAGTCTACCATCCACCTGGCGATCCACATGTTCCGAAGGCAAAAAATCATCAAGATTTAATGAGGACATGCCAAGAAGAGGAGCCAAAATAGAATCAACCTAACAGAAGGTTGCAACAGTATATCACCATCTGCCAATGCAGAGGACTTTTGAAGAAACCGGGGAACCTGGCTATGCTCAGACACTTCCCAAGAACCAAAGGTCTCCTCCTCTATCAATGGGTGCAATGGCAAAGCAAGGGCCGCAGGCTTAACAAGTTGCTGAAAGAGGCCCCTGGCTATGCTCAGACACTTCCCAAGAACCAAAGGTCTCCTCCTCTATCAATGGGTGCAATGGCAAAGCAAGGGCCGCAGGCTTAACAAGTTGCTGAAAGAGGCCCCCAGCAGCCGGAGGTGGCGCCATCCACATAATGTCTCCGATATGAGATAGAATGTCCGCCACCTCATCCCTGGAAACAAACTTCCCACCAGGTATGGGCTAAAAGGAAACAGTTTCTGGTGCTAACAGTAAAGACGACTCTACAACACCTTTCCACTAGTGGGGGGACTTGAACCCTTGCCGCAGAGGGGCCCACAACATCAAAAGCAGAAAACCATTCCATTGCACTACAGATCCTAGTGCTTCATGACAAGGGCCAGACTTGCATGAGGCACGAAGACTGCACTAGCATCCGCACAGCCTAAGTGCCCCAAATCCTGCATCAAGAATAGTGACAACAATTGCGGCAGAGCGATAATAGGGACTCCAAACAATGAGGACAGAACTAAGCTCCACAAGATCTAGGGGCCATATTATCAAGAAAGGGTGATACATTATCGCCGCTTTTATAGGCAGGAAACTGCTGCTAAAGCGGCGATAATGGGCATGATAATATGCCCTTGTGAATTCCCACAGAAGCCCGGGTTAACACCAGAACCTGTGCTTCTATGAGAATTCACAAGGGCATATTATCAAACCCATTATCTCCACTTTAGAGGCAGTTTCCTGCCGATAAAAGCGGCGATAATGTATCGCCCTTTCTTGATAATATGGCCCTAGGTGCCACTAAAATCAAGAGCAACTCCAACTACTTGATTCAAAACACATTACTGACTAGAGAACACATGCAGCTGCATTTGTACAGCCAGATAGAGGCAACCACAGCAAACCTTTGGCTCGGGCGTTCAAGAAGGGTCAAAGGAGGAGGCAGAGGCACTTCTGCACTGCAGGCAGACACTACTCTCTCACTCATCGTAAACCTGCCGGCTGCTGCTGAATTCCTCTTGCCGTAGAAAGCGCCAAAATAAGCTGATGCACAAGCTTCTGTGAAACAGATCCACAGACCTCCCTAACCTGCTGCTGGAGCACGCGCACTTCACCTGCTTATGGATTGTTTGGAGCACAAAAAAGGAACAGAGAGAAAGGAGGGGAGGGGACTTTTATCTGTGGGACAGGTTTGTGATTGGAGGCAAACGGGCCTCAATGTAGGAGACATCACAGTGAGAGGGACAAAGGGGTAATGATACTACTCTTTTTTATTAGGTCGAGCCTAGCGGCAGCACACATGCACTGCTCGCTCTGTGAGGATGCAGTAGTCAAGTATGCTGTGGATGCCTCACCTTCTCTCCGCTACTCACTAATCTAACAAGCATTTGCAATGCAATAGGTGCTGCATTTTAGCGAGTTTGAGCTATTGACAATGCCTTTTATTTTTGTTTTCATTTTTAAAACATAAATGAAAGACATTGTCATTTACAATGCCAATAGCTTAAACTCGCGTAAATGCGAGACCTATTGCATTGCAAATGCTTGTTTACCTTACGTTACTGCCGGTTTTAGACAATGTTTAGCAATTCCGGCTTGATTGCTCATTTTGTGGTACTGTTGAATGGGCCTATTCAAAAAGATATTTTGGAGTATTCTTTTACATTCTCTTACATACGTCTCTGAGTGGTACCAAAAGCATCTAAAATTGGAATAAAATAGGAACATTCATAGAATATTCATACACAAGTATAGAAAGACCATGCGCTTTTACTTACAGGCCGGGACAACAGGTAATTTGCGCAGGAGGAGGCGGGCCATATTTCTCACGTGCACACACACACATACTCACCCATCTAAATGCACACCTACACCCATGTATCACAAGTGTGCGCACATACACCCACCATTCACAAGCGCATACACATGCACACATCCATTTACAGCACGCACTCACAAATACACATACATTCATACATACACCATGCACATACCAAATATTAAAATAAAACATACCTTCTGCAGCAGTGATCTTGAATGGTGGGAGGAAATTCACTGAGGTTTCAGGAGGGTTGGCATTTGCCTCCTCTTGTAATTGGCTGACCGCCATCGTCTCCCATTGGCTGATCTTGTGTCAGCCAATGAGAGGAGTGACATGTGACAAAGTCTCAACAGGAATCAATAAGTGGATGATATCAAGGAGTAAATTCATTACAATGCAAACATTAAATAATGGCAAACAGTCCCACAAACATTGATAAATGCATTTATATTGTCAGCAAAGACATACAAATTGAACTTTACAAATCAAAATGCAGCATCAAACATGCTTTTAAAGTTGTGTACTACTTGAAAAGGTGAACACTTTGTGCTTGTGAAGAACATTTTTAAATGGCATAAGTGAAGCAAGTGAAAATATATAAAGAATGCTACAGCGTAATTGACAAGAATTCAGTAGTAGTTATGTGTGAGTCAATATATTTATGGAGGAATTAATAAAATCATGTCATAATGCAAAAGTCCAAGTTTAGTTTATGCAAATCGCCAACGTTTTGGCCTTCATGACTGGAGGTCATCCTTAGGACGTTGTAGGGTGCTGGCTCTGTCTATACTATACCAACGTAAGGTATAGTGTGCACAGAGTCCAGTGGATCCCGGAGGTTTTACCGAAGCTCAAGTAGATAATACTAATGCACTCTTTTGTGGTAGAGTGCACGAACAGTTAGGCTTATCGAAAGGCTGTGTTTAGCAATTGTTGTACACACTCAGGCAAGAAATTATTCCACACACTCAATGACCAAATCTAAGACCAATTATTTGTGAAAATATTACTTTTTGTATGTTTATTACTTGGAACCAAAGATACTTTGTTGCAGTTAAAGACATTTTGTAATATCACAGCTTTTCAGTTTAAAAAGTGGACACTGCATTTTTCAAACAGTTCAATGTTAACCTATGGAAGGAAAACAATCATGCAATTTCACAGAGAAGTACACAACTTACAATTCCAGTCATCGGGTTTAAGGATCAGTACTGGGCAAAGGTCAGATAAGTGTAGAGAATTCACCACCAGCGGCATTGGGGCGACTGGGTGCAGAGGTCAAATTCAGTCAGAGGGGCCCAATGTCAATCAATGGAACCTGAGGACACTCAAAGAGGTGCCAGTTGAAGGTAAGTAAAATCTGAGTTCAAGGGTCAATCTCTGGGGGTTTAGACCAGCACTGGGAGGGCCACAAGGCAGCACCAAACACACGCCCTCAGCGACTAAGAGACAGCCTTGTGCAGAGTGCAAACACAGTGTCAGGTGCTCTATGCAAATCAATGGAGAATGAAGATTTGGAACAAAGGCTGCAGGCTCGGACCAGGAAACTGGACGAAGGGAACCGGTGGCTCTGGAGGTAAGTTGAGATGCTGAAGAACTCAGGGACACCGT
This sequence comes from Lissotriton helveticus, assembly GCF_964261635.1. NCBI lineage: Eukaryota > Metazoa > Chordata > Amphibia > Caudata > Salamandridae > Lissotriton > Lissotriton helveticus. The sequence continues at coordinate 340,851,858 of NC_136070.1, forward strand.
GGGTCAAGCTCCGCAATGCCAGGGGCTGCGGGTGCAGGGATGCATTTGGAGGTCAGAAAAGTCTTACTAGAGCCGGACGCGGTTGGGGGACCCTTCGTGTCGAGGCTGCAGGAGTTGTTGTGGAGCCCAAAAGAGGTCACTCCAGGGAGGACTTGAACTCAGGACTGCTAGGGAACCTTCTTGGTACCAGTGGGCCACTTCGACTTGGCCATAGGCATCGGGTGCAGAGGTAGGTCTGGAGGTCTGGTTGTGGGGTTCAGAAGGGCGCTGGAGTTCTTGTTGTTGGTTTCATTGTGGACAGGGCCGCTGTCCTCATGAGTTCTTCATCTTTGAGGAAGGCAGGCAGTCCTCCCAATGTTTTGGAAGTCGCTGGCCTGCGGGCGAGTCACTTTTTGAAACAGGTTTCTTCGAGGGCTGCAGAGAGGCCAGTAGGGCTGTGGCCAAGTCAGTTGTCGTCTGGAGTCTTCACTGCTGGTACGGCTCTTTGGTCATTCTTCTTCTTTAGGTCACCAGAAATCTGAGGAACAAGGTTCAGGGGTTACCCTAAATAAAAAGATTTAGGAGTGTTACAGGGATTAGAAGGTAGTAGCCAATGGTGTGGGTTTTTTAAGCTGAGATGTTTGATACCAAACATTGTGGAAGTCAGTGAAGCCACCAAGGAGCTGTGGAACGTGTAATGACAAGCTCCCAACCCATGTACTCAATAAGGTTTCACTCTGCACTTATAGGGGCACATGCAACAAACCATTTTGCGATCGCAATAGTGTGAATAGCAAAATTCAGCTGTTTGCGATCGCAAAATGGCCTTTTGAGATGTGTGTGCATTTTTTGCAATTAGCAATTAAGGAAAACACAATTGTGGTGCACACACACGCTCTTAGGGCATGTGTGTGCAACCCACGGTTGCATACCTACCTTTTTTGGGGGGTGCATCACGGTGGCCTTTTGCCCCCTTGAACCCTTCAAATTGCATGTGCAATTTGTGAGTACCTATTTGGTACTCGCAAATTGCGCATGCAATCCTATTCATTCCTATGGGCCCCCAGGCCTATAGGAATGAATGGGAAGTCGTTCCTTAATTGCGAATCGCAATTTGCGAGTCACAATTAAGGAATGTGTAGGAATCGCATTTTTTTGCGATTCCTACATGCATAAGGAATTGCGATTCCTAAATTGAGATTCCCTAAAAATCGCAATTCCGGAATCACAATTCCTTATTTTGATGCATGTGGCCCATAATGTCTAAGAATCTACTTAGACACTATAGGGGCATATCTGCTCATTTAGTTATGCCCTCACAGGCAATATAGCGCACCCTGTCTTAGGGCTGTAAGGCCTGCTGTAGGGGTGACTTGCATATGCCTCTTGCAGTGCTGGTAGACCTGGCACACAGGGACGTGTGCCAGGTTGACTCTTCACTTTTATCGGCACCAAAACCAACAGGCTTCTGTGGCAGTATACCTGTGTTTTGTGAGGGGTATCTTAGGGTGGCATAATACCTACTGCAGCCCTTGGAGACGCTGTCTGGTCACAAGCCCTTGGTTCCACTGGTACCTTTTACAAGTGACTAATATGCGAGCCAGAGGTGTACCAATTGTGGAAACAATGGTACAGTTTTGGGAAAGAACACTGGTACTGGGAGCCTGATTAGCAATTACTCAGTGCTCTACAGTCAAAGCTGCCTCACAAGCCAGGCAAAAAGTAGGGGTGTTCTGTAACAGAAACCCACTTTGCTGCATACCTAGATTACACAAAGTAGGATGTTAGCTGCCTGGAGAGTTGTGTGGGTATGTGGGGGATCAATGTCCCATGGAACATTGATTAATTACCTGGACTCTGGGGACCTGGTGAAGGACCGATGAACCAATCTCTATTTTGCGGCTGCTCCCCGGAGGGACTTCACTTTCCAGCCCACCCCATGACTTGTAACCTTTTTGAATTGTCCTATCGTGGATGACCGTGCCCTTGTGGATGAAATCCGGTGATTGTTGCCCAGTGTGTGAATTCGCAATCTCTGGCAGAATCCCCCCTCGTAGCCATGAAACCCTCCAGGCAGTTGTCACCCTACGTTGTGCTAAACTTGGACTTTAGAATTATGACATGATTTTATAAATTCCTCCATAATTTACTCCTTGAATCTCATCCCCTCATTGATTCCCGTTGAGACATTGCTACATGTTACTACATTTACCCAGGTCTCTACTGGGACTACAGGTGTCTCCTGTGGTTGTTAATACAGCCAATGAGAGGAGGCCGAAGTCTGTACTTGTCACAGAGTCGGATGGGGTCAGTAAAAGTTGCTGACCACACCCCACTCTGTGACGAGGTGTTACTGATTGACACTCGGCCCTGGGTACTTCGGGGCTTAAAACTGAAGCGCCCAGGTCTGAGTCTATCACTGACGCTCCCCCTCGTCATCAGGGGGAGGATCTCACAGCGCTTTTCTGGGTTGAGGAGGTCACAGCCCACAGGACTGCGATATTTTAAGTACAGCAAAGTTCAGTTCAGGCAGCCAGGCACCTGCATATTTAGCGCATTTATAGCACCTGTCTGTCTGACCTGTACATGAAGACTGTCTCTCAGGCTGACCTTTGCACAGCCTGACAAACACACTTCATGTCTGTGAAAAGCTGGGGTGCAGGGCCCGCCGCCCTAAGGACCGGCCACTGCTGGTAGAAAGGAGTTGGGCGCTTCAGAGAATAGTGACCATCTCACTCCAGGTCATTATGTACACTGTGTCCAGTCCTGAACTTTTCACCTACAAATCATTAGCTTCAGGTGTGTTAGTCTAATTAATAAATGGAACCAAACAAGACTACGACAACCAGACATTATTAGTCTATCGTGCAAAAGTTCAGAACTGAAAATAGTGTCTGTATTAAGTGGGTGAGGGTGGTCACTCTGTTTCGCAGCGATTAGCAAAGCATCTAAGAGATCATAAAAGAGTTCTCCTGTAGTACTACTTCTCGGACTCATAATTACTTGAATCCACCTCAGTGTCCAGGGGCGTAGCTTAGTCAGTAAGGTTAGAGGGGTGTGAGCTTCAGGCTTTCCAACAAGCATGCTGGCACAGCATGTTACAATATGCTATTAGGGAAGCATTGCAGAAGGGGAGTTTAAGAGGTGGTGCAGATTGTAAGGGGGTACTTAAAAAACAACATTTTGTAAAATAGCCAACATTCTTCAAGACATTTAAAACATAGACGAGAGACAGTGTATGCATGGGTATCTGTTTTTGTTTGCATGTGTACGTTAAATTTGAAAGACTCATCACACCCGACTTAAAACACCTGTACTCAACCATTAACTAGAGAATAGATTTATTTTGGGGTGAGGGGGGGGAAGCACCTCCAACACTCCCCCTGCCAGTATCATCAGATTTAATCAGCATGTGGTTTAGAATATATGATTTTTCAACGATTTCAAGTTCCACGCATGGCATAACCACGCGAATTTTACATCGCAAGTGGCTTTACCACGCTGGAATTTACAACGAAGGATTGTACCACGTCTTACCTGCACGTCTTTCTCCAGCAGCCCTTACTTCCATCTACCATGGAAACAAGCGTCAAAACACGTCTTCCAAAATAAATAAAGGACTTCTTTTTTGACGTACACTGCACGTCTTTGGGGGAGGCTCTTTCCTTTTACTTCATTAATAACACAGAGCGTTTTTTTTTTAAAATCTAACTCGCTCCTTAATTGTTGTTATTTTTTGGGGGGGAGACCCCCCCAGCCCCCCTAGCCCCCCTCCCAACCCTCCCCCAGCCCCCCCAGCACGACTGGACGGAATACCACGTCTCCCCCCAACCCACGCTGAACGTACTTTCGTGGTATAGACGGTCGTGGAAGGCACCCACGTTGAAAAAACGTTTGCGTGGTAAGTGTACCGTGGTAAACGTTATGCGTGGGGATGCCTTCGTAGTAAATGATGTTTCCCGTGGTTTATTCTCACCTGTAGAGTGACAGCGGAGGACTAAAGAAGTGACATTACAATGCTGAAATAAAATATGTATTACGGTACATAAAACTTTACACGTATGATATGCCGCAACTTTGAAATGAAATAATTGTTTTTGTTGCTGATGTTTAAAAGACGATAGTCTTGTGTGGAGTAGCAAATTTGGCTGATGTACAGTTTCGACAACAGAGATTTCCCTTTATCGGCTTCTATCTCTCCTTTCACTCTCAACTGGGCGAAGATATAATGTGCAAAACAAATTAGTGTGCAGTTTCGTTATAAGGTGCAGTGTTTAACTTAGAAGAGCTATGTTACATATTGCACTAAAGCAAACACTCGACAAAGGTGAGCCTGGGTTGCTAAGTCGCTTGTCTCCGCCATCCAGCAGGAAGTGCTCGTATAAACGGAAGTTCAAGCTCAGAATGTCACGAGGGCCTTCCCTGGTTGCGCAACTCCACAGGCAACGAGGGCCTGGCACTGTGACGTGTGTCTCTCGGGGACATGGGCAGAAGGCGACGGCTGTTGGTAATTCTCACAACCATTTGTGACAACCATCCGTGATGAGGCAATAGTGAGTTTTCCCAACTGTTTATCTGTAAGTTGCTCAACGGTAAAGTTGCCATAGCAACAACGTTTGTGCCAGTTTAAAGTTATTGATATAATATGCAGATAGTGGAGCCTGATTTTTGTGGTGAGAGATTTGGTTACTGTAGGCCTAATTAACAGGATACCAAATCACGCCATCCAGGTGGAAAGCGATGACCCGAACAACCCAACCGGTTTACGAAAACGCCTTCCACGAGGAATGTCACGCCAGGAAGACTCCCGGCCACTGGTCACAAAATGTCCTCCTTCACTTGCATGTCGAAGGCGCCAGGTGCTATACTGAAAGGTTCTCTAAAGCCCTCTAAATAAGTGGAAATGTCTGAGTGAAATAAAGTTTAATGTTCAAGTCCTTCATTTTGATTTCCGCGTCTTTGAACTTCGTCTTGGAAGTTCGTCAGGAGGGGTTGAGTTTGTGCCATTTGACAACCACTTTTTCGGGGTTGGCAAACATGTCGTTCCATTGGTTGGCTGCTTCGCTACTACTGCTGTCAGTACTCAGCCACATCTGAAAAGAGAGAAGTAAAACACCTGTAAATCAATGTACACATATACGTCCCACCTGCCAATCACCTATTACATGTTCCAACTCTCCAGATATAGGGCAGTAACGGTGATGCAGTAAATGTTAGAATCAAGAGTTGTACAGCTTTCCAGAATCTTTGAACTTTAATGCAACAAGTGAACCGAGGATCTCAGTGTCTAAACCTGTGCTATGGGTCACAACTGTATGTTAAAGGTCCACTAATTTCAAGCTTGTAACAAACCTCAACAAGAATTTCAAGCCATTGGCTTCCAATGTATTGTTTAGCCGGCTAGTACATACAGCAGGGTGCATTCTTGATCTTATCTTCATGACTAACCATCAATCCTGTAATCTAAAGGGATAGTCACAAAAAATGGGCAGGCCATTCCTTTAACCACTAATTTATCCAACTTCACATAAAATCCCAGCACCCATAGTACCAATTATTACCCTCCTACACTTTACAGGCACTTCAATACCATATCCTTAAGGCAATATACAGCAAAGTTAAACCTTTGCAGCCCAACTTTACCGACCTTGGCCGCGTCAGAATGAACACTGTCTCAATTTAACCTCTGCCCTTGCACAGTTTTGCTCTTGTCATATTCATCAAAAACCAAACAAGGCATTTAAATACTTAATAAGTACCTAGGATGAAACATGTCAGCCACAACTTGGAACATCGAAGGTGTAAGTCAAAGTCCGAAGAGGACAAAACTCAATGTAAGATTCTTAAATGCACTTCCCCCAGGACAGCACGAACTTGTGGCTGCCCTGAGAACAGGGCATTCAACCGAATTGGGTGCACTTTCCCTGTTTGGGCACAGCGCACCTGTGTTTTTTTTCCAGAGCTTTATATAGCGCTTTACATAGCACTATTTAGGTTACATGGGGACACAAATTCATTTTTGTTTGGCACGAGGAGATTAAGTGATTTGCCCAGTATCAAGGATGTTTTAGCGTCATTAACGAGACTCGAACCCAGTTCCCCAGGTCCGAGGTCAAGCGCCCTAGCCGTTAGGCCAACTCTTCTCCCCAAGTTTGAAGGTGCGCCATGGAACAAACAGGGAAAGTGCGCCATATACGTGAAAGGGCTCCAGATAGCTGTGTAGTCTGGTTTGCTTGTCCTAAAAATAGGTTATTGTCTTCCTTTCCTACCCTGGAAAGGAACCTACTCCCGCCTATCACAGCTCTAGGACAATATCCGTATACCTATGTTCTCTGCGGGGCACAGGATGTCCAACTCAGAAACCTTCAATGTCTACCTAGCCTAAAATTACGATGAAAAATAACCTACTATGTTGGTGGGTTTTCCGCCGTCAAGAAGGGCACTTTTCTACTGTGAAAGTCTACAATCGGGACATGGTATTTATAATAGCAATTTTATTTGTTTACCTAGAAAATACAGGCAAAAGATTGTGATATTATTTCTAAAAACTATTTTGCCAAGTTAGATATGACTGAATAGGCAAGTGCTTTGCATAGGTCATGTGTGTTCCAATTCCAACCACTTTTACAGCTCCTTTTGTGCAAACAAATGCTTCTATTCAAGGTCTGATTTTGATCTTCTGCAGATTTTTATCTATCTGGCAAATTATTTATTATTATTATTTAGAATTTTGTAGAGCGCACAGCTACCTCTGACGGAGGTGTCCCGGCGCTGAAGACATAATCTCAGGAGGGTCGAGAGGGAGTGAAGTGAGATCATTAGATCTGTGAGAATAACCAGGTCTTTAGTTTTTTTCGGAATTGGGGTTCAAACGTCAGGAATCTTAACTTTGTGGGAAGCTGATTCCACAGTTTGGAAGTGGCTACTGCCAGGGCCCTTCCTCCTGTACGTGAAAGGCGAAAGCGGGGGCAGATCATGAGGCGGAGATGATTGGATCTTAGGTTTCTTGGAGCTTGTGAGAACCTCATTCTGCGACATAGGTAGGTTGGGCCTCGGTCATTAAGCGCTCTGAAGGCCAGAGTTAAGGCCTTGAATTGAATACGGAGTTTTATTGGGAGCCAGTGTAGTTTGATTAGGTGGGGTGAGATGGAATGACGGTAGGGGATATTGCAGACTAACCTGGCCGCAGCATTCTGGACTTTTTGAAGTTGGTAGATGAGGTAAGTAGGAGCGCCTACATATAGGCTGTTGGCATAGTCCAAGTGAGCAGTGATGAGGGCATGAACTACCGTTTTACGGGACTCAAGTGGTAGGTATGGGATGATTTTTTTTATCATTCGAAGTTTCCCGAAGCAGGCTGAGGTGACTTTATTGATTTGAGTTTTGCAGGAGAGGGAGGTATTGAATTGAAAGCCAAGGTTGCGGGCGGTTTGAACTGGTTCTGGGGGGGGTTGAGTTCAGACGGCCACCAGAGATTGGAGGGTATGGGCGATTTATGATTAAAGAACAGGACCTCGGTTTTGTCAGTATTGAGTTTTAGATTGTTAGCAGACATCCAGATGGCGATGTTGAGCATACAGAGGCGAAAGTTGTTAAAAGATTTTTCAGTGTGTTCTTTGAAGGAGAACACCAGTTGGGTGTCGTCAGCGTAAAAGGTTACTTTGACGCCACAGGATTCAACAACTTTAGCCAGAGGTTTGAGGTACACATTAAATAGGAGTGGGCTGAGGGCAGAACCCTGTGGGACGCCCCAGATCAGCTGTTTTTTGGAGGATAGATAAGGTCCCAGCATCACTTGCTGTATTCTGTTTGTGAGAAAGGATTTTATCCATGCGAGGGGGGGGGGCCCGCCGATACCAACTTCTTGTAGGCGAATCAGAAGTTTGTCGTGTGAGATGGTATCAAACGCAGCGGATAGGTCGAGGAGGACCAGCATGGCCTCCTCTCCCTTGTCCGTGCATTCGCGGATTGATTCGGATACCTCGAGTAGCGCCGACTCAGTGCTATAGTCTGGTCTAAAGCCTGATTGGGTGTCGTGGAATAAGGAGTTGGATTCCAGGTAGTGGGACAGTTGTTTTTGAACGGCTTTTTCCAGAACTTTTGCGGGTTTGGGTAGAAGTGAAATTGGTCGGTAGTTGTTTAGACAGGAGGGATCAATGCCGGTCTTTTTTTGGAGCGGGATTAGCATGGCATGTTTCCAGGCAGAGGGAACAACCCCAGTGAGTAATGAGGAGTTCCAGATGTCCAATAGGGGGTTAATGATGATGGGGGCAATTTCGTTCATGATCAGCGCTGGGGCAGGGTCCAGGGGTGAACCAGATTTACAGTCCTGAAATAGCTTAAGAGCAAATTCTTTGCTGAGGGGTTGGAATGCGGTAAATGCATGAGAGCTGTTAAGGGTTGGATCTTTGGTGGTATCGGAATCTTTCTGAAGGATCGCTGCCGCTATGTTGGCAATTTTTTCTTTGAAGAAGTTAGATAGGTTTTCACATAATGTCTGTGACATGGGCACTGGAGTGGAGAGTGCGCTGGGGTGAGTAAATTCTTTCACTATATTAAATAGGGTCCTGGTTGAATTTTTTGCTTTGGCAATTGTTTCGGAAAAGTATGTGCTCATGGATTGGCGTTTGAGTTTGCGAAACTCTTTAAGACTTTGTCGATAGAGGGCCTTAGCTCCTGTATCATAGTTCTGTCTCCATTGACGTTCCAGCTTCTTGCACCAACTTCTGTGTGCTCGTAGTTCTTCCGTGAACCAAGGGGCCGATGGTTGTTGTCTACGGGAGAAGAGGCTTTGAAGAGGTGTGACTTTCTCGATAGCGGACGTAAGGTCGCTATTTAGTGCACGCACTGCTTCGTTGAGGTCGTCAGGGAGAGGGATTAAACTATTATGGTAGTTTGGTTCTATGGCTGTGAGTGTGAGTTTGTGCCATTTTCTGCCCTGAGATCTGATGGTAGATTCCTGTTTTGTAATTAGAGTTAGGGATAGCTCAAAGGGTATCAGAAAATGGTCGGACCAAGGTAGAGGTAGGGAGGGGAGGATTATGAGTTTCTCACTGTTCGAGAAAATGAGGTCGAGAGTATGACCTGCTTTATGAGTGGGGCCTTTTACTTTTTGCGTAAGATTGATGTTTTGCATAGATTCGAGGAGTTGGGAGGCGCGGTTACAGCTACTTACATCAACGTGGTGGTTGAAGTCTCCCAGTACCATGAAGTGGGGGTGTTTGAGGGAGAGATCTGCTGTGACAGCCATTAGCTCTAGGACAGCAGGTTGTGGGGAGTTCGGGGGGTTATAGACCAGAATCCCTGAGCAAACTGCTGTGGTGGAGTCGGTGATAGAGAAGTACAGAGCTTCAATGGGGTTAATGTTTGAGATTTTTCGTGAGGTGATTTTCAAATGCTTCTTTAGAATCACCGCGATTCCTCCTCCTGTTTTGGAGCCTTCACGGCTGAGTCCTGTGAAACTGTAGTCAGTGGGAAGAGCTAGGGCGATATCAGGATTGGAGGAGTCTTTAATCCAAGTCTCTGTTAGGAACAGTGCGTCCCAGGATGAGGTGGACAGTAAAAGCCAGATGTCGTTGGCGTGGCTGGGTAGAGAGCGGCAATTAACCAAACCCATGGAGTAGGAGTTGGTGGGGGGGGGTTGCTTAGTTGCTGGTGTGCTGTTTCTGGTACGAGACCAGTCTGGGCAGAGGGAGAAAGGACAATTAGGACATTTGTGCCGGAAGGGGCAAGATAGAGGAAAGCTACAAGTGAGGGGAGACGAGCAGGCTGTCTTACTTAGGTCTAGTAGCTGTGTGCTGGTCCATGTGATTCTCAGGGCTGGTAAGGTATTGCCAATATGGATGGCCCTAGGCCCGGAGCTGGCGCGGACGGGCGCAGACGGGCTTGCCTTAGGCGCGCCTTCGGCGCGCAAACGTCGCGCCCGCTGCGCGTTCGGTACATGCACATATTTTATAGAGAGAGGATGTCTCGGTAGAGGGGTGTGGCCTCGTGAAAGGGGCGTGGCCTCAGAGTGCGGCGGGAAATGGCGGCAATGTTTGTTTACCCTGCAAGTCCTCGGCAGCGCTAAGATCCGCTGTGAGGCTGTGGGCGGGTGAGTGAAGCTGTGGTAAAGTGAGGTTTTTAAAATCAACACACACGCATTCACACAGGTTTGTCAGATCGTTATTTCAACCAAAATACAAGTTATCGTGACTCTCAAAGTATTTTAAAAATTAGCGAGTGCTCGTGCCTGTATCTCCCGGCTTCCGCCTCAGGAGAGAAGGTCTTCTGACCAGATGCTTGTTTTTCACGGCTTAAGTACACAGGGGGCGTGGCCTCGTGAAAGGGGCGTGGCCTCAGAGTGCGGCGGGAAATGGCGGCAATGTTTGTTTACCCTGCGAGTCCTCGGCAGCGCTAAGATCCGCTGTGAGGCTGTGGGCGGGTGAGTGGAGCTGTGGTAAAGTGAGGTTTTTAAAATCAACACACACGCATTCACACAGGTTTGTCAGATCGTTATTTCAACCAAAATACAAGTTATCGTGACTCTCAAAGTATTTTAAAAAAGAGCGAGTACTCGTGCCTGTATCTCCCGGCTTCCGCCTCAGGAGAGAAGGTCTTCTGACCAGATGCTTGTTTTTCGCGGCTTAAGTACACAGGGGGCGTGGCCTCGTGAAAGGGGCGTGGCCTCAGAGTGCGGCGGGAAATTGCGGCAATGTTTGTTTACCCTGCGAGTCCTCGGCACCGCTAAGATCCGCTGTGAGGCTGTGGGCGGGTGAGTGGAGCTGTGGTAAAGTGAGGTTTTTAAAATCAACACACACGCATTCACACAGGTTTGTCAGATCGTTATTTCAACCAAAATACAAGTTATCGTGACTCTCAAAGTATTTTTAAAAATGAGCGAGTGCTCGTGCCTGTATCTCCCGGCTTCCGCCTCAGGAGAGAAGGTCAAATGGAGACACTTGGTTCGCCTTTTTGGTCTTTTTTGATAATAGTTTGCGGAGGAAAACTCTATTCCTGTTGTCTTTTTTCCCTTTGTGTGAAAATGAACACCAAACATATCTTTACTAACAATGTATGAGATGGCTTCAAAATGGAAGTGGCTTGACATACGAAATACTGTTTTTATTTGAAAGAGCTGGTTAAACGAAGATAACCTGAGCTGTCACGTAACTACGACATCATAGCATTACAACCAATACAAAAGATGCGGTGTTGCTATGAGCCTGAGACTGTACGTAAAGCATTAGGAATTCTTGGATTGGAAAATCTTTTTTCAGGTTTATTGAAGTGTGCAGCTTTTTCTTGAAGGTTGTACACAAAACTACTTCTTATTCCAGGAACAAAAATAAACACCTTTAAACCATTTTTGAGAAAAGGGTGGCAATACCAAAGTTCTAGACACACTTGCCATTGTAATAATGAATGGCACTATTTTGGGCGAATGGTTTCAAAGGCCCGTTCACATCGCCTGCCACGTTAAAACTTCTTAATTCAGGGGACCTTGGCGCTTTGACTACAAGGGACAAAAAAAGGCTCTAGAGATGTAATCAATACCATTGACATTTTATTCTTCTGGGAATGCTCGTGGGGAGAACTGCAAACTGATATTCTTTTCTACTTAACACACAATTCAGGACCTTAGAGCCCTGATGAAAGAGCGTTTTGTTGGCACAAAATAGCCGTAGCCGCTTTGTACATTGGCAAGCCCGTCTCTCAATGGGGATCCGTCTTTCGAGTCACGCACGCTTCTAAAAAACACAAAGGGTTTTTCTTGGGCATAGAGTCATTTTCGTTCCAAGGATCACATTTACTGTAGTTTCTTCCTAGAGAGAGGGTGTAGGTAAGGCTCCAGACACACCTGCTCTGGAAGGTTTGTAGGCATTACCTGGACATTTGGCCCTACTTATGTGCTTGCTACACCTTAATGTGTCCAGCCCCACTTGGACTCTTCACTAATTGAAATGATTTATTTATAAAAGTTCAAGATACCAAAGTGAACATTTCTACTTCCAGTGGTATAGGAAGGGAGCCGTGGACACTAATTCACACAAGGAAAATGCCCCCACCCCCACCCACTCCCTCACTTTGTGGCAATGAAATAAAGTAGTCCCCTGACATCCTTGGACCCTAGTCGCACTGCATCTACAGCATTAATAGTAGTCAAGCTCCTGACCCTTTCCACTCAGAGGTGAGGTATCACTGTAGGCACTAGTAGTGGTGCTTCATTCCTGTCCAGATGCTCCAAGTTCCATACATCCCCCACGTCCAAAAAGAATTAAAGCTTTGTGTGTTCAAGCACCCTCTCCTCGCAATATCAAGACATGGCTGCCGTACCTTTCTGAAAAGGCCGGCTCCAACTTTAGCAACCACCTGCCGCATTGCAGGATGCCACCTTCTCTTCCCTATACTCCTTCTCCCCATTCTGCTATATCTGTAATTTGCAATTCTGTTCTTGCTAACCTTCCCGCCCCTTGAGTGACAACCACTTCCCCACTTGTAATCCCCTCCCAGGAACCTTTGACATCGTACGCCATTTCCTTCAATTGTCATTGTATCCGTGTCCACCCTTCTCCTCTTGGGTCCATCATCAACTCATTGAAAACACCAGTCTCTAACAGCACCCCTTTGCTTTGTAGCTAGGTGTATATATGTGCACTGACATAACAGACACCTTTAATGTCCTTTGGTAATGCTGGTGCCCATAGGTGCTTGCTTGTGACATCAAGTATATTGGTGATGTGTTGTGTGTGCAGTAATGGGTGGGGCCTAGTGTGCAACTCAAGTACTCCCAGGTAGGCCTACTGTTGCCACCTGTGAAGTGAACTGGAGAATCAACAGCGTTCATATGTTGAGTAACCATGGCATGGATCGTCCCTGGGCAAGAAGGTGGTGGTAGGCAAATGTGTGTGAGACATAAGTTGTGCAACCCTAGAGGGATTTGGCTTCTGTCATCAGTGTTGGAAAGTAGAGATAATGCGCCACATCTCACTTCCAGCAGCTGTTTCTGGGCTGGATCTGGGATCCATCCGACCCAGGGAGATATGCTCAATTTATCCTGGTGTCATTTTCCAACACCGGGACACAATTCAGCAGCCCCAGCTAGTTGCCTGCATTCCTTTCAGTGCAGCAGCATGCAGGCATTGAGAAATCTATCTTATTTTGATGTCCAGATGGGCAAAAACAAAGGCCTAATGTAAAGGGCCAATGGCCCTTCTCATGTTCGAGGATCATCCTAGCTGGGAGCCATCTGGAGCCTATCACCTAGATACCAAAGCAATGGAAGGAAACAAAGGCAAGTAGCTTATCACTTCACAAGTACTTTAGAGAAACCATGAATTGGTGGCAGGTTTTTTACTTTCTTCAACCCACCATGTAAGAGAGATGCATGCACTGTAAGAATGCAAGATGTATCTGTGTGTTTGAGTAATTACACTAATAATGATTTATGTGGGATAACTAATTTATTTTTATTTAGGTCTTTTGTAGCACTGTTTATCCCAGTGTAGGGTGTCACAGAGCTTTACAACACACACAGAGGCACAGTAAATCATACACGTATGTAAATTAGGGAACAGGAAATATTATTTAAGACTGGACTTTATAAGGTGCAGCAACCCACATATTGTTTATACTTGTAGACATTATGGGGTCGATTCCGATCTGGTAAAATGCGCTCCGAATCGTCGTACGGAGAGTTTTTTCCCCATACGAATCGTACCCGTAGACGTCCCGTACGTACGACGAAGTACGATCCGTACCAGGTGCCAAAGTCCGTACGAGTCGTACAGGACTCCGTACGACTCAAATCTCCGTACGAGTTTCACTCGGAACCGGCTGTACGCGACATCACTACGGTTCGCGGCTGGTTTTTACGACCCAGCAAGTACGATTCGTGTCGGGTACGCGCCGTTCGACCCTTTTCCTACGGGAGCCGAAAACAGTCGTAAACGCAGAGTTCGCACCGAAACAGGTACGGAACGCCACCCCCCGGGTAGGGCACGTACCCCCCATGATCGCAGGGGTACGCGCCGTACCCCTGTGATCATGCGGGGTATGTGCCGTACACCCAGCGTACATGGGGTACGCACCGTACCCCATGTACGGTGGGTGTACGGCACGTACCCCATGTACGCTGGGTGTACGGCACGTACCCCGCATGATCACAGGGGTACGGCGCGTACCCCTGCGATCATGGGGGGTACGCGCCGTACGGTGTGTAGGTGATCGTGCGCTTTTCCGTACGAATCGACGTGTACCGTACAAATCGCGTCCGGGTCGGCCGATCGGGATCGGAATCGTCCGGTCGTACGGCGTCCGTACGAGTCGTACGGAAACGGCTCCGGATACGATTCGTACGGACGGGGATTTTACCGGATCGGAATCGACCCCCATATGTTAAAAATGAACGGTGAGTGGGGCTGTCCGTACATAAAGACTTTATTATTTCCTATTAGAGCCCTTCTTTGCAATCATAAAACAACAACAGATTAAGGGAAAGCATAGTGATAATCTAAACCCATGACTTAAAGTTTGCATGCGGCTCCTTGAGGCCGGTAATTAGACCATTGCACTATATGAGAAGGACTGCAAATTATGAAAAGGAATAACAAAAGGAACTCAGTGTGAAAAGCAGGAACTCACTTACCTATCTGCATATGATATAAATCCATGATCTGTATGTAACAGGATGTGCTTTGCAGTAGGTATATTAATTCTCTATTCTACTTTAGGAGTAGAAAATTTGATTGGACACAAAACAGAACTCTACCAGAACTGCATTAACCACCAGAGTTATCTTACTGCTACTATAATTCCCTCAAAATTGCGGGGCATACAAAGGTAACTGCAGCAGGTGCCTTAGCCCTGTAAAATATTTCGAAATACAGCCACTTAGTGACCAAGTAAGTAAGATAGAACCGGGTTGCTGTCACATTTGTCCTTGCTGCCAATTTCTTTGCAGCAGATTAAAAATATATATATATATATATAAGTTGACTTTGAGACTCTGTTTTTCAAGATCTGTCCCTTGTGATTCCAACCCCTTACGTCCGCCACACCTTGACCCCCACTTTATGAACTCCCGGAGTAATTTTTCTTGCAATTCCAGCACTGGTTGACACTGTCCGAGGCAGAGCTAGGCATGGGTTCTCGAGTGAGGCTGATGTGTGCTTTGCTGGAGGCGGCACAAGAATGAATACATGAATAAGTGAGCCAATGAATCAATGAGTGAATGAATAAATGCAAGAATTAATAAGCATGGATGAGTCTATCTGACCCTTTTATACCCTTGTGCGGTTCTTGGCATTCGTCTTTACCACCACTAGGTATAAACCTCCAAAAACAGCGAAGTCTACGAGTTTGTTGTAAAGGTGGCCTTCAGGTGTTGCCTTAAGCTATCATGGTCAGTTTCTTTCTGCAAATCATGTTGTAGATAGCTCCAGATCAAGGATCTCTGTTTACAAAAGGCAGCCAATAGACCCCATCAGCCCATGTACATGTACGCAGAGCACATTTCTTCCCCTTTATTTCACGATATTTACCTGTGCCATGAGCTCTCCAGTGACAGGAAGAAACAGATGATGAATTATGAGATAACAAAAAGGCAAAATGTGTACAACTATAGACTAACACTGCTAAACACATTTGCCAAATATGAACAGTTGGAAAGGGCTGGTAAACCATGTGTTCACTTAAGTGCTTAATAGTAAGTTCATGGCTCGTGCAAGTTCACATTTATCGAAAAACTATAATGTGAACTCAAATAAGAAAGTGAATTTAGGTTAACTTCAGAACTTTGCTCATAGCAAGCTCACCATGTTTACAAAATTCCTGGTCGCTAAGTGATTTTGAGATCATAGGCAGATGCTAAAAAATGCAACAGGAGTTGTTAAAAAAACCTTAAAATTGTTTATCTGCTGGGACATATTTCCGCTTGTTTAATAAACTCTACAATTGCTTTGTGAGAGACACCACCCTACCTGTCCAAGGAAGTGGTTTCGCCTCATTGAGCTCCTGCTGTAGAGTTTGATGAGAACATTGATGCCTTGTTCCTTCTGCGTCACTGGAAAGACCATGGTTTCGCCCCAGTTGACTTGGCCATTGGAGGACTTCAGCAGGCGCGTCTTCTTCTTGTGGATCAGCCCCTCAGTGCTGAACATCTCTGCCTTCACCAGAAAACCTGAAAGTGAAACATTTCAACCTGGACATCAAACTTTACATCATCAAATAGTAAACAGGTTTTAGCTGTAGGTAAGGAGGCCATGTTAAGCTTGTAAGAGAAAATATGCCCATCTAGGTCTACTAGTAGATACTTCTAGTGTGATGTCTAAAGCACAATTCTGGGCTTTCTGCAGGCACTTCTTTTGACCTGCGCAACTCACATAATTTTCCTACCTCTTGAAAATAGTAATTTCAATTTGTTTGTAATTCAGCCTTTAACATCTGGCAGTTATATACGTGATTGGTCGCAAGCCTCTTAATGTATACAGTATAACTAGACTCATTTCCATTGTCTTATTCAAATGATGCAATGCAGCGGACCAGTAACCAGACCATTTCACTTTTAAGGTACAGGGCATGTTGTGTAGAGGTTAGCGCAGTAAGGGGTGTAGGGCAGCAGCCAGAGCGGTTGACTCCAGAGCGCTGGTCTCACGGTTCGATCGCTGGCAGCACCCCAGCTCAGCATCATGTGACTCTGAGCAATAGCCCACTTTATCTCCCCGACGGCCCCCTAGCGGCTGAATACCCTTATGGGTGACAAGGTTGTGCTTGGTAAATATGGAATTAATTATATAATCTATTCTGGCACATATGGATTCAAATCCTACCTTCCACAACTGACCAAATTATGTGACCGAAAATAAATCACTCAATCTACCAATTCCATTGCTTCCTTATTTAAAAACATCGGGAAGAACCTGCTCGCCATATACTCCCCTTCATCAATGCTCACCTTGACCCTAAAACGCACCACAAGCCTTATTGCCTCCCTGCCCCCCAGGCTGACGGTCATTGGCGGAGACTTCAATGCAGTTATGTACCCAAACCTTGACACCATGAGCTCACAACCGAACATGAGGTCCGCCCACGCACGTCTTCTCATCAACTGGGCAGGCAAACTCGCTGTATGTGACACCTGGAGAATTTGGCACTCCCAGACCAGGCAATACATTCACACATCAACTGCGCATCACACGCACGTGACCGTTGACCATATTTTTATGCCTGCACTAGATTGTCAGAAAGTTAGACATATCTCTATCCTTCCTAGGGCCATATCTGAGCATTCGCCTATCCTCCTGAGGGTGGGGGACCCCCCAACACGCTTCGTCTGATCTGGAGGTTAAATGCATGTTTCCTCCAAGACAAAAACCTTAAAAATACTGTGGGGATAGAACTCCAACAATACTTTCTCACTAATCGCGACTGGGTCTCCTTCCCGAGTACTCTTTGGGAAGCGGGTAAAGCCACTATCCGTGGCTTCGCCAAAGGCCAACTTAAACTTAAGCGTTCATTCCAAGATGCTCGGATCACTCAATTGGAGGACCAAGCGACCCTCCTTGAAGGCCAGACAGCCACCCAGCAGGATGGCGCACGTGAGAGACAACTAATGCTCTTGCGAGAAGAAATCATACATGTCTCCATGGAGGCTACTAAAAGCACTTTCAAGATCCTCTGTAGCCAGGGTGTACGGTTGGGGAGATAAAAACTAACCCTGGGCGAAGGACTTCGCTACGTCCACGAAGTGGGCGTAGTGTTGCCTACTTCACCCTTTGCAAAGTAGGCGAAGCAGGCAACACTACGCCCACTCCTTGGGCGTAGCCAAGTTGCCCCCCCCCACCCGCCTCCCTCCCGCCCTCCCGAACATACCTAATTTTAGTAAATGGGCACATAAAAATAAATAAAAGGCACTTACCTTGTCCGCGGCGTCCCGGGGCTCCCTCTGCTCGTTCACGCCGCCGTCTGCTAACCAATGCGCATGAGCGGCCGCCCGCGCATGCGTATTGGTTATCAAGACGGCGGCGTGAACGAGCAGAGGGAGCCCTGGGATGCCGCGGACAAAGTAAGTGCCTTTTATTTATTTTTATGTGCCCATTTATGAAAATTAGGTATGTAGGGGAGGGGGGCATGCGGCGCATAGTGGGGCTACGCAAAGTGCGCAGGTGGGCGTAGTTTCTCGCCCACTTTGCGTAGCTTCGCGTAGCCCCACTACGCACACTACGCCCAGGGTTAATAAAAACAGGAAACTCAAACATCGTTTGGCCACATATCCAATGGCCAACCGTATCATCCTTGAGATCAGAGACCCAGACAGTACCACACATAATGTACCCTTGGCGATAGCCCAGACCTATGCCGCCTACAATTCCAAACTTTAGTCCAGGCAGCAACCCAAGCTTTCTCTTTCAAGTTGATCAGCCAAACGCATCTCCTACTCCCTCGCCTAAGCCAAACCGAGGCACTGGACCTAGTCCGCCCCATTACCCGAAAAGAAATCGGCGAAGCCATAGCACGCTCTACTCCAGGTAAAACCCCGGGTCCCAATGGTTTCCCTCAAGAATATTACGCCGCCTTTCAAGAGACACTAGTTCCACACTTGTTGGACACCTATGCTGAAGCGGTCGAGAGGGGCTCCTTTCTACCTGAAACAGACGCCGCCACTATCATGGTAATCCCCAAAACACAACCTACCTCAGTACATTGCACCGATTATCGGCCGATTTCCCTCATAAACATGGAGGTCAAAATCTTTGCCTCGATTCTGGCAAACCGCCTGAAATCTGATCTCACCAAATTGGTCCACCCCGACCAATGTGGCTTTATGCCATCCCGGGATACTAGACATTGCCTTAGATGCCTCTACATTGCCTTCGTGCACCGCCAAATAATAACCCTCTACTTAGCGCTTCTTCTTCTTGACTTTGAAAAGGCGTTTGATTCGGTAGACTGGCGATACCTAGAAGATGTCCTGGCTGAGGTGGGCTTGGGTCAACACTTCTGTAACCTGGTTAAGGTACTCTACTCCCACCAAACGCACAAGTCCTAGTCAATGGAGCACTCTCGAAATCCTTATGTATTGAAAGGGGTACAAGACAGGGCTGCCCCCTTTTGACGCTCCTCTTCACCCTGGTGATGGAGCCCTTGGCATGCCTTGTGCGATCTGACAATTGTATTCAAGGTTGGAGATGGCCAAACTCTGTGAAAGAAAAAATTGCAGAGGATGTCTTGCTCTTCTTGGCCAATTGGCCCAATCTGGCCCTCGCTGCCTTTGGGCTCTGCACCTCTTTGGGCAGTTCTCCGGTCTGAAACTAAATTCCAGAAAATCCGTCTTGGTCCCTTTCCACCTGCCCAGAGACTGTTTCGAATGGCAGTCCAAGATACCCATCAGAAGGCAATCATTCAAATATATGGGAATCTGGGTGGCCCTACTACCTGATCTCACCTGGTCTCTAAATGTCACCCCACTGATGCAGAAAGTCTGGGCAGACTCCACAGATGGCAATCGCTTCCGCTTAATCCCCTGGGCAGAGTAGCACTCTTCAAAATGATGATACACCCCAAATTCCTCTACATGATCCTAAACACCCCATTTAAATTCCCACGGTCCAGGTTTAAGGAGCTTGACAGTCTGACCACTAAACTTCTATGGACCGGACGAAGACCCCGCCTGGCCTTATCCAAGTGCCAGATTCCGTCCTTCGATGGTGCAATGGGCATGACCAATCTATATTTATACTATCTGGCAACCTGCCTACTCACACTCCATGACTGGTTCATTGGTGGCTGGTTGGATCCGGCATTTAGACTGGAACTGAGCGACTTGGGTCTACCCAGGATCCAGGTGATAATGTATGGAGGAACTTTCCCCAAGACAATGCCAACAGTGACGCAAGCAGTTCTCCTAGCTTGGCACACCTCCCTGCGTTACACCCAGTGGATGAACAAACTGACTCAATTTACACCACTTTGGTTGGGGACTTGGCTTTGAGAGGTTAGTGGCCTGAAGGACTTCCAGCCGTGGGACCTCATTAGCATCTCACAGCTTGGGGATGTCTGAACAAGTGACCGTATGCGCACCTTTCAAGACTTACAAACCTGTTACTCCCTACACCCCTCGCAATTCTATAGATACCTGCAGTTACTCCAAACCCTCTACATACACGTACCATAGGGCACATCCCTACCAGAATACAGTCCTCCGCAGGCACAAATTATGACAGGCAACCTGGGATGAGGGGGTGTCTCTCGTATCTATCGCTCTCTCACCAACAACCCACCTAACACTTTAGTCCGGTTGAGAAGCTTATGGGAGCAATGGGTGGGACCTCTTGAAGAGGAAGACTGGAGAGATGCCTTAATGGCACCCAAGACAGTCACCACCTCCACCCAGCTCCGTCTGGCCCAACTATACTATTTACATGCTGCCTACCTAACACCCAAGGGCCTCTAGCACTGATATGATACTCTTGTGCGCACTGCAATCACGACAAGGCCAACTTCTTCCACATGGTATGGGCTTGCCCTGTCATTGCATGCTATTAGGACTCTATAGAAAAATAACTCACGGAGGTCCTGGGCTGGGAAGTGCTGCATAACCCCTTAAGTATACTCCTAGGCATCAGCGATGGGCTCGATGAGTCCCGACCCGACAAACAATTTCTTACTACTGCTACAATGGTGGCCAAACGTGACATTGCGGCTAGTTGGATAAATCCGTTACCCCCGAGCATAACGAAATGGCGCAGAGGGGTAGACTGGTGCGCTGCACAAGAGAAACCGCTGTTCAAGGCCAGAGGGTGTCCCGCTAAATACTGGAAGGGTTGGGCAAATGGCTGGGGCAGATAGACTAAACATGTCTTCATTTGACTTGTGTTCACTGTGCAGAGCGCTGTGGGTCCGTGTGCTCCACATCTTTCTCCTCTACATATGTAAAATGGAATTGTCACATGAAAGCTGTGGTATACTGTATTCGACTATATGCTGGTCTTTGTTTAAAAAACAAATACAATTGTTAATCAAAAAATAAAAACATCGGGAAGATTTGTCAGAAGGCCTACCACAGTAATCAGTTTGACACTTTGCATAATGGGTGCATGTGGGTCAGTGGTAAGTCGGGACTCATTAGCCCTATCAGTGCCCTACTGCAGCAGTTGTGAACATATATAACTATTTCTCAGCCTCTATCCAATGCATTGTTGTTAGTGCTGCTGGGGTAAACAGCACCTTGAAAGAGAGGGAAAACCCTCTTTTAGCCAGTGAGGCCAGCACCTCTGCGAATGACAAGCATGACTAGTCTGTATAAAGACTCCTCAAGTCAACATAGGCTTTAAATTAGTATCAGTCAGTGGCAACTGGTGCTACTGCTGGTGCATTTGTAATTGTTGTCTTTGCGAACACTTTACATTGGGCTTAAGGGTGCCGCGTACATCTGATTTGGGTGACAGATCACAGTGAACTTGTGACCATTTTGATAAGGAAGGCAAATGGGCCTGCCATTGCTGAGCAAAGAATCCCTGATATAAATAGGGCCCATATGTATTACATTTCAGGAAGATGCCCTTCACTTAATATCCTACTGTCAAGTATGATCTATTCAGACAGATGAACCAACCAAAGCAGATAATATTGCTATAAATCACATAGAAGATAATATGTTAGATTCAGTACTTACACTGTCTCTGCTAGCAATTCTAAATTGAACTCTATAATGTTAAAAAAAGTTCTTGTGAAGTTCAAGGCAATAGAGACATCTTGGGGATATTTTTGTCATTAATAAATCAATAAGTCCCTTGCCAATCAATATTTGTAGTTTATGATGTCACCAGACCCCAGTGAAGGCCATATTGGCCAGTCATTCAAAGCAAGGGCCATATGTATCATACAAATTCGCATTCGCAAATGCCGAAATGCGCAGAATTTCGGCCTTTGCGAATGCAAATTTTCTAAATGGGATGTATGAATGAAAATCCGGTGCAAAATAAGGAATCACAAAATTTGCGATTCCTTATTTTGTAATTGCATTTAAGGAATCGCAAATTTTGCTAATTGTCCCTAAGGAATCGCAAATTACCACTAACTTCAAGTTGGTGGTAATTTGCAAAATTCTTGAAAAATTCCCATTTTTGCATTTTTCAAAGTGCCATGTGAAGCACATACATGCCCTTAGGGCATGTATGTGCACCACATATGCACCCATGCTTATTTCAGGGGTGCAACAGGGTGTCCTTTGGACACCCCTGCACCCTTGAAATTATTCTCAATTTGCGATTAGCAAATTGCGAATCGCAAATTGAGAATAAATACCCATTCCTTCCTATGGGCCTCCTGGCCCATAGAAATGAATGGGAAAGTATTCCTTAATTGCGAATTCGGAATATCAAGAAATCTCTAAACAATTGCAATTTTCTTGATACATACCAATTAGCGATTCTGAAATAGCGATTTCTTAAAAATCGCTATTACAGAATCGCTAATTAGTACCTTGATACATATGGCCCTAAGTCATTTTTAAGTCTCTGCGACAGACATCTTTAGCTATCTATAGAACGGCTTACTGTTTCAGTGTATAACATATACTAAAAGTTGGCTTAAAGTTGTCTACTCAGTTTTCTGCTCCTAGTTCTTTAACTTTTCTTTATAATCTTGTGTTTGTCCCGTAAAGGAGCATTTCGGTCTCTTAGTGTTCTGAATGGATGACTTGAGTGGAGGCTTTATTTTTGGTTAAGCATTCGATGGAAATAATTTGTTTCCTTTACCTTTCTCTCTTTCCTCCATACCTATATGCTCTCTCTTCCTGCTGATTTACTGATGCTTCTGAGCAATTACCTATTTCCCACCCCTCTCATCGTGTTTTTTCAGTTCACAGGAATTCACGAAGGAAGTTGGTGTTGGTGTTATATAAATAAATATATATATATATATATGGCAAACAAAAGAGGCGGCACACCAGGAATAACTTTTAAGCCTTTTTAATCAAGACTTCACCCCACCAACGCGTTTCAGCCAACACTGGCCTTGCTCACGGTTGGTTAGTCCCTCTACAGTGTCTCTATTTGTACTATCCCATAACTAGCCATTTAGGAGGCATTGTGGGAATTGTAGTTACATTACTATTTTTTGTGAAAAATAATAAAAAGAAAAGAAAGACAATGTGTGCTGTTTCAGTTACTGCACATTGGTGACTAATAGTTCACTGGGGCATTTTAAGTTGTACATTTCGGGTATGGTACCCAAGTCCTTCCTTAATGTTCCGCTCTTTTTGCAGTCTTATTCACAGATTCAGGGTGTAGTACCCAATGTCATTTTGAGAACATTTTATTCAAGATGAACGTGCAGATCCTCTCCAAAATTCATCCCTTTCGGGTGTTTCGTTCTGAGTCTGACTATCATGCGTGACTCCATTTGTCGCAGTCTTCGAACCACATCACCACCTCTCTCCATTTTATCCAGCATTTTTACACCATAAAAATGCATTTGTCTCCAGTCTCCGTTTTGACAGATGTTCATGTGTTTTGCAGTGGCATATTGCATATTGGAGTTTTTGACCGCTCGGATATGCTCCAAAATCCGTTTTTTTAGCATACACGTTGTACATCCCACGTACTTCATTCCAAAGAGCGGAACATTAAGGAAGGACTTGGGTACCATACCCGAAATGTACAACTTAAAATGCCCCAGTGAACTATTAGTCACCAATGTGCAGTAACTGAAACAGCAAACATTGTCTTTCTTTTCTTTTTATTATTTTTCACAAAAAATAGTAATTTTTTTTTTTTTAAATATATTTTTATTGCAGAATCAGGAATAAACACTTCCAGCAAGCCAGCCCATACACCATCGGTACCCAGCAGACAGTGCAACATTAATACAATACACAGCCAATTAGCCCACATCCCGGAGGCTGGGCGGCGCTTCAAAGAGTCAGTTCACTGGAGGTACCTCGGTGCACGCCCCAACCGGGACACAGGTCTAGCATAAGACTTCGGTCCTGCTTTTATCCCCAACACAACCAACCCCCCCCCACCCAGCAAATCGTAGGCCACTCCGATGTCATGTCACTAGATCATCACTACTACTTTCCTGAGCCATCCGGTTCAGGGAGGATGCCGCTAGCCGGCAAACCACTGCCTCCTACGACTCCTTCTCAGTGCCCTCCCCCTCAACTGCTGCTAATGCGGGTTCCACTCCCCCTCTCCTGCTCCAGGGTGCATCTATCAGGAAGTCCTGACAAGCAAGTAGTCACACGGAATCCCTGCCTATAACTGATCAGTTTCGTCGCCTTCAGTTAGGTAGTCCCTTAACGCCTGCACCACCATCTCCCATGACCGTGCCAGTGCCAAGCTCCTCTCATGTCCAGTTCTAGTCGCCTGGCGCATTCGTAACACACTCTCACAGCTCGACCACTTCACCAGTTCATTCCTCCACCTCCGCACAGACGGCCCCTCCCTAGACTTCCAATGCCAAGTTATTTCACGCTGCGCCAGCACCAGACCCAGCCCAATTAATTTGCTCGTAACCTTGGTCTTTTTGGTATGCGGGAACCAAAGAAGCAGGCATGCAGCCATATCAAAGTCCACCTCCCGATCTGTGACAGCATTCAAAAGGTCCCCCACCTCAGACCAGTATTCCCCCAGCTTCGGGCAACTCCACAGCATATGGTCAAGATCCACCTCAGGTTCTAGACATCGCGGGCACATGGCATCCAGCACCTGGAAGTGTCGACGTAACCTCTCCGGGGTCAAATATGCCCTATGGAGCACAAAATAATGCACCTGTTGGAATCTCGCGTTCCTCGTCCCTTTCCAAGTCCTGTGTAGCACCTGACCCCATACGGAATCCGGGATTTGCCTACCGATGCTGGTCTCCCAACGCGACTTCAATTCAACCAACGGGGCCAAACCTTCATTTAACATCCTATTGTGGAGGCAGGTCACCGCCTTGACGGTGCCCGCCGCCATCACCACATATTGGCATACCGCCGTCACCTCCGGTTCAGCCAGTCCACCCCCCCAATGTTTCTGCAGAGCCGCAATGACCGCCGCATGCAGCAAGAAGGTGCCACTCGGTAGGCCAAACTGCTCTTGTAGGGTCTGGAACGGGGCCAACGTCCCGTCCACATATAGGTCTCCTACCATCTGCAAACCCAGGTCCTCCCACTCTAACAATTGGGACCAATCACCTCCGTGCGGTAAGGCAGTGAGCATTCCCAGCGGAATCTCCGGTGCGTACGGCCGGCGCTTCCCAGCCCTCTTCAGGTTCCTGTTCCAACACAACCTGAGTGTCCATTCCTCCATCGTGAGGTCCTTACTGGCCAGTCTCTGTTGCATCACGATAGACGACAAGACATGCCTCTGAATGCCGAACCCCCGGTCTTCTATAGGCCCCCTGAAGTCTTTGGCCACTTTCTGCGTCAGGACCTGGAGCTGCGCTGCCAGATAGTATAGCTCATAGTCCGGGACAGCCATCCCTCCCTCACACTTGGGTCTCAGGAGGGTGGTCAATGCCACCCTCCTGCGACCGTGGCCCCAGAGAAAGCCAGTCACCAACGTCTTCAGCTCCCGAAAGATACCCTGTGGGATCCACACCGGCAGCGTCCTAAAATAGTAGAGGAGCCTCGGGAGTGCCACCATTTTCAATAGCGCCACACGACCCAGTACAGACAGCGGAAGAGTGGCCCAGAAGTCCATACTGCCTCTCAGTGCCCTAATACAGCGCCCCACATTCCCCTCAAGGAGGTCTGCCGCGACATGGTAGATGCGCACTCCTAAGTAAACAAAACAAGAGGGCTCCCACACCACCGGCCTCGTGAGCCGCGGGCAGAGCGTGGACTTTCGCAGCGGAAACACGCAAGTCTTAGACCAGTT
Organism: Lissotriton helveticus; assembly: GCF_964261635.1. Taxonomy (NCBI): domain Eukaryota; kingdom Metazoa; phylum Chordata; class Amphibia; order Caudata; family Salamandridae; genus Lissotriton; species Lissotriton helveticus. The sequence continues at coordinate 340,877,681 of NC_136070.1, forward strand.
CACCCTGAGGCCTGAAAGCCTCCCGAACCTGCCCAACATGTCCACCGCACCTTCCAGAGCCCTTCCAGAGTCCGCCAGGTATAGTAACAAGTCGTCTGCGTACAATGAAATATAATGCGAGTCAAGTCCCTGCGCAATCCCGTCATAAACAACTCCCGTTCTCGCCTGTGCCGCCAACGGCTCCATTGCTAGAGCAAAGAGCAGAGGGGATAGCGAGCAGCCCTGCCTCGTGCCCCTACAGACCGGATAAACCGAGGAGACCAAGGTCCCCAGCCGCACCCGCGCCTTAGCCGAGGAATAGAGCACTCTCGTCCAGCCCCGGAACCCCTCCCCAACCCCAAACTTCAACAGTACGCCATCCAAAAAATCCCATTCCAAGCTATCAAACGCCTTTTCAATATCAACCGTCAGCACTACCGGGCCCGGAGCCGCCATGGCGGCACTATCTATGACCCCAATCAGCCGACGGATATTCATCGAAGTGCTCCTAGAGGGGATGAATCCAGCTTGATCCCTATGCACCAGAGAGGTCATCAGTGGCAGGAGCCGGGTGGCCAGGATGCGGCTCAAGATCTTATAGTCTACAGTCAGCATAGACAACGGACGAAAGGAAGAGACATCCAAAGCATCTCTGCCCGGCTTCAGCAGGGGCACTACCAGCGCCTCCGTCATAGAGTCAGGCAACCGACCCAATTGTTTCGCCTCCGCATACACAGCCTGCAGTCTGGGCGCCAGCACGTCCATAAATTTGGCGTAGAACTCGACCGGCAAACCATCCACCCCTGGGGTCTTGTTCCTCGCCATATGACTAATCGCCCCTCTGATTTCGGCTAGGGTGACAGGGCCCCCCAGATCCCGGGCCTCCCCCTCGTCCAATATCGGCAAAGGGATCTGATCCAAATAATCGCCAATGACCGTGGCTTCCACCTCGAGGTGGCTGGTGTACAGACTCGTGTAGTAGGATTGAAAACGCCCCAGGACCGCTGACTGCGAATAAACCACCTCCCCATCTTCCTGCCGCACACTCATAACTGGACAGCCCCTAGGGTTCGGATCAGCCAACTTTGCTAGGAGCGTGCCCACCTTATCGCGCTCCTCATGCACTTTCACCGCATACAACTTATAATCATAGCACCGCAATCGCTCCGTCTCAGTCGCCACCGCCTCCTTGGCACGTAACAAGCTGTCTTGCAGTTCCGGCTTCTCGGGTCGCTGCTGCTCCACCCTTCTCAGCGCCTCTTCCGCCTTCGCGAGATCATTCAGCACTGTCCCTCTCACAGTCAGAAATCGTCCCATACATACCCCCCTCACCACCACTTTCATCGCATCCCATTCATTCGCTCTAGTCGCTGTCGACCCAGCATTGATCGTGAAATAGTCATCTATGCCCTGTCGGACCGTGTCACAGAACGCCGGGTCATCCAGCGTCTCCGGACGAAGTCTCCACGTAGGGACCGCCGATCTCGCCTTCTGCCATTGCATAGAAATCAGCAGTGGGTTATGGTCCGAGATGGTTCTAGACAAGTACTCAGAATGAATCACCACCTTCGCTAGAGTCTCGCAACACAGTACCGAATCCAATCTAACATGCAGATCATGCAGCGCCGAGAAGTAGGAGTAATCTCTAGTTTCGGGGTGCTGCGCCCTCCACACATCCACCAAGCCCCACTTCTTCTGCCAGTCCCGCCTATGGGTCGCAAGCCTGCGCACCGGGGAGTCTACCAGGGGCGGGTGAGACCTGTCTAAGAGCACATCTGAGATGGAGTTAAAATCCCCCGCCAGCAATACAGGACCCGCCAAATAATACGCCAGTGAGCGCGACAAACCCTCAAAGAAATGTGCTTGATCAGCGTTGGGGGCATAGATGTTACACAGCACCACTTCCCTACCACACAGCCTCCCTTCCACCACCACATAACGACCCTCCGGATCAATCTTCTGGCTCGTGACTTGGAATGGCGTGCCCGCTCTGACCCATATTAACACCCCTCTAGCAAACGCTGAGTAGGTCGTGCCAAACACCTGACCCCGCCACCTCCTCTGTAACGCCCCGCATTCCTGTTGTGTCAAGTGAGTCTCTTGAAGCATTGCTATCTGGATGCCCCTCCTCACCAAGTAGGCATGCACCTTGTGGCGTTTAACCATTGTACGAATACCCCGGACATTCCATGTGACACATTTCAAATTAGGTAACGTCCCCATGGAGCATCAATCCCAACAGTGGCGTACGCCCATACATGTGACCCGCATCGCAGCAATTGCACAACCCCTTTAAAACACGCCCCTTAACTCCCACCCACCCCCACCCCAGGACAGGGCCTAGTAACCCAGCTTCAGCCCCGTTCCAAACCTCAAACACCCAACACATCACACTAATCTGTGGTCGACACCACAGAAGACCTTAAGGGTCTAACGAGGGCAATGGAGCCCCGTACCAGGACGACAGAGCAACCACCCCGCGCCCACAGCCCCATACTGCCAATGCAGCCCCATACCTGGCAGTCCAATAGAAGTCAGGAGAGTCCAGGCCTTACAAAAAGTTCAGTGGCCCCGGGCTTCACCCATTGAAGATACCATCTGACATTTGGGGAGTAACCTCCGGCCCCTGCGCTCCCCCCACCTCCGAGTCTTCATCACCGGTCTTCTCACCTTCGCCATCCGAAGCCGAACCCCTGGAGGCGTCCTCTCGCTGCGAGCCCGTGATGGTCGCCGTGGCATCCAACGCACTCTGTCTATCGGCAAGCATTTGCGCCTCCCGCTCGGCCCGTTTGCGCCTATTCCGGGAGCGGATACGTTGCGATTTCCTGACCCCAACCGGTTGCTCACGATCCCTGGCGGGCCTGTGTGCCCGATCCGTCCCAGCACGATACAGTTCCAGCCAGGACCATGCTTCATCAGGTGTTTGGAAGAAGTGAGTCCTCTCGTCAACGATGATCCGCAGCTTGGCCGGGAAAAGCAAGGAGTATTGAATCCCTTCATCTCTCAACTCCTTTTTCACCGACAGAAAAGAGGCCCTGCACCGCTGCACCTCCTGCGTGTAGTCCGGAAATAACGTCACCTTGCTGTTGTCCACCTGGAAGGGCCCACGATCTCTCGCCCTTTGGATCAGCAGATCCCGATCTTTATAGTGCAGCAGCCTAGCCACCAGCGGTCGGGGCGGTCTGCCCTCCAGGGGCGGCTTCGCGGGCACCCTATGCGCCCTTTCCAGGGAGAAGAAGGGGGAAAGGCCCTCCGGCGCCACCACTGTGCGAAACCAGTTCTCCAAGTAGGCCACCGCATCATCCTTCTCAATTTTCTCTGGAAGCCCCACCACCCTCACGTTGTTCCGGCGGTTGCGCCCTTCCGCGTCCTCCACGCGACGCTCCAGAGTCTCCAGTCGATGGACAACGTCATTAAGTTTGTGTTCCGCCGTGACCACCGCTGGTTTCAGCTCCTGGAGCAGGTGCTCGTTGGATTTCACACGGTCAGAGAGCTTGGCATGGTCCGCTCTCAGCAGACCAAGCCCGGACGCCACATGCGCAATATCCTGGTGCAGCTCATCCTTCGTAGCAGTGATCGCGGCCAAAATTGCATCCAGGCGGAGGTTCAGCCTCTGTTCTTGTGGCGTGGGCCCCGTTGGGAAACCGCCATTCGCGTCATCCAGCCTCCGGCTTCCCCTTTCAGGCGGTTCGGCGTCGCCATTTCCCTGCGCGGCCATCTTGTGTGCAGGTAGTCAATTATTCGAGCAGCTCCCTCGGACAATGGCCAGGTCCACCTGAGATGCCCAGCGGGGTATCCCAATCAGCACGGCCCACCAATCCCCAGGTCAAGCGGGAATCCGCAGCGCCAGCTGTACCTCACACTCGGCCATCCGCCGAAATCCAGTCCGGAAGTGCCCACTGTGCTGCCCCACAGTCACTCGTGGAACGCCCGCAAACCCCACCAGGGCCAGGGGGAGCAAACTCCACTGAAGAGGTGGCCAGTAAGGCAAGCAAGGTCCCGGGCAAGCTGAGCCCATCACCCCCGGCAACACTGGTCTCCGTAATGCGCCACACGCTGTGGGGCCCAGCACCACGCTATATCCTCGCCCTCCACTGGGCGGGTCCCCCGCCACGGAGCGGGCCGACCGCTACCTCCTAGTCAGCTCGCGACCCAGGGGGTGCAGGCGCTTTGGGCGGCCGCCCTCCTATTGCCCCACCATCACACCGCACCCTCCGAGTCCCGTCGGCCCCCACCGCTGTCCAGCCAGTGGGCGGGCGGCCTCGCAGTCCAACAGTGTCGCCGCCGGCGCTGCGCAAGGCAGGCTTCTTTGTCCCAGGAACCGGGTGGGGGAGGGGCGCTCTCTCACCGGTAAATCCCGGCCGACCGTCACCGCATGGCCCGCTCCTATGGTCCACCGCTCCACACGAGGGCCCCGCAGGCGCCTGCAGGCCCTCCGGCACCACACACCGCTCCACTCCCGGAGCTCTCACGGAGGCAGCGCCGCCATCTTCCTTTGTCCGTGCTCCAAGGCGAGCCGAGCACCAGGGTCACCCGCGCTCACCAGCCAGGGCTCCGACCGGGGCCAAACGCTCCCCAGACGATCAGCGGCCCCCCCGGACCACGATTCCGGCCGCCAGGCGACACGGGGTGATGATCAGCAGGAGAAAAGACGGGACATGGCGCGGAGCAACTCGCTCACGCAGCCATCCCGGTCGGCGCTGTAGCCACGCCCCCCCTTTCACAAAAAATAGTAATGTAACTACAATTCCCACAATGCCTCCTAAATGGCTAGTTATGGGATAGTACAAATAGAGACACTGTAGAGGGACTAACCAACCGCGAGCAAGGCCAGTGTTGGCTGAAACGCGTTGGTGGGGTGAAGTCTTGATTAAAAAGGCTTAAAAGTTATTCCTGGTGTGCCGCCTCTTTTGTTTGCCAAAATTTCCTGGGTCTGGATCCGACCCCTGGGTGGAGCACACACTGCTGAGCGCGCTCGTAAGGCTTGAGGATCACTTTGTGAGACGATATATATATATATATATATATATATATATATATATATATATATATATATATATTTATATATATATACATATATATATGGACCGTGAAGAAGGAGAAATCTGAAACGCGTCGTTTTTTGCCAATAAATTTGATATTTTGCAGCACTTTGGGAGTCTGACGAGGAGGGAGGACTTTCGCATTGTGTTGGGTTATCCGGTAACCTGTACCAGACCGCCCATTGACAGCTCCACCAAACCGGAACTAGTTGTCTATATATCTATATCTATATATATATATATCTATATATAGATATTCTTTTTTTCAATGTGGGCTGGGGAACAAGCACTAGTACCTTTGAGGTGTAGGGGAACATATATATTCCTTTTTTATGAGAGCCTGGCAGCTACAAAGTGCAGCAAGCTGCTGCTCATTTTTTGCCCTTCGGGTGAGTTCTTCATCCCTTTTTCATTTTAATTTATTAGTCTAACATGGTTGTTCGTCCTGTTAGACTGATAAATTGAAAACAGCAACCTGTGTTGTGAAACATCCAGACGCAGGTGTCATGAAATACATGTCTGCTTTGGTGATCATCTGGGGAAAAAAAGCATTGGCAAGGCCAACAGCTTTACATTTTTTGAGTGGTGAACTTCTTGCATTGCCATTATCCTTATTGTATAGCAACACCATATGATCATACAAAGAAGTTTGAAACATACAGCATGTAGATCTGTTCTGTTTGAAATAAACAGCATGTTTATCTGTTCCGTGCACACTTTTTGTATGATTCACACACGAACAAGTTCGTGGAAGGTGTCAGCCCTGCAGCAATTGACTGAAAAAACAATTGCACTTACTTAAGGACAGTGGAGTTGAGGAGCTTGGAAGGCTCTGGGCTTTCAGAATCTGCAGCTGGATCCTGCTATTTACCGGCTGGAAGCATGTCCCAATCTCCAGCTCAGCATGGCAAGCCTGTGGCAAAAAGAAAGTGATCACACATAGCTCATGCAACACAATGCTTTTTACAGGGAATATTCTGAGCTGCTTATACCAGATATACAAGAACCAAGATTCTGCAGCAGATGTACTCTACTCACATCATGAGATTTCGAAATGGGTGTATTTAACTTTAGCTTTTGGAAGTTTGGAGGGAAATTTTTCTTAAGCAGGGAAGGATGTATTCTAATTTGATAACATTGATCTATGTGTTTAAATCAGTGCTCTTTTTTAGTTTAGTAACTCAGGTATAGAGCTTTTTGAAGGTGCACAACCCTCTCTAAAGCTTCCATTTTTGTTGCCTTTTAGCGTGGAGATACATTTTGTTGTTTTTCATTTATTCACACTTTGTACGCTGCACCTTCTAAGTGAAAAATGTAATATAGATAATCTCAGAAAATTTGTCAAATATGATAACGAAATTACCCAGGGTCAATGTAATGATATTTATAGCATGCACTGCAAACCAAAAAGGTGCCGAGGCAAAAATGCTGAGAACACACATGGGCATTAATTGTGGGGAAAGCCAAGTCTTTAACATTTTTCAAAAGGGCAGAAAATTGCAATACTTGCAAGGCGGGATGGTAACGAATTTAAGATTTAAGCAGCTTTAACTAAACAAGCATTTGTGCAAAGCCAATAGGACTCGCTTATGAGGCCTATTGGCTTTGACAATATTTTGAAGCCAAGCTGTACAGCAGCACAGATGCTCTGTAGTGTGGCGAAACTAATTAAAAAGGCGCTGTGATGCAGCCAAGGCTAAGGCCCTTTTTTTTTAAAGTGCATTAGTGCTGGGTGCATCATAGTTCATTTTTTATTATTGTTTTAGACATGGTACACAGCAGCCACAATACTGCTAAAACCATCGTCAGAGTCGACAATGTCCCTGCTGTTCAGCAAGAACAAAAGCCAATGGAAACGCCAATAGGTGGAAAGGCGAGGCCTATTAGTTTGGCCAATTATTATTTTAGCCATGGTGCACAGCAGTTACAATCATGCTACAAATCATTCTCAAAGTCGGCAATGGCAATGCTGTACAGCATGAACAACAGGCAATAGCAAAGCCAACAGTCTCAAAGGTGAGACCTATTGGTTTTTAGGTCTCGCTGAGCCAGCCTGCATGCCCTGTCAGCGAGACATTTTGTATGTGGGCTCTTAAAAGTCCTACCAAGAGCTGGCTGGACACGGGTGTGCGGTTACGCGCACAATGACAAGCAGAGGCGCCATATGGCTTTCCTCTCTCGTCATGGTGCGCACACATCGCACACCACTCGCCAGCCAGCCTACTTTCACTTTTGCGCCTCCGTCTTTCCTGCTCGACTTCAATGCTCCTCCCCCTCCCCCACCACAGAGGGTGTCTCGTGGCCGTGCGTCTTTTTGTTGCTTGTGTTTTAGAGTTGCAGTGCAAAATGGCCTGCTGAACGCACTTGGAATGTCCCCGCGCCGCATCCCGATATAGAATTGCAACCGTTTTGTCAGCATTCTCGTTCGCTAAAACGTGCAGGCGTCGTTACCACCCGCCTGCCATCCTACTGAACACGGACAGTCTCGCGGACACATCTGGTGCCAGCCCGCATTCCTTTCCACACGTTTTTAATTCCTGACTGATACATCGCCCCATATGAAGTCCTACTTTTGTTTAACAGCGCCGTTTAATCTTTGCAGCTTGCTGGTACTCCGGGAGTTAAGTACAAGAGAACGCAAAATAACATCTAAGTCAGTGTACAGGACGATCAATCAAAATTGACGGGCCCTTTAACGGGCAATTTGTCGGGCGCTGTAGGTTCCAGCAGTGGCTTGTCAAGCCCGGATGCGTTCCGTGTTCTTTAACGTGTGCTGAAGGTGCTCGACTTTAGGGGTGCTAGGGGAATGATGTCTTGAGAGCGGGAAGGTGTTGGCATAGTGGGGACCCTTTATTACACTGCAGGAGCTCACGGGACGGCATCGCACCTCACCTGGTGCCTGCAGATAGCCACCTCTGGAGCCAACACCTGCACCCTCCGTTATAACATACTATGCCCTGCTAACCTGAGAGTATTTCATGCCATTGAAACTGCCTCTTTGCCACCCTGACCCCTCAGTCATTACCTGTTTGACTGTTGAACGTTTTTTCTTATCCTATCATAAGCATCATCATCTAGGCTTGTAGATTTTGCTTGTCGATACTGTGTATTTTCTCATTGGTGGGAAGTGTGGCCTTTGTTTGCATGCATGTGGAATTGTTGGTGGTGGCACCACTGGTTTTTAGATCCTGACCCGTAGACATATTTAGCTGCTGTTAAAGAACTATTGTTTGCTATACAGTACATAGAGCAGGCTTTGAATCGGGCCATTGCAGCTGATTGGATGGATTTCCTTTTTATCTAAGTCCCCCGAACCCCCAGATGGCTTTCATCCCTATTCTTATTCCCCACCCGATAGCATTTCAGATTTATATAACTACTGTATTGGTTGGCTTCTAGCCTTCCACCTTTGACTGGCAGGGAGGGACTACATTTTCTTTTTTAGGATGGCTTCGGCATTCCTTGAGGGCTCATTGCTTTTCTCACTCTCCTAATTGCTTTTCTTTTTTCTTATTATCTTTAAAGAAAAAAAAAATTAGCAAGGGATCAGCAGCTGCACACTACTACAGGGCTGTTCGCTTTTGGGCCTGTGCTCTCCCAGCCCCACTTTTCAATTTTTTAAATGTGCTTCTTTTAAAAAAAAATATATATATATTTGCAAAGGCCCTGCAGTTTCGCACAGCTTCGGGGTGCCCTCTTTCGGAATCCCACCCCTAGCAATGTCATCTTCTCGCCTCCGCCACTCCCCTCTTGGACTCATTCATTACCTATTTTTACTTATTTCTTTTGCACAACTACGGGCGCATGAACGTTCGCTAACAGCGATTTCCATCAAAAAACAAGATTGCACTTGAACAGAAAATTACTCCAGATGTAGTTTATTTCACACCCCGTAGCAAAGGAGCACTGGTAAAGGTCTTAAAGTGGGTGTTGTATGCATTATGTATTGTACTTAGGGGTTGTTGCTTACCTATTTGTCATGGGCGCTCTGTATACTTTTGTAATGTATCCGCTTTCCAGAATGGAAGTTATACTTGCGTTCCAGTGGGAGGCTGAGTGAGTCAGTTACTGCTGGTGCGTCAGAGGATCTGATGCCTGCTGTTAGTGGGATGATTCCTGATACTCCAAAAAAGCTTCCTTTAACCACAACGCCCATGGATTTTCTTAAAACATAAGAAAATCCATTCACCGTTGACCACCACCGATGTGTATGTATCCTTCGCAGCCATTTTTCAATGGATTTACATATCCTTAAAGAAAATAATTGTTTTCCTTGTTGGCTGACGCATATATCAGCCATCTCGTGGATGGAAAAACAAGCATTGGCAAAACCAGTAAATTTCTTAGATGAACTCTATTGGCCATACCAATGCTTGTTACTGGTTGGCTGTGGCTATGAGTGAGAGAAATTATCTATTTGGTTTTTCGGAAAAATATCAGAATTCTTATCTCAAAATGTTGTGTTTTACCTTGTTACAATTTACCGACCACTCAAGTAGGATCCTTTCAGAGGGTTGCCTCTGCTCTATATAGCAATGAGAAGGCCCTCTCTGATGTTCACAACTGTAGTCTCTTTACTTCTCTTGAATCTGAGGCCTGATTGACTCTCACAGAGTAGATTGTGGTGTTTCATACAATCCTGGAACTGTCTGGTCATTTTTCCAAAATATTTTTCTGGGCTTACTTGAGACTGGGAGATAATTACATGCTTCAAGAAGTCTGCAACTCCCCCTTTTACCATGAGATCAATCATAATGCCATTGAGGCCATGCTTGGCCAGATTTATGTGCATGATGCTGAAAATGGCTTCACCGGCCATTTTAAGTCTTTCATCCTATTTGCTAGAATTGTTATCTTTGCTATTCAGAGGATTTAAAAGTCAGTAAAATTGGTTTTGATTCTGGTAGGTAAATGAGGAGAGTGTGGGGATGGTTTGCAGCTGTACTTTACTATTTGACACTGACACTATTTTACAGAGTTTCGCACTCTTATGTTTTTTTGTGCTTTTGGATCACTCCCTTCCATAAGAAACAGAATATTTCCTTCAATTGTTTAGTGGCTTTTATGTAATTGCAATAGAAAGCTGTTTTGCCGTTCTGTGTGCTTTATAATATCCCATTCAGTGGATTTAACACAGTCTTTTCACTGTTGTTGTGATGTCGGCATTATTGACAACAATGCCTGGATTGGCAGACAAAAGTTTTACTCTACTACAGACTTCGATATGGAAGATTGAAATAAATGATTTCAGTTCAGTTCAGAAAACTTTATTTCGGCCAATGTGCCCATAAAAGTATATATTGTACAATACATTTCATTTGATTCAAGAATAAAACAATAAAGAAATCCATTCTTCTCGTGACAATGCATGTGCAAAACGTAGGTATAACAATAGGGCAATCTATGTATCGATCAGCCCAAACCCAGTAGCTTCATTAAAGTGCATATGCAATATATGTGCTATATGTAAGACCGGGAAAAGTAAGCACGAGCTCAAACCCACTAGCCATCCATTACAATAGCGTTTTATAAAGTGCTAGTGCCTATCAACTAAAAACTATAGACATAAGCATATGCCCGAACCCAAAGACCAGCATTCAACTTGTTGGTGTTCTTACGCACATGTACAATATTCATAAATTCAAATATACATCCGTATTATAATAAAAAGAGCACATAAAAAAGGTCATAAATATATCATACAGGTAAAAAGACTTCCAAAGTCCGATAAAAATGTTATAAAATAATCAGCCAAGGTCTATGGGGGTCAACTTCAAGAGAGCTCTGCGTGTACACCACATAGAGAATAAAAAGCCTGCTGATTTAGTTTCGATCATTGGAATATCAACAGACCTCTGTTATGGGACTGACTGCCGATGAAACTACTGAGTTCAACCAGAACACCCCTCTACTACCCCACTACCCCTCTACCCCTCTTCTACCCTTATACCCATCTTCTATCCCTCTTCTAACCTTCTACCCCTATTACCCTCTTCTACCCCTCGATCCCTCTTTTACCCCTCTACTCTTCTACCCCTCTACCCCTCATCTACCCCTCTACTACCCTTCTACTACCCTTGTACCCCTCTACCCCTCTTCTATTCTTTGACCCATCTTCTACCCCTCTATCCCTCTTCTACCTCTCTACCCCTCTTCTACCGCTCTACCCCGCTTCTACCCCCTTCTACACCTCTACCCCTCTTCTACCCTTCTACCCCTCTGCTACCCTTCTACCCCTCTACCCCTCTTCTATCCCTCTACCCCTCTACTACCCCTCTACCCCGTTAGTCTTCTATCCCTCTACTACCCCTCTACCCCTCTTCTACCCCTCGTCTACCCCTTCTACCCCTCTACCCCTCTACTACCCCTCTATGCCTCTTATACCCCTCTATCCCTCTACTACCCCTCTACCCCTCTTATACCCCTCTATCCCTCTTATACCCCTTCTACCCCTCTACCACCCCTATACCCCGATTCTATCCCTCTTCTACACCTCTACCCCTCTTCTATCCCACTGTAACTAGCAAAGACACTGTGTCATGGCAGCATCACTCAGCAGCACCACAGCATCTCTCAGCGCAACAGCAGCATCACTCAGCACCACTGCAGCATCACTCAGCGCCACCACAGCATCACTCAGCGCCACCACAGCATCACTCTGCACCACCACAGTAACTCTCAGCGCTACCACAGCATCACTCAGCACCACCACAGCATCACTCAGCGACACCACAGCATCACTCAGGGCCAACACAGCATCACTCAACACAACCACAGCATCACTCAGCATGACCACAGCATCACTCAGCACCACCACAGCATCACTCAGGGCCACTACAATATCACTCAGCGCCACCGCAGCATCAGTCAGCACCACCACAGCATCAATCAGCACCACCACAGCATCACTCAGGGCCACCACAGCATCACTCAGCACCACCACAGCATCACTCAGGGTCACCACAGCATCACTCAGGGCCACCACAGCATCACTGAGGGCCACCACAGCATCACTCAACACCACCACAGCATCACTCAGCGTCACCACAGCATCACTCACAGCCAACACAGCATCACTCAACACCAACACAGCATCACTCAGCACAACTACAGCATCACTCAGCACCACCACAGCATCACTCAGGGCCACTACAATATCACTCAGCGCCACCACAGCATCACTCAGCACCACCATAGCATCACTCAGCACCACCACAACATCATCACTCAGCATCGCCTTTGCAATAGTACACCAGCACATCATCATCACTCAGCAAGACCTAAGTATCATTCAGCATCACCTCAGCATCGTCTCAGCACCAGTCACCACCACCACCACCACTACCACCTCAACATCACTCAACACCACCTCAGCCTGCTCTCGGAATCTGCCATCTGTTGATTCTCCCCTAGCGTCTGGGCGTTGCTAGTGTTATAATACAAGTACTAGTTCACATTATGCCCCCTCAAAAAAAAAACTTTAACAAACCACCATTGGAATAGGCAAAAACAAGTTGCCAGCATTGCAAGAACAAAAGAAAAATGAGGACATTTTTTATTGTACATACATTTTTAATATGGTCATTCTGTTGGACATAATGCCTTCTTGGTCATATATAAGGTAACAAAAATGCTTCAGGCACTTTGTTATTAAAACTTTTCAGCATGCTGCACAGCAGCCACACTTCTCTAGAGCACAGCTTAAACACATAGGCAAAGTCAATAGCTCTGCCTAAACACTTATAAGTACCCAAAGGCGAGACCTATTGGCTATGCCAATGCTTATTTTAATGTTTGTTAGGTACTGGCACAGAACGCCTGCGATTCTGAGCAAATCAGTTAATCTCATGGGCGTCCGCAGGGGGGGGCAAGGAGGGGCGCTTGCCCCCCCCTGGAGCGACCCTCCTTGCCCCCCCTGCGGACGCCCAAGAAAACCATGACTTCAAGACAGGGTTCTCAGTCTCTTTCCTCTCCTCTTTTTTTTATTTGCTTCCCTGTGAAATTGATCCAAAAGATAAAGACACTTTTGCTGTTAATGTCATATTTTTCTGGCATTTTAATTCCAAAGTGCAGCATTGGGAATAAAAGGCTAAAAATATGAAAAATAGATAAATAACAAAATAAAGTAAGACAGAGTGGTAGCAAACTGGCCAAACTGATTTTATTCACACTGAAACACATTAGCGCCACTTTTACAGAGTTTGCCAGTGAAGCGCTATTTTTGTTTTCTTGGGCCCGATGTAGGTAAATCTTTTTTACCACTTCTTAAATACCGATTCATACCGAATCGGTATTTAAGAAGTGGTAAAAAAGAGGAGGGCAGATGTAGGTAATTAATTCCCGAATCGGAAGGAATCGGTATTTACCGATTCGGCAAATACCGAATCGGTAATGCCCATTGATTCCTATGGGCATTGAAGCCCATAGGAATCAATGGGCATTACCGAATCGGTATTTACCACATCGGTAAATACCGAATTTTGCAAGGGTGCAGGGGGTGTCACTTTGACACCCTCTGGCACCCCAATTACAGGCATGTGTGTCATGTGGCACACATACATGCCCTAAGGGCATGTCTGTGTGTCACATGGCACAGGTGTGCATGCACAGATGTGCATGCACACCTGGATTCGGTATTTCACCACCCAATTGGATTGGGTGGTAAAATACCGACTCCTAAAGGCCTGTGGCACTGTTTGCAGTGCCACCTACATGTGAGATTTACCGAATCGGTAAAATTACCGATTTGGTATTTTACAGAATCGGTAAATTTACCGATTCGGTAAATTTACCGATTCTGTAAAAAAGGTCCCCTACATCTCAATGACCCATTTACCGGTCGGTAGCGGCCGAATTCGGCCGTTACCGACCAGTAATGGTCACCTACATCGGGCCCCTTGTCTTTGTTTTCCCTGGACTTGGAACTAGTGCACCAATCCTGGAGGTACTGCAATGTGTGGTTTGAAAAACAAAATGTGTGCTGCGGCTCTGCATCCAGGGATGTGGTCTTTTTACCCTACTGCTTACGTTTTGCAAGGATATAAGCAATGGCCACTGAAATGGGTCCATTCGGGGCCCTGTAGTCGTGTCCTTAACTTTTCAGGCAAAAACACTCACTGATTAGGGAGTGTAAAAGCGTTAAGGTAACCATGTTGTTCCTGCTTACATTTCCCATGGTTTGCTAAATTTTGCATTCCCTATAGGTGTTTGCTTTTTCCAGGATGTTGTTACTTTTTTTTTTGTAGGCCGCATATTGCTCTTGTCTAGTGCGCAATTTAAATTGAGCCGCATCCAGGTGTTTATAGCGGGCAACAATTGGGTTGTACTTGAAGACAGTGGGAGTTTATCTCAGTGGGGCAGTACGGTGTTCAGTGGGGGAGAGGATGTGGCACTATGGTCAGAGCTGCTGAATTTGGAACTGGGAACCAGGTTCAGCCTTAATAACCAGTCCACCAGACCACTCTCCTGCGAGAGCACAATCACATGCTAGACCTTAGAGGGCTTCGCAACACCTTAGAAGTCCTGGTGTCTTTGCACCAGCAGGTGGACCCTAGCATGACAAGTGTAGGTTAACCTTCAAGGCTTGTCCACCACTATCCATACTGAAGTTCACCTCCAGTCTTGCGGTTAGGCCTACAACAACAGTCACTGAGGTCACAGGACCCTTGAGAAGGGCCAGCTCTAGGGTGGTGCAACCAGTGTGACCGCACCGGGTGCTGACTTTAGGTGGAGGCATCATGTTTGCAAGTATATTATGGTTTTAAAAACGCTTGCTGCCTCCTTCCTGGACTCCAGCAATTTTGGGCAACAATAAAAATGTCATGATGACTCTGGTGATTAATGTTCTTCCTAGAGAGAGATCAGAATTTTGTCTAGAAGAAGTTTTGACTCATGGAAAGGTAGCTCAGAGGGTTAATGTACCGGCTGCAAAGAACATGCGCCATGCAGATCACAAAGTGCACATAATGAAACAGGTCAGTGGGCTACTGCTTTTGTCAGAGAGATCCTTTTGTTACTTGCAGTTTATAAGTTAAAATCCTAACTTAGAACAGTGAGCTATTAACTGTCATCTAAGAGCTGCATACAAACTGCAACGTATAAATTAGAGCATTCCCCCCCCCCCCGTCTTTGATTATCCTAATGTCCCAAAAAGTGTTCTTTTGGACAGAAATCAATTCTGATTATTAAGGAGAACCCCCAATCATGGTATTACGTTTTAAATTCCGGGTATTGTGTTTCTCCAGACCAATAACTATAAAACTATATGGGCTACTAGTATGGTTGTCATGTGACTCCTACACCTTGTAGCCCTTAGTCTTATGTAACATTTTCTATACAGTGATTTACACACATATTGATTGTCTCTGTGTAATGTGTGTGAGGTAAAGTGCTCCGACACCCTACAATGGTATGAGTGGCGCTGTAAATCAAATTAAATGCATCTGAGAGAGAGTGGTTATGGAAACTTGGGGGGCAGAGTTAAAGGGTGGTAGTGAGGGAATCCATGGCAGAGGTGGTCATTGGGGGGCACTAACAAACATTAATGCACAGGACACCACCAGTGCTATGGCTGGCCCTGCCCTTGAGGCCAGTCTGCCTCACCCATAGGTACCTCCATTGGGCTTGTTTCAGCAGTAGTAGCTGCAACTCACCAGGGATTGGCAATGCCGGATTTGCACGCACACCAAACTAAGTTCGCAAACTTACAGTCACCCGGCTTCATTCACAAGCACTTTTAACATGTGCTGCCTGCTGTCGGGCCACTGGAATTAATTATGCAGCAAAGAATGACAACATGATGCCGTAGTGTTGACTAAATTAGGCATTAAAAAAAGGCTGCAGCGTGATGCAGTATATTTTCAGATATTTTAATATTTTGACGTCTGTACATATGCTAACAGTCTCTGGAAAGATTTTGCCTTATTAGTACCAGTGTAACATACAAACTCAGCAGTGATAAAGGTGACCAGTCAACCTTTACAATAGGCCATCCACTCCGCAGCAACACAAGTCACATTTTATATTAACTTTTGATATGTTTGACAAACAATTTATAAGTTTAAATGGTCAGATCATGCAGCAGATCTTGCATTATGAGGCAAATATGGCAGAGCCATAATTTTAGAGAAAACATTTCCAAACTAGGATATTTTGCCATTCTTGTTTGAACTGCTGTTGTGGAAAAAGAGAGTAGTGCTAATGACAGAAACTCCATGGCTCGGAGACAAATGGCTTGTGTTTCCACATTTTATCGTATTTGGTACATTCTGTGATTAGAAGCATATCCCACTTTGTGAATATATTTTAATGTCAATAACTCATTATAACCTTAAATAATCATGTGTATCCATTGCTTGATTAAACTGGGCAGTGAAATGCCAAACAAATACAAAAAATTGGGATGTCTGCACATTCTGGCCACACCTCTGGCTCCACTCACAGATCCAAACCGTGGGTTATTCCCGCCCTTTGATTCTCCGCCCACTATTCCCCTACTTTTTTCCCCCACTTCAACCACTGTGTAAGACTCAGCATCCCTGGACCTGTGATGTGCCGCTGCTGCGGGCACCGCATGTGCCACACATTTACGGTGCCGGGCTTCCGCACAAGGGAGATGGCCATTATTGTATCCCTAAAGGTGGGCACATTGCCAGTTTGACATTGACTACACGTAGAGGGACTCTAAGTTTCTTTTAAAAAATATAGCTAACATTTGGACCTATACATTTTATTTTGTATAAATTAATTGAATGTGTGTAAAATCTAGCACTGCCCGGGGAATTCTAGTAAAGGGAGCACCCATTGGCGCATCACTAGCGTGTGTGATTGCTGCATTATTTATGACTAACTTTGACGTTGTGCTTTAACTTTGGATAAAAGTTATCATGAATTCTAGCACCAAAAAGCCAATATTGGTAAATATGTGCGCTACAAATAATCCCTAACATACACTGTGCATACTGAGCTCGCTTTAATCTGGTGCTTTAATTATAGGCTGTTTTAAAGTATTCTGATGAAAATCGAATCGTGCTGAAGACAGCCTTGATTGGTGTTGGATCGAGGACCCGGAAGTCTGCACACCTAGCAGACAGAGAGAAAGCACCTTGTCAGAAAGTTTAGCGTTTTCCCTACAGGTGGTGTTTGTTGGCCTGTGGCAGGGTCAGTCACATGTCCTGGATTCCTGGCATTTAATTGAGTCTATCCTAGTTCTGCGCCCCAGTGTTTCTTGTGCCCCACCTGGCACACATCATATCGGAGGATGGTGATGACGTTAACATTTTGCCCCCCCCTGGAAAAATTTCTGCGGACGCCCATGGTTAATCTTCCCATGCGTGAAAAAGAAACAAAAGACATTTGGTAAAAAAAAAATCCTATCACATAAGGAAAGCAATTGCGCCCATGTCTATGTTTTAGTGAAAATACATATTGGAAGCAGATAACATCTGTTGTCACAATAAACGTAGATAACATCTGTTGTTACAATAAACGTCCATTTCAAAGGAGAAAGGGTTGTTTTGAAGTATGTGTGGCATGGTAAAACATAACTACAAATGGCAAGAGGTTCAACAAAGGCAACAGGGAAGAGAAAATAGAAGTAGTACCTCAATCACAGCGCGATCAGCAGAATGACAGCAATCAGTACTTGGTCCATGCGCTAGCCGAAAGAAGAAGAAGTGAAGCCAGCACGCGCTGGTCTGTTAGAAGGCAGCAAATAAGAGTGACAATGAAGCCAACAAATATTAAGGAATGAGCGGGCTGCAAGCCCCTTGTTGTATAGAATATCTCTTGAAGGCGAGAGCACATGCAGCACATGCGCTGTCGCAGGCAAAACCTAAAAAGGCCGGCCGACGTATTTTTCCTGATGGAACTTAGGCACTGTAACCAACTACGCATCAAAGGATTGAAGCCTACAAGATGGTGAGTAATGGGAAAATTTCCATTGCACATAACGTGGACTCTAGCCATAAAAGGCAAAATTGGTCAAAGAAAGAGATTGGAAGCTTGCTCTTTTAGAAATTGGGAGCCAGTGCAAGGTATTCAAATCTGCAGATGCAGAAGGGAGCCAAGGCCACTTCAATGGCAAATTTGCAGCAGGGTTCTGAATATATTGAAGCCATATTAGCATCCCAGAAGTTGAACAAAAAAATAGGGGGATACAGTAATCAGAGGACTAAGAATTATCACCTGGCAATGAAAGGCCTACATGGGCTGGTAAAAAACACAAATAGTTTTGTGCTGCTAGTGTGAAAAAAGAAAAACGTGTCCGACAGGTGATCAGGCTAGTCAGCAACAACTTATTATGAAAATAAAAACCTAAAAGATTTTGAGTAGGGAGGATGGAAAACCACAGCCAGGGTGAAACAGGAAGAAGGAACAGCCAACACACGATCATGAACACCACACAGGGACCCAGAACTTTGTTATCAACAGAATTGAAAATCTGGGATTCATGAGAATAACTCATAAAATTGACATCGGACAGTTGAATCAATTGGCCCGGAGGGCTAATATGAGTATTAAAAAGAGAAGGGCTAAGCGAAGATCTCCATGGTACTCCTTGCCTTTAGCCAAGAATGAAAACGGGTTATATACATGGCCTGCCACGTATACTACAGACAGGACTTGATCCATTGAAGAGCTGATCCCTGAATCCTGCCCTTTGCCAACCTGATGAGCAACTTATCATAGGACAGGGTATAAAATGAGGCAGACAGATATAGAACCAGGAATGCCCAATGTCCTATCTCTGCTGTTGTTTTAAAATCATCACAAACAGACACCAAGACAGTTTCCATCCCGTAAATTGAACAAAGTCCAGGATTTTATATGGCTTAAACAATCATGAAATCTCCCTATTACTAGTTTGGTTCAGAATTTTTACAGGATATAGCAAAAGGAATATAAAACTATAGTTGCTCGAGTTTGAAGGGTCCACTCTGTGACCGGTCAATGCTGGGCGCGTCAAAGCACTTTTTTTTTTTACTTCCACCATTCTGCACAGCGGGGCACACATACCCTTTCCAAACCGTTTAATGCACCAGTTCAAACCAATTGCAGGTGATAACTGTCCATGGTATTTTAGTTTTTGCCTACGCGGCACCCCTTCTTACATCGATTTAAAGTGCATTGTTCACTGTTCTTTACTGCACCTTGCTGAGCCAGCTTTACATCTTGGAAGTATTTGACACAACAGATCACAATATGTCTTACAGTTGAAAAGGTCGTGGGTACGATTATAAAATATATTTTTTGTTACGTTTTTTTTATTTTTGTGAAACCGATTCTCCATTTAAAGCAGAGCACTCTCCCCATCTACCATTAAAGTGGGGAATTTTAGTGGGCTTACCCACACTGTGACAGTATCACTTACGCGTGGGCATTGCATGCATAGGTTTGAACTGCAAGGAAGTTCCTCCTGCACGGGGCCACAGAGAGATTTCTTGAAATTGTAGATGAAAAGAAGCCTCACATGCAAATATTTTTTTTATCTGAATTACATTTTTTAAGGATTTATGAAATTTCACAAACATACGCCTAAAGAGTGGATTTCCACAATGCTGACAATTTAAACTTTGTTTGGAGTACTCCTAAAAGCTCTGTGGATATACAGGCCAGGTTCACCAATTTTTTAGCGGAGCCCAGTCCATATAAACAGTCTCATGGGGAGTTGAGATGACACGTGGGCCCTGCAGGATGTCTTTACACATACAAATGATGGCCATTAGATATGAGACACGAATGAAAGCACTCACTCTAACTCAATAGCAATAAAAAGCCACTTATTTATTCATTTTGTGCAGCATCAGCCAACCAGGGCTGGATGTCCAAGCTTGCCATCCTTTCAACCCTGAAAGCAGGGACAAAGTCTAAATAAGAATTCGCACATGGAAAAATTAACATAGGCAAGGTAAACCAAGGTCACTTCATCAAAAGAAGGGCTGTCAGTGTCACGACCTCGTGATGCCAGGCTTTACTATCATAGACGAGGTTAACAACGTAGAAAATTTTAATGTAAATATATGATTGACAATGCATATTTGTATCTATAATTCCCATGCATTGGGTTAAGAGCTTTATGATCATGTTTTGTTTTTACTGGTGCCCTGAAGAGGCCTCCTCTTTGAGCACTATAATAACATTATCTGATATTATGCCTAATGGAACGATGAAAAGAACATGCAAGTTATTTTACTGCTGCAAATCACGTGCATATTTTCCATGTATTGAGGAGTTGATCTTGTGTGCGAATCTAAATTAAATTTGAAAACACTGAAAAATCTTGCTTGGTGCATTTTAGAAGGGCAGGTTTTCAACAAGTACATGTTTTGCTCTGAATTATATAATGTGTGAGTGCTAAACAGTGCCGGACTGGCCCTAGCAGTTACCTGGCGTTTTCACTGTGGACATGCTTACCAGGATGCTGTGCAATTCTCTTATGGCCAGACGGGAGTGGCTCACCTGGACAGCAGGCCCTGTGATTATATATATATATATATATATATATAAGTATGCAGTGGTGTAACGCAAAATGATCGGGTCCCACTGAGGAATGTGACGAGGAGCTCCGGAAACGCCCACATCTAACAGATATCCACTGGCTTTAGGCTGAAAGGGAGCCCCTGTGTTGTGGAAGCCCCGCCTCCGCATCGGCTGCAGGAGTTTGTGCTTCTCTCATGTACCTAGGATTGGTGCTCTTGGCGCTAATGATTGAACAGTACGTTCTACCAGCGCACAAAGTGCCACACATTAACAGCCATAAGTTGATAGGTTTCACTTCACCTGCAACTTCCAACTCAGGTGACAATCTGTACACGAGCATACCTGCCAACTCAACCGGTGCCACCGTGTGACACACGATATTGGCTCCCATCACATGGTCTACCATTGAAGAAACAATATCACACGGTGGCAGGGAAAACGAGCTGAAAACCACTGTAAATAGTGGTTTTCTAGTTCGTTTTCCAATTTTTTGAACTGCCGAACTATTTTAGCAAATCTGCACTGATGAAAAAGAGCAGAACAAATCCATTTGCACCAATATGGCTAACAATGCAAAACTGGAAGAAGTCTAATGTATTTCCAACCATGCACACGAGACACAAACTGAACTGAATAGTTTTAGTATAACTTTAGGGCGACATGTCAAACTGAAGTTATTTTATAGGAATATGCCCCAGATTCATCATGATCCTCTTATGCGAGTCCTTAATAGCGATTATTAAGGAATCGCTATTAAAGACTTGCAAAACGGGATGCATGTAGAAATCGCAAAATTTATAGCGATTTCTACATCTTCCTTATTTGCGATTCGCTAATTGCATAAGGAAGCGATTTCAAGGTTTGGACACCCTGTAACACCCCTGAAATGGTGATTTACACTGGGGTTGCGCACACACATGTCCAAAGGACATGTGTGTGTGTAACATCCAACTTAGAAAAATGCACTGAAGTGCATTTTTCTAAGTTTTCGCTATTTACCACGAAGTCAGACTTCGCGGTAAATAGCGGCCAAAAAATGCGATTTCGCAATTCTAAAATGGTTCATGAATTGCATTTAAGGAATCTCAAATAGGGATTCCTTAAATGCAATTCCTCGTAATTTACCGATTTTAGAATTTGCGAATTTTGCATTTGGGATGATGAATCCCAAATGCAAAAAAAGCGCTCGCAAAAGTTGCGAGCCGATTTTTACTTCATGAATCTGGCTGATAGTTATTTGAAATACTGAAGGGGGGTTAGTGGGGGTGGTACCACATTGTATATGTGCCAGGCACGTTTCTGTTTGAATATAGTACAAGCTGATTTCACATTATTTTTGCTGTTTTCGTTAAATAAGAAAGAGAGAAAATGAATTCTCTCCACTTTTCAGATTCGAAAGCTGAGGCAATATTTGAGGCAACATCTTTTTATTTTATTTTGTCATGACACAGCCAGCAAAAGAATTGTCAAATCTCTTTCCCCTACATATTTTGAGGGCTGACCTGACAGTGCAGCTGTCGAGGTAAACCCACAAAAGAGCTTTCAGGAGTACTACAGACAGAGGCTTTGGCTCTGCCTACACTTGTATGTGTTTTGACAAAAGCACACTATGCAGTACGCTGTCATGGATGAAAGCAGATTATAAATGACAAACAGACTAATGGCAGAATAGACCTGACCTAAAGGCCCTTTATGTATCTACATGGATATATATTTATATATAGATCTACATATTATTCAATGTTTTTTGTATTACAAGTTCCTGGCAGACAGGTAAGAAGAGATTCTAACTAGAATTATTGCAGCACAATCTTTTCCTATTAGGGTTTGTCAAAGAAAGAAATCAACACCATAATTCTTCCCTACAAAGGTATTCTGTGACCTTGCATGGGACAAAATACATTTATGAAGGCTTTAAAACAGAGAAATAACAGGCCACCCTTAAATACTGAATGAATTTAACATATGTTTTTCACAATTTGTCTGTAGTCCTACTGTGTTTATAATAAAGGCTCTAGCCTTTATCATTGTCCTATCATCATAACCTACTAAAGCCTACTGTTCTAAGAGTAAACTTTCCACAAGGCAACCATATTGCATATAACATTAAAAGTACAAATATTTACAAAATTACAACTGGCAAAGCAAAATCCTATCTCTTTTAACGCCTTAACCGCGGCACAAATTCTGCCGCGGTGCGGGGCGTTCCATTGAGTGGGCGTGGCTGCAAAGCCAACGGACGTGCGCAGCACTAGGTAGTGCTTGCGACGGCCGTTGGCCGACGGGTGCAACAAAGGGGTTAAAAGAGCATAATAAAGATTATTTAAGTGCTTACCTTTTATCCCTTTTATGTAGTGTACCCATGAAGGTGTACACCACGCATATAATCCAATGACCCTTATTGGCTTACGAGGTTTAAATTAATAATCCCGAGTGCTCTATTTGTGGTAGGGTGGTTGAGCAGTTTAGGCTTATCAGAGGGTAGTGTTACGCATTTGTTGTACACACAGATTTAATAAATGAGACACACACTCAAGAAGAAAGTCAAGACCAATTTAGAAAAAAAACACAGATTTTACATCATTTTAGACACCAAGATCATAAGAATCCGGTAAGTACTTTCGGAGATAGGAATTTCTATAGAAATAGAAAATAAAGTTGAATAAAGTTTTGAGGTATGAGCCTCGAATGCGGTAATGTTATCCTATGGGAGAACATACACTGCATAGGTACACTTGCGAACAGTTTTGAGAGATACCTTTAGGGACTTAAGGTGTTTAGGGGCTAAGGTCCAAGAAACGACCAGCAGTTCGGGTTTACTTGCCCTGGTGAGTCAGAGTGCAGAGGTGCTGCTCGCATTGGTAGCCTTGGGAGCTACACAGTAAAGTCAGTAGCAAAGCTACCTGCCAAAGAAAAGCTGCAAGTGGGGACTTAGGGACAAGTCTGGCAGAACCCAAAGGGTTGGTTTCAGTGAACCCGGGCTGGGGGCTCGGGTGCAGAGGTGTTTTGGCTGGTAGGTCGCTGTGCTTAGTGGTTTTCACTTAGCTCTGGTGACCTGGAGTGGGAGAGAAAACAGGACCGCAGGGACACTTTCATTGTTGACCTCAGTGATCCTAAAGTCCCTCATCAGCAGGTTGATTTCGGCGTTGTTGATGTCCGGGATGGACAAACACTGACCTTGGTTGTGGTAAGTGCTTTGGTACCCAGGGTATAGGTGCTGAGCGACTCCTGGAGGACCTGACATCTCCAAACTCGGTAGGGGGATGGATCTGACCGCCTGCCGCAGCAAAGACTTCTTCCTGGTGAGATGCTCCCTTGGTGGACTGGATGGTCAGCAAATCGAGGTAGAGGACAAGTCTGGTTGGTGCCTACAGCTCGCAGAGAAATGGCTCCTCCACCTCGAGGGAGATGCTGCTTGGTTGTTGAACTGCTGGACAGTTCTCTACAGGCTTGGGAGGATACACAGCTTTTGGTTGGTGCAACTGTCGAGGTACCATCAGCAAAGTAGGGTTTGGCGCCAGGTTCATGGTAAGTCCTCAGTTCTTGCAGTGACTGTTCTCTTCTGTCATTCTTCGGCTCCCAGTATTCGAATTTGAATTCCTAGTTTCAGAGGGCCACCTAAGTAATTTAGGGGTGTTAAGGGGATGTAATGTAGTAGCCAAAGGGCAACTTACCGCTGGGGTGATTACACCCCTTATGTGACTACTTCTTGTGGAGTGTGGGGATAAACCTGATCCAGTGTTACTAGTTTGACCAATAACAAGATGGTGAAGCCCTTCTTCAAGTGTCCACTTAAGGTGGTCCACCTTAGGGGTGTACCTAGCCTGATAGTACAACACACCTGCTGATTCGCTATTTTTCCCACCTACTCTGGGACCAAATGGGTCCCAGGGCAAGGTGTGGCATCCTCCAGGTCTGGAGGAAACCGTGGTCACATTTCAAAGGTGGCAGAGGCTTTGAAAGCCTCTGGCCTGAATATGCTAAATCACTATCCATCCTGCTGGAGGAGGTGTAAACACCTCCTGCCAGGAGCAGGTATTGTTCCTGACCTCTGAGAGCATTGGCTCTCCAGAGCTGAGGTTCAGAAACTCATCCGTGGTGGCAGGCTGGAAGAGACCAGTCAGTCAGCACAGTTAATGACTGGTAGGTTTCAGGGGGTACCGCTAAGGTGCCCTTTGGGTGCATGTCATAAGAAATCCAACACTGGCATCAGTTTGAATTGATTAAGACAAGGTGTTTGATACTAAACACCATTATTTTCTGTGAAACCATTATGTAGCTGGGCATTTTGTAATGATCAGAGCTGAGTACATATCCTTAAGATGGCTTCCTGATCACTTGCAATTTTGTGGCAATGGAGCCAGATTTCACTGGGGTATATCCGCTTGTGCAGATATGTCCTCACATATAATATAATGCACCCTGCCTTAGGGCTCTAAGGCCTGCGATTAGGATGACTTACATATATTAAATGCATTGTGTATGGGCATTGCACACAGGAAGTGTGCCATGTCATGTTTTCAAAATGGTTTGCACAATTTCAGGCATCCTGCAATGGCAGGCTGCATGCAGTTTTTGGTTGGGACTCTCTGGGTGGCACAATACATGCTGCAGCCCCTAGGGACCCTTTTTGGTACCCATGGCCTGGGTACCAACTGTACCATTTACTTGGGACTTACAACTGTGTTAAAGTCCTTGCCAATTGGGTTACAATTAGACATGTACCTTTTTTAAGGGAAAGAGCACTGGCACTGGGGTCCTGGTGAGCAGGGACCAATTGTACTTTCCAGCGAAAAACATCAGTACTAGGGCATAACATCGGGGTGACCATGTCAAATAGGGGCACTTTCCTACAATAAGCATGCTAGTGCTCGGCATAGCTACTTGAATCTTAAGGAGGGTCGATCTTCTGAAAGTAATCCTTTTATCTATTCCAGGTCTGTAATACACGACAATTTTTGGTCCGAGGCCCACAAAAGCTTCTAACATAGCTTTGCTCAAACTAGATGATGTGGCGTTTTCTAGCACAAGTTTGCTTCAAATAAGTGTTCATCAATCAAGACGTCTGGAGATGGAGGCTCAAGAGCAAAGGGAATTTCTCATGTAAAAAGGTGGTGGTTGGGGCAAAGCTGGTCCTAAAGGATAGAATCGTGGCATGAGGTGATTGACAGAACTGGATTTGATTTCCACGTTATTTCATGCTGTATAGCAGCTAATACCACATCCAAAGCAAAATGTCTTCGTAATGAGGTACATAGTGTAGATTAGCAGAAGTTGTGACTGTGTTCCTCCACAAACTTGGGGAAGTTTAAAAAAACAGCTACACTGGGTGCTGGTGACTGCTTGATGCCTGAAATAATATGTAAGGACTTGTTTTCTATCACAATACCTCAGTTTTCCATGGCTAAGTGTTGCCAGTAACCTCTTACTAATACCCAGTTTCATGATATTAATTCATCGATCTTGGAAGGAGGTTAAATGCCTTTGCCAGTATTCAGATTTGTGACCTGCGGGTCCCACACAAGTGCTTAATGTGAGCCATTGATGGCAAGTAGGGTCCACAGGCACTCATTTTTGGGAACCAGCAGTCATTTGTTCTCAAAAGACCTTAATCCAAAGCAAGAAAGTGAAAAATGCAAAAGAGAGAAAGAAGGAAGATGAGAAAATTAGACAAACAGTGGTAAAGGGAGAAAGCAGCGATGAAAAAGAATCTACAAGAGAGAGTTAAAGAGGTTGGGAGCATCTGGTGGTGGATTAAAGAGCCATGAGGTGGAATCAAGACTAGGCAGCCTAGTTTTCAGCTTCCGAACAAAACGTTGGGCTGGGCACTTATTCTTTTACAATGAACAGTCCCACACTCATGTCAGCAACAAACACGCTGGCCCTCAATGTGAGTGGGAACTTGTGGCCTGATTTAGATCTTGGCGAAGGGGAAAACTCTGTCAAAAACGTGACGGAGATCCAGTCCACTATATTACGATCCCATTATATCCTATGGAGATCGTAATACGGCGGACGGGATATCCGTCATGTTTGTGACAGATCATTCCATCTGCCAATATCTAAATAGGGCCAATAATTCCTTAAGTGGCTGGTGAGATCTGCAGAACACTTGAGATCTGTTTACTTGCGAATTCCAACTCAGTTGTAAGTCTTTCATGAATTTTGTGAAAGCAAGGTGACAGGGTTCATTGTGCAAGAACACTTGGATAAAAACTGCCCTTCAAATGCACAGTGAGAGCATCCACTGGAAGCCCAACATGGTCTGTGAAAATGCAGGAGATTTTTTTGTGGTACATAGAAAACAGTGCTTAATGGTGTTCTGAAAAACGACCTCCAGGCTCTTGCCATTGGACTCAATGGTCAGGCCATGTCTAGGAGACAGTGTCTCACTTTCATAATGGTCTTTCTATTGAGGAAATCATGTTCTGTTCTAGATCTTTTATGGCACAGACAGCCTGTGAGCATCCAGGGCTTTATTGTGTTGACACAGTGGACTATGGTTGGGTCTGATATTATTTGATCTTGCCAGTGGCATCAATATGATTAGGTATCTTATTGTCTCTAGTATATATTGTGATATCTAATGATAGCTGACGTAAATGTTGAGGTGCAGAGATGGAGGTGATCCTTGAGGTTCACCGGTTTACCTGGAAGGAAGCAAGGATGGATTTGTATGGTTTAAAATTATGGAAATAATTACAAGGGAATACGATAAGTAATTTTCCAGTGGATTAAGAAAGAATTACAAGCCTCTGTTGTGATATCCTATGGTTCTTTTTTTGCCAAAAATCGTGTTGCGATTCAGAAAACATGGTGTTGCATACACTTGTATACTCAGTGTTGCTACTACCTAAATATTGGTGCCTGCAGGTAAAAGAAGAGAGAATTTTCTGACTCTCTGTTCGATATGGAAGGACCCATGAGGTGCAACCATGACTTCCATTACTAAGCAATGCACAGTTCTAAAGTAAAGGTAGAATCATTCTCATTTTGCATACTGTATTTTGGTAATGCAGATAATCAGAACAGGCAATACCGTCATTGACTGCAAAATCCATGCTCTACCTCGTCATTGACTGCAAAATCCATGCTCTACCTTTGGAACAGATTAGGATGTGATTCTTTTATACGTACATTCAGCAATACCCTAGATTTGGAACTGTAAGGCAAGCTGGCCACTTCCGAGGCACTCCATGCCTGAATTTTCAATTAAAAATATAAATGCTATTGAGGCATTCAGGATTATAAATAAATACAATCATCTCAGAGTTGAGCAGATTGCATAAGGCGAGAGTACACCTTTATTGACCTCTTGATTACTGTAGTGCGGCGGTCTCAAGTGTTTCAGCCGCGTTGTTGACTGGTGTCTATCAGTGGCTCGCATCATCTGGTTTGCCAGTTGTTCAAATCCCATACCATTCAGACTTTCAGTGTCCAGAATAGGTGTTATAGTGGAAATTCCTCTTGGAACACCAATTCCTGCATATTTTTTTCCCATTACATGCACTTTTTCCTGTGCTCATTTTCTAGGTTTTTCCAGAAGAAATGAGCGTTGTGAAAAACAGCTAAGTAGTACAGCCTTCCCACACAGCCTGTAATCCTGATTTGTGTGTAAACTCCGGTTTACCGCTAAGTCAAGGTTAATGTAATTCTTGCAAGGAGGCCCTATCTATGGTGTAAACAGGAAGCACGGATTGATATTGTATAGTAACAACAGCAAACCAATGCTTTTCACACAGCGCTTACTGTTTACTGATCCACTTTCAGGTGCTAGGCCTTTAGTGCTTATCAGTTTTGAAGGATTAAAGACCCTGAAACCCAACATCTTCCACTACAGTGCAAGCTTCCCATGTCACCTGCCTATATGCCCTAAACTCCTCACATTAATTTCATCTGACATCCATTTTCTGCAAACTTATATCAAACAGCCACTTAAAATAACAGTAGAAGGTAAGCGATTGAGAGGTGACTATGTGAACGGGAATATTATTCATGAATGTCCGAGAAGCTCCTCACGCAAGATGCTCCCAATGCGTCTCGATGGACGACACTACTCATATTTTCTGTCCATGTGTCCCAGAGTCATTCTGTTTGTCGATGTTCCAGAATCTCCTCACATTATCTGTCCAACAGCCTCATGCTCCTTACATAGTTAGGCAAAACACCCTTATGAGATTAGACAGTTTGTCAAAATGCCCTAAGCTCCTCCTCCGAGATACTTACACAGTGTGTCCAGTGCTCCAAGATCCTTACTTGGTGTGTCCAGTGCTCCAAGATCCTTACACAATGTGTCCAGTGCTCCAAGATCCTTACACAGTGTGTCCCATGCTCCAAGATTCTTACACAGTGTGTCCAGTGCTCCAAGATCCTTACACAGTGTGTCCAGTGCCCCAAGATCCTACACGGTGTGTCCTGTGCTCCAAGAGCCTCACATGGTGTGTCCAGTGCTCCAAGATCCTCACATGGTGTGTCCAGTGCTCCACGATCCTTACACAGTGTGTCCAGTGCTCCAAGATCCTTACACAGTGTGTCCAGTGCCCCAAGATCCTACACGGTGTGTCCAGTGCTCCAAGAGCCTTACATGGTGTGTCCAGTGCTCCAAGATCCTTACATGGTGTGTCCAGTGCTACACGATCCTTACACGTTGTGTCCAGTGCTCCAAGATCCTTACACAGTGTGTCCAGTGCTCCGAGATCCTTACACGGTGTGTCCAGTGCTCCAAGATCCTTACACAGTGTGTTCAGTGCTCCGAGATCCTTACACAGTGTGTCCAGTGCTCCAAGATCCTTACACAGTGTGTCCAGTGCTCCAAGATCCTTACACAGTGTGTCCAGTGCTCCAAGATCCCTACACAGTCTGTTCAGGGCTCCAAGATCCTTTCACGGTGTGTCCAATGCTCCAAGATCCTTACACGGTATGTCCAGTGCTCCAAGATCCTTACACGGTGTGTCCAGTATTCCAAGATCCTTACACGGTGTGTCCAGTGCCCCAAGATCCTACACTGTGTGTCCAGTGCACCAAGATCCTTGCACAGTGTGTCCGTACACAATGTGTCCAGTGCTCCATGAGCCTTACACAGTGTTGTCCAGCGCTCCAAGATCCTTACACAATATGTCCAGCGCTCCAAGATCCTTACACAGTGTGTCCAGTGCTCCAAGATCCTTACTTGGTGTGTCCAGTGCTCCAAGATCCTTACACAATCTGTCCAGTGCTCCAAGATCCTTACACGGTGTGTCCAGTGCTCCACGGTCCTTACATGATGTGTCCAGTGCTCCGAGATCC
Source organism: Lissotriton helveticus (assembly GCF_964261635.1). NCBI lineage: Eukaryota > Metazoa > Chordata > Amphibia > Caudata > Salamandridae > Lissotriton > Lissotriton helveticus. Next base: position 340,907,467 of record NC_136070.1, read on the forward strand.
TTACATGGTGTGCCCAGTGCCCCAAGATCCTACACGGTGTGTCCATACACAATGTGTCCAGCGCTCCAAGAGCCTTACACGTTGTGTCCATACACAATGTGTCCAGCGCTCCAAGAGCCTTACACGATGTGTCCAGTGCTCCAAGATCCTTACACAGCGTGTCCAGTACTCCGAGATCCTTACACGGTGTGTCCAGTGCTTCAAGATCCTTTCACGGTGTGTCCAATGCTCCAAGATCCTTACACGGTATGTCCAGTGCTCCAAGATCCTTACACGGTGTGTCCAGTATTCCAAGATCCTTACACGGTGTGTCCAATGCTCCAAGATCCTTACACGGTATGTCCAGTGCCCCAAGATCCTACACAGTGTGTCCAGTGCCCCAAGATCCTTGCACAGTGTGTTCGTACACAATGTGTCCAGTGCTCCAAGAGCTTTACACGGTGTGTCCAGCGCTCCAAGATCCTCACACAGTCTTTCCAGTGCTCCAAGAGCCTTACACGGTGTGTCCAGTGCTCCAAGATCCTTACACGGTGTGTCCAGTGCTCAAAGATGCTTACACGGTGTGTCCAGTGCTCCAAGATCCTTACACGGTGTGTCCAGTGCTCCAAGAGCCTTACACGGTGTGACCAGTGCTCCAAGAACCTTACACGGTGTGTCCAGTGCTCCAAGAGCCTTACACGGTGTGTCCAGTGCTCCAAGGTCATTACACAGTGTGTCCAGTGCTCCAAGAGCCTTACACGGTGTGTCCAGTGCTCCAAGAGCCTTACACGGTATGTCCAGTGCTCCAAGATCATTACACGGTGTGTCCAGTGCTCCAAGGTCCTAACACAGTGTGTCCAGTGCTCCAAGATCCTTACACACTGTTTCCAGTGCTCCAAGAGCCTTGCACAGTGTGTCCAGTGCTCCAAGAGCCTTACACGGTGTGACCAGTGCTCCAAGAGCCTTACACGGTGAGTCCAGTGCTCCAAGAGCCTTACACGGTGTGTCCAGTGCTCCAAGGTCATTACACAGTGTGTCCAGTGCTCCAAGAGCCTTACACGGTGTGTCCAGTGCTCCAAGAGCCTTACATGGTATGTCCAGTGCTCCAAGATCATTACACGGTGTGTCCAGTGCTCCAAGGTCCTAACACAGTGTGTCCCGCGCTCCAAGAGCCTTACACGGTGTGTCCAGTGCTCCAAGAGCCTTACACAGTGTGTCCAGTGCTTCAAGATCCTTACACAGTGTGTCCAGTGCTCCAAGAGCCTTACACAGTGTGGCCAGTGCTCCAAGATCCTCACACAGTGTGTTCAGTGCTCCAAGAGCCTTACACAGTGTGTCCAGTGCTCCAAGAGCCTAACACGGTATGTCCAGTGCTGCAAGATCATTACACAGTGTGTCCAGTGCTCCAAGAGCCTTACACAGTGTGTCCAGTGTTCCAAGAGCCTTACACAGTATGTCTAGTGCTCCAAGATCATTACACAGTGTGTCCAATGCTCCAAGACCCTTGCATGTGAGGGGAAAGCAACACACGGGGAAGCCCACAAAGCAAGGAAATAATAAGCAATGTGCTGACTGAAAGCCCACTCTAATGACTGGTTCTGTATACAATAAGCCTTCAACAGAAAGTATAAAGTTGCTTGTAGACACTGGTCTGAGTGCAGGCCGTCCCTTTCCACGTGAGCTGCAGATTACATCATGTGTATTCTGAGGATTTATTACCTATTCCCAGAGTTTGTCCTGATTTTGCATGCCTTTTGAAAGAAACTAATAATACCACACTGCATGTTTACACACAATGGCACAGCTGTCGTTTATGATCTTTTGTTGGCCGAGCATTCAACTGGGTTATTTTTAACACACGTGGAGTTCGAACAGTGTTGCAGCAGACAAGGATTAATGCAGTGTCCGGGTTCTACGTCAGAGCCCACCTCCTTCAGGCTGCAAAGCCTCACGCGCGCACAGTTTACCACATTCCCGCTCGTTTTATTGTGTGCACAGCAGCCACTTATATTGTAAGCTAACAAAGAGCGCAGGCCCGGTGGCGTCACTCCGATAAGAGGAAAATAAGTAGATAACTAGGTTTTTGACAGAGGTCAAGGAGTCAAGCCCGTCAATCACCCAGTCACACCAGATATGCGTAATGGAAAAACAAGATAACACGGTACGGTTGTTTCTTAAATAAACTAATAGGAAAATTGGTTACAGTCAAATTTTCCCAAACTATTTCTGCATTGAAGAATGCAGAAATAGTACAGCAACCCTAACCATCTATGTGTGTCACATTGAGCGAAGACCTTGATTGCTCCACAAATGGGGGCAGATTTACAAGAAAGTGACTCAGTGCGGAATGCAAGCCATTTGGCTGCGCCGCAGAGTCACTTTCAAAGCACAGGGATGCAACATATTTACAACAATATGTCGCATCTCTGTGCTTCCCCCTGCGCTGGCACACAAACTGCTGCCATGCGCACAGGCACCCTTGAACTATGGTGCAAGGATGCCTGCGTCGTGGGGAGATTGTTTTTGTGCAGTAACGGGCACCTTCCTGCACAAAAACAATCACTACAGGCATTTTCCTCTTTCAATGCGTGCTGTAGAATGCAGCATGCATTGAAAGAGGAAAAAACAAGGAGAAATGAAAACGTTTATCCTCGTTGCGCCAGAGGCGTAGCATTCACATGCATTTCCAGATTTACGATTTCTCGAAAATCTAGAAATGTGTCTAGTTACACACCCATGGAACACCACTTTCACGCAACGTGCTGCGTGTAAACGGCCATATTTACAAGGACAGGAAAAGCCACGCAAATATGGAGCCGTAAATCCGCCACCAGTGCAACACAAAAAGTGATGTACTGGTGGCGCAGGGGGCTTGTAAATCTGCTCAATAGTATTTAGTGATAGTATTGGCTCATTCAAAAGCTATATAAAATACAATAAAATAAGATGGTGTGAGGCAAGGGGGGGGTGGTGGGGGGGCAAACAGTATCACATTGCGGCTTCGATTCCCCCCTTAGGACGAGGGCGTGGGATGGGCCTAGGCAAATACATTTTATGCACCCACCTCACCGCCCCCAAACCCTCCACAAACCCGACCCCAGTAAATTACACCATTCCCAGGCGTTAATGGCTTTACACATGCAATTTACACGGACGGCTAGCCTGGCCTTATGAAATATATGGAAAATCACACTTGCAGCAAAGACAATGGGTGGTTCGCATAGCTGGATTCAATAAGGGATCGTCAGCCCAACAAGCCAGAAAACCTTCCCTGAAGAACCAAAATGCAAGTTTCTGATAACCATATAAAAGAGGTGCTGTGGTGGAGAAATAATTAGAATACCGCATACTACTGCAGGTAAGTACGGGAAATGTTTTAGTTTCACTCTTCAATGCTGCCTACGAAAAAGTTCGATGTTTAGATAATATAATTGGGAAACTGTACTATAAAATTAATTGTATAGCCACATTTAGTTTAAAAAAACATGCAGGTTTTGGCGAGGTATCCCCTCTCCCAAACCATTCTATAAAAGGTAAGACTTCGTGAGCCTTAGAGCTGGCATTAAAAGCTTTTCCACAGCCGATTTTAGCTCCCAGCCCAGCTCTGTTTGCTGACTTTTTCATCTTCTTTGCTTTGTGAAAACTGCGCGTGACGAACAATGCTTAATTTCATGCTGTAGTTTGATCAGATCAAGAAAAAACAGTTCTCATCCTTTATTCTAGTAGGGATTAAGGGCACACTTTACGGTGGTTCAGCTAAATCATGTAATAGTAGATGCCAGGAAAACAGTGCGATCAAACGCCAGGCGTCTCTTGCATGCAAAGCAACCCAGGAGGCAATCCACCTCCTTCTGCCTCCACCAAGAATGACACTAATGGTATGTGCACCCTTTACTTCTGGGGTGTCCAACGTAGCTTTAAGAGGCCAGATCCATGCTCGGAGCTGGTCCTGTGCCAGCTGCCCCCGACGCCGTAGTGCAGCTCTTGCCTTGCTGCCTGCTTCTGTTTACTTTCCTTGTTTCCATCCTCCCTCTAGTCAGCCGTTTTCATTTTTGTATATTCTATGTTGTGCCCCCCCTTCCCCTGCTGGTCAACCTTTCAATTTTGTATTAGGCCCCTCGCACCCGCTGTTTCGCTTTTTCCTGCCTTCAACACCGCCCGCCTCCCAGCACTTCTCCCACCCCAGGACCTACTTAATGGAGGCCGCAGCGTGCGGCGCTATGAAGGTGCACCAAAGGCAAGCCCGTCTGTGACCATCCGCACCTGGACCGTGCCCAGTGCTAGGACCCCTGGCCTCCCTCCCTCCACCGGTACACCTCCAATGAGCTACAGTCCCTCAAACCCAGAAGAGACACCAACTGCTGAATCACCTCACCTGGAACCACAAAAGGCCCCTTCACCTGCCAGAGCGCTTGCTTCACCTGCAACATTAAGCCCCCCAATGACTCCAAACCCACGGCACCCGACCATAAGGCTCCACTACACACAACTCAATGTCTGATCCCTCTGCAAGCATGCAACTGAAGTCTGGGACACCATACCTACCCTCACCTCTGACGTGATGTTCATCACAGAAACTTGGCTCACCCCCTCATCAGCGCCTGACATCGCCACCGAGACGCCCCCGGTTAAAAGCTGCTACACCACGTGGCAGACATGGCGGAGGCATCGCCATTGTCCACAAAGACACCCTCCAGTGCACCACCCTAAACGACAACAGCAGGCCAATCATGGAACACCTCAACTTTCAGGTCAAACTTGACGCATAAACCACCATCAGAGGAACCCTCGCATCCAGACTGATGGACCGCTGTCCTAGTTTATGCAACACCATCACCAACTTCATCGCCCCCTGACATTTAACTTCAATTGCTACATCTTCCTAGGTGACCTGAACTTCCACCTCGAAGTCCCCAAAGACATCAACTCTGCCATCCTCCTGGAGAACATGAGCAAAGCTGGCCTCTCACGGCTAGTCTCCACCCCCATGCACATCGCAGAGCACGCTCTGGACCCTGTCTTCTCCTCCAGTGACAGAATCAAGTTATCCCACTCAACCGAACTGAGCTAGACAGATCAGAGCACCGTCCACTTCACCCTCACCACCTCCCCAAAACCCCTAGCCAGATCACCCATCTGACTCCGCGGAAAGTGGAACAAAGTCACAGAACCCCTTTGGACCTCCGCCCTCACAATAACCAGGCTTGACCCTTCCGACAACCTCAAACTCAACAGAACTTCTCGAATTGGATCTCTGCAGACGCAGACACCATCGCCCCATGAAAGAAAACCTTGCAACAGACCTGCTAAGCACGCCAGCTGGTTCACCTCCAAGCTACATGTTCTTAAACGTGACTGCAAGAATTTAGAGAGACGTTGGCGCTCTAGCAAGAACCCCTCCTAACTCAGCTCATTCAGATCCGCCCTCGTCAATTACCACCACCATCTCAGGGAGACCAAGAAGAACGCCCTCACCAACCGCATTGAGGCTCACGCAACAACGCAAAAGAGCTCTTCACCATCGTCAGAGTTCCCTTGCCCAGCTGCCACTGAAAACTCGATTCACCCCTACCAAGCCCTTTGCGACACCCTAGCGGACTACTTCCACCAGAAAATCACAGACATCTACAGCAACTTCAACCCCCAACCCACCAACTTCAGACACCTCTGCACTCTCACCTATACCACCGACACCCACGGATTAGCCGACTGCAAGCAGCTCTCCATCATCATCATAAACTCAATCCACTCAAGTGCACCAACGGACACCTGCTCACACCACATCTACAACCTAGGGAGAGAAGAAATCAGCAATCACCTCACTGAGATCCTCAACATGTCCATCACAACAGCCACCGTCCCCACCACATGGAAGCACGCGGAGGTCAAGCCTCAACTGAAAAAACCCTCTGCCAACCCAAGCATACTCAAGAATTATCGACCCATGACGCTACTCTACTTCCCAGCCAAAATCTTAGCGTAAGACATCAACCGCCAGCTCACAGAGTACCTTGAAGAGAACAACCATCTTGATGCCTTCCAATCAGGCCCCAGGGCCAACCACTGCACTGAGACCGCCCTGATCGCAGCTATGGACGACATCAGATGTCTCCGTGACCAAGGGGAAATGGCAGCCCTCATCCTCCTCGACCTCTCGGCCGCCTTCAACATCATCTCCCATCGCACCCTCATCACCAGATTCCACCACCTGGGCATCAAAGGCAACGCTCTCAACTGGATCGCTTCCTTCCTCTCAAGCCGGACATAGAGGATCCACCTACCACCTTTTTCCTCCAAACACAAGAATATCATCTGCAGCATCCCCCAGGGCCCACTCATCCCCACCCTCTTCAACACCAAATGACACCTATAGCAGACATCGCCCGCACCCAAGGACTAAGCATCATCTCATAAGCCAACGACATGCAGCTCATCCTTTTCCTCACAGAAGACACCAACACCACCAGAGTCAACTTCCAGAACACCTTGTCCAACGGTGCCAATTGGATGAAGGCCGACTGCCTGAAGCTCAACTCGGAGAAAACAGGAATTCATCTTCAGAAACAACCCCTCCCCCTGGGACAACTCCTGGTGGCCCACTGCACTCTGCCCCCCTCCTGCTCCCTCCAGTCGCACAGCACCCTCAAAATCATCCTGGACTGCCAATTAACCATGAAGAACCAATTCGATGCAGTCTCCTTCTCCTGCTTCCACACCCTTCAAATGCTCTGCAAGATCTTTTTCTGGATCCCCATCTCCACTTGGAAAATAGTCACTCAAACACTCCTCTCCAGCCACCTCTATGCCAGAACCACCTAACAACTACTCAACCACCTCCAGACCATCCAGAACACCGCAGCAAGACTCATCCTCAATCTACCCAGGAGAACCAGCACCACCCCCACATCAGAGCCCGCCACTTGCTCCCCATACAGAAAAGATGCCTTTTAAAGTTCTTGACTCATGCCTACAAGGTCCTCCACAACTCCGGGCCCTCCTACTTCAACCACCGCCTGACTTTCCATTGATCCACTAGAGAACTCTGCTACACCTCCCTCGCCCTGTCCCACACCCCCCGCATCCGCTGGAACAGCTGCAGAGGTCATTCCTTCTCCTACCTTGCCGCCAAGTCTTGGAACGGCCTCCCCCTTCATCTTCGCACCTGTCCTTCACTTGAAGAATTCAGGAAGAAGGTCAAGACATGGCTCTTCGACCAAGGATGTTAGGACCTTAGTGCCTGGAGACCCCCTGAAGTGACAAGTCGTGCTTTACAAGAACGCTTTGATCTTTGCTATTTTAAGAATATTCATGCATGGTCAATATACTTAGAACAAATCTAAATTATATTTCTATTTGTTTTGTATTGTATTGTTATTTGAATGTGCACATTAAAGTTGATCACAATTAGGTTCACTGCAATTTATAAATAATACACTTAACTAATGATAAAGTAAATCTCACGAAAGCAATGGCCAACAAAAAGTAGGAGGAAATATTATGGGAAAGATATTACACCAACACAAATGGAAGAGGTTTCAAAGTAAAGCATGCACCTCAGGCGAAATCATTTTTGGCTAGCAGGGGTTCCCAGCACATCTCAACAAATAACTGATGAAACCAAGACAATCTCAAGATGCCAGCCTTCACACAGAAAGGCATGAATGTGGAACAATGGCTTTATTTACAACTAATCTAGGTAAAGAAACAATCAGTGTGGTGTGGCTAATGACATCCATGCAAAGACCTAGAGGGTAATGTTAACATATGTTGTCACTATTTTAAGATGATAACATTTGCTAGTAGCTCATTGGACTTTCCTTGAGCAAAGGTATCTCTCAATACAGAAAAGGTTGGAAACCCCTGACTTAGAACACTCATCATTGCAGGACAGATGATAGGAATGACTTGACTGTGGAGAGTTAACAAGCAATGAGAAGATGAATTCAGTACACTCTTGGAAAACTAGCACCTTGGAGCCTAGCAAAGTTGCTTACAGGGGAAGGAAGCCACTCAGCAACAGTGCAGGCAGCAAGTATCCTGCTCCATAATAAACATCTGGCACCACGGGACCTTTCCAGGAGACTACGGTCATGATCGTTAGATGAAAATCAAGGAAAGAAAATGGAAATCCTGTATCGTCCCTCAGTGGCTGGAGATAGACCTACAACACTGGAGACTGCATGAACTATCCAGGGAATCAGAGCCATAAGGAGATGCACAGAATAAAGCAAAGAGGACAGCTATCAAGCAAGACATGTTACTAAGACTTGTGACCTTCTGCAAGACCACTGTTATATTTATGAATAAGGGCAAGGAAACTCAAACTACACCCTTTTATATTGTCTGGTCACCCTGCTCTTGATCCAGCCTTGATTACCAAGGAGCAGAGTGGGGATGAGGGAGGCAACGGCCCATCAAAGTGATTGGCAACTTCCTCACAAAATATTGTCACCCAATGTAACACCAGCAAACTTTCAAACATCTATCCATTTTCTTTTTACAATGTGTTGAATATTGTAAACCTTGCTTTTTTGGGTGAGATGGTGGATGTGAAAGTAAAATGAGAATCATGACCAGTTAAAGATAAAAAATATACATGTTGGCCACAGTAATTATTAATATTGTCAATTTGCAAGAATTTGCTACAAAATGGATGCTCCTGGTTGCTGATAATAGAAGATCCCAAGTCAACAGTGTTTCCTTTAATGACTAGAAGAATGAAAGGCTAAGTTGGTTCTGATGGTGTCCATAAATATGCACACAAATTAATGTCTGATGGATAATAATCCCTAAACTAATGGGAGCACTCAATTAATTAAAAATTGTGGTATACATCCCTGAAACCTAAGACTCCACCCTCACCTGCAAAGCAAATAAATATAGGCATTTGCCCAACACAGGATACTCACTGGGATTTTTGAGGAAGGGGTCACATCCAGCCAGTGGTCTGACTCAACCGATTCAAGCTCTCGGAGGGAAAGTGAGCAGTGTCCAATGGTCCTCTTCCTAGGAGTCTGGCTCTGAATCTTAAACACAAGCCTCACAGTTTTCAGACTTTGCAGCTTGATGGCAAACACAAAGGTTTCCATGACCTCAATGTCCTGAAAGAGGAAATCGGTCCATGTCAACAGAGCAAAAAAAAATCCAAAACTGTCACTCCTCAATATGCAACCCTGAACAACCATTACTGAGGACTATACTTGGTACTTAAAGGTAATATTGTCTAATGCCTCTCTGTTTATGGCTTGCCAACTTGTCCGGGACACTGACTCTTTAATGATCCAAGCCATATAGTGACAAGTAGGCTCACGTTGAGAATATTGGTCAACCACATGCTTTTCTACACCCTTTACATCATCCATTCAATTGGTCATCGCTGCATGTTGAATGAAATACAGGCAGACTGTTAGAAATGGGATTTTGGGTTGGACAAGGAATGGACCCAGGCCAGGCAGGAACTACAACTCTCGTCAGGGTAAGTAAACAACACACTAAAAGATAACCTGTGCTCATTCTCTGCTACCTTGGCACAGAGCAGTCAGGCTTATATAAACAGGAAATGTGTAAAGTATTTGTGCAACACCCTCATACAGTAACACAATGAATACACCACAAAAAGACTCGATACAGGTTGAGAATAATAGATTATTATATTATTAACAAAACAAGACCAAAGCAACAAACATCCAATGTATAGAAGTTGAGATATTGAATTTTAAAGCTATAAATGCAGTACAGCCCTTAGAAGCAAGCAGCGCTAAAAAGGTTCCTTTAGGTCGCGCTGGAAAGGGGGCAAAGTCAAAGTTTGGGCCGACCGCGATGGAGCCCTGTCCGGCTATAGGACAAATGCAGGCACGAGTGAACAAAGTACATTTCCTGGTCGCAAGCAAAGAGGTGCGTCGATGTCGAGGCCCACAGGTGCAGACTGCGTCGATCTTCTCCATGCAGTGAAGGCAATGCATTTATTGTGAAGACAAGTGCCGGAGTTGAGAGATGTCTAGCAATGCGCTGGATTCTGCAGCGACGTTGATACACTGGTTCTGATGCCTCGATGTCTGAAGGCTTTACACATGCAACCGGGTCAATGCGCTGGTTCTGCTATATGCAGACAGTAGGTGCATCGAAATCCGTGTTGCGAGTATCTGGGCCACTTCCAGTAAGCCAGGCACAGGAGCAGAGGTAAAGACTTTAATATCCCTAGGCCAACAAGCCCTTGGACATCACTTGGAGTGAAGGCAGAGTCCAGCTCTCCTTCAGCAGAGTCAGATAGCAGCAGGCAGCAGGGCAACAAACAAAAAAGCATGCCTTCAAAATTATCAGTCTACTCGAGTCCTTTAAGCAGCACAGTAGTGGTTAGTTACAAGTCCAGTAGTGTCTGATTTTAGGGGGTCAGAGACCTAATACTTATACCCAAAATTGCCTTTGATGTGGAGGTGACTTCAAAAAAGCTCTTTAAAGAACACAAGGATCCCTTTCAACCTAGTCCTATATGCTAGGGTATCTTGAAGAGGGGGGGGCGGTAACCAGTCCTTTGAATGGGGACCAGACACAGCCTATTCAAGTGAAGTGTTAGCCCCTGACTTTCATCCTGCCCAGGCAAGGCCATCAGAATGCAGATGGGTACTGATACACACCTATCCTTCCCGTGTTGTGACTGTCTAGAGGGAATGCACAAAGGGTAGCTGTCACCCATCCCAGATGGGTTTGGAGACAGACTGTCAGGCACACAGAGCAGTAAGTGCAGAGAAATGCGCTCATTTCTAAAAATGCCATTTCTAGAACAATAATGTTAAATCCAACTTCACCAGTAAGGGGGATTTATCATTACCATTCCAAAGACCTGAAACATAAAAAAGCTACTCACTTCTCATTGGGAATTAACAATAAAAAGTGAATAAGGGAATTCCTAATGTTATCCTATGACAGGAATAGGCCTCACAGTAGTAAAAAACGAATTTGGGTGTTTGTCACGACTCGGACATGTAAAGGTTAAACACACATGTCCTACATTTCACTTATATGGCACCCTGCCCTTAGGGTTACTTAGGGCCTACCTTAGGGGTGACTTATATGTAATAAAAGGGGAGGGCCTGATTCACAAAGGCAGAATGAGACGAAAGTCTAACTTTACGACTTTAGGTTTTAACAAAGGGCATTTACTATTCGTAAATGCCGTTTGTGAATACCCAAAGTCATAAAGTTCAACTTTTGGTATTCACAAAGGGCATTTATGATTAGTAAAGTTAGACTTCCGTCTCAGTGTACCTTTGTGAATCGGGCCCGGAGTCTATTGCTTGGCAAGTAGGTATTAGGGGCCAAGTCGAGACAGGTTTGAAAGGCTACTAATGTCGGTTGCACAATTAGTGCTGCAGCCCCACTAGTAGCATTGAAGTACAGGCCCTGGGTATATGGTATACCACTTTACAAGGGGCTTACCAATACATCAGATATGCCATTCAGGTATACACCAATGTCATCATGTTTAGGGGAGAAGTGGTAAAATGCCTGGAGTCCTAAAGCCAACAAAAAAAGGCCAGAAAAAGGGGAGGAGGCAGGCACAACGTTTGGGGTGATCCTTCAGAGAGGACCACTTTCCAAAACGATTCTCCATCCCTCCCACAGCTGAAAGCCAGGGTAGGCTAAACAATACCTTGATGGACTTTCCTGCTTAGGGCGATAGAGCATGGAGAATGGCCCACTACTGCAGGAGTACCTGCCAGTTCTACGCCTCTCTGAACACAGTTGGATTCCTCAGTTTATGCTCTCCGGGGCCACTGAGCTAACCCATGGGGAATCCTTCTCCTTATCTGGGGACCCCATGTGTGCAGATCCTCAATTTAACTTGCTCACAGATGCATCCCAGTAGGCCGATAGTACCACAATGGCCAACAAAGTGAATTAGCCCATTCCAACCCTTGGGCCTAGCCTCTATCCCCAACCTAAGGAAAACTCTGTCCACAAGGAAAGCAACTAATTGAGACCACTGACAGCTGTCAGTGTGTCCTCTGTGGTTTCTCTTAGTGGGGGGCTATAGCCCCAGGTGCCTTGCATCCTTTCAACACTCTTCTTCCCACCAATTCAGGGGTAGAATCCGGCAACTGGTCTTTCAACCCAGGGTCTGTACCCTTAGGTTTAACAGGAGTCAGTGGTGAGTCCTCCGCCACCCCGCCCATCCATCTGGGGTTACGTACCCTCCTTCTTGGAGTGGTACCCCAGAAAAAAACTGTTGGGCTCTTGTTGCAGCTACCCCTCCCACCTGTTCAGGGGTGATACCCTGAACCTGACCCTTCAACCCAGGGCCTGTACCCTTATGCTGAATATGTGCCTGGCAAGCCAAAACTTCCAGGGGAGTACAACTCTCCTCCCCCTCAAGGGGAAACAGACACTACATGTGTTATGGAGCAGCCTGCTTAGCACAGGTCTTCAGCCATCTGTCCCTGTGACAGTTGATGGAGCCCCCAGGCCAGAAGTGGCTTTACCAGTGTCAGTCTTGGGGTGGTCTGGTCTCAGAGCTGGCAACCCCTGATCCTCTGGTCCTTCCACTTTGGACTTTTCCCACCTTTTACCCCTCCATCTGGGCATCTCTACCCTCCTTGGTGGAGTGGTACTGCAAGAAACCAGAACTGGTTGGGCACTTGTGACAGCCCCCGCAAGTTCTCCTGACACTGTGGGGTGCCCCTCAGTGGATAGTTTCCTGGTACAGACTAGGCTCCCCTGCTGGTGCTCCCTCTGGGAAAAATCCAAGCTCTGGGGCAGGGAATTGGGCACCCTGGGTCTCTGCCCACCCCCACCTCTCCTTCTACTCCGAGAAAGGGCATGGGACCCTTTACCCCCCCCACACACTATACTGTGTCATGTCTGGGTAACTGTGATCCTCCCCCGCCCTCGGTTGGGGGGGAACGTTACCCAATCCCCTTCGGATCACTCCCAAATGCCTTTTCAGACACTCTGGAACTCACCCAGAGGTCTGCCTCCTTTGCAAGTTCCCTGGAGTCAGAGAACTTACACTCAGCAGGGTGTTGGCGTAGGCCCAGAAAACAATAACTGAACATGTGCTCTCTGGCAATCAAACTGTACCGCCCTTCAAAAGTGTTTAACATGCAACCCTTCACCCAACTCTGCAAAAGTGCCCCACAAAATCCTTCCAGAGCTGGTGGAACAGGTTCCAACTGCACCTGAATCTCAACCTACACTCTTCTGGGGTGAATGTATACTTCTTAACCAGGGCCTCCTTCATAGGAGTATACCTTAACCTGTCCCCCTCTTCTGCGGCCAGTAGTGCGTTCCTCCCACAATCAGAATATGACCCCTTATGCCAGCTCCCCAATCCTCCTCAGCCATCCTGTGCACCTCGTGAGCTACCTCATATGCCTGAAATCACTAGTGTATGTCACCCCCCTCCTTCATGTTAGACACCAAGGGGTCGATTCCGATCCGGTAAAATTACCGTCCGTACGATTCGCATCCGGAGCCATCTCCGTACGACTCGTACACACACCGTACGACCCGACGAGTGCGATCCGGACCGGGGTATCAGGAAGCGATTTGTACGGTCCACATCAGGTAAGGGCGATTCGTACAGAAAAGCGCACATTCACATACACACCGTATGGTGTGTACCCCCCATGATCGCAGGGGTACGCACCGTACCCCTGCGATCATGGGGGGTACGCACCGTACACCCAGCGTACATGGGGTATGCACCGTACACCTAGCGTACATGGGGTACGGTGCATACCCCATGTACGCTGGGTGTACGGTGCATACCCCCCATGATCGCAGGGGTACGGTGCGTACCGCTGCGATCATGGGGGGTACGCACCGTACCCGGGGGGGGAGGGTCGTTCCGTACCTGTTTCGGGACGAACTCTGCTTTTACGGCTGTTTTCAGCTCCCGTAGAAATAGGGTCGTACGGTGCGTACCCAACACGAATCGTACTTGCCGGGTCGGACAAAGCAGCCGCGAAACGTACAGATGTCGTGTACAGCGGGTTCCGAGGGAGATTCGTACTGGGATTTGATTCGTACGGTCTCTGTACGATTCGTACGGAGTTCAGCACCTGGTACGAATCGTACTTTGTCGTACGTACGGGGGGCGTTGCAGGGTACGATTTGTACGGGAATAACGCTCCGAACGGCGATTCGGAGCGCTTTTTACCGGATCGGAATCGACCCCCATGTCTCTGGGTATGTGGACTTTATCTTTAGCACTGCATACAGTAGTTTTGCTGCCACCACTGGACTCTACCTGCTTTGCTTGTAAGTTTAGTTTCTTCAAACTAAGCTCATGGGCCAAGTTTTCCTCTGGCTAAGGCCCTTTTAGCCTCAGCTAGGGTTTTGTCAGACTCAGCCCTTCTCTCTTCTGCTGCCAGCTGGGCCAGCTGCTGCCTCGGTTCCCTCTCAGCCTGTCTGTCCATGAGCTCCTCAGAAGACAGGGTTTGGAGACACTGTTCCCTGCAATAGATCCAGCAGGGGACTCTTTCTCTGTGGGATCCTCTCTCTCCTCCGGAGCCTTAGCCCAGTCATTTTCGTCTTCTGTTTCTCAGGGCCACTGCCCTCTTGGGCCTCTGGTTTGGGATCCTCCAGTTAGTACCAGAACTTTGAATTGTTTTGAATTCCAAATGGGTCCTCCTCAGATTCTTCCCCAAATATCTCTATTGCTGCTGCATCTCTGCTTTTGAGCTCAAATGCAAGTAGGGCAAACCGTAGGTCCAAGCAATCTGAACCTCTCTTCACAGGCAGCCTTCGCTCCTTGCAGAGCCTCCTCCGCTCCTTCATACTAAAAAAAGACAGGCAGCGTAGATCCACTTCCATTCTGCCAAGGTGAGTGCAAAAGACAAACAGAGTCCCAAGTTGTTGAAGTTAAGCAAGAGTTAAATTGATAAAAATGACCAATTTGAGAGAAACAAGAGAATTTTAAACTCATAATGGGCTTGTATAGAGATGCAGTGATGTAAATGTAAATGTAAATGTAAATGTACAGGAATTTATATAGCGCAAATCACCAAGCGGTTTCTAAGCGCTTGCTTAGGGAACCCGTCCTGGTATTCCCCTGTGAGATAACCCCGGCAGGGTATCCGCAAGGTGAAAGCCAGGCATCCCGCCGCGAGGGGCCGTTGTGGAGATTAAGCAAGCTATTGCCCAGAGTCGCAGAGTGTGAACCCTTGAATCGAGTAGGCACCGGAGCGAGAATTGTCGAGTCCATGGACATTTTAGGACTCAAGACCCCGCTGAGCCGGGAATTGAACCCTGGTCCGAGGCTGACCTCTGCTTCCAGGTCTGCCTCCTCTAACCAGTGAGCCACACTTCTCCACAGTGATCAGTGAATTACTATATATTATTGTACAAACACAAGCTAAGTACACACTAAAAGATAACCTGTGATCTCCTTCTGGTGGCTTGGCACAGAGCTATCAGGCTTATCTAAGGAGGCAAATTGTAAAGTATTTGGGCAACATACTCACATAGTAACACAATGAATACACCCCAAGAAGACTCCACACAGGTTTAGAAAAATAGATTATCATATTATAAACAAAACACTACCAAAACGACAAAAGTCCAATGTATAGAAGTTGAGATATTGAATTTTAAAGGCATAAATGCAGTAAAATGCTTAGAGGTAAGTGGCGCTAAAAAGGTTACTAGAGGTCATGAAGGATCGGGGCAAAGTCAAACTTCGGGCCTACCATGATGGAGCGCCGGCCGGCTACAAGACCCACGAAGGCCCCGGTAAACAAAGTTTCTTTCCTGGTCGCAAACAGCGAGATGTGTCGATGTCGAGGCCCGCAGGTGCAAAATGCGCCAATCTTCTCTACGCAGTGAATGTGATGCGTCTGTTCCAAAGACAGGTGCCAGAGTTAAGAGGCATAGAGCGATGCGCCGGATTCTGCCATGCATTCGAGAAGATGGGTCGATCTCATCAAACTGCATCGGTGGCAATACGCTGTCCAGTATGTCGATCTCTGGAGGCAAGGTGTTGGTTCTGATGCAAAGCGACAATTTTACTCCCACAACTGGGTTGATGTGCCGGTTCTGCTATGTGCAGACAGGAGATACATTGAAATATGTGTTGCAAGTATCTGGACCTGTTCTAATAAGCCAGGAGGAGGAGTAGAGACTTTGATATTCCAGAGTCTCAAGCAAAAGAAGGCAAGCAAACAAGCCCTTAGCGATCACTTGGAGTGAAGGCAGAGTCCAGCGCTCCTTCAGCAGAGTCCGAAAGCAACAGGCAGCAGGGCAACAAAAAAGCAGGCATTCCAGATCAGCAGTCCAGTTGAGTCCTTTAAGCAGCACAGCAGTTCTTCTGGCAGAGTACAGCAACACGTCTAGGAGGTCAGAGACCTAGTGCTTATGCCCAAAAGTGGCTCTGATGTAGGGGTGACTTCGAAAAAGCTCTCTGAAGTGCTCAGGAATACCTTTCAGTCTTGCCTGCCAGGCTATCTGTGGGGGGTAATCAGTCCTTTGTGTGGGGACAGGACACAGCCTATTCAAGTGAAGTGTTCCCCCCTCGCTTCCAACCTGCCCAGGCAAAGCCATCAGTTTGCAGATGGGTATTCAGACACACATATCCTTCCTGTGTTGTGGCTGTCTAGAGGGAATGCTCAAAATGTAGCTGTCACCCACCCCAGACGTGTATTGGAGACAGGCTGTAAGGCACACAGAGCAGTAAGTGTAGAGAAATGTTCACTTTCATAAAGTGGCATTTCTAGAAATGTAATGTTAAATCCAACTTCATTAGTAAGGAGGATTTATCATTACCACTCGAAATATATGAAACATAAAACAGCTACACTTCTGATCAGCAATAACCACTAAAAAGTGTATAAGGGACTTCCCAATGTTATCATATGAGGGGAGTAGGCCTCACAGTAGTGAAAAACGAATTTGGGTGTTTGTCACTACTAGGAAATGTAAAGATTAAACACATATGTCCTACCTTTCACTTACGTGGCACCCTGCTCTTAGGGTAACTGAGGGCCCACCTTAGGGGTGACTTATATGTAATAAAAGGGGAGTTGAAAGCTTCGCAAGTAGTTTTCAAGTCCAAGTCGAAGAGGCAGGAGACTGAACACACAGGCACTACTGTGTTAGGCCTGAGACAGATTTGAAAGGCTAATTATATGGGTGGCACAATCAATGCTGCAGGCCCACAAGTAGCATCGGAAGTACAGGTCCTGGGAATATGGTATACCACTTTACAAGGGAACTTACCAGTACATTAAATATGCCAATTAGGTATACAGCAATGCCATCATGTTTAGGGGAGAAGCACATGCATTTTAGCACAGGTTGGCAGTGGTAAAGTGCCCAGAGTCATAAAGCCAGCAAAAAGAAGGTCAGAAAAAAGAGGAGGAGGCAGGCAAAAAGAGAGGGCCAACTTCCAACACAGACAATAAAAGTGGCATTAGAAGAAGTATACTAAAGCCAATGGGCAGTACGCAGTGGTTGAACCTTGAACGTAAGCTCCAATGGCAAACACTCTAACAACAACTAATGGATTAAGGATTTGAAAAGGTGAAGGGTGCAAACCCTAGGACTGACACTTTAAGTGGCTCAGGAGGTCAAATGCTCTTGTGCGAGCAATAATGACCTACAAGACAAATTAAATCTAGAAAGAAAATGGTGGCTCATTGAAATGATGGGAATTGGAATACCAGCAAAGTGGAAGAGCAAAATGGAGGCACTCCGTTGTCGGTACCCAGTCTTGATACCTTTAGTTTGTTGATCATGGATACAACATAATACAATACATATGCTTTAAAATTCATAAATAAAAATTGGGCACAGTGGGAGACATCATATCACTCTAATGAGTACAGATTATATTTTAGCAATAGCAATACTAAAGCACATGCACCAAGAGATTGATACTCTGCACTTACACTGCTTCCTTCTCTGAGTGAAGTCTTGAAGTGCACAGGCTTCGGTAAGGTTATGGACCCCTTCATTGAAATGTAAGGGCTTTCGCCACAACTTGCAGGCCAGGACAGATCCTTGAGCTGAAATGAGGTTTATTGGAGACTTTATAAAACACATAGTACACCTGCAGCAGGTAGTAGAGCGCGTTTCCTAGATTCATAGGTGATTAGTGACATTAATTTCAACACGATACACACAGCGAGTAGAAAATAGAGATAGTGCGAGCGAGACAAATTTGATTTGAGCACAGTACATATGGTAATACGGTAATGCATATATGTACAGATACAGTATAAGTTCCAGGTGGAGGAAATGGTGTCAGCAAACAATACAGTAAAGTCTAGTGAAAAATTAAAGGCATCATCACAGACAACCTCAGTGTGATTTAGATATTAATGAGGCAATACAATAGCAATAGAAGGCATTTCTGCTCCTTTTTTGAAGGTTCGATATTAGCAATATGAAAACATTATATAAAATCAACCATATTGTCCCAGACGAAGCACCGCAGACCATACATCAAGCTCCTACCATCTCAGATTGTGGGAATGCTTCGTCTCCTAATTTAAAGGAAGATATATTACCATATTTTCCAGTATGTTTTGGTAGACTAAACGTAGACTGTGTTTTTTCAGCATTATCAGTTTTTCTGCTAAGCTTACCAGAATCTATTACAGCAGAAAAAAGACGCCAAGTGCACTATTTTGTTCATTCTTGGTCAGACAGCATTTTCTCTAAACAGACATTGCAAAAGTTTTCATATAGTATGCAGGTATGTATGACACTCGTAACACAAAATGTAGTTTGGTAAAAATAAATAGAGACTGACAACACAGAGAAGGCAGCAAAACAAGTAATTTAAAAAGCTAGACTTTTTGACTTACAAAGAAAGCTTGGAAGATCCTAATATTTTAAGGTTTCGAAATTGCAGCAAGCAAGGAGCTGGATAAGTTCTTGGTTGGTTAAGGGGTAGTCAAAAACAAGAAGGCAATTACTTATAGGGGGTGGAAACAATGAAACAAAAAGTCATTCCTTACACCAACGAAAAAAGGAAACCTGTTTACATACAAGAAAACTCTTTCCATCCATCAGAGAAGTACCTCCTAGTTTAGCCTTCCAGTAAGGTGGTTCAGCATTCATTATACAAAGTTTCACAGACATACTCATGATAATATGAGTTCATGTATACAACATGAGCAGGTTTGGCATGATGGCACTTCCAACTCTACGTATTTCTTGTTCTATGAGAAAGCAAATGGTGATTGAAGCGTGTGTTAAGCACTTATTCAGGTGGCAATCAATAATTGTGAGTAACAATTACCACCTAACTCAGATCTCCTCAGCCAAGAAGGTGGGTCTAAAAATAAAGCTAGCCAGTTGTTCCTAAAACAGAGAAGGTGGATTCAGACAACAGGACGAGGTTCATTCCATGAAGATGTACTCATGCACAAAGGTCTTCCCTTATGTGTCCTCTACACTCCTTTCAACCCACTGTAAAAGTCCTATCCTTAACCACCTGCAGCATGAGTAGCCATTCCCATTCTGCCAACACTACTGTTAGAAATGGCGATTTCCGGTCGGCTAAGGCTTGCGCCAAAGCCAGGCAGAAACCACCACTCTAGTCAGGGCAAGGGAGTTACACGCCAAAGATAACCCCTGCTCACCCTCTAGGCAACGTGACACGAGCAGTAAGGCTTATCCCGGAGGCAATGTAAGTTAAGTATTTGCGCACGCACCCACCAGCAACAACATCCCAGGCCCCCCACAAAAGGAACTCCACACAAGGTAATATATAAAAATAGCCTTTGTATTATACCAAACACATTAGATAATAAACTCACACTTTACAATGTGCCATAGGCACGGGCAGAATTTACAGGCGATTATGTACATGGGACAGGGCCACGTGGGCCACTGTCAGGAATAAGCACTTTTAGAACTAGCACTTTGTAGAATTAGCACTTTGTAGGAATAACACCTAGCACATATAATGACTGTAGCACCAAATAACAAATGTAGCACACAACCAGTAACCACTGGTAAAAGGTAAGTACCACCTACGCAATCTTAAACACCTTAGGCAAATATCACGCAGGGAATCATAAACTCACTAGCATAACCTATACTAGGAAAAACAACCTCCTAAGCATAAAAACTAAGTATGGGTGAATTTTGCGAATTCGCGATTTGCGAATTTGCGTATTTACGAATTCGCAATCCGCAAAATTCGCGAACTTTCATGATTTTTTTTTGTTCGCAAGGGTTTCTGCCAGTTCGCGAGGGTTTTTTACCAGTTCGCAAGCGCGAACTTACTTGTCCGGTCGCAACGGTCGCGACCATGTTGTTTCTACGTCTGGTTCATCACAGCACCCTCTGTTTCACCACTGCCACCCTCTGGTTCACCCACTCTGCCCCACTCGTTGTTGTGCCCTTTCTGCCCTACTCATTTTTGTTCCATTCTGCCCTCTGCCCCACTCGTTGTTGTGCCCTTCTGCCCCTTGCCCCACTCATTTTTGTGCCATTCTGCCCTCTGCCCCACTCGTTGTTGTGCCCTTTCTGCCCTCTACCCCACTCGTTGTTGTGCCCTTCTGCCCTCTGCCCCACTCGTTGTTGTGCCATTCTGCACTCTGCCCCACTCGTTGTTGTGCCATTCTGCCCTCTGCCCCACTCGTGTTGTGCTCTTTCTGCCCTCTGCCACACTCGTTGTTGTGCCCTTCTGCCCCCTGCCCCACTCCTCTTTTATTTTAGAATGGCGCTGGCAAGCTGCCAGCGCCATTCTAAAATAGTTACTAAGTTAGCTTCATCAGGAAGCACTAATAGATCAAATAAAGCAGGTGCTCGAGTTGAAGCTCGAATTCAGTTAAACTCGAGCACCTGCTTCATTTTATCTATTAGTGCTTCCTGTTGAAGCTAACTTAGTAACTATTTTAGAATGGCTCTGGCAGATTGCCGGCACCATTCTAAAATAGTTACAAGCTTGAAGCTTGAACATTTGCCCCCCGGATCCGTTCCGCTCGCGGATTTGCGGATTTTCTGCAAATTCGCGGGAATTCGCGGATTGCGAATTTGCCGAAAATCCGCAAAATCCGCGAACGGAACGGATTTTGCGCCCATGCTTAATAAAAACACATTCAGAGGTATAGGCCAGAATCTTTAAACATGATGCATGAAAACACATTCAGAGGTATAGGCAAGAAGCTTTAAACATGATGCATGAAGACACATTCAGAGGTATAGGCCAGACGCTTTAAACATGATGCATGAAAACACATTCAGAGGTATAGGCAAGAAGCTTTAAACATGATGCATAAAACCGCATTCAGAGGTATAGGCAAGAAGCTTTAAACATGATGCATAAAAACACATTCAGTGTTTTAGGCCAGAAGCTTTAAGCATGATGCATGAAGACACATTCAGAGGTATAGGCCAGAAGCTTTAAACATGATGCATGAAGACACATTCAGAGGTAATCACAAATTGCGCAAAGAAACAGGCCTAAACGGAGAAGCTGCCCTGTTGGACTTGGCCCTTCTGGCAGGTTCACCCCAGAACTTTTTGCTTTTAATTGTGACCTGATGTTAGTGATTTTTGGTTTATGCACACTTTACCACTGTGTCCCAGGGTAAAGTGCGTGCGTGTGGTAAGGTTGGCCTGCCCTCCCATAGGAATGCATGGGGAATGTATGTGTGGGGAGTGCAGGTGCGAGTTTGGTATGTGTGGACTCGTGTGA
Source organism: Lissotriton helveticus (assembly GCF_964261635.1). Lineage (NCBI taxonomy): Eukaryota > Metazoa > Chordata > Amphibia > Caudata > Salamandridae > Lissotriton > Lissotriton helveticus. Next base: position 340,929,098 of record NC_136070.1, read on the forward strand.
TTAAATGCTGCGCAATGATGTGTGTGGCGTTATTGTGTCTAGTGTGGAAGTGCCACTTCTAGAAGTTGGTGTGCCTGTGCAGTGAATGTGCTGGCTTGTGATTGGCTGGAGCTGGCTGGTGAGCCTGGCTCCAGGAGTCAGGATGGGTTTGCCCCGGTGGTGAATGGGAGATCTGCATGAGTGATGTGAGGGAGGAGTGCACCTGGGACCTGAATAGGGCTGGGCTTTCCGCTCACAATGCTGGCTCCACCCCCTGTGGTGTGTCTGATGTCCCTGACCCATCCTGTGAATAGGCAGAGGGGCTGAGCAAAACAAAGTGCTCAGGAACCAGTTGTATCTGGTTCGCCCCTTGCCTGCACCTTTGTAGACAAAGGATGCTCTGTATAAAAGAGGGGCTGTGACCCCATGAAAATGTTCTTGTTTCCTGACTAGAATCTACCAGGGGCGTGCTGCTGCTGGGGCCCAGGGGAAGGCTTGCCTCCCTGAGCCCTGCCCAGCCCATGGATGCCTGGATACCTGGAATTCCTGCTTAGGGTCATAATGGAAGAGGTCTGCTGCTGGTGGGGCCCAGGAGGGGCCGCCATGGGGGCTGTCTCCTGGCCTGTGTGCTGGCCCCTGGGCCCGGCATTGCCCTCCTGATGCCTTAGGACTATTTTTGCTCTGTCATGGAGGGAGCCTACCCCTCTTTGGTGCAATTATTGTTGGTAGCGCGATGCTGCCCTTTCCCCTGAGGGATTCCCCGGCGTGGGGATCCCCCCCTTGGCTCACTTTTGGCGCGAGTGCCCACCTCGCTTATTTGCCATTTACAGGAGCCTTAACGGGTGCCCACCCCATTTCTACTTTTATTGTATGCCTCGAGGGTGCCTACCCCTCATTATGCCCCCGGGAAAGATGCCGCCGCCGCGGCGAAGCAGGAAGTCAGGCGGCCGGTGCCTGAAGTGGGGGGGACTTCCGCTTGCCGACAGGAAGTCCCGCTCACCGCCCTGGAGTGCGTGTTGTTTTCCACTTCCCCCTGCCTGGGGGAAGCCCTCTCCGCCTTACCGGTCTCCCGTGCCAAGAGGGAGACCAGAGATGCTGCCCGCAGAAAGGAGCCGAGGTGTTGCAGGGCTCCTGTGTCCTGGAGGGAGCCCCGGCAGAAGAGCTCCGCGGTGGCGGCCGACGAAGGCAAGCCCCGGGTCCCAGGAGGGGGCCCTGGTGAAGTAGAATAGGCGGCCGAGGCCGCCCATGGCAGAGCGGGGCTCCTCGGAGTCGAGGGAAGCCCCACCAGAAACGTCCTGCCGCCGCCCAGTGACCCACGAGAGAGCCGGTGAGTTAGACGGCTGTGGGGGGGAAGCTCCGGGCGGCCAAGTGGGGCTGCCGTTGAAGGCCTAGTAAGTTGGTGGTAGTTAGGGCGGCCCGGGTGCAGTGGGCCGCCCCAACGGTTTGTTCATGACTTCCTGAGCCAGATGGCTCCAACAGTGGGGCATATTTCCTTTCAGAGCCCAGTGGGGCTCCAACCCAGGCCCATATTTGTTTAAGATTCCCTGTGAGGGGCTTGGGGGCACAGTTGTTTATTACGAGACCCCAGAGCTGAAGGGGTATTTCGGGTGGTAGAGCGGCCCCGGCAGGCAGCGGGCCGCTCCCCCCAGGATGGCAGCATTTTTGCATCCAGAGCCCACGAGGCTCCCACGAGGCCCCAGTATCCCTTGATCCTAGAGGGCGCCAGCATTTGGGAATATTGTTAGTCAGAGCCTAGAAGGCTCCCATGTTTTGGCGCAGTCTTGGTTGTAAGGGCTAGCGAGATCCCATGCCGCAGTGATCCTTCCCAGCTGCCTAGCAAGTAGTGGGCAGCTGCACCATTTAGGTTTTCCTTTTAGGGACATGTTCTTTTGGACTCAGGAGTGAGTCACACTCCTTCACCCCTACTTGGCCTTCCCCAGCTGCGCAGCACTTAGTGCCAGCTGCAGCTTTTAGGCCCTGTTCTTGTCCCTCAGCTGCCCAGCAAGTAGTGGGCAGCTGCTACGTTTAGGTGTTGGCGCAGTGGCGCAGCCTGGACTTTGATGTGAGTTATGTGCTAGATGTGATTTCTGCGCTAATTGTGATTTATGTGCTTCTTGGGGTGCTAGGAAATGTACTGTGTGCAGTATGTTTTACGCACCCTGTGTCTTACCTACACCGCTGAATGTGTTCTTATGCATCATGTATTACCTACACCGCTGAATGTGTTTTTATGCGTCATGTGTCTTACCTACACCGCTGAATGTGCTCTTATGCATCATGTGTTTTACCTACACCGCTGAATGTGTTTTTATGCGTCATGTGTCTTCCCTACACCGCTGAATGTGTTCTTATGCATCATGTGTTTTACCTACACCGCTAAATGTGTTTTTATGCGTCATGTGTCTTCCCTACACCGCTGAATGTGTTCCTATGCATCATGTGTTTTACCTACACCGCTGAATGTGTTTTTATGCGTCATGTGTTTTCCCTACACCGCTGAATGTGTTCTTATGCATCATGTGTTACCTACACCGCTGAATGTATTTTTATGCATCATGTGTCTTACCTACACCTCTGAATGTGTTTTTATGCATCATGTGCAAAGCTTCTAGCCTATACTTCTGAATGGGTTTTCATGCCTCATGTGTAAAGCTTCTAGCCTATACCTCTGAATGTGTTTTTATCCATCATGTGTGAAGCTCTGCTTGTTCTATGTTCTAAGTGCTAGTTCTACCAAGTGCTTATTCTTGACAGTGGTCCATGTGGCCCTGTCCTATATGTACATAATCCCCTGTAAGTTCTGCCCGTGCCAGTGGCACAGTGTAAATTGTGTGTTACTTATCTAATGTGTTTGGTATAATACAAAGGTTATTTTTATATATCCTTGTGTGGAGTTCCTTTTGTGGGGGGCCGGGGATGTTGTTGCTGGGGGTGTGTGCGCAAATGCTTTACACATTGCCTCCAAGATAAGCCTGACTGCTCGTGCCAAGCTACCAACGGGGTGAGCAGGGGTTATCTTTGGCGGGTGACTTCCTGGTCTTGCCTACCGTGGTGGTTTCTGCCTGGCTTTGGCGCAAGCCTCAGCCAACCAGAAATCCCATTTGTAACATGCCCACTAAGTGCTGGGAAACTGGGGATAGGAATGTGGCATGGGCTCTCAGTAGCCCCGTGAATGAATTGCGCCACGTTGGAGCCCTCTGGCTCGAGAAACAAGAAGCCCCCTGGAGCCTCGTGGGCTCGAAATAACTGTGTGCCCACTGGGGGAGCGGCCCGCTGCCAACCGGGGCCGCTCTACCACCAGAAATGCCCGGGATCGCGGGAGCCTCGTGGGCTCTGAAATACAAATATGCCCCACACGTTGGAGTCCTCCCTCTGGGGACTCGGAAGACAATGGCCACTGGAATCGTTGGCGTCCCGCTCTGGGGACTCGGCAATAATGGTGCGGGGCAACGGGGGAGAGGCCCACTGCCAACCGGGGCCGCTCTACCCTTACCGACACTGCCCCCAAGACAAGCTAGCAACACTGGGGGGGGGGGAGCAGGCACCGGCAATGTGCCCCGACGCCCCCTCTCTTCAAAGTAGCACCGGGGTCCCACTCACCGGGTCTGCCGGACTCCTCAACAAGTAGCACAGGGGCCCCACTCACGGCTGGTTCCTGGCGAGGGCTCCTCCTCTTTGGGCGGCGGTAGCGCTCGGCGGGGCTCTCTCTCCTCATGGGAGCCCCGCCTTCACCAGGCGCCCGCTTCGCCCGCTCTTCACCCGGTCCCCCATCTCGGGACTCAGTGTGGAGCCGCAAGGCTCCGGGTCAACTCCTTTTCCGGGGCTCCCTCCTGGTAATGAGAGCCCCGCAGCATTCGGCGGTAGTCTCTTGGCGGCCCCGGGGCTCTCCACGGCTCACGGGAGCCCGGGCGTCCATCACTCGGCCTGCTTCTCTTTCCGGCCGCATTCTTCCTCCCGCTTCCGTCCTGCTGGCCCCGCCCACAACCAGGCGGCCGCGATTCGCGGCGGCAGGACTCCATCACCGAGGGGTAGGCTCCCTCTATAATTTAAAATGGGCAGCGGGGTGGCACCCGCGATTATAAAACAATTAAGGCCATAATGCAGGGTGGGAGCGCTTCCCCCCGAGGGAAAACGACAGCGCTCTGCCCAGCAACTAGGATAAAGCGCCCACTAGGCGCTGGGGGCCCAGAAATCATAAAAGGCCCCAGAAATGACCCCCACAGCAAGGAGGGTCCCAGCAACAAGCAGGACATCACAGGACAAGGCTTCCAGGGCCAGGAAGAAGGGTCCACAAGAAGTCCATCAGCCATCCAGGGGCTGGGCTGGGCCCAGGGAGGCACACCTTCCCCTGGGCCCCAGCAGCAGCACGCCCCTGGTAGATTCTAGTCAGGAAAACAAGAACATTTAACATGAGGTCACAGCCTCTTTTTATACACAAAATCCCTTTGTCTCTAGGGTGTAGGGTGGGGGCAAAACCAGACGCAGCTGGTTCTAGAGCAATCTGTTGCTCAGCCCCTCTCCCCATTTACTGGCCAGGCTAGGGTCCTCAGTAGCACCACAGGGGGCGGAGCCAGCATTGTGTAGGGAAAGCCCAGCCCTATTCATGTCCCAGGTGCACTCCTCCCTCACATCAATCATGCAGATCTCCCCACTCACCACCAGGGCAGACCCATCCTGACTCCTGGAGCCAAGCACACCAGCCAGCTCCAGCCAATCACAAGCCAGACAGTCAATGCACAGACAGGCCAACTTCTAGAAGTGGCACTTCCACACTAGACACATGAACGCCGCACACATCATCGCGCAGCATTCAATCTCACGAGTTTGCACATACCAAACTCGACCTTGCACTCCTCACACATCAGGAATTACCATGGACACACACATTCCGCATGCATTCCTATGGGAGGGCAGGCCAATCTCACACACGCACTCAGAGAGCGCATGCACTTTATACACTGCGCCACAGTGCTAAAGTGCGCAAAGACCAGACATCACTATAATGATGTAACATTAAAATGCAAAAAGTTCAGGAGTGAACCTGCCAGAAGGGCCACGTCCAACAACTCCCCATACCAAAATTAGGCAGGCTGGCTCACAGTGTCCCGCAAGACCCTATACAATCTCCTAGTCTAGTATTCAAACTTTTCTGTGCACTTCTTTTACGTTGTTAAAACCATCACCCTCTGTGCCCCTGGCTCTCCACTTAACCCACAAGCTCAGCATCATCTCACCTAAACTAAAAACACCAGCACTGAGTCAAGATTCAAGTTTATGGAATGCTGTCATCATACTGAGCTGCCCCAAATCAGGTACAGAATATGACACCTTCCCGAGCACCTTTCAAAGAACCCATCAAACATCACCTATGTCAGCAGGAGGAATATCCTGGTCGTAACTCCCTTCAGCCTCAAGGTTGGATACATATGCTCACAAAACACCATGAACACACCTTGGATTATAATGCATACCCTTTGTAATTAGCTTGCAAGGTATCATTAGCAACCATCTCGCCAAAATACTGGCTTCTGCTATCATACACTGCTTAGCTTCAATATAACACAAAAAAGGATTTCTGATTCCGAACTACAACAGCCTTTTTCTGAATTGTGGGGATAGGGTAATGATATAAAGTCTGCCACCTTGTGCATACAAAACAAAGTAGTGATTGTTGTGGTTGACGGCGTATGGAATGCGAGGACTCCAAGCAAAATATGAGTAGAAAAGCCCAAGACCTGGGAATTGGTCACTTTCATATGGCAGATCAGTGTCTAACATTATCAAGTATTCATATGCTTAGATTGCTCATGTGCAGGACTGGTTGCAAATTCAGGATGTGGAACTGGGCAACCACCCAAGGTGGACTGAAACCCGGAGTGGGCGTGGGGCGTGCAGCTTACACTCAAGGGCTTCCCATCTCTCACAGGAGTAGGCTGAGTCTGTTATGAGAACAAGCACTTCTAAGGTGTGGACTTAGTGTCCTGACTCTTGTAATGGAGAAGGTGTGATTCCATGTTTTTGTTGAATTTGGAAGCAGAAGACAACCCTGAAGATTGGACTGAAGAACATAGTGTAAAGGCTATGGGTTATTACTGTTTCAGCTGTAAATTGTGAGGCAATATACAGAATATATACCTCGCCTGTTCAGTAATCAACAATCTTATGATTATGTACCTGACGACAAACCCTCCCCTTCTTGTCATTTTCTCTCGCCATTAGAAGTCTCCTGGAGGTGGTACCATAATTTAAGAGACAACTTTCTAATCATGCTATACCATCTCAAGTTCTCATGCTGAGGTCTTATGTGACAGCCTCTGTCCGCTCTGAAAAAGAGAAGGTTGTAAGTAGAGGGATAAAAACAGTTATGATGTTTGAAGGGAAGTTTGACTCTATAGACAAACTGGAGATATCTGTGTGAGTTGGACAAATCAGTATATGGCGATAAGCCTTTTGGAGGCCAACGCCTCCAAGTATATTCTCTTTGTGCATATATGAAGTAACTCACTGTATTGTTCCTTTTCTGAAATTGTGGCATCTATGGTCCAGCTCTAGCTTCAATCCCCACTTTCTCGACTAGAAAAAGTATGGATTAGAATCCTGTACTCTGTTGTGCGGCAAGAAAAATTGCCATAACTTGTTTGTACAACAGGTGCTGAACAGTTTCACTTAGCACCTTCCAGCAAACTTGACTTCTGGCCATGGTAACAACAATGTACTCCACTTTGGAGGAAATGCAATGCATTCTATTTTATACATGTTTCCACTAATGTCATAAGCCTGGCACCCTGCTGTACCTTTTGGAAATATTGAAGGCATCCTGCTACCGGTGTATGGTCCAGATGGCCAGATGCCTTACTCCAGCAGTGTCCGGTCTGCTGGGTATGCTTTCCTGTTTTTGTCAGGCGAGTCTTTGTCTGGCGACAGGAGTGCCCTTGTTCTGAACTCCTGTCCTTCCTATATGGTCATTTTAATGACCTGTTGACTGGAATTAAGCCCTACAAAACACGGGTGAACTTTGCTGGATCGCCCCTTAAAATGGCTTGGCATATTTAAGTATTTTACATGCCTTCTTAATAATTTCATCCAGCCTAGGCCAACATACCATCTTTCCTGACAATGGAAGATGTAATAGTCTGCTTTTACGGCTGAATCTGTTCTCTACTCTATTACCCATATATTCTGCCATCTGTTGACTGCTACTTTACTTGTCGAAACCCTAAATGAATCTATTGCCTCAGCGATATCCGTTGTCTGTTTTTCCATCATCTTTAGGATTTCAATGCAGTCTTCCCTTTCCTCTGTTGTTTTGTACAATGACCGGAAACCCTTCAATAACGCTCTTGCGGCATAGGCAGAATTAATACTGGTTTGAAACAAGTTTGACCCAGCCTATACTTTTCGAATTTCAAAGTAAACTTTCTTCTCCAATGTATCTCTGCACAATATGTTTGTTTCCACAGATGATTTGCCTCCCAGTTCAAGTAGCCTAGACCCAACCAGGATAACCAGCACCTCTTATTCCACCAGGTCTCCTTTTAACATAAACTCATAAAAATGCTTCTTACAAATCATAAAATTATTGTGCCACCTTACTTTTTTAAGGAACTATGCACCTGCAATGGAAAGTAGAGGAAGCAGGCTGGTCAAATTTAGTGAAATGGTCAACACTGTTCGCTGCCTCTTATTTGGACTCAAGAATGAAGAGATTGGTCCTGAAACCGGCTAAGGTGTCTTGAAATTTCTTCTTCAAAACATAAGTGATCGTCCTGACCCGTGCAGAAACGATCGCTCCCCCACGCTCCCTGGTCTCCCTGGTCACCTGGTATCGTAACGCTCTGCTCTCACTGCTTGCATCCTATTAGTGCCTGATTGTAACGTAGCGCTCTGCTCTCATTGCCTGTAATTTATCATTGCTTGTAATTTTTCAGTGCCTGATTATAGTGTAGCGCTATACTTGAAGAGGCCACATAGCGTGTACTTTGATTGTGATCTGTGCCTACCTTAAGTCGTACCGCTTCACTGCAAAGTCCGCATTGCCTTTTAATTAAATTAGTACCTGATTGTGCCGGTGCCTCTACCAACATCATAGCGATATTGCATCTTGCGCCCCAATCTCGTCCTGTTTCGCTTTGTTTTGCTGCCATCTTGTTGTTGTGCCTCCCAGCCCGTCCCTCAACCCCGCTCCCGCCTCCCAGCTGCCCCTCCCTCCCACTGATAGAAAAGGTCGGACCCGTAGCCTCCAGCGCTGGGATCGTCCTGACCCGTGCAGAAACGATTGCTCCCCTACGATCCCTGGTCTCCCTGGTCACCTGGTATCGTAACGCTCTGCTCTCACTGCTTGCATCCTATTAGTGCCTGATTGTAACATAGCGCTCTGCTCTCATTGCCTGTAATTTATCATTGCTTGTAATTTTTCAGTGCCTGATTATAGTGTAGCGCTATACTTGAAGAGGCCACATAGCGTGTACTTTGATTGTGATCTGTGCCTGCCTTAAGTCGTACCGCTTCACTGCAAAGTCCGCATTGCCTTTTAATTAAATTAGTACCTGATTGTGCCGGTGCCTCTACCCACATCATAGCGATATTGCATCTTGCGCCCCAATCTCGTCCTGTTTTGCTTTGTTTTGCTGCCATCTTGTTGTTGTGCCTCCCAGCCCATCCCTCAACCCCGCTCCCGCCTCCCAGCTGCCCCTCGGTCTGCCCCCCACTCTCCACTTATGTCAGATGCATTTGCGCGCAGCGTTCACGCGCATCGGACGCGCCCCATGCGCGCTGAAGGCGTGCCAAAGGTAAGCCCGTCTACGTCCGTCCGCGTCTGGACCGCACCCAGCGCCACACCCCCTGGCCCCCACAAAATCCACTTCGCCCGCATAACATACGACGCCGCAACCCTCTCAGCCCTTAACCCCGGCCGCCCACCAAACTGCTACCAAGCCGCCCCAGGACACACCCATGGACCCTTCACCTGCCACTCCTGCAAATTCGACTGCATCAGGACCCACACCAAATCCACAAACTCCAAACAGACCTCCGACACTAACCACCTAAAGTGCATCCTGGTCAACACCCGCTCGGTCCACAGACACGCCATTGAACTCTGGAACCTACTCGACACTACATCGCCGGACGTCGCCTTCCTTACAGAAACCTGGATGAATGCCTCATCAGCTGCCGACATCGCCATAGCCATCCCGGACGGCTACAAGATCATCCGAAAGGACCGCACCAACCAAACAGGAGGAGGCATCGCCATCGTCCATAAGAACACCGTCCGCATCACGACCAGTTCCGACGATAACCTCGCTACCGCCGAACACCTTCACTTCCAGATCCACACCGACCCCAAGACCACACTCAGAGGCACCCTCATCTACAGACCACCAGGACCCCGCACACAATTCAGCGAAGACATCACTGACTTCATCAGCCCACACGCCCTCCCCTCCGAGGACTACATTCTACTGGGAGACCACAACTTCCACCTGGAAAAGAAAAACGACAGCAACACCACCACCCTTCTGGACAACCTGGCCAACCTCGGACTCGAACAACTTGTCAATACCCCCACCCACTATGCCGGACACACGCTCGACCCAATATTCACCTCCGCAAGCACATTTCCTTCAATCACACCACAGCTCTTCACTGGACGGACCACAGCTGCGTTCACTTCAACTACAAAAAGACCACGACCCACAACCCCCCACAACCTATTCCCCGAAAGAAACTGGAACAAAATTACTACCGACCAGCTCTTCACATCGCTTCACCAAAACCCTCCTGCCAAATCATCGGACCCAAACCAAACAGCCACCAACCTCACACAATGGATCACCCACAGCGCTGACGAACTAGCACCCTTGAAAAACAATCAAATCAAGCAAGGTAGCAAAAAAGCCCCCTGGTTCAACGATGACCTTAAGAAATAGAAGAAGCTCTGTCGTACCCTCGAGAAAGCCTGGAGAAAAAACCCAACCACTGACAACCTGGCCACCTTCAAGAACGCCACCCGCAAACACCACCAACTGATCCGATCCACCAAGAAATCAGCATTCAAGGATCGCCTTGACAACAACGCCCAAAACAGCAAGGAACTATTCAACATCGTCCAAGAATTTACCAACCCCACCGCCGACACCAACGACATCACTCCCTCACAAGACCTCTGCGACTCCCTAGCCTCATTCTTCCACAACAAAATCGCCGACATACATAACAGCTTTGGAATCCAGTCCGAAGACCAGTCCACTCCACCCACCTCCGAACCAAAACCGCCCTCTAACAACCTTTGCGCCTGGAATCCAATCACCACTGAAGACACCATCCGACTGATGAACTCCATCCACTCGGGATCGCCAACCGACCCATGTCCCCACCACATTTTCAACAAAGCAGACTCCATTATCGTACCGCATCTCCGTGACGTCATCAACTGCTCCCTCAACTCAGCTACCTTCCCGGAAAGCTGGAAACATGCCGAACTCAGCGCCCTTCTGAAGAAACCCACAGCAGACCCCACTGAACTTAAGAACTACCGCCCCATCTCGCTCCTCCCATTCCCTGCCAAAGTCATTGAGAAAGCCGTCAACAGTCAGCTCGCCGCCTTCCTCGAATCCAACAAATCCCTCGACCCCTCACAGTCCGGCTTCCGAGCCAAACACAGCACCGAAACCGCCCTCATCGCAGCAACAGACGACATTCGAACTCTACTGGACAATGGAGAAACAGCTGCCCTCATCCTACTTGACCTCTCCGCAGCCTTCGACACAGTCTGTCATAGCACCCTTATACAACGCCTCAGCAACGTCGGAATACAAGGAAAAGCACTGGACTGGATCATCTCGTTCCTCGTCGGAAGAACCCAGAGAGTCCGCCTCCCCCCTTTTAGATCAGAGGCCACCGAAGTCATCTGGGGCGTACCACAAGGATCATCACTCAGTCCCACCCTCTTCAACATATACATGAGTCCCCTCGCCTCCATCGCACGCCAACACAACCTCAACATCATCTCCTACGCAGACGACACCCAGCTGATCCTCTCCCTCACCAAAGACCCAAACTCCGCCAAAACCAACTTACACGAAGGAATGACAGAAGTAGCCGAGTGGATGAAGAACAGCCATTTAAAACTGAACTCGGACAAAAGAGAAGTCCTCATCCTAGGTTCATCCCCCGCTGCCTGGGACGACTCATGGTGGCCACCGGCCCTGGGAACCGCACCCATACCTACGGACCACGCACGTAACCTGGGCTTCATCCTGGACTCCTCCCTCTCGGTGACCAGACAAGTCAACGCCGTCTCGTCATCATGCATCAACATCTTACGCATGCTCAAAAAAATCTTCCGCTGGATCCCCACCGAAACAAGAAAGACGGTCACCCACGCACTGGTCACAAGCCGACTGGATTACGGAAACACCCTTTACGTCGGAACCACAGCCAAACTACAGAAAAAACTCCAACGCATCCAAAACGCCTCAGCCAGACTCATACTAGACATCCCCCGTCAAGCTCACATTTCCGGTCACCTGAAAGACCTCCACTGGCTCCCCGTCAACAAGAGAATAACGTTCCGTCTCCTCACCCACGCACACAAAGCCCTCTACGACCTAGGACCCGAATGCTTCAACACGCGACTGTCCTTTTACACCCCCACCCGCCAACCTCGATCGTCCAATCAAGCCCTCGCCGCAATTCCACGCATCCATGGATCCACCATGGGGGGAAAGATCCTTCTCCTACTTAGCGGCCAAAACCTGGATCTCTCTCCCCACCCACCTCCGCCTTACACAGAACCACCTCTCCTTCAGAAAGCAACTAAAAACTTGGATATTCGATAAGTAAAGTACCCCCCCCCTCCCCAAGCACCTTGAGACCCTCTGGGTGAGTAGTGCGCTATACAAATTTTTGAACTTGAACTTGAACTAAGTCTTTCGTGTCTGGCTCTGAGCTTCTGCTTTCCTTCTCTCCAGATGATGCACTAGAAGGCTCTTCAGGCAATAATGTGGGACAAGGCGTCAACCCTGTGATATCATTAAGGGTATGTGATGCCACTTCTGCTACCATTGGCATTGTGGTAATTTGAAGTAAATACTCTCTATTATATTTCTCTGTCATGCAATGCTAATGGATAAAAGGAAGCATTGCAAGGAAACTATAAATTAAGGTCTACAAATAGGGATTCTCTTGTTACGGAACTCAATAAATGTCATCCCCTTCCTATCCCTCAGAAAGGTGCTGAATATATTTATTTTCAAAAGATTCTTCACACTGAGTAGTGAACTCACTCCGATCCTTTAAATCTAATTTACACACAGAAATGGCTGGATTTACAATTGAAAGTTATTCATAAATGATTTGATTGCAGCTGTAAATCCCTTCACCATGCACGATTTTACGACGATCGCATAATATTTTTTTTTCTGGGAAGTTTGATAACATACAGACTGGAGTTTGTAGGCATTCTCAAACTCCCCTCCGACCCCTTCCCTGGAAATAATGAGATACTTACTCCTGTTATTGGCGTGTATAGATTTATTTCCAGGGTGGAAGACTGACGGCACACACAAAACGTGAGGGAGCGTGGGTCAAATGGTTTGTTAAAAGGGGTGAAAAAAATTGCACCATTGAACGAAAGTGCTGGTGCTTCACGAGGTATAATTGTACACTGAACATAGCTCCGCTTTGTGGAAATGCTGCCGTCAAATCTGAACAAGCATTTACAATGCAACGGTTTCGCCTCTGGAGAAGTTAGAGCTATTGGCATTGTAAATGACAAAATTTGTATGTATGTGTTGGTTTTGAAAACAGATAAATAAATGGCATTGTCATTTACATTGCCAATAGCTTAATCTCTCGCAAATGTGAGAACTATTGTTGTACCCTACGGACGAGCTCAGCAGACAGCAATTACTACCACCCACACACACACCCAGAGCCAGCCACACACACCCAGAGCCAGCCACACACACAACCAGAGCAGTCACATACACACACCCACTGGAGCAGTCACACACACACACACACACACTAGAGCAGTCACACACACACACACACACTGGAGCAGTCACATACACACACACACACACACTCTGGAGCAGTCACATACACACACACACACACACACCCAGGAGCAGTCACACACACACACACACTCTGGAGCAGTCACATACACACACACTCTGGAGCAGTCACATACACACACCCTGGAGCAGTCACACACACACACACCCAGGAGCAGTCACACACACACACACACACTGGAGCAGTCGCATGCACGCACACACTGGAGCAGTCACACACGCACACACACACTGGAGCAGTCACACACACACACACTCTGGAGCAGTCACATGCACGCACACACTGGAGCAGTCACACACGCACACACTCGGGATCCCTCATGTGTAGACAGCGGGTGAGAACATTGGTGTTTTCAAATATAGAAGAACGGGCAAAATGGAAGACGTTACTAAGGTCTAGTGCTTATAGAAATAGTAGAAGTGCTATATAATAAACATGAAAGTCGTGTGGTCACACAGCGGAGAAGGTGGACTGTGTGCATCGATGGGCTGGCGCTACCAGTACAGGATGAGCTACAGGACAAATTGCAGGCACCTAGTAAAGCGCACATCTAGAGAAGAACTTTAAATGAGTTTGTGACTTAGGGCGGATACTAAAAGGGAACGCGCGCCCGAGGGAAAATTCATGTGAGACGAGTACTTACACAGTGTTTATTTTACAAACGTTTTTCTCTAGATTACCAGTTTACCACCCTCTTTTCACGTCTTTTCTTAAACAGTGCGAAGCACCTAAACGTACAAATCTTGATAAAAGGCTAGCATGCAGGGGCCATATTACTCAGTCATGCTCGAGGGGCCCCTGCATCGCCTTAAGTGACATCCTCGACTTGTCAAATAAATCCGGTGGATGAAACGCTCACTGCGACATCTTCGCGCAACCTGCAGCCCACAGACTTAAATCACAGCGAGACTGTCAGTCTATCATTCTTCTTCCAAAAGTGGACATGATCGTTCACTTCAGTAACAGCAACACTTTTGACATGCAGTGCTACGAAACTCCAGTTTTGTATTTCCAAACGCTACCCTACATTTTCTTAAAGCTTCACTAGGCGCCTGCACCGTAGAACACTGTTCATCCGCTTTTAAAAAATAAATAAAATTCTTTACAACTACTCCCTCAATACGGCATGTGCCCCACGTCACGTGCACTGCGCGGGAATCGCCGTCACCCAATAATTGTTTAAGGGGCAAGGCTTTACTCAATTTTACTCGAAAAGCAGGGATGGATAACGAAGGGAAAGTCCCACCATGTTACCTCTTTTCAGATGTTTTAATGTTTCCTCAATGTTATTTTCTTTGCCGTATTTATCATGGTAGACTCGTGATTGGCCTCAAGGCAGGTATCAAATGGCCTCCGACTTTAAAAAGTCGCCTGTACTCTGGATTCGGCTGGTACTGCAATCATCTGGGGGGCAATTGTCCCTAGCCTTTCACTAACGCCGCCTCTGGGAAGTGGAGCAGGCGCCATGGTCTTCTAGGCACCCCAGGTACAAAGTGTTCATGCTGTGTTTCGTTTAATCAGGGTCGATAGCTTCCGGCTGCTAATCACAATAGTCAGCCTCCCAGAAGTGTTGAGCGCCCCCTACAGCCGTCAAGAGTAGCTGCAACCACCCGGGAGACTTAACCTGCTGCTGTGGCCACCAAGTGACCCCGCCCTCACCCCCCATATGTGGCACATTCCGTCAGTCCTGGTTGTGAAGCCCTTGGAATGCTGAGGCCTACAAGTCCACTTGACCTAGAAATAGCCCCAAGAACAACAAGTCCAGGGGAATAAAGCACAGCACCTGAATGGTGAGAGACAGAAGAGAGCATGCATGACTGGCAGCAGGGGCGCGCTCGGCATCACACACCAGATCACCACAAACTATCACCACGTACAGGCGGCCGGAGTAAGGTCAAAAAAGCCATATGTAAAGAGCAGGCACGCAGAGATCAGAACCCTGCGAACGGACACACCTAAGGACAGACACGTTTACCCCGTACACACAAATAGTATTATAGGAGCTATAACGTGCACACGCAGCGCTACAAAATAGGGAATTACTATTAAATGAGGAGGCACTGCAGAGGGGGCAGCAGGCGTGGTGGGGGTTAAGCACACCCGCACGAGGCTGAGGACAGCGGTCAGAGGTGAAAAGGCACCCAGGGTTGAGGAAGGGCACGGGTGCGAGGTCCAAGAGTGAAGGGTGAAGAGAGAGTGGGTAGGCCACGTTAGTGAGACAGAGGACAGGCAGGGTGGACACGTTAGTGAGACAGAGGACAGGCAGGGTGGACACGTTAGTGAGACAGAGGACAGGCAGGGTGGACACGTTCGTGAGACAGCAGGACAGGCAGGGTGGACACGTTAGTGAGACAGAAGGACAGGCAGGGTGGACACGTTAGTGAGACAGCAGGACAGTGGGGTGGACACGTTAGTGAGAAAGCAGGACAGGCAGGGTGGACATTGGGGTGGACACGTTAGTGAGACAACAGGACAGGCAGGGTGGACACGTTCGGGGGACAGCAGGACAGGCAGGGTGGACACGTTAGTGAGACAGAAGGACAGGCAGGGTGGACAAGTTAGTGACATAGCAGGATAGGCAGGGTGGACACGGTAGTGAGACAGCAGGACAGGCAGGGTGGACAGTGGGGTGGACAAGTTCGTGAGACAGCAGGACAGGCAGGGTGGACACGTTAGTGAGACAGCAGGACAGTGAGGTGAGACAGGACAGGCAGGGTGGACAGTGGGGTGGACACGTTGAGATAGCAGGATAGGCAGGGTGGAAACGTTCGTGAGACAGCAGGAAAGGCAGGGTGGACACGTTGGTGAGACAGGACAGGCAGGGTGGACAGTGGGGTGGACACGTTCGTGAGACAGCAGGACAGGCAGGGTGGACACGTTAGTGATACAGAAGGACAGGCAGGGTGGAGTGAAAGATGACACGCGAGAGCACCAGAGCGAAGTCGGGCCGGGCCTCACCTGTGCTGTAGAGCGCTCCGGGAGGGTAGCAGAGCGGGTAGAGCGGCTGCGGCTGCAGGACGGGGGCTCTGGGGAGCCAGCTCTCCTCCCAGCCCCAGCGGGCAGGACTGGCCCTGGCTGGCGGCGCAGGCGGGTCCGCTCTGCCCCGCAGGGCCTCGATGGTGAAGGATTTCCCAGGCTGGGGGGCTTTGGCCTGCAGTTGATGGGTCCAGGGTGACATCGGCTGCGAGAAGGCTTTGGTCGGAGGCTGCAGGGCCCAGGGCGGCAGCTGCTGAGCCATCATCATCATCCTCGGGGTGTCCAGGCTGAAGGGAGTGCGTGAGTGTGTGCACTTCTGTGGTTCACGGCAGATCTGAAGAGGCAGAGGGCTCAGCTCGACCTTTTATGCAGGACCCGCCGCCCTCTACAAACAGCCCCGCTGGGGTGCCAATGGCCCCACTCAGGCCATGCTGGGCGCGCTGCCGCCGAGAACCACCAGAGGGCGCGCTGAGCACCACTGAGCGGGCCTGGGACTAAACTTTACACCCTTCACACCTCCGTCCCTGTCCTGATTAACACCCCGTCCATATCCCAAAACAGAGCAGCACTGAAACCAACGCACAACAACGCCACTCAGATCGCAACTCGAGGGTTGACACAACATCTAAAACTATCACGACAGGCACGAGTCATGGCGCTGGGGCAAAATCACAACTCACCGCGGACCCGCGTTCGAGCACTGAGGAAAAAACACAACTTCACGACCACCCCGATAAAAACAGACGAGTCACCACAGACCCTAGTCCTGACCTTCGTACTCGACTACAATCACTCTAGTCCGCATCCTTTGCACTGGGACACAACGTAGTTAAATCCT
Source organism: Lissotriton helveticus (assembly GCF_964261635.1). Taxonomy (NCBI): domain Eukaryota; kingdom Metazoa; phylum Chordata; class Amphibia; order Caudata; family Salamandridae; genus Lissotriton; species Lissotriton helveticus. The sequence goes on from NC_136070.1 coordinate 340,945,974, forward strand.
GGCCTTAGCACTAATGTAAACCCACAACTCACCAGGAACTCCAGGCCTGGCACTCATAAACAACCACAACACGCTCCGCGGTGAACCCCACAATGCTGGAGGGAGGCACACGGACAGCGTGAGGGGGCGGGAACGGGGAAAGGCACACGGATAGGGGGGGGGGGGGCGGGAAGGTTTCCTCCGTTGGAGGGGGGTGCGGGAAAGCACTCACCTGGACTTTCTCCGGCGGCGGAATGACGAAAAGCAACCTCGCCAAAAACAAAAATAAACCCCGCCCACGGCCGCGATGACGACATCGCAGAGGCGGAGAGCAAAAAAATCTCGGGAACGCCCACGAATCTGGTCCGGCCATGACGGACAGATCTCTGTTCCAATGGCTAGCCTCCATTTATGGAGCTAGCCAATGGAACAGAGGGCGGGACTAAGCCCTACACTGTAGGGACATAAGATTTCTCCTGGGCGGAGCTAGGAGCTCCGACGCCAGGCGAAACCTAAAAAGGAATTCACTAAAGTTTTCCAGGATTATGATAGTAAAACTCCCACTGGTTTCCAGGTATATCAAGAAAACATTGGTGGATTCCAGAAAGCTGTAAATCTGCAATCTGTGAATAGGGCCCGTAGATGGGTTAAAATAAACAAGCCAGACAGAAAGGAACACGCGCCATTCTTATTTACAAAAGGTATTGTAGCAAGGGATGAGAGAAGCTGTTAAGTTCAGGAGCTAGCAATCACGATATACTTTCAAAACTTTGGGAGATTTACAAAGAGCGAAGCTTCCAAAACAAACATAAGCATTAGCACAGCTAACAGGTCTCGCCTTTGAGACCTATGGGCGTTATCAATGATTTGTATCCATTCTGTACAACATCCCCATACTGTGCAGGGGATAAATAAAAAATAAAAAAGCATATCGCGTCATTTAGTAGACAAGCACACCACGCATGCACACACCAACAAAATAAGGGGCCGTTTTTTTTCTTTTTTTTTCGGAAAGCCAGTGGTGGCGAAGAATCATGGGCAGGGGCATGGAAGCAACACAGGGGCAAGGTGAGCAGGGGAAGCAACATGAGGAAGGGGTGTCATAAGCACAGAGGTGCTGGTTCTTACTGAAGCAACACAGGGGTCTGGAAGCAATACAGTGGGTGCGGTGGGGGGGGGAAACACAGAGGGAGTGGGGAAAGCAATCGTAAGAGAGGGCGAGCAAGTTGGGGTGCAGAGGACGGGGATAAAAGCAAACGGACGTGAGAAAGAGCATTTGGAGCTGAGCTGGGGTAGAAGCAATTGGTCAAGAAAGCAAGGTAAATGAGGGAGCATACGAGGGCAAGTGCATCACAGAGGGGCAGAGGAGAAGCATACAGACAAGAGAGAACAACACAGAGAGGGAAAAAGAAGGAGACGTTAAGGAGACAGCTGCAGTGGCGTATCAAGGGGGGCAGGGAGTTGGCCCACTCTTACCTGAAAGGTGTTGTGGGGCGGCGGCCGCCCACATCGCTAGACCTACCCCACCGCTCTTACATAGAGTGCAGGGACCGCCCTGGGCAGAAAAGGGCTCTAGCTACGCAACTGGACAGCTGGAAAACACATGCACTCTTGTAGAGTCTTAAACAAAAAGAAAAACGTAATGCCTGAAAAAGTCAGAAGTGTAAGGACACAATAAGGTGTCTTGGCTACAGGGGAAGAACAAACACTAGAAGAGGAAGTAAAGCCCAAACACGTAAACAAATAAGAAGCAAGCAGATGAGTGACAAAGAAGCTAACAAATGGTAAGTTACGAGGGCTCTAAGCCCATTGTACGGTAACAATACGTCTCACAACAGACAGCACATATGATGTCTAGTAGGCAATATGTGAAAACAAGGGTCAGTACTAAAGCCCTGAGTAGCAGTGGGAAATAGTTGCGACTGCTACTCAGGGGTGCTCAGAGCAATATGAAGACTGCATGGTCTATTAGACATACATCCTACAACAATACTCCCGCACAAGCCCACTGCCAAAACACAAAATATCTCAGCAGTCCAGCCTTGCTACACCTGCCACCCTGCACCTTGTGTGCTTGTAGTTAATGAAATGCAAAGAACCATTCTTTTCCTGTATCACACACACCTCTTTCTGGATAAATCCAACGGCTCTCACCTTACCTGTAAGACTGTGATCCATATCTGTTCAACAGCGGTATTGTAACACAGCCGAACTTTGAGTCTTCCAAAATCCCTTTCATCCCCTGATAAAGTAATCGTATCTGGAAAGGGAAAGCGCATGTTAAAGGTCTGGGTAAGTCTCAGCCTTGAGTGTGGACAAGGTTCTTTTGTTCCCAGGTTGGCATGTACTCTACGGTTTACGAACACTGTAAATTAACAAGGAAGGACTCTGGAAAAATACAAGTTTGTCTTCCTAAATGTCTCTGGGTGGGATTGTGAGGTAGTTCCGCGTGACGCCCTAAGCCACATCTTAAAAATAAGGCACATTATTTCTCTTGTTCATTATTATGCTTTTTATTGTCCTCCTTTTCTCTCTCTTAGAAACAGAAAATGCAAAACTGAACAGAAGGGGCAATAAAATATACGAATGGCAAAAAGGAGAAGCAAAACGATAAGACCAAGGAAGAGAAAGCAAAACAGGGTAGACTGTGAAAAGGACATGGATTGGAAATTCAAAAAAGCGATGAATTAAAAGGGAAAAGCAAGCATAAAGCAAAACAATAAAAGGGTGGCCATCTTGGAGTGGAGTCCATCCCCTCTTTCCACCTTTGAGGTCAATAACGTTGAGCCCTCAGGGTAGCTAACAGTAACATGGTAGTTCCCACTTGAAAAAGCCTATCCAGGTTTAGAGAGAATTTTGCTCTCTCTACGACATAACTCCAGACACAGCTAAGTCACTTATATAATGCTTAAACAGAAGAACCAAAGCAGCAGACCAGGTCATGCACAACAATTCATTAGTTTCACAGTTAGTGGTGGTGCAAACACTTCTGACACCCGCTGCCGTAGGGTACTTAATTTACAAAAACTTTGAAACAGAAGACGAAGGTGCACTCTTAGAAAAGTCAGTATTCGGAGTCGCTTTGTTTTGTATAAATTCTTCTTTATTTTGAATTTCGTTCAAACATCAAAGGCACAGCCAACGCGTTTCGTTCCACTTTTTGCCTTGTTGGAACTTCGTCAGGGCAATAGAAAATAAGCTTGCAAATTCAAAGCAGTTACATTCAGACTGCCGCATAGATCCACGTATTGCACTGTATAGGCCGAAAGTACGTTCTCATACGTAAGAATAACGTTAGTCAGTCCGTGGTTCCTGGGGAAATCTTCGTCCTGCCCAAATAGTATGGGGAACCCGGTTGAAAAAAGTGCCAGCCTCCGTTCGTTATTACAGCTGATACCGTTCTCCCAAGATGATAACACAGACCGGATGCTTGAGACCAGTTATGTGAACCCGTTTTTCACTAGATGACAGCTTGTATTTATGTTGCAAGCGTCGAGGTTCCCCGGAGTTAGGTCAGCAACCAAATGTTTATCAGTCGTTCAAAAAGCCTCTTTAGTGCAGCATGCCGAACCTGTGATAGGGTGTCGGCTCCCAGACCTTCGGCGTATATAATGCTACCTTTCCTTTGTATACCCAGGGCTGGGCTGTATTGGTAATTTACTAACAATAAACAAGATAAATCTTGGCCTATGGAGTCATGCGGATCGAGAAAGTAAGAGACAAGCAAGTCCACAGAGTCTGTGCATGTTGTGGCTCTTGCCGATTTGACTGGCTCTAATTAAATTTGACAAGAAGTGGGGGATTGTGGCGCTTATGAGGCATGTACATTTGGGACCTGAAACGTGACATTGGGGGCTTTTTGTATATCATGAAAATACCTACCTCGAGTCATACCTGGCTCACCTGGGTATTTGAGGAGATAGATCTTCGTGATTGATTGTGGCGTGCAGGCCATCAAGAGTGTCCATGCTAAGAGACTTACATGATTTCAGAGTGTCAGAGTCTGTGGTTCCAGTGCTTCCAATTGTTAGCTGCCTAGATTGTGGCATGTAGGATACCATGCCGCAGACTGGCCATCAGGGCCACACTTTCCAATGGCAGTCAAGAGGTTTTTTTACTGGGTTAAGTGGCAAGTCATTGTTGGGGCTAAGATAGCTACCGGGAGGGAAGGAAAGGCTGTAGAATATTATGTTATGGCTTTTCTGGGGAGGAGAAGAGAAAGGAGGAAGAAAGGAATAGGGGAGTGGTGGTCCTGGTATGTGAGAGGAAGCTTTCCATAGTTAAGCAGCAGGATAGCTTTCCATAGATTATATGGTCCTTTAGGACTTAAATCATGGATGATTCTTCATGGGACTTTTCAGATAAACGGAGATAAATTGGAGATGCAGGTTTCGCCCAAAAATAAGGGCATGTGCTGGATGCTGTAGGGTAAGCACTGCTTGAAGGAACATCAGAGCGGGAAGAGTGCGGTGCAGCAGAAGAGCAGAAAAGAGCAGGAAATGGCATCAGGAAGGGAATAGCACCATTAGGGGGAAAACAAAGAGAAAAGGCAAAATAGAGCGAAAACGTTAAACACAGAGGGACATGGAGAGGAAGGGCAAAAACAAAACGTGAGGGCAAGACAGAGAAAAGGTAAAAGAGAGAGAAATGAAGAGGAATAAGCAACAGAGTGAGGCAAAAGGAAAGACAAAACAAAGAGAAAAAACACAAGCAGATGAGTATGCAAAGCAAAAACGGCACCAACCGCGAAGCATTGCAAACTCAGGGGAGTCTAGGCGGGTACTTGCTTAATGGCTGGTCCATGCTGTGGCTGCAATAAAGTAGGTCATGGAAGAGGAGTGAGGGCAGAGGACAGTGAGTGGGTACAGGATGTGGGAGGGTGGGAACGGGAGAGTGGGAAGAGCGCAGAGAGGTGTGGGAGAGCAAAAGAGTTGAAATAGCCAAAGGAAAGAGGAGAACACCAAAAGAGGGCAAAACAAGGAAAAGTGGCAAAATAGTGAGAAAAGGCAAATATAGAAAAGAGAGAAACAGAGAAAAAGGCAACAGAGCAAAAGAGCGGGAGAGAGAGAGAAACAAACCAGAGGGAAAGGCAAAACAATGACAAAGGACACACGCAGATGTAGATGCCAAGCAAAAAACTCCACCAACAGCAAGGCAAAGCAAACCTGGGGGAGGGCTACACAGGAACCTGCTTGGTCATCCAAGGGCTCCGTCAGCAGTTACTACCTGGTGACTGAGATGCTGATATTTTATGATATGGCATTTAGAGACTACATCGAGGATGAGGTATGTGGTGTCTTGGAATGTACCAGTAAGTCATTCTATCTTGGGTCTAAACAGTATTTATTGGGGAAGAGCCAGCTTCTCAAATGTTAGGTCACAGACTTGGATACATGGATTGTCTTGGACACAATCACACAAATACGCTCAGCAAAATCAGTGCATATGATAAGGTCACGAAGGCAGCAACGCCCGATCCGTGGGGAATGGGATAAGTGTCGGAGGCTTTTGGCATTGCTTGTGGATCATGTAAATAGGGAAGAAAATAATGGCAATTAAGGATACTCATGGCCAGAATGTTTCGACAAAGAAGGAAATCAACGTTGTCTTTCTGCACTTATGTAAGCATTTGCATGTGAAGAAGCCAGTGGTTAATGTGGAAGAAATGGCTAATTAGTTGGAAGACGTGGGATCCCCTCAGCATGAAGACATGCCTAGCTGCTCATTGGATAGGACACTGAAGGAACGGGAGGTCAAGAGCATGTGAGTAGGCAGGTAACCAGGAGACAATGGATATTTGGCACCATTGATCACCCTAGCTTTAATACTACACGTGGATGTAGGGGAGAGGCAGTGGTTGCTAGAATCCACGCAGGAGGCAATTATTGTGCTTATGTTCAAACTGCATAAGGAATCTCTGTCCTATAGTTCACACATATCCTTCGTTTTATGGTTTTGAGTAAGATAAGTGTGACCAGGACACATGGTGCAATTTTCAGGCTGGTTTGTGTTGCTCAAAATGGGTTCAACTTCAAGAATTTGTTCCGTGTAATGAATCAGTCCCAGAGGTACGATGTAGGTTTGGTTATGGCACCTTTGGGTTGAGAGAAAGTCTTTGATTCTGTTAACTTGAATTTATGCACTGGATATTACAAGCTATGATCTGTGGTTTGAAACTCTTAACTCGGATTAGTCTATTATGTATACCTGGTCCAATGCAAGTGTTATGGTAGAAGGATGATCAAGAGTCCTCGGATTTAGAGGGGAATTAGAAAGGATTGTGCATTGACCCCACTGTTCTTCACCCTGACTTACTTAATGAGGTGAATCCTCCTCATTACAAGTACAATTTGACATGAGAAGCCCCATTCCATGAATGTGGAGAATTCATTGGTGTACTTGAAAGACAACTACTCCAATCACTTTGGACAAAGTTGAGAGTCTTGGTCATGTGCCACCTTTCTGGATTAACTGGGATAAATCCTGCCTGGTACAGGAAGGTATCTTGCTCCATTAATTAGGCATTAACATGCTCTGCTATCGTGCTATACTATGTACTTTAACAAAAGATGGGAAAATGCTGACTCCACTGGATATTACTTCTAGATCGCCCTTAATTATCAAGAGAGTAGTTGTTTGTAAAGAGATAGTTTTGCATTGACACATCTATTTGTTACAAAGCCTTCCTCTGTATTTTGGTGGGGCTTTTGTTAGGAAATAAGACTCATGGTTTTCCAGCTTAGTGTGGGTGAAGGCGTGGCCCAGTGTGCTGTGCCTGACACTTAAATTCCTTGACCCAGAGATAGAACGGCACCGCCTTCAAGGTATCAATTGTTGCAGCGCTGTTGCAATTCAGCCTGCATTATTTTTTTATTACATTGTTAATATCTATAGTCTGGAGATACAATTTTCAGGGAGTTGGACAGAAAGGAAGAATGGCAAATTTAATCAGAATTGTTCTGGTTGTAGGATACGGTAAATCAGCTGGAGACATTGAACTAATGGACTGGAAGGCCAAAAGGATTCATGTCATTGAGCATAGGTAAGGAAGGGCTAGATTCAGGGCATTTAGACCGATAATGTTCAGTTTAGTGTTCTCTCAGGTTATTTACTCCAGTATGTGGGTTTTAAAGACGCCGCAAGAGGTACGTCAGATGATTTCCTGCCTGCCCATGCCATTTGTTTGGTCAGGCAGACTTTTGTGAATTGCTGATTGTATAAAGGCACCCTTTCATCTCTGTCTGAGTTCCAGGAAAATTAGTTCAGTTTCTCTGGAAATGCAAGAAAATGCAATCTGAACAAGAGGCAGAAGGAGGAAGCATGTAAGAAGAGGAATGGGATCTATAGGGTCACCTAAATTGGCTCAATCTATTGTTTTTACATCTCTACAATTCGTTTGGTGAATAACCAGTTCCCCTAGTACATGAAACTATCCACCAGGGCTCAGGGATTTTAGAACTGCTGATAGTTGATACCCCCATACCCAGCAGGATACCATCAAACAGTCTTTTGTAGACCATCAGCTAGATTCATCAAGCTCAATTGCGCTCGCAAAGGGCCAGATTCTGAGAATCTGGCCCTTTGCGAGTGCAATTTTTGCATTTGGGATTCATCATCCCAAATGCAAAATTCGCTAATAAAGAATTCGCACATTTGCGAGGAAATGCATTTAAGGAATCTCTATTTGAGATTCCTTAAATGCAATTCATTAACCATTTCTACATTGCGAATTCCCTATTTTTGGTCGCTATTTACCACGAAGTCTGACTTCGTGGTAAATGGCGAAAATATAGAAAAAAGCACTTTAGTGCATTTTTCTCAATTGCATGTTACACACACACATGTCCTTTGGACATGTGTGTGCGCAACACCTGTGTAAATTTACATTTCAGGGGTGCTACAGGTTGTCCTTTGGACACCCCGGCACCCTTGAAATCGCAATCTTATTTGCGATTAGTTAATTGCTAATCGCAAATAAGGAATAACTCCCCATGCATTCCTATGGGCCTTTAGCTAATCGCAAATAAGGAATCAGTGGGAATCGCAATAAATATTGCGATTTCTACATGAATCCCGTTTTGCGAGTCTGTAATAGCGGTTCCTTATGAATCGCTATTATAGACTCGCAAAACGGGTCTTTCATGAATCTAGCTGCATGTCTTTTGAAAACCCACTTGGCAAAATGTACACTGAGGTTCTCTGTCCAATAGACCGATGGCTGTCTCACAACCAGCTTAATGAGAGCAGAAAGTCAATTGAAAATGCTCTATGGTGCAAAACTATACAAGGGCAGTGAGTATAAGCATGAAAAGGATACATTCCAGTCACTAATGTCCCAGTTGTCGCCCCTCTACATCCCTTGTTGGGCTTGATTGAATAAGTCCGGATCACGACTCCCGCATGCAATTTATATATGTAGGTTCCACTTACAATTCCTACTCCCCAGTGCCTCTGCCTTTTATTTGTATGCATTGACATTGACCTCCAAATTCATAATGTACTTATCAGTTGGATGTCAGAATAACATTGCACAAATTTTATCCGACAAAAATATCCTGGCCTAAATGTTGTTTACAAAAATGTCACTCCATCGGGTGTACATTTTCCAATATTAACCCCAAGAGGCATTGTTTTTCTAAATGAAATTTAGGATACACTTTTTTATTTTTTTACAATATTTAGGCAATGATATTCAAATACCGTTCTGACTTATCAGACTTTAAGTCATATTCTAAATCTTTCCCAATATGCCAAAGCATCTATTGGCTAGTGGTTGTCTCTGTTGTTTTAACATTTCATTATTTGGAAATGTTCAGATAACAAACCAACAGCTAGATTCATCAAGCTCAATTGCGCTCGCAAAGAGCCAGATTCTGAGAATCTGGCCCTTTGCGAGTGCAATTTTTGCATTTGGGATTTATCATCCCAAATGCAAAATTCGCTAATAAAGAATTTGCACATTTGCGAGGAAATGCATTTAAGGAATCTCTATTTGAGATTCCTTAAATGCAATTCAGTAACCATTTCTACATTGCGAATTCGCTATTTTTGGTCGCTATTTACCACGAAGTCTGACTTTGTGGTAAATAGCGAAAATATAGAAAAAAGCACTTTAGTGCATTTTTCTCAATTGCATGTTACACACACACACATGTCCTTTGGACATGTGTGTGCGCAACACCTGTGTAAATTTACATTTCAGGGGTGCTACAGGGTGTCCTTTGGACACCCTGGCACCCTTGAAATCGCAATCTTATTTGCGATTAGCTAATTGCTAATCGCAAATAAGGAATAACTCCCCATTCATTCCTATGGGCCGCCTTTAGGCCCATAGGAATGAATGGGGAGTTATTCCTTATTTGCGATTAGCAATTAGCTAATCGCAAATAAGGAATCAGTGGGAATCGCAATAAATATTGCGATTCCTTCATGAATCCCGTTTTGCGAGTCTGTAATAGCGATTCCTTATGAATCGCTATTATAGACTCGCAAAACGGGTCTTTCATTAATCTAGCTGCAAGTTCCTACAGAGGTATTTAGTAAGGATACAAACCAAATCTTACAAAAGTATATGAACTACACATATACAGTGTACAAATCGAGGCCGAGGTAATGGAAAGAAGATGCAAAAATGAAAGAGGTGGAGTTAAAAAGAGAAAATGAGAAGAAAAAGAAAAGAAAAAAGTGTTGGTGGAGAAATGGAACAGGAAAAAAGAGCAGTCGCAGCATCCAAGTATTAACATGTTGTTACACCAACTGAAATATGCACGACAGTAAAATGTATAGGCTTGTACAGCTGGACCTGCAAACCTCTAAATAACCAATAATCATTTTCCATAAAAGTGGACAATTATACCTGTCTAACACATCTGTTAAGATTCCCAGCCAAGGCTACAGCTCGAGGGAGGTTTTTAGCAGTTTTAAGCCCAGAGCCTTGAAGGGTTGAAAGGTATCCCTTGCTGGTTACAATATGTCTAGTGAAGCAGTCCGTTACCAGTAAGCTGTTGTGGATAGTTCACGTCTAAGGAACAGAGGCCTTATCATAGCAAAGATGTCTATGTGATCCTGTAATTTGTACATGAACCTTTCACACTTGGCCAATTTGTTGAGTTCAGTCAACAATTCACGTAGCGTAAGGTGTTTTCGCTGAGCAAATGCTCCTAGGATAGTTAAAAGACGAGCAAGATTGGGCCCACGTGCATCCATTAGGTAACCCTACACACCAAGATGAACAGCCATTACAACGCGGCTGTTTCACCGAAAGTGGGAGGGTCGTGCTGGGGGAAGTGTTTTAGGGTTTAGGGTAGTGTTGTGGTGTTCATGCAGTGTAGGGTAGTGTTTTAGGGTATAGGGTAGTGTTGGGGGGTCGTGCAGGGTAGTGTTTCAGTGTAGGGACTGGACATGGGGGCAGGGGAGGGTCGTGAAGGGGGTAGTGTTTTAGGGTTTAGGGTAGTGTTGGGGGTCGTGCAGGGTAGTGTTTCAGTGTAGGGACCGGACTGGGTGTCGGGGGAGGGTCATGCTGGGAATAGTGTTTTAGTGTTTAGGGTAGTGTTGGGGGGTTGTTCAGTGTAGTGTAAATGTAGGGAGAGCACTGGGGGTCGGAGGTGGGTCGTGCAGGGGTACTAAATTAGGGTTTAGGGTATACCTTTACCACGCATGCCTTTGCATTGTAATGGCATGCCTGGTAAAGGTATAGTCGTGGTAAAAGTTTGCGATGTAATGGTATGTCGTTATCATTGACATCGCGTAGTAATACCCTCGTTGTAATGGCACGCATGGTATTGGTATACGATGTAATGAGTCATATTCCACACCAAGGATGTGTTTCTTAGGTAGCATACATTTGCTGTTCTACTGGTCGTTTGGTATAAAAATTGTCCAAACTAAAATATCTAATTAATGCACAACTTACAGTTCAAAATTCGTAAAAGAAATGGGATTCCATGCATATCGATACAATAGAAAATATAATGAAATATAACCTGCCACGCCAACATGCCCCTCCTGGTATAGAAAGAGATATATTGTTTTTGCTAGTGTGACTTTTTCACCTTGTTCAAATTATTGTAGCTGCCCAGGATGTCTTACAATATTGAGAGATGCTATGTCCTCATTCAGTTGTTGTGGCAGCAGCAAGTCAGGTGACAGTGGGCATCTCTCTAGAATGAGTTCTGCACAATGTGTGAGCTTAGATTCCAAGGAAGTGGGAATCTTCTGTCTAAGAGGTAAATACAATCACACACCGTTAGATGCAACAGGAATCTGAACAATAGCGGTGCCATCTGTCTAATTTCCTTGTGCTGCACATAGTTCTGTACCCCTCAAGGCTCTATAATGTTTATTATATATGGGTTCATGTCTCACCCTCTTGGACGTCAGCGGATCCCCTATGGTGGAGCTGCATGGGACATACGAAGGTATGTAGAGTCGATGGGTCCAGGCGAGACAAGGTTAATAGGAACCCTCTCTGTTAGCCATCCGACATTACGGCATTATATCCAACAACCTTTCATTCCAGACAGCTTTCCTATCTGGAGATACCCTTAGTAAAGCAGATACAATGGTGCTTATCATTAACTCGGCAACACTGCCCTTGTGTCATCTGGCTATAAGCTCACTTACCCGAGGATGTAAGGTCATGTAAGCCTCTTATCCTTAGTACTCTTGAAATTCAATCCTTGAATTACCTTCTGTAAACCCCAGACCCACCGATCACAGAGAATAATCCATAAAAGTGAATTTAAAGTTTCTGGGTGGTTCCAAACTTCCCAAGCTCACTAGAGTGTGTCAGTGACTGTGTTGCTGGCACTTCAAAACTACCTGCGTTGCGACAGAATAGAGCAGATACATCTCCAAATGAAGTGAAAAACTTACCTAGGCTTCGGTTACTGCCCTGAGAGTCCTTCCTGGAGGAGGTACTGCTTGGTACACTGGACGCGGAGTCATATCTCTGAAAAGTAAACTCCTGGTTAGTCAGTTCTGTGCACATCCCAGGATCCACAGTGCAATGCCAAGGCAGTGTCCAGTGTCTCCTTGCACCAGTGCGTCAGAAACCCCGTCAAATCTATTGTACACGCCCTTTGGCAACCACACAAGCCTGTCTTAAGGATATGTTTAATTAAAGTGATGACTCGGTGTTTATCCATCAATACCCTGTGTCATATGATTCTGCCAGACTGGTTACCTTCTGCAAGTTTACCTTTCACAGATATACCTACTGGTGCTGTAGAAACTATATTATGATAAGCACAAGGAAACAGCTGGGTCACAAAGGAGAATTTATGGACAATATTTGATTGTTAAATATTTTATTGGGATTGAGCGGAGCCAAGAGTATACATATGAGATCAACTTGTACATGTACCAGCATCAAGTAGAAAAATACATTTCCACAAAATCAAATTCACATCATCACTAAGATTTCACCACCTGCCCCTCTTAAAATGTGAATCGCCAATTAGGAAATGAAGCATCGAAACGGGAAGAGAACACCTGATCTCCCTCCCCTTCCACTCCCTGGACATTTCCCTCGCACCCTTTTCCTAATTTGTTGAGGGGCTATCAGCGGGAGTGACATAAAAGGGGACGCCCACTGCAATTTTGGTTTATGAAGACGTGTAAGTGGGGTTTACAGAGTGAAGTGAATTTGTTTATAGACATGAGGACAACCCAAGCAGATCCACATGGAGGGGTCTGCGGCTGGCGCACAGCTTTACCACGACCTCCTGGAAGACCACCAAGACGATTGAATGAATGAATAAAAAAAGAGTGTCTGAAGAGCCTCCCAAAAAACTTAAGAGGCTCAGAAGCACACATTAATATGGTGGTATTTTATTATTATTTTTGGGGGTCAGACTTAAATATCACAAACTTAGCCCAAGGCCATTGGAGCCCTTTATTGAGAACCAGTTACATTACACAATGTCACAGTCGTTTTTTAGACCCTAGGAGTTTAAGTGATTTGCCCAGAATCACAAGACTCGAGCCTGGTTCCGAGTGGTTAGTTTGTAAAACAGGTAAGTCCCACGGCACTTCCAAGGAGACACCTGCAGCACCCACTGCCCCCGCCTGCGCGGCCAATGACAGTGTCAATGCAAGTATTAACAATCACGCTAATAAAAGTGTGACAATTCGGATTATTCCAGGCCAACAAAAGCAATAATAATGGCTTGGGTGGCAGGTATTATTCACTTTTAATGTATATGGAATTATTAAACACTGTTGTGCTCATCTCAAAATTAGACTGACAGCATCATCATGTGGTGAACTGTCCTTAGTGCCCATGTTGAGAATTAAGGGGCTCACTATGATGGCGGGCGGACATCAGTCCATCCGCCACCATAACGGTGATGGGACTGACCGCCAGAGGTGCAGCGGTCCCACCCGCTCAATTAGGATGCGCCCACCATACTGGCGGGCGTATCTTGCCCTTTTACCATTGCGGACGGTGCGGCTGACTGCAGTGCGGTCCGCAATGGTAAAAGGGCATGCATGGTATTTCCCTGCACCACGTGCCAGGCACCCGCGTTGCCTGTCACTTGGTGTAGGGAACTGCAGCGGGGTACGATGGGTACCCCCCAAGTGCACCCTCTTATCTCGTCGGGGGCCCGCAACGGGCCCCCAAAGCCAAACACTGCCAGCCTTTCCATGGCGGCATCGCCACCATGGGAAGGCCTTTCACCACACACATTCTAATATGGCAGGCACCGCCACCATACTAGTAGCCCATAACCGCCCGGCCGGCAATCGTAACGATTGCGGACCCGCGGAAAAGGGACGGATGGACTTTGCATCCGCTGCGATACCCACCGCTATCGTAATATGGCAGGGGTATTTCAAGTTACGATGGTGTTTCGCCATCGTAATAAGCTCCTAAGTACCTGAAAGCACCGGCTTAAATTAAGTACTGCTGGTTCCCTAGATTCAAAGTCCGCAGCTCTGGTCACATCGTCTCCCCCATGAATAGTAGCATCCATGTATAGGGGAAAATACCTCCGCATGATATGTTATGTAAAGCTGCATTATGTGAACTAATGAAGTGGAGCTATGTTATGGGTGGTTAGCTGTCACCTACTTACGGGGCACGTGTGTACTAATTGGAGGAGTGGTCACAATGCATTTACACATTTATTTTTTGTGTTTTATAGAGCGCGAACTTGACCCTTGAGGGTATCAGAGCCCTTTACAGGATATACAGAGGCGTAAAAATGTATTTATTTATTTATTTATTTAAAAGGTTTTATAGAGCGCTGCTGGACCCAAGAGTATCAGAGCGCTTTACAAGGTAGGTAGACACATTTAAGATACAATAAACAGTGTGCAGAGAATTCACAAGAGATAAAACAATGCAATAAATGAGCGAAGGGGGAAACAGTGAGATAACTGATAAGCATAGCATTTAGAGAGAGAGATGGGGGTGTAGGGAAGGAGAGTGAAAATATGAAAAGAGGGAGAGTGGGTGGGTAGGTGAGTGAGCAAGAGAGGAGACAGAATGAGCAAGGTCAGAATCAGAACCATTAGGTACCCCAATATTTGTTGAGGAGAAGAACTTTGAGTCTTTTTTTGAAGAGAGGGTAGGAGGGGTTGCAGCGAAGATCCTTGGGGAGAGAGTTTCAGATCGTAGGAGCATTACTAGAGAATGCATGAGATTGTGTCCTTTTGCATTTTAATCTAGGAGGGATCAGGATAAGGGAGTTTGTGCTCCTCAGGGACCTGGAGCACCCCGCTTTATGTAGTTTGTCAGAAAGGTAGGAGGGGGTGTTTTGGTGAAGAGCTTTATGCGTGATACAAGCAATCTTGTAGGTAGATCGTCCTTCTATTGGAAGGCAATTGAGATTTTTGAGGACGGGAGAGATGTGATCAAATCTTTTACAGTTAGAAATAAGTCTAGCAGCTAAATTGAGGACAGATTTAATTGGTGCGAGATGGATTTTAGGGGAGCCAGTAAGTGTGGCGTTACCATAGTCAATCCTGGAAAGGACAAGAGATTGGACAATGATTTTGAGATCATCAGCTGGAATAAAAGGTTTGATTTTTATGAGCAGGTGAAGGGTGAAAAGAGCACTTTTGGCTGAATTTGTAATGTGGGGGATGAGATTAAGATTCTGATCGATACTGATGCCTAGGGATTTGACAGAGTTAGAGGTGGAGAGGGAGCAATTAAGTGCTTTGATATCATTAATCCAGAGTTGAATGGGAAGGGAATTGTTTTTGGGAGTGAAAAGGATGATTTCAGTTTTTTTAGGGTACAGTTTGGGGTGATTCAGATGGAACCAGGCTTGAACTTTAATCAGGGTAACATTGAGATGAAGGATGTCATTGTGGGATTTGATCTTGTAATATAGTTGAGTATCGTCGGCATAGAGGTGATTACTGATTTTAGCTTGTTTGAGAATGAGGGTGAGTGGTTCCATGAAAAGATTGAATATGGTTGGGGAGAGGATAGATCCTTGGGGAACACCGAGTGAGACAGGTTGAGGTTTAGAGAGGCATTGGCTGAGTTTAATTTGTTGTGATCTATTTTGCAGGAATGAGGAGACCCATTTGAGTTCAGAGCCTTCAAAACCAAAGCGATCTTTGAGAGTGTTTAGTAGGGTGGGATGGTGGACCGTATCAAATGCAGCCGAGAGGTCAAGGAGGATTAGTAGTGAGGATTCACCTTTGTCTAAAGAGTGGTCAATGTCATCAGTAATGTTAAGCATAGCAGTTTCGGTACTGCATCCCTTTCTAAAGCCGGATTGACAAGTGTCAAGGAGATTGAAGGATACGATGTGGTTGTCTAATTGAGACAGGGCACATTTTTCAAGGGCTTTAGAGAGGAAGGGAAGGTTAGAGATAGGGCAAAGATTGTTGAGGTCCTTACGGTCAGCAGAAGTGTTTTTAAGGAGATTTGACCTAGCTGAATGGAGGCAGGAACACAGCCAGTGGAAAAAGAGGAGTTGATGATATCGGTCCATATTGGAGCATTGATGTGTTTGAGTTCTTGAACCAAATGGGCGGGAAGAGGATTTTTTGGAGTGCGAGGATGGTTTGAGTTTAGAAATCATGTTGATGATAGTGGTTTCCGATACTGGACTAAATTCACTCCATGAGGCATTGTTTTTAGCAAGGTGATCCATATGGGAGGAGTCAGCATAGGGTAGAGCGGTGAGGGTTTGAGGGGGAGAATAGAGGACAAAAGTGGGTTAGGAATGTTAGGGAGGGTGTGTTGGTTGAGGGGAGGTTGGAGAGAGAGGTGGGGAAGAGAAGGATGCTTCGATCATGTTGACTTTATTCTGAAAGAAGCTGGCAATTTCTTTGCATCTTTCTACCGAGGCAACTAATTTAGGAGGGCCAGAAGAAGTTTGTTTTTTACGATGTTAAATAGTTCTCTGGGGCGTTTTTTTGCCTGGTCAAGTTGAGACCGAAGAAAGGAGGCCTTTTCGTTGAACATATGTTTTTTGTATTGGGCTCTGGCATTTCTAAGGAGAGTCAGGTGATCTGCGGTGGGATGACTCCTCCAGGCACATTCTTTGAGATCGGAATTGAACCAGAACTTGGGCAGTATGTTTTTTTGTTTTTTGAGTTTGATTGGGGCAATTAGGTCGAGGGCTTGAAGAATAGAATTGTTGTAATGATCAGTTAGGTCGTTGGTGCTGTTAGAGGGAGGGGGGAGAAGTAAGCGATTTTGAATTGTAGATTCTAATTCGCCAGGTGAAATAAGGTGAAGGTTTCGGGTATGTTTCCTCGGTAAAGCGTTGGTAAGGGCGGGGCGAGTGATGGAGCTATTTAAGGTGAACAGGATAAGGGGATGTACGTCATTACGACGCACACTTTTACAACGCGTTCCATTACAACGCGGTTGTAACAACGCAAGTGGTTACAACGACTTGCGTTGGGGGGGCGCAAATTAAAAAATGTTAATTTACTATTCCAACACCAGCCCCCGTGGATAGTAGGGAAGGTGTTGGGATAGTAAATTAAATGATTTACTATCCTTGAGCGCCCCCCAGCGCAATTCGTTGTAACAACTTTCGTTGTTATATCCGCGTCGTAATGGAACGGCATTGTAACGGTTGCGTTGTAAACGTCGCATACCGGATAAGGTGGTGGTCAGACCAGTCAACAGGAAGGATATTAGAGAGAGAAGCCAGATCATTACTCGTTACGATGGCATCGAGTGTGGCGCCTTTGGTGTGAGTGGGGGAATGGCAGAGTTGGGTCAGGTCAGTGATGTCCAAGACGTCTTTAAGTAGGATGACAGCAGGGTCATCGTTTTTGTTCTAGTGGATGTTGTAGACACCAAAAAAGAGATTATTGGAATTGGAGAGAGATGCTTGAATAATAAGGTCAGACATCTCGTCAGTAAAGGAGAGACAGTTTCCAGGGGGGTGGTAAATAGTGTGCAGCCGAATGGAGGGAGAGCCAGGAATTGTGAGATCGGTGCAAAGGTATTCAAAGGATGAAGGGTCTTGGAGGTGGATAAGTGAGATGTCCAGATCATCTTTAAAGATTAGGGCAAGGCCCCCTCCTATTTGTTCGGTTCTATCCTTCTTAATGATAGGATAGCCTGGGGGAATGAGTAGGTCGAAGATAGGAGTGGAGTGGGCGTTGAGCCAAGTTTCAGTTAGGAATGCGATGTCTATGTTTTCGCTGAGAATGGTTTCGGCAATCTCAGTTGCGTGGCAGGAGGCGGATCTGCAGTTTATCAACATGCAACAGAGGGGATTGGGGTCGGGTAATTGGGTGTGGGGGCAGGGAGGGATAGGTCTGAGTTGTTGGGGGGTCTGGGTGAAGTAGGGTGGGGGGGAGTCTGTGAGTTCCTAAAAGTACTGGAATGGTAGCCTGACATGTAGGGGGGATAGAGGACGAGGATGAAGGGGGAGAGATATGGGAGTTCGTAGAAAGGTCAGCTTTTAAGGTTCTGGGGGAGGTATCAGGTTGTGGAGGGGAGGTCGTGTTGGCATTACAACGTTAAGGTGCAATGAAATACATACAGAACTGTACAGGGGGGTGGCGATGTGCCGGGGTGTAGGAAAATGGGAATGCTGGTGATACACAGTACAAATGCAATCATATTTAAAGTCGGCAAATAATAGGAATAAAATAGTAAACATTAAAAGTAAAAATAAGGGACTTGGAAGTTCTCTGCGAGGAGAGTTGGTGGTCTAACGGAGAAGCACTAGTCTGAGGAACATCAGACTTATGGTCAGGCATGTCAGGCATTTAGATGAGGAATTTACCCATGAGGAAGGTTTTGGCCTCCTTCTTGAAAAGTGTGAGAGAGCGGATTCTTCTGATGTTGGGTGGGAAGGAGTTCCAGATTCTAGGGGCTGCCCCGGTGAATGCCCTATTATAGGTTCCTTTTATCTTGAGAAAGGCGGTTGGAGTAAGAGGTTACTGGCGGACCGGGAGTTCCTGCTCCCTCCAGATATCACTAGTTTTTGTGCAAGATAAGCAGGGGAGTTTGAGTAAAGAGCCTTATGAGTGATGCATGCCAGTTTCAGCTGAATTCTGGCCTCGTGACGCACAAGACATGGCAGATTGCCTCTTGCTATCCCATTCTCCATGTGGCTCTCAAGGATTCACAAAGATAACAGCCTGATTGTCGTAAAGTCATTTGCACCACGTGCTGTGTAATATTTTTTTTCCAATCACAAGTCTGCTAATCTGTTCAGTGCAGGCTTTAAGATTACAAAAAGCCTCACCATATATGGCCTTTGGTCGCTATTTTTCGTTTATTTTGCAATTTTAAATGGCACAAGACAGCTCCTCATAAGAACCAGTTTAAGTTACAAATTTTTAGGCACGGGAAAATTAGGTGACTTGCCAAGAATCACACGACATTGAGCGCCGGGATTCGAACCTGGCTCCGCAGTCTCAAGGTCGGCTGGCATCTCTAACCGTTGGGCCACTTCCTCTCCGTTAAAGAAGGTATTTTGTTTGTAAACTTTCTATGTGGTAGGGATATGGCCTCCCCTACCATGTGCAAACAGGTTGCAGAGGGAAGCAGAGAGACGAGTTATGGGTAAGCAGCAGTTTGTAGGACTCAGCTAACATAAATATTTCACTTGAAGCAAAGCAGTGGATGTGACTTTCTTCAGGATGTCCCCGTAAAATAAAGGAAACAGAAGGAAGTAAAGTTATTTATTGTGCATATGTCCGCGAACGGCCTATTTGGCAGATTTGCATTTTTAGTAGCATTTTCTTTCGATTAGGGCACACGTTCTAGAAAAAAGAAAAGAAAAACAAGCATTGGAAATGCAATAGGTCTCGCAGTAGGAAAGTTAGAGGTATAGGTGTTATTTTATTTTTTTTTTTTATGTATTTTTTTGAAAATAGCTACATTAATAGCTTTCTTCTTTACAAAGGCAATAGTTATCATTTTTGTAAATGTGACACCTCTAGCATTTGTAAAGCAACATGTTTATTATGTACGTGACTTTTATGTATTGATATTAAAAAAATCAATGGCTTTTAAATTTTTTAAATAATTAATACGTAAAAAAATATTCATGTTATTTTATATTGCTATTAGCTTAAACTTTATTAAATATATTTAGTGAAGATTTTGTTTATTTTATTGTGGCGAAAATCCAAGAACAGAAGTGCATTTTTAAGATTTAGTTTGACATTTTGAATATTTTTTGTAACATTGGCAAAACATATTTGAACTATTGATGCTGTGTTGGCGCTGAGTGATGCTGTGGTGCTGAGTGATGCTGTGCTGCTGAGTGATGCTGTTGCGCTGAGTGTTGCTGTGGCGTTGAGTGATGCTATAGCGTTATATGACGCTGTGGCGCTGAGTGATGCTGTTGCGCTGAGTGACACTTTGACGTTGAGTGATGCTGTTGCGCTGAGTGATGCTGTGGCGCTGCATGATGCTGTGGCGCTGCGTGACGCTGTGACGCTGAGTGTTGATGTGGTATTGAGTGGTGCTGTGCTATTTAATTGTTTTATTGCGTTGACTGTTGTTGTGGCGTTGATTGGTGCTGAGTGATGCTGTGGCGTTGTTTTTGTTTGTGGCATTGAGTGATGCTGTGCTATTGAGTGTTGATGTGGCATAGAGTGATGCTGTTGTATGAAGTGATGCTGTGGCATTGAGTGATGTTGTAGCATTGAGTAATGCTGTGGCATTGTGTGGTGTAGTGTTATTTAGTGTTGCTGTGGCATTTAGAGGTGCTGTGGCATTGAGTGGTGCTGTGGCGTTAGGGTGTTGTGTTTGAGTGTGTATTTGGAGGATGTAGTGTGCTATTGCGTTTTTAGTGTGTGAGGGTGAGTGAGGATGGGTGAGGGTGAGTGTATATGTTGAGTGAGGGTGTGTGAGGATGAGGTGTTGAGGGTGTGAGGGTGTGAATGAGTGAAGGTGTGAAGGTTTGAATGTGAGTGAGGGTGTGTGAGGGAGTTTGTGGGTGTGAGGGTAGGTGAGTGTGAGTTTTTGCGGAAATGAGTGTTTGTGTAGTTTAGGATGTGTGAGTGTGAGTGCGCTAGAGCGTTTTTAGTGTGTGAGGGTGAGTGAGGATGTGTGAGAGTGAGGATGTGTGAGAGTGAGGGTGAGTGAGAATGGGTGTGGGTCTAAGGCTGAGGTGTTATGAGGATGTGAGGGTGAGGTGTGTGAGTGTTTGACGGTGTGTGAGTGCTTGATGGTGTGTGAAGGTGAGTGGTGTGTGAGGGTGATGGTGTGAGAGTGTGATGGGGTGTTAGGCCGATGGTTTGATGTTTTTTTTGTGTTTATGTGACTTAGATGTATTGATATTGGTATTGATATTGTAATTAGTTTTTTGTTTTTTTTGGTTAAAATACTTAATAGTTAAATCAAAGTGATTGTAATTTATACTGGCAATAGTTTAATTTTTTGTAAATAACTGTAGTGAATATTTTGTTCAGTGTATTTTTGAGGGTCGAAAATCCAAGAACAGAAGTGAAATTTTAACATTTTTGTAGACATTTGTAATAAAGCTTGAAACATTGAGAGAACATATTTGAACCAGCGAAGCTGTGGCGATGCTGAGTTATGCTGTGGTTGCGCTGAGTGATGCTTTTGTTAAGCTGAGTGATGCTGTATTTTGCGCTGAGTGATGCTGTGGTTGCACAGAGTGATGCTGTTGTTGCGCTGAGTGATGCTGTGTTTGCGCTGATTGATGCTATGGTTGAGCTGAGTTGTGCTGTTGTTGCGTTGAGTGATGCTGTTGTTGCGCTGAGTGATGCTGTTGTTGTGCTGAGTGATGCTGTGCTGCTGCTGATTGATGCTGTGGTGGTGCTGAGTGGTGCTGTGGTGGTGCTGTTTGATGTTGTGGTGGTGTTGAGTGATGCTGTGGTGGTTCTGAGTGATGCTCTGGTGGTGTTGAGTGATGCTGTGGTAGTGCTGAGTGATGCTGTGGTGGTGCTGAGTTATGCTGTGCTTTTGAGTGATGCAGTGACATTGAGTGATGCTGTGGTGTGGCGTAATGCTGTTGCTTTGATCGATTCTTTTTTGTTGTTGTTTCTGTGACGTTGAGTGACGCTGTTTTTTTTTTGGCCGTTGATGGATGCTGTGCATTGAGTGGTGCAGTGGCGTTGAGTGGTGCTGTGGTGTTGAGTGGTGCTGTGGTGTTGAGTGATGCTGTGGCATTGAGTGAGGTGTGTGAGGGTGATGGGGTGTGAGGTTGATGGGGTGTGAGGTTGATGGGGTGATGGTGAGTGATGGTGTGTGAGGGTAATTGGGTGAGGGTAAGTGGTTGTGTGTGATGGTTATTGTGTGAGTGATTGATGGTGTGTGAGGGTGATTGGTGTGTGAGGGTGATGGGGTGTGAGGGTGATGGGGTGTGAGGGTGATGGTGTGATGGTGAGAGATGGTGTGTGATGGTAATTGTGTGAGGGTGAGTGAGGGTGAGTGTGTGGGGGTGACTGTAAGTGTGTTGTATGTGTGTGTGTTGTTGTGTTGTTGTGAGCGTGTGTGTGTGTAGCAGTGTGAGTTTGTATGTGTGTGCGTTTTGATTACGGAATTTTGCATAGTCCTAGATTTAGTCCCTTTTCCCTTTTTTTTTTGTTTGTGCGTAAAAATTGCGGATGCTACCCTGTGCCATAACGCTACCTATGTTATTTAGGTTAGCCTTCTAGTTTATTTTTCCGATTTACCTTGGATTTTGATTGACGTGTATTCCGTCCAATCAAATTGCAACGTTTTCTTACGTAGCGTTGCAATTGCGTCACGTTAATTGGGAAACTTCCAGATCTTCAGGAACCGGCGTATGTCTAAGGCGCGTCATGCTTCCCGCGTTGGAGCCGCGTCGTTGGACAGGTAAGTTGTCAATCTAATTATTTTTTTGTGTTGTTTACCTAGTGTTTCTTTACTATATATATATATTTATTAAGTTTTGTAATGTTTAGTAATGTTTTTTAAAGAATTAACTTTGCGATTGTACTTGGCTTGTGTATGTACCTATTGTACTTTTATGGAATGTTTCTAATTTCCCTTAGTTAATGTATTTTTGCTTACTTTTATGTAATGTATGTTATAAAGAAAACGTTTTGGGATGTACTCTTTCTACATGTTGCTATATTTGTTTAGTTGAAAATGTGTTATTTAGACGGTACTTTTTTTTTATTGTTCCTTGTGTTTTGGTGTTGATTAAATTGTATTAATGTTTTCTTTGTTGTTTTTTTTTCCGTATACTTTCTTAATTTCGCCCACCTTTAAATATTTCTATTTATTATACTGGTACGTAAAAGCTATATATGCTGTATATTTTGAAGCCTACATGTTTTTGCTGCTTTTGAGCACCAATTCCTTATGTATGTTTTTGTAAGTACTATAACATTTTTAAGCAATACTTATGGAGTGTAAGCTTATACTTTTGTATGTTAATTAATGGCCAAGTATACGTATGAATCCACCTTTATTAATTGTTTATAATTTTTTGGTTACTTTGAGTGGAATACTTTATTGTAGTTTTGGAAGAATTGCAATTAGGCTGTGAAGTCTCGTGCTTTTGTGATTACGCACTTTGTTTGTGTTTTGGTTTTATTCCGGCATTGTTTAATGGTTTATTTTCCCTTACTTTAGTAAGTGCTTTCTGTTGTGAATTTGTGTCCTTTAGATGGCTTTGTCCACTTTTAAATTGTTGTATTATTTGCAGTGTATTCAGATGTTTCCCTATTTTGTGTGCATTTATGTTTTTTGTCAAAAAAATGAATTATTTTACAATTTATTTCTGCATTTTTGTGTATTAATTGCTGCACTGTCCTCGCGATGCATTACGTTTTTATATTTGAATAGCTACAAGTGTGTAATCCGATTTTTACTTATTAAAATAAATGTTGCCTAACGCTATTTATGTGTGGAGTTGGAGGGTGGAGTTGTAGTTGGAGGGTAGAGTTGTAGGGTGGTATTGTAGTTATAGGCTGTAGTTGGAGGGTGGACTTGGACGGTGTGAGTGTGAGTGGATGTGAGGGTCCGGGGGTGTGAGGGTGTGTGCTGGTGTGTGAGGGTGATTGAGGGTGACGGTTTTAGTATGAGTGAGGGTGTGAGTGATGTGAGGGTGTGTGATGATAGGTGTTCGTGAATGAGGCTGAGAATTTGAGGGTGAGTGTTGTATGTGTATGTATTTTGCGGCACCATCGGTCAGAATAGTGTTTTTTGTATATTGGATGTAATTTCGTGTGAATAAATGTTCGTGTTATATGCGTACGGCTTTTTGTGTAACTCTTGACAATTGTGTTTAATCCGTCCCATTTCCCGGGTGAATAATGTTTATTTATTCCCCCAATAAAAAGTAGGCTGTTTCACATTTGTGTTTGTACATCCTCGTCCTCGCTTCCTGCCAGATATTTCTTCGTTGTTTTGTTGGTGTTATCTTCTCCGAATAATTTTTGTTTTGTGACCTGAAGCCTGATAAACATCATTGCATGCTGTAGATCACATTTTGTTTTGTGAAGCTAAGAGACCTATGTAATGTTTATTGATGCTGTTAGCGCTGAATCCAAGTTGCGTAATATGTTTCTTATATTTGATGTAATTCCGTGTGAATAACTGCTATTGTTATATGCGTACGGCTTTTTGTGTAACTCTTGACCATTGTGTTTAATCCGTCCCATTCCCCGGATGAATAGTGCTTGTTTATTGCCCCAATCAAAAGTTGGCTGTTTCACTTTTGTGTTTGTGCATCCTCGTCCTCGCTTCCTGCCACATATTTCTCTTTGTTTTGTTGGTGTAATATTGTACGAATGTTTTTTGCTTTTTGGCCTGAAGCCGGATCAACATCCTTGCATGCTGTAGCTCACTTTTGGGGAAGTATATTTTGTGTGTAACGTATCGGATGCACTACTCCGTAGACCCCCTTTTTTTTTTTTCCGTCCTAAAAGTTGTTTATGTCTATGAAAATGGCATAACATTCATCAATTTGCAGAGTGGGTGAATGATGCAGAGTGGGTGAATGATGCAGAGTGGGTGAATGATGCAGAGTGGGTGAATGATGCAGAGTGGGTGAATGATGCAGAGTGGGTGACTGAAGCAGAGTGGGTGACTGAAGCAGAGTGGGTGACTGAAGCAGAGTGGGTGACTGATGCAGAGTGGGTGAAAGATGCAGAATGGGTGAAAGATGCAGATTGGGTGAAAGATGCAGAGTGGGTGAAAGATGCTTAGTGGGCGAAAGATGCTTAGTGGGCGAAAGATGCTTAGTGGGCGAAAGATGCTTAGTGGGCGAAAGATGCAGAGTGGGTGAAAGATGCAGAGTGGGTGAAAGATGCAGAGTGGGTGAAAGATGCAGAGTGGGTGAAAAATGCAGAGTGGGTGAAAGATGCAGAGTGGGTGAAAGATGCCGAGTGGGTGAAAGATGCCGAGTGGGTGAATGATGCAGAGTGGGTGAAAGGTACAGAGTGGGTGAAAGGTGAAGAGTGTGTGAAAGGTACCGAGTGTGTGAAAGGTACCGAGTGTGTGAAAGGTACCGAGTGGGCGAAAGGTACAGAGTGTGCGAAAGGTACAGAGTGGGCGAAAGGTACAGAGTGTGTGAAAGGTACAGAGTGGGTGAAAGGTACAGAGTGGGTGAAAGGTACAGAGTGGGTGAAAGGTACAGAGTGGGTGAAAGGTACAGAGTGGGTGAAAGGTACAGAGTGGGTGAAAGGTACAGAGTGGATGAAAGGTACAGAGTGGGTGAAAGGTACAGAGTGGGTGAAAGGTACAGAGTGGGTGAAAGGTACAGAGTGGGTGAAAGGTACAGAGTGGGTGAAAGGTACAGTGTGTGTGAAAGGTAAGGAGTGGGTAAAAGGTACAGAGTGGGTGAAAAGTGCAGAGTGGGTGAAAGGTACAGAGCCGGTGGAAGGTACAGAGTGGGTGAAAGGTACGGAGTGGGTGAAAGGTACAGAGTGGGTGAAAAGTGAAGAGTGTGCGAAAAGTGCAGAGTGGCTGAAAGGTACAGAGTGGGTGAAAGGTACAGAGTGGGTGAAAGGTACAGAGTGGGTGAAAGGTACAGAGTGGGTGAAAGGTACAGAGTGGATGAAAGGTACAGAGTGGGTGAAAGGTACAGAGTGGGTGAAAGGTACAGAGTGGGTGAAAGGTACAGAGTGGGTGAAAGGTACAGAGTGGGTGAAAGGTACAGTGTGTGTGAAAGGTAAGGAGTGGGTAAAAGGTACAGAGTGGGTGAAAAGTGCAGAGTGGGTGAAAGGTACAGAGTGGGTGAAAAGTGAAGAGTGGGTGAAAGGTACAGAGTGGGTGAAAGGTACAGAGTGGGTGAAAGGTACAGAGTGGGAGAAAGGTACAGAGTGGGTGAAAGATGCAGAGTGGGTGAAAGATGCAGAGTGGGTGAAAGATTTAGAGTGGGTGAAAGATTTAGAGTGGGTGAAAGATTTAGAGTGGGTGAAAGATTTAGAGTGGGTGACTGAAGCAGAGTGGGTGAATGAAGCAGAGTGGGTGAATGAAGCAGAGTGGGTGAATGAAGGAGAGTGGGTGACTGAAGCAGAGTGGGTGACTGAAGCAGAGTGGGTGACTGAAGCAGAGTGGGTGACTGAAGCAGAGTGGGTGACTGAAGCAGAGTGGGTGACTGAAGCAGAGTGGGTGACTGAAGCAGAGTGGGTGACTGAAGCAGAGTGGGTGAATATATATGTCTGATGCTTGTGGATGTCTGATGCTTGCATGTCTGCTGGGGTGACAGCGTCAGTACAAGTCAAGCTCTAAGTTGGTGTGTGTCAGAACTGGTTGCCTCGGGGAAAAATACAAGTTCTCCCTGTAAATAAAGAAAGAGGAGGTGAGAAAGGAGGGTCCGGCTTGGAGCTGGGAAAGGGCTGAAAGGGAGGGGAGAATGCATGGAGCGCATTCCAATGAAGTCTGTTGCGAGGCGTGGGGGGCAGCCTTTGATGTGCGAGAGAGCTGCCGTGAAAGAAGTAAACAGCAGGCATGTAATTAGGGGGGAGGAGAAGTCGCGCTGGGGTGAATACCTGAGGCCAAGCTGCCCGCGGGAGGGAGGCTGATGGCTGTGATGTGGACGCGCGTCGTGAACTAGCCTCTTGTTGCCTGTGGGAGGGAAGACGGAGGGAAGGCAGAGAAGGGGAGGGGGGATGAATGCGACACGGCGGGCAGGGGAGGGGGCGGAGCGGGGAGAGCGGCATGAGGGTGTGAAAGCAGCAGGGGCATGGAGTGCGGCTAAGGGAACTGAAGAAACGCGACACGGCAGGCAGGGGAGGGGGCGGAGCGGGGGTGTGGGAGGAGTGCGGCTGAGGGAAAATACATGCAAGCAGGCGGCTGGGGGCATGTGCACGCGCTTTTAAGCTCAATGCACATGCGCATGAAGCTTGAATTTCACGGGCACTGCAAGGAATCGCCACGATTCCTTGCAAGTTGGTTAAAGACTGTTTAAGCCCCAATAGTCTCGCAAGCTCGATGCGCATGCGCATCGACAGGCGAGACCTAAAAAAGGGGGTGGACGGGCTAACCAAATGTTGTGACATCACAGCACATGACATCATGGCACACATTACAAGAAGTGACATCATATCGTAACACCTAACACATCTTTAGCAGGTCTATCATGATTACATCTTAGAGCATTACAAAATTTAACAAATGAGATTTTGCATTGGGATTGCACCAAAAAGTGATGTAACCCTGATGCAAAATGCAGGCACCTTATACATTTTTTTAAAACTCTGCCACAAAGAAATTGACAACACTGAGCACCATGGCAGTAAATGTGTTCTGCTTAATTGGTTGCAAAATCTGCATTTTAAAATATCTTATGGGGTTAAGGCACTTGCTGCAGAGATCATTGTGTGCCCAGTAAATCTCAGGGAATAATTATTATGCTAAAATAACTCTGGAGGGTAAGCATTTGCTGGAGAGATCTGTGTTTTGTCTAATCACAGTTTTGAATCAAAGTAGCATAAAGGGATACAATATCTCCTAAGCACATCATTTAACATGCAGATACTTTACGCGGACGACGGGGTGATTATGGCACGCACCCCACTGCAACTCCAAAATCAGTTAAACTCCTACTGCAAATTTATGACCTCATTGGGCTTAATGGTAAACATCAAAAAACTTTTGGCATGCACTTTGGTAAAAAAGCAGCAAAGAAAAAATCGATATATATTGACGATGCCAAATTAGATAGCACTAAAACCTATCCATATTTATGTATCCTATTCGATAACATTTCTACTTGGAAATCGGCCATTGTTAGCAGGCATCTCCTGTTTCTGAGAGCTACTTCGGCCCTTATTGCCTTTGCACGTAAAATAGGGAAGCCCCCCCCAACAGGACTTATACAAATATACAATGCAAAGTGTCAAAGCGTAGCTGTATATGGCGCTGGGGCTACGTACCTGTGGATATTTTACAGAAGGTTGAGAATAATTGTATTTGTTATTTGTTGGCTGTCCCAAAATGCTCTCCAACGTTTGCCTGTCACGTCGAATTGGGAATGGATTATATCGCTGACTATATCACAATACAGCCAATATTATTGTGGCACCGTGTTTGGTCCACGGAGCAATGTACCTTAACACGAGGGTTAATTTTAGACTGTCTGGGCCTAGATAACTGGTCAGATATTCCGTGGCTGTCCTTCGTACATAACTTCCTTAAAGATCTGGATCTTTCTATTTATTTTAACGAACCTTCAATTTTAACTACTATTACAAGAAAGACCTTGAGGACGCTTTGCTTGACACATTTAAGGGAGTTACGTATAGCCAGAGAAATACATAAAGTAACAAATCGGCACATTCTAACAATTCAATGTACCCAGGGCATACAACCGTATCTGACCTTTTGTCTGACTAGTTATGAAAAGTACCTGTTGACACGATTTAGGTTCAATACATTCTTCCGTTTGGTTACATTCCCAAATAGACAAGATTGGTCCAATACAATTATTCGATGTCCTTGTGATGGTATTTCTGAAAAGACTACTACTCATGTTTTGCTGTTTTGTAAATTTTATAAATTACCACGCAAGCGCTGGATCACTCCATTATTGCAATCCCAGGGCTTACGCAGATGTCACCCTGCCCTTCTGGCACTACAATATCTTGAATCAGTATCGAAGGCTAAAAGCATAGCAATGTTTCTCAAAAACTGCCTGAAAATCCGCTGCAAATACGACCAACTTAAGTCTTTGAGTGGCACTAAGTTTAATGTTTTAATATTGAATTGTACACAGTATTCATGCCTGGAAATATATAAATTACTAGCTAAAGTATAATCTTTTTGCTCAAATTTAAATGACCAAAGTCCCATCTCCGCCTGCACATTGCTACTTGGAAAGGAAAGTAGACAATGTGTCCCAGTGTCAGAAGATTACATTAGGATGAGTTTGGCATAATTCAGTGGGGCCCAACTTCTTGGCAAGGCGAAGACGTCCCTCCTTTGAAAATAGTGGGTGGACGCCGTCTACCCATGTCTACCCCCAACTTGTGTCCTTGTTTACTATCATTTCTCATGTCATGCGTTTTCGTCTGCCTGTGATCTTCCCACAGGGCGAGTGTATGGGCATGGGATAACTTTGGGTTTTCCCAAGGTGTTGAGGAGGGGGCTATCAACAAGGCATATGCGACAAATACCATAAAACGTCCATGTGGCATATTGCATGGAGGGGAAACAAAAATGGAGGCACTCATTTTTTTGATTAATGAACACAGTTCAGCAATCAAGACAAAATGTATGAATGCTGCTAAAGTATCTCAACGTTTAGAAAAAAAGGCAACCCCAATGACACAAGGTAGTGAATAGAAGCAAAGATTTCAGTGAAGAGAAAAGGAAGTGATGTTGGCAAACATGTTATCTTAGGGAACAACTTACAAAAAGTGCTAAAAAAGACATCAATGAAAAGCAGAATTATTTTCATTGGTCTTTGGTTGGACACTTTTGAAAAATTCTATTTTTTCCTGATTGGAGGGTGTCTTCGTTTTCTCCTATACTTCCTCTTATAGTCATAATATAAAATAGATTTATAGTCTAAGGTGAGGTCTTTATCCTATGAGTAGTTCCTCGAGAGAAGCCTTCCTTTTCATTATTAGCGCTTCCTTATTTATAATTGTATGTCAGAATGTAATTGATACTGGATGTATGATGTATTTAATCTTGTAATACTTTAAGGGTATCCATCACCCTGCTCATCAAGTCTGTAGTATTCTGTAAGGATCTTAAAAGAATAGTAATTGTTTTTGAAAATCTTTTTTTCAGCCTAGGACTTTCGGTTGAATGTAAACTGTTTTTTAAAAAAGTTTTTCTGAACTTATAATTAACTAGCCATTTTGTAAATGTTGATTAATGAGCATTTTTATATATTATTCTTTAGATGTACATTTATGAAACAAACTATTGCAATACGTGTCTGCAGAATTCCGAGGAACAGGTAAAACAGTTAAACTTAAATAAGAATGATCCTACCTGGCCTTTAGCACCAGTAAATACATTTGGACAAATGAGAATCCTTCAACTTTACAAAGCGTGCATGCCTTCTAAAGATGTCTGCCTTCTTCAACATTTAGTTCGTCAGAATGTTTAAATGAAGTGTGTACATTATGCTGTTTAGCACACATGTTCTCCATATTTGAATACTTCTCCACAATCGGATCACTGATTTATTTTTCAGAAAGGATAGTATGTATCAAAATATGAATTCTGCTACATGATCATACGAATATACATGAAGAAGAATCTTTTTTTTCTCTGTAGAGTGTAGAGTAATACTAAGATAGCTGCCATCTCTAATGTAAAGCTGCCTTGAATATTTTTAAGATATGGTATTCAAAGTCCCGGGATGGATATGCAGGGTTCTAAGATGTTACCAAGAAGTCACCTTGGACCTATAAACTATTGTCAAATTCCTCTGCCACATTTTAGACTTAGATTGAAACATTGAATTTTGCTTTTGAAGGAATCTCTTTTAAATGATTGCAGGTGCCAGTTGAGATGTCAAAACAATATTAAGTTGAGGACACTTATCTGGTGAATCTGATACGACTAACTTCTGACCCTAGAAAACGTCTAACTGGTATGTGGCTTTTTGTTATAAATATGATGTGTATGGCCCTATTGACGGAGACGTGGTGAGAATTGAAGATATTGGAATAACACAAATGATCTATCCACAAAATTAGAACCTGGCCTCCAAGTAGGTATTCAATTGTATTCATACGTGGATTTATCCTCCATTAGTAATTTGAAAAAAAGGGATATCAAGTTGTATATAAACTTCACTCTAAATCCCTTATGATGTACACTGAGGGCAATGCTAGTAGATTATTTAACTAGTATTCAACAAAAGTATACCTAGGTAGGTAAAACTGTGCATGTTTGAGCCTTAATATGACAACAATAGCTTAAAACTAGAGTGCTTAGTGGATGGTTGGATAAGTTAAAGGGTGGGTGGATGACTGAACGGATGGATGGATGGATGGTTGAATGAATGGATGGATATGTGAAAGGATGGATGACTGAGTGAAAGGATGGGTTTGTGTAATGGAGAGGTTTGAAGATAGATGGTAAGGTTTGGATATGGATGGGCGCATGGGTAGATGGAATGGTGACAGACTGAATGTTGGATGAAAGACTGAATGGATGAAAGAATATAAGGAAGAAATGGAGGATATCAGCAGCTGGATGGAAGGAGGAAAATATGAATGGATAGATAATTCTGGCTACTCCCTTTATCTGAGGAACGCCGGCTCACCTTGCCTGTTATAGCAACATAAGATTGAATATCAGTTTTTAGAGTCACTGATCAATTCAAGTACTTCAATGAAATCAGGTCTTTGGTTTTGAATTGCTATAGGTTGGAAACGTGTGACTGCATGAAATAGACATTTTATCTCATTCTATAGCTGTCTGATCTCGATTGAATTTTTGGGGAATTTTTACAGTCTCCTTTTAATAGTCATGTCAGTCAGAGTCAACTGTGAATGTATTTATATAGTGCATACGACTCCTGATGAGGCAGTCAGGACTGACTGGCTTGTTCGGTTCGTCCACAGTCATTCAAACAAAAAATGTCTTTTCTTGAAACTTGATAATACTGGGAAGTGAGAAGCAATGTGATCTCTCATTGGTCTGGGAGAAATATGATCACAATTTTCGTTTTTCTGCACAGCACTAACAGAACAATACACAAATGCAGCACAAAATTAGAAGGTGGTATCAACAAAGAAGTAACACGAATTGCTACGACAGCTTATTATTTTTGTAATGTTGGGGGGCTATACGTCAAATCAGATCCCTGCCCAGAATTTCTGTGCACTAAAGGAATGCGCTGAGATCAAACTTTAAAAAGTAATTACCCATCGAGCTTCAGACTGAGGGAGGCTTTATTTATTATTTGATTTATTTATTGAATTCATAGGGCGCAACAGGTACCCAAAAAGGGTTTCCCGGCGCCTGGACGAAGCAGAATACAGAGGAATCATGGTGAAAGACATTACTGGTTAAACAACCAGGTCTTTAAAGATTTGCGGAAACTGGTATAGATGGTTTCTTTGCGGATAGTGATCCGGAGGGTGTTCCAGAGCATTGGGCCAAGATAAGAAAAAGACCGGCCACCCATCCTAGCGAGATTGAACCTCGGGACCATACATTTTTCAAGAGTGGCAGAACGAAGGTGGCGTGTAGGGATGTTAGGCAGGACAAGAGACTGCAAGTATTATGGAACGGAACCCCATTTGATCTTAAACATGAAGCTGAGAGCTTTGAATTTTATGTGGTTTTCCACTCTGAGCCAGCGCAGATCACGGAGATGGCCAGAGATGGAAGTGGTACTAGGGACTCTGCAAAGAAGTCTAGCTGCAGAATTTTGTACCAGCTGCAGTCTACGGGTCATGGCCTTATTTGCGCCCAGAAAAAGGACATTCCCATAGTCCAGCCGTGAGGTGATAAGGGCATGGACCACAGTTTTCTGGGTGGCATTAGGTAGCATCAAAAGGGTCTTCCTAAGCCATTTTTTATTTTTGAAAAATATTTTTATTGCGGAAAACATAGAAGGCACAGGTCGGTATAGCCTCTCAGAGAGACCGAGAGCAAAGATTAGCCACATGTAACAGTCAGGGTAAAACACAGCCATATGGGCCCACATTCCGGAGGTTGGGCGGCGTAGAGTCAGAACATGCCACAATTAATCATAGCCGTTTGTAAACAGTATGCAGACATCATTGTAACCGCTGATTTCTATATATGCTCTCTCCTATGTCCTCCTTGGAATCCTACTCTTATCCCTCCGGATAGATATACTTTTCAATAGAACACAGTCTAACATAAAACAACAAACAAACCCCCAGTGCGTGGCATCAGTAATAAAGTATGTGTAAAAGTCAGGCTATCCATGTGAGGCCCGATGAGGTGCAGACATCACATTCAGAAGTAGACATTCGGGAATCAAAACAAATCACAGATATATACAATAGGGAACATTAGTGCGCGCTTAACAGGGCATTACCCCGGGCCAGGGCCCACCAACCCGTCTCCTTCCCCCTCCTCTTCGGAACCAGACCACCCAGAGGAGAACAATTCGGCACTAGTGGCATCTGAGTCATCATCCGACAACCCCTCAGCACACATCATCCGCCAGGCAAGTAGGTCATCCTGAAGTTTCCCATCATGGCGCGTGCGCTGCATATGCGTCTCCTCAGCTAAGGACCACTCTCTAGCATCCTTTAGCCAGAGGGATATCTCGGGAGCTCTCTGCCCCATCCAAGTTATAGCTACGCGCCGCCTTGCCAACACTAATAATAATTGTAGAAACTTGTAGGACAAGTTCCTCTTTTTGGGCTTGGCTACCAGGGCCAAGAGACAATGGAGCGGAGCCAGAGTAATCCGGAGCCTTGTAGCACGGACAATATGGTCCACCACCTCCCTCCAAAAGTTACTGACCTGTGGGCACTCCCAGGCCAAATGAAAGAATCCAGCTCTCTCCGCCCCACACCTAGGGCAGTTGTGTCGCCTATCCGCAGAAATGCGATTCAGGGAGACCGGGGTCACATAGGTGCGGTGGACGAAATTAAAGTGGATCAACTTGAACCGTGCATTACACGAGACTTTCCGGGTCAGGAGCCCAATCCGTTTGTGTTGTCCCGGCTCCAGAGCCATCCCCAAGTCCGCCTCCCAGGCCGCCCAGGACGGCGCGGTCGGTGGGGTCGCTTCCTAAGCCATTTTAAGATGGTGAAGCAAATAGCTGTGACCTTGACTGCCTGATGATGCATGGACAGGGAATCATCGATGTAAACACCTAGGTTCCGGACATTGCTGGAGGGCCGCGGAGGTGCACCCATCTCAGCAGGCTAATGAAGCGGACCCCATAGATTTTTCTCCTTACCAAGGATGAGAACCTCGTTTTTTTCCCCGTTAAGTTTCAAATAGTTTTGATTCATCCATGCTGCAATACGCCTAAGACCCAGCTGAAGACAGGATGTGGAGTGGGGGTCAGAATGTTAAAGTGAGAAGATGATCTGAGAATCATCGGCGTAAGTAAAAGGGGTCAGACCGGTCTGTTCTGCAATGTCAGCTAGAGGTCTGACATACAAGTTAAAGAGCATGGGACTCAGTACAGAGCCCTGGGGTACCCCGTAGGGTGAGGGATGGACATCAGAGCTGTCTGTAGCCAAAAAGATCTGAAACGTGCGGCCGTCCAAAAAAGAAACAGTCCAGTCTAAGGCAGAGCTGCATATGCCGTAGGACCTCAGAGTGTTTACTAATAAGGGATGAGATATCGTGTCGAACGCCACGCTGAGATCTAAAAGTATGAGTGCGACAGTGTCTACGATATCGAGGTGATGGCGTAGTCTCTCTGTGACCCCCAACAAGGTGGTCTCCGTAGAAAATCCTGTTCTGAACCCAGATTGAGTGGGGTTGAGAATTTTGTTAGTCTCAATAAACTGGGAGAGATGATGGTGAATGTGTCTTTCAAGAATTTTGGAGAAGACAGGCATAAGGGAAATTGGTCAGTAATTAGAAGGAACAGTATGGTCTGTGTTGGGTTTCTTTAATAGTGGAGTCACCATAGCATGTTTCCAATGATCGGGGACTTTGGACTCACGTAGGGAACAGTTTAAAACATTAAGGATGACAAGCATATGGGAGGGAGCAAGTTGCTTGAGAATTAAAATAGGTAACGGGTTGTTATGGGAGCCAGACTTAACTCTGTCTAAAATGGTAGCTAAGGTGTCTAAGTCAAGAAGGGGCCAGGAGTCTAAAAGGGGGGAAGTAGTGCGAGACTCCATGACTGATACTGTGTGTGATGTGGTAACAGTCAGACTAGGAGAGGATAAAGTGTGATTATTGGTAGGGGAAAGTGGATGCAAAGGCCTGCTCGGATGAGAGTTGCCTATTTCCAGATATATCTTTTCGATTTTGTGTGTGAAGAAATGAGCAAGATCATCACACTGAATTGTATTTAATGGCAAAGGCTTTCCTGTGGTTTCAGACCCCGCATGCTTTTTTAGTAGCCTGAAAAGACTTTTTGAGCAGTTAGCCGCATCAGTAATGGTCTTGGAAACAAAATTGGCTCTGGTAGTATTGCAAAGGTTATGGTAGATTTTGTTTGCCTTTTTATAGGCATCTTTGAGGTCCGGCGCAAAGCTTTTCCTCCATTTACGTTCCAATACTTTGCATTTGGATTTTTAAATTTTTAAAATGTCATTAAACCATGGGGCCGGGCAGCGATGGTGTACAAGTTTTTTGTTGGTCAAGGGAAGACAGGAGTCTGTAGCATTGGAGAGCCAGGTATGAACATTCTTAGAGAATGTAACTACATGAGAATCAGATGAGGGGAGATTAGAACATAGTAAGTTGTTAAGAGTTGTAGGGTCCATTTTTTCCCAGTCTCTTTTGGCAGTCGTGAGAGAAGGGAATGAAGACAGCGAGGTGGGAGGAGGAGAGATCTTGAACATTAATAAAAAATGTTCAAATGCAGAAGGAAAAGCTAGAATTGGAATTGCCTGTTCACACAACTTCATTAAAATGGATATAGGAATCCCTAAAAACACAATTTCCACATATAGCATTTGTGAAAACAAAAAAAGTCCCTCAATGTTATTCAGCACTACTATTTCTTATTTAAAACTTACAGATATTGACCGTGTGGAATGAAAGGGAGCACAGTGAATGCTCAGAGGGTGATCCAAGAGCTGTGTATTTGTAGGAATGTTCTGGTACTGGTGTGCTTGTGTAGGGTCTGTTAGTGAGCAGCTGCATTTAGTGGCTTGAATGCTGCAACTAAATAATTGTGGAGCATTGATTGAGGCTCCAAGGCAAAAGAGTACAGGAGCTAATAAGGTTTCTAAATAATATATCGAGCTTCGCGCTGTTGGCTTCATCAAGGTGCTGGTTGCTTTCACTTTTACAGGTTAGGAATGGATTCATGCTTGTTGTTTGTACTGCTACATTGCTTGCCCTAGTGTATGTTTTGTATGTAGGCACATGCACAGGTTCGCCAAAAAAGGCATTTTTGTACATAATGTATATAATTTTAAAAAAGGAGCAAGGATTTGAGAAAGTTATTAAAAAATATAGATTATGGGGGGGCGTGGCCAGGCGCCGATGGAAATGGCCGCCTGAATCCCCAGCTCCGCCGGGACCGTCAGTGTCCCCTTAAAAATCTGCTCTAAATCCTGGCTGGGAGGCTCCCTGAAGGCGGCCCCCAGCTCCCTCAGGTGCGGTGACTCCTCGGTGAGATCTCCGGGCTGAACGGACCCTCGAAGGCCCCGGATTCCGACCGCGACTGACAGCGGCGACCCGACGTCCCACCCCTGGAGGCCGCATATGGCCGAGTCGGCCACTCGAGGTCCCGGACTGCGGCCTGCCGCGGCTGTGAGGCGCGAAGGCGGGGGCGTGGCCTCAGCATCGGCGCGAAAACGCCAGAACGCCAAGGACGTGTGGCAGGGTGCCCAGCGAGGCCCTTTGAACACGGAAGACCCGGGACCTCTGCTGCTCGCCTACCCAAGCGGTGAGAGAGACTGCCGTGCACAGCGTGTCAACCGCGGGGGCTGGGATGAGATTGCCGGCCTGTGCTGCTCCCAGCCTTCCACAGAATAGCTGCCCTTCACTGCTGCATACAGGTGGCCCCTGTGGGCCGGACACGTCCCACGGCTGTGGAGGAGGCTGGCCCCGGGGGAAATTGACGGCAGGAGGACCGACTGGGGCAATAACGGACCTGGGAGGCATCGGATCGCGACGTGACATCCCTGACACACCCCTGGAAGTGGTGCCCCGCACCACTATAGCGCCTGGACGGCGGCTGCTGTGAGACAGAGTCTCTGTCTCTGCCTGAGATCGGCTGGAGCGGGGAGTGAACCAGAACTGGCGGCAGTCAGGAAGAGGGTGGGCGTCGTACCGTCGGACCCCAGAGGCACCGGATCGAGCATGAAGCCTAAAGGGGGTGCGGTGTCCCAAGCGAATAAACTGGACCAATACACTGTGCCTAAGAACCAGACACAGCCTGGGGGAGAGACGAGGGATGTCGTGGGGAAGGCGGAACCCTCTCTGACGTCCATCATGGCCGCGATCCAGACACTTGGCACTAACCTAGAGACAAAGATGGACAAGATCACCATCGAGGTGAATCTGCTCCGTACCGACTTGGGGAAGACCGCGGACCGATCGAAAGCCAATGAGGTGGACATTAAGGCCCTTCAGGACTCGGAGAAGAAGCTCACAAGCAGGGTCGACGAGCTGGTCCACCAGCACCGACAGATGGCACTGCGGCTCGATGATCAGGAAGGTAGGGCTCGAAGGAGCAACATACGCGTGGTGGAAGTGGAGGAAGACCTGGAGGGTGACAGTAAGGAGCTTTTCCTCGAAGACCTGATACTCCATCACCTTAAGCCCAAGAGACTTTCCAAGATTTTCACTATAGAGAGGGCCCACCGGGCTCCGATTCCCAAGCCTAAGCCTGGAGCCCCACCGCGAACAATTATCGCCAAAATCCTTAACTACCGTGACCGAGATGCGATACTGCAGGCTGCCAGACAACACGGTGATCTACAATACGAGGGGTCCACGGTACGGTTTTTCCCTGACTTCACGCTGCAAGTGCAACAAGACCGGCGGTTCTTCCAAGGGGTCAAGGCGGCGCTCCGAGACCATGGAGTTCGGTACATGATGTTCTTTCCCGCAAAACTAAAAGTTCTGCACGATGGCCGGTCCCATTTCTTTACCTCGCCAGCAACAGTACAGGACTGGATCGACGCGAAGTTGGCTGTGGCCCGCCCTCTCCACAATGGCGGACAGTGGAGAGACAATGGACAACCATCTCCGGGATCGGCGACGGAGGGAGCTGAGGCGGGGGGGCAAAGTCAACGATCCTGGCGCTCGAGATCCAACAGTCCCCGTTGGGACTCACCCGGAGAAAACTCAGCGCGATGAAACGACGCACACAGGACTTGGAAGAAGCCGGACAGTAATGTATAAAGTGTGCTTGTTTGTATGCCTGGGCCCTCCGAAGGGGCAGAATGGGGCCTGCCCGGGGATCTAGGGCCTGGCTCCCTTTTTGTACTTGCGCACCCAAGGCCTGAGGGACTGAAGGACCTGGGACACTGCCGGGGGGCGGCCGGGACGGAGCTGGCCACGTGTATCCCGAGTTAGAAGTTCCTCGGTTTTTTTCACCGGGGTAGGGTTGGGCGACAGGCGCTCTGCTAATTGGGGTGGTGGGTAGTTTGAAACCCACGGAGCAGGGGGCAGGGAGGGGGGGTTTGTTTTTGCAGAGGTGGGCGGGATGGTTGAGGTCCAGGCAGGGAGGAGATCAAGGGAACTGTCGGAGATGTATATCACTGTCTGCACTGTTAGAGCATGTCGGGGGGGTTCCGGGATGGGTGGTGACCACTGGGGGGGATCCGGGGAGGGACGGGGAGTTGAGGGTTTGTTATGGTCGTACGAAGTGATTATCTATGATGTCATTCATGGTTCAGTGGTGCAAAGTGGAAATGGTTTACAAAGCAATGGTTATGGCTAGGCATTGGGAAAAGAGTTTGAGAGTCATGAGCTGGAATGTGAATGGACTTGGGGACAGACTCAAGCGCACTATAGTCCTTCAACTCATTAAACGACACCAACCGGACATAGTAATGTTGCAAGAAACTCACCTACTGGGTAACACATGTCACGCCCTTAACAGGTGGGGCTATACTCTCGCCTCGCACTCTGGCTTCACCTCAGGTTCCAGGGGGGTGGGAATACTTTTGCGCCGCTCGCTGCCCTTCCACATTGATAGTACTAAAGCAGACCCACAAGGC
Organism: Lissotriton helveticus; assembly: GCF_964261635.1. Classification (NCBI taxonomy): domain Eukaryota; kingdom Metazoa; phylum Chordata; class Amphibia; order Caudata; family Salamandridae; genus Lissotriton; species Lissotriton helveticus. The sequence continues at coordinate 340,984,620 of NC_136070.1, forward strand.
CACTTCACGGTGGTCACAGGACGATGGGAGGGGTTCACGCTTAACCTGCTTTCGACATACATCTCACACTACTTTGAAGAGAATTTGGGATCGGTAGACTCCCCTGTCACGGTCTGGGAGGCATTTAAAACGGTGGTAAGAGGGGAGGCACTTTCAGCCATCGCAGGTAAAAGACGGGAACGGCGCTGTCAGGTCGCTACAGTTGAGGCGGACCTCGCTATACTGGAGGCTGAGGCACTCGAAAAAGGGGCTAGGATGGTTAGGCATAAGTGGCAGGTCAAATTGGCAGAATACAGAGAGCTGGTCTCCCTGGAGGCCCAGACGGTGGCTAGACATAGAATGGGTAGGTTGTACGATCAGGGCGACAAAGCTGGAAAGCTCATCGCCTGGTTAGATAAAAAACAGTTAGCCAAGAAGGTAGTCCCATTAATTCATGCGCAATCCGGAGCGATTCTCACAGAGCCTCGAGAGATAGTTGATGAGTTTGCTAGACACTATAAACGGGTCTATACGAGGGTATCTGACCGTCCGGAAGAAGATTCTATTGCCCTCCTTGCTGATATCCAACTGCCGTGTCTATCTGATGATGATCGTGAGACCATTGATAGCCCTCTCACAGAGGCCGAAATACGGCGAGCGATAACGGAACTCCGGCCTGGGAAAGCATTGGGTCCCAACGGCCTCCCGATAGAATTGTACAAGATTAAACCGGATACTATCAGTAAGCACCTTAAAGCCATGTTTGAGACAAGCAGAGAGGAGGGAATACTGCCGCGTGACCAGCGAATTGCCACTATAGTGGCAATCCCAAAGGAGGGAAAGCCGGTTGAACACTGTGCCTCATATAGGCCGATCTCACTCCTCAACGCTGAGCCCAAAATACTGGCAAAGGCACTTGCCAATAGACTCAAACCAGTACTGAGTACGCTGGTACATCCTGACCAGTCGGGTTTTATGCCACACCGGAATACGGCCCTCAATATCCGACGCCTACACGGGGTGCTTGGCCAGCGCCATAGACTGACAGAGGACGCGGTGGTGGTCTCCCTGGATGCCACTATGGCGTTCGACACCCTAGAATGGCCGTACATGTTCTCTGTCCTGCGCAAGCTGGGCTTCGGACCCCGATTCACGTCGTGGGTTCGTCTCCTTTATTAGGAACCGCTGGCACAGGTCCTAGTGAATAATAAGGTGTCGGAGATCTTCACTTTAGAACGGGGTACTAGGCAGGGCTGCCCCCTTTCCCCTCTCCTGTTCGCCCTCTCCCTCGAACCGTTGGCTGCCTGGATTAGACAGGACGTTTACCTTCGCGGAATAGAGTGGGCAGAGGGATGGGAAGATAAAATATCCCTATACGCTGACGACATTCATTTATACCTCTCCAAGCCGCGACGATCGATCATTGCTGCACTCGACATCTTCGCTAGCTTTGGTCGCAATTCCGGCTTCAAAGTCAACTGGAGCAAATCCTATCTTTATGTCCTCAGAGGGGGGGCCCCGAAGCTTCCTGACGCTTGTCCCATCGCGGTTGTTGAGGACGGCTTCAAGTACCTGGGAGTGTTCATCTCCACGGACAAAGCCCTATCCTATGAGCGTAACCTACTACCTCCCCTTCGGCGTCTCCAACGAGAAGCCAAGTCCTGGCAAGGTCTGCCATTGTCGCTGCTAGGCCGGGCTGCCTTATTCAAAATGATGGCGCTGCCTAGGTTCCTATATGCCCTCCAAAATTACCCTGACCTGGTGCCCAACGCCTACTTCACAGCGATTGAAGCCGCTCAGCGTACCCTCCTCTGGGCGGGCGCCCCCCGTATTGCCTTGCAAAAACTCACACTGGGGTGGTATGACGGAGGCATTGCCCTACCCGACATCCGTAAGTACTACTGCGCGGCCCATCTCTCGGCGATTAATCAGGGGACCTACGGGGATGGTAATGATCCAGCCTATGGGATGGACAGATGGCAACTCCCGGGGGGAAACTATGAAATCGCGCTCTACTCCAAAATGGGTAAACATCAATTCACTGGACCTACACAGCATTCGGTACAGATATGGCACATAGCCCAGAAACAACTTGGCTGGTCCGGGGTCCTCACCATGGCTACACCGCTCTGGGCTTCTGGCACGTTAGGCAACCTGGGTCGTTCTAAAGGGTTCCGGAATTGGGACTTGATTGGGATCTCCCAAATTAAAGACGTCTGGGGCTCTAAAGGTGTCCACACATTCGATCACATGCAGGCAACGTATGAACTGGCGCACACCGAATACTTTAGATACTTACAGTTGCGACACTCACTTCAGACAAACATTCCGCCAGACACTACACTGCCTCTATCCTCACCTCTTGAAGACAGGCTGTTAGATGGCCTCATTCCAGAACATGCTATATCCCTCACATACAAAAAATTACTTAATAACTCCCCCGACCTACTCCTTCCCTTAAAAGAGAAGTGGATGGCAGATGGACTAGAAATTGATGAGGAGGAGTGGACCTATGCTCTGGCATCTCCCCGTGAGGTGGCAATATCAGCCCGGTTGCGCCTAATTCAACTGAAGATACTTCACAGAATTTATATTTCAGGTGCGAGGTTGCAGAAAATGGGAAGAGAAGGGGGCGGACTCTGCAGAAGGAGTTGTGGTGCGGAGAGTACTTTCTTTCATATCCTTTGGGGGTGTCAAAAAGTGCAAATGTACTGGGGGAGAGTGGTTCGCTGCATGCAAGAGGTGTGGGAGGTAGAAATACGGCTAGAGGCCAAAAGATGTCTGCTCAACATTTGGGAACCAACGGACCTGTCACACAAAGGGAGGCTTTGGGTCACGCTTGGGCTGATGGTGGCTAAACGCAACATTGCTCGGCTGTGGGGTGATCCCAACCCGCAGAAACTTAGAGACTGGAAATGTGACATGGACTGGTTCATGCTGCAGGAGAAGACGGTGTATGTCTCACGAGGCTGTCCTCGCAAATGGGTGGGAATATGGTCCAGGTGGAACGAATACAGGGGAAACATCTGTGAGCCCCCGCTGATCACACAGTCTAGCTCACTGGAAATGTAAGGCAGCCCATTGCAGCCAGACTCCTAGCACTCGTACTCGTTTAGGTACCGTATATGCACCTGAACTGCTCTGAACCTGATAGTCATGTAACGAAACGACCAAGTTAAAGGGGGGGTGTTTTCTGTTTGTTTCCCTTTGCGGGGGAACCTCCACACATCGACCTTATTATATGTGTTAAACTTGAAAATGTGACCTTCCTCATCCCTCATTATCCTTCGAGATCCCACAGTTGTACACTCTGCAACGCCGCCGTACCCCCGGGTTGACGGTATGGGCTGTGTCTTAAAATTACTGTACACTGATTTGGTCTTCACTGTTGGCCGGCCCGATGGGTTGTAGGCGAGGAATGTTTGATGTGATCTGCTAAATAAAGGTCTTTATAAAAAAATAAAAAATAAAAATATATAGATTATGGAAATGAATGCCAGTCTGCTTACACAGCAGTGGTATGCCTCAGAGTTTTTTGCTTTTATTGTAAACATCCCAATGATTTTGAGAAAATTCCTTTTAGTACCATATTTTATTATTTTTTTCCATGCAAGTGCATTAATTTCTTCAACAAGCATGGGCGCACTTCGACATTTACAGGTACTAAGGGCTCTGCACATGAGGACAGAGCTAGTTTTAAGAAGCCTTTTATTGTGCTTTTTCAACAACATTTATGGGAAGGATACCTTCGGTTTGAAAAGTCGTATTATTGATATGACTGTTGATTGGAGGGATGACAGGAGAAAGGACAGAGGGAGAGCTTGTGAGGGGGCAAAATGGACAACAGCAGCATAGGCTAATAAAAAGCAGTCAGCTCTGGCTATGTCAGACCACTTACATTTTTTGCTGGATGTGAGGCAGCACGGAGGGTAATCAACATGGACAATGGCGGGTGGCCATTCGGAGCGGTCTGTTTATCGAGTGCAGTGGATAGGCACGAGTGTGCACAAAAGCATCATACATCAATTAGGAACCAATCATGGTGTCAGGGGATCAACTATTCAAGTCTTCAAATGGGGCAACGTTAGTAGGCTTACGGATCTTTCTAAAATGTTGCCCCTATCACACAATTCTCTGCAAGGAGTTGTGAGGTCTGCAGCTGTGGGCGTGGGGAGGTGGGGCTCGTGCACAGTGCTGCACTGCACGTTCCATTTAAAAATAAAGAAACAGTAACTATACATATTTTAAATGCACAAAAACACAAGAAAGTAAATATACATATTTAAATGCACAAGCTCAACGAAAATAAAAAGAAACCTATTACAATCTAGCGGATGAAACGCGTTACTTACCTGTAACTGCAGTTATCCAGTATTGGTATCTTTCATAGATTCACATGCCTGTATCATTCCCCGTCGTCGGGGTGGGAGTCCCTGGTACATAAAAGAGTAATGGCATAAAGACATATACATAGTAATAGGCCAGAGGCCTCTCATTAGTAACATATCCATGTCCTTTTGTAAAAAAGGACCAAACTTTGCCAAGAGTCAATCAGATATACCACCCTCTAGAACCTTCCTGGAAGGAGCCCTAGTCCCTCAGATTTTCGTAAGCACAGTGCTAAGTAGTACCTACTGAGAGAACCAAGGTGAGCCCTTCCAGGGGAGGTGGGTGGGTTGCATTTGAATCTATGAAAGATACCAATACTGGATAACTGCAGTTACAGGTAAGTAACGCATTTCTTATCCAGTATTAGGGGTATCTTTCATAGATTCACATGCCTGAATCAGAGTAGCAAGCAATCCTCAGCACATTTCGTAAGGTACATTATGTAAAACCACTCGATATTAGAATACCAATTGTGAAATATAACAAGTACCAAAAATACCATATAAAAGAGAAATGTGCGAAGAGACAGTAGGATGGAGGGATGAAAGAGAGAAGGCTCACCTCTAGTGAAATAGATGACGGAGCACCGCTTGTCCTACTGCTGCATCTTTCATAAGTTCTTTCTGAATCCAAGCAGTAGTGCCTGGTGAACATATGTGGTGTCTTCCATGTCGCCGCTCTGCATATGTCGATAATGGGCACTCCCTCAAAGAGCGCCATTGAAGTGGAGACAGCTCTGGTTGAATGAGCTCGAACTTTAGAATGCAGAGGATGACCTGCCTGTTGATGGCAGAAGGTAATGGCTGCAGAGATCCATCGAGAAATGCTCTGCTTAGTTAAAGGAAGATCCTTTCTGGGCCTGCTGTAGGCAACAAAAGGCTGGTTGGATTTCCTAAACTGTTATGTTCGGTGGATGTAGAACTTTAAACAACGTTTGAGGTCTAAAGAGTGGAGAGACCTCTCCGCTGCGGAAAGTGGATTTGGGAAGAAAGTCCGCAAGACATTGGGTTCATTCAGGTGGAAAGTAGACGGAACCTTCTGGATGAATTTAGGGTTGGTTCGTAGAATAACTCTGTCCTGTTTGAACTGCAGGAAAGGATCCTGAATAGAGAAGGCTTGTAGCTCACTTACACGCCTTGCTGATGTTAGCGCTAGTAAGAGAGCGGTTTTCCAAGACAGATATTTGATGTCAGCTCTGTGTATTGGCTCAAAGGGATGCTTCATCAGTTGAGCAAGCACAATGTTTAGCTGCCAGGTGGGTGGTAAAGCTCTCACCGGCGGGAATGTCCTGAACAGGCCTTTCAGAAATTGTTTAACCAGCCTATCGGACCAGAGGGAAGTACCAGATGACGAACGCCTGAACCAAGATATGGCCGCTAGGTGGACTTTAATAGAGGCATGGGCCAGTACAGAGTGCGCCAAATGGAGCAGGTAAGGTAGAATTTGTGCAGGTGTTGAAGAAAATGGGTGTATTTTGTTTGCCTTACACCATACACAGAACCTCTTCCACTTTAGAGAATACGTCTTGTTGGTACTGTCGGCCCGAGCCCGGGCTAAGACTGCCCTGCATTCTTGGGGAATGTCTAGGTTCTGAAACTCTCTGAACTCAGGAGCCAAGCCGACAATCTGAGAGATGCTGGATCTGGATGCTGGACTTGTCCCTGGTTCATTGTGAAGAGATTCGGGCAAGACTTGAATAGAATCGGTGGTTCCAGCGACAGGAGATGAAGCTCTGTGAACCATTGCTGGCGCGGCCACGCTGGGGCTATCAAGATCAGGGTGCAACGCTCTGCCTTCAGTTTCCGGAGGACCCTGGGAATTAGGGGAAACGGAGGAAATGCGTATGCAAAGACGTTGCACCATGCGATCGAAAATGCAGCCCCAAGCGATCCCTTTTGGGGATGCCAGCTTGCGTAATGTTGGCATTTTGCGTTGTGCTGTGTCGCAAACAGATCCAGGCGAGGCCTGCCCCATCGGGCGAATACCGAGCCGAGAAGTTGTTGATCCAGCTCCCACTCATGGCACACTGAGCGTTGTCTGCTCAGAGAGTCCGCCAGGACATTGTCCGTCCCTGGGACATACTCTGCCCGAAGGGAAATGTGGTGTTGAAGTAGCAATTTCCAAATTCGTTGAGATTCTTGAGACAATGTCAAAGATCGAGTTCCCCCTTGTTTGTTTAGATAGTGCATTGTGGTGGTGTTGTCTGTTCTCACAAGCACTGGGGAATCTTTGATCCTGGGCAGGAACGCTTTTAATGCCAGGTAGACTGCCCTTAACTTGAGGAGGTTTATGTGCAGTTGCTTCTCTGCAAGGGACCACTGCCCGTTGATTTGAAGGTCCTGAAGGAACGCACCCCATCCTTCCAGAGACGCATCTGTAGTTATCACATGTGGCGACATTGGAAGTATGAACGAAAGACCCTTCCTCAGATTCTGTGGGTGAAGCCACCAGTTCAGAGCATGGACGATGGTAGGAGTTATCCGGATTATGTCGTCGAAAGATCCCCTGGATTGAATCCACTGAGCGGATAGCGCCTCCTGAAGTGGACGCATACGAAGGCGGCAGTGTGGAATCAACAGGATGTTGGAGGACATCATTCCTAACAGGGATTTGTACAGGCGCACCGTGATGGATTTTTTGGATTGAATCCGGGCGTCTAAGGTCCTCAATTTCAATTGACGTTCCCGTGAAGGGAAAGCCTTTCTCTGAACAGTATCAAGGACAGCTCCTAGGAAAGTGAGACGCTGGGACGGCTGAAGGATGGATTTCTCTTCGTTGAGAGTAAGCCCCAGATTGTTGAAGAGCTGAAGACAGGCGTTGGAGGACTTGGTCACGCCTGCGAAAGTAGGTGCCTTGACGAGCCAGTCGTCTAAGTACGGGAAGACCTGGTGATGTTGTTGGCAGAGGTATGCTGCTACTGGAGAGAGACATTTGGTAAAAATGCGTGGCGCTGACTTCAGGCCGAAAGGCAATACCCAAAACTGGTAGTGCTTGCCCGCCACCGCGAACCTGAGGAATTGTTTGTGGTTCTTGTGAATTGGCATATGAAAATATCCGTCTTGAAGGTCTAAAGACACCATGAAGTCTTTCGCATTTAGGAGTTGCAGCACCTCCTGGATGGACACCATACGGAATGACTGTTTTTTGAGGTATTGGTTGAGGTCTCTTAAGTCCAATATAGGTCTCCATTTTTTCTCCTTCTTTCGAATTAGGAAGAATCGGGAGTAGAATCCCTTGCCCTTCTGATTCCGGGGGACTCTTTCTATCGCTCCTTTTTTGAGCATGAGGGAGAGTTCCAATTGCAGCAGATGCAGATTTTTGTGCAGCATCGGTACTGGCGACTTTTGAGGAGGAGTTTCCACAAACTCCAGAGAGTGTCCGAATTGAACGAGGTGGAGGGCCCACCGATCCGTTGTAATTTGTTGGCAATTGCGAAGGAAGGATGAAATATTCCCGCCAACTTTGCAAGGTGGAGAGGAAATGGAGACCTGTGGCTGAGAGAAGTCATTGCCTTCTGGCTGTGTCTTTCTTCCCTCCTCGTCCGCGAAAGGAAGACTTGGTGTAGGACGACTGGTTTTGCTGCTGTCGTTGTTGGTACTGGAGTTTGTACTGCTGAGTTGAGCTGTACGTGGATTTGTACCCCTGATAGGCACCTCTCGAGGACTGACCTCTTCCTCTGGAGCCCCGAAAGGAAGGCTTTTTGAATTGGAGAGTACCTAGAGCCTTTGCGGTATCAGTATCTTTTTTGATACCCTGGAGCATCTCATCGATGTGTTGCCCAAAAAGAAGTTGACCGTCATACGGCATGTCCAATACCTTGGTCTGAACTTCAGGCCAGAAAGATGTTGCTTTAAGCCAACCTTGGCACCTCAGGACTGCAGCTCCTGCCAGCTGAAGGAACCCCGTGGATGCGATATCCATCGCCACATCAATCATCTCCGAGGCGGAACGCTCGCGTTCTAGGAGAATCTTTTTCGCCTCTTCCTTCTGCTCTTCTGGAATCAAATCCAAATATGGAGCGATATCTGCTCACATTTGACGGTTGTAGCGTCCCAACAGTGCCAAAGAGTTTGCTGCACGCACCGTTAGAGCTGACATGGACGAAAACCTCTTCCCTATGTTGTCTAGTTTTCGACCCTCCTTATCTGGCGGCCCAGCCAATGCAGCCGATGGATTTTTTGACTTGCGCTGCGCTGCCTGGGTAATGACAGAGTCCGGCTTTGGATGGCCAGTAAGGCAAGCTGGAGTTGTGTCAGGAGCTTTATATTTTTTGTCCAGTCTGGGCAGCACTGGAGCCAGAGATGAAGGGTTTTGCATTATTTTCTCCCCTTGTTCCCAGATGTCAATGATGGGAATGGACCGTACAACCTTTTTGGAACGGTTCCTTAAAATCATAAAGGAAGCAATCCTGTTGTGTTGCCGTTACCTTGAGTTTGAATCGCAACGCTGCTCTCTCTAGGATGTTGTGGAATCCCCCAATGTCTTCCGGGGGTGAATCCACTTGTGCCTGCCAGGGGATGCTGGACCTGGAATCACATAATCATCCCATTCGTCTTGTGTGTCCAGGAGCTCCCCTTCCTCCCGTTGCTGCTCCTCTTCTTCGTCTTCCTCGTCAGAGGATGGCGGAGGATGCGAAGGAGCCGGATCTTGACGAAGGACTAGAGGAGTAGGCCGAGGCCTAGGTGGCAGAGTCACAACTGGCGGTGTCACAACTGGCGGTGCTACAACTGGCAGAGGCGGAGCAGTGGACGGAAACCTCTGCTTGTAGTCCGCAATCAGAAACTGCAGATCTGTCACTATGGATGCTGGGAGACACACCATAGGCTGTACAGGAGGCGGAGGAGGTTGGAATTCTTCCTGGTATTCCACATCATCCTGTCCTTGTTCCTCATAATCTGAGCTTTCATGAAGTTTGACGTGTAGTTTAGAGGGGCTTGTCGCCTGTCGGAACATAGAGCCCTCAGTATCCAGAATATGAGCAGGGGGGAATGGCTGGACCCTGCTCGGAGAGGTCAATTCTGGCTTGAGAGTACGCGTGGTCATCCTGAAGTGCGTATAAGTACACTTCAAGGGAGGCGACTCTACCGTCGTCGAACCCGTCGACGGAGTGCTCGTCGACGGGGGAACGTCGACAATGAACCCAGATTCCATCGTCGATGGTGTCTTCTTCGATGACGACATCGTCGACGGCTGCGTCGTCGACGATAGTTGCTTCGTCGACGCTGGTGTTGCCGTCGACGACTTCGTCGACGCTGGTGTTGCCGTCGACGACTTCGTCGACGCTGGTGTTGCCGTCGACGGCTTCGTCGACGCTGGAGTCGCCGTCGACGGGCCCGTCGACGGCTTCGTCGACGCTGGTGTCGACGACGATGTCTTCGTCGACGATGAACCTGTCGTCATCGATGGGGTCTTTATCGTTGACGATTTTGTCGACGACGATGATGAGGTTTTCGTCGTCGTCGATGGCAATTTCGTCGATGATGACGATTTTGACTTCGTCGATGATGAGGCACTTGTCGACGGTGGCGTCGTCGACGTCTTTTTGATCACAATAAGAGATGGAACAGACCTACCCGTCGACGACGAGGATGTAGTAGTCGTCGACGTTGATGTTAAAGATGACGCCATCGACGTGGAAATAGTGGCTGTCGACGTTGTCACAGGCAGAGCTGAAGACGTCACCAATGGTTTCTTGAAGGCAGGATCTTGTGGAGAAACCTTCACAGCAATGGCCTTAGAACGAACCTCTGAAGACTTGGGCGTCCTCTTTTGAGGTGGCTGCAGAGATGGTCCTGGGGATGACGCTCTAGACCTTTTGGGAGAAGAGTGTATACTCCTAATGGAACACTCACTCTCAACTGAAGAGACTGCTTGATCCCTGTCTTTGAGTCTCTGAAGCCATATCAGCAGGCGGCCCTCTCTATCCTTGAGAGTTTTGGCTAAAAAAGTGCGGCAGACTTTACAATCCTTCGCTGAATGGTCTGGGTAGAGACAGTAAAGGCAGTCCTCATGCCTGTCATCCACATGAAGCCTCTTTTTGCCACTAGAGGCACAAGGTCTGAAGAGCCCCTTTTTTGGAGTATCAGCCATGGCTAAATGGAAAAATTCCTCACAGAAAGATAATTCTGAGACAAATTTGTGGAAAAAAATGCAGAAATACAAAGAAGCTGAGCAGAGCTCAGAGGAGACTCCCTTAGCACGACGTGCGGTAGAAAATCTGAGGGACTAGGGCTCCTTCCAGGAAGGTTCTAGAGGGTGGTGATATCTAATTGGCTCTTGGCCAAAGTTTGGTCCTTTTTACAAAAGGACATGGATATGTTACTAATGAGAGGCCTCTGGCCTATTACTATGTATATGTCTTTATGAAATTACTCTTTTATGTACCGGGGACTCCCACCCCGACGACAGAGAATGATTCAGGCATGTGAATCTTTGAAAGATACCCCTAATACTGGATAAAGAAAAGTAATTCAGAAATATTTGACCCACACGCCCTGTTTTAAAATAAAGAAACAGTTTCAAAGCAAAACAATACATAAATTACAAAATCACGCTGTGAAGGTGGACGACGAGGATGTAGTAGTCGTCGACGTTGATGTTAAAGATGACGCCATCGACGTGGAAATAGTGGCTGTCGACGTTGTCACAGGCAGAGCTGAAGACGTCACCAATGGTTTCTTGAAGGCAGGATCTTGTGGAGAAACCTTCACAGCAATGGCCTTAGAACGAACCTCTGAAGACTTGGGCGTCCTCTTTTGAGGTGGCTGCAGAGATGGTCCTGGGGATGACGCTCTAGACCTTTTGGGAGAAGAGTGTATACTCCTAATGGAACACTCACTCTCAACTGAAGAGACTGCTTGATCCCTGTCTTTGAGTCTCCGAAGCCATATCAGCAGGCGGCCCTCTCTATCCTTGAGAGTTTTGGCTAAAAAAGTGCGGCAGACTTTACAATCCTTCGCTGAATGGTCTGGGTAGAGACAGTAAAGGCAGTCCTCATGCCTGTCATCCACATGAAGCCTCTTTTTGCCACTAGAGGCACAAGGTCTGAAGAGCCCCTTTTTTGGAGTATCAGCCATGGCTAAATGGAAAAATTCCTCACAGAAAGATAATTCTGAGACAAATTTGTGGAAAAAAATGCAGAAATACAAAGAAGCTGAGCAGAGCTCAGAGGAGACTCCCTTAGCACGACGTGCGGTAGAAAATCTGAGGGACTAGGGCTCCTTCCAGGAAGGTTCTAGAGGGTGGTGATATCTAATTGGCTCTTGGCCAAAGTTTGGTCCTTTTTACAAAAGGACATGGATATGTTACTAATGAGAGGCCTCTGGCCTATTACTATGTATATGTCTTTATGAAATTACTCTTTTATGTACCGGGGACTCCCACCCCGACGACAGAGAATGATTCAGGCATGTGAATCTTTGAAAGATACCCCTAATACTGGATAAAGAAAAGTAATTCAGAAATATTTGACCCACACGCCCTGTTTTAAAATAAAGAAACAGTTTCAAAGCAAAACAATACATAAATTACAAAATCACGCTGTGAAGGTGGACTTTCATTGCACACAAATTCACAAAACGAAACACGTTGCTGTCAGAATCTGCCTGCAAACAAACTCCCGTTGGGTAATTTCATAGGGCAGAAACACGTACATCAGAACGCAAGCTGAGGCAGCAAACAATTACAAACAGTATTGTGAGGCTGACACTAGGTGTCCCATAGGACCTCCTTTGACCACATAAGGTACTGCCTCTGCAACATGGATGGAGAAAGGATATGGCTTAGCGGTGAGAGTTGCAGACTGGGGAGATGGGGATCCATGTTCGGATCTGGTGTTGGCTCCACTTAAATAAAAGTTAATAATTTAAAATAAGTATAAGTATTCAATGCAGCATCTCAGAAGTGGGAGCAGGCAAGCAGTGTTGTGCGTGGGGGGTGGGTGGAGGAGATTAAATGAGGGCACTGCACTGCATATCATGCGAAAATTAACCTAACGGGGTGGTGGAGAAGATTAGCAAAACGAGCAGTGGCCACGGAGGGATGGTGGGGGGCCTGTGTTGTGGGAGGGGTGAGGGGGAAGCATGGGGAGATTAAGGGACGGCAAGCAAATGAAGCAGACTGAAGTTCCATTTTACAAGTAAACAGAACACTTAACGAGCAAAGCAGCAGGCCAACCAAAAAAAGAGTTCTCTCAAAGTCTAAATAACCTGAACAACAAGAACATATGTAAAATGGCAGTCCTCATGGGCGGATTCAAAATTCCAAAAGGAGGGACTACTAAGTGTATTCACCAATGAAAAGCCAGCATTTCTAAAGGACAGCAAGAGGAACCAATGAAAAAGATGGGCATTTTTGAAGTCCATATCCTAGATACAGCATGTCTCTACGAGACAGCATATGGAGCATGTGTGCCGAATAGGCGAAACCTAACAATGCAGAAAGAAATTTAAAAAGAAACAATAAAGAGGCCTTTAACATTATGTGTCCATGTATAAAGCACCAAGTTCCCCAATGCATAGAATTTAAATATTTATTGGCATTGGAAACATCACCGCTTTGCATCGGTAAAAGATTACACTTGGTTGTGTCTGGTAACATATCAGAAACTTACCTGAATGTTTTTATGTGGAGATGCCAGGTCTAACATAGAACTGCTCAGCTCCGGGGAAGGGATGACTCTCTGGCTTCTTAAATCACAAACTGCAGAGGAAAAAATTAAGTTGTTCACTTGTGAATTCAAAATAATAATTTAATATGTTCTACCTAGAAATAGTAAACAATTCAGGCACAACTTCTTGCCAATGAGTATGGGAGGTTATGGTGTGTGTCACTCAAGGGCATTGTATGCTGGGCAGTATTTTGCCATGCAAATTGTGCTATGCAAAGCTATCACACACTCTTGTGATATGCTAAGGTGTGCTAGGTCAAACAGGGTTCATAGTTGCAAGAGGGATACAGAGTAAGCTACTTATATCCAGACCGCACCCAAACTCTTTAGGTGCTATAACAAGTCCTGCTATCCCTGAGTGTTTGCAAGCTAACCCAACAGTTTCTTCCTCCCCTCAACTGAAGCCACATATTAGACGCTGGACATCTATTCCCAGCAGGCTCCTAGAAGGATATGGCCAGGTTTCTTCATTCACTGACTTGCACTGACTACTACGGGGCAGTGTCTAATTTGTGCCAGTGGTTGCAGGTCGAGGCCTCCACTGAGACTTATTTTTCATGTTCAGGCTTTAGCCCAGAGCAACAGAGACAAATGCAGAAACAGAAGGCATAACGAAGAAAAGAAAACAGTAAAAGAGTAAAGATATACATTTGACATGAGAAAGAACGTTTAAGAGTGAGACAGAGAGACAGGAAGACTTTGGTTGAAGGAAGGAAGAGGATGAAGGTGGAATAGAGACTGGGCAGCCTTGGTATTCCACAACCCCAATATTATGCAACTTCAGCAGCAGAAGCCAAGAAAAACTTTGGACCTTGTCCTTATGTGTTTTTTAACATAATAAGCACTGTCAAAGGAAAACGTTTTGACCGAAGGATTAATCATCAATTCCTATTGGACTAAATGGTTAAGTATCTAGTGATTTGCTTTTCATCATACATTTCAATGTGTGGCACACCAAAAGGCCATTACCCTTCGATTTGCATTAGATGCAGGGCTACTGGAATTATGCGGCAAGGGGGCACCAAATTATGTTGCAGCGTGAAGTAAGTTATGTGGCAGGAAAAGGCAAATTATGCAGCATAACACAGCACTTTTTTGATAGTAGAACGTCATTGTTTTTGCAATTTTTACACATGGGTAAATTGTCTTGGCAAAGATTTCACCTCATCAGTACCAGTTAAACATCCAGATAGAGAAATAAGCAACTGAAAGATTACAAGTTAACCTTTGTGAAGGGCCTTTCACTGTACGCAAACATGACGCCACCTTGTTTGATCCATTTGAGCCAGAACAATTTTTGGGAGTAAAATCTGCAGATTAAGCAGCAGATAATGCATTATGTGGCAAACGAGGCAAATCTATAATGATGCAAAAAAACTAAACTGTGGCTGCAGAATCACATCATTCCAGGGGCCCTGATTATGGGTCATTGATGGCCAGGGGAGAAACTGGTTTAAAGGACAATGGGCCCGAATCAAAATAAAAACAAAATAAAATAATTATGGAAAAAGTGCATCCTTAGGCTTAGACCTGCTCTTCGGTGCAGATGTACTCAGTTGTTTGAAATGACAAAAGTCTTAAGAGTGCTTCTCGAAGTACCCTGGAAACATTTGCGAATTTCAACGTAATTTGTATGTGGGAATGCGCTCAGAAAATTTTTGAATTCCCACCACCTCCCAAGTATGTGGGTGGCACAAACTCTCCAGGGCATCTGTGCCATGGAACGCCCACTTCCCCTCCCAGGAGAAGATTTAATACCATATTTGGCTAATATTATGTGCGAGTAGATCCTGTTCTGACTGTAAATACAATTTCTGAACATTGCAAAATGGGCGTCCCACTTATAAAAAAAACGTCGATTTACTCCTGTAAACTGAATATATGTGTCAGTAGTTTTGCGAATGGCACTTTGAGTTTAAAGACTTCACCACTGATGTCTAATAAAGTAAGAGGTGATTTTTGGATGACTTTCATAGGACCCATCTGAAGGCTTTTGAAGTAAGCACTAACAATGCTTCTCCTTCACATATTTGAGCCTCCCTGTGTCAAACCTCTAGCACGTGGATAAATAAATACCACCATTGCTGGTTATGGCCTTCAAAAACATATATTGAACACGGGGAATACGTTCTCCTTGGAGCCACGTGTGCAGGACCTGCTTAAAGATTGGCTCCTGGTTCCACCCCTTTTCTTTCTCAAACTTAAAAATCATATACTCAGTGAATGAATGAATGAATGAATTAGTGGAGCTTATAAAGCGCTTCAGTGACCCTGTAGACCATTCAAGCACAGAAGGGGATCAATCCGAACAGAATTGCTGAGAGCCACATAGGTGACTTTTTAGCACGAGACCAGAATGTACACAAAAACAGCAGGGCTTCAGCTCATATGGTGAGGCAGGTCTGACAGCTGTTCAGCTTCATTCTAAAATGGGCCACATGCCAACAGGCGGGCAGGGCCGGCCATAAGGAAGTGGACTCGGTCAACTTTTGACGTTAGAGGGATTTCCCGCGCCTTTATTGTCCTCATCTTGGATTGCATAATGTCCTACAGTGTGTTGTAATGCACATACAGAGCAGAAAGGGCAGAGGGTTCCTGTAAATTCAACGAGGTTGATTCATTAGACGCCAGCACGAACGTCTATGAAAAAACAGGCGTTTGCAAAATGGTTTGCAATACCTGCGCCCTCCAGGTGATATGGTTTGGAACAAAAGGAAGGGCACATAACAAATAAGGAAACACATGAATAAAAATGGTTCAGTAGCACAGCACGCCATGATCGCTTCATTAATCGACTGTCAATCTTCTTCAGCATTCCATTAGCTGTGGTTCCCGTGCTGGAGACCGGTCCCATTTTCCCGTTGCTGTCAAGCATTGGAATGCCCTTGTTCCTGAACTTCCACAAGTAACCAATCATCTGGCTTTTTGTAAGCAACCAATCATCAACCTTTTTGTAAGCAGACGAAGAGCCTGCTTTTTCCGTAGCTGTAACTTTTCTTTAATTTAACTGCCTACCTCTCTTTCTTGCCACTGCCAGTGTAACTAATTAGCATAATAATGTGATTTACAAATACAGTAACATAATATAGCACTGTGAATAATAGACGTAAGACTCATTACCCACGATTCAACTAGATTCAGCAGTGGCTCCAGCTATATATTAAAAAGAGTGGAACTGGGAGCTGAGCCCTGAGGGACTCCACACTCTAATCGTTTAGCCATAGAGGTAAAAGGTGCAAGGTGGACAGCCTGGGAGTGTTCACTAATAAAGGATTTCAAACATTGCAGGCTTTCATCTCTAATACCTATCAGTTCAACTCTCTCAAGCAGAATATCATGAGAGACCATATGGTAGCACAGGAGAGGTCAAGAAGCATCACCAAAACAGGAGTGCTTGAGTCAGAATTTCCAGATTGACCACTGCGCCTCCTGGCCTGGTCACCCCCACGCTCCTGTGCCTGCCTGCTCAGCCCCAGCCACCGAGGGCCGCCGAGCACTCCAGCCTCCCGCCACCCGAGGCCCGCCGAGGCGCGCCAGATTTTCCCGCCACCCCAGCCACCCGAGGCCTGCCAAGGCCGCGCCAGTTTTCCCGCCGCCCTAGCCCGCGGCCCCACCCCCCGCCAGCCGATTGGCTCCCGCTCCCGCCCTCCCGCAGACCCTCCCGACCGGCTCCCTTTTTATGACGCCCCCAGAGCGACCGCGCAGCGGACGCGCGCAGCGGGAGCACCGACTGAGCGCCGAAGGTGCGCCAAAGGTAAGCCCGTCTGCGCCTGGACCGCGCCCAGGGCCAAGACCCCTGGCCCCCGCCGGACGTACGACGCCGCCACCCTCAACGCACTCAACACCGGCCGAATCCCGGGATGCTACCGAGCCACCCCGAGACGAACCCACGGACCCTTCAGCTGCCACGCCTGCAAGTTCACCTGCATCCGGACCTGCCCCGCACCAGCGCCCGCCAAGCCGAACACCAGCAGCAACCACCTCAAGTGCATCCTACTCAACACCCGCTCCGTCCACAGACACGCCATCGAACTCTGGAACCTCCTCGACACCACAGCTCCTGACGTCGCCTTCCTCACGGAAACCTGGATGAACGACTCCTCAGCGCCCGACATCGCCATCGCCATCCCAGAGGGCTACAAGATCACCCGAAGAGACCGCGGCAACCAGACTGGAGGAGGCATCGCCATCATCTACAGAGACACCATCCGCATCGCGACCAACACCGACGACACCCTGACAACCGCCGAACACCTGCACTTCCAGATCCACACGGACCCCAAAACCACCCTCAGAGGCACCCTCATCTACCGACCCCCGGGACCACGCACACAATTCAGCGAAGACATCGCCGACTTCATCAGCCCGCACGCCCTCCCCTCCGCTGACTTCATCCTCCTGGGGGACATCAACTTCCACCTGGAGAACAACAACGACCGCAACACCACCACCCTGCTTGACAACCTCGCCATCCTCGGACTCAAGCAGCTGGTGACCACCCCCACCCACCTCGCCGGACACACACTCGACGCTGTCTTCTCTTCCAGCAAGGACATCGTCTTCAGCCACGCCACCGGACTCCACTGGACGGACCACAGCTGCGTCCACTTCACCTTCAGAAGATCCACGATCCACCACCACCAGCAACAGGTTGCTCGAAGAAACTGGAACAAGATCACAGCAAACCAGCTCGCCACTTCCTTGAGCCAACACCCTCCCGCCAGCTCAGCGAACCCCAGCCAGGCCGCCGACAACCTCACAAAGTGGATCAGCAACTGCGCAGAAGACCTCGCCCCACTGAGGACCCCGCCTAGCAGACCCGGCAGCAAGAAGGCCCCATGGTTCACCGACGAACTCAAGAGCTCCAAGAAGAACTGCCGAGCCCTCGAGAAAGCCTGGAGAAGGGAGCCAACACCGGACAACATGACCACCCTCAAGCTCGCCACCCGGAAGCACCATCAACTGATCCACGCCACCAAGAAATCAGCATTCAAGGACCGGCTGGACAACAACGCACACAACTGCAAGGAACTCTTCAACATCGTGAAAGAGCTCTCCAACCCCAACGCCGGAATCAACGACATCACCCCGTCGCAAGACCTCTGCAACTCCCTCGCCTCCTACTTCCACAACAAGATCGCTGACATACACAACAGCTTCAGCCCACAAACAACGCTCCCCACGACCGCACCAACGCCCCCCACCACCCTCAGCGCCTGGACCCAGATCAACACAGAAGACACCATCTGCACGATGAACTCTATCCACTCCGGATCTCCGACAGACCCCTGCCCTCACCACGTCTTCAACAAGGCCGACGCTGTCATCGCACCCCACCTGCGGGACATCATCAACACCTCCTTCGACACCGCCACCTTCCCTGAGAGCTGGAAGCACGCCGAAATCAGCGCTCTACTAAAGAAACCAACAGCGGACCCCACCGAACTCAAGAATTACCGCCCCATCTCGCTCCTCCCGTTTCCAGCCAAAGTCATCGAGAAGACCGTCAACAAGCAGCTGGCCGCCTTCCTCGAGACGAATGGATCCCTCGACCCCTCACAGTCTGGCTTCCGAGCCAACCACAGCACCGAGACCGCCCTCATCGCTGCCACCGATGACATCCGAGCCCTGCTGGACAACGGCGAAACAGCAGCCCTCATCCTCCTAGACCTCTCCGCGGCGTTCGACACTGTTTGCCACCGCACCCTAGTGCAGCGCCTCAGCAACATCGGAATCCAGGAAAAGGCTCTGGAGTGGATCATCTCCTTCCTCGCTGGAAGGACACAGAGAGTACGCCTGCCACCGTTCAGATCTGCAGCCACGGAAGTCATCTGCGGCGTTCCTCAGGGCTCCTCGCTCAGCCCCACCCTCTTCAACGTCTACATGAGCCCCCTTGCGGCCATCGCACGCCAACACAACCTCAACATCATCTCCTACGCCGACGACACCCAGCTGATCCTCTCCCTGACCAATGACCCCGCCGCCGCCAGAACCAACCTCCACGAAGGGATGAAAGACGTAGCCGAGTGGATGACGACCAGCCGCCTGAAACTGAACTCAGACAAGACGGAAGTCCTCATCCTAGGCTCCTCGCCCTCCGCCTGGGACGACTCCTGGTGGCCCCCCGCCCTGGGCACCGCACCCAAACCGACAGACCACGCACGCAACCTGGGCTTCATCCTGGACTCCTCCCTCTCCATGACCAGACAAGTCAACGCCGTCTCCGCGTCCTGTTTCAACATCCTGCGCATGCTACGGAAGATCTTCTGGTGGATCCCCACCGAGACCAGGAAGACGGTCACCCAGGCCCTCGTCACCAGCCGACTGGACTACGGCAACGCCCTCTACGCCGGAACCACCGCCAAGCTCCAGAAGAGACTCCAGCGGATCCAGAACGCCTCAGCCAGACTCATCCTCGACATCCCCCGACGCAGCCACATCTCCGGACATCTGAGAGACCTGCACTGGCTCCCCGTCAACAAGAGAATCACCTTCCGTCTCCTCACCCACGCACACAAAGCCCTACACGACCATGGCCCGAGCTACCTCAACAACCGCCTCAACTTCTACGCTCCCAAACGCCACCTCCGATCGACCAACCACGCCCTCGCCGCCGTCCCCCGCATCCGAAGAGCGACAACAGGAGGAAGGTCCTTCTCCTACCTGGCCGCCAAGACCTGGAACACCCTCCCGACCGACCTTCGCCTGACCCAAGACCACCTCTCCTTCAGGAAGAAGCTCAAGACTTGGCTGTTCGAGCAGTAGCGGCACCCCCCCCCCCCATGCGCCTTGAGACCCTCCGGGTGAGTAGTGCGCTCTATAAATGCCTTGATTGATTGATTTAATATATTCTGAGTCCTCAAGCAAGGCCCTATCCGTGCTGTAAACCCTACGAAGTCCTGATTGGGAATCGTGGAGCAAATGATTAGACTCGAGAAAGTGAGATAGCTGTCTATTTCTATTATTCTCAAGTAACTTATCAACAGTACGGAGAAGTGAAATAAGTCTAAAATTGCTAAGAACCTTAGGGTCAGCTAAAGGCTTCTTAATGTTTGGGGAGAGGATGTAGCCTTACGGCTAACGCGGTTGACATCGAAGCTGGGGAACCGGGTTTGAGTCTCAGCAACGACGCTCAACATCCTGTGATTCTGGGCAAATCACTTAATCTCCCCGTGCCTAACAAAAATGAATGTGTCCATCTGTAACATAACTGGTGCTCATGTAAAGTGCTCTGATACCTGATTTCTTCGGGTCAAGTTCGTGCTATATGACACTCTATAAAAAAAAAGCAAGGGGAGCATTAAAGCTTATTTCCAGCAGGAAGGAACCAGTGCCTAAAGGATTCATTTAGCAATCTGTTCAGGAAAGGGTTTACTAAAGAGGTGGCAAGTTTATGAATGGAAGGGCGGAAGGGATCCAGGGGGGAACCAGACTTGCAGTTTGCGAGTGCAGCCTAAGAAAAATTAAACAAAGGCTGCCATTTTTTCTGGGAAAGGATGTAACCCTAATGAGCCCCAACAAAATCTACTCAGTCTTTCATGCTTCTTTTGTCAATTTAAATAATATGACTGAACACCAGTGAGCTGGGTCGTAGTAGCAGTTGTTTTCATAGGTGAATAACACCATAGAAATCTGCAAAGGCAAGCACTGACAGAAGGTCAGAGAGGCAAACTAAGGATTGTTGTGTGGCTAAATTAATCTTGGCTATAACATAACATGTGTATTTGTAAAGCGCACATTCACCCACAGGTCTCTTGGCGCTGAACAACAGATGTTTATTGATACCTGACTCAATGGTACTCATTTTATCAACCTCAGATGGATGAAAGGCTGAATGGACCAGCCGGGATTTGAACCTGTGATCATGAGGTTAAACACAGGTCCCTGCAGTGGATGCATTAGTCCACTGAGCCACCAGACCCAGCTTTCCATTGGGCCCATGTGCAGATATGCCAACTACCATTTGGACAGGGAAAATGAACAAGTTCTCATGTACCTCTAACAATTTTTCCTGGAAGGCATCCAGATTATGAACACACTTTCCAGAGACAACAGGTAGATTTCTACGGTTCCTCTCATCCCTTTCACCTGACCCGACACACACAAGTTATTCATATTCTTTGTTGCTACAATAACTGTGATATTTTTTTTTTTTTTTTTTTTTTTTTTTTTATTTAAAAAGACTTTTATTGGCATACAAGAAACCATACAAAAATATATATATATCGGTGGAGTATGCAATAGCGGTTATTTCTATAACAGTCCTTCGAATACAAAAAGGGGAGGGAAAGAAAAAGAGAGAAAGAGAGAGAGAGAGAGGGGGGGGGGGTTACTGGGGTTTCTTCAGGTGGTCATCTAGTGGGCGCCACATGTGTAGTTTGGCGGCGTGTTCTTTCGAGAAGTTGCCTGTGATGTTGTCTGCTCCTCTCAGGAAAGTTACCCAGTTGATCCATGTTTTAAAGTTCGCTTTGGCTGTGTTCTTCCAGTTGGTTAGGATTATTTTGAGGGCTGCTGTGAGGAGTAGGTCTAGAAGTTCTCTCTCTTCTCTACTTTTTAGGTTCGCGGTTAGGTGTTCTGTCGCCAGGCTCACGAAGCTGATGGTTAGGTCGGTTTTGAGCATGTCGTTCAGGAAGGTGTTGATCTGTGTCCAGAACCTCTTGACTTTCACGCAGGTGAAAATAAGGTGTTCGAGGGTGCCCTCTTCTTTCTGGCAATTCCAACATTTGTCTGATTCTGCGATGCCGACCTTGTGGAGCTTGGATGGCGTCCAGTAGGCCCTGTGGAGCAACCAATACTTTGTTTGCGCTAGTTGTGGGGTGATTTTGTTTGTTGTTGCTGAGCTCCACATTTTTGCCCGCTCGATTTCGTTCAGTTGCCTGCCCAGTAGCGTCTCCCATGCGTTAGTGGCTTTCTTGTTCTGCGCCAGCGTGGAGGGGCTGAGGAGCTTGTAGATCTTAGCAGTTTGGTGACCTGCTGTGTTGAGGAGTTGCAGGTATTTGATGATGCCTGGCTCCTCTCTGCGTAGGTTAGCTTTTGTTATTGCCGTCTTCATTTTAAGGAAGTTATAGAGCTCTTGGTTTGGGAGGTCGTGTAGCTGCTGTAGGTTCTGGAACGTCAGCGGTCCTTGCTTGGTTTCTGTCTGGTTGGGGAGGCTGACGCCTTTCTCGATCCAGATGTCATTCTGCAGTGTCGCCCCATGATAGGTTACTTTTGTATTGAACCAGATGGATTCCCATGCTGTGCCTCTCAGCTTCTGCGCCATGCGTTTGTCTACCTTCATCAGCGCCTCCCTTGTGTGTTTCAGTATGGCGCTGGCCTTTAGTGGGTGACGGTTTGCTGTTAGAAGGGCTATTGGCTTAAGCCCTCCCAGGATGTCTTGTTCGACCTCTAGCCATACTGGTGTATATGTTTGTGTGCTGTCTATCCAGGCGATACCCTGTCTCGCCAGGCATGCCGTTTGGTATGTTTTGAAGTTTGCCAGGTTGAGGCCACCGAGGTCCCTTGCCAGTCTTAGTTTTTGTAGGCTTATCCTTGGTTTTTTGTTTTTCCATAGGAAGATGTTTATGAGTTGGTCTAGTTTTTTGTGGAATGTCTCTGTCATTGGGAGTGGTAGCATTGTCAGTGTGTAGTTTATCGCCGGGGTTATCATCATTTTGATTGTTTCAATTCGTCCCCATCAGCTTATGTATTTTGGCGACCATAGCTCCAGCCTTTCTTTTATTTTTTTCAGTGTGAGGTCTTCGTTATGTTGTAGCGTTGATGTGAGATCTCTTCCAAAGTGGAGTCCTAGATATTTCAGTGGTTTTGTCTGCCATGCCAGTCCGGATTCGCCTAGAACCTCTCTTGTGGTATGGACATTCATTGGCTTGCACTCCGATTTCTCCTTATTAAGTTTGTAGCCTGAGGCTTCCGCGTATTCTCCTATTGTGGCCATTAGCGCTTTGATTGACGTGGAGGGGTTTGCCGTTGTTATTAGGATGTCGTCCGCGTACGCCGCTAGTTTGACAGTCTTCTTCTTGATCTTGACGCCTGTTATGTCTGTGTTGTCCCTTATTCTGGCTAGCAGGGGTTCTAGCGCGAGCAAGAAAAGGCCGGGGGATAGGGGGCATCCTTGTCTGGTGCCTCTTCCCAGCGTGAGTGTTTCGGATGCGCTGCCGTTTACCACTATTTTTGCTCTCGGTTTGTTGTAGAGGGCCATGACCATTGCCGTGTATTTTTCCCCCAGTCCAAAACTTCCCATGCAGTTTCTCAGGAAGGGCCACGATACTCTGTCAAAGGCCTTCTCCGCATCCAGAGCTATCATGACTGCTTGTTCATTGCTATTTGCTGTGTGGTTGATTAGGTGGCACAGTAGCCTTGTGTTGTCCTGCGATAGTCTATTTTTGATGTATCCCACTTGTGAGGTGTGGATAATGTCCGGTAGTATTCTATTTAGTCTGTTGGCTAAGACCTTCGCGTATATTTTGCAGTCGACATTTATTAGCGATATTGGTCTGTAGTTCTGGGGGTATTGTGGATCTTTCCCCTCTTTGGGGATTATGGTGATGTTGGCCTCGCTCATGGACTCCGTCATCTTCCCGTTCTGGATGCATGTCGAGAACGTTTGTGCCATTAGTGTTTTAATGTGTTCACTGAAGGTTTTGTAGAAAGCTGCGGAGTACCCATCTGGTCCCGGCGCTTTGTTCTTTTTCAGTTGGGTTATGGCTGTTTCAATCTCTTCTTCCGATATGTCGGCTTCGAGCGACTCCCTCTCCGCCTCCTTGAGTTTCGGCAGGTTAGTGTTATTGAGCAGATCTAGTCCTGCATCCTTACTCAGGGTTTGATCCTCTGTGTACAGCTCTTGGTAGAATTGTCTGAAGACCTCTAGTATTCCTTTGTTCGTTGTTTGAGACTTGTTCGTTCGATCTGTTATTGCTGCTATCGTGTGTTGCCTCTGTTTTGCCTTTAGGTAGGATGCCAGCTGTTACCCTGCTTTGTTTGCTGCGCATAGGTTGATTGATTTGAACTTCATTAGCCAGGACCCTGCTCTCTCGCTTAAGATCTTGTTCAGTTCATATTTCTTTTTTGTGAGCAGGGTGAGCGTGTTCCTGTCTGTTATGTTTGCGCAGTGGCCTCTCTCCAGTGCTGTTATCTCCTCCTCAAGCTCAGAGATTTTCTTGTTTCTGCTTCTGTTCATCCTGGATTTGATATTTATTAGTTTCCCCCTCAGTGTCGCTTTGAGGGCGTCCCAAATGATGTCTTTGCCTACTTCGCCATTGTCATTGTGCTCGAGGTACTCTTTAATTGTGGCTTCGATTTCTTTAATATTCTCTATGTTCTGGAGGATGTCGTCGTTGAGCCTCCATCTCCTCGTAGGGCTGTCGTTGTATTTGCCACTGAGAGTGAGCGTTATGTGAGAGTGGTCTGAGATGGTTATTGGGGCTATCTCCGTCTGTTCTATAAGGTGCGTGTGAGTGTTGGACATCAATATGTAGTCGATCCTGCTGTAGGAGTTGTGAGGGTGTGAGTAAAAGGTGTACTCACGCGCTGTTGGGTGTTGTAGCCTCCATGGGTCTGCCAGGTGTTGTTTGGTGCACAGGTCTTTCAGGGTGTTGCCGCTGTTGTTGGTGGTATGGCTTGGTCTGACTGGGTGTCTGTCCGTTTCCTGGTCCATCGTTCTATTCATATCGCCGGCCGTGATCAGGAGGTCTTCTTGGGGCAGGTTGGACAGTTTGCTGTTTACTGCTTGCCAGAACTGTTTCTCTTCGGAGTTGGGGCCGTATATGTTGGCTACGTGTATTCTGTCGCTCCCTCTTTGGACGCTCGTTATTAGCATGCGGCCGTCTTCGTCTGCGTCCGTTGATTGTGTTGTTAGGTTGGCCTTCTTGCTCAGTATTGTTATTACTCCTCTTTTTTTCCCTTTTGCTGGTGAGCAGTGTATTTCCCCTATCCATCTGGCCTTGAGTTGCTTTGCTTCTTCTTCTGAGAGCTTGGTCTCTTGCAGCAAGTATATGTCTCCTTTTAGTTTGGCCAGGTGTTCTAGTATTTTTCTTCGTTTGACCGGGTGATTCAGTCCTTTAACGTTCATGGATACTATCTTCAGGTCTGTGGACAGGACTGCCTTCGTTGGGTTTGTCATGGTGGTTTGGTGCTGTCGCTGTTGTCTTGCATTTTGCGCCCCCCCCCTGGGGTTTGCGTGGGAGTACAAAGAGGGATAAAGTAAAGGAAATATGTAGAAAAGGGAAATGGTAAAAACATTTTGTCCATTACACCGATAAGGACTGTGACATGTGCTGTCTTATCCACCTGCGTCACTTCTCCCCCCTGCCCGCCCCCCTCCCCCCCTCCCCCCCTCCCCCCGTCAGTAGTACCTCGGGTGTGCGACAGCAAGGGTCCTCACACTCCCCCCCCCCCCCCGAGTCTTCGACAACTTCCTGGTGTCGGTCTGGCCCTCCGCCTTTAAGGGCTTCCGTTCGACCATGTACTGGCTCATAAAAAAGAAAAAAGGATATTGTTGTTGTTGTTCTGTCCCTTCTCTCGTGGCTACGGTTTCTCTGCTGAGGTAGTTGCGTTTTGCTCTTGTTGAGCGATTGTCTGAGGTAGATTTACTCGTTCGAGTTCAGAGTCTCAGTGTCTGGCCCTCCGCCTTTAAGGGGCTTCCGTTCGGCCATGTACTGGCTTATCAAGAATAAACAAAGGATATTGTGGTTGTTCTGTCCCTTCTCTCGTGGCCACAGATTTTACAGTTTCTCTCCTGAGGTAGTTGCGTTTTGCTCTTGTTGAGCGATTGCCTGAGGTAGGTTTAATCGTTCGAGTTCAGAGTTCCAGTGTTGGGTCGCGTAGGCATGCTTCACGCAACTTCTCTTCCCTATTCCTCCCCTTCGTGTGTCTCGTCTGAGGATGCCCTTCGCTTCGCTCCCGGGCTTGGTAGTTCCATTTCCTCTGGTTCCGGCCCTTGTAGGTATCTGTGTAGTTCGTTGGGGTCGTCGAAGATTTTGCTTCCGTGCCTGTCTGTCACCCTCATTTTTGACGGCCCCGCAAAGGTGAAGGCTATGTTCTTTTTCCGCAGGTGGTCTCTTTGGGCTAGGAAACCTTTCCTCACCTCGACTGTTAACTTAGAGAAGTCTTGGGTGATTGTTACCTTGCTTCCGCTTACCAGCATTGGACGACCTTTCCTGGCTACGGAGAAGATCGCGTCGGTGTGGTCCTCTCGTAGCGGTTTACATATTATAGGCCTCGGGGCATTGCTATTCGCTTGTTTCCTGGCCGGTATACGATATGCTTTAGTGATTTCGAGCGGTTTTTCGAAGCTGAGACCGGTGAGCTTGGGTATTAGAGACTCTAGCATAAGGGCGCATGCCCCGGGTGTGTCCTCCTCCTCTTCGGGCACCCCTAGGAGTCTTATGTTACCTTTGCGGCTTCTATCCTCCAGCTCCGCCATGGCCTTTTGTAGTGCCGTCGTTCTCTTTATCACCAGCCCCAGGTCTTTGTGTGTGATGTTGGCATTATCCTCCAGCTGGCCGATCCTTTTCTCTGCCTCGTCTATCCTGCCGTTTGCTTTGCTTTGCTCTGCTCTGATCGCTATTAGCTCCATTTGGATGCTGTCTACTGTCTTTTTCGTGGCTTTTGCTAATTCGTTGCCTTCTGTTATTTTCTTTAGGAGGGTGTCCAGTGTGATGGTGCCGTCCCCCTGGCCGTTGCGTTCTTTGATCGGGGAGGCCGGTGTTTCATTCTTGCTCTTTTTTTGTTCGTTCGCTCCGTGCTTCCCATCTCTCCCTGCCATGCTTCCTCTGGCCAGGCTAGTCTTATGTTTCCCTCCTATTGGTGGTTGGCTTGTGACGGCCCTGTTTCCTCCTTCCTTGTTCCTTAAGGTGCTTATCGCTGCTAGGGGGTTGTCCCTGAACCTGGGTGGCCACTTGACCACTCTTGTTTTTGTCCTGTACTCCGCCAGCCTCTCGCGGTTCGCCCTCTGTCCTGACTACCTCCGTGTTTCTTAGGCTTGGAGTTAATAGCCCTCGCACCACCTGCTGTTTCTCTTGCGTGTTGGTCGGGGGTGTGGGCTGGTAGCAGCTCCTGTGCCTGCTCCTGCCTGCGCGGTCGTTGCTCCGCGTCGGCTGTCTGCCCGCTGCCTCCGCCGCTGCTCGAGGGATCGGTCGCTTTCTCGGGGGGGGTCCTGGGCTCCTTGTGGTCACGTTAACCTTTGTTGCCCCCGGTGTTCCTGCGGTGCCTCAGCGAAGAGCCTTATCCAGGATGGTCGCCTGTTTGCTTCGTCCCCCCTCCAAGATGGCCGCCTCTCTTTTTTGCCTCCGCCCCCGCCCTTTTGTTGACTGGGCGCTGGCTCTTGTGTTTGTTATTGTTTATTGTTATCGTTTATTTGACACCTCCTCTGCCTGTGCCTGTCTCGTTATTGATGTGTTTCCCTTCTGCCTCCGGTGCTCGGGTGTTCCGCGGCTCTTCTGCGAGCGTTCCCTTAACCAAAATGGCCGCTTGCTCGCTTCCGACCTCTTCCAAGATGGCCGCCCCTTTGAGAGGCTTGCTTGCTTCCGACCCCTTCCAAGATGGCCACCCCCTTGAGCCTCTGCCTCGTGGTTGCACCGGTTGCACCCGGTGTGTCTCTTGGGGCGTTGTTGATCACTGTGTTACTCCTGCTCACCCCTTCGCTGTCGGCGCTTGTCCTCTTCTCCCCCCCCCGGGTGCCTTTCCCGGTGCGTGTCAGGCAACGCGCTCCCCTGCAGCCGCTCGCTTCGGCTATTTCCCCAATGTCTGCCTCTTGTTCGCGCTGGTCTCCTCTGGCTACGCTCCCGCAATGTGGCCCTCCTTACTTTGTCTTGCGGTGCACTTGCGGTGCGTCCGCCCCTCGCCCCTTGCCTGATCCCACACCAAGATGGCCGCCTCGGTCTCTGTCTGTGGCGGGGGTGGGTGGGGGGGGGTTGCGGGGCTTTCTCTGCTCGCTACCGTACTCACGGTGTTGGCGGGTGTCTCCCCTTCCTGCCGGCCTCGGGGGGGGGGGTCTGCTCCTGGGGTCTGGAACCTCTCGCTTGATGTCGCGGCGGTCCACTCAGTTCCTCTCCGCCATCTTCCCTCTACTTCTCCTCGTCTTGGCTGGTTCCTCGTTCTTCCTTTTCTTTTGTTCTTGGTGGTGGAAACCCCGCTTGACTTGGCTCAGGTGGTGCCCCTTCCGTTCACACACCTCCTTCTTCGGTTCTTGTGGCACTTCTCCCTAGTTTGTCTACTTAGCTCGCCGTTCTTTTACTCGGGGGGGTCGGGAGCTCCGGACTTAGGTTTGCTTCCCCCTTGCCATCCAAGCCACGCCCCATAACTGTGATATTTGTTGTAATTACTTTGCATGTATTCAGTACTAGTTTGGCTACTAATAAATGCCTCTAATAATATTTGTCTGCTATTATTAGAGGCCTTAATTGGAAGCATTATAATAGCATCGTTAGAGATTAGGTTATTAGAGGCTTTTATTAGAAGCCAAACTAGTGTTAAATAAATGCAAAGTAATTACAGCAATATGAAAAGGTAAATAATATTAAAAGAGATAACAGCGAGCCTGATTTAAGTGTTGGCGGTAAGCAAACTTCGTCTCAACAGCAACAGAGTGTGCCTACCACCACCATTATGATCCACCCACCAAATTTAAAAGTGGGCGTACCATAGTTTGAACATGCCATCTCTACCATGGCCAAATAGCTCCAGCAACCCACGGGATTAGGAGCCATCAGAGAATTGGCTATATGTCCGTCCACCCAATTCGGGTAAGCAGACCTATAGCCATTTTTACTGCCTGTCACCACAACGCAAACTGTGATGGTAAGAGACAGTAAAAAATAAAGAATTCCCATGGGGGTGATCATCATCTTTATTGTTTCGATCCTTCCCCACCAGCTTATGAATTTGGGGCCCCATGTGTCTAGCTTGGACTTAATTTTTTTTAGCATCGCTTCCTCATTATGGTCCAGTGTCGCTCTTAAGTCCCTACCAAAGAGGAGGCCCAGGTATTTTAGGGGTTTCGTTTGCCATGCTAGGCCGGATGTTCCCAGGACAGCCTTGGTGGTGTGGCAGTTCATGGGTTTGCATTCGGATTTCTCCCTGTTGAGCTTGTAGCCTGAGACGTGTGCATACTCCTCTATTGTTTGCACGAGTGCATTAATTGACTCTTCTGGGTTGTTTGTGGTGATCAGAATGTCGTCTGCGTATGCTGCTAGCTTGAAAGCTTGCCCCTCTATCCGCACCCCCGTGATCCGGGCGTTTGACCTGATCATGTGGAGGAGTGGTTCCAGTGCAAGCAGGAATAGACCCGGTGAGAGAGGGCAGCCTTGCCTTGTCCCTCTCTCTAGTATGAGTGTGTCTGATGTGGCTGCGTTAACCACCACTCGCGCCCGGGGGTTTTTGTACAGGGACATGACCATGCCCCTGTACTTCTCGCCTAGTCCAAACTTGAGCATGCATTGGTTGAGGAAGGGCCATGAGACCCTGTCGAAAGCCTTTTCCGCATCCAATGCGATCATGACCGCCTTTTCCGCGCTGTTGGCCGTGCGGTTGATTAGGTGGCATAGGAGTCTGGTGTTGTCTTGCGAGAGTCTGTTTTCTAGGTAGCCTACCTGAGATTTGTGTATGAGGGCGGGGAGGAGTGCATTTAGTCTGGCAGCCATGACTTTTGCATAGATTTTGCAGTCCACGTTAATTAGAGAGATTGGCCTGTAGTTGTGAGGGAATTGGGGGGTCTTTCCCTTCTTTGGGGATGACAATGATGTTTGCTTCCGCCATTGAGTCTGTCATATTGCCTTTTTCTGCACATGCTTGGAATACTCTGACAAGTGTGTCCTTGAGTAGTGGTTGGAATTGTTTATAGAAGGTGGCCGTGAAGCCGTCCGGTCCTGGTGCCTTGTTAGGTTTTAGTGAGTCTATGGCCATCCCAACTTCCGCTTTAGTTATGTCTTGGTCTAGGGCCTCTCTTTGTTCGTCGCTTATACTGGGTAGATCCAGGCTCCTCAGCAAGCTTGCTCCGCCGTCCGCATCTAGCGATGTGTCCGCGGTGTATAGTTCTTTGTAGAACTTCCTGAATGTTTCGAGGATATGTTTATTAGCTGTGTGTGTTTTGTTGTCTGCGTCTGTTATTGTGGCTATGCAGTGCTGCCTTTGCTTGGCTTTCAGGTAGCCTGCTAAGGCCTTCCCTGCTTTATTGGCCGAGCATAAGTTTATGGATTTGTATTTGTTGATCCACGTGGTTGCTCTCTCGCTTAGGATTCTGTTTAGCTCATATTTTTTCTTTGTTAGCGTTGTGAGTGTATTCCTATCTGTTAGGTTGGCCGTGTGGTTCCTTTCTAACCCCTTGATCTGCTCCTCCAGTTCCTTAATTTTCTTGTTTCTGCCCCTGTTCATGCGTGCTTTGATGTTTATGAGTTTCCCTCTTATTGTTGCTTTAAGCGCATCCCATAGTGTCGCTGGCCCTGTGTCAGCTGTGTCATTAAATTGGAGATATTCTTTGATCGCTTCCTCTATTTCCGTGATATTGGCAGGGTTTTCGAGTATGTCACTGTTAAGGCGCCATCTCCTGCTCGGTGTTTCGTTATGCTTGCCACTCAGGGAGAGGGATATGTGTGCGTGGTCTGAAATTGTGATGGGTCCTATTTCCGTCGTATCAGTCAGGTGTGTGTGTGTGTTGGACATGAGTATGTAGTCTATCCTGCTGTATGAGTTGTGGGGGTGCGAGTAGAAAGTGTACTCTCTGGCACTCGGGTTCTGTAGCCGCCATGGGTCCGCTAGTGAGAGTT
This sequence comes from Lissotriton helveticus, assembly GCF_964261635.1. Classification (NCBI taxonomy): domain Eukaryota; kingdom Metazoa; phylum Chordata; class Amphibia; order Caudata; family Salamandridae; genus Lissotriton; species Lissotriton helveticus. Next base: position 341,015,415 of record NC_136070.1, read on the forward strand.
TGGTGCATAGGTTTTTAAGTATGTGCTGTTCTTGCGAGGTATGGCTCGGTCTGTGTGGGTGTCTGTCTGTGGCGTTGTCCATCGCCTGGTTCATGTCCCCTGCCACGAATAGTAGTTCGCCGAGTGGGACCTTGCTAAGTTCAGTTTCTAGATCCTCCCAGAAGTTTTTGTCCCCCATGTTTGGCCCGTAAATATTGGCTATGTGTACTCTCTCGTCGCCTCTATTGATTGATGTGATCAGCCTCCTACCCATGGTATCTGCTGTGTTGTCGTTAACCTGGAACTTCCCTTTCTTACTGATTAGGGTGATGACCCCTCCCTTTTTGTTGACTGCCGGTGAGCATAGTACTTCGCTTATCCAGTTGGCTTTCATCCTGTTCGCGTCCTCTAAGGACACTCTAGTTTCTTGAAGGACGTATATATCCGCCTTCAGTTTGTTTAGGTAGTCTAGTGTTTTCCGTCGTTTGACGGGGTGATTGAGCCCTTTGACGTTCAGTGACACAATCTTTATGTCTGAGGCTATCTGTGCCTGGCTACTATTGTCGGGTGGCATCATGGTGTGATCTTTGTGTCGCTATGCCTACGTGCATCCGTTATGTATCGCCTCTTTCCTCTATGCTTGCTCGCTGGCAGCCACCACACATAAGCCTCCCCCTGGGGTGTTGGATGGGATGGGGTGATGTGTGCGGGTATAGAAAAGAGGAGAGAAAAGAAAAAGAAAGAAGTGTACTTCCGCCAGGCATCGATTGTCCATGCAGCAGGGCCTCCCCCCCAGCCCTCTCCCCCCCTCCGCCCTCCCTCCCCCCTCCCCCCTGTCAACGTACTGTAAACGTGCGACAGCAACGGTTCCCGCCCTCCGCTTCCCCGGTTCCTTAAAAAGTCAGAAACATCCCCGTCCCTCCTTGTCCCCGTGCTGCGCTTTTAGGCAAAGGATATGGTTGTCAGGTGTCCAAAAGCCCTTTTGTTCTCTCTGTGTGGTTGTCCATGTTCCGCTGGGTTTGACAGGGTAGGAGAGTTCAGTGTATCTACACATGTCCAAAATCACATTGTTGAGGTAGTTCTTTTCTCCGGTTCTTTTTGTCCATTTCCTTGAGGTAGTTGTTGTTCGTTTCCCTTGTGGAGTGTTATTTGCCGCCTGCTGCCCCCTTCTCTTCCGTCCCTGAGCTATCTGATGATGCTCTTCTTTTTGCTGTCCCGGGCGTTGTTTGTTCCATCTCCTCCAGCTCTGGCTTCCTGAGGTATCTGCGTAGTTCCGCTGGGTCATCGAACATACGTGTGTCCTGCCCGTATGTTATCCTCATTCTTGCTGGGCCAACAAAGCTGAACGTTATCTTTGCTCTCTTCATAGTGTCTCTCAGCGCCAGGAACCCTTTCCGTGCTTCCACTGTGCCCCTTGAAAGGTCTTGGGTAAAGATTATCTTCTTGCCTTTCCAGATGGGGGTTTGTCCTCTGCGGGCAAAGGCGAAGATCGCATCAGTATGGCTCGACCTTAGGGGTTTACAGACTACCTGCTCTCCATGCTGCCTCTCACACTCACATCCGAATTCCACAAACGCCTAGACAAAAGCATCAACATGTTCCTCTGGGGAGGGAAAAAACCAAGAATGAGCCTAGCGAAACTCAGACTCAGAAAAGAACAAGGTGGACTGAACCTTACAAACTACAAAGCCTTCCAGAAGGCATCCCTGGCCAAACAGGGGCTACACTGGATTGCCCCCACGCCAGACTACATGCCGGTGTGGCTGGACCTTGAAAGGTGTATTCTGGGTGGCGCAGACCCAATTATGGCCCTCACGGCCCACAAGCACCCAGAAGCCAAAAACGCAATAATCCACAACACAAAGATAGCGCTGTTAAGAGTAGACAGGGAAATGGCAGTGAGTATCAAAGGCACCAAATGGGAATCTCTGTGGCATAACACCAAAGTTACATACAAAGGGAAAACACTAGATAGCAAGGTATGGCGTAGCAGAGGCATCACCACGCCTTCGCAACTAGAGGCAGGTAACAACGCACTCTCCTACACGGCACTACAGCAGACAACCTCCCTACCTAACAAGGAGTTCTACGAATTCCTCAAACTAAAAGCAGCGGTCACCAAAGCAGGACTAACGAAACAAACACCCACCATCATACAATACGCGCACAACCTAAACAAGACGGGCCACCAAACAGCACAAATCTACAAGCTAATTACACCACGCACCACAACCCTAAACAACAAGACGCTGGCATTTTGGGAGGAAACCATACATAGACAGCTGAACGAAGTAGAAAGAGCCAAACTATGGATGACAGCGTCCAAAAACAAAATCACACCACAGCTAGCGCAAACCAAATATTGGTTACTCCACAGGTTGCACTGGACACCAGCGAAACTAGGGAGGGTGGGAGCCAGTGATAGCAGCACATGTTGGAACTGCCAGAGAGCCACGGGAGATCTATCTCACATGCTATACGAGTGCACCAAAGTCAAAGCTTTCTGGGGCAAGGTCTATAACGTCATAGACACAATAACGGGCAGTAAGATACAAAGAGGACTAGCCGGGGCAGCCACTGCCTTCCTAGCAACAGAACTCCAGTCCAAAGAAGTACGAGACCTGGTCGATGTACTACTAACGGCTGCAGTGAAAACGATTTTGGGTAACTGGAAGGACACCAGCAAAGCCACTTTCAAGCGCTGGTTCAACTGGGTAACCTTCCTCCGGGGGGCAGATAACATCACCGCCAAGCAAAAGGCGGCAAATCATACGGCCAAGGAGAACATGTGGGAAGCTCTCGACGCATACCTGGAACGATAACCCCCCCCCCCCTCTCTTTTCTTTCTCTCTTCCTTTTTTCTTTTTCTCTCTCTCAGGCCCCGCCAGGCCGCAATCTTGCAAGACCAGTACAAGTATTAAGAATGTTTTTTTTTCTATGGATATGTAAAATTTATTTTCAATAAAAATATTTTGAAATAAAAAAAAAAAAATAAAGAATTCCCTCCTCACTATGGGAGGTGAGTCCCATGGCGAGCGGGGGCATTATCTTTTTTATTTTCAAAAAAGAAAATCCATCTTTGGGATTTTCTTTTTGAAAAGAAAAAAGAAAAGTTTGGTGCAGGACTCCCTCATGCTGATAGAGTTCTGCACCAAACTGCAAAATGCACTGACTGGAACTGTCATGGTGGAACTCTTGTGGGTGGCACACTTAGTGCTGCCGGCCCACTTGCAGCATTTGATTTACAGGCCCTGGGCACACATAGCGCACTGTACTAGGGACTTGCTAGAAAATCAAATAGGGCAATTATAGAGAAACCAATTTCCATTACATTTTAGACAGGAAGCACTTTCACTTTAGCACTGGTCAGCAGTGGTAAAGTGCCCAGAGTCCTAAAGCCAGCAAAAACGAAATACAGAACACAGTCAAAACAGGAGGTTCTAGGCCAAAACATTCCAGATCTAACTCCTACGGATTCCAGGTCTAACTCCTACGGATTCAATGTTTAGCATAATAGGAGAAGCCAAGTTTGTTGATGAAACTAGTTGGGAACTCACTGTTGCTTACGTCACAAGCTGGAATAAAGATGATGTCATATGAAGTCTTGAATTTGGGGTGGTGCAAACCAGTGGCGAACAAAAGCCCCTGCAGACCCCCTGATGCTGAGGGGGGAGGGCTGACCTCTGAGAGCCCCTGACCTTCAGGGGGCCCCCTCCGGCACTGGCAGGCCCATGCGCAAGAGCTTTTGACTGGGTCCGGAGCGTAGGACTCCCCCTGTATATACTTTTCAGGTGGGGGGGCTCAAGTTTCATTACGCCACTGGTCCAAACCACAGCAAAAATGTATACATTTGAAAACATTTTCTTTTCAGTTTACTGGTACAATAAACAGAAACTGTGGCTCATCTCTCAGTTTCTGCCTGAGCTACTCATTTGAGTGTCATCATGCAATTAAATTCACCTATAACCCGCCTCTACTACCAGGGATTAGAAACCCTAATCTTTTAAAAGGTGGAATGGATTACACAAAGATTAGGCCTCTCTGTTGGGAATAGTTTGACCTCTGGCCTCTGGGACAGAAGGCTTCTTACATGTTGTATTTCCTAAAGGAAGTTGATATCCGCTTTGGGAGAGAGGTCTTGAGTGAATGGTCTTGAATGAAGCATATTGCGGAATGAAGACCCATTCTTAGTACCTAGTGTCAATGTTATGATCTGGCAAAATGCGAAAAAGAACGATTTTTAAAAAGGTGAATGTTCCTCTGCATAAGGGGCGTGCTTGCACACTCCAGAAGAAAACTAAGCTTGGATTTCGGTTGCAACAGCATATAAATGTCACTCGTTAAGGATTATGACACTGTAAATAAAAGTTTTATTTCTACTAACAATTACTTTGCAGTCAGTCTTTCTTCCATGTCATTGCCGTTTATTCAGGCGTCTAGTGAAAGGTGTGGGTGACAAGTGTGTCTTGGGTTTTCCACATCTCTGACCCAGATCCAAATCCACCTGTCTGTCTTCTCAAGCACACCCACTCTGAAGGGATAGGCGAGGCACACTCAATTAATTGCTTACAGGTTGGGAGTCACTGTCCCAAAATTCGCCCTGAAGTCAACATTGGTTTACTAAACTATACTTCAGAATTCAGGGCTCTTAATCATCTTTGAAATCATCATATTCGGTGCTAACCGTTAAAGTTAGTTAATAACACACATCTGTTGTAATACCACACTGGTTCATTTTACCGTCCCAAAACACTCATTTGAGACCATATTAAATATGTACATTTGATGTCTGACTTCGGACATCACCTTCTCACTTTGCTGTAGATACACTTTAAAGTTCTAACTATGCATTTTTTAAATTGCTATGTAAAGTCACTGGTGGCTTAAATGTGTTCCTTTTACAAGCTATGCAGAAGCCAAGAAGGTTTCTACTCTCAACTCGTAAAAGTGGTTGAAGACAATGAATGAGCAAAGGGTTAAACTCATTTTTTAAGAGCAGTTCAAGGTCAGAGAATGTTCTTCCTAAAAGGAATTTAAAAGATTGCACGTGATAGTACACGCCCAGAGTGACACGTCTGTTATGATCTATCACACACAAAGATAATGAAGGGAAGGCTAGCTGTAGGCAATTATATACTCTGGGAAGTTAGCCATCCACAATGTAAGTTTAGCATTAGTAAATCGGTATATCAGTCACTGCCACAAAATGTGCCATGGATTTACACCTCGAACTCCACCAGTGGGAGATGGAATACCAAGAACAGGAAGTGGTAAAGGGGAACGGGAGAGATTGGGAAAGGGTTCGAGGAAGATCAAAATGCCTCCCAATTTATTCCTAGGATGTACAAAAAAAGGAATGATAGATCAAATCAAAAGTATTAGTGTCAGATTTAATATGACCACCTCTGCCAGGCCACTATGGACACTGTGACCTGTTACTATTGTGTCATAGCCGAATGCATTATGGGTATTGCAGTCTTGTGTTGCTTCAACTGTACTAATTAGAATAAAACACTTGACATCAAGTATTTGTAGGTGAAAGGTTCAGGACTGGAGACAGTGTATATAATTACATGGAGTGAGGTGGCACTCTAAATAGATTATATAGTGACTTACTTAAAAAAAAAAAATTAATAGTATCTTGTTAAACACCACACCAGAGTTTACAATCTTTGTCACTGTGAGTTTTTGTTATAATATACCTATGTGTGAAGATGTGTGGCCTACTAGGCTAGATAGTGCCTCTTCTGGTTAAAGAAATGCAATGTCTTCTTGCGTAATTCATAAAAACAAATTGTTTGACTGTGCTTGTGCAACATGCCATTATATTGCAATATCTTTTTTTGATATGATGAAATAACATTAATTTCAACCTCTATATAAAATGACACACATAGTTTTAATAGGATTAATCTAAGATTCATGACAGAAGTGAGACATATCATTCCTTTGTTCACCCGAGAATGAATGTGGAAGATCCTTTCTCCTCCCCTTAGTTCTCTCTTGGCCACACACCTCTTTCTGCTGCAGTCAGACGTGTAACCAGGGCCAACACAAAGGGGGAGCAGCCGGAGCTGGTTATCGCAGGCCCCACTATATGCAGGGCCTGCGTTGCCACCATCAAAACCAGGCCAGGCCTACTTTTGTGAGATATTGAAGATAAGGCTGGTACCTCCAGCCGCCTCCAGGGGGCACCGTATACTACTGCTGCCTTACAATACGTCCAGAAACGTTGTTTTTCTTTGGAGAGAGATCTGCATTTGCCACAGAGGACTCTCACAAGGGCCCAACATGAGACTGGGGCCCTGGGCCTCTCAAAAAGATTCTTACAGGCCTTATTGTAATACATAATTAAGGAGCCCCATGCAAAAGAGGTTGACAAACCCCTTTGCTAACTAAAGCATATTAGCGGAACCTAAAAGGTGTCTCCCTTAAACCCCTCCCCAAAGAAGACACGTTTTGATGATACTGTAGGTCAGGCTTGCTTCTGGTTTCTGGAACCCTCAGTCTAAATGGCAGTGAAGTTCTGACCAGCTGACAGTGTCTGGGGTTCTGTTGATGGACTCCCATCTGCCCCCGCAAAGCGGTGAGGTCCTTTGTGCAACAGGTACAAGTGTTAGGCCGTGGTATCCGATACTAAGTGGTATATTTACTAATATTTCACGCAACGCAGCAAGACAACTTGATGAGCCGCGTTGCGTAACAGGCAGACAGCAGAAATGCGCCATATCTACTAAGATACAGCACACTTCTTCTGTCTCTGAGTGCTGCCACACTTATGGCATCCTGGCATCAACGCAGGCACCCTTATGCCATTCTGCCAGGGGGCCTGCGTTACAAGCAGAATTGTTTTCGTGCACGAAGCACACTTTCCTGCACAAAAACAATCCTTTGAGGTATTTTTCTCATTCTATGTGTGCTGCAGAATCCAGCATGGGTAGAAAAAAGAACAGCAACCATCGCCTTGCTGTGTTCTGTGTTTCTCCGGTAAAATGCAACACGGGAAATGGGGGCTTGGTGTTCCCTACAAGACCCATATACCCTCGCATCATATATAACACTGGTTTACACATTTTAAACTGCAGTAAACAGCCAAGGAATCGTCTGTTCTAAACTATGGCACGGCGACTACCGCGTAATGCGTACACATTCTATTGTACGCGTGCGCATGCGCCATTGAACAGTGCGAGTTAAAGCCGCTACTCCATCGCGCATGCGCCGCTAGACTCGGAGACGGCGCATGCGTTGGCAGGATAGCGGCCTGTTCTTCCTCTTTTTTCGTGATTGCTGTCAATATCCGGCAGCCGTTAGGAGTTTACAATTGACTGCTCAAATTGGGTCATTATCCAATCAAGCACGCTATAAAAAGCGCACTAACGTACTGCTCGGTACCTCCACTTCCTCTCGGACGCAGGAGAGGGGTATCGACGGTTAGGTGGTTCGCTGGCATTTTTCTTCTTAGGGGCATTTTGGCGTCTAGCAAGATTTGGCACTTCTTACACAGACTTCGCCTCGGATAATCCTTGCCCCATTTTTTATAATTGAAACCTGGGATGCTCAGTACTTTTTAACTTATCTCATGAGCATGTTTCACTTTATAGACTCTGTCCTAGAGTGAATCTCTAATTGTTTAAGTAACCGATCATCTCATGCCATCAGCTCAGTCTAAGCCATGCATGTAGGGAGTGTCTTTTTGCGACTACTGGGTCTTGTACATAGAAAAGATAGAGCAAGTTCAGCTGGACACAGCAAATATAATATTGATTGTGGCCTCATCTTTTCTTTTCTATATAACAGAGCGGGGCCTCATTTTCCCGAGCGGTTGCCGGGTGAGGTGAGGTTATTTCCCACACAACGCTGGGTGAGTACGAGATCAGAGAAACTATCATCTGAATAAAGATAAAATTCTCAGAAGTACTACAGACTTCTGTGTAACGAAGAGACATCTCTTCGTTATTTATGTGTTGTCTGTGCTGACTTTCTTTTTTCATCTTGAGATGTTTGTATACAACTTTATTGCAGACTTTGTGCATTGTTTTCCTTCTTTTTAGGAAAGGATACATAACTCAATCCCACCAGTTTACATTGGGGAACCAAGTTCCTGGTAGGAGAAATTGAATTTATATTGCACAGTATCTATATTTTGTACACTTTGTGTTTCACTTACACTGTTTTGCAGTAGCTAAATAATCTGGGTCCTGAAGAAAGCCGGACAGTTTGTTCGATACGGCTGAAACATGTTGACCTCACTACTTAGCGCCACAACATAGTCATACTTTCAGACTATTTGGCGTCATTTTAACCTTGACACTAGGACAATACCTATTAAACTTCATTTTTTGTCCTAGGAGCCAATTTTATCATTCACTCACATTTTCACAGCACTGCACACCATCAGCATCATCTGAATCACACTGTGGCTAGAGATTCCACCTCAGAAATCCATCTCTGCACCATCAACTGATGGGTTGGGCGAGGTTTGGATTAACTATCTGTATCCCACATGATGATATTCCGCCATAAGGGTGGTCTGATGGGAGTTCTCAGCCCTGTGTTACTTCATTTTGTTGCTATACAAACCCCATTTTGTCTTTAGTTTTCAGTACAGCACACGTGTTTTTGACCGGACATCTCTCTTTCGTTGTTAGAAAAAAGAAGTAACAAGGAAAATAAAAGATTTTCTCCTTGTTACACCTCGGTCATGGAGGCTCAGCATTTTGGTGCAATCCTAGGTTTAGTGACTTTAGTAAATCTAGGATTGTTTAAAAAAACATGGGTGGGTGCGTGGGAACACCCACACTCCACCAATGGAACACCTCCCTGCTGCAAGGTATTGCAAGGTTCGATATGCGCTGCCTTGTGTTACTTTGGATTTACTAAACCATGCAGAACCATAACAGGTGGCTTTCTGTGGCTTAGCACATACCATTTAAAACTTAGCTTGCAACCACTTGTGTCATGTAAGCGCTACACAAGCCTTTTGTAAATTTGCTCCTAAATTCCCACTGGTTGATGTGTCAAGATAATTTATCAATTCCTTTATGAACAAATCACTTCAACTTACTGACCATTTCTTCTCATGTGTGCCCCTGCCCCAAAATCCAGCAGATTATGTTGACTGCCCTATCATATTAACTGTGATGGCAGACATTCTTCATATAGCTAGGAAGGCCACAATGAACTCAAATGGACAAGGATACCTTGTAAATGTATTGGACCAAATCTATGATCACACAAGATGGAAAGTAAAGGAGACCCTATTAGAAGATCTTTAAATGAGGTCAACTGTTAGCCGAGTCCATTGCCTTACCTGATCCGTATAACCTCATTGTGTCTGTGTTGGGCAGGCCGCGCCTGGTCAGGTCTGGTGAGATGTGCTGGAGTAGGTAGGTAGGATTGTACACAACGTCGCTGTAGTTGGTTGCTGGCTGGTGCTGATACATATGGGAAATTTCAGCCTTTCTGTCACTAAAAGAGGCAATTGCTGAACCTTCAAGACAAAGACCACAGTTTAGAGAAACGACAGATACAAGTGTGATCAAGCGATGGTTAAGACTCAACATTCATAGTGGTGCGAAGGAGGAATATAGGATACATGATATGGACACTGAAACTCATATAGGAAATTAAAGCAGAACAGAATAAACATTTTTCAGTAGAACATTACTTCCATAGTAAGAGTTTTGGTATGAGAATGAAGGGAAGTGGAGAATCACAAGCAGGGGTAGAAAATGATGTATGGGAAGCGCTGTGAATTCATGGGACAAACTCCCAGAAAAATGGCAGAACCGAAACCATTAATGCCCAATGGATGTATCTTACTTATAATTTGATGCACACATTCATGCAATCTTGCAAAGCCCTTTTCCTCCAGCAGAATGAGGTATAAGAAAGTTTTGCAACATCAGAACAAAATTCAGGAAGAAGTCCATGTTGGACCACCTCTCCATTGCTTCTTGACAAGGCTACAACAGGACTCGGGTCGGTAGACCCGGGGAGCTACCAGAATGTGGGTGCGTCTCTTTCTTCCCCCACATGTCGATCAGCCTCTTTTGTTGCTGCAACTTTAATATGAAAAGTGAAACTGGATGTCAGCCTGAATGAGGTGTTAAGGAACTTTACAGAGTAGAAACCTGAGAGGATCTAACATAAGCAGAACAGATGTTGCAATAAAATTAGGAAATAATACAGTGACACACAGCTTCCCAACAGAAAAAACGCACAGTCCTGGAGTTTCATGAACAAGGTGGTTTCAAAATCGTTCTGCGTGGATGGATATCTTTATTAGATGTTTCCTTCAGGGAGGAGGCCGAGAGCCTTTGAGCTGGGACAGCGCCAAATGAGAGCCACTGACCGTAGGTCTTTCATTTACTTAATTTGAAGGTTTGTAGCAGGTTGAGGCAAGAGAGGTCGGCTTCGTGTATTATCATGGTTGCTAGGTGAACATTTTAAGGGCCCAAGGGCCTTCACAAAGATATGGGATAGGTGTATTTTTCAAGCTGGAGACTCCTAATAGGTTTCTCTTAACAAGAGTTCCCAATAGTGCAGCAACCATAAAGCAGTGAGTAAAGAAACATTCACGGTGGTGGGCACGTATTCTACATGAGGCACTTACTAAATTATGTTAAAGTATTGCTTTTTGTGCTCAGCTGACAGTGCAAGAAGTAACCTCAAAGAGCGCCTGCCTAGGGCCCCAAATGTGGCTTGTGTTTTCAAAGCAAGCTTTATTGAGAACTCTAAACTGAACAATGGTGATCATAAGTGATTGATGCCAGGGACTACCAGCAACTGAAACGGGCAGACTCCACAGGCATTCTAAAAGATCAGTGGCTAGAAAGGTGCACTGCATAGCTTCACAAAGCAACACGGGTTTTAAACATCTACACATGATTAGCAGTGGTTATTAGTAAAAGGAGGCTGCCCGCGGCTCACTCAGTGGCCACCTCAAATGGGCCGCCACCTTAGTGCCGCATTAAGCACACCACCACCCCTCTAGTTGAGGGGACCCCAGAAAGGAGTCCCCCAGCCTGGTGTGCCGGCCACGTCACTTCCGGGGCGCAGAAGGCAGGGGCGAGGTATTTATAACTGCCCCCACCCATCTGGCGTCCTCTTTGGTTCGGGACACACCGTCTGGGTGCCAGTACGAGAGGAACCAGGAGGCCACAGAAGGACAAGCAGAAGAGGGTCGGGGGCCATCCTGGGTTAGGTGAGCTAGTTACAAGGTGATCCGAAGGTGGAAGGATACAGGTGTGTACCTCTTCAGGAGCACAAGAGGGGTGCTATGCCAAACCCCAGGAGTCTTTACGGCAGGACCCTGGAGAAAAATCATCTGCGCCTTGTTAGTCCTTCGGGCGGTAGTAAACCTGAGCAACCGGGGGCTTGCCTTGCAATGCTCCGCCCTTAAAAGGGCATGAGTAAAGTGGTGGACCGGAGGTTCACGGTATTCAAGAGGGGAATCCCCTTCTAACTGGTAGCACTGATTGGGTTGGCCACAGTGCAATTTGGCTCTTCAGGCGGGCAAGGCAGCGTAGGTCAGTTACTGCTGCCTGCCCTTGGGTCGCCAGTTAACCCACCACGTTGGCATACTTGGTATGGAATAAACCTGCAGCAATTTTTTCCCGCCAAAATTGTGTTGCGCGATTATTTATTCCAAGTGCATATTATGTTCTGCAAAGGTGGTGACGGTTGGCTATATAGGCACTATAACAGCGGCTTAAGGTCTCTGACTAGGCTGAGTAAAGTTGTTGCACTTTGCATCTGGCCAATTCAAAAACTTGTGTAAGAAACTCTGCAAACTTCAGGAAACTTCGCAAAGTTTTTTATAAGGGAGAAAGAAGAAATGTGAACACGATTTTTTTTAGAAAGCAAAATACCATGCTGCTGACGTATTTATTTATTTTTTTTAACAAAAAAGTGAAACAACTACAGAGGTTAATTTTACTTATTGACAAAATTTGACAAACGAATATTTGAAGGAGAATTTACTCACAAAATAACCTTTTTGTTGAAAATACTTTACCAATGGTATTTGTGAGGCACATTTTCACAGCTAGATAAAGTGCACATTTTGCCCAAGGACGCTATTGAAATAAAAACTTTGTACATCCCTTGTTTCAGCTCCAATGACAGCCTCCAGCAGAAGTTGTAGATATGCAGTTTGGACGAAGGCGACTCCTTTTATAAATTCAGTAGTTCCAAGAGAAAATGTTTGCGTCTGAAGGCTGAACAACATTGCTTGTGTCTTTGCTAACCAATGAGAAGCATCTCTCAATGACATACAATCTGTGATGAGTTTCGTCCTGTTTGTGACAAGTCAAGTCACTAAGGTTTCACCCTTAGAAGGTACATTAGTTGCTGCTAATCGAACGATTTGAATTAAAATGGAGTGATCATAAAATGCCTTGTGTACCTTACACAGCAGGTATAGGCATTTATTAACGGTTTTTGGCACCCAAAAGGGTAAGCTGACCTTGGCATGGAGAGACTATGATGTCTCAAACTACAACTAGAACAATGATGCATGTATAAGTTACTTATCCTTATAAAGAGGCATTGGCATCCCTGGTGGCAGGGCAATGCACCAATCTCACCATAGGAGATAGGGCACTGACAGCTGTAGAAGCTGCAGGGGTTGCTGTAGCCGCATAGGGGCGCCCTTCTTCAGCCTTGCCAGTCCAAAGGCAGGCCTTCAAGTGTTTAAGAAGAGTGTGAATTCTGCACCAGCGACTCCTAAATTAGGTGATGACCACGTGCTAAGGATAGAGAAGTGGTTGGCAGGGACCAACAGGATACTCTGGCGTGACCCAAGAAGGCTGCAGTCACTCTAGAGGCTGCTTATAGAGCAGGTTGAACGATCATGATCAAAAATAGAAAAAATCACCCTGCCTAGAATGATGAATAGTGGTCCCAGGTGGGATCCGTGGAGATTAAAGGGGAGCAAAATTCAATGAATACCCAGGGCCAAAAAGGCGAATAGACCACAGTTTTTATAGAAAAAATATATTTTTTTAAATTATTGTTGTTTAGTTTAGTTTAGTGCAATTAATCACATTTGCAAGGATAGTTAAAGAATGTTAAGTACAAAAATTCATAAAATCATTAGTGCTTGATCATCATATCATGAACGGAAATACATTCATAGGAAGGTGTAAATACAGTGTTCCACTCACTCCAGGGAATAGGACGGGGGGCTCAACAGGCGCTCATATCTAGAAAATCATTCATACTCTAATGCATTCTGTCACTTCATACATGTGGGTCAAGTTTGGCCTGCAACAGACAAAAGATGGAGTAATGGTTGCATGGACGCGGGTACAGTTTAGGGAAGGCGAAAAGATGGAGTATGATTGCTGTTCCTGATGGTAAACGCCGTAATAACGCTCATGACCCAACCATGCCCCAGTGACCTCATTCTATTCACAGTCTCCTGTATTATGGAGCTGGCTCCAACATTATCCTGATGCAGAATTGCCCGTCACTCATCCAGACGTGTGACTCGCGCCCACTTTTTGTAGGTGACTTGGCTGGAGTGATGTTGACACACATTGCAGAGGCATTCGACAGGTGCGTGAGAGGGACAGGTTGTAGGATGGAGGGATGCCGACCCGATGGGCCATCCAAAAAGTATGAGATGTAAGTCTTGGAATAATTGGAGGAGTAGATGTGTTTTGGCAAAGGGGGTATTGGAGTACTGAGTGAATACGTCTTGTGGGAGGGGAGAATGGAGGTGAACCTCTGATTTGATGACAAGTATTCGATGGAGCTACGATGCTAGCATCTGCTACAGGGGAACTGGAAAAGTGCTGATACTTACTTTTATCGCAAGCAGGCTGAGGAAGCAGACAATACTCATCTTCTAGTAGTGAAGCCTCAAGAGACAAGATCTGCTTTTGAGGTTGGTGGTGCGGTAATACGGCCAAGCCCTACTTGGTGGCATCAGAATCAGGGAGTTGATTCCTACCTGATTAAGTCACAGTCTACAAACTTCTTAGAGTGAAAGCAGCTAAAGTATGGACATACGTACTTCATGGTGAAGGAAAACATCTTGTTTTAATTTTTGCTATTCAATTTCGAACTTTCAACTTCATAAAAGTTCCTTAGAATTTCAATTGGCAGAAAAATCTGTGATAGATCTGTGAAAGTGGTGCGAGACTATTGGGACAGGCATGTCCTCTGGAATGATAAAGAACTTGTAGTCATGCACTAGGAGACAAGTGAATCTGGTATCCTGACTTTACTTTGGCCACAGTACACACAAATGTGGCGTGTGTTGTGCAGGCCGATGCCCACAATAGACATTGAGCCTCAGAGGCCAAGGAAGAGGTCATGGAGGGGCACCCAAAGTGTAGCCTTGGCTGGACAAGAGACTATCGTCTGTGACCCTGGCCATGTACAGTGAGTGGTGGTGGCAATTTACAGTGTTTTAGGCCAATTTACCCCCTAAGAAAGATAAGTGTTGTACCTTGCGTCTACCCTGAATAAAGTGCCTCTGAGGTGTCATGATTAGACCCAATCGTGTCATCCCTGCGAGAATGTCAAGTGCTTGTGCATGGATGGTGTATGGCAGCAGGACTCCGTACTGTTTGCAAGTGTCTATGTATGCTGTCACTAGAGGAATCCATCCAGGATTTCCCCTCGCCTGACATGGCAGAAGATGGAGAATATGAAAAAGCCTCTACTTGTTGGGGGCATTGTAACTAGACTCTACCTGTGGGGGTCCCGTGGTTATCTCCTGCCTGCACACACTCTCCCCCGCCGCCGCTCAGACACCGCGGCCGCCGAGGGGGGAGAGCGACCGGGACTACACTTCCCAGCGTCCCCTCACTGCCAACGGGGGTGCCGACTTGCCGTATCAGACAGCTGCGCCCGGAGGCGCATAAGAACCAGCGGCTGAGCGGGGGCCACTACTTGTTGGGGGCATTGTAACTGGACTCTACCTGTGGGGGTCCCGTGGTTATCTCCTGCCTGCACACGCTCTCCCCCGCCGCCGCTCAGACACCGCTGCCGCCGAGGGGGGAGAGCGACCGGGACTACACTTCCCAGCGTCCCCTCACTGCCAACGGGGGCGGCGACTTGCCGTATCACACAGCTGCGCCCGGAGGCGCATAAGAACCAGCCGCCCCAGCGGCTGAGCGGGAGCCACTACTTGTTGGGGGCATTGTAACTGGACTCTACCTGTGGGGGTCCCGTGGTTATCTCCTGCCTGCGCACGCTCTCCCCTGCCGCCGCTCAGACACCGCGGCCGCCGAGGGGGGAGAGCGACCGGGACTACACTTCCCAGCGTCCCCTCACTGCCAACGGGGGCGCCGACTTGCCGTATCACACAGCTGCGCCCGGAGGCGCATAAGAACCAGCCGCCCCAGCGGCTGAGCGGGGGCCACTACTTGTTGGGGGCATTGTAACTGGACTCTACCTGTGGGGGTCCCGTGGTTATCTCCTGCCTGCACACGCTCTCCCCCGCCGCCGCTCAGACACCGCGGCCGCCGAGGGGGGAGAGCGACCGTGACTACACTTCCTAGCGTCCCCTCACTGCCAACGGGGGCGCCGACTTGCCGTATCACACAGCTACGCCCGGAGGCGCATAACAACCAGCCGCCCCAGTGGCTGAGCGGGAGCCACTACTTGTTGGGGGCATTGTAACTGGACTCTACCTGTGGGGGTCCCGTGGTTATCTCCTGCCTGCACACGCTCTCCCCCACCGCCGCTCAGACACCGCGGCCGCCGAGGGGGGAGAGCGACTGTGACTACACTTCCCAGCGTCCCCTCACTGCCAACGGGGGCGCCGACTTGCCGTATCACACAGCTGCGCCCGGAGGCGCATAAGAAGCAGCCGCCCCAGCGGCTGAGCGGGGGCCACTACTTGTTGGGGGCATTGTAACTGGACTCTACCTGTGAGGGTCCCGTGGTTATCTCCTGCCTGCACACGCTCTCCCCCGCCGCCGCTCAGACACCGCGGCCACCGAGGAGGGAGAGCGACCGGGACTACACTTCCCAGCGTCCCCTCACTGCCAACGGGGGCGCCGACTTGCCGTATCACACAGCTGCACCCGGAGACGCATAAGAACCAGCCGCCCTTCACGGGACGCGCGCGGGACTAGCCGGGCTAAGCCCGGGCAAAGGGCGGGCCCTCTACGGCCCTCAGAGGCCGAAGGAGGACGGGACGGGCTACCCCCCTTGACCCTGTTACATCACTGAGGTAATGACTTCTGATCCCTCCTTACATATTTGTTAAGGGACACCCCATTGGACACTAGCCGAAATACTCTTAATACCACCAGAGTGTTCTGTTGTCTTGTAACAATCCTACATTAGCAAAATCCATCATGATTCGCAAGGGGGCTACCAAGAACCCTATCAGTCAAAGAGGCTTACGTCCTGGGTCACAAGATCATGGAAGGTTATTACCGTCCACTGCCAACACGAACGTATCTTGTCAGATTATAGAAAGCAAGCCCACCAAGTATTCTTCTGAACAAACCATTAGTACGGCGCAAAACCTTTCGTTACTGGACGAGCTAAATTCTCTTTGTAATACTAGGTATGTTACTGTAGAAGATAGAAATGGACTTAAATCTCCCCACCCTGCCCCCCTAAAAGAACTAGCATATCAACTCCAAGTGACAGTCCACGGGAACACTTTTCATTACCCAAAAATGTACTTACGCAAAATATAGTACCTCCCCAGCTCTTACCCAGCAAAAGGAAGTGGGATGGGGGTAATCCCATAGGGAACGAACCCAAATTACAAAAAGTGTGCGCTAGTCCTCCATCGAGCATAGTTAATCTCCCCCTAAACTCGGAGGAAAATTTAAAATTAGATCAACCAGAACCCCCTGTCAACCTGATTTTTCTGTCCCAGATCGAACAACTGGTTAGATCAATCATTTCTCCGTTGATTGACAAAATTTCCATCCTAGAGGACAGGTTGCTAGGAATAGAGAAAAGTATTAGGGCTAACTTATCTCCCATTGAAAGAATCGTAAAACCTAATTGTTCCCACTCACTTGGTATAACCGAAGTCTCATCGCCAATTAGAAAAAACTGTAATGATCAAACTAATCCTTTAGTCACTAACTCACTACCCCCAATAGTCCCTAAAGTCTACTCCAAATCTGGTTTATCACAAAACATTGCCACTAGAGTAAAGCCTTATAAAATGACTCCTATACAGTGACCTCCGGAGGCTGCTCCTTTCGTGTGTGTCCTTGCGGGAGTTCCTCCAATCAAACATGGAAGAACCGAATGGGAACAAGACCTACTAAATGAAGTCACGTATTGGCTAACTAAAAACAGGCCCTTGCCTCTAGACCTTGATGGCACAATCACGGCTGTTAGAAGGGTGGGCTGGTTAGGTCCCCTACAAAAAGACATTGCCTGTGACTTGGTTTTAATAAGATTTAGAAGTAGATTAATTGTACCCTACCTCCAAACTTTGCATCCCCAAGAAGGTGACGGCCCTATATCCATCTGGGACCTACACAGTTTTTATCCAAGCAGGGCAGCCACCCCACGACCAAGACTAATGGCAGAGACAATTTACACGAGGGGTAGAAGCACTGTCGCATTGACTGACGGCGGCATCTCAGTTTTTAATCATCCCGCAACAATGGACAATGGCTACAAACATTGACAATTATGAATTCTCATATGGAACTAGGGAACTTATTTCCACAGTATGGATAAATGTTCTTAATGTATGTAAGTTTGTCATGATTGTTTTTTGTTTTTTTTAACTGTACGCTTTTATGATTTTTAAACCAAAATCGAATAAAGCTAAGAAACTGAACTGAAAAAGCCTCCAGATGGTGGAAGTATATTGCCTGTATTCCTGAGGAGGAGGATGTAATCTAGATACAGACGTATGGTGGGATGAGGACAAGGCTGCCTTTAGAAATTCTAGGCAGTCTTTTTAACAAGATGGTTACTGCTTAGTCCTTCCTGAGCACTGGCATTTGGTTAACAGTGGGGCAATAGGGATGATCCAGCAGACAGTTGCTAGTGCAAGAGATGTTTCTGGGGAGGGGCTGTATCCATTATTTTCCTTTGAGTGGCCTACCACAAAAGTATGATGAGCGCCACTGCACAGGTTCACACTTGTGTTCATGTTGTAGTTACTCCTGTTGAAGCCAGCATCATCACTACCTACTGTAAGGAGCTATCACTTTGCAGAAAGAACAAGTCTGCACGGCAGATATGGAATGAAGCCCGGCCAAACCGGTACCTAATCTCAGACAGTGGATCCGCATCCCCCATCTGAAAATACCATCCAAAAGAGGATCTTAAACTTCCCCACTTTAGTTCCAGTTTGAGCTGCTTCCCTGAAATGGAGAAGAGGTGCCGTATTCAATGACTGGTATCCCCAATAGCCAGGCTCTGGAAGGTGAGAGGACATCTCCGGTGTGAGTCTGCCTGCGTGCTGAGAGGGGAGAGGAGGGAACCTTCTCCTGCAAAAATCTACCTACTTGTGGACGAGAATGTAGCCCATTGTGAGGAGCATCCCTGATGGTGCGGAGGAAACATGACAGAATACAGAGAAGACCGGTGGAATGCACAGGGTCCTCTAATCTGCCTGCCTGACTGCTGAGTCCAGTCCAACTGAGGAGAGGTCATGGGTGACTACTATTGAGATAGGAACAGATGACCTGTGCTGACTCTACCTTCATTGCACTTCAAAGACTGCACCAGTACCCCAAAGGGAATGAGAAAGATCCTTCCATCACAACCGCTGGAGCAGACTGTAGGAGGTATCTTAACAAAGGCGCTACAATGCCAGCTGGCTGACTACCAAGACAAGTTGGAGGGGGTTGTCCAAACCAGTGTGATGGATCGCCCATTCTCCTCCACCGCCACACCCAAAACTGAAAATTCAAATGTGCATTCCTTACACCCCAGAGACATTTAGAATGTAGATTTATCAAACATTACAATTCCCGCTCAAGAACTGAACAGTCCTTCGCTACACGTTCCCCTATGGGGCACAGAGTGCCAGGAAGCTGCTCAACTGCAGTCAAATGAGACTTGAGCTTTAATTCTGATTACTTCCATGTTTTCATTCTATCGAGGAGCCCATAGGTCCTGTGGTGCATCCATGTAGCCTTGATAACTTTATGTGAACCACATTAAGTTCTGCTGTAATTAAACAAATTATAGTTCCGTTAAAAAAAGAATTGTGCTGGACATCAGTGCATCTGTTGTGTGGTTGTTTGAGTTCTGAGTTCCCTGAGATGCCTTGGACTGCTCTCCCTTGCTATCTGGACAGTCAAGTAAGAAAGTGGGCACTAGGTCCAGACTGCAGAGCTACAGTGGAACAGGCAACAGAACGCCACTGGCACAAAAGCTTTTGTACCCTAGTTGCGGCCCAGCCGCCACAGTGTGCCCTGTAACACCCCCGCCCCTCCCCCAAGTGGGCCTGACAAACACACTGCAGCTTTTACAACACCGCGGTCTTAGTAAAGACTCTGCTGGGGTCGATGCGATGCTTGTAATATAAGCAAATAACAGTAGCAAGTTCTGCTTGAAATGTATCCACAAAGCCAGATGGCAAATGAAAAACAACGCCAGAACAGCTTGAAACACTGATTCAAAATTCAGACAAACACTTTTGAAAAAGAATCCTTCTCACATAAGCAAGATGGTACACAATTGATAATTTGAGGCCACATTTTTTGCAACTATTTCCTGTTTTCGTAAGAATGGCAGTTGGTACCAGTGAGATAATGCTGGCCTCTGGTATCTATTTTCAAGGAATGTATGACCGAAAATATCATGATATCAATCAGGGGGTTGCAGACTTTGTCCAAGAGTCCTCGGTTAGGCGACTCAGACTGATTGCATGGGGCACATCTCAGCGGAGGAGCTTAACATGTCCCAGGAGCAGTTACAACCTGGTAAACACCCAGGTCCCAGCGACTTCCCACTGGAGTGTTTTAAAGGTTAGCATGTAAACTCGCCCCTATACCCCCCCCCCCCCCCCCGCCCCCTTCACTGCTCGACATGATACACTCATCAGCTACGGTTGGTTGGCTGCTGTCAGAGCTGCACAAGTCTATCATCACAATAACTGCTAAGGCACGGATGCCTATCTCACTCACCTACATTGAAGACAAAAACCTTTGTTTGTTAAAGGTTCAGTGAACCAGCTGATTGGTTTGTTGGGTCGAACCACAGTGGCTTAATGTCTGGTTAGTCCATTTGTCACAGAATACAATGGCTTCTCTCTGCACTGGCGCAGAGATTAATAGTCTTCAAGCAGTTATTAGAGTTGATAATAAGAGGAATGTAATACGCTTCAATGGGATTATTTCCTCACCATCTTCCCCAAAAAATATGTATGATGTATGTTTTGAAACATTTGCAGCTTTTTCATTGGATGGCAAGTTAAAGAGCTGCTATTTCTTAGTACCCCCGCCTACTTGTTTTTTTTGTTCAAACAATTTTATTGAGTTAAGAATTATAATAAAAAGTTACAAAACAAGGTGGAGTTTGTCCATAATGATCATAGACAGTACATGCCATATACGATAATGCCGTGATAAGACATACACTGCCTCATAGTGGTTCATATCATTATAATAATCCCAACTGTACTGCATACTCCAGAGGCTAGAAAGAAGGGATGGAAAAGCATGAGGTTCTGAACTCAAATAGGCAACTTAGAAAGGACACTATTTAGGGCCTGATTCTGATCTCACTGGGAAGGGCTCCGAATGGGATCCGTAGCATGCGAGCCTGACTCGGAGTCCATGATTCCGACTGAATCGACCCCCATTCCAGATGAACATGTACGATGCAAGTGTCCCGTATGCGACGAGCGAATCGTCTCCGACTCTGAATCTGTCCGTCCGACTCGTCCGGAGCCGAATCGTACCACACAATGGAGCCGGATTCTGAACGAGCGAGTACGATGCTGTATCAACTCGGTCTCAGCGAGACAAAGCAGCTGTCGGAATCGGACTGTAGGGGGCCAGAGCAGGCCCCCCTCTACTCGTAGCACTCAGAATCGTCACAGTGGGGTGCGCTTGGGTCCCCCGATCCATGCATGCATTGTGTGGCAACATAGGGTGCCCGCTACAGTGTGTACGCTTTTTCCCACCCACCCCTTTTTTTGCTATGGGAGCCTGTGTATGCGTCCGTGCACAAGCTCCCATAGAGTGCTATGGGAGTCTGAGCGAACCGAGTCCATAACCCTTCGGGATTGCATCGTACTCGCTCGGTCAGATTTGCTCAATGCGTTTTGCTAGGAAAGCCCTCTGGATCCGATTCGTAAGGAAGGGCTTTCCTAGCAAGATTGGAATCGGGCCCATAGTAGATGTGTGTATTCAGTATTTCTGCCAAGCCAACTGTCTGAAGGCAAAATGACTGGATTGTTAATCAAGACAGATAGGGCTTGACTTGTTAAGGCATGATGGATGAAGCACTGCATAGATTCAAGGAGGCTTTGTGATGGCGAATTGTGTGTCAAGAGAGCTCCATATGGATTTACTCAGAATTTTCAACCAAGATTGTGATCATGAAATGTTATTTGCGTCACTCAAGATCAGAAGCTACTCTATCCATGTAGAGTAGGAGACTACAGAGAAGTCTTTCCAGTTATTGAGAATGACCTTACAGCCGAGGGTAAATATCAAATCAAATAAGAATGTGCCCTCCTCATTTTTAATGTTGGAGCCAGAGGGGCCAGTAATTGTGTCTCAAATGCATATAATCCTTCAAATTTATAAACCCAAGCTTATACAATCCACCCAATCAAAATTGGAAAAGGAGTTTTTAATGCCTAATCAACAATGCACTTGGAAACACATAGTGTTTTAAATATAGACTTACACCTGTCATAACATGCCCCCTCCTATTTGTTCCAGCAATCAAGCAACTTGCTAAACTCTTCTGGATTGATGCTTTTATATCAGGCTTCAACTGAGCCTTGGGAGTGGAAGGTCATGTCTCCCTCTATACAGATGACTTTCTTCTCAGTCTGAATAATCCATGGTGGTCTGGCCCCGGAACAATATAAATGCTGGCCAAAGTTAGTATTATTCAGCATTACGAGAACGAGTGGTGTTAACTAGACTGCATAGCTCAGAACAGGAAGTCTTTAAGTATTTGGATGTTATTATAATGCAGACTGAGTCAGTGTGATATGTGCAAAATGCTATTCCGTAACTTGTTTCCCTTAAATGGGCCCTGAATACTTGGCAGAATCCACCCCTCTCTCTGAGTAGTGTGGCAGTTTTCAAATTGGGGTTGCTCCTGAAAATGTTATTTATGGTATGTTATGTTATATGCATTATGTTGTGTTAAGTTATGTTATATGTGTTATGTTCTTTTGTGTTGTGCTATGTTAAGTAGATCTGTAGAGCACACTATCACCTGAGAGTGTATTCTGGCGCTGAGCAGGTGTAAGTCTAGCCAAACCTAGGACCTAATTGGACTACTTGAAAAGCCAGGTCTTCAGCTTCTGGGCTCCAGAATTATGCCAATGAGCTCGTTTGATTCTTCTTTCAAAGCCTGGCCTACCGCAGTCAGTTCTGGTTTTGAAAGGCCTTCTGTCTTTCAAAAGGTTGGAGTCCACAGGCTGTTGTTTTGTAACTCTACATTTAATAGCGCGTTGGCAATACAGGCACAAAACGCTATCATTAAGCTTTGCATCTCAAAGATGTAAATGACTGGTGACTCGCTTCTTGAACTGAACCATTAATGTTCGCTATAGACCATAGGGAGTAAACACCCACTGCGTGTACTATCAGGAGAAAGACTCCGTGACGATCTCCCACAGAACACCAGACCGTATTTTGCATCTAGCATAGAGCACTAAAGAGAATTGAGTGGCTGCATAGGCTTTGAAATGAAAATGCCCTCTGGGTAAGTTTTTAACTCTGGCAGATTGTGGCCCTGGAAGGTTTTATTGGATGTGATCCCAAAGGAATCTCCAAGATGAGGGATGGCATACATTTACGGACTATGGTTTCGTTTGAAAATCTATAGGAAGAGAACCAACCACATAAGTCAGTTTTGACACACTTGGAACTGTGGCATACCTTCAACTCCAACCTCAGGGATGTTAAAACCTTGTCAGACATCACCGCCTGGAGATGAAGCTCATGACAGATGGTTTTCCATTTATATAGTATCCTAGGTGTATTGATCACTAATCATCAATACTCCTGATACATTTAGACTTTAGGTGGTTTAGGAACTGAATGTGGGTTACCTCTTAGCTGAAGACTGAAGAGATATTCTCATCGAGCACAGGGAATAGCCATTTTGGCTCGGTATTGTTTGACTTTATTCAATGTTTTTGTATAGGATACAGTACACATGAGTCAGGATTTGATAAACGGACCATGTCATGTTTTCTTGCTGATTACATTGATTGGCTGCACAAAGGGTTTTCCACATACCGTGGGGGACTACACACTGATACAAAGTTGTGCCAAGGGTGACCAAGATTATATCCAATATAATTGACTGGGAGCTTGAATTTAAATTGCTCGGCTGTGTCTCTTCGAGGGCCTTCAAGTTGCATGACACACCAAGATGTTCACAATCCTGGGGTTACTATACACTAAGAATTATATTTCACTGGAGGGCAAAAGAGTCACCTGATATTTGGGTATGGGCTTGAATTTTGGGTAGATATGAGGTAATGTATATCATGCTGTTGGATACCCACAGAAACATAAAAAAAGATTTAGAGGCCTTAGATTTCTGATTGATTTGGCTGTTCAGCCGCAAGCAGATGTGACGTACAGTATGGATCAGTAGGTTTCCTCTTGGAATAATGTTTCAGGGTCGAGAATCGGTATTCATGCACATTCATTTACTCTTTTTGCCAGAATGCACATTAATTTATGTATTTTCAAATGGCAATTAAAACAAGTTTTTATTAATAAACCCAACAAAAATTCAGCCCAAAAATGTCCATGTAATACTACATCCGTTTCTTCCATAAAAACATGTCCAATAATTTGCTGCTGTTGAAAAGAGAGGATTCTGGCCATGGGCACCTGACCATCTAATTTTTTCATTAGGAACAGATATTAGTAAAAATGTTGCCCATTTTATTAACCCTAAAGTTTGCTAACTCTGGAAAGAGGTTTACTTTGTGATGCACATTAAAAGACGCTTTGCATGCCATTGGAAAACAGGAATGTCGTCAGATATCAGGGGCTCTCATCCCACCACATTTTTCATTTAATCCAAGGCAATAATGTATGTTGTATCGAAGAACATTTGATAGAGCTTAATTACACTGGGAAACGATGCCAGAAACTCTGCCAATGCGTTGGGTTTCAGATGCCTGCGGAGTAATCCTATGACGGAGAACAGAGTGCTTCTTTCTGCTGAGCTCCCACCTGCACTGTAAGTGATAACAGCGTGCCAGCAGATAGCTTCTTAGTGCTGGCACCAGGATTATTTGAAAATGACCCTTCGAGATTTGTACTGGCCAGGTGCAGCACATCATACATGGCCATGTTTACCGGGGTGTGCGAAATTCCAATAGTTGCATTTGGGCAATTACACGAAATTTCAGAAAGATTACTCGAAATTACACATAATTGTGTGAAATGAAAATCCATGATTTAGCTCTATGTTTTAGTGCAAAATGCATCCTCGCTTCTAAATTTGACAGAGGACGAATTTAATGCTAAAAATAGAGCAAAAATAAAATTGCCGGAAACAAAAATTGCACAGGTTCTGGTTGTTCACATTGTTCCTGTGCTCCCATATATGATTGTACCGCAAATAACAGTATAACTACATGACGTGGTGTCATGGTATAATTCCGTAAATTTTGCATAAAAAGCATAAAGCAAAATTCGTGAAAATATGCTGGCGCAATTTAAATTTCACCCGGACTCACCACTAAAACTGTGATTTGCTATCACCAGGATAGATCAAGTAGGTAAGTGTGGGGGCGGTTTAGCAGTGGTCTATTACGACCATTTTGAAGTTACATGTGAATCTGCGACAGTTACAGATACTGAAGCACTGTTATTTAGTTGTAAGCTATCCAATAAACGTATTTTCAATGGACTACTGATCTACAGGTTATCTGGACCCAAGGCAAGCTTCCTAGAAGGCCTTGGTGATATTTTAGAATCATGTATGCAGCATTCCAATGTTGCTATTTTAAGTGATTTTAATTTTCATTTAGGGAATGACAATCATAAAGACTTAGGTTTTAGTCTTTCTCAGCGGGTGAATACTATCACCCATGTAGCAGGTTATACCCTAGCCGGCATTTTCTCTACACATAGAAGTAACAAGAAGTAACAAATCGCCAGTATTGATTGTTTATGTGCAGGAAGGAACACCTTCCAGCACATTAATAACCATTCCCTGCAATGAGGCACACTTGCACTATGGTGCAATGGTGCCTGCGTTGGCTCTAGGCAGCAAACTTTAGTGCCATTGCTAGGGAAAACTCAGGGATGCGGACTATTGTTGTAAATACGGCGCTTCCCGGTGTTTTGGAAATGTCGGATCGCGGCGCTGGCAAAGTTAGCACAGCTCTGTGCTCCAACATTTCCTGTAAATATGCCCCTTGGTTCTCTTCCCACTCCGGTATCCACGGTCAGGAATCTGGAAATAATTTGTGATCCCTACTTGTCCTGTAATGCACAGATTAACAAACTTACATCTTCCCGCTTTTTCCTGTTACGCATGATGGGGAAAATTCTCCCCTTCACCTCATACGAACTTCAAAAATCAGTGGTTACGGCTTTGATGTTGTCAAGGCTCGACTATTGCAATGCCCTATATTTGAGCATCCAACAGCGTGCCCTGAAGGAATTCAATTGCTACAGAATGCAGCAGCTCAGCTGCTAAAGAAACCTCTCAAGTTGAAGCCAGTTTCTGAGCATCACGAGAGCTCCATTGGCTCTCCGTAAAGCAAAGAGTCACGTTCAAGGCCTTATGTTTGGCACATAAGACGTTGTATGGTAACAGTCCAGCATATCTGAAAAAACGTAGCTTGGTATTGTTCCAGAAGAACCTTGTGCTCTACTAACTCCTAGACAGATAATGTCTGCAAAATCAGAAGAAAAGAATGGGGCGGTAGGAGCTTTATCTACACCACAGCACAACTTTGAAGAACCTACCTGAACATCTCAAAGCCCAGTCTAATCTATTTAGTTTCAGGAAACACCTTAAAACTTTGTTATTCTCCTGCCCAGTGCTAGAGGCCCTCCAATAAACCTGGACATTCTCTTGTTTGCTGTGATTAATCTTTAGCTCGAGTTGCTCCCTATCTCAATATAGCAGGTATCAGCGCCAAGACGCCCACTGCATTCACACGCTTAACAAATAATTCAATATCAATATCAACATGCCAGGAATCACCTCACAATACTGCCCTAAAGGCTGGGTAAAGAGTTGACACTATTTCCAACACCCTACTTGCCAAGCACAACAACTTCCTACAGCAAGCCCTATGTAACTTGTTGAAAGCACATAGATTTTACCATCAGATAATATGTGTTGAACACTGTCCCATTAGTACATTATCAAAAAAAGAGGAACTCAAAATAAACTCTTGTCAGAAACAACCGCTGGCATCACATACCCACTTCTGGCACAAGAAATAAGCAGATTTTCGAAGTAAGCTGCTTGCCAAGACAGGGAGAGACCAACAAAAACAGATTAAGAACAAAGTAAACAATAAAAACATTCAACGCTAAGGTCTTTCTTCATCACTGATGACAGTAAGACTAGGATTTGTCATCCTCCATGTCACTGTAATTCCTTTACCTTGAAGCCCCTTGAGGTGAGTTGGGCTGCCAGTAGCTCTGGGTTGTATGTAGGAGGGCCTAAAGCTGGGCACGACAAATGGCACGTCTCGACCATCCATTGGCAGCTTAGACAGGAGGTAGTCTTCCGTGCACCCAACTTGCTTCTTCACTGAAACAGAATACATTGGAGGGATGGTGACCACTTCCTTTCTCGTTGAGGCTGCAGCTTCGGACTCTTTGTCTCTGTAAACTGAGAAAACAGCACCGACGGTTATGATACAACGTCATAGTTTGGTAAAATGTGTCGCAGAATCAATCAACGGATAGGCTTTTTATTCCAGGGGGCATTTTCATTTCCCCAGAAACGGATTTTTAAAGCCCAGGTCCACTTCTGATTCCTCTGACACTTTTCCAGCTCCCAAAAGTCAATTACAGCAGGCACAGGGGGTGGGAAAGAAAGAAAGAGAGAGAGGAAAGATATAGGGAGCGAGAGAGAATGGATGGATGGATGGAAAGAGAGAGATTGAGCAAGGAGATGAACAGAGAGGAGCTGGTTTGAGCATTTTTGCTA
This sequence comes from Lissotriton helveticus, assembly GCF_964261635.1. NCBI lineage: Eukaryota > Metazoa > Chordata > Amphibia > Caudata > Salamandridae > Lissotriton > Lissotriton helveticus. The sequence continues at coordinate 341,042,694 of NC_136070.1, forward strand.
GGGCTGCTTTTGGTTCCCCAGTCCTGCCCTGGCTTCAAGGGGACCAGAATGAGGTGTATGTAGATTTATATGGAATTAGTAGAAGGCCATATTTTGTGAATGTCTTACACTTAGAAAGCTTCTGTCTTCACCCATTTCTGCCTTGTTTTGTTCGATTGTTAGGGGGCAGAGTCATGAAGTTCTAGGGCTCAGCTATGGTCATGAGGCTCGATATAATCTCTGAAGAATATTTATCACAAACCTCTCACAAAAAGAGATTTACCATAATGCGGATTGTTAGAAATCTAAACGTGGCTAGACTGAGTGGTGAGGCAGGAAACATTTATAGAATATGGGCCTGATTTGATCTTGCCGGACAGGTTACTCTGTCACAATGGTGACTGATATCCCGTCCACCGAAATGTAAATCCCATAGGATACAATGGGATTTATATTTCGGTAAACAGGATATCGGTCACCGTTGTGACGGAGTAATCCGTTCGCCAAGATCTAAATCAACCCAATGTGGCGACCAGGGCTGATTTTGCAGTAAAAAATCTCACTCCGCTTTTTTCAGTTATTGTTGCTGCCTGATTACAAACATGCAAAACCATCAAGATAAGGAATTAAGGGCCAGATGCATCAAAAAATGTTTTGTGATTCCCTAATTGCGAATCTTTGTGATTCTCAATTAAGGAATCGCAAAATGGCATGCATGAAAGTGTGCAGTACACTTTCTGCGATTCCATGGGGTCGCAAATGACCTACCTCATGAATATTAATGAGGTAGGTCGCCATTTGCGACCCCCTATGAATCCAAAAATCCCAGGGATGGTGGCCTGCTGAGATCAGCAGACCACCATGTCTGCGATTGCTTTTAAATAAAGCAATAATTTATTTTTGTATAGCAGCCTGTTTTCCGTAAAGGAAAACAAGATGCTTTACAAAAATAAAAATGAAAAGATTTCTTTTAATTTTTTAAGAGCAGTCAGCCTACTCTTAAAAATGCTCTTAATAACATTCACAAAGGGGAAGGGGTCCCTTGGGGACCCTTTCCCATTTGCAAATGTCTTACCACCTACTGGAAGTAGGTGGTAATATGCGAATGTTTTGCGACCGCATTCACAGTCACAAAACATTCATGCATGCTGTTAGGATTCGCTATTTGGAAGGGATTCCCTAAACACGCCCCTTCTAAATAGCGAATCGCAAACCCATTTTGCGATTCGGTAACAGGTTACCGAATCGCAAAATTGGGTTTGATGCATCGCAAAAGCATTTTTTACAATAGCAAACGGGCCGATTCTAAGAATCGCCCCGTTTGCAAGGAGAAAAATGCATGATGCATCTGGCCCTACATCCTTCCAGAGAAGTCGAATTTCATTATATCCGATGCAGAGGTCATGGTGCTGGCTCCAGGAATGAGCTTTCAACAAACGTTGTGTGGAAAAAACAATGAAGAAACATAAAAAGCCTGGGACAAACTATTAGCTTTCTAGAGGTGGTGTAGAGAGTAGATGGAAAATCTGAGTACATAATAGTGTCGGACATGCCAATAGAAGGACAACCGAAGAACTGACCTGGTCGTGCAGACTCAGTTGCTTTGCTGCTTTCTGTGTATAGCTCGTTATCACTCACTTTTGTTCTTGCTACTATTTACCCATGTTGCTGTGCAAACTTTACTTCTCAGAGCTGAACAATAATGAGTTCCCAGAACCACTAAGGTCAGGTGAATACTTGCATTATATTCCCACAAACTACTCTTTCTTCAAAGTACAAAGTGGCACCTCTTTCTCTTTTTGTTAATGTACACATTACTACAGCTTCTCTGACAATAGGTCCTGTTTATTCTGAGCACTCTGAATTTTATAGCCGCATCACCCCATGGGAGTGGAGATCAAACAACAAGACTCACAACAACCATGTAATCTATTTGGTCACATATCCCAGGCAACCTACTGTACGTATGAATGACAGCTAGAAAGGGTAACTGTGGTGCCTTTTAATTGCTGTCACGTGTTAATTTTCTTTACATTTGAGATTCTGTGTCGTCCTCTACAGCAGGCCTAGCTTAAGTCCTGATTTATATTTTTTCTCTTTTAAAATCCTATTTGCTTTGCGGATTACTCTTGGTTATGTGGCATGGGAGGATGAGCAATGACAAAGAAGGAACAAGCATTGGCATAGCCAATAGGTCAAGCCTTTGGGACCTTATACGTGTTTAGCCATGCAACAGTTGTTGTTGCACCAAGGATATTGTGCTGCATAACTAAATACTTATAAGGTCCCAAAAGCAAGAGTTATTGGCTATGCCAATGCTTGTTAAACTTGATAAGACTGTCAGGGCTTTGGTTACAATGCATTATTACCAGATTGAAACCCAAATATTGCAACAAGGAACAGAAAGATGATCAGCTCAGCTTAGAAAAGGGCCTTCCATTGCGCAGCAACATGTTTTGCTGCATTTTTAGTAACTTTTGAACAGTTTAAGCTAAAACCATTTTTTTGTTAAAATCTGCAGATTATGCAGCAGATGATGGCTTATGTGGTAAATGCGGCAAATCTAAAATCATGCGAAAATTGCTGAAACCACATATTCGCATAATTCCAGTGGTCCAGCTTGTAGCACATTAATTAGGCAGTGTAAGAGAGAGCCTGAGTGAGGAGCATGGGTAACATGGGCAGAGTGTGTGGAGCTTGTGGCAGATGGCTGGGGGTATTAGAAGCATGGTAGTCTAGTCTAGTGCCCCTAAGTGGGCTACCCTGTGGTGGGTTGATGGAAGTAGCTGGTAATGGCATTATGTTAAAAACAAATGAAATTGAAAAATGTAGGACTGGCTCAGATTGCATTATACATTTAAAGAGATTCATCTTTAAACAGTAAAACAAATAAAGAATGGTATATGTAGACTTGAAAACAGCAAGACGCATCACTGTTGCTTTAGGTTCTGTGGCAGTCTCTGAATCATTTCTTCATTCTAGATGTTATCCTATATGTTTGTAGAGTGTTGGGGGGAAGAGAGGGGTTAGCAGCCTTAGGAAGTACGAATAACATAATAAAATACATTCAATTTGCACAAGCACTGGCGTTTCTGTTTTGCCACATGCCCGCGCTCGAGCTGCTTTGAAGAGTGGTGGACTGGTCGCAGCTGCAGGACCTAAGTGGCAGGTACTGTAATGAGGGGAGAGTTGTATGCGCATGCAGACCAAGGGATGCAGGTCCTGCCCCCTACTTAGGAAGTGTGTAATGTCCCGGAGTCTGCAACACGCACCTGCTGGATGTTAACTTTGCCCTGAACTTTATACGCAGCTCTGACAGGAACCCGCCCTCCTGCTAGAAGGAGGGGAAGCAGTGAGTATCACAGACAACGGGGGTAGGAGAAGAGGATGCTAGAACTGCTTATTACAGCAGTGATAGAAGGACAGGTTGCCAAAAGCAGCGGAGAAGGTGCAGGGGCAGTTGTGGGCCGGTAACGCCAGGGTGGGGAACGGGGGCGCAGCTTCAAGGTTCAGTCCATGTACAGCGTTTACCTTGCAGGAGCAAGCAGCGGCGCCATCTGTTTCCAAAGTGCAAGCGCAATAATTGTAAACAGATGGCGCCGCTGCTCGCTCCCGCAAGGTAAATGGCGTGCATGCACGAGTGCTCAATGGAAACAGTGGAGTACATGCACGAGTGTCAGAAAAAGTCTGGAGTAATTCCAAGAGGTCACTCCAAAGCATCGCTTGCGCGCTGCGTAGGAGAGACCTTAAAAAAGAGGAAAACAGCTGGGGCACTGGCTGCACTCTGATAATGCCACTGATTAAGACGTAGATTCCTTAACACTTTCAGCGCAAAGCAATGCTCCTAAAATGTTTAGGTGGCATTAATAGCTTTCAGCACGGGTGGAATACATGGTTTTCAGCATTGGGTTGGGGGTCTCGTCTGCAGCGGGGCCAGGAAGATAAAGCACCTATTGTCCCAACAAGGCCTCCTGCAGTCTGCGTTCAATCGCAACCCATATTGGGAGGTCTTGTACCCAAGGGTGCATGTACGCCCTTTGTGCCAAATGGAAGGCTAGACAGTAATGCTCCACAGGGGACAGGCCCATTGTCCCTGCTGATGTATGGGGGATAAGCTTTCGAATTGCCAAGCAACGTCTTGATGAAACCAAGATGAAGATCATAATGGTCTTGTCTATCTGACAGAGGGTCGAGAGGGGCAATTAATTTGAAAAGCATGCCCAACACATATGTGATTCGCAGGAGGGTAACTATTTTCCCTGCTTGAGTCCATTCCCAGAGAGAGAGATTCAGGTGTGACTACTTTGTGATATCCAATCGCATTTGCTTCATAAGTGCGTCTAGGTTAACGGCCACCATGCGCTCCAGGCCCCTGTTAACTAAGATGCCCAAATACCTAAAGGCTAGAATTCTTCCACTGGAATGGAACGGGCAGCACACATGGTGATGTGCAACAGAGGTGAAGACTTTCTAGCACTGCGGGAATGGAGGAGGGAAGGGCCAATAGGGTGAGCAAGATGTCATCTGCGTATAGATACATTGTCAAGGGGCCTCTGGGAGTAGGGATCCCTATGATCCGATTGAATCCACTAAAGGCTCCATCGCAAGGAGAAATAGCAGGGGGGTACCCTGGAACAAGACAGAGAGCTCCTGCAATTGACCTGCGCTGAGGAGGAGTCATAGAGCCATCTTAATCTGGAGATGAAGCCATTACCAAGACAAAATTATCAGAATGCAGCAAACAGGTAGTGCCATTATATCCTGTCAAAGGCCTTCTTGGTGTCTAATGACAACACCCCAAAACAGTTCGGGCTGGACTGTTCCCATGGGGCACAGGGTCAAGACTGATTTGCATATGGCTGGGTTCAAACTGGAATGGCATGGTGAGCAAAAAAACAATGGATTTAGGCCCAGATCTCTGTACTGGGATGAATGTATGACATTGTTCTGCATTTTGTCCATCAACTGTTGTTTTTGCATTTGTCATCCCGAGTGGGACGGGTATGCTCAAACGTGAGTCCCGTGCTCTCCATGCCACTGGAATCAAGCTATCCTGGCTGAAGAGGGCTGAAAGCCCAAAACCGGTCCTAGGATGCTTGTTTCCAGTCCAGGGAGGACCTGGCTTGGCAGTTCGGGCTGGACTGTTCCCATGGGGCACAGGGTCAAGACTGATTTGCATATGGCTGGGTTCAAACTGGAATAGCATGGTGAGCAAAAAAACGATGGAGTTAGGCCCAGATCTCAGTACTGGGGTGAATGTATGACATTGTTCTGCATTCTGTCCATCAACTGTTGTTTTTGCAATGACAACACCCCTGCTTCATCCGAAAGTTTTGCTGCTAGCCAAACCGCATGAGCTAACAGGAGAGGAGCAGCCTAGGCCAAACCCCTTTTGCGCATGGCGAATAAGAGAGGGAAGGACTCACTTGAGACAGGCAGATAAAATACTGGCCAGTATATTGGCATCCCCTTTAGACAGCGATATGTGACGATAACTGCAGCAAAGAAGAGGGTACTTTTCTGGTTTGAGAAGGACTGAAATCAGTGTCCTGTCGGACAGTAAACCAAAGGAGCCATTGGGATCAGCCTCAGCGAAGGCCTCATGGAGAAGATCCACCACCTCAGATTTGGCCCACTTGTAGAACTCTGCCGGGAAGCTGTCCTGACCCGGGGCTTTGTGATAGGGCAGATCCAAGATGACCTGCTCAATATCTTCCTTATTGATCCTGCCCTGAAGCAGCTGCCTGCCGTCCTCTGAGAGGCACGGTAAGTGAATACCATACAAGAAGGTGTTCATCTGCGCTGGTCCTAAACAATGTCTGTGGAGTTGAAGACCCTTTAGTAGGATGTGATCTGCAATTTCCTGCGGCTTGGTGACCAGAACCCCAAATCAGTTATGATAATGGGAATGGCCATTCCTGCCTCCCTCTGCCGTAGCTGCATCACCACCTGTCCTTAAGTGTGTGAGTATTTCTATGCATCCACGTTTCTTTCAAGTGGAGCTAATAAGCTATGAACACCTTTGTCAGACACACAAACACAGCAGCCTTGCCAAGTTTCCGAGGTCCATGCGTGATGTGCTGCTCCAGTCCTGGTTTTTTCTTTGAATTCTGTGACGTGCTCATTTGATTATAAAACAGGACCACAAGTCCCTGAATGATAATAAAAAAAATGGACTGGAGCAGCATATTACGTATGAACCTGGGAAACTTAGTAGCTGTGACAGAGGGTCACGCACCAGCTTTCTCTGCTTTCACTAGGCTTAGCAATATGGCATTCATCAGAATTTCTATAAATCCACTCTGGTTCCAAGAGATAAGGAAAAACAGGGGATCTCAAAGAGCTGAAGCACTATCAGCGTAGAAATATTAATTGTGTGTCTCTGTAAAAACAAGCTGGGTGCTACTGGAAGTCCCATGAACTGTGAATTTATCATCCTCCAACTATGATACTCAATTTTACATACAACTTGTAGATTTGTAACGTATCATTTGTGGGAATATTTATAATCCTACCTTGGTTTCATTTTTACACATTGTGTATGTATACACAAACCCACGTATTGTACTTAACCTCTGTATTGGATTTTACATCTTGTACAGTCTTCAATTCCTTGATTACATTTTTTATTATGCGGTGACCACATCCCAGTTTTGTATCTCTATTTTTGCAGCGAAATCTCTTTCTGTGTTACATTGTTATCTGTAAAGAGGACTGGCACCTTTTAGGCTGGTTCCACGCAATACAGAACCATGTGTGAAATCACCAGGTCACAGGTTTGACTCTCACGAACCCAACCTCACCTTTGGATCCTAGAATTGATAACTAAGTACAAGTATTTTGGGGCTTAGAAACTGTTAATAACTACGTCAAAAAGTGTTCAATAAAAAAACAGGCTATTTCTATTGATTGTGCACTCTACTAATGATTATATGAGGTTCTACACTTTAGTTTGGATCCTGTTGGGTTACACAGATTGCTGTTTTCTTCTTCCACTTATCTCTCAATGATCTCCCTGCACAGTTTCTTCCAATCGTGTTCTTTCTGCTTCTTTACCTGGATCTAAATGACCTCCAAATGATTTGCAGGCTGATTACTTACTACGCAAACGCAGGTTGTTTCCTGGAATTTCATAGTGTTTCTTGCCTCATATAATTATCACCTGACCGGAGATTGATAACTAGATGTACTCACTTGTTTTCCCTAATCCCTCACTGATTCCAACATAAGTCCCTTTATAGTTTGTGTGAAACACATTGTGTGGCCAAAGCAACTCTCACTAGATAACCATTTTGGTAAGCCAAAAATATTCATTAAAACAATCATAATGGAACAAATAATATTTATAAAAACAATTTGTATTTGATAGAATAAACAATCACAAATAAAACACTAAATTGCCTGATACAATGTGTGTAACAAAGATTGCCTTCATAATTCACAAACAGGGCAGTTCACTAGGAAGGCAACAATGTGACCTTACTTACTCACAGATTTACAATCAATACAAGAGATAGTACCATAGGTTTTCTGCAGGTCCATTAGTGCCAGATAACTCACGGTACAGTATACTGGCTAGTAATGTTTTCTGCTACTCTTCACAAGTGTAGAATCTAGCTACTTATTTCTAAGATGATAATCAGGGTCACTGGAATTATGCGGTGGGGAGGACCACATTATGTAGTCCGGTTGACTGAATTGTGCGGCAAGGAAAGGCAGTGCATGCAGCATATTGCAGCATTTTTTTTAACTATTACTTCATTATTTTGTAATTTTTACACATGGCAATACTGTTGTATATATATTTCACCTCATTAGCACCAGTTTAACAAACCAAATACAGGAAAAAGCAAGCAAAAGATGATCAGTTAACTTTTACAAAGGACCTTTCACTGCACGTGAGCCTACGTCGTCATGTTTTTAGGAACTTTTGATCCATTTGAGCTAGAAACTTTTTTTTTGTTAAAATCTGACAATTATGTAGCAGATAAAGGATTGTGTGGCAAATCCATAATTATACAACAAAAAGCTGCGGACCCGGAATCGCATAATTCTAGTGGCCCTGATTATAATGTAGCCACAGATATAAACAGTGCTCAACATCATAAAAAGAGAAACTGAAAAGTATTTTATAGCCAAAGTATTTGCCCAACACAAACAGACAAATGAGATCTTTGTAAAAATCTAAAATTGAAATATAAGGAGCCAGGTTCATTTGGGTTGGCCACTGCCATGTAGCATTCAAAACCAAGAGAAAACGTAGGAGTTATTTAGAGTTTGTCAAATGTGGGAGATCCACCAAATACAGACAGATGTCTCATCCACCATATTGAGAGTGTATACAGCTGTATGCACTCTAAATATGGAAGACGGTGTATCTGCTTATTTTAGGCTGAAGTACTGCATCCAACTAATTCTTTAAAAAACACCTTAGTTTCCACACTGTCAGGAATTCCAGAATTTGTAATCCCCAAAGGTCACAAAGGGTATCAAGACTCACATTTCCCATACTCCACAGTACAGCTTGCTAAGGCCCCCCCTTGAATATTACGGCAGATGGGCCACTGGCAGCTGGGGAGGTGAAGATGGGTAGGAATATAAAACATAATTTCTGGGTAAAGGCGGGAAGAAGCAGAACCCACTGCTTTCCCGGGAACATTTGAACACCCGTCAAAGCAATACACTTATAACTGTTGGTGAGTTCTCTACTCTAGTAGACTGGTTTGCATCATTTTCATCCCCTGAACCTTTTTTTGTTTTATTACCCTCTAGTTTCTCTCAGGGGGTTAAGACACTTCTTCCTTCTTTAAACACTGCCTTGCTTACTATCATCCTATCCACCTACTCAACTGAGGACTACTCGTGGGCACCTGTTATCGCTACTAGTGTGGCTGACTTTTGTGCTTAGTTTCTGCACTGTATCCTGGTTGTCTGGGACCTACTCACAGTCTCTCTAATTCTATCCACTGAATTACAGGGCTTATCAGTCAGTCTATAGCAGACTTTGCCGTACATTTTCCACTTTCATTCGTTCCAGAGGTCCCCTGTTTGAGTCTTTGACTGAGTGTCTCTTCTCTTTTCATCTCCTTCCCCCCTTTTGGCTCCTTCCAGCCTCTTCAGAGTCTGGTGTTCATAACAGTTCTCAATTAACGGAAAGGGGAAAATATGGTGTTAACGTCAGAGTCCCTGGCGTGAATATCATTGAAATCATGCTGCAGGTACTTAGAAGATATTCTACCTCTAAAGGGACGGCCCAATTCAGTGTCACCTGCTCATGGCCAACAAGACTGAGTTCTAACTATAAGAACCTTAAGAGATACATCCATAGCCATCAAGGGCTTTTAAATCCAACCATAGCAAAGCTTTTAAAACTGTCAAAAAGATTAGAGGGAAGATAGTAAGAATAAGGTCACAAAGACTAGGAAATGCTACAAAGGGGTCTTCTTTAAAGTGGAAAATGCCTTAAAGCAACTTGAGGCAGGCAATGACATCCGTGTTATGATTGGCAATACTGGTCTGTGGGCCCTGCCACACCTTGGTGCTTTACTACTTATGATGGAGCATCGCTGCTAAAGGAACTACATGCTGCTGGCCTCAGCCCTGTAGAGCAAGGGTTACATGGCAGTCAGCCTGTCACCCCACCCATCCCAAACTTGTCACAGAATAAGGGTAGGTGAAGCTGGATCCTGCACAGCAGCATGGGCCTTGTGATTCTGTCACATTGTGCAAGTTGCTCCTCTCAGCTCGCTGCTTGAGTGCTTGACGTGGTAACTCAAAAGGCAGAACCAGCAGCTGAGAAGCTGACGCGGACCCGTGTGTGAGTGAATGAGTGAGTGAGTCATCTCCTTTAGGGCTTAATTCAATTCCCAGCCTTATTCAACAGCTATGTTTAGCTTCTGCGCCAGTTATTTTAAATCGTGTTGAATTATTCTATTATCATGCTGCTTAGATCCAAATTAGCCTAGAGTTAAAGCAATTACTTAGACGATTCAAGTTTAACCACATTGTAAAGTAGATCAACAATAATTAACTGAGTTTTAATGGATCTAAAACAGAAGTTCTCTTAACTGTCCTCAAAGGCTAAGAAAAATGTACTCTTGTTATCAGGAGGTAAACTCTGGGAAAGATCTCTCCATCTACCAGCAGTTTAAAGTTAAGATCTTGGAAAAAATTTTAGCACCTCCATGAACATGAAAACTCACATTAATGCAGTGGTCTTGTCCTTCACGTATTAAATCAAGTTGCTGTACAAAAGTAGTGCCTTGCTAGAGGAACAAAACAGGGCTATTACTGCAAACCTTAATGTGGGATCACAGATGAGAATATTGCAAGATCCTGCTGCTTGGCCAAGAAGCAGATCCATAGATTCCAAGTCTTGCAAAAGTCTGCTTCCGACACAGTCACTAAACTCAATAAAAGAGATCATATCTCACAGAATCTCAGATTTTTGCATTGACCTCCAGTCTCTGCTAGGAAGGCATTTTAGGCTCTTCCTCTGATGAACAAAGAAATGCATGTGATGCTTTCAGAAGAACTTAGATACAGGGTTACACTTTACGCTCCTCCTAGACCTTTGCGACCAATACCAAAGAATCTGCTGGTAACCCCAGGGATGCCTAGGACTAAGAAGCAATGTCATCATCATTTCAGGTGTCTCATTATAAAATTGTCTTTCAGTACCCATTCTTAACACAGATGATGCATTATCATTTAGGAGGTCAGTGAGAACGTATGCTGTTCCATCTGTGTCTCTTATGCTTTCAGTGCTCATAAGCAGGCACAACAGAGATGATTGATGATTATCATGATGACAATCATTAACCTTTTCAGTGCGACCGCGTTTCCCCCTCCGGTGCTGGGCCCTAATAGAAACGGGCGTGGTCATGACGGAACGGTCCCGTCATGAGCACAGCTCAACCGTAGCTCATGACGGAACCGTTCCGTCATGAGCATGGAAGGGGTTAATGAGAGTTACAACAAAATAAAATGGAATATGCAGGTCCAAACAAGGATATGAAAGTAAATGTATCCATGCTCGTTATGGTCCAGCATTAATTGATACCAAACCCCTTCAGTTTTTATCCACAAACACGGCTACCTTTTCAGGTCAGATTGGTTCCTGTACAAGATGCAAGAGATTTTACATAGTGATTTTCTAATGTCAGTAGCACAACACTTTAAACCAAGCATTGGCAAAGTTAACAGGTCTCGCCTTTGGAAGCTAATAGCATTGTAAATTATTTTTATTATGCTGTGAACATCTGTTTTGCTATGCAGTATGGCTAGATTAAATTCGACTAAAAAACCCTATTGCATCTTTTTGTAGCCTTGCATACCATGCAGACCCGGTCCCTCAAAATGACGCAGCCATTAAATTTAAATTTTTATTTGCCAACCTACTTGAATCAGCAAACAAAAAGAAAAAATTATGCAGAAGCTTTTTGGGGGGAAAGTGGGAGGGAGAAGCAACACAGGCAGGGTGTGTGAAATCAACATAGAGGAAGGGTGGGTGCTGAAGCAACACAAAGGCCCAGATGCAGCACAAATGGTGGAGTTGGGGTAAAGCAACACAGAAGGTGTAGGGGAGAAAGAGGGTCAGCAACCTGGAGAGCGGAGGGTAGGAGGACAAAAGCAAACAGGTGAGACAGAGAGAGAGCATTTGAAGCTGGCAGGAGATAGAAGCACATGAGTGAGAAAGTAAAGCGGGTGTGGGGAGCACACATGGGCAGGTCCATCATCGAAGGGGGTGGTGGAGAAACACACAGGCGAGAGAGAGAGCACCATGGCAAGGGGAAGAGAAGCACATTAGGGAGACAGCTGGAAAACATATGCACTCTGACAGCGTATTTAAACAAAAAGGAAAAAGTAGGACCTGAAAAAGTGAGCAGTCTAAGTGCACTGTAATGCGTCCATGCTCCAGGAGAGAGACAAACACAAGAAGAGGAAGTAAAGTCCGTACACGCTAATCAATAAAAAGCAAGTAATGTGAGTGGCAATGAAGCCAACCAAAGGTAGGAAATGGGGGGTGGGCTTTAAGTCTACTGTAATCTAACAGATCCAACAGACAGTGCTGTGCTTTCTAGTAGGCGATTCCTAAAAATTGCATTGCTATTGATATTTTTAATATATGTGTGCATTAAAATGTTAAATGGGGCGGCTTCACACAAGTGACATCTACAACATCTCTGTTCAAAACTGTTGCTGTAGCAACGTCAAACAAATTAAAGAGAGTGAGCACCAGGACACTGACTGGAGACACATTGTTTTTAGTGTTAAAGCAGTCAATTGACACTTTGTCACTGAAATGTGTAACGTAAGCCATATTGTCTACACATAACAGTGCTTGTCACTCTCTGGACTATGCTAGATACCGTATAGTTTGATTCTGTTAATTTAAATGTAGGCATTAGATCAATAAAGGCCATAGCTACAGCTACAGCCTCTATCATAGCATATTTAAGTCAATTGATTTGTTGTCCACTTCATGTACAGTTTCTGTGTTAACCAACAGAAATCTAGGTCACTCCATTGATGTAATCCAGTCTTCTCTACGTTTACCAGTTTTTAGTGTACATTGACAAAAAGGGCACTTCCTTCTGAAACTAACCCTTCACAAGGTAAAAGTATCCTGTTGCAGTTCCTTATGCTGGCTTGGTGGTGACGGGACCAATCGAATACTGAAATGATAAATGGCACTTGTGATGTATAGTTCTCTGAGTGTGTGTACCTCACTTGCTGACAGAGAAGGCTTAATGTAGAGTTGCTAAGCAGAACTTGGTTTGGCCCCCTAATAGAACATCTGAATATAATGAGGCCACACCCCTTACCGTGAACATTAAATATGCATGATGAATATCAGTGTTGTGAAATATAAGCGCACGTGGAACAGGTAAATCAAGGACAACAACATTTTTAGTCCCCACACCCAGAACTGAAAAATGTTTAGCCATCTTATAAACACCCAAACAAGAATCTTGAGCAATAGATTGGAGGAGGCTCTCTGTAAGAATCTCTAGCTTCACACATGTAGCTCCTAACACTATTCTTTACTTAAGAGACCCTTCCTTGTGTGTGTTGTGTGGAGAGGTGTGGCTCACTGGTTAGAGGCGGCAGACCTGTAAGCAGAGAACGGCCCAGGACCAGGGTTCAATTCCCGACGCGGCAGGGTTGTGGACCAGGGTCAACGGACTCGATAATTCTCGCCTCAGTGCCTACTCTAACCAGGGAACACACTCGGCAACTCTGGGCATTAAGCTTGCCTCATCTCTACAACGGCCCCCCACAGACGCCGGGGATGCCTGGTTTCACCCTGGAGATAACCAGAAATGGAGCATCTCACAGGGAAAACCAGGACGGGTTCCCCAGCGGTCTACAGCGCCAGGACACTCGGGTAGAGTAACAGTGTGCTTTACAAGTATCCCACATTTACATTTACATTCCCCTTCTTCTCGGGTACCCTGATATAGCCTGCAATTCTCATAATTCTCACTTCCTGCCCAGCCCCTGGGATTGGAAGTAGTGTCCCCCATCTGACCTGCTGGACATCCACTGCTTCCAGGTCCTTCTGACCCTTCCATTGAATAACATAATGTACATTCATTTCAATAACGAAAGAGGTTCTTACCATCGCCCTTGTGGAAGCACGTGCTGCAGCAGCTTTTGATTATTTCTGTCGCCATCACTGTCCAGCCCAGGTATCACGAAAATCAAATCATAAATCCAGTTCTACTGGAAGAAGAACTCAGCCTTGTTGCTGGGAGGGAGACAAAATAAACAGTAGATGTCATCACCTGGCAGCCAAGCCGCATTGTCCATTACAGTATCCCAGTCTATTTCATGCAGAACAATGGGATTCATTTTTTTGTTCGATTAGGGAAAAATATGAAAAAAATATTTTAGTGCAGTACTCAAACAGATGGAGCAAAATGTTACTTTTGTAAGACTGTGGAACCAAGCATGTTGTGACTGGGATCTCCCACCCCTTGAAGAATTTAGTCAGGATTATTGGAAGTTCCTGTGTTGCCGTACCTGTGCAAAGGAAGCTTTCACGGTTCTGTCTTTGGCTGTATTGGGTACAGCAATCTTTACAGAAAAAGAGACCTTATTGAACATGGTTTGCTGCAGGTTAAGTTAACATCTTGCTGGACAAGGGGGTCTAATGATACCCTAGCGGATCTCATAACAAAAATGACCACCGACTTATACAATTTTTCAGGTCAACTTCTGTGACCCCACACCCCTGCCTTCATAAAAGATCATTTGCTTTTTCAAGTCGCAGCATCTCTTCATTCTCCTTTCACTCTCCTATTGACTCTCCTTGACTCACTCTACACTCTTTCACTTGTTTCCTTTAGTTGGGGATGACACTTAGCTCTGCCTATCAGCCACCTTCTGTTCATCAGAAATCACACATACACACGTACAAAGCACTACATAAAACTTTTCTGTTCAAATCTGATCAGCCGCATACACTTTCAGACACCTCCTAGACATCTCCGCTTGGCCAGACTACCAATTGCAAGCACTAGAACTTCAGATCAGTTCTCCAAACCCAACTCTGTCCTAAAACCTCCAGCTTCTCATGAGCATCTCTCTGTTCAATTCTCCTTAAGACTTTATTTGTGGAGGGTGGTTCTCAGCGCTAGAACCTGCGACTGCATCAAACACCTGCGCTCCCCAATATCCGAGTGTACCCACCTCTTACGCCTCCAACAACTACGGATGCCATTACAGTCATTGTTTATATCAAACAGAAAAATAATGCCTCGGGATCAATACATCAAACATAGGTCGGAAAGAAACTCAAATTAACTTTCCCTCATATTCAATCTTCAGATCTAATCTAACAATTTAGTCAAAATCACTAACCGCCGGTTAACCGAAAACAAATATCAAATGTTTCAAACTTATAAAGTGAATATTTATTTATCTGTTTTTTTCTTTTCTTTTTTCTCTTATAAAATTTCTTTTGGAATCAACAAACTACATTAATGCACCATTTAAATACATATATACACATTAATCACAATAGGCATATATACACACATTATATATACAACAAACATGAATAGAAACAAAAAGTTATACACTTCACTTATTGTTTCTCTTGGCCCTTATCATTCAATAATGGATGCTCTACCTAAAATTTCCCTGAGCATTCCTTATATGTAAGATCACCCTGTCGAGCATTAAGGATTATCAGTTGTAGTCCTAATTTTTACATAAATGCTCAAAGATATTTTTCATAAATGTAAACATTTTTGTTAGGTGTCTTCCTCTGTATATGTCGAAGCGTTTCAGCCCATGAACTTGAGGGCCTCATCAGGACTAGGGCTCCAGAGTAACACTTTTTCAAAAGAACCTCTGGGGGTAAACGAATCTTCCAACCAATATCCCACTCTTAGGGTGTAGCAGCTCTCAAAGTCACAGTCCAAATCATCAAAATGCTGGGTAATGGCAGCTCACCGGCTCGTTAGAAGTCCGATGTGTTCAGAACTCACACTTCCCCTCTTGGTAAAGTATCTCACCATATAGTTATTCGCCTTGGAGCCATCCACTTTCCGCTAACGTCGAAACCATCCCACGAACACGATCAGAGGCTTACAGTCATTGTAAGCCTCTAAGGGCAGAGGCCACAGATATCAGGACCTCACCACCTCTCCCTTGTGGTGCACCTTTTGCTGCAGCAGCATTGCATTGAGGGTTGTCTAACCGAGAATATTCTGCGCTATGCGATGCTTATCTTTAGACTGAAGTGTGCAGTGCCGAGTACATGTACAGTGGATAATACTAGTGATGATAACATCAATATCTTTCAGCTCCGCATCCAGGAAAGTGGTTGCATCTTCTCTCCAGTTCTTACTTGGACATAACTATTAATAGTTCTTCAGCTGTAGACCAGTAGTATTGCGTCTGCGTTGAGTAGACAAACCCACGGCAACCCTTAAATGGCCTGCGCCCCACCCACACCTTTGTGTTAGGGCTTTACAAAAGACACAATAGCAGGACAGGTTTTCAGCCAGTTCGTATTATCTTCTTGTTGAAGGCCTGTTAATAGCCTTACTCAATTATTTCTTTTGTTCATTTCTGAAACCTTACTGGGGTGAGGTTTCGGTCCTTTAAAACAGACTCTGAGATCACAAATAGTTGCAGTGGCTATATTAACTAACTGTGTTTTCTCACTGTTGAGATCAAATGTGGCCATTTCAATGCACCTCAAGCATAGCGTCGGTGTGAACACATTGTTGTTCAGCAGACCTTTTCTGAGACCCCTTCACTGGCTCTAGGTAAACTCTAGAGTCAATATCAGATTCCTCACCTTAACTCTTACAGCTAACTCAATCCAACCAACTACGTGTACCAACTAATCATGAAATAATACTCTAGCTGTATGCACTCATCTAAGAAACTAGTCCTGACTGCGTCTGAAAGGCCCCCAACTGGTCATTACGGTGTCTAAAATTTGCCAACAGGCCCTTTCTTTGTCTAAATACCCCCCCAACAACAGAAGCTAAACTGTATCACTTTTCTGCTACCCTAAGAAGACTTTGCCATTTTCCACAACATAATTAGAAGTTATTTGATTCAGGACAGTGTTAAACCACAGCCCGGTTTCTCTGTCTCTAGCGCTTGCTCACTTTCACACTAACCAACTCTTGAAATGCATTGATCATACAACTGCTTATGTGCCATGGACATTTGTGCATATCCAACACAGGGCTGGTTGTCCATTTTTTATGGAAAAATTTGTGTCAATATTTGGTCAATCCCAAGAAGGAATCTAGCCCACACTGTAAGAAAGACCTGCGGTATAGAGATTTTCTAGTACTTGGGATATACCCAAGATCACTGCTGACTTATTACCCTCTTAAAACCGACCATCAAAACTTGCTGAGCTGGAGGATAGAGCGGGGGGGGGGGGGCTGGAGAGGGAGCATGTAATCATTAAGTTCCCCCATGTGGAATGGGGAGTCAGCCTTTACTACGTAGTGTATGTATGTATGCATACATCTCTCTCTCGCTATATATATATATATATATATATATATATATATATATATATATATATATATGTATATATATGCATATATATATATATATATATATACATATATATATATATATATATATATATATATATATATATATATATATATATATATATATATATATATATATGTATATTTATATATAAAACAGAAAGGCTAAATGTAGGATTCAAAAGTGGGTAGTTGTAAAGTTATAAATAGTGGTAACAGTAGTTTTAGGATTTAGGAGTGGGCAGTGGTAAGGGTAGTAAGGGTCATTTTAGAGCTTGGGGTGGATAGTGGTAAAGGGTGGCAAATGTAATTTTAGGGTTTAGGGGTGGTTAGTGGTAAATGGAGGTAAGGGTCATTTTAGGGCTTGGGGTGGATAGTGGTAAAGGGTGGCAAAGGTAATTTTAGGGTTTAGGGGTGGTTAGTAGTAAATGGAGGTAAGAGTAATTTTAGGGTTTAGGGGCGGGTAGTGTAAAGGGTGGCAAAGGTTAGGGTATTTTTTTTTAAAGGTGGGGGTTCCCCCAAAAGAGAAAAAACATATTTAAAATTAACTTAGTAATATATATATATACATATATATATATATATATATATGAGGTATGTAAAGTTCCAAGGAGAACAATATCTCTTTATGACCATGGATGTGCAATCACTCTACACCAGCATTAGACACAGCGACGGCCTCAACGCAATCAAGTACTACCTGGGCAAAAGACCAATACATTTGTTTGAACACACAAGAATGATACTGGAAATGACTGAATGGTGCCTTACTAACAATACATTCATCTTTGACAGGTTACACTACAAGCAGGTTCAAGGTTCGGCCATGGGTACCTGCTTCTCCCCCAGCTATGCGAATCTACATATGGGCTGGCGGGAGGAGCAGGTACTGTGGGCACTATACCCGGAAATTATGACTAACAATGTGGTCATATACAAAAGATTCATTGATGACATTTTCATTTTGTGGGAGGGGAGCGGGGAAAGTGCACTGCAATTCGCTGAAAGCTTAAATGAAAATGCATTGAATTTAAAGTTTACCTGCAGTAGTAGCAGAGAAAGTATTCAGTTTTTAGACCTAGAACTGTATGTTGAAAATGGTAAAATTCAAACACGTACTTACCGCAAGCCTACAGCGGGGAATGCTATCTTGCACGCTCATAGTTTTCACCCCACTCCACTCAAACAATCGATCCCCTATGCAGAATGTCTGAGAATGACACGTAACTGCAGCACTAGTGAAGGTTTAAAAGAAGCCAAACAGAACCTGTTTTCGAGATTACTACAAAGGGGATACACATCCAAAACTTGCAAGAGTGCAGAAGTTAAATGTAACAAAAAAACTCGTGATGAAGTATTGTTCCCAAAAGTAACAGAGAATTTGCATGCCAAACAAGAGAGGCAACCGCCTAGGTTGATAACAGGATACAATCGGTATCATGCTAACCTCCGCAAAATCCTAACTAGGCACTGGCCGCTAATCCGCAATGACCCTACAATAGGTCATATGGTGGGCAAAACACCATTAGTATCATTCAGGAAGGCCAAGTCAATGCGTAGTGAATTGGTCTGCAATGCCCCTGTAGTGAAACCCAAAAAACCCAGAGACTGGTTTCAGGCACAGAAAGGATTTAGAAAATGCAGTAAGTGCAAGGCCTGCACCCATGGGAAAAATACATCAAATGTTGATGTACCGTTCAGGCATTTCCCGTACAAAATTAGGGAAGCCTATACATGCAAAACCGAATATGCAGTGTACGTGCTCACCTGTGAGTGTGGGAAAAGATATGTGGGCTCCACCATCCACCCTGCTCACGTAAGAATATTGCAGCACTTGCGTGCAATTACGAATGAGGACCCAACTTACCCAGTCGCGAGACACATACACGAGAACCATGGTGGCAATGCAACAGGCCTCACTTATTATGTCATTGACAGTATACCCAGAAGTCTCAGGGGCGGTAATCGTAAATTGGCGTTACGACGCCTGGAGTCTAGGTACATTATTCTCCTAAACTCCAAAATCCCGTCGGGATTGAACGCGGATGAGGCTTTAAGTGTCCATATTTGAACTGTAAACTAATTTGTTCTTCCTTTTGTCCCTTCCCTCAATACCACTCTTTACCATCTGATGCTCTAAGCATTATACACTCACGTTTCATATGTAAATGTCAAACAGTGCCAGTGAAGGTACACACTTCACGGCACCTCACCCAATTGCCTCCCGCCGCCAAAACCTGACAGGTCCCCATGTCTAAATCTACACGACTCCGGTCGGACACTACTTTACACCCTTTCCCCTCCCGGTGACAGTTCGCTATCAGAAGGTACCCGGTAACAGATTATCACTGAGTGACTCGCTAAGACGGCCTAAAACGATTAATAAACAAAGTATGCAAGCCGCCTTTCCGAGCGCTCACACAAGCGGGCATTTAGCCATAAATCACACACCCACCTCGAGCATATGTGGCAGGCAGTCGCAGCAGCACGGGCTGTGAAACTACTAATCACCGGTTTGCCATATCAGAGGAACCTTTGTGATAGAAGCGCGAGTATGCACATCCAATCACAGAGCGACACATGTCGTATTGCGAGTGCAGGTGAACTTGGGAGGTTTGGATAGGCCTGTGTAGAGACTCATGGAAGCAGTATGCAGTAACCCACAGTAACATATATGAAAAACAGACTTATCTTAGTAGGCATCTCGTATGTTTGACATATTTCAAGGGACAATAAAAAATGTAAATAATTGTATTTGGAGGGTTAAAAATATTTGTTTGTGGTACCTGCGGCAAAGGGAAGGCATATGTTGATTTTATTTTATTTTATGTATTGATTTATAATTTACAAAGGATGTTTTTTAGTGTTACAGAATAACTAGTGAAGAAAGACTTACATAGAACAAGGGAATATGCACAGTCATCAACTAGTTATGGTAATTCACTGGGTGGGTCCATGGTTGACAAAGTAATAGCCAGTCAAATGGCAGAGAAATGTATCACATGACTATGGTAAAATGTATAAGAATGCTAGGATGTAGCAGTACAGATGTTAGTGAGCAAGGCGGGAGCAAGCCGCCGAAACGCGTCTGAGCAGCAACTGAACATGGAATAAACGTTTTGAACTGAGATTCACGGAGTCAGCGCCTTCTTTGAATGGGAAAGTTTGGTGTGGTAAAGAATATATATATATATATATATATATATATATATATATATATATATATATATATATATATATATATATATATATATATATATATATATATATATGTATATTTATATATAAAACAGAAAGGCTAAATGTAGGATTCAAAAGTGGGTAGTTGTAAAGTTATAAATAGTGGTAACAGTAGTTTTAGGATTTAGGAGTGGGCAGTGGTAAGGGTAGTAAGGGTCATTTTAGAGCTTGGGGTGGATAGTGGTAAAGGGTGGCAAATGTAATTTTAGGGTTTAGGGGTGGTTAGTGGTAAATGGAGGTAAGGGTCATTTTAGGGCTTGGGGTGGATAGTGGTAAAGGGTGGCAAAGGTAATTTTAGGGTTTAGGGGTGGTTAGTAGTAAATGGAGGTAAGAGTAATTTTAGGGTTTAGGGGCGGGTAGTGTAAAGGGTGGCAAAGGTTAGGGTATTTTTTTTTAAAGGTGGGGGTTCCCCCAAAAGAGAAAAAACATATTTAAAATTAACTTAGTAATATATATATATATATATATATACATATATATATATATATATATATATATATATATATATATATATATATATATATATATATATATATATATATATATATATATATATATATATATATATATATATATATATATATGAGGTATGTAAAGTTCCAAGGAGTCCTCAAGCGCAGCAGTTAACCCACACAGGGGAACAGGAACCAACGAGACCCAAAGCGTGGTGCAAAGCTGTTTTATTGAAATTTTAGACCCAGCACCAGTCCGCCATGACGCGTTTCGGCTAGAGATAGCCTTGATCATATATATATATGTATATACGGGGTAAATGGTAAAGGCCTTTGTGGTAATGCCACGCAACCTGTGGAATGTCACACAACCTGTGGAATGATCGGCTGACCATAACCATATCTGCGATCCTATAACGATCAGCCATCCTTAAATTTGATGGCCGCGGAGTGTACCCACCAACGTTAATGTGTATTACTTGGGATGACTGAGAGGAAAGCTCAATTCACTGCTAGGAGGGATATTGTACTTTTCCTCACTTTGATATGATTAAGGCTTTGAACAGGTTAAATTTTTTGATGGCTGCAGTCTTCTCAAATAGCTGAAGTTAAGTATTGATTAGGAGTGTCTCAGAGGGCTAGGTGCTATGTACTGCACTTGATAAAAACCAATATCCTTGGGTTATGCCTTAAAAATGTGGCATTACATGGATGTTGGCACCTTTCACACCAAACACCGCATGTCCCATATCTATAGTACATTTACCCTATTAAATGCCAGCCCATTCGACTTGCCGGAATTTATCGGAGGTAGAAATCTAAGAATGTTGTTTTTATCGCACCTTGTAATTCTGATCGGAATTCAACAACCACTTATAATCGAGGCATACGTTTTGGCTGAACACCTTGTACATGCCTAAGATATGCAACTAAAAAAAATCAGACTCCAAAGAATGAATTTCCTTAGCTACGTTCTTCTGTGCTGCGTACCCCAAATATTTCAATAAGAAGGTGAGGATGAGGGGAGGGGAACATTGAAGCCATAACGCAATTGGGATGTGTTTCCTGGTGTCCCTTTGGAACTCTGGGATGGCTCCGGTCGCCTATTTCCTCTCATATATTTTCACAGACGCATTTTTCCACACCATTGTCAGTTTATGCATCTGGAAAATAACTTCTGCTGTTTACTGTATTATGGTGAAGTTGGGGATGAATACTGAAAACTACAGCACTATACAGAACGACATTTCTCTACAAGAAACACACATCTCAGTTAGGCTGCGCCGCTGATAGCACACCGGAAGGATTACTTGTTCTCATGCCAGGGGCGTGCAGAGGTGAAAGGGTGGGCAGGACTACGACATAATTAGCCATCAGAGATACTTGAATGTCCTTCAGGGTAGTGTTTCTCTGTAGGCCATGCCAGTTCCAGAGCAAGCCAATATTAAGAATGGTAGGATGCCCCCAGCAAGGGGTTCTAAATTCCCAGTGCAGAGCACATTTTGCCCAATCTGTCAAAAGCACCCTAACTCCTTGCAAGAACCCTGCAAAAGGCAGTACCAGCTGCCTCGGTTTCCTTCCTGTATCTAAATCCCGTTTAGGGGCTGACGGATGCAGGTAAAAATCTACTTCAAAAAGATACCTTTTACTGATCCAGAGTCAGGTTTCCAGGTAAATGTTGGGCTGGTTGTTATGGCCGCATGTTTGTATTTCTGATTGTACAGTATACCATTCTGCTACACAAACACCACTCTAGCACGAAGAAAGTCAACTCAAACAAGAGGTATTTTAAGAGAATTATGTAAACAATATGGAGAGATTGCCTTCCAAGTCCGGAACGAGTCATGAGGCATTACAGAAACATGCTTCAAGCAGTGACCTTATATTTAATTCTCCTACTTCTTTTCTTAAGGGTGCATTTTTAAATCTGCAGTATGGAATAAAATAAATGTATTTAACTGTATTGCTATGTTTGCGAGCCGATCGACACTTCTTCCTCCCTCCTGTTTGTCTCAGGGTGTGTCTGAAGGGAAAGCACAAGGTGTCTTACCAAAACTGACTGCTGGACAATGCTCCTGCCTGAGGTTATGTACACACACCCTCACAAAGCGTTCAGGGATGAAGGGCAAGCCTGGTCTGTCCAGCATCCGGTTTTCCCATGGTTGGCATTCACTCATTGAATTGTGTGCTGTTTCTAATTTTCCTAAAGATTGCAAGCAGGTAGTGATTGCAAACATTATACTTTGATCTACTATTTTGGCATGAGAATTGCGGCTGCCTGCAACGCACGAAAAGCGCCCTTGTAAGAGAGCTGCCCTTAGTGCCTCATTCTGGCACACTCCCCGCGCTCTACTCGCTCGGACCTCACACAGGAGTCCCCCAATTTCCGGTGCTCTCCCTGCATCATTTCCAGCGCTAGTGGGCTGGGGCAGGTACTTACACCTGCCCCACCCAGGTGCCGGCCTCTTTGTTCCCCCGCTGGACGTGCTATCACCCTCCCTACCCCATACCCAGCGTGCTGGCAGCAGGATTTGCTTTGCATTGTGCTCAAAGTATTAAATGTTTATTTGTGTTGCAGGTGGAGTTGCAGGGCGATCTGGAGACTGATTGGTACATAGGGTTACCATCTCAAGGAGCACACCAGGGCTGCTGTATGCCAAACCCCAAGAGTCTTTATGGCAGGACCCTGAATGTAAACGCTGGTGCCCCGCTAGTCCTTTGGGTGGGTGTGAGCTGGAGCAACCGGGGGGGCTTGCCTTACAATGCTCTATGCAAAAAGAAAAGTGTAAGTAATATCATGGACGCGTGGTCCATGAGATATAAGGAAGAAACTCCCCAATAAAATGGTAGCACGAATGGGTTGGCCACGCTGCCATTTCGCTCATCAGGCAGGTGGGCAGTGGAGGTTACTCATCGATGCCTGCCCTTGTATCGCCCGTAAGTTAACCCACCACCTTGGCATTTTTGATTTACAAAATAAACCTGCAGAAAACTTTTTCCACCAAACTGTGTGTGACATGTTTCTTGTAATGCATTGTGTACTATTTGCCACTTCCTATGGTAGTTGGGGAGGGTTGCCGATATCCACACTATACATTCTTCAAAGTTCTGATAGCCTTACAAACAGCACAGCGATCCTGCTCAGCTGGTGATCATGAAATTGTGAGTGTAACTTGGTAGTCAGTAGTGCTACCTGTATTTACTTTGTGATACTTTATTGCTGTATTGAATTTAATGATATCTCTTCTTTGGTGCAGCTTTTTACAGTACATGTATCTTTGAATAAGGCATGTCTAAAATGTTAATTTGAACTAATTAACAACTCTGACTGGACATCTATCTTTGTAAAGTGTGCTAAATTTTGGATTTGCAGCTTTGTACAACCCTAACTCATTGTAAGCAGTGATAGGTATAAAAGTATTGAACATATAATTTCCTTTAATACCATGTTAGGTAGCTACTCAAAGGAAAGTAGAGAACAGACCGTAATTGTTGTCCTCTGGCACTGCAGCATCCTTTGTATGTTCAGTCCAGTTACTCTCTCCCTAACGCTTCCCAATCACTTAGACAGTGTCTTTGTCTGTGCTGTACTTTTAAATGGTGTTGGATCTAGCCCTGATCTCTTGACTGGGTGAGAGTATTCTGCTTAATTCAGAGACTCTGTCCTACCTGTCATTGGGAGAGAGTGAGCAACTAAAGATCCTTGAGGCTGGATTAATTCCTTTACAAACCGGGTGAACTTTGCCTGCCGGCCTGAATTGGGGTCAGTGACCGGCCGCATCCCCCTCTGTGGTCCCAAGGCTAAGACCAGCGCGCACAAACATGTGAGCCACGCTGATCCCCGAATGCTTCTGAAGCCTGACACCACGCCCAAAGTCCTGTTCTGCGTCATTGCAGGTGCGACTGTGAATTACGTTATACCTACACTACGGCAATCTTTGTGCCACCGTGCAGAATCCTTCCCCCAGTCCCCGTCCTGAAGAGAACCTTGAACACTGAGGTTCGAAACGCGTCGACAATACCACCCTGTGGCTACAACAAAGGGTGTCGCTAGGATGTAAATCATATTACCACTCTGTACCCTAGCCTCGCAACCCTAAAAAACATTATACCACAGGCTTTTGTAGACAGGCAGGCTTGTTTTCGACCTCAAACCCGCCTGTCGCTTGGTTTTTTAGCTCCTAGGACTGGTGCTTGTTTTTGTTTATGGACTAATTTTTGCACTGTATATAACTGCAATTGTTTTGGACTATTATTTATGTGAATGTTTTTGTTTGGTGTGTTTAACCACTTTTTGATTGATTCATTGTTGCAAAATTGTAAATATGTACGTTTGTAGATACTGTATATGGATCAGAAAGATGGTTTCCTCCATTGCTCCAGCTTCCCGGGCTCTATCAAAAAGAGACTCCCCCTCAGCTCCCTGGTTCTCGCAGGAACTTAGGAATGAGAAAGCGGCATGTAAAAAATTGGAGAGACGCTGGAGAGCAAACTACGGTCTGGAAGAAAAAGTTAGGTATAAGGAAGCCTCCAAAAAACTTCGGAAAGCCATCAGGAAAAGTAAAAAGCGCTTCTATGCGGACTCGATTCTTCAGGCAGAACAGTCTAGCAAACAAGTTTTCAAAGTGGTACAGTCATTCTTCAAACCAAAGTGCATTGAAAGAGAGGTGGTACCCACAGCTACGCTATGTGAGCAAATCTCAGAGTTCTTTGATCATAAAATTAAAAAAGTATACGACTCTTTTGGTCCAGTAGTAAAAACAGTGAAGCAGGACCTAGCGAATAATGGCGAGCTAGGAGAGACCCTCACCCAGTTCACGTATATCCCCCTGAACGAGGTAAGGCAAGAACTAAGCCGCTGCAAATCCGGCTCCCCTGATGATCCCTGTCCAGCTAAACTATGGAATGCCATAGCGGACTCGGTAGCCCCCACGCTTCAAGATACCTGGAATTCTTCCATCACATCGGGCATTTTCCCGGACGTGTGGAAGCACGCTACTCTCCTACCCCTAAAGAAAAAACCCAATGGAGACCCAGATGACCTCACGAATCTTCGACCAATATCCCTGTTGGCTGCCCCGGGAAAAATGCTGGAAAAAGTTATACAGCGCCAACTGAGCAAATTCGTGGAATCCAACAATACTCTACATGAAACTCAATCGGGTTTCCGTCCCGGCTTTAGCACCGAAACAGCACTCATAGAGGTAGCCGAGTCAGTGAGGTGGTCGATGGATGCAGGAAACTCAGCAATGCTGGTACTCCTGGATCTGTCGGCCGCCTTCGATACGGTGGACCATGCCAGACTACTCAGCCGGCTGGCAGCGATAGGTATTCAGGATAGTGCACTGGGATGGATAAGCTCCTATCTATCTCTGAGAACGCAGAAGGTGGCACTCGGGACAATCTCCTCCTCACCCAAACCCCTCAGCTGTGGAGTCCCGCAGGGTTCGGCCCTCAGCCCCCTTTTGTTTAACATCTATCTGGCACCTCTCTTTGCGTTAATTGCCAACTGGGGTGTCAAGGCAATCTCGTATGCTGACGACACCCAGTTGGTATTTCCGTACTCAGAGATGACGCAAGACTCCTTCGCAAATTTCAAAGGCTGTCTCCAGGACATAGCACACTGGATGAACACTAATAAACTAAAATTAAATGCCAATAAAACCGAAGTCATCTTCTTCGGGAAGGGCCCCACCCCCGCCCCAGAACTCTGGTGGCCTACGGAGATGGGCCCACCCCCGTCACCCAGTCAATCGGCAAAAAATCTTGGAGTGAGATGGGACGATAATATGTCCTTTACATCCCATATCCAACAAGTGGCCGGATGCTGCCTGAGCAAGCTAAGAAACCTTCGTAAAATTTTAAAACTTCTACCGGTGGGCTGCAGAAAAACAGTTGTCCACGCAACTGTTACCTCACGACTGGATTATGCCAATGGCTTGTATCTTGGCCTCCCTAAATACCTGACTCACAAGCTTCAGGTAGTTCAGAATGCGGCTGCGAGACTGTTACTGCGAATCCCGTTTAAGCAGTCAGTCTCTCCGCATCTTCGTACCCTGCATTGGCTACCAGTTGCCAACAGAACAAAATTCAAAGCGCTGACGCTTGCATTCAGATCTTTGCATGGTTCCTGCCCACAATACCTGAAAAACCGTCTCCCAAGATACTCCCAAAGCCGCGCACTACGGTCCAATGACCGTGTTCTACTGGCTGTCCCACGTGCTAAGAAGGCCCGACTAGGCGGTCGGACCTTCTCAGCGAATGTCTCCGCTTTGTGGAACTCCCTACCACAAGCAATTCAACAGGCTCCAACCGAACCCTGCTTTAAGAAATTGCTAAAGACCTGGCTTTTCACCCAGCCACGCTAGCTTCCCCTCTTTGGCCCAGGTTATCGGTGAACTACTAGCGCCGGGACACCTCCTTGTGAGGTAGCTGTTCGCGCTGTATAAAATCCAGTATTATTATTATTATTATTATTATATATGAACCTTTTTGATCTGACAGTGTTTCTGTTTGTGCTTGTTTTTGAAGAATCTTTTGACAAATATATAAAAAAGAAAAATAAATTCTTTTGGAATAATAATCCAGTGGTCACATGGTACAGATTGACTGTGTGTTTAGGTAATTGTTTTTTGAATAATCCTGTCCAACCACTTTGTTCTGTTTTTCTTACAGTACAATCATGTCATATGAAAAGTTAATAAATCTCTAGTAGCCAATCAGGTGTCATGAAGAAACCAATTTTACCTAATCCTTCACTGAGTAAAAGAAGATGCAGTAGAGGTGGTCAAGCAACATCCTCAAGATGATCTCAGCAAAAAGCAGAACTTTCACTATAATTAGGACAATATGTCTGCGCTCTCTTTATGGGCCAATGCCCTAAACCATTGAACTCGATAGAAGTTTATAAGCCTTGACTGAAACAAAGTTATCCTAAAGTCTGCACGTTTGTTGTGGCTCAGAGACCTGGTTTGCCAGCTTAGAGTGCTTTGCAGAATTCTGCCATTTTTATTTAACTTTGTGCATAAGATATTAGTGCTCCACGAATTCATCCATTTGTACATTGATAACTGCAGTCAATCTTCTTGGGTCATCGAACAAAAGGTCTATTTTTGCATTTTGTGCATATTCACAATGCTGCAGCCATGTCCTGTACTACGTGTAGAAATAGCATTCTGTTTTTTGGAGAAATTCAAAATCTTCATTGGTTGCCCATAAAAAAGAGTGCAGTCTCCAAGTCACTCTGTAGCATGTCTTTTATTCGCCCAAGTCATTTTGTTTGGCCATAAGATTCTCTAAATGTTATCCTGTTTCTAGACTTCCATCTTTGTCCTTAATCTATCTGTGGTACAAAGATTCAAATGATAGAAATGGGGAGGAAGAAATTTCAGAAAACATAGAGCTAAACTGTGAAACAACCTACCTCCTTTTCTTAAAAGTAACCGAAAATGCTTTAATTCGTTTTTTTTAAAACAGCTTTTTTTCAGTTCAGTTCAAAAACCTTTATTTCGGTCACTAGGACCATAAAAGTATACAGAAATAAAAGGAACCAGCATTATAAATGTAAAACATACAGTGCAAATGAGACCTATTCCATCAGAGATGATTTGTCTACACATAACAACAAAGCTTTTCCACTAATAGTCAGTCAGTCAGTCAAAAGCAATGTTTACTTAGACCTTAGTCTTTAAACTGCAATACCCAACAATATAAAACTTGAAAACAGGGATAAATACGTATTCAATAACAAACAATAAAAACATATTAGTCAATAAATTATTATTCCAGTCTAGGGGCCACAAAATACTAAATGCAAAAATGTAATTACTCATTAAAATTCTACCCGTAAGGCACCGGAATTTTTTTTAGTTCATATTAGGTTAAAATTTATATAATAAATAATCATCATAAAATCACTAAAACCCAGTATAATTCTAAAAATATTATCTACTAATAGGGTTCAGTGCTAAGATGGAGAGAGGAAGGAAAAAACACAGTACATGGGCAGAAATACCAGGTAGCAGATCAGTTCATTTAGTGTAAATAATTAAACTGAATGCATAAAACAGAACAGTGGTAATACAATGATTTGTTGAAACTACAAAATTCAATTAAAAAACTACATTCAACATAAAAACTTTAAAAGTTGTTTCCCATTTATAGACAATACGATAGTCTATGTATTGGACACTTGTGTTGATACTGAAATCTGGCTAATAATTTTTATTTGTTTTCCCTTTTCTAAAAAAGCCCATCTCCTCCGCCACATTGCATTTAGAAATCGAGAGACAGAGAAGACAATGGGCTTGGAGGTGTCGTACTTCAAAACTCTGAATGCCGCCATACATTGCACAAACCCCATATTCCAACACCACCTTGCTGCTTGATACCCGATACAAAATAATAGAACATGCAGTTCAGTCTCCTCCTGGTTATTACAAGCAGGATACCCACGTAGGGGCAGTCCAGCCCATTTAGAAGTGAAGGCCCGGAGGGGTAAAGTGCTATATACGAACTGAACATATCATTTCCTTGCTGTGAAGGGTAGAATGTCATCCAGAAAGGGTTCTAATTTGTAGTCCTCCTTAACAATGAGGAACTGTGTGGTTCGAGCACCTAATTTCGGATTTACCTGGATGGCCTCAAGCTTTTGACATTAATAATGGCAAGCCTCAGTTTAGAAGGAAAGCTAAGCATTACACATTGGATGTCATTAGAGGGGGTAGTCAGGGGAGTAGGTGTACAGCCCACATGAGAGGCGATCCAAATGGATAAACATCCAGACGATCTGCCCCTCTCTCTAGTTGTAGCTGGGATGTTAAATATTACAAAATCCACCCTAGCATAGTCGTCTCTTGCCCAAGTCTCCTGAAACAAAAAAACGTCGAACTGATTCACAAAAAATCCCCACTCAGGGCAAGGACGTTTATCCTCAGTGCTTGTCCCCAAAATCCCAAAATTTGTCTGAGAAGGCAGTGTGAACCGGAGACCAACAACAGATGACGGAATAGGTATAATTAAATGAATAAATAACACCTATTCCGTCGTCTGTCGGCTTCCCCCCCCCCCCCCGCCGTGCCCTGCCCCGCCCACTGCACTTACCTGTGCCGGCCGCTGCTGATCGTGTTTTAAAGCAGGGGAAATAGGTAAAGAAAAAGGAACAGCTAGATGATCTGTCCATCTCAAAGAAATGGGGGACTGGGCGATAAAGGAAAGGTAGTTAGAAAAATGCAGATCAGTATGATATACGTCTGTGTCGGTGGGATCTTCGGAAAGAAGATGAAACTCAAGCATAGAGGCTAGGTCTTTAAAAGTAGTTAAACCAGGGCAGTCCTCTCTGTCAAAGTGGACTTTTAGGTCATATAGGACCAGACTATAAGCAGTTTTAGAAAAAAAGTGGCTAAAAGGGTCTGGAGCTCAGTTAAAAAATTGAAATTGGGACCTGCTGGATGGTAAATTAATGTCTCTGCTAGTGAGACAGTACAGTTAAGGTTGAGGATGAATAACAGTATCTTATAAGTAAATAAGGAGGAGTTGAGCGTATATGACAGCTAATAATTAAACGTGGAACAAATGTCAAGACCACCACCCTGCTTTCCAATTAAGTTCTGGCCAGAGAAGAAGTAGCTCAGAGAACATTTCAATAAATTGAGACAAACCACACTGATGGATTTTTAATGATGGCCAAAAGGGTCTGTGTAACTATTCATGGGAATGTTCTTTGACACAGTCTTTCATACATTCACGTATGCCTACTTTGCCTTTCATTGATGCAGAGGGCCTGATTCAGAAAGCCATCTCAAATCTCATCAACAGTCTTTTGCAAATGCCTCAGGCAACTTCAGGCAAAGTTAACATTTTGTATAACTTTCTTTACATATGATTTTGTTATCTAGCTCCTTGACTGAGGATGTTTCTAGTTGAATAATAACTGCAGTTGTATGCTTAACATATTGAAGAAATATTAGAATTAAAAAACAATAATCAGATTTGCATGTGACAGCTTCTCTTCTTTCACATCCTCTATGAAGAATGGGAGTGTACTTGTGCACATTGCATACCTCTCTGCACTTCTAACTTATATGTGGTCTATCCAACCTTAGGTGGTACAATGAGTGTGGGGAAGTGCAACAGAATTCCAGTTTTTTAAAGAAAATGTAGCAAAGGTAAAAATGTCCCTAATTTTCTGTCTGCCTGTATGAGCATCAGGTTAATGGCACTGAGCAGACGGCAGAAACTTTCTCTCATCAGTCCATTAGTGTACCTCAGAATTTAAGCATCATAAACAACTGAATCACTATGGTAAAAATATGAAGAAATTCTTTCTGTGCTCACAGGAATGTTGAGCCAGTATTGCCCAATTATTTTTCACTTGTAAAGTTTGGATTGTAAGGATTGTCATTCCGTCAAATATTCTCGAGGTTGCTAAACCTGGTATTGGCCCAAATGCGAGAAGGACTAGAGAGCAAAACCTATATCCTGGACCACTTTTTACAAGAATTTCATCCCACACCGTATTCACCCGAATACACTTCCACATCAATTCAAGAAAATAAGTGTTTATTAGGACAACCCCATCCTGCAGAACTTATCAGTCCGTCTTGCAGTTCAACGGCCACAGACTTGACCCAACATTCCCCCAATTTTTGTTTATGGAGTCACTTAAGCGCACAGACAGATCACTTGGAACAGCTCTCAGACGGATTCTAATAAGCGTCCTCTGGATGAGAGTGCTTCTGGAACATACACTTCTCTTTCAAAGAGTGGTTGCTATTTCCTACTCTGAAGAAGACCATTTCATATTCTCAAAAAACAGCAATAGTTCTGTCTGATCCTTACAACGACCGTCCCGTTGCAGTGCTCCCCTTCATTAGAAAAAAATGGGTACAAAGCAGTTACAAGCAGCAGCACCTACATCATCACCTCATACATGAAGGCTGTGTGATATATGAAATTCTCCACCTGAAATGAAGACTGCTCTGCCTGAGGTAGCAAACAAATTGTTAAACGCTGCAGATGAAAGTAATGCAAAAAATCTTATGCTCAAGACATCTCCACTGCCTTGAACATACTAAAGGAGCAGATGACATTGCCCTTTCATCAATGCCATTTTCCTAGTCAGAAATCTAATTTGTTTATTTATTTTATAAAATGCAGCTAGCCCCAACAGAATTTTGAGTGAATAGTACTAATGAGCTTTTTCTGTCTATATTTTGGTGTGTTCTCTTTGTATCTAAGTGATTGAACAACTAAGTCCTCACAAATATTATAGCACTATTCTTTCAATGTTATATATGTAGCACAACAAAATTGAAAAATGTTGGATGTTTTAACGGTATGAAGAAAGAAAAGATCAATTAACAATATTGTAAACATACTGGAGACATATATTTAGGTAAGCCTGGCGGTTATGCGGAATAACTAATAGCTAACAAACGCCCCAAAAACCTTAAGAAAATACAGGAGTTAACTCATTAAAAACATAGGGGACGGAATCAATATTTTTTACGCTGTGCATCACTAAATCACAATTAGAAGAAAAGTTAAAATAATATGTCTTACAAAGTGATGTTATCTTGATGAGCTGTGCTGGATGGTATTAGGAGGATTCATTTTTATTAAAGATATATTTTAAAAGAGAGAATTTGTTAAATAACAAATGACATAGGAATATTCTTTTAAATTCTGATTTGGATTACCTTTGATTTCATATACCTTTAATGTAAATAAACCTTTATAATAAAAATGAAATCTGTAGGGTTCTGCAAAAAATTGGGGTGCAAGAATTGCCATGATATATTGTCCATGAGCATGTAAGGTTTCTTAGATAAAAGTTAAATGTTGGATGTTGAACTCATAAACTCGAACAAAAAGCATGGTCTCTTGCATTGATGCATTAAAACTTGTTTTCTATCTCTGTTTGTAATTGTCTTATGCTTTTATCATACAGCCATGGAGAAGTGGTAGACATCTTGCCAAACAACATATTGGACCTGATTCACATAGGTAAACTGAGACGAAAGTCTAACTTTATGACTTTTGGTATTCACAAATGGCATTTACTACTCGTAAATGCCCTTTGTGAATACCAAAAGTTGAACTTTACGACTTTTGGTATTCACAAAAGGCATTTACGGGTAGTAAATGCCCTTTGTGAATGCCGAAAGTTGTAAAGTTAGACTTTCGTCTCATTTTACCTAGGTGACTCAGACCCATTGACTTTTACTGTTGACACCTACTTGGTGGTCAACTTAAATCATGCCAATTTAATGTGCAATGAACTGCCATTTGCTTTTGTCAATATAATGGATATTGATAGAAATATGACCAGAGAGGATTTCAGAAATATGTGCCCTGTTAAACTTTTGTCATAAATAGGATTTGATGTTTGAAAATAAAAAATAATTCCAAACACTTTTTAATTGTGAAATAGTTCCCATATAGAATGTGGTATTTTTGTGAAACTTCTATATATACACTGTAAGATGTTAGGTAGTGTATAGGGATTTTCAACCATGTGGACTTGAGTCTTTACAGGGTCACAGGTTACATGTGATACTATGCCTTTAGTCTCGCTTATAGAACCCCTATTGAAGAAAAGAAAATTAAGATTTTTGTGTATGACAAGCAAGAAGTAGAAATGAAACAGGATTTTAAAACAACAAAGGGGGATAAAGAAGAGAGGACTAGACTGAGAGGTAGGATATAGAGAGACCAGAGTGGGTTTGAATGAGTTGTTTAGCAGGGGGAACAAACATCACAGTTTGAGAGTAAGGCTGGGTGAATCGGAGCAAATTATTCACCAAGGAATTTGTGAAATAAGAACATCTCTTCAAGTTTCTGCGAGCGACCAAGAATGATTGCTGGCTCTTGTGAGTGCAAAGAGCGATTGTCACACAAAGTGTTAGTGGGACTTTGTACTAAGCCATTGCAGTGACATCTGGGGATTGCTTGAGTGCTCTTTTGGGCTGGATTTTGGATGTTTCAAGCCTAAGGTAAGTTCAGCTTTGTAGTTTTTCTGAAGCTTCTGAAATATTGAGTAGGTTGGTAATACTAAGTCATCATTGGGCATGATGAGATTTCAATTCCAGTCTTACGCCAATGGAACTCAAATCATCTTGGTGGGTGACAAAACTAGTTCGAAAAATTAACTCAATGACGGTTAGAAGTTGAATCATGGTTGAGATATAGGGCCTCATTACGATGGCGCACGGACTTCAGCCCATCTGCCATCGTTTCGGATTTGGGACTGGCCACCTAGAAGGCGGCCTCCCCAACATCCCAATTATGAAGTATTTTGCATTATGGCTGGGATCCACCTTTGCGAAAGCTAGCTTGCTGGTCACACAACAGAGCATCAACTTATTTCTTCATTCTGTTCAGGGTGACTCTATTGAACACTTTGCCTGGGTTTGATAGAAGAGTTATCCCTCTGTAGATTGCGCAGGTACTCCTTTCTTGATCAGATATATCTCCTTACAGTCAGAAGGCACCTTTCCTCTTCCCAGATCCTTCCAAACACGGGGTAGAGCATGTCCACTAATGTTTTAATATCTGCCCTCAGTGCCACTCCAGGAATGTTGTCAGGTCTTGCTGCCTTCCCATTTCTCAGATGTTTGATGGCTTGCCATATTTCTTCCTTGGTTGGTCTGCGGCAGTCAATTGGCAAGTACGGGCTGCATGTTTGATGGAGAATACGGCATGGGCTGGTTCAGCAGTATTCAAAATGCTCCACCAATCTTCATTGTTGACCATTATTACCCATGAAAGTCTTCCAAGTGTTGCCTTTATTAGGTCTTTCTGGCTTGGTGCATCTGCTGGAGAGTCTCTCTGTAATGTCGTAGAGTTCTTTCAAGTTTCCATGGCTTGCTGCTTCCTGGGCTACTGTGGCAAGGCCACTGATGAATCTTCGCTTGCCTACTCTTAAGCTTCTCTTTGCTTCCTTGTTGGTTTTGGTGTAATCGCCTCGAGCTTTCACGTTTTCTGCTCTTGTTCAGCTGATTTTGACTGCAGCTTTCTTTCCCTTCTCGCTTGGATTTTGCAGAGAGTCTCAGTGGAGATCCAGTGTTTATGATGGTGTTTCTGGGGACCCAGTATCTCCTTGCAGGTGGATGCCACTGTTTCCTTGATCTTCTCCGTCTTGATTTCTACTTGGTTTCTGTCATCCTCTAGTTATTGTAGGACTTGAAACTTGTTACTGAAAGTGACTGAGTATTCACTCTGTTTCTGTGCATATTTTAGAAGGATGTTGTTGGTTTGTCGGTTCCATCTATCCCTTCTTCAGCTTTAGGTTTAGTCTGGCCGTGACATGGTGATGGCCTGACCCCACATTCGCTCTTCTCATCACTCTCACATCCTGTAGAGACCATCACCCTCCAACAGTGTCCCTCATCTCTCCATAGCCCCTCTCTCATATGTATTTAATTTGTTTTATAGTCACAGTCATACCAGTGTAGGGTGTCAGAGCAAATCCCATCACACACACAGACAAAGTATAATATGTGTGTAAATGAATAAAACACGTTACATAAGACAATGAGTACTACGTGATGTAGGATTCACTGTCACCCTTACTGGTCAGCATTTTTAAGAGTGCCTGGTCTGGAGAAGCACAAACTCACAATTCAAAATGTAACACAGAGGTTGGCTTTACTAATAAGAATGTATTTCTACCCAAACAAATCCTTTTTGGCCACATTAGGATAATGAAATGCCGGGAAAAAACATAATTTTCCAACCTGTACCATGCAGTTTGCATGCAGCTCTTTGCTGGCAGTTCATAGCTCACTCTGCTGGATTATGATTGTAACTTATGACCTGCAAAGTAACAAAAGGATTTCTGTGACAAAAGCAGTAACCCACTGAGCCATGCACATAAAATACAGTTCTATGGTGTGGTACACGTTCTATGCAGCAGGCATATTAACCCTGTTCACTACTTTAGATAAGTCAAAACTGCTACTGGACAAAACTCCGAGCTCGATCCTGCAGGAAGATTAATCACCAGCGATATCTGATACTTTTATTGTTGCCCGATAACTGCAGAATATACGAGGAGATCTGCAGTGGGCGTTTTTAAAACCGTAGCAGATTTCAAAACACAAGGAGGCTGGAAACGAAAGTAAGTGATGAGCGTATTATACTGGCCTGCTGATTTTGTTCCTGAGGGCTGCTGCAAAACTGGCCCCCAGAACAAAAACAGCCCCCAGTAACAAAATCAGCCACCACCCTTCTAGTCTCCTGGGGAAATGACTGATGCCCAGTATTATCATTCCGGCCTTGCAGAATACCTGTGTGCTCCCAAAAAGAACAGGTACTTTCTCATCAAAAGTATTGCAGCAGTGCTGAGAAGTGCTGGTACTCACTGATTCATATTAAAGAAGTGCAGGTACCGAGTACTGGACAGTACCTGTCCATTTAAGGCATTGAATGAGTGCAGGTTACATTAAAAGATAGTAGCTCTGCTAATCATGTCTGATACTGCCCTTTACTATAACATTAGCTCTATGGAGCACTGGAGATACCGCCCGTGAATTGTACAGCAGCACGGATAAGACGTCATTAACAGTTCATTAATTAGTCTAAATTGGCGTTCTTGATTACTTTAGAGGGACCCTCTTGATTTGGAATCATATATAAAGTTCTATTCCCCAATGACTTGTCTTCATATATAGCAAATATAATTACCATAATAGACTTTTCTTGGTGATAATTGCATAAAATTTAAAATTAGGTGTCCCTATTCGCATATCTTCAAGTAAGTTGATAAATCCCTTTGTATCCTTCAGAAAGCAGAAGAAGGAGAATTCGCAAAACACTAATTTTAGATGCTGAATGATTTAATTTTATAGAGAAACATATTGAATACACAGTATTTTGGAAATGGAAGGAAGCAGTGGCATTGAAGACAGAAATACGCAGTGATGAACCTATCAATACAGTATAATGGACTTTGTATGTGGAGTGCCTCACAGAACTATCATCTATCCAGCTGATCATCAATGGTGTAACAACCCTGCTCAATACTGCTGTTGAGGCAACTTTGCAATGCCATAGTTGTCTGGCCAGATGTGTAATAGATGCAATGTCTGTTGCTGATGATCTAACTGCACAGCATTGGCTAAATGTGAGTGGCTGGCAAGTACTGTTCATGAAATGTCCATACATTCGAAGACTGCAAATGATTGGTCAGAAGGGGAGGGCGAGAGAGATAATATAGGCCATTAAGGCCATTAGAAAGGATGGGAGATGAGCACTCTAACCTCATACTCTTATGGAGGGTGGGGTTCCAGTCTGGAGCTCTTCTTGCCTCAGATGGAGGAGCAGTAAGCATCATGTTTGCAACCACACTGAATCACACAGAGAAATTCACTGCTTCCATTGGTTGGGGACAATACCTTCCTTCCAAGAGAGATGCTATGATTCCTGCATCCCTTCTAAGCAAAGCAACACAACCCTGTTGTTATGTTGTCCCTTTGATACACCGACTTCGATTGAATTAGGGATCCATGCTAGAGAGGAAAATATTTCCCCTTTATTGCAGCCGCGGCCGGCAGTGGGAGTACCTGCAGGGCGGTGACGTAGGGAGGCGAAGGGGCAGGGTGGGAGGTAGTAATGTATGGATTACAGAGCTTCCCAGTAAGTAAACATTTAAATAAATAAAACAAATTTCGTTGAGTGCACTGCATCCTCAAATGCGATGCAGTGCACGCAACAAAATTTGTTTTATTTATTTAAATGTTTACTTACCTGTAAGTAAGGAGAGAACCTGTAAGGAGAGAACCCTGGGTAGTTCCCAAGTTTAGGTGGAAGGCAGCTCCTGTATAGAGCACCCTCAACACCAGCGACACTTGTGTCTGGAAAACATAAACCTCTCTGAAGAGCTGTAATGACAGCGAAACACGTGTCAGGGGTTGATTTTATTCATTTCAGGTTGGCTTGGATGGTATTTTACCAATACAAAGCTGTAATATTGTGCCTGGAGTGGTAAATGGCTTTTGTCATTTTACAGCTCGGCATGGATAGCACTGTGCTAATCCTATGCTTAAAGAATTTGCAGTACAAATGGCAAAAGACTTTGTCCATTTCTATCTCTGCGTGGATAGCACTGTGATAATCCTATGCTTAAAAACTTTGATAGAAAAGCAGACATTTGAGGTGAGCAATTTTAGAGTGTCGCTGGTGTTGAGGGTGCTTTATACAGGAGCTGCCTTCCACCTAAACTTGGGAACTACCCAGAGTTCTCTCCTTCTTTTTTGCATAATTTATGCGTCACGCTATGCCTGCAAGGGAATTGTTTTGACTTATACTGGGTGCTCCCTTGTGTCTGGACAGAGCTAAACCTCTCTGAAGAGCTGTAATGACAGTGAAACACGTGTCAGCGGTTGCTTTTATTCATTTCAGATTGGCTTGGATGGTATTTTACCAATCCAAAGCTGTAATATTATGCCTGGAGTGGTAAATGGCTTTTGTCATTTTACAGCTCGGCGTAAATAGCACTGGGCTAATCCTATGCTTAAAGACTTTGCTGTACAAATGGCAAAAGACTTTGTCCATTTCTAATTCGGCGTGGATAGCACTGTGCTAATCCTATACTTAAAAACTTTGATAGAAACGCAGACATTTGAGGTGAGAAAATTTAGAGTGTCGCTGGTGTTGAGGGTGCTCTATACAGGAGCTGCCTTCCACCTAAACTTGGGAACTACCCAGAGTACTCTCCTTCTTTTTTGCATATATATATATATATATATATATATATATATTTATTTTTTTACAAAATAGTTTGTCAGGTTCATAAATAAGCCTGAACTCATCCATTGTGTTCCTTGTGGTATACAGACACAACAAACTAAGGATGTTTGTGTCTTTATTTGCTAAAAAAATATCCTTTTTTCCCCAATAACTCCTTAGTTATTAGCAGGGTCAATAGGTCATACATTCCGAGCTATTGGCTTTGCCAATGCTTATTGACAGTGGCATGCAAACAGGTGTCAAGATTCATGCACACGTATAACTGTCAATCTTGGAATGAGTTTTCTAAAAAAAAAAACTATTCAAAGATGTGCAACGATGCAAATGAATGCATCATGATGGGTGCACGCGCCTTAACGCATGACAGTCATTGTTAATTTAATGCTTGAACATGACGGATGCCCATGTTAGAACAGTAAATAAAATTTGCAAAAAAGTGTGCTCAAAGTGCGTAAAATAAAGCAAATGAAAAGGCATTACTTCCGAGCTGCCCGCCCCCCCCAAAATAAAACATACAATGAAAAAAAAGAAACACATCTAGTGGAATGGGGATCAATACGGAGAGCATTGGGTGGGAAAAGAAAGCAAGCATGTTGGGAGGTGATACAAAGGAAAAAGGTGGGCGAGCAGGGAAACAGATGCACTGCCATGGAGTGCTGAAAACCAAAAATAAGGGTATACCATGGAAGGATTCAACTCATCCAATCAGAACACTGAGAGACCAACCTGCTCTGGAGAGGTGGGAAGGAGGAAACAAACACAATTGTGTGGAAGAAAGCCACTGAATCAAGAGCAGACAACTGAGAAAGACAGCAAAGCAATCCAGTTTATGAACAAGGGCTGACTCAAAACTCACTTTATGTATATGTAAAGCCTTGGAACAATAGGCCTGGCCCGAAGACAGCTAAAGCTGTATGCAGCTAAGATACACAAACTGTTATGTGATTCGTACATTGCCCTAGGACTTTTGCAATTATGTTATTTTAGGGAACAAGAAAGATGTAAAACGCTCACAGATAATGTTCTATGATCTCTGAAAATGTGTTTTAAACACTCTTGCACTCTCTAGTCTGCAGGATCACTGGGCGGTATATTAGACCCCTAATATATACAATGCAGGTGCATTACACTGTCTATATTACACGGAAGCCTGCAATCTATGTATAAAAACACATCTTTAGTTTCCTTATTTCAGGTGAGTTATAACGGGTTTGCAATGTAATTCACAGGTTACTTTTTCACATATGTATACTTATGTATACATTTAAAGATTGGTACCGATTACCAACATGCATTTACAATGCAATAGGTCTCGCAATGACATTATTCTGAGCTATCGACATTGCAAATGGCAATGTCTTTAAAAAATTAAAAGGCATTGTTATTTACAATACCAAAAGCAACACCTTTTGCATTGCATAGCGCGGTGTCCGTGAAGACGGTGCCGCGCTTATTATAGTAAAAAACAAAAAAGAGTGTGTTGGGGGCAGAGCCCTGTGGTAACTCACTGGAGAGCGCCTTGAGTGCTGCGCCCAGCTCGGCAGTGCCAATGTCGCCTTGCCAGGGGCTCCCCGCACTTTACCCGGCGCTAATCTTATCATTTCTATAAGGCATTTGCAATTGCTTGAGT
This sequence comes from Lissotriton helveticus, assembly GCF_964261635.1. Classification (NCBI taxonomy): domain Eukaryota; kingdom Metazoa; phylum Chordata; class Amphibia; order Caudata; family Salamandridae; genus Lissotriton; species Lissotriton helveticus. The sequence continues at coordinate 341,082,785 of NC_136070.1, forward strand.
TTGCAAAAAAAAAAAAATTAGCTCTGGTTTCCCCCATTTGTGGAAGATGTCTTCTATTTGCAATGCATTAGGTATCACATTTATGCGAGTTTGAGCTATTGACATTGCAAATAACAATGCCTTTTATTTAAGCTTTCATTTTTAAAAGATAAATAAAAGGCATTTAGAATGCCAATAGCTTAAACTTGCGTAAATGCGAGACAAGCCGCGTGGCACACTATCCTAAGCACACATTTTTAGCGTACGTGTTTTTAAGCCATGCCCTTAATTACATTAGCCACACCCCTTTGAGAGTCTCCCCAGCTTTATCATCCCACATAAAACCCTGTAAACCTATTTTTTTCCAGTTTTGGTTCCCAGTCCGGCCCTGCCGATGTGGCATCATGGTGCAGGTGATGCTATTGTCTGACTGGCGGTTGGTCCTGATTTAGAGTTTGGAGGACGGGCTACTCCATCACAAACTGCAGACATTTATATTGTATTGCAGCATCACAGAATATAATACTCTTCTAATATGGCAGACGGGATACCTGTCGCGTTTGTGATTGAGCACAGTCCCTTCCCTCATACTACAAGGGCCATGGTATATAATGCATGTGTAATAAGGTAGACGGGGTCTGTGTCACGTTTGTGGCAATTATCCCCAACAAGAAGCTCTAAATCAGGTCTTTAAAGGCAAAACTCTTATTAGTGGAGCAAGTGAAGTGGCATCGAGGCCTAGGGGAGCAGCGGGCTCACTGTGCCCCAATCATGGCAATCTTTTGTTACCCAAACCAGTACTTTGGGAGCTGGGACTTTGCTTGCAGTACGACCGGTGACCGGACTTGCTACATCATTGCCTCCACTGACCACTACAAAGAAATTATACCACGCGGCCCGGGCTCGTGGGTGCTGCACGCGCTGCCATGGCTGCAGCAAATTTGTGAAGGGCCCACACCAAGTGAACCCTTTAAGGTACCTCGCCACATTTAAAAAAAAATAAACATCATTTTGCGAGGCGCCACCAGAGACAACCAGGGAACACTAATAGACATTGCTAATTACTCCTGTATAGTGCTCAATCTGCCATTAGCGCGGCATTGTAGCACCTTTTTGTCTACATGTGGAATATACAGAAGTCATAGTATCATAGTGACCAGTGACACTATTCAATCAACCCTCAGAGTAGGGCTAAAGGTGAGGGCTTTTGGAAAGGAGACGTTTCCCAGTTGCCCTGGAGCTGTCGCAGCGACCACACAAACCCCCAGAAGAATAAGGAGAGATCTGTCCTCGAACGACGTCACTTCTGAAATACGGAAGGCCACCAGCCTCTCAGACCTCGCTGTGAGTGATACTTATTTTTCCTTTTGGGCCCGTCACATATGTGACAAAGAGGGTCTTGCTGTACATCTCGGGCTGTGTAAATATGCAGCGCTACAGAACACAGACAGTTTGCCATTTGTTTTGATTGAAATGGGGAAATTATCACCAGGCCTCTCGGTTCTGTTCTCCGTGATCCTCTGCATGGGAAGGAAGATGCCTCCTGCTGGGGTGGGTCCAAACATCTCGTAACTCTTCAACCCACCTTGTTTGTTTCTGTATTGCTGGCTCAGCTGTTAACTTCCAGGTCAGAGGGGGTCGTTCGGCAGTGCCATAGAAGAAAATGATGACCCCCCCCCCCACACACACAATGCAATGAGGGCCCCGAAACCCCAATATCTCACAGGTTTTCATTGGTCTTGGGCTGAATTGGACCACTTGAAGGGTTGGGGGTCCCCTGGAGGCTTGGGGCCCCATGCGCAACGCCTCTGTTTTGGGGTTTGCTTAATACACCCCAGAGTCTGAAAAACTCCAGCGCATGTGCCTGAGAATACTTGAATCATTTGCATCTTTTTTTTCTCATTGCAGAAAATTTTAATTTCATCTTAACGCTGTATACGTCATAGACAACGGTGTTGTTGAGCAGGTGGCGTACTATGGGTGGGGTGCCGAAATTCCGAATGTTTTTTGGATTTTTGCCAAACTCACTAGATATATTTACCGCAGAGCACAAGGCTGCTGCTACATTCAAAGCCCCATCCTTCCCAAGTAAAATGGACCCAGAATACTTTCCCTTAACAGGAGGACATGAAACAGGTCTGACAGGGGATAAGTTAATGTTGTGTTTTCATGTCCCTGTTGCCTGGGAGGGGCCCCCGCCCACCGCCTCAGCTGCCCTTGACGCTTCCGGGCGACTGCTGCTCGTTCCTCCATGCTGGTTCTTTTCTTCAATGTGACTTTCCCTCGTCTGCTCTGGGTAGTTAAACTATGCAGTATTGTTTTACTGACAAGAACTGAGCCGTAATTCTGTTGACATTAATATGTGTCATCGGATCCGTTCTGTGTGCATAATATGTTTTTAATACATCGCCGGCACTCGATATCTGGCTTTGAGGATTGGACGCGAGGTTCAAAGCACACAACCTGAAATAACGGCGCATGGTAGCATTTTACAATAATGTGGACGCGCGCCTAGTTCCTAACAAAAACAAGGGATGAACTAATTAGAAACAGATGGCCCCCTAAAGCTCCTGGAAAAAATGGGGCTTTGTTGACAATCTGAAATAGCGGCTCGTGGTAGCATTTTACAATAATGTGGGCACGCGCCTAGTTCCTAACAAAAACAAGCGAGGAACTGAGCCGTAATCCTGTTGACATTAATATGTATCATCGGATCTGTCCCGTGCCCATAATATGATTTTAATACATTGCCGGCAGGTGATATCTGGCCGGCCGGACTTCGAGGATTGGGAGCGGGCTTCAAAGCACGCAATCTGAAACAGCGACTCATGGTAGCATTTTACAATAATGTGGGCACGCACCTAGTTCCTAACAAAAACAAGCGATGAACTAATTAGAAACAGATGGCTCCCTAAAGCTCGCTCTGCGGAATGAAACAAGCAATGAACTAATTAGATACAGATGGCCCCCTAAAGATAAGAAATTGCTTCACGACAGCCGTGAAGCAGACGATCCAGTCCCGATGGGCTGGACGAAATGGGTAAAGGCGGCAACAAAAAGGGCTCAGTTCCAATCCGAGGCCAGTGTTTTAAATAAACGATGACGCCAGCCAATGAAATTGAGGGGCAGGGCTTCAAGTCCTCTTCTGAAAACCCCTCATCCACAATATATCTTGCATACCGAGTAGCGCATGCGCGCAGCAACGCTAGGTGAGACCTAAAAAGGATATATTCATTACACAGGAGCATGTGACATCACACAATGAGAACACTGCAATGTGAGCCCCACCAATGACAGAATAAGTGTAGAAGACCAATAATGACAAGCTCTCTGCTCCATTACCAAACGCGTCTTCCTATTTCTCACTGCTTAGTGTGGAATATTCTGCCCTCAATGGGTGGAATGTTCTAAAAGCATTACAGCTATTCTATGTCTTCCCAATACACATTTTATCCCCACACTCAGAGGGTGCACGCCCCCAACACAGATCTTATAAAATAATATTGTTGGTGTAAATGTAGCTGCCCACATTACTTCCAGTAATTGGTTTTATTATTAAATATTGGTGTCAGTCATCTGTTTATTTTAATATTTCTTGCGAGAATATTAATTGGTCTGGCCTTCCAAGCCCATAGCAGTGGGTGTTGTGTCTTCAATAAAAATGTGAATGTAAATAACAGTAGCAAAATGTTCCATTTCAGAGGGGACCTAGGTAGAAGGAGGTCTGCGCCACACCTCATTTGATCACACAGCTAGTGGGCTGTTATATAAGTCACAATACAATACAATTGTGGGGTGGGTATGGGTTGGTGAGCATGTCCCTGGCCTACTGCTCAGTGTTGTGCCTACGACGCTCTACGCACTGATGCAGAGCCTCGGCAGAAGGTTTGCGGGTGCCATTCCGTCGTCTCACCAACTTTTCATCCTGGATTGTCACTTTTACAGAGTACATCAGAGGCTCGTTCATGTTTGGCTGAAGAGCATCAGCAGTAAAACCCACGGGCTTCATCAAGAGTACCACTGTTTAGCAGCAGCACTTCCTTATCACACCTAAGATGGTGGCACCAGCTTGTCACCTAAAACCACTAATGGAAAATTGAGGGCTACACCAGCAGTGTCACCTGCCTAGTGGTATTCTAAATTAAGTACAATGGTGGACTTGCAGCTGGCACCAATAGTGTGCCTCAAATGCACCATTTGGATGCAGGGTTTAACCACGTATAGCAACTGTAATATCAGATGACAATAGAATTGCAACCACAATATTGACCTAACCACTGAATGACAAAGTAAGCACAGGTGGAGTTAGGAACTGTAATTATATAGTTATTATGATGATGTAGTTTTAGATCACGTACTGAATGAAATATTATTATAGGTCAACATTATTTACCTTGATATATTGACTTACAAGCATCTTACGTGTTGAGTAAGGCTCCACGCGGATAAGCTGTAAGGATGGTGTATTGTACATCCACCCACAGAGAGACGACCTTCAGCTGACCTAATCAGTCGTTCAATAACTGGCCCGAAATCACACCCATATTATTCCAGCTGTGGCACTCTAGCACGTCAGAACGTAAATCACAGTGAAATACCATCATAACACCCACATCACAGCCCATTACACTGATGCTTTTGTTTCAGGTTAGTGGAGAGGTGGTGGAAGGCCCTTCATCTGAAGTGCAGAGATAAGAAGAGGCTCAGCTAAGGTCCTGTGAAAACTACTGCGCCGCGCTCACGTGCAAAAACTTTGCAGCTGTACACTGCTGTAATGCCAAGGGAGGTGGAAACAGAAAGGGGGGAGGGGGGTCGTTCCACACTCAACTGGAGGGCCGAATGTTACTGAACTCCTTTCGGGATCATAACAGCAGCTGGGCTTTCACTGCGCACGAGGATCCTTGCCATGGATATCCTGTATTATTTGGAGCTGACCCCCAAGCCTCGCTCTCTGACCCTCCCTTCCTCGTTACACTGCGAATTACATAATATTCCACTGCACGACATGTAATAATGTTTTTCCGGGCGCGTGCTTTCCTGCGCTGGGACTTGCGTGCCAGGAGTTGGCAGGTGGGTAAGTTTAGGAAATACACGCGTGCTCAAAACAGGGAAATTAGCGCCACAATGCCTTTTCAACCTTACTAACACACGCGTCACCTTCCTGCACTACACCCAGCGCCAAGTGTGTCAATCATCATTGGTACAGCGCTCCAGCTCACAGCCCATTCCAAATGCGAAAGACTTGACCTCGCGACAGACACCAGGTGATAAACGGACACAGCCAATTTTCAATCCTAAGCACGCGCACAGGACTTTGAGTCCACATTGTGGCTGCTGGCACGTCAAAACACGTGCGCAAACTTGGCAGTGGGGACTATTAAAACAAGCATTTACAATGCAACGGTTTCGCCTTTGCAAAAGTTAGAGCTATTGGCATTGTAAATGACAACATTTTTATTTGTGTGTTGGTTTTGAAAACAGATAAATAAATTGCATTGTCATTTACATTGCCAACAGCTTAATCTCTCGCAAATGTAAGACCTATTGTACCCTACTGCCACACCCAGAGCCACACACACCTAGGAGAGCCACACCCACACACCTAGGGGGCAGGGAAGCGAGCAAGCACAGCGAGGGGGCAGGGAAGCAAGCAAGCACAGCAGGGGGCGGGGAAGCAAGCAAGCACAGCGAGGGGGCGGGGAAGCAAGCAAGCACAGCGAGGGGGCGGGGAAGCAAGCAAGCACAGCGAGGGGGCGGGGAAGCAAGCAAGCACAGCGAGGGGGCAGGGAAGCAAGCAAGCACAGCGAGGGGGCAGGGAAGCAAGCAAGCACAGCGAGGGGGCAGGGAAGCAAGCAAGCACAGCGAGGGGGCAGGGAAGCAAGCAAGCACAGCCAGGGGGCAGGGAAGCAAGCACAGCCAGGGGGCAGGGAAGCAAGCACAGCCAGGGGGCAGGGAAGCAAGCACAGCACCCCCTTGTGTCTCTTCCACAGAACAATTTGTGAGAAGTCGTCATGCGTAACAGGCCACAACAGGGATTTTCATCGGAAACAGAATTAGCCCCTAGTTGTGATCAGAGGTCAAAAGTAGTACTGGAGTCACCGACCTCTGAATGAAAAGTATTCAATCCGCCCGGATCAGCAAAACTCTTGAAATGCAGATTGCACATAATTCTTGGCAGCAGGCAGATTAACCCGCTGAGCTATCTTTTGATTGGACGCAGACAGAGGCTTCCAGCATCATAAGGAAATTAATATACATTCGTCTGAAGTGATGAACACAAAAAGTTCTCCACACTAAAATGTTGATAACCTTTGTAAGTTTTCAAAAGAAAGAATTCCAACATCTCTCCACAAAAAATCAGGCGTGTGCAACGTTCTTTTTACATGAGTGAATAGCTTGTGTAAACAACAAATACTGAGTTACCTGTATGTCAGCTAATCTCTGTTAACTGTGAAATTAGATAAATTAATCGGCGGCATGCTCTGTGGTATTACGTGAATTGAGAAACTGTATGAATACCTTGTGCTGCTAACCTGCAGTTCTCTTGCAAGCAAGTGGAAACGTGAAATTCGCACAAGAATATAACATGTCATACGTTTCCTAACATCTGCAGCACAGAAAAGGTATGGTTTAGCATCATGCAGATACAGCTCAAGGAAATATGTGCGATTTAGGCCAACAGGTGCAGCAAAGGTCAGGCAGGGCAAGCTTCCAACACAAACAGATGATGCTAGCTGGGCTGCTTGTCACGACGAACAACAAGTACAGCTGTCAGTAGACAAACCTGGATACCACAGATGTCAAAGAAATGATGGGGTGGCTCAGGCTGTGACTAACGGCGAGGGACATCAGAGCATCGTGAAAGACACATGCAGGTTGACAACATCTGAAAAAATGAGAGAGAGATAGAGGAGAGAGTGCGTGAGAGAGAGTAGTGAGTGCGTGAGAGAGAAGAGAGTGCGTGCGTGAGAGATTTTGTTGCAGGAAGACTGGAAGAGTCGATGTTATTTGCCACATATTTACATAGCTCGGTGGGGGGGCATATAATGCAACATCATTGACATCTACACTATGTATCAAAGGAACCTCTCATAATGCAGTCTGCATACACAACTGTCCAAGTACAGACCCATTCACAGACTCTGCGACGCACCCAAGTCTCCACTTACAGTGACTCATGCCTCAGATCCAAGACACTCCCAGAGCTCTCACAATGCATCCTCATCCTGACTAGTAACGTGCCCGGCACCCCAAGACTTAGAAAATCAAATACATTTGATAGAAGAAGTTCAAATGGGAATTTGAAATAATCAGTTATATTTATTACTTTTATCCAAAGTATGGTACAAAGACCTTTTTTTACATAAATAATATTGCCAAATAGAAATTGATAATCATTTTACTTACTTCAAAAGGATGAAAGGCAGTGAAGTCCTTCTGGGTATTTGACCCTGTGACTTACGGTACAATAATCATTCACTCATCACGACAGCACACACTCTCCTTCTTTGAGCTTTCTTCACACATGTATTTTTTCTACTCAGAACTCGCGGGCATGAACCTCGTAAAGAGAACTCTAGAAGCAGCAAAGTCGTGGGAAAAATACTTGAGGGAACAACTCGCCATTACGTCCTCCTGAGGTTGATAAAATGAGTACCAGTGAACTGGAGTATCACAGCCTCTTAACCACCTTAAGGTAAATTTGAATCAGCTGCATACATTTTGTCCATTTCATCTACGAACCCCACTGAGCCGGTTACGATAATTTGCCAGTCCGTCTTTACCCGTGGAAGTAGTGGGCGCAGAAGGTGAGCAGCAGCAGCCTGCATCCGGGGGAGCCGGGGTGCGGGCTGCAGAGCACCAGCAGAAAGGGCACAAGGAACGAGGGCAGCTCCTGCAGGAACCAGCCGAACTTGGCGGGCACAGAGATGTACGTCTGCTTCTTCAGCACGTAGGTGGCTGGGGTGAACTTCTGTTTGACTAGCAGGAGGACGCCCAGCAAGCAGAGCGCCGAGCTCAGGTACAAATCCAGGTCCCGCGTGCACTGCATGCTGCCGCCGCTCTCTCAGGCTTTCACCAGACTGTGCGCACGAGTGACTCAGCCGCGCGAGCTGAGGTTCGATGCGGAGCCAAGCGAAGGAGCGACGGCAAAACATATACACCCCCCTGCCTTTCGATTTAAAGCGCCCTCCGTCACCCCCGCCCCTTATACCCCCAGGGAGGGGCCGCACCTCTACCCCCCTGACTGGCGCCCGGCTTCCGAGAGCCACGAGGAGAAAACTTTTAACAAGTCAGGTCCCGGGCCGCGCTGTGATTGGCTGACGTCACGGGGTGTCCCGGGCCGGCAGCCAATCACAGCGCGGCCCGGGAATGACGTCACGGGGGTGTCCCGGGCCGGCAGCCAATCGCAGCGCGGCCCGGGACAAAGGGGCGGGGCTTAAAAAAAGCACCAGAAACGCCCCCGAATCGCGTTTTCGTGAGAAAGCGCGATTGACAGCCTCTGCCTCCCAATGGCTAGCCTCCATTTATGGAGCTAGCCAATGAGAGGCAGAGGCGGTCCGAACCTCACTACTAAAAACAAAAGATTTCGATTGGGAGGGGCTTCGCCCCTCGCCAAAGTCGAAACCTAAAAATGCGGTTTTACCTCCAGGTGGTTTTAAGGGGCGATTCCGAGTTCAGCATGTCAGAATGGAGAATAACTAGTGGTGGACGAGCCCAGGGCTTCTAAATGGCAAAAAAACATAAGTGCAGTGCAGGCATGGGCGTCTGCAGAAATGTTTCCGGGAGGAGGGGGGTGGGGGAGCACAATTTTAACTTCATCACCATCCTCCGACATGATTGAGCACAAGTATTCATCATCATTTAACTTTATTTCGGTTTGTTAATGAACCATAAAAGTACATTGAAAATACAAAAAACATTGTCAGTTCAACCAATGCACGGTTACATTTCAATTTAGGTATTTACAGTAAATCGTGCGGTTTATAATATGACGATAAAAGCACTAAGACAATAAAATCCATGAAATAACAGAGTTTAAAACACGTTAAAAAAACTAATTATTGCTGAGACAGAGCAGTCCACTTACAATAGTAGAATACTACAAACGAATCAGTCTTCGTCTAATTAGCCACATCGAAAACAAAAATTTGGAAATAGCAGTAACTATCAGTGCATTGGTATCAGTTTTTAAAATTCTAAAATAATCTATATAATTCCTGACTCCTAGGTTCACACATAACTGTATGATCCATTTTTTTCTGATAACAGAATAAACAGGACAAAACAAGATCACATGGATTAAGGATTCATTTGGATCATTGCAACCTGGGCAAGGACGAGCTAAACCCAATTTCCATTTGTCAGTATAAGAATGGAGGGGTAATGTACCATATCTGAACTGTAAAAACAGTTTTTTTGCTAAGACAGGTTCTATAATGTCTAATTCTTTCTCAAAACTATAGACATTCTTAAAATCCAAAAAGCTGTTAGTGAGACTAGAAGGTCTGGCTGTTCGAAGAACCTCTTCTAAATTGAAATGTTTTATAGACTCAGCCAGGGTTCTCTTCGAGATGGATTTACATGTGTCCTCCGGGTTGGACCAGAGATTCTCCATGCCGATCCTAGACGCCTGCCCCCTTATAAAAGATAGCCACTTTATCCTCCCTACACCCGGGCGTGCCATCACGATCTTTAGTTCTTCTCTATAGCACTCAAGCTCCGGGACACTCCACAATCTACGCCAGTAGAGAAGCGGACGTGAGGCAATTACTTCTGCAATAGGCCTCAAGTTTGTATCCAACCTTAGTGGAACTAGGGGAGTATTGGTTGGTAAGGAGAGCAGCTGTCTAATAAATTTATTCTCGGTTATACTAATCTCGTTCGCTGAACAGTGGCCCCAGAGTTCCGCTCCGTAAAGGGTGGATGATCTGGTTTGAACCTTATATATTTCTAGGGGTACACTGACTAGCTTATGGACGCAGGATTTCTGGACTTTAAGAATACCCCCCATAGACTGGGAAAGGTTTAAATTAGCCTTGGTCATTTGGGTTTCCCAACTCATTTTATCGTTTAAGGTCAGGCCTAGATAGGTGAAATTATTTACCCTTTCCAGGGCTCGTCCGTCCATAGTTGGGCGGGGGCAATTAGTTGCAGTGCCATTAAACACCATGTACTTTGTTTTGTCTATGTTAATTACCAAATTCCTGTCCCTACAGAACTTGGTAAACTGATCTAACACCCGCTGCATCCCCATAGGTGTTTTTGAGAGCAGCAGGGTGTCATCTGCAAACATGAGTGCAGGAAATTTACCACCCGCTAAATTAGGGGCGTCACTGTTTGGTACGCCAGTTAGGTCATCAACAAGGCCGTTTAGAAAAAGGGAAAATAACGTAGGGGCCAGTACGCATCCCTGCCTAACTCCCTTCTCAATAGGAAAATCTCTGGTTAGCTGGCCATTTTTGCCATAACGAACCTTTGCATAGGTTCCTTCGTGGAGTCTTTTAAATTGGAGACATAAATAGGGTGGAATCCCCATTGATGTTAATATGCTCCAAAGTTGGTTTCTATCCACCATGTCAAATGCGGATTTGAGGTCCACAAATGTCAGGTAAAGACTCCCCCCTTCCATCACCACATGCTTCCAGTAAAGGACCTGGAGCCGTAGTAATTGATCGATGGTCGATGTTTTAGCACGGAACCCTGCTTGCAGGTGGGAGAGGATGTTATTCTCGCTAATCCAATCTTGCAAGCATTGCAAAAGCAGTTTGGCATAGATCTTTTGAGTAACGTCAATAAGACTGATTGGTCTATAGTTTGACGGGGCCAACGGAGATCCCTTTTTATAAATCGGAATAATTTCGGCCCCCAGCCAAGTACTTGGCAGCTCTTGGCCGTCAAGAATAGCGTTAAATATGACGGTCAAGTAGGGGACCCAAATCTTTGGCTCATCTCTAAAAAGATCACCAGGAATCTTATCCAGCCCAGGGGCCTTGTTACATTTTAACCCTTGAACTGCGAGTGTAACTTCCGAGATAGTAAAGGGGGAGGGCGAGCATTCTAGGCCCGATCTCAAAGGCTTTATCGATAGTACCTTATTGGAGGGAGTAGTGCTGGAGTAGAGATCACCAAAGTAGGCACACCAGGCTTCCTCGGCAATGTTAGGATCGATCTTTACCTTCCCTTCTGGCTTCCCAGTGTGAACCAAATTCCAAAAGGTTCGGGCATCTTTCGCTATTAATGCCTTTTTAATGGCCTTCCATTTCTCTGTTTCCCATTCTGATTTTGCGTGAGAAAGGAGATTCTTGTAAGCGTTCCTTGCAACCATAATGGTTGCTCTGTGGCCTAATTTGATGGCGGAAATAAGAGTGGTCTTCGCCTTCCTACAAGACTGGTTGTACCAGGGATTTGTGCCACATACTTGTCGGTTAGTCTGTTTTGCCGGTTTGGAAAAACTAGCCGCTAGGGTCAACAGTTCTTTATGTAAAGTTAAAAATTTAACATCTTTATCAGGGTTGTAAGCGTCTTCATACAGTATATTGAGGTGCTCTAGCTGGGGAATAACACTTTTATACAATAATGCCAGGTTATCTGGCGGTGACTTAATAGTGGACCATCGAATTTTTTTACCACCCTGGGTAATCCTAATGGCACTAGAGACCACATCAACTTCTTGGTGCTCTCCGTCGTGGTTGGGCACATCTAGTTCTGCTACCAAGGGGTTGTGGTCACTTTCCACACAATCGGATATGTGGAAACATCGAATCAGATGCCATAAGGACATACTAACCAGAAGATAATCTATTGTTGACGAATGACCCATCCCATTATAAGTACTCCTTCCTGGGCTGTCCCCCGGGAAGCGGCCATTGCAAGCTCTAAGAGAGAATGTATATGTCAATGAAGTGAGCTGCATGGCCATGGGAGTCCAGATTTTGACTTGATAGACGTTTGGGGGTGGAATCTGACAGGCATCATCCTCATCTGTTGTTAGCTGAGAGACTCCCCCAAGTGGTTCATAGTGGCAATTAAAGTCCCCCCCCCATTATGACCTTGGTATCAGTTGAGAGACTATTTAATAGTGCAGTCAAGGACTCTAGAGTGTGAGAAACCGTACTCCCCAAAACCGGACGTAGGTAGATGTTAATAATCGCTATTTTGGGTGTGTTTCTGCGGGTTAGGAGAATGCAAGAAATATCACAAGAATTGGTGTTGATTCTTTTAACCGAAAACCCAAGATGGACACCAACCCATATGGTCAGTCCGCCAGATGGTCTGCCTCTAAGGCCTTTAATAGCAGGCTCGGCATAAGTTGCAAAACCCACTCTATGCTGGATTGTCCTAGCCCAAGTCTCTTGGAATATACAGATACCATGATTGTCCACATAGTCACACCACTCCATATTATCTAGCTTTGCAACCAAACCCGCCACATTCCATGATAACAACATTAAATTTTTATTATTGGAACAATGTTTTTCAACTGGGAGGTTTGGGAGTGTAGCATTTTCCACAATAAAATCACCCACTTCGGGACAAGTCTGTTCCTTAGAGATCTCATGGTTATTTACAGTGCAGTTAACATCATCTGTACTAGAGGGACAGCTAACACATTGGGGGAATGTAATTAAATACCTTGTCCCACTCTGAATGTCATCCTCTACTAGTCCCCCACCACCAACACTAGAATCCTTAGCAAGGGGGGCAGCCATAGCCTGAAGTCAGTCACAGCCATCAAGGCCGGAAATGGCTCCATATCTATTCGAGGTTTCCAGTGGAGTAAAAGGGATCAAATGATCCATGTTTCTATTCCCCTGGAAAAGCTCTGGTCCCACAGGGGGCTGGCTGCGGCCACTAGCAGGGACTATATTCCACACTGGATTATTCCTAGGAGGGGGAGGCCTTTGAAAGTGACACATATAGGTATTGGTTGGAGGCAAATGAGTATTCCTAGAATCATTGTGATCTAGTACCCCCCCAGAAAAGAGGGCTGGAGTCACATACGACCTTGGATAGAAATAAGTTAGGTCGTGTGGGACTATAACAGTATTCAAATTCCTAGGGGGCCCTGTTAGTATAGCCCTAACAGCCTCTGGATTCCTAAAGTTAATAACAACTATGTCACCCTCAATATTTTTTTCCCTAGTACCCAGCCAGGGCAGACGTCTAATATGGACTATCTCCCCGTCAATGTAATACGGGAGTGGTCTGTTTTGACCTAACCAATGTAGAATTTTGTTCTTGAGTTGAGGATGGCCCTCTTTTCTACCTACTTCTAATGGGGGGACACCAGTGAATACAACTACAAACGGTAGCGACTCTGGAGGTAATTCTACATTTTGAATACCATTAGTGGGCCTAACAGACCTCCCCCTACTCGAATACTTAGTCTTACTACTAGAATTAGCGTCGCCCGTCTGGGCTTCTCTTGGAGCCTGAGCCGTGATTTTTGTTGTTATTTGGGCAGGAGCCTGGGCCGTATGCGGGACCAAGTTTTTCTGCTGATTGTTATTTGAAGACTTACTGTTTACAATAGTTGTCTTAGCAGTAATCCTTGGAGGGTCTACAGTGCCCTGTCTATTACTCACAAGGGGTTTAGCGACTCTATTATTACCACTATTAGGATCATTTAAGGCCAGTGTAATAGGAGCAGAAGCTATTGTAGTCTGTAATGAAGTAGTCAACACAGGAACAGGCATTGGGGGGGTCATAGAGGCACTTAGTTTGCCATTATACAAAGCCTCCAAGTTGCCTAGTCGGTGCTCCACCCTTTTTAGGATGTCCAAAATCGGGAGCATAAAAGACTTGAGCAACTGCTCAAGTGTGTTCCCCTCAATGTCAGTAGGGGGAATGGTCACTACACTTGGGGAGGAAAGTACCTCATCTTGCCTCCCACTTGTATTACCAGGTTGTGTGTTGTTATAGACTAGGGTTGATACCACTGTAGGCACTGGATCAGTCGGTACCGGTGTTTTAGGTGCAGTTACCCCTTGGATCTTCAATTTGGATGTCTTGCCAAACTCAGTGTGACTGAGCTTGCCTCTTTGCGGAGCTCCTAACCCCCTCCTCTTTTTGGTGGGCGGCGGGCCAAGGGTTTTAGGAGTAATAGATGGTCTACCTGACCTTTTCGATTGCTCCTTTGGTACAGAGCAAGTTACATTCGCCACGATAGATGGGGGACTAGGAACACGTGGGAGCAAAACATTAGGTGAGGGTACAGTTAACAGGGAGCCCGTAGGCGGTGAGGTACATCTGAGGAGTAATGGGAAATCATCCAGTGACAGCGGATCTTCAAGGGGTGTATCAGTAATAGTGTCCGAAATAATGGGCGGGGATGCCAAGTCAATTAATGGTCTATTTTTCATGGACTCGATAGAACGTCGTCGTTCAATCCTGCGTTCTGATAATGAATCATCCTTATCTAGATCCACAGCAGCCTTAATAAAATAATTGTCCAGTGTCCTTTTGGTGGAACCCACTATGCTAGAATTCTCAGAACTAGCCGCCATATTTGAAAGCCTACCTTACAGTCCAAGATTGAAGATGTTAGTGGGGTAGCCCGTCCCGTCCTCGGACGTCCCCGGACGGCCACAGACGGTCCCGCCCTTGTCCCGGGCTTCTCCCGGCGCCCTCCCGCGCGCTCCCGCGCAGCGGTAGCTCTAGACTGTATTATTGGGATTGGTCGGCGGACAGGGGGGTGTGGCCAGCGGGGAGAGCAGCCCAGGTGTGGAGAATGGGCGCGCAGGGGCTCCTGGAGACTGGAGTCCCTGCCTGTGCTCGCAGCCCCGCCAGCTCTTCTGCCTGCCCGCACCTCCGCTGGTAGCTCCTCACAGGGGCAGCAGCCTTCGGTTTCAAGGTGCTGCGGGACCCGCGAAGCGGGTCCGGCGAGGTCGGGAAAGCCTTTGGGAGGTTTCAAAACAGGAACAAGATTCCCTCTGGGAGGTCAGCGACCCACAAACAGTTCGACAGTGATCCACAGGTCTGTGTGTGCAGCCCGGTTTTCAGCACAGAAGCGGGGGGCGTGGCCAGCGGGGAGAGCAGCCCAGGTGTGGAGAATGGGCGCGCAGGGGCTCCTGGAGACTGGAGTCCCTGCCTGTGCTCGCAGCCCCGCCGGCTCTTCTGCCTGCCCGCACCTCCGCTGGTAGCTCCTCACAGGGGCAGCAGCCTTCGGTTTCAAGGCGCTGCGGGACCCGCGAAGCGGGTCCGGCGAGGTCGGGAAAGCCTTTGGGAGGTTTCAAAACAGGAACAAGATTCCCTCTGGGAGGTCAGCGACCCACAAACAGTTCGACAGTGATCCACAGGTCTGTGTGTGCAGCCCGGTTTTCAGCACAGAAGCGGGGGGCGTGGCCAGCGGGGAGAGCAGCCCAGGTGTGGAGAATGGGCACGCAGGGGCTCCTGGAGACTGGAGTCCCTGCCTGTGCTCGCAGCCCCGCCGGCTCTTCTGCCTGCCCGCACCTCCGCTGGTAGCTCCTCACAGGGGCAGCAGCCTTCGGTTTCAAGGCGCTGCGGGACCCGCGAAGCGGGTCCGGCGAGGTCGGGAAAGCCTTTGGGAGGTTTCAAAACAGGAACAAGATTCCCTCTGGGAGGTCAGCGACCCACAAACAGTTCGACAGTGATCCACAGGTCTGTGTGTGCAGCCCGGTTTTCAGCACAGAAGCGGGGGGCGTGGCCAGCGGGGAGAGCAGCCCAGGTGTGGAGAATGGGCGCGCAGGGGCTCCTGGAGACTGGAGTCCCTGCCTATGCTCGCAGCCCCGCCGGCTCTTCTGCCTGCCCGCACCTCCGCTGGTAGCTCCTCACAGGGGCAGCAGCCTTCGGTTTGAAGGCGCTGCGGGACCCGCGAAGCGGGTCCGGCGAGGTCGGGAAAGCCTTTGGGAGGTTTCAAAACAGGAACAAGATTCCCTCTGGGAGGTCAGCGACCCACAAACAGTTCGACAGTGAGTATTAAAGTATTAAATACATTTAAATAAAATCTAATAAGACAAAGAGCTTAAGTAAACAAAGAAACCCATAGGGGGAAGAGAAAAATCTTGTGAGGTGACACAGCAGACGACCTGGCAACTACAATAAAACAGAGGGAAAAACTAAAAATGGCCAGAAAAAAACAAAAAAAATCTATATCAGGTTGATGTGGTTCTAGAGCATGGGTACTCACAAACTTTCTCTCGAGGCAAAATTTACAGTGTGATTTGTGGCCGAGGGCAGCACCAACGGGGGTGGGGTCAGTGGGGGAGGGGGTGGGGCTAGAGCAACAAATAAAAACTATGACCATGAGGTTGAACACATGCCCCTGCAGCGGACGCCTTCGTCCACTGAGCCACCTGACCCGGCATACACACATCTTTCTTTCTCTCTCTCTCTCTCTCTCTCTCTCTCTCTCTCTCTCTCTCTCTCTCTCTCTCGCTCTCTGTCTCTCTGTCTCCCTCCCTCTCTCTCTGTCTCCTTCCCTCTCTCTCTGTCTCCTTCCCTCTCTCTATCTCTGTCTCCCTCCCTCTCTCTATCTCTCTCTCCCTCTCACTCTCTCTGTCTCCCTCTGTCTCACTCACTCTGTCTGTCTCTCTCTCTGTCTCCCTCCCTCTATCTCCCTCCCTCTCTCTCACTCTATTTCCCTCCCTCTCTCTCCCTCTGTCTCCCTCCCTGTCTCCCTCCCTTTGTCTGTCTACCTCTCCCTGTTGCCCCCCTCCCTCTGTCTATCTCAATCTGTCTCCCTCCCTCCCTCTGTCTCCCTCCCTCTGTCTGTCGCCCTCTGTCACCCACTGTCTGTCGCCCTCTGTCTGTCTCTCTCCCTCTCTGTCTCCCTCCCTCTGTCTCCCTCCCTCTGTATCCCTCTCTCTCTGTCTCCCTCCCACTGTCTCCCTCCCTCTGTCTCCCTCTGTCTCCCTCTCTCTGTCACCCTTTGTCTGTCACACTTTGTCTCCCTCTAACTGTCTCCCTCCTTCTGTCTCCCTCCCTCTGTCTCCCTCTCCCTCCCTCTGTATCCCTCCCTCTGTCTCCCTCTCTCTCTGTCTCCCTCTGTCTCCCTCTCTCTGTCTCCCTCTGTCTCCCTCTCTCTGTCTCCCTCTCTCTTTCTCTGTCTCTCTCTCTCTCTCTGTCTCCCTCCCTCCCTCTCCCTCTGTCACCCTCTGTCTCCCTCCCTCTCTCTCTCCCTCCATCTCCCTCTCTGTCTCTGCCTCTATCTGTCTGTCTGTCCCTGTCTCTATCTGTCCCTGTCTGTTCTGTTATACTCCCTCTGTCTCCTTCTCCATCTCTCTGTCTGTCTCTGCCTGTCTGCCCCTGTACCTGTCTCTGCCTCCATCTGTCTCTGTATGTGTCTATCTCTGTCTCTCTGTCTCCCTCCCTCCTTTTCTCTCTATGTCTCCTTCCCTCTCTGTCTCCCTCTCTCTCGCTCTCTCTCTCTCCCTCTGTCTCCCTCTGTCTCACTCACTCTGTCCGTCTCCTGCTCTCTCTCTCTCTGTCTCCCTCTGTCTCCCTCTCTCTCCCTGTCTCACTCCCTCTGTCTGTCTCCCTTTTTCTGTCTCCCTTCCTATGTCTCCCTCCCTCCGCCTCCCTCCCTCTGTCTCACTCCCTCCCTCTCCCTCTCTTCCTCTCTCTCTGTCTCCCTCTCTCTATCTCCCTGTGTGTCTCTCTCTCTCTCTCTCTTTCCCCCTCCCTCTCTCTCTCTCCCTCTGTCTCTCTCTCCGTCTCCCTCTCTGGCTCTCTGTCTGTCTTCGTCTCTGCCTCTATCTGTCTGTCCCTGTCTCTGCCACTATCTGTCTGTCTGTCTGTCCCTGTCTCTATCTGTCCCTGTTTCCCTCCCTCTGTCTCCTTCTCCGTCTCTCTGTCTGTCTGCCCCTGTCTCTGCCTCCATCTGTCTCTGTCTGTCTCAATCTCTGTCTGTCTCCCTCACTCCCTCTCTCTCTCTGTCTCCCTCTGTCTCACCCTCTCTGTCTGTCTGTCTGTCTCTCTCTCTCTCTCTCTCTCTGTCTCCCTCTCTCGGTCTCCCTCCCTCTCTCTCCCTCTGTGTTCCTCCTTCTCTCTCCCTCTGTCTGTCTCCGTCCCTCTGTCTCCCTCCCTCTGTTTTCCTTCCTCTGTCTCCCTCCCTCTGTCTCTCTCTCTGTCTCCCTCTCTCTCTGTCTCCCTCTCCCTCCCTCTGTCTCCCTCCCTCCCTCTGCCCCCTCTGTCTCCCTCCCTCTGTCTCCATCTCTCTGTCTCCTTCTCTCTGTCTCCCTCTCTCTCTGTCTCCCTCTCTTTCCGTCTCTCCCTGTCTCCCTCCCTCTGTCTGTCACAGTGTCTCCCTCTGTCTCCCTCCCTGTCTCCCTCCCCCTCTCTCTCCCTCTGTCTCCCGCCCTATCTGTCTCCCTCTCTCTCTCTGTCTCCCTCTCTCTATTTCCCTCTCTTTCCCTCTCTCTCTGTCTCCCTCCCTCTGTCTGTCTCCCTCCCTCAATCTCCCTCTATGTCTCCCTATCTGTCTGTCTCCCTCTCTCTGTTGCCCCTTTCCCTCTCTCTGTCTCCCTCCCTCTGTCTCCCTCCCACTGGCTCCCTCCCACTGGCTCCCTCCCTCTGTCTCCCTCCCACTGTCTGCCTCCCTCCTTCTGTCTCCCTCCCTCTGTCTCCCTCAGTCTCCCACCCTATCTGTCTCTATCTCTCTCTCGCTCTCCCTCTGTCTGTCTCTATCTCCCTCCCTCGGTCTCCCTCCCTGCCTCTCTCCCTGTCCCCCTCCATCAGTTTCACTCCCTCTGTCTGGTAAACAACCTTTACAACGCAACTTTTACATCGCAGAGCCTTTACAACGCAACCATTACAACACAAACTATTACAACGCATTGCTCTGGGGGGCGCTCTAGGATAGGGAATAGGTTAATTTACTATCCAATAACCTTCCCTAGTGTCCACGGGGACTGGAGTTGGAATAGTAAATTAAACTATTCACTATCCAGCACCCCAAAGCACTATGCGTTGTAATGGACTGCGTTGTAATACTTGCGTTGTAAGGCATGCGATGTAAAAGCATGCGTTGTAATGTCATACATCCCTCTGTCTCCCTCCCTCTGTCTCCCTCTCTCTATTTCTCCCTCTGCCTCCCTCTGTCTCCCTCCTTCTGTCTCCCTCTCTCTCTCTCTGTTTCCCTCTCTCTCTGTTTCCCTCTCTCTGTCTCTCTCTCTCTCTGTTTCCCTCTCTTTCCCTCTCTCTGTCTCCCTCCTTCTGTCTGTCTGTGTCTGTCTCCCTCCCTCAATCTCCCTCTATCTGTCTCCCTGTCTGTCTGTCTCCCTCTCTCTGTCGCCCCCTTCCCTCTGCCTGTCTCCCTCTGTCTCCCTCCCTCTGTCTCCCTCCCTCTGTCTCCCTCCCACTGTCTACCTCCCTCAGCCTCCCTCCTTCTGTCTCCCTCCCTCTGTCTCCCTCAGTCTCCCACCCTATATGTCTCTCTCTCTCTCTCCCTCTGTCTCCCACCCTATCTGTCTCCCTCTCTCTCTCTCCCTCTCAGTCTGTCTCCCTCTCTCTCTGCCTCCCTCTGTCTTCCTCCCTGTTTCCCTCCCCGTCTCCCTCCCTTGGTTTCCTTCCCTCTGTCTCCCTCCCTTTGTCTCCCTCCCTCTGTATTCCTCCCTCTGTCACCCTCTGTCACCTCACCCCAGCTTCCCAGGCACACACAGGGCCGCCGCACCCGAGTACTTCACAGGTCTTTAAAAGACCATTTACTTGTTAATGAGGCTTTGTTGTGAATCACCCAGCCCCCACAGAGCAGAGTGTCTGGCCGCGCTGCTGCGGCAGTGTTTGCTGACACTCTTTAATTAAAAAAAAAACACAGGTAGGATGTCTGCAAGGCAAGTTTAAGGCAGATGGCCCATTGTCATTCTTTATGTGATGATCAGCAGCAGACAGAATGACAATGGGCCTGTCCACAGTCTACTCGAGGTGAGGTCGGGGAGGGGTTGCTGCAGCCTCTAGAGTTCAAAGAGAAGTGGAGAGGCCCCAAGTGAGAGAACGTTTAAACTCCTCCTGGGGCTTCTTGCAGGGGAACAGCACAGCCTGCTGTAATTACCACATTCTCACTGGGCCAGCACTGGATGGACTGGCGATACGGGAGGGAGGGGGGGCAAGCGCCCCCCCCTTGCCCCCTCCTGCGGATGCCCATGATGCAGGTACTCACCAAAAGGAGCAGTGTAATGGAGATGGAGTTTTGGGCGGGCTTAAGGGGGGTGCTAAGGGCAGGGCAGGACTAGGTTGTTCACCTTTCTATGCTTTGTATCCAAGAAATATGCATACATTGTAAGAATGTCTGATGTACCTGCCCATGAGTTATTACACTAATAAATATTTATATAGCACTTACTGATAAGTGTTAATTGTTAACCAAAGTAATCATTTTTCAGCAAAGTTAGAATAAAAAAATATTGAGGAAAAAAAGCAAAGTTCTAAACTAATACCTTGTAGTTTGCATGCATTTCCTTGATGTAGGATCAGCGGCGGTTTCTTTGTAAGGTTGGGGGCGCTTAGTATTAAAAGAACACTTAGCGCAGCTTGCAGCAGCCACCAATCTGCCTCCAAACCAGGAGAAAGGAGGGACTGTCTTCTGATGCTGATTGGCAGCATGGTGGACTGGCCAGACACTGCAAAGAAGGCATGTCAGTTTGGCTGGCTCTCTTACGCAGGCCAAAGTGACATGCACAATTTGCAGCTCTCCACTCAGCTGTCTTAATATGCTGGGTGGAGAGCAAGCATGGGCCTCCAGGGCCTAAAGGAGCAATGGTGCACCCCACTCCATCTCATCATGGCGGTCCTCTCATGCTGGTTAACAACATGAGAGCAGCGACTGGATTGGTTAGGGGAGCTCTTCTTGCCACAGACTGCAGGAGAACGCCGAGGAGGATGCGTCGAAGTACCTGTGTAAGTACAATGTACTTTTTAAAAATATATTACAAGTGTAATGCATGTAATTAGTTTATGTTTAGTTTTGGAGGTTTGGGGGGAGTTGTTTTGTTTGAACTTTTGGAGAAAGAGGTTGTTTTACTTTGGGTATTTGGAGGGAGGGGTTGTCTAATTTTGTGTTTTTTGGAAGCAGTAGGGCACTTTGCTCACCCTACCACTTTCAAAGGGTACCAGCTGCCTCTGTCTACCACTAAACTCCACATCGCCGCACCGCCAATGAGTGTTGGCAAGATGACTCAGTGTGTCCAGCTCTACTAAATGACCTCTTTTGGAGCTGCATGTTGCGATTTTGTACACCACAAGAGCATTCAGTGTTCTAGCCTTCTGAGGTCAGTAAAAATGAGTTTCAATCATTTGGGGAATACTAATAACTATTATAGAATTGGAAGTGTGATTTGAAGTGGTATGTAAATTAATGTTACCATTATTCCTGCCACTTCTTCATCCTGCACTTCTTCTAACACCAAACTTTCCAACGCACCTCCCACAAGCCTCTTTCAAACCGCTACATTATCATACAACCCTTGTACTCTATTTAATTACAAACTTTTAAATAAAGGTATAACAAGGTTAGTTATCTTAGATGGCTTTTACCCAAGGTACCCTAAATGACCATGGATAGAGATACATACACTCCCACTGGGAACATTGGTTGTCTTCCAGTGATGGGTTCCACCTCCCTAAAACCCAGTACACCACCACGGATTCTGCTCCAAGCAGGAAGCGCTATATACAAATACCAGAGAGAAATATGCAGAACACCAAAGCCATGTTTCCTTTAATACTGCACATTTCCACCACTCCCTTCTCCATTGGGATCTTTAACAGGGCATATTTCTTCACTTTAACTGAACGAAAGCGCCTCGCTGCTTTATACCCACGAGAAATGGGCAAAACATCACTTTCCAGATGACACAGTTGCTCTAGCACTCTTCACTCTGCTGCATGCATTGGCTCAATCAGGAAAGGCCTGGTATTCTTGGGTGGTAACACCACACCTGGTATCACTGGGGGTTCATAAACATACAGAACCCTATGAAATGAGGAATAATATGCAGAATTATGTGCTAACACAACAATTTATGGTCAAAACTCCACATTTTGTAATGAAGGCCTTTACATATTATTTACAGTTCCTTTTTTCAATTTTAGATACCAATTTGTAATCACATCAGGATGCTTCTCTACCAGACGGATGTTCTATAGGTGGAAGTGAAGACATCCATCCGATTGGCTGTGATGATTTTATGGTTGGTCAATGACAATAGAGACAATCCTTTAAAAATCTTTAGTTGGCTAAGGGGCATTATGGTTATGAGCCAACAATAAAAAAAAGAACCTGAAATGTACTAGCTATTGTGAGTAATACAATCATACCTCCACAATACGCTGTTAATTACCTCATGCATGATGTCAAATGACAGCGTTGATGACATCACAAATCACCCCATTATTGACATCATTGACTATAGTGGTGGATCTTGAGCGCTTAAGACTGAGTGCCTGGCATGCATGGCCCCTTCACCAAGAGGCCACGCAGTGCATTATCTGGAGCTACGGGATAAGGTCCAGAACATGGCTCAAAGTCACCCCTGCACCTAGTACGTGCTGCGCATGATTAATGGTTGGCCGCAGGAAGTTTTGTGGTCATTGGACAAAGCAAATGCCAGCACTCTCTGCATGGTTGTGTGCAATAATGG
Source organism: Lissotriton helveticus (assembly GCF_964261635.1). Classification (NCBI taxonomy): domain Eukaryota; kingdom Metazoa; phylum Chordata; class Amphibia; order Caudata; family Salamandridae; genus Lissotriton; species Lissotriton helveticus. The sequence continues at coordinate 341,105,362 of NC_136070.1, forward strand.
AGTAATATCTGATACTAGTAGCCATGTCACTGGTGTCATTTGTCATGCCAACTATGACATCATCTGTGAGGTCAGGAGCAGTGTGGTGGGCTTACCTTTGTTGCTGTGCCCCAAAGTTGGTGAACTTCAATGGTCTTTAGGTTTTGGATCCTAGCCATAATGTCTCTTCAACTTGAGTTTTCTTAAAAGAAAAACTATATAGCTGTGTGTCAATCCATGTTAAAAGCTATAATTTATGATAGTTCCTACAGCCAGTTGACGCATAAAGAGTGACATTTTCCACGTGTACATCGCACTGCTTTCATGTGTTTTCGGTATTTTGATGATTGAAATAGAGTGGTTTGTCAGACACATACTTGGCAAGGCAGTGTTTGGGTTAAACCTGTTGTTACACAAGTATATTAGCAATCTTATAGACACTGCTTCAAGTCAGACCAGACTGAGTCATCCTGTCATTTGTTTGTGCTATTTAGAATTAGTATCATCGAGCTGAGTAATGCCTGTCGCAATACACTTTCTGCTTATCAAAAACAAGCTTTGGAAAAGCCAACAGGTCTCTCCTTTGGGAACTATTGATTTTGCCAATGGTCATTAGTGATGCTGGGCAGCATTGCTAAAGAGGAAACAAAAAAAAGGCACTATGGTGAGGTCACATCATTTTGTAGGCATGTGCACCATGTATGCGTGCACCTAAACAATGTTGTGCCTGCTTTTCTTCTCTTTACTGATCCTATTTGGATTGGTAAATAAAAAGTAGTTCAAAAGCATTTTTTCTTTTTTTCAAAAGAGAGTTGGGGATGCAACACGCAGGGTGCGGGTGGGGGGAAGCAACACAGAGGGCAGCGGAGAGGAAGCAACATGTAGTGGAAGTAAACAACACAGAGGGAAAGAAAACAACATTGGGAGAGTTGAAGCAACACGGAGGGTTGGGGTGGAAGCAACACAGAGGGTGTTGGTAGGGGAAGCAACATGAAGTGGGGGAAGTAACATGGGCAAGAGAGAAGAAGTCAGAACGTTGAATGTGGGAAGAGAGAGGAGCACAAGGGCTAGAGAAAGGAATGTGGAGCTGGGGGGAAAAAGACATAGGACAAAAAGCAACGCAGGGATGGAAAAGCATAAAAGGGCAAGCACAATATGGAGGGGGTGAAGAAGGATACAGGCAAGCTTGAGCAATATGGAGCACGGCAGAAGGAGGAAGAGAAGTACGCGAGAGAGACAGATGGAAAACACATGCATTCCCATGTAGTGCTTAACCGAAAAGAAAAAAGTGGTGCCCAAAAAGTAGGCAGTGAGAGAACACAAGTAATGGCGCTTTTTATGTACTGAAATGTCTGCAATGTTTATAGTATGGTGATTTCATTCAAAATCCCACAATCTTTGTAAGTAGAACTGTTTATTTCACTTCATTTAGGAGGTAACAGTTATACCACTTTTTATCACCTAGTTAAAACAAATGAAGTATTGAGATCTGGACCAACGCGTTTTAAACATGTAGAATTTGAGGAGGGGTCTCTTAGTTCCCTAATCGATTTAATGAACTCACATTGTGGGTTACATTTTGATTTGTTTCTGTTTTGCTTCTGCTCAGAATCTTTGCTGTTTTGGTTCTCTTCTGTCTTGGTTCACCAACTTTCTTATTTTCATACCCTCATCAGAGTGTCCTTTTCTAGATTTGTATTCTGTTTCTTTTGCGCTTCTCTCCAGGTTTGTACCGTTTTTTTTCACTTATATGTTTGCTCTTTATAGCCCCTGGTCGATTTTGTTCTACTTAGTTCATCGACCTGTACACTACAATCAACAGTGAAGAGGAAGAATACCTTTGGAAAAGAAAAGGGTTTTTCTCGTCTCACGGTTGAATAACAGCGCCTCCTACACGATGATTGTGAAACCAAAGGAGGGAGACTTTTAAAGGTTCACTCAGTGACCGTGTAGTTTCTAAGCAGGCGAAAGTGAACGTCTATGAAAAGCGCCTTTCAGAGAAGAAACAATGAGCGAGTGTACCTGCAGAGAGGGGTGAGGCCAGGATATTGGTTGTGATCACGTCTAAGCTGCTCACCTTAACGTGTTAGCCTAAAACGCACATCGGCTGGTTTTGGAAATAAAAACTGAAGGGAGCTGGATAAAAAAAGACGACAACTACAAAAAAAACACTTTGATAGAACACCCTGAACAGAAGCAAAAAAAGACTGACTGCAACCTTAACGGAGCCAAGATGGAGGCTGAACAAACTTAACACATGAGAAAGAGAACATAAATAAATAAGGACAGAACTAGGTCAGAAGTACACGAGAACCTTAAAAGTACTAGAACACTGCCAAACAAACTCTAAACAAAGAATGCAATCAAAACAGAGGCAAAGCCTGAAAAACAGTACCGATCTAAAACAGACCACAAATAGTCCAAAACAGCCCTACTAGACACTAGCAAACTAAATAAAAGCTAGAAAGACAGAAAACAGGCCTATAAAATTGAGAAGGAAAACAGAGTAAATCCGAAAAGATACTATGTAGAGCAAACACGTAGCTGAAAAAAACACAACAGAATCAGTATAAGAGTGCAACAGAACAACAACGTCAGTTAAAACCCAAACCAGAAGACAATCCTGTTGCAGAAATTATGTGAAGTATGGGTATCAATGTAACCCCAAAATCCAGGTATTTAAGAAAGAAATACCCAATTAGTGCAGGGTTCAGCCAAGTTGCCACAGCAGAAAGCGCTCCACGTTGTAATACATCACAAACACATTCTTATAAGAGTTTGTAATGATGTGTTCTGGTTTTGGTCAGAAAGAGATCAGTTTCTCATCAGAATCTGATCTGGTTCAGTGTTGGTGCTATTTAGCTTCTGATTAGGTTAGGCATGAGCTTTTAGGTTTTGTTTTAGTTTTCTTCATGCTTTTTCTGATTATGTTCAGGTTTTGGCTAAGCTCTTGTTTTCTATGGTCTGCTTGGTGTTTCATTCCAATTCTCTTATAGCAGTTTTGGTTTTCCAATCGCTTCCACTCAGAAGCTTTTCTGTTTTGATTCTTCGTTATCGATACCCATATTAGTACACAACGGATGCTTGACTCTTATTAGGACACTGTGCTTTTTCAACTTCCGGTCTAAACACAACCATATACAATATCGCCTTGAGGAAGCCTAGGGTTAGGATAAACGTGGTGACTGCGCTTTTCTGTATTTTTTGAAGAGGAACAGAATAAAAAGAAAACTACAGGCAATAGGACTGACTCGCCTTGGCTTCTTTTTCTCTGCATAACTCTTTGGTTCCATGTTCGAACTATCATTGCCTCTCATTTTGAGCTGAACTTTGTCTAATGTATGATCAATTGGTAGCTGCTCATTTGAGGTGGGCAATTCTCTTTGTAATACTGTGGTTACTCCAGGTGGGGCGGTAACAGGTCCCCTAACTGCCATTGCTTGTTCTGAAGAGAAGCTGACCCCTTTCTGAACAAAACCAGAACATATCAATAAAATCTCATCTAAGAACGCAAACAAGACCAGAACCAAAAAAGGAAAGGGTATGCAGAGAAAACCTATAAAAATACCAGAAAGGGGGGTATGAAAAGATCCTGAAAGAACCAGGGCAATAATGGTCTGAACAACCCCAGATCAAAGCCAAAGCAGAACAAAACCAGAAAAGAATCAGACAACATAGATAGTTACTTAACAGGAGCAGAGCAGAGGTTCAACACAGTCAGAACAAGGGCTGAATAGATACACAAAAGAAGCACATGATATGTAGAACTGAGCTACCTTAGAGGCTGGACAGAAACAGGACCAAAGCAGGGCCTGAACATAGTTACAAAAACATAGGCGAGCCAAAGCAAGACCTAATTACTACTAGAACACAGAGCAAACTAAAAATGACTGAAGAGAACTAACAAAAATCAGAAGAGAAACAGGAGAAACCATGGCAGTGCTTAAACAATTAGAAAAGCCCGCCGAAAACCCGAGCAGGACAAAAAGTACCCCAGTACAAAATCAGAGCAGAACTTGAAGGGAATAAAAACGGAGCTCGAATTAAAACAGACGTTGAGAATATAAGCAGAACAGCACCAGAAAAGAATACACCCAAATGTGAAACTAGGTCTGAAAAAAATGATCCCTGAATAGAACTAGAACAGACTGTGCCCTGTCCCCGAACCGTAACAGAATCAGAACAGAAACTGAGTAAGAAAAGAGTCAGCCTGAATTAGAGGCCAGAGGCCAAACAAAACCCACAAAGAAGCACAGTCACAAAAGAACAGAACAATGACAGAATCTAAATAGAACATGAGCCGGAAAAAGAGCACAGGCACTACACTTATATGCAACTAGGCACAAACAGCGCCCGAGCCGCGAGATCGCCTCTAGGCACTTAGGGACTGTTGTAGTGCCCATGCTGACCCAGTCATGGCACTGGTCCTGTTCTGGCACTGTTGTCGTTCTGCCCCAGCATTCCTCTGATGCAGTTCTGCTTCCATGTTGTCTCTGCGCTGGTTCTGTTCCAGCTCTCTTCTCTACAGTCACGGTCTCATCCCCTGGTCTGTGGGTGTTCTTTCTGTAGCGGGGCATATTTTCGTTGTACCGACCTCTACTCTCGTTGTAGTCCATCTCTGTTACGTTCTACCGCCTTGTGAGCACCTTATAGTCTTGTATAGTAGTGGTTCATTCATGACTCTATCACAAACCTCTTCTGTTCCAACACTGTCATGTTCCTGTATCTTTTTTACTCTGTCCCGGTCCTTTTCGAGCGATGGCTTTACATTGCTCCATCTTTGTTCTAGTTTTGTTTTGATAGTATCTATAATCGGTGAAGGGTAATTGTTTCTGGTTTTCTCCATTCCCCTTCGAGCACTGCATAGGTTTTGTTTTGGTTCTGTTCTATTGGAATTCTATTTTATGTTCTAGGTCTCTTCTACCTCTGTTCCGTGGAGTTTTAGG